>NC_065552.1:19278784-20528784 GCF_022605725.1 Anthonomus grandis grandis
TAGGTCCAAGATATGTTAAAAGTCTTTTATTAACATTTTTGAGATTTTGATCTGATATTTTGCTGATGGTCAATATATTTTTTATTATTTTGTTTACAGGTATAGCAACATAATGTTAGAATATATATTGATCTTACATTTAGAACATCCTCTGTAAATAATAAATGGGTTGGATAACGTTTGTTCTTTTTATAAGTTATTTTTAAAATATATTTCTGTATGACGTTCAGTTGTTTTAAAGTGGTGTTATAGAGACCTCCCCATACCAAAATGCCGTACCGTATAAGTGACTCAACTAATGCCTTATATATTACCAGCAATAACTTTTTAGATAATATTTCTCTTAAAATGTAAAATTTGTATATTAATTTCCCGATGTTATTTTTTAGTTGGATTTTATGACTTTCCCACTTCAAGTGTTATACCTAAATATTTTGTATTATTTACTTCCTTAATATCAGTTTCAAAATTTGGGACCGAGATACGCGAATATCTACAGCGATCTGCTGCAGAGACAGAGCACTTTACTACATGCACTTTAGTAATTATGACTTGTTCATCAAAAAGTCTTTTACTAGTTTTAAAAATAACAATTTAAAATATGTAACAATTTATATATAAGAAGTATTGGAGAAGAACTAGGTATGTACCATAAAACTGTGAGGAGTATTTGGAAAAAATACGGATACAAATGTTTTAAATATTCAATTTAATAACTCAGGAGTTGTTTCCTAAAGACCAGTGGCGAAGAATGGCATTTTGTGAAACCATGATGGAAAAGGCAAATGGAAATGAAAATTTCTTAAAAAATATTTTGTTTTCAGATGTGTACTTTTTTTCATTGCATGGTAAACATAATCCTTCCATTGTTCGTTACTGGTCTCAGGAAAACGAGCACAGAAGTTTTCAGTTCCATACTAAGTATCCTCAAAAGTTGAATGTTTGGGCTGGTATTTTGGGCGACCATATTATTGGTCCATTTTTCATTTATGATAATTAGAACGCCGAAAAATACCTTAAGTTGCTACAAAATCAGTTCTTCCTGCCGTTCAAGTCAGGGATCAGTCTATTTTCAACAAGATGGCTGTCCTACTCATAAAGCGGTTAGAGTAAACGAATTTTTAATAAATACTTTTCATAACCGCCTTATAAATGACTTCCAAGATCATCTAAGTAACATCTCGCCTGTTAGGAACTTTATATGTGTGATCCATTCGGCAATCGGTATAGGACGGTATAGTTCGGCAATCGGTACTGTGTTCCTTTATTAGGATATTAGGTTGTGGATATTTTTTTTGTTGTGGTTACATATCGATACCTAAAAGCAACAGTGAGATAAACTTAATTAATTAAAAAATTAATTTAATTTCAATCACAAATTGACTCTCTCTTGACTTTTTGACGAGGCAAGCAATGGCGTCATACTTTTTAATTTAATACTTTGTACTTATTACTGTTTGGCAAATAAATGTTGTTTTTAATTAATGTGAAATGTAAATAATCTGAACGCCATACACTACAATGTCAAGGTATATTTAAAAAGTTATATTTTACAGCGATAATTGCATTGCCCAAAATAAAAATAAATTCATGTTTATCCTTTGAAAATATTGAATATTAAAACGATTACTCACAAATATCTAGTAGTTATAATGGTCATACTGAAAATGAAGGAGACTGCCTGTATTGAAAAGGAAAAGAAACGAATTCTTAAACAAGGGCCCATTTTTGTCCCATCAGAGTTCGCCATAGGTTTGTTCTCACTGCAAATTTCTTACAAGTTTGAAACTGTTTCCAAAACATTCTTGATGCGCATGCGTAAAATATTACAACTTCTGATCGATTTGAAACCGTCTGTGCAAACATCAAATACGGGTTGAGTGGAGAAGAAAAATAACCTCACTTTTTTATGCCATGGGAAATGGGAAAATAAATCAAAAATAAACAAAAAAAAATATACTACAACCTTGAAATAGCTGTATATTATTAATAAAGTTTAAGATTGTGTGATTTCCTACTTCAAGACTTACTCTAAAATGGTCGAGTAATTCTATTCTATTAAATTGGGACACAGTTTCATCAAAATAGTTTTGGGCTTTATCCGTTCTTCAATTAAATCGTCTTTAAAAGTCTGTGTCGGAATCAACATAACTTGGAATCAACAAAATTCTGATCAGATTCTTCCGACGATTCAAAATCACTTATTTCTTTAATGTTTATTTTTAGACTAATCCAACAATTTAAAATACAATTTTCAAAACGAATATCAAGGACTATACAAAACGACAAAATACAAACAACAATTTAGAGGTTATGTTCCGAAGATCGGCGAAGGACTGGCTACACGAATTCTCTGACACTTTGCTTAAAATAAATTCGAAAACAAGTCTGACTATCAGATGACGATCAGAAATTTGTGTAAGAACATCAAACTTTTGATTTGAAACCGATCAGAAGTTCCTGTGCGAACGCATTTTACTCTATTGCGCATGTATATATTTGCCGAAAACTTGTTTCTTACTGCTGTGAGAACAAACCACATGACGATTATCAATGTGCCAAAAAATAATGCTTCCTTGTATACTGTTAAGGAAATGGAAACTATGGACCTTATAGACTGGAAAAAGTGTGTGACCAAACAGGTAAAAACTTTAAAGTAAATAATGATGGAGAAAATGTATTTGGCAAAATGTAAGATGATTCAGGTGAATATAAATGATCCAGATCTAATAAAATATAAGGTTTCCTACTTAGAAACCAACTTTACCAAATCTATTAATGTTAAATATCGTATGAGAGGTCGTAGAAGAAGAACATGCAAGAGTATTGTATTAGAACCAGCCTATGATAAACCACCTCGAGTTTCATTAAATAAAAGATCTTATTTCATTATGTGAAAGTGGAAGTAAAGATATCATAACTTTTTTCTTAATCTAAAAGAAGAGGAAAGTTTTGATGGTACAGAACAAAATAGTAATAAGAGTTCTCCTTAAAATATAAAATTCATTTATGTTAAAAAATAAAAAAAATAAGTATTTTTTTTAAATAAATTGTTTTTTTCGGCAGTCTTCTATTTATTTGATAACCTTTAAGAAAACTAAAAGTTAAATAAAAAAATTACTGCAATAGTGAAATATCTCTTTTATTTATTTAAATCTTAAAGACTAAACATCCAAAACAATTAATTACCTGATGGTGTTTGTAAGTTTTAAATAAATAATAATGGAACAATCAAGACTCTTAAACCCAAACACAAAAGTGGCAACCTTTTCATGTCATTTTGGTCATACCTGCAGCCGAAATGTTATTTACTGGGATGCTTTTTATTGAACTATAATAGTTGAATCATATTCTCAACGAACACAACAAATATCTGGCATTTATTTTTGGCGATGATCTTTCTGAATGGAATTTGCAGTCAACCTGTGTACCTATTAGTAACGTAGTACACAACACATTCCTATTGAAATCGTGTTTAATCTTGGAAACCTCGACATTCTAGAAACCGACGATTGCTTGGACTACGATTTCTTTAAAGGCGATTACCAGGGTTTCAACTTTTCAAATCCCCACTGGAGTAGAATTATCCCACGATATTGAAGAGGCGTTCTACCGATTTTTATATCACGGAATCGATCTGCTTGTACCAAGAAGAATTAAAAGCAGCTTAAAATACCATAGATGATGATGAAACAGAAAGCGTCAACCTGCCATACCACCAGTTCTCACTCGAGGTGATTCTTCGCAAGCTCAGTCGCACACTACAAGACTCTAAGAGCACCGGTTCCGATGGAGTACCGTCCGTAACGAACTACCGAAGAGTTTTTCTGATGCCGGCGTTTCAAACGTACTCGAATCCATTCTTACGGATGAGCTCTCTGCTGCATTCAAACAGAGTATAGCACAGGAACAAAACGTGTTTACTAAAGGCAAGGGCAGATCAACAGCTCCCAACCTCGCAATTTTTCAGGACTACCTGACGAATGGGGCAGGACTTCAGGACTTCGACCGAGTGTGGCACCAGCTTCTCATTCAAAACCTCACCTAACCTGGTGTTTCAAGGACCTATATCAACTGGATTCAGTCGTATCTTAGCAGCAGGTATTATATTGCAGACAGTGTGTAAGGTTTGGTAATGTCCTATCGCGTGAAATTAATATTTTGTCGGGTGTGCCTTAAGGATCCCACCTCCGTGTTATTTTTCATTTTTTTAATTAGTGTCGTTCTTCATATTTGTAACAATGACGGTATCTAATTAAATATGAGGGTAAAGAACTAAGACGTCTGTCTAGCACTTCAATCGGTCGACTATTCTAGTTCTAGTCAAGTGGTGCAAAGACGGCTGTTTACAAATAATCTTAATAAATGTAAAATTATGTGCTGTTCTAAACTTAAAAAAACCTATTTTATGTGACTAATTCAAACTTGTGTTTTAGAAAAGTTTTAATGACTTAGGAGTATTTAGTTGTGATTTTAGTTTTAAAAACCATGTTTACCCGATTATTTTTAAATCATCCAGAATGTTAGTTTTCTTATGTTGTACCTGTTATCATATCTGTGATACTCGAACTCTTAAGTCAATGTACAACTATCTTCTCAGAAGTATTTTAGAGTGTTGTTCTATAATATTGTATCCATTATATACATGTTATATAAACCGTTTAGATCGAGTTTAAAATAAGTTCTTATTGTATCAACTAAAAGTCTTAAGTTCCGAAGAGAAGAATCCCTTGTTATTTTGCTTTACGAACTGGTACACGGGCAAATTTAATGCAATTATCTGCTCAGTAATCTTACTTAGAATGCCTTAAAAAACCAAGTGCCTACAACAACTATTTTACCACGAGCAGCATGGAACCAATTACGGGCATGACTTTTGACAAAAACCTATGATAAATTATATTATAATATAGAAATTTTTTACCTTAATGATTTTCAAGAGCCATGTAAAAAATTCTAGTGTAGGTCGATTTCAGATACTTAACACTTTTAAGAATTTTTATAGTACTATGTGAAGTTTTTGACTCTGTAATCTTTGTACTTGTACTTTGTACTAATCTTTGTTATTACAACATAGTGACGGTGTATTTAGTGTAGGCTTTAAACTGTTTAACTCTAAGACATTTGAAAGAGTATTGTTTTTTTAAAAACTTTTAAATCTCAATGTGCAGTGTATTGTCAAGCTCTATAAACTTTAGCGTTCTAAAAACTTTACCAATTGTAAAATCCTATTTCTGCTAATAATGTGCTTATTATATTAAAGCATTAGATCTCATTTAACTCTTTGTAGAGTATTCACTTTTTTTACAATTAGATAATAGTGAAAAAGAGCAATTTATTTTCTTTTTCGAAACTTTTTAATTTAAGTTATTTTGAAAAAAAAGGATATTTATGATTTTATTACTTACCGAAGGTAATAAATTCAAAGTGGTCAACAAAGTGTTCAAAACGGGATCGTGTAAGCCGCTACCTCCGCTTTGATCGCACCGCGCCAACTCCTGATTAAGCATCAGTTTCTGATTGCTGGTTAAACTTTGGTAGAACTGCGAAGACTGAAGCATAGTGACTTGCTGGTTGTAGGACATCTGTCCTTGCGTAAGAGAATCCTGCAAAAGAAACAAAAATTTTTACCGATTCATAACGGGTAAAAGCCCGAAGACTACTTTGAAACTGAAGCATATTTATTATTTAATTTACCTTAGGATCAATTTTTTCTTCCATTTTTCTTAATCTAGGATCGATTCTTACACCCGAACTGTGTTTCGGACTTGCTTTTGGTGAGGCGGGACTGTCTTTCTCGTCAATACTTAACCGGAAAATTTTTCTCAATCTTGGATCTCCTGTTTTCTCCGCATCGCTGATACTCAATTTAAGTCCTAAAATAGTAATAAAAAATATTAAGATAAATTTTTAATATTTTTATTGCTTATAGAGATCCTGCCTTTTTTTCAGTGGTTTCCCTAAAATTTTTTTTAAGGAATTTTTAAGAACCGTAGAATTTATTTCATTTGTAAAGGTCATTGAATTTCAGTATATGTAAACTTATAATAGTATGTACGCTATACAAGTTTTTATAATTATCAGCGCATTATCAATGGCGTCAGAAAATTTTGTTATTTGATTTTACTGTAACCAAAAAGAATAACTACTGATTTGCCTGCATTAAGCCAAAAAAAAAGCAAATTATTGATTTGTTGAAATATATTTATGTGTCAAATTCTGTTTTCGAACAGACACAAGTGCGCTCGATTTTTAAGATACAGAGACAACAAAAACAACAGAACTTCAACATGATAGATTTATTCGCCTTCAGGCATTACAAAACACTATTATTGCCAGCCAGTTAAGTGAGCTTCAAAATGTTCAAAACGTTATGAATAATCAGCGTGCGGCGAACACTTAACAACGCGTTTCGCTTTCAAATCATTCACGAGGCCCCGTCAGTAAAAAGTTTCAAGCCTTTATGTGAGAACGGTTTCGCGTGCCAACACCGGCAACGCCGCGCCGAGATGCACGCCTTGCTTTTGCGACTCACTTCTCCCCACCAAACGGCCGTATCTCTGTTAAAATTAATTAATTTTTGTGGTAGGCAAATTTTAACGTCAAAAATATCGGTCTATATTTTTAAACAGAGTTTTCACGATTTAATAGTGCAACTTATAAAATAATGCTACTATTTTTTGTCAGTAATAATGACAAATTTTTTAACTTTGTGAAATAGGTAATACATAAATTAGATTAGTTGAACACCTCAAAATGATATATTATCCTGGGTGACAATAAAACTACGGTCCTCCGAGTATTCCAAATGGTTTGTGATAGAAAAATTAAACTTGTGAGAATGAAATAGTGGGATTTGACCGGAAGCGCTATTTTCCTTATTTTAAATTTAATACATTTGTTTTATCTTAATAACACTTATATTTTTACGACATAAAATTACTTTAGAATCCGATACCCACTACCTAGAATTATATACTGAAAGTTTTTGACGTTAAATTTATTGTTTTTATCTAGATTAACAAAATAAGCCAACTTATACCTCACTTTTTAAGGTAAAAAGACTTTAGACTTTAGACAAAAATATGTAAGAACTAATTATTTAATAAATGTTTTGATATTTTAAAAGCAGACAAAAGTTATACCTTATTTAAAAAATTGTTGAAGTTTTTAGTTTTAATTCAAATTCAAAAAATACTAATGGTTATGAAAAATATAAAAAAAGCAAAATGGATATGGTATAAAATGTCTAGTAGTTTGTTTAGTTGCATCTGCATATTTTCTTGTCACCCAATCCATTCCCTGATAACACGTAAAGTATGAATTGGTGACTTCGTAAATTATCGTATGACTTGTGGTCGTAAATTATTTTAAACCCATTGAGACAGGTGACACGGAAGCAATCTATCTTCGAGAATGGTCCTGTACTGATCTCTTGTTCTGGTAATCTGTTGCCCTCTATTTGCCAGGATCATTCAAAGACATCCAACCACATGCATCTGAGAATCTTCCACTTCGGGGTCTCTGACAAACATATTTAGGATCGTATCGGACGATAAACTTTTACTCACCCCTTAAAATAACAAAATATTTGTTATTTTAAGCGTCATCCGCAAATTTATTCCCTGGAAATGGGGTCACTACCTCGTTAGAAAGGGCTTTTAATTTCATATGCATTGCTTAGTTTTTGAAAACTGAAGTTTTAAGGAAAATTACGTCTAAAAACTGACGTTTTTTAACATTTTGAAGCGTGTAACGCCAAAACGGTTTAAGTTAAAGCAAAACGGCATTTACATTCCTTGGAATAATTATGAGACTTATCCAATACTTCTATGTATAATTCATAGCTCAAGGACCACACTGTTAGCTAAGTTAAACCATTAAGGTGTGTGACTTAAGATAGGTCTTAATATTCTAAAGAAGAAATGTAAAAGTGGTTTTGCTTTAACTTGAACTATTTGGACGTTATAAGACTGCATGTTAGAAATATAAATTTTTATACCTCGTTTTCTCGACACTTATAGAATTTAATTTTCCTACTTTAGGCTAAAATATTTGTTAAGTAGGCGGTGCCTGACAAGATGAATTATTATAAATGTCATTGCCACTGTTAGGGCTTATGTTCTTGTCAGTTACTTTGATGAGTGGTTATGAAAAATCAAAAACAAATAATTAGTAACGTGACCTATTACCTTTTATTGCATTCTTATTGTTAGTTCTGTCGGTTATTGTTATTTATTATTGCGAATCACGTGTAAGTCGAATATTTAGACCCGCATGAAGTCCAGACTTTAACCCATTGGATTTTTGCATATGGGGATACACGAAATTAATGGTGAAAATATTAACTGCTGCTGAGTCATTTCGAAATGAGCAATTTTTTTCTAAGATTCGACGATCTTTCAGAATTTTGAAATGTATGGAGATCATATCGATCATTTACTGGCAAACATTTGTATTATTCAGTCGAAGTGTAATAAAGCAACATAAACTATTTTATGGATGTCGTTTTTGTTGAGTGAAATAAAAACTTTATATGTGAATATATCGAAAAGATTTTGAAGTTTACCTTTTTTAAGCAAAACCATTTACACTATACATATTTTAAATAATAAATTAAATTAAGCTAAGCCTAAAAAAAATTACGCAATTAAAAAAAATCAAAATGTTGCTGATGGCGCCCTCCATGACATAATTTAAAAAAAGATTAATTTTAAGATTTGCCATATAAAAACAAAACCCTATTCCAAATTTTGTTATAAAAACGAACAACACATGCTTAATCTATGGCCGTATCTTGCTTACATTTGACTTTTGAACTAGGAAAATTTAACTGAATCTCACTTTTTTTTTTAAAAGGAATCTGCTATTAAAATATTTACCATTATTTATGTAACACCCTGTATAGAGTTACTAAATGCTATGCTAATGTGTGATTCGTCAGGTCATTTTATAAATAAAATGAATATGTTCGCAGTAGCTTTAATCTTTTGCTACAGGGTTTTAAGTTTAAATTAAAAAACTTTAGTCATTATTAGCATACATATGTATGTAGATAATTCTAATTATCTACTTACTAAACTCTCTCAATCTTCCGTCATGAATGAATATTGATATGATACATTTATTTCAACTTCACGGATGAAGTTGAAATAACTGACGATGAGGCTCACAGCCAAACGTGATTTTTAGTCGGTTATTACTACATTTTATGAAATATTATTTGAAAATTATTATTATTACTATCCAGATGAAGAGACAGATTAAAAAATGTAACTTAAAAAATAAAATAAAAAATTGCAGTGTAGTGGTCTATTAAAATGGGGCGTTAGAACGAAGGACGTGTATCGCCCGCAACTGTGGTATTATGAGTAATTGATGTATCTGGAAGACCACGAAATACCTACATCCAGTGTACGTACCAATATTAAGTTTGGGAAAAAATCGCTGTTTTTGAAGATACCACCATCAGAAACATGACCATCTCAACTAATATGAACTTGTTATTAGCATTAACAATTGCCATTTAAACAATGCTGATATGCTTCGTAATGGCAACACCCAGACAATTGGGAAAATTCCATTTTTGTTCACAATCCGTTTTTATAGCAATTTTTTCCCATTCATTTTCTGTTGTTTGAAAAATGCAATTAATAGGAAGAGTCTGAACAAAAATACCTAATTGAATACCATCAGAGTTACTTTTGTAAATTCTCTCCAAAGTACACTGTATAAAGTTTTACAAGTTTCTGGAATGATTTTTTCTACAGCTTGCAGAGATATTATAGCACTGTACTTTAAATTTTTTTAAACTGCGCCCTATTGCCAGCCATCTTAAAGTGCTTAAAGATTGTCAATTGTCACATCACAGTATCTTCTTTATACATGTATGGTGATACCAAAGATCCATGTCTATTTCTTCTGTCGATGTCGTTCGCATATAATTTTGATAGTCATCAGGGTCTACGTGTAACTCTTTTAATAAATTTTCATAGGTGTATTGACCCCTCTTATGTAACCATGTCTTCACCTACTTTATCAGTAACAGATAGACTCGCAGACTTGCGTCTTCAGGTAAATGCGAAGGCATATGCTTGATCGTGTATATATAGTTTTTCGCACTAATCTGGTTCCCATTAAAGAGTTTTTAACAGCAAACGAATATCAAGATCAAATTTTGGATCCCGTTGGTTATCCACGCGGATGGTTGTGGTTGTGGTTATCGTACTTATACATGTCCGCATGTTGCAAGAACCACTAAAAAATTTGACCAGCACATTATTCAGACATTGCCATCACCTGTGCAGTCCCCTGACTTAAATCCTATGGAACACGTTTGGGAGATATTGAAAATGCATGTTTTAAATCAAGGAATTCTATTCCAGACCAGAGGCTACAAACTGAGCAAAACCATATCGAGAATTTAATTAGGATAATAACATAAGAAAAAGATGTAAGCAAAGATCATAGACTATTAACAAACTGACTTTTTCTTTTCTATTAAGTTTTAAGTATTTAAATTTCGAATTTTCAATATTTTATTTCTTTCAATTGTCATATATTAATATCTTTGTCCCCTAGACCAAAATTTTGATGAGTACATTTATTAGTTTCAATCAAACATCTTCTCAAAATCTAAAAATCACGTTATTTACTTTTTATCCAGAATAGTTCCAACGTCATTAAAAAAAAATTACAAGAGATATGGTAGAACTGATTTTTTTTTCGAAAACCATATGGTAAACTGGTTCGAAACCGACCGGTGGTCCCATACCGACCTCTGCTCAGAAACGGTGCTGCCTAAAATAGGCGGTGTTAAGCAAAGTCTATATATTTCAATATATTGTTCAAATATATAGACTTTGACGTTAGCATTCGAAAGATTCCACGTTATCGATAATTCGAAGTGCGTGTGCCTTCCTTTAGGCACGTTTTATGGTTTGAGATGTGCTCCGTTCATTTTCCGCTCTCAGGAAATTTCGACTTTAGACGTCACTGGGTTTCGAAAAATCAAAAGTTACTTTCACTTATTTATGCCCTAGACTTCGAGATGCAAACAACGACAGTAGAGTGTTTCAGAACAATTGCAGTGTTCCGAAACCGATCCCAGGTTTTCACGTCGTAAAAATATTTTCCCTTTTATGTTTTCAAATAATTATTATTTAATGATCAAAATCAATTAAATGTTTAACAATAGATGGGGCGTTCTTTCTTTCAATCGGAAGAACCCCCTGCGCCATTAAAAACTACGATAAATAAGCAGAAATTGGCCTTATCTATGTATATGTAAAATAATTACATCAGATAAGTCGTTAAGGTTTGCTAATATGAGGATTGTCTTACCAGTATAGTCTGGTCTAGGTATTTCCACCTCATTCACCTTCCAAACCATAGGCGGATGTGAATTTATGCTGGCATCAATTTCAGTGGCGGGGGTGTAGTTTTGCATCCCTTTGAATGGAAGAGACATATTCCTTAAGTCTATATCTGGACGACCTAAAGGAATATGATTATTGTTTGAAGATTTTATTTTAATTAATTTTATGAGGATATCTTAGGATTATCTGCGTTTCATCATCATCATCATCAACAATTTTAAAACTCACCCCTAACTTCTTCATTCTCAATTTCCAAAGCAGCTTTTTTCATGTCCATACCACCTTGCTCATATATGCTCATCTTGTCAGACTTCTTCTCCTTTTCTCTAGTTTCTATTGAATTCTGACGACCTCTTTGCCTGGGGTCGCTCAATCGTGGGTCCGGCCTGGAGTCCACTTTGGCCTAAAAACAACCAAAATTTAGAAAAAAAAAATAATTAATAATTAAAACAATTATTTTTTAATAGTAATATTTGCATATAACCTGTTTATTTATTCTCGGGTCTACTGGTAAACCAATAGGACTAGATCCGCCCTTTGGACTTAAACTCTCCTCCGATTTTGAAGTAATAGCGGCGCTACCGCTAGACGAAGAAAAACTCTTGTTTTGACTCATAGAACTGAGCAGTTTAGTCACTTCGACTGAAATATCGATTTTCGACAAGTCTCCCAGTTTGCCCACGATATCTGTTGCTTGGGCGTTTAATTCCGGCGGAGAGAAGGCAGAACTGAGGAGAAAACAGTATGTTATAATATACTAAATAAGAAGAATTCAATAGATTTTTTATATAAGGAGCTGCGTCATGACGTATTTCTCCTGATAGAAAGTAGTAAATATGTGGCCCCAGCAAACCTTGCTGCAAAACCAACAACCGAGCTGCAAAGTATTGAAACTAAAACGTTGTCTCCTGACGCCGCCCAACAAAACATTATTGTTTTTTTTTATTTTTGAACGTCTATATAAGTGGGGAGCGGTTTTTACCTTTGTTTTGCTTAAATGTTTCAGTTCTTTTGGGTTCGGTTTGGTTAATAAATTAAACATTTCCAATTATGAGTAATCCTTAAAACCTTCTTAATTTTACGTGCCATTTTTATTTGGAGCATGAGCATTAAAAATTGTTATTATAAATTCACATGCTTCTACTTTAGCATTTACAATTGGTAAATAAAATATTACGTTGAAAGGGATTTCCTTTACGCGATTAAGAAAGTTTCTATCAATGTATTTCAAGTCTCTGTATGTATAAATAAAGAAACCTGGTTTTTAAATCAATCAAGTTACATTAATTCAATTTTCCGGAAGCATATTACCCTTAGAACAATGAAAGACTAGAAACAGTAAACAAAACTTTGTTTGAGTTCAACATATGTGTTCGGGGGCAAGAGGGTGTTTACAAAAATATTTACCGAATCTTTGTTGTCAAGTTTACAAACATTTTTAAAAAAAGGAAATCTTTAGACATTCACAAACACATTCATTTGTCTTTACACACAGAATTTGTAAAATACTGGATTTTTTCTTTAGTTTTTCGTTGAAAAACGAAAAAGGTTGATATGAACGAAAAACTCATTTTAGTGTTTTTGTGAACAGTTTTGAGAAAATGCAATTTAAGCCGATCTTTTCACATGTAAATACCGATACTGTCATAAAATCATATCAAGGGAGAACTGTCATCATAAAAGTAGAATAGAGGATCATAGAAATAAACTTAAATAAAAACTTGAATGTGAACTGTGTGTAAAATACAAAAATCTATAAATTTCTAGTCAAATATTTGTTTGAAAATACCTATTTATTAATAAGCTATAAAGAATAAAAAACTCGAATTTTGTCCATTCTTTTATCAAAACTGATTTTATGTTTGTTTTTTGTTGTCCTAGCCGAAAAATACTATATCAAAATGTTAAAAATTTGTATGGTAAATCATGAATTATTAAGAAATCTATAATAATTATAAAATATTTCATTTCCATAAAAATTATTTTTATTAAATAGGTAACTTTACTCTAATAAAGTACGTTAAAAATAGCACAAACGGTAATATTGTTTATATTTAAAGCATAAATCCAAAAATTGCTCCCAATAACTTCTTTAACCGTTCTGTCAAATACACTACGAGCCGCCACCGTTTGTCATAACTTTCCTGAGAGGAATAACATTTACCTGGGCGTTCTATAATGTTCTTGTACGTCCTTCTCCGAAATGCTATCTTCCCTTTCTCTTTTATTAGTGTCATCTTCTTCAACCTTGATCGTGAGGCGATTGTCGTCATCGTCATCGTCATCAGAGTACCAGTTTATATTTTGTTCCTCATAATCCTAAATTACACAAATATTTTAATAAAAAAACAACTAAGATTAAAAATTACTTACTGGTTGTACATTATGAGACTGCTGATTCTGCAAATCACTCATTGTCATATCTACCGCATTATTCTTCTGATTAGCATTTATCCTCGCTATTAAATCCCTAGTTGTTTGGGGCAATTCAACACCTAAACCGGAACCGTCTTCATTTGTAAGTTGAGATTGGTCTTTGGACATATTGTCATATATAATGTTGCGATTATCAACATCCATTGGTAAAGGTGGAGGGATTTTTCTGCCAAATGGATTAGGTATCCTAAAATAGCAATAAGTAGGTATTTAGTATAAAATGTTGTGAAACGTGAAAAACTATTAAAGTTTACCTAATATCTGTATCTTGAGGGAACTGCCTAATATCAACATCTTTTTGTGTAAGATCACTCTGACAGTCAGAATTTGCAAGTGAATTATCTTGAACAATAGAGGAAGATGGAATGGCTGGAAGGGTTCTCATATCTATGTCTCCATTGCTAAAAAAATGTGGAATTAAATCGGTTATCATAAACAACATTAAAAAGTTAGCTACCTAGAAAATCTCATATCTTGATCAGCTCCGTAGTGATAACTGTTTTTATTTAAATATCCCATGGATGAACTGTTCTCATCTTGCTGCCATCGTGAATTTTTGTTTCTTTTGCCAGTTTTAAGATCTGTAAGAAATAATCACTTTTGCACTTTATTGACTCAATTTATATATATATAACGTCTTGGTACAATTCAAACTTATTTGTATATAGGTTGGGGAATCGATCATTACGCATAGAGGGCTTAAAGGCAAAATATGGCGACACGCATCCATTTTGTATGCTACTCGCCTGATACGTCGATGTTTTTCAACACGACGTTAATAAGCGTATGACTTAAGCATAACTGTATTACTTGCAATAAAAAATAGCAAAATATTTTTCTTGTGAAGGCTTCACATACCTAAATCCGTGTACAACCCACATAGAATCGTAATGTCAAAATGTTAATTATGCTGGGTATTGCATAATCAAAATTAAATCATTTTTCTAATAAAAATAAAATATATTTCTAATAAACTCTGATAAAAGTAGAAAAATTTAAACACTATAGATAAAAATAAAATTAAGACTCTTTAAGCTAATACTAAAACTAAATTTAATTCTTTCATTAAAAGGCTCAAACAGATCTCTTTCTTTGGTTAAGCAAAAAATTAGCCTATCATAAAGAACATTTCGTACTTCGAAGTGTTTCTGGTCAAATTAAATTGGCACATTTTCTCTCGCAACTCATATAGGTTTCAACAGACTTATGCCACACTGGATATTTAGCGCGAGCGCGACGAGAGGACAGGGTCATCTCACGTGAAAGTGGCCAGCCTAACCCCACTGAGATCGTGCGATTTGACCCCGGTTTAGGAAAATTAGTATTTTTCTAAGCCCTCATAGATTAAACATAACCCATGCCATGGGTCAAATTCAGCTAAAATTATGCCCCAAAGAGTAATTTGCGTATTCCATTTGCACGATGTTATACTCCTTAAATAATGGTGTCTTTCGACCTTCAAAACGCATAAAAATGTCAATATCTTTCACACATTTTTTTTTAATCTAAAGATAGGGAGCGTTTTATATAGAAACAATTTTAAAATTTAATGACAAAAAGTAAAATTTTAATTTTTCTGAAAACCCATTTTTCTCAGATTTTGCCAAAAAAAATCCGTTTGATATAAAACGTTAGAGAACGTTTTATGATTTATGCAAACATTGTATATTTAAACCTCTCTATTCGATAGCAAGTTATCCAAAATTTAAAAACGTAAAGATCTCTGGACCGAAAATACTTCTGGATAAAAATATTAAATCAGATTTGTGTATGTTTTTGGAAAAAGAATTTATGTGTTTAGTTGTGTACTAGTACCAAACTTTTGTTTTTTTTTTGTTAAAAAAATACATCTATTGACCACCCGTCCATAAAAAGATAAGCATAAGCCCGCCAAAACAATGCATTCTAAACAAAATTTAAAACTAACCAAAATCTAACTGTCTCGGCACCGGGACTGTAATATCAAACAAAGACGGTATCCCTGTACCTTTAGATCCGCCATCCTTTTCCTTCTCATTGCTGGACGTGCCGACAATTGGCAGGTTGCTCGCGTCTTTATACATTCCGAGCCCCCCATAAAGATCCACCTGGTCCCCATAAGACGAAGAATGTGTTAAGGCGGTAGAAGAAAGCGAAGAAGTGGTGTTGGTGTCGGCCGCCGTAGAGGTAGAGGTGGATGTATGGCCGTACTGCTCGTTGAGCTTTTTTTGTGTCTGATTGATGAGGTTGAGGGCCTCGTCGCGAGAGAGTCGCGGAAAGCCCTGCAAGATGTCGCGAGGCGCGGTCTCGATGTGTTTGAACAATATTTGTTTTAGACCTACCGAGAGAAACAGTAAATAGAGCTGAAACAAGCATAAAGCATTCACGAGTATGAATTAGTAAGAACACAATCATTGTTTCTGGGATAGGAGTAGAGAGAATTTGGGAAAACGTTGGACCGGACAACCTAAGTTATGTAAAGTAATTTTTAATAGGCGATAATGTGTAGTACACACATGGAAACCATCATTAGTTAGTTTATGGCAAGAGACACTGAATATAATCGTTTTTATGTTTTGACTTTATACCAAGAAAAGTGGTTTGATTAGTGTGACTTTAAACTCAAAACATAAAATCAGTAAATTTCTTTCTTCGAAATTTTATTAAATGAATAAATTTAATCAAAAGTATATATTTCTTATGGAAAGTTGCATCTATAATACCTGCCGCTTCGCTCGTTCTTATTGAACAATTGACTTTGCTTTTAAATCCATAAGAATGCAATATGATATATAGGGTGTCCCGAATTGCAGTGTCTAAACTTTAACGGTGCATTCTGTCTTCAGAAAAAGACTTAATTTTCTTATAACTTCAATACAGGGTGTTCTATAATGTTCTACCATGTTCTATATAAGAAAAAAATGCTTTTGTAATAAAAGAAAGGTTTTTAAAAATTTTCATCAGTATTGTCCGTACGTGACTTTTAACTAAATATTCTTGAACAAAAATTAAACGCCACACTGGTTTTTTCTAACACCTAAAATATCTCTCAAATCCTTATTTGATTCCCTGCCTTTTCTTCGAATAAAAAAATAAAAACTATCACCTGCAGTTTCTATATTGGTTTACAAGGAAATGGAGTTTTCTTACAGAAGATATGTACTATACCAAAGCGTCAAAAACCTATATGACTACTACTATATTACTGAATCCAGCTAAATTATTAAGAATTCCTGGATATCTTGGAATCTTCAGGTCTATACCAAAGCCTATAAAATATTTCAAATTAATTAAACTAGATGTATTCAGAGCAATTTATTTTTAAAAGCTTAGCAGAGCGCTTTCGGCGTATGAGCCATCATCAGTGCTAATTGTCAGTTAAGCCCAGGAGTTTTCCATAGTGGGAACACATTTTCAAAAGCGTCTATTATGGATTTTCCCGATAAACCTATTCTTTTGTTATTTAACTCTCCGTGCTAGCTTTTACTCTATGTATTTTCCATCCATCATCTCACAAATCAGCCACATAACTGATATAAACAAATCGTCAAAAGTAACAAACAAGCAAAAGAACCTCCGAACATTTGGTATTCTGCCTTATAGGTGCTGCCCTTGTAACAAGTCTTCAGATATAATATAGTCTCGTACTGGAGGATATTGTGTTTATTCTGTGTGAATGGGAAATACCCAGAGGTGTGTGATCGGTTTGACTCTGATAACTAGAGAGCGCTTAATTAGGAGTTTATGGAGAGACTCTATAAGTGTAACTTGGAAATGCTAATGAGTCATCTTGGTTTCACGTATTGGACTAGGTGTAAAGAGCTTGGACTTCTCATCCTTTTCTGAAGAAAATAAAGAATTTATTTGCAAACTGCACATGGTTTTTCTTTTTTTATTCGAAAAACCTTGCATCGTGCAAACAGAAAGCAGAGAATCAAATTTGCTCCGAACTGAATGACGATTCTAAAAATAATTTTTTGCTTTTAGAAAAAGCAGTGGCGTAGCATTTTTTTCTTTTTGATAAAAATCTTTTTGTCTCAATAAGAAGCCGAAAATGTTATAATCGTTTCTAAATAAAGTTTCTCTAGTTCTGCATATATTTAGGAAAAGTTACGTAGCAAACTCTCCAAATTTTTGGGAAATATTTATGTAACAAATGTGTAAAATGATCCTTTTTTTTATGAATGGGAAATTTGTTGATAATTCCCATAAATAAAAAAAAGAATTTTACACAGTGTAACATACAAAATTTTTTCTACTACCGAAGAAAACATTTAAAAAAAATCTTAAAATACCAAATTATTTTATACATTAGTGCGTAAGAAAACGTCAACAAATTTTTTTTTACAAATTATAAACTGAATGTCAAATTACATCAAACTACTTTTTACGCACTAGTGCCTAAAAAAGACTAGGCACTAGTACTGCACTAGTAGTTGTAAAAAGTTAAACTTTATAAATCCTGGGAAGTGTATAAAGTGAGTACTTTACGCACGGTAGTAGAAAAAGTATTTTTTCTTCAGTACATTCATTTTATAATTTGTCAAAAATTAAAAATTGCTCGTCAGGGTTTTCTATAAAACTACAACCTGAAAAAGCAGAAGCGAAATCATATATTTCATGAGCTTATATACAGAAATGAATATAATTTTAAATTCTGGAAAAGAACATGGTGGCAAGAAAGTTGGAAACTACAATTTAATTGTTAGTGGTGTAAATATATTTCATATTTTCAGCAAAAAGATTAGGATCCTCTGTCTGCCCCATTATACCTCTAAACCAAGTTTCCTTAGGAGGTTGCCCCACTCAGAAGAAATCTATAGGCATCCAAAATTTCCCCTTGTATCCCAAATGGTGTGGGATCAACATTATAAAAGGGTAAGGACTTAAACCCCTCAATCGTAAAAATTATTGTGACCCTCAAAAATCCTTTCCAATTTTCAGTGAAAATGTGGGAAATTATTAATTATTTTTATGTTACACAAAGTGCCTCTTTATATCATCCAAATAGTCCACTTTTTAAAAAAAATATATTAAATTTTCACCCAATATTTAATAGAAGCTGCATCCATGTATGTATCATACTCTTTTCATATTATTATTATTATTATTATTATTATTATTATTATTTCCGGTTTCCACATAGATATTTGATCTATGATTGATTTAAAGCACCACCGAGAGCACACCGTGCACCTGGGATGATGACTTTTTTTTCCTCCAGTGTTATAGTACCTTTCGTACTATATGTGGGCAGTGCTCAGTACAACTGACTTCTGAAGAAGGACAACAGGTTATGCTTTCGAGGTATTAGGTCAAGCCATTGATTATCTTATTCATATTAACCCTGTTATTCCTATTATGACGGGTATAATTGTCTTCATATTCCATAGCCTTTGGTATTCTCTCTGTAAATGTTTGTATTTGAGATATTTCTCTGATTCCTTTTGGGTGATGTAATCAGATGGGATAGATCATGTCTGGTTTGTTTGCTTTGACCTGTCTGTATGAACTTGCTCATTTCAAACGAGGGTAATTTCTGTGTTGATTACAGGGTCCGGGTTGGTACCACTTGTCTTGAACTTTGAAGTTTCATTCTTTGCAGATATTCCAATGCAGATGTTTGGCAACTTGGTTATGCCGATCAAGATACGCTTTTTTGTCAGGATTGGGCAGCCTGAGGCTATATGATGTATCTTTTTTATATATTTATTATATATATATTTTTTAAACTTTCTAAACTAATTTAAAGTATTTTCTTCTTTAATTCTAAGCTGCCTCCTCATAGTTATTAAAATCATTGGAATAATATCATTATTAAAAATATATACAGGGTATTCATTTGAAAACTTCCCACCACGGATTTATCGAAAACCAATCTTTAAAAAAAACGCCGAAATACTTCAAAAGGTTTGTCAAGGGGGACTTTCTAACCTAAAATTACTTCACCCCCTTTCACCCATTGCCCCCCAGGGTCATCCCCTTAAAAATTTTAAATGGCAAGGGAAAATTTAATTTTGCGTAATGTAATAAGTATTAGGATTTATTCCAAAATGACCCAAAACTTTAACATGAGCTGCTTCATCCAAAATTCGCCGATGATCACGTTTTTTATTTGCAACAGATCTAGTTTCAGTAAACTTAGTAACAAGGTCCAAAACATACATATGCGAAGTTATCTTCTCCGGATGTCTGGCGTTAAACATGACGGCAGTTTGCCGAGCACATTGATTTTGGGCACCATAAATTAGAATAATTTCCACTCTTTCGGCTAGTGTGTAAACCATTTTGGAAGTAAAATCTTCAATTCAACAAATAAATTTTCACTATTCCAAGACTGTCACAAATGTAACTGACGGCAAAATAAATTCTTTATTTTCCTTAGCAACTATAAATAACTAAGCAGGTATAACAATAAATACAGTTCGCCCAGGATATCTGTGTTGATGAAAAGAATGCGGAAAAAAATTCAGGTTGTTATTTAGTTTTTTCCATGTCTAATCTTCGATATTCCTGTTTATGTTGGTAGTTTCCGTTTTAAATTATAAACGAATTGTACATTTGGCAAACCCTAACGGGCAACATTTTGAACACTTATTGAAATAAAAACTGATATTTTCATGTTTTTGTTTTCTATCTGAACAAATTAAGATAAACAAAGATTTTTCTAATTTTAACTCGAAAACGAATCGACCGATTTAAAAAAATTAAACGTCAAAATAAAAGACTTCGAAAGACCTTTTAAACAAGCTATTACTCGATACCCCATGCCATTTAAAATTTTTAAGGTGATGACCCTGGGGGGCAATGGGTGAAAGGGGGTGAAGTAATTTTAGGTTAGAAAGTTGTCCCCCTTGACAAACCTTTTGACGTATTTCGGCGTTTTTTTTTTTTAAACAGTGGTTTTCGATAAATCCGTGGTGGGAAGATTTCAAATGAACACCCTGTATATAGAGTACTTAATAGCCAGTAATGACGTTAAAGGAATATAAAAACCTTACCATCAGAGAGAGGTTTTCCATGCGCAAACTTGCAATCTTTCCCAGCGATACATGGTAATCCTGTATGGTAAAATTTACAAGGGAATTCGCTATGCATGTACGAGCAATTCTCTCCTTTCGCGCAGCACTCCATCAAATAAAATTTGCATAATTCTAACTTCATTGGTGGACTGACTTCATGGGAGTATGGACAATCATTCTATGTAAAAGAAAACTCATAAGTTTAATAAAAATCAAGAGAAAAAGGAAACCTAACTTTCCAGGTGTTTTACAGACCTTTTGACATTTCCCTTGTAAATAAAAAACACAAACTCCTTGAGAATCTTGTAAAGCTTTTGTGGGGTCTTCGCGGTGATTCCTCTTTCGGTCTCTTCGTTGTCTCTTTTCTTTTTTCTTTCTTTGCTGTTTTCCCATCCTCCGTCTTGCTCTAAAAAATATATATTTGTACAATATAATCTTTATGTGGAAGGAAAAACTATATCTGAGAGCATATTTAGGTCATGGGGCGAACTTTTAAATGGCACCATCCTTTTCCTGATACCTCAAATTAAAAGTCTTTTTGAGTAGTTTTCATTTGGACATTTTACAGTTTAGCTACAATCATTTGCATAGTTGTTATTTATGAACACTTAAGTTGCACCTTTACTTAAGTACTTGATGAGGGAAATCCTGGAAAAAACTCAAACTTACATGTGGCAACTGATTTTGACATTTGAAGAAACATGATCGGTGGCAAACAAAAAAAAATGTTCAACGTAGAGTACTTGAAGAAACGGCACAAGTAGATATTAGGTAGAATTAGGACATTTTGGACCTATATTAATTTTTTTTTATATTGCGCAGATACTACTTTAAAAGCCCTTTAATTTGAGGTATCACGAATCGACCGTCTAAGATTTAGACGTTGGGGAGCATGGAGCCTAAGGGGTTGAGCACCCATATGATCCTCCTTATCTATAAAACATTGACACCAAACTTGGTTTTTCTGACTTTTTTACTTTGAGAGATATCCGCATTGAAAGTTTTCAGCTGAACACCCTGTATATTACAACTACTAAAAAGCGATAAGTTCTTATTTAAGGTTAGCTAAAACTTTCACCCAAAGCTGACCTGTCAAACTTATTTTTAGGTTTGTTCTACAATCACTTTGGATACTAAACATAAATTGTAATTATTACGTTCTGAATTGGACTAAATTTTCATTTACCTCTCCTCTCTTTCCTCTGAGCTTAACTCAGAGTTATAACTATCATCAGATCTGGATGGCGTCCTGGAGCGCCTGTGGTGCTGGTGCTCCATGGGCAAGTAAGAACCAGCAGGAGGATGTCCTTGAACTTTCTGTTCGGCACCTGAAGGTGATCCGCTTCTAATATTTAGCATTTCGTTTTCGTCAATTTCTGAGCGGGGAGAATCCATCATTCTTCTGTGTTTGTTCTAAAAAAAAAGACATTTAGGTTTATGGAGTTGACTTTCACTAATATACCGTATTCATATACGGAATAATTTGATCGCAGTTTCTTGATTAATGAGAATATATTTTCAGCACAAGTATTAATTATTAATAGTGTTGTTAAAATCATTATTTACTAAGTTCTATTACTAGTTTTTACCTTTGGCCGTTTGTCTTTGCCTTCCTTTTTCCTCTTTTTTGTCCTTTTTTCATCATCTTTGACCGCATCCTCGCCGGCACTCAAGGCTGCCACTTCTTTTTCTTTTTTGTTCAGAATGCTAGCGAGTGTTTTCTCAATATTTTTTGCAAAATCATCATCTGTGAAAGAATATTAAATGTATAAGCAAATAAGAAAAGTACATATAGTAATTAACATTTCTAATTTAAAATATTAATAATATTGTACCAGTGTTTGCATTGATTGGAATATTTTATTGCTAGTTTTTTTAGTAAATGTGTTTTATTTTAGAGAATATTCTCATGAAATATTACGAATATTCGTGAAAAAATAAGCAAAGAAGAGTCTACCTCAAATAAGTTCTGAGGCAATTATTTTATCACCCAAGATCCAACAAGCACCAAATAAAAAGCTTTGAAACACATCTTGCAACATCCAATTTTCTATTTAATTCAATTCAAATAGATTCCTATTTTGTCATATCAGTAAAAATAATATTTCCTGAGCCTGGATTTAAGGGTAAGAACGTAAACTTTTGACCGTAGTTAAAGAATTTTCTTATCAAATTTTTATCATTAAATGTAGTGAAAGAGCATTATCTGTAGTTTTATACCGGGTGTCCCAAATGCTTTTAACAACATTGAACTTCGCCATTTTTGAAGATATCAAAATGCGTTTTTTTATGGGAGATAATGCTCTTTTCAAAAATATTTTTAAAACCACCTCTAACTAATTTATCCCCTGGAAACCACCGCTAACATTTTTTTCCAATGCTACCCTCATTTTTTTAATAGCATTTTTAATTCTGAATACAATGGAACAAAGTTTTTTTTTTCATTACAAAAATAAAAAAATAAACGCAATTTTCTTATGTTTTTGAAGGAAACTATTATTTATTGATTTATACACAAGTATATAAGTCAACAAATAATTATTTAATAAATAAATCCCAAAAATGTGCCACCAGGACCCGCTGGGTTTTAAAATTCAATAGGAAAATAATATTAGTGTAATGAGGTACAGCACTATTGCTGTTAATAATTGAATCGTATTCAATGTATTCGTTCAATCGTATTAATGAAAAATATTTTTTTTTATTGTATTCAGAATTAAAAATGCTATTAAAATTTTTTTTAAAAAATGGGGGTGTCATTTGAAAAAAGTTAGGGGTGGTTTCTCAGGGATGAATTAGTTTCAAGTAGTTTTGAAAATATTTTTGAAAAAAGCATAGTCTTCCATAAAAAACGCATTTTGAAATTTTTTAGTACCTTCAAAAAAGACGAAGTTCTATGCTGTTAAAAGAATTTTGGGACACCCGGTGTGTAGAACTTTTTTGCTACCCAAAAACCCTCTCACTGGTAGACCATTTTGTCAACCTAACAAAGAATAGTGGTAGAGTATTCACATCCAATAAAATGTTCCAGAAATATTCAACTTGCTGATGAAACAATTACTTATGATTTAATTGAATAAAAGAAACAATCAGAATTATCATTGAATGTATACCTTCGGGTTTAATCCAAGGCTTTTCCCACTTTTCCCTCTCCCTAAGCATTTTCTCTTTCTTCCTCAAGTGCAATATACTTTTTTCCGCCTCTGTCATATGCCGATGCCCCTTTTCTTTGCTATTTCCCCTATTAATATCCTTGTTCTTCCTATCTCTATGCCTGCCGCGCTCCCTACCATCCGAGAACTTATCTTTCTCATCAGCACGTTCCCTATCATCAGACTTTTCCCGTCCCCCAAGTTCTCCTTGCTCCTTGGAAGCCCCGATACTATCCGTATCGGAAACGCTTCCTCCATGTCTTCGGATCACCGGAATGGTAGGGTGAGCGCAGGCCGTTGCGGGATTGGGTTCCGGTTGGGCGGCCGCTTCTGGAGGAGCTTCTTCGTCATCATCGTCTGTAATTTCGCCGTCCTCGATGTCATCGGGGTTGGCGGGTTCCGCCTCTGGAGGTTGTTCGCTAGAAGACATACTGTGAGAAGATGTGGTATTTTAAGTGTTTCTCTTGGCCCACTCATTAAGAAAATGGTAAGGACAGGAAAACTTCTGTTCTATAGACCCATCCTATAGAACAGTAGTTCTTTAAGAAGCAAGTTTAAAAAGCAATTTCGGACATTTGTCTTGTTCTGTGCGTGTTAAAAAAATGTAGAACAATAGGTTATTATAGGCCGTTAAAAATAATTCCTAATATATCCTGTTCAAAATCTTTAAAAGAGCAAACAAATCAGCTTTGACAAGACGTTGATAATGTCAAAAGTTATATATTTGGAACCAGTAAAGGTAAAGAAATTTCCTTAGTGAACTTTATGGAAAAAATAAGTGCTTGCCGAACTAGAGTAATTCAAGGATTCTATGAGGTGATGACAATTTGACGAAACAAATCAGACATTAATGATGACTACAGAACTCGTCGTTCTTTAATAGTGACATAATTGACATGAATTGATTCTCATTATAATTAGAACACGAACTTCCCTCGTGACCGGGTATGAAATGATGATGATTTCAAACAGGCTAATAAGACAGGTCTATTTTAAAAAATTAATCAAAAGGAGTGGCTTGTTGTATCATGCCTACACTTGACCAAAGCATTTGACTGTGTCTCAGATAGTGTTTTGCTTTAAAAAATTGCTTTAATAAAGCATATAATAATTGGTATAATAATATTTACTGTTTGCTGATGACACAACCATATTCACAGCGAATATTTTGAGGTTATATGTCAACAAAGTGTAATAAAATTACAGCAATTTCCCGCTAAACCCAAAGACACAGAAAATAAACGATTATGTCAAAAAATTAACATTTGCATACCTATACATACCAAATTTTATTTGTTTTGCTTAAAAAGCGACGAAGTTATATAGCCTGTCCAAGCGAGGGGTGGTTAAAACCAAAAGTAAATACCGCCTCATAAATGCGACATTTGGTATTAAACGAGAGACGTCAAATGACATCATCGGTTTAACCGCCAGTAACCCTGCTTAGGAGGAAAGTTATAGCGGTTGACAGCTGACAAAATTCAAAAAAGGATTATATAAACAAAGACTATAATATTATATATATTTGCAAAAAAAAAATGCATTAGGCCCAATATTTTGTAAGAACTGTAAAACCACAAGTGGGTTTTGTTCAAACTCCGTCCAACAATTAAGTTTTAAGAACAACATCCATGTACATAATACAACGCCACAGAATATACATGTAAACAAATAACCGATCGACCGCAATATTAAAACATCCCATCTAAGCGATAGCCTTAACCGTGACGTCATTTCACATTTTTGACAATAACCGTTGGTTCTTACCAGACTAACGCTTGGACAGGCTAATAGTGTTTCCGTTCCAGTTATCTAGGGCTACCCAGTATACCCGTATAGAATGTCAAAATATTTCTTACATGTCTACTAACACTGGAATGTTGCCAAGCCTATCAAACTTTCTTTTCTAAAAATTTATTACTGTAATGTATGTAATAAATTTTTGGCCAATCAAAACGAAACAAAGCTGATATTTCATACAAAGGTAATTGAATTCTCTTTTCAAGGGGTCCAAAACAAAATAAAGAAATATTTTCTACATTTCTCATTACATTTATCACCCTAGATAGGAAAAAACAGAAAAGATAAAATAATTCATTTATTAACTCTTTGTAAATTTTGCTTTTTAAGTGACCCAAGTAAAAAAAACGTAAGGGAGTCAAGTCAGGTGATCTTAAGAGCCACTCTATTAGTCTTCTTCGCTCGCTTCATCTACCAGGATACGTCCGATTTAAATATTCTCGAACAGCAAAAGTATAATGAGGAGGTGCACCATCTTGCTCAAATCTCAACTCTTCGGCAGTGTAATTATTATTATTTTCTAACGTTTTCATCAAGGCAGGATTGATCTCGTCTTCTAATAATTGTAGACACAGTTTTCCATTAAGATTTCGTTGGATAAAAAAGGAACAATTAAACAATAGGCATAAATTCCTACCTAGACGTTTAATTTCTCAGGATGTTGAGTGTGAACCTCATTGACTAGATGTTCATTTTCGTTAGACCAGTATCGACAATTGTGGCGGTTAATAATTCTGTTTAGAACAAACACTCATCGGAAAAATAAATGTAATATACAATTTAGTTAGATTATTTATTATTTATTTGGTCTTAATCTCGCAAAATTTCCAACATCTGTCAAAACCATCTTCGTTCAATTGTTGTACAAGATGAATTTTGTAGGGATAAAGTTTATGTATCTTTAAAATTCTGTGAATGCTCGTACGAGATATCCCACACATTAAAGGTAAATGTGGTGGCCTGGTGGCCCAAAACAGCAATTTCGATAGGTTAATTTTCTACTATCCAGCAATTGGTTTTCGGTTTGCAACTGATTCTGTAATTCGTCCCATTCAAAACTTTGAAGCTTACCGCAAGGGGGTTAAAATTGCAATGGTATGCACGAAATTTTTCCTCCTCAAAACAAATTCGACACGACCGACTGATTTTTTTAAACAAGCGGTATATCAGTATTTTGAACTGAAAGAAATTAGCTAACACTCAATATTTCAATATTTAACCCAAAACATTTTAAAAAAATCGCAAAAAAAGTCAACTAACAAAGAATTTTATAAAATATATTAGTACCAGAATTAGCATGACTATTTACCACTGATAATTGAAATTTTGTGAAAGAATATTTTTTCACCAAGATCGTGCATATCCTCATTATTCTGCTAATGTATGACATAAGATAAAGTATATGCTACAATACCCAGAAATACTGAAGAACTAAAACAGAAGATCAGATAAATTCAATTATTATATTATTACGCCAAATTTTTTAAGAACTTTACAAACAGAATTATATCATCATTTAGGGCTTTTTCAAGAAGTAAATTGTTTTCATTTTGATCAGTTACTTAATTTAAAAAGAGTATTTTTCTCAAAAATTTATATTACTTTTCATCATCTTTTAAAACTTAACAGTAACAGTAGTAAAATGTTAAATTTTAAAAAATTAAAAAGAACAGTTTTTTCAATTTAAAATCATGGGTTCATTTGTTTAAAAAAAAAGTACACCGTATAAGATGCCATAAGTGCCATCATCCCATTAAAACAAAAATCATTGGGGTAGGTTTCGCGCTTTCGGAGGGGTTGAAAAGAATTTGTTTAAATGGATTTTTAAATGCATCAAAAAGTAGAATTCTCTTCGCGTTTTTCTGAAATATGTTTTCAAGAGCGCTTGCGAATTTGTTCCAGTTAAAAGTTCTCCACAAGGTTGATATTGCGGATCCGTCGATTTTTATTTTGAGGGGCGAGGGGAAAAGATTTTGTGTTTATCATCAGCTTTGCAATTTTAACCTCCTCGCGAGGGTGAACTCCAACCCCAAAATCTTAAATGGGATTAGGAGTCAAGTGAATTTATTGTAAAGGTAATTGAATTCTCCTTTTAATGCCACTTTTTTTTAATTGTATGCAGCCACTTTTGAGAAAATTGTATGCTTCTTGAAGAAATGACAAAACCCGTTCATTTATATATCGCAGAAACCTTGTGTGCTTTATTTTCAATTTCCTCATTAACAGCACTCGGAGGTGAACTTCATCGCTTAAATGAAAATGGGTTTGGTTAAACTTCATGTGATACCTCAATTTAATGGTCATCAATTCTCTTTTCAACTTATACCGCATCAGCCATTATAACATTGAGTGTTTCTTAGATTTATCGCTTAAAACTGGTAATGTAAATTCTAGCTTTATCATTTGAAGAAAAAAATAATGGGTACTAATTTTTTTTCTGTTATGGAATGCTGTTTATGTTTACAAATATGCGGTTTTCCTTCCTTAGAAATTTCAAATATTTACATTTAGTTTATTTATTTAAATTTTATTTAATTCTAAAATGGTTAATTTAACTACAGAAAAAGTGTGGCTGAGTGAACTGAATTTCGAACATGTCGATGGGCTAATGTTGCAGCTCAGATATTGAATCAAATGAATCCAGATAAACATTAGTTTTACAGTAGTGTGAAGCATATCTCGGACGAGCATTCCCAGAATTTTAAAGAGACATACATTTCACCCCTACAAGATTCATCTCGTACAACAACTGAACGAAGATGATTTTGACACACGTTTGGAATTTCGCGAGATTATGACCTAACAAATAATGAATAATCCAAATTTAGTATTTAACATTTATTTTTCAAACTCAGTCAGTCAATAAATGAATTACGCCAGCGCATCATGATGAATGACGGGCCATTATACCAGAAATGCTTCTTAATTTCCGAAGTCGTTCTGAACAAAATCCTTATTATTGTCTGGATACTTTAAATAAAAAGCATTTTTATGGAAATTAATTTTTTTATAATTACTATAGATTTCTTAATAAGTTCTTATTATTCTATATGTTTATGACGACGATTGTCCCTTGATATGATTTTAAGACAATATAGGTATTTACTTGTTAAAATATCGGCCTAAATCGCCTTTATCCCATGGTGCGACACAAGTTTTTACTATCCTAACAGTTCACAAAAACACTGAAATGACTCATTTTTTCAACCAAAAACTAAAGAAAAAACACAGGACTTCACAAATGCCGAATGCACAAAGCCGTTTGTCAACAAAAAATTTCACGAGATTACATCAGCTTTTGCCTGCGGTCGTGCCGTTTCAAATTTTTTAAAAGCGGTTTTAGTACTAAGAATGTTATTAATTTTTTTTTGCTTTGAAGATGTTATTTTTGCTCTTAGAATAACATATGTCTATTTCTACTTTTTATTTTTAATCCAAAATCTAACATTAATAAGTTAAATTAAGATTATTATATGTATTGATATATAGCTGAAAATTTCCTCTTTTGAAAATGTGTGTAAACTTGACAACAGAGAATCAATGAATATGTTTGTTAACAAAACACCTCCCTTGCCCCTGTGCACATGTTGAACTCAAAGAAAGTTGTTTACTAATTTTAGCCTTTCAATTTTCTAAGATTTTGTTGTTGGACCTGTTGAAAAGAGATTTTTATGACCATTAAATGGAAGTATCACATGAAGTTTAACCCCATTTTCATTTAAGGGATGCATCCCATCCCTGTGTGAGGGTAGTGAGTTATTTTTAAAATAAAGCACAAAAGACTGTGATGATAAAAAATTAACGTGTTTTAACAGTTTTTTTAAGAAAAAATAAATCGTTAAATAAAGAGAAAATCACTTGACCCCTAATCCTATTTAAGATTTTGTGATTGCTTTCCCCCTCGAAATAAAAATCGACGGGTCCGAACGATTTCGTTTTAACAAGGAATAGATGAAATATCAGCCTTATTTCGTTTTGATTGGCCCACCCTATATACAGAGTGTCTACTATAAAAACCGCCAAACCTTAAGAGGTGATTATACAAGTCGTTTGCAACAAAAAAGTCGTATAACATTTTTTCTAAAAGTTGTTAGTTCTTCTGGTATTTAACATTTTTTGATTTTATCAAATTTTTTTGTTTTTTTCATATAAACAAGAATATCTCCGTTATTCTTACCACCACATAAAATTTAGATATACCATCTGAAAGAGAATTAAATTTGCTATAAGATGGGTATATTTAAGTTTTTAAGTAATTTTTTATACCGGGTCTTATATAAGTTAAATGTAACATTTGGGAAATCTGCAAAATTAGTGGTATCTTCTTCGTTGTCGTTTTTCTAAAATTTGGTAAATAGGGTGTTTTTTTTCAGCAAAAACTACTGCATTTAATATGCTTTCCAAGGATATACTTACTTTTGTGATAGCTATTTGTTTTCACAGCAATATCATGGCCAAAAGAAAGAAAACCACAAAAATTTAAAATTTTCAAATTTTATATTTCTTGATCTTTTGAGCACCAATACGGTGAGTACTTGTAGATGTATCTTCCCTAACACAACAACTTCACGAATTTGCATTAGAGAAGCCGTAAACAAATAACATATCGCGATATTCATTCTTTAAGAAAAAATTCAGGTTTTCCTTCTTTTGTAAATGGCAATGAATCCGCAAAAGAAGGAAATTCACAAACCATGTATTACTTGATTTTAAAACAAGAGCATAGATATTTACAATTTGACAAGAACTGTCATTAAGTTTTCACTTCGACTTAAAGTAGTTAAATAAGTAATTTGATTTAAACGTGCTTAAAAAAATAATGCCTCGTTTCACAAACATTGAAAATCGGGACATCTTATTTACTTACGGTGTAGCAAATGGAAACTCGCGGGAGGCAGCAAGGGAGTATGCGCATCGTTTTCCTAATAGACGGCAACCCCATAGAAGCACATTTGCAGACGCTGTGGGGAAACTGGTTCCTTTCGAGGTTTGCGGATTAGAGAAGGTGGTCAAAATGGTCAACGCTGGAGACAAGAACCTGCGATTATGAGAGCTGTTACAGAAGATAGATCTAGAAGTACTCGCCGCTTTGGTGCTGCATTAAGTTCTTAAAAAAAATTATTTGCATCCGTTTTATTTGAAAAAGTCTAGGATTTATTGCCAGTGGATGGTGAAGTGAGGCTTCAATTCTGTAGGTGGTACTTGAATAAGTTGCAAGAGTGGGGAACAGATCAAATATTTTGGACAGATGAAGCAACATTTACAAGAGCCGGAATAATGAATTTAAAAAAAAAAAAACCATATATGGCATACAGAAAATCCTTATGCGACTGTTGTTTCACATTTTCAGCGTGAGAGGAGGGTCAACGTATGGATAGGATTAATGAGAGATGCCGCCTTTTCGGGACTGTAATACTTCCTGATCGGCTCAATTCCAATGGTTTTCAAATTTATTAAATAATGACCTTGTTGACTTTCTGGAAGAAATCCCCTTAGCTGCTAGACAGGAACTTTGATTTCAAATGGACGGATGCCCAGCCTATAATGGCAGAATTATGCAAATTCCTTGAATCAACGCTTTAGGGAAATGGATCGGAAGATACGGTCCGGTAAGATGGCCGCCCAGAAGGGTTGAACGGGTTCAACCCGTTCGAACCCTTTGACCCCGGAACCCCCGGTTGAACCCGTTCAACCCTTGATAATGTCAGAAGAAGATGCATCAAATGTATTGAACAAGAGGGAAGACATTTTGAATAATTGTTATAATTTTAGGTTTGTGTTAATGAAATTTTGATTTTTTAATTTTGGTCAATCAAGAAATATAAAATTTGAAAATTTTCAATTTTTGTGGTTTTCTTTCTTTTGCCCATGACATTGCTGTGAAAACAAATAGCTATATCACAAAAGTAAGTAGATCATTGGAAGGCATATTAAATGCAGTAGTTTTTGCTGAAAAAAAAACATGTTCCTATTTACCAAATTTTAGAAAAACGACAATGAAGAAGATACCACTAATTTTGCACATTTCCCAAATGTTACATTTAACTTCTGATAACACCCGGTATAAATAATTACTCAAAAGCTTAAATATACCCATCTTATAGCAAATTTAATTCTCTTTCAAATGGTATATCTAAATTTTATGTGGTATTATTAAGAATAACGGAGATATTCTTGTTTATATAAAAAGAACAAAGAAATTTGATAAAATCAAAAAATGTTAAATACCAGAAGAACTAACAACTTTTCGAAAAAAATGTTATACGACTTTTTTGTTGCAAATGACTTGTTTAATCACCTCTTAAGGTTTGGCGGTTTTTATAGTAGACACCTTGTATATACCGGGTGACACAGGAAGAAGGGAACACTTAATAACTATTTTACTATTTAAGATAAACGAATGAAATTTAGTATATCCACAAAATTGTTATACGAGCACGTTTTGACATATCCAGTTGTTGTTCGTCACTTCCAGTTTAATCGGAAGTGACAGAAACTTTCTTATTTTAAACGGGATACTTGGTATATTATTACGTATTTCGATCGAAAATAATATTCTGAGAACAATGATACTACATTTGTTAATTTTTGTTTGATACTCACAGAAAATTTTTTTTTTATTTTCAAATAGGGTGCCACGAATGCGTTTACAGTTTCAATGTGTAATCATATAATCACAAAAAAAATTGTTTTTATTAAAGATTATCTATAGTGCAAGATTATCTCTAGGAACAAAATGTCAGTTGAAGGCCGTTTATCAGTTTAGACAAAGAATTATTGGACATAACCTCTAAATCTTTAAAAGTGTTATTGTTTTTTAAAAATAATAAAAATTAACTAATCTTCTTCTTTATTTTTGTGTACAAAAATAAAAGCCTCGTAAGCTCGTAACATCCAATAAAATGTCAAACTTTTGGTACTTCAAAATAGATCCTAGGTGTTAACACCGAAAAAAATAAATTTAATCTACCCTGTTTGGGAACCTGATAAACCGGAAGTGATGGAAAACAACAAAATATATCAAAAGATGCTCTTATAGCTATTCTATATCAATATACCAAAATTTAATTTGTTTATTTTAAAAAATTATTAAGTCTTGCCTTTTTTCTGTGTCACCCGGTAAATATAAATATATAAGTTTGTGTGAAGTTATCCATAAAATGCCAGCCAAAAAGTTAACACTCGGCGCGACCGGCCTACTATTTGCGTTAGGCCGGATATTTTTAAGAACCTAAGCAAATGTACAGAATCTGTAAAAAAGTATATAATACTGCGAATTTTTTGATCTTTTTTATTCTGTTATGCATTAGAAAATAGATTTAATCTAAAAAAACGAGCATAATGAGGACAAATAATATTTATTTCATTAACACATATTTCAATAATGTTATTTCAATTTAATTATTTCTGATAGTTTATGGTGATCTATGATGCCATATTATATTGTAATATTATGATATTTTTTCTTTCGATACTTTAAAATATATATAAATTTAAATTCTACCTCATAAATAAAAATAAAATTTGAACGAGGTCAAATCTGATTTCTTCTAGAATTTTTATTACTTGGTGCCCTCCTATTTTTGTGCAAATCAGAGTGCAGGAGTTTTGTTTCAATAAGGGTTTTTGGGACACTTTTAGGTATACACTAACACAAGTTTAGATAGTTGCCACCACTTCATAATATCTAGAAAAAATTTAGACAAAATCCCGAGTTTTTCAAGAATGGTTTACATAAAAGTAGGAGGGCACTAAATAATACACATTCTTGAAAAAGCTGGGATTTCGTTCAAATTTCAATTTTTTTCTAGAGATTATGAAGGGGTGACAACTATCTAAAAGCTTGTGTCAGGTTATACCTAAGAGTGTCCCAAAAACCCCTATTATAACAAAACTCATGCACTCGGATTTGCGTAAAAGTAGGAGAGCACTAAATAATAAACATTAAATTTACAACAAATTAAATTTTTCCTAGAGGTTATGAAGGGGTGGCAACTATCTAAACTTGTATCAGTGTACACCTAAAAGTATTCCAAAAACCCCTGTTATAACAAAACTCATGCACTCGGATTTGCATAAAAGAAGGAGGCCACTAAATAATAATAATTCTTGAAAAAATCGGGATCTTGTCCAAATTTAATTTTTTCTAGAGATTATGAAGGGGTGGCATCTATTCTATCTTTACTTGTGTCAGTGTATACCTAAGAGTGTCCCAAAAACCCCTATTATAATAAAACTCATGCATACTGATTTCCGTAAAAGTAGGAGGGCACTAAATAAACATTCTTAAAAAAATCGGGATTTCGTTCAAATTTAATTTTTTTTAGAGATTATGAAGAGGTGGGCAGCTATCTAAGCCTGTGTCAGTGTAAACCTAAGAGTGTCCCAAAAACCCCTGTTATACCAAAACTAGGAGGGCATTATTCTAGAAAAAATCGGGATTTCGTTCAAATTTCATTTTTATTTATGAGGTAGAATTTAAATTTATGTATATTTTAGATTAAATTTGTTTTTTATAGAATGACAGAATAAAAAAGATAAAAAATAGCAGTATTATATAATGTTTCTTACATTATGTCCATTTCCTTAGGTTTTTAAAAATATCCGGCCTGAAACAAATAATAGGCCGGTAGAGCGGAGCGGTAACTTTATGGCTGGCATTTTATGGATAACTTCACAGGAACAATATATAAAAAAATAATCGGCTCATATCTGTTTTCAAATCATTCTTCAATAAATCCATTTTTTTTTTCAAATTGAAAGATTCCGCTTACCGCATTTATTATAGTTCTGTAGTTCTGTCTGGGACATATTTTTAGAAAAACCTGGGTGACAATAATTATTGAAAATATTAACAAAATAAACATCCTTATTAAAAAATAAACAACTACATTAGTTGCATTCATAGAAACGAGGGTTTATCGACACGTCACCCGTATATTAACGAAAGCAATACAAATACTCTCTCTTTAAAATCCGCTATAACATTATCAGACCCACATTTATTTTTATTTACCTGGCAATATATGGAATTTTTCGGACTATTTTTAGATTTATTCAAATTGTTGGGTTCTGTTTTGAATGACAAAATATTTTGTTGACTGAGATAATATTATTCTGAGTGTCCTTAACCATATTAGTATTTTATACTAATAAAACATAATCACGTTATTGTATCTATTTTACCTATATAATTGAATATTATACATAGGTACGGCAGCATTAAAACTACTAGATAACCTAGGTAAACTATGAAAGAATAATGGCGACCTACATAAAAGATATAATTTTCATTATAGTATTTCGCTTACCCACTTTAAATTTCTATTAAATCTCGCCTTTGAAAATGCTTCCTTTCCTCACCATTTCATTAAAAAAAAACTATCTACTACCCAAAAGGTAGGCATTTACGAAAGGAAAAACCTACTTATTTCCTGGCATTCTACGCTGAAATCGAATACTTTTCAAAATTCCCGCATTTATTTACGGGTTTTCGTAAAAGGGCGTCAGATGGGGCGAGCGGCAGCAGCTGTTTCAAATAGGAAAAAAGGAATTTTAAAAAATCCAATTTCACAAGGACAACTTTAAACCTCTCCCATGTGAGTGATTAACTCGATGACGCCGTTGCCAACTCGTGAAATGCGCAAATGAACAAGATTTGACGTCACCATGCTGCTATGTTCAAATATTAACGAATAAAATATTATTAGTCATAAAAATGTTAATTAATAAAATTTATGAAAAAAGAAGCCTTAAAATGAAAATTTTTTTTGATTTTGAATATTAAAAAAAATTCTTAGGAAATACAGTCAAGTTGGTACCTACTCATAATTAAACAAATTATTACAATCCAAATTACCCCAATAAAGGTTGTCTATCAACCTACCTAAGTTAAATGAATCACCTGATTACATTAAATTTTATGAAATTTAGAAAAACAACTAATATTACTATCTAAAAAAATAAATTAACAAAAGCCTACCTAGTTCCCTAGTTGCTTGATCAGTAATACAAAAATAGTTGAATGTGAAAATAATTAATAGTGGAACGCGGCATCGCGTCACTAACCTTGATAGGTCAAATGCATTTTTTTTTTAAGATTAATTTCTGGTTCCGAACAAAAGAATATTTTAAATGAATATTATGTAATTTACTAAATAATATGATTAATAGGTTATGTAATTTTAGGAGAAATCCCTATTTGGCTTAATAACTAACAAAAATAAGATTTATTACCTTAAATGTAAAAATTTGGCAACAGTGTACGCCATGCCACGTATGACGGACAGGTTTTTGTTTATAAAAAGGCCTGAAATTCGGCAATTTTGGCCGTTTTCATATAAACGAATTGTATGAAAACTTTGGGAAAGCCATCAGCCTCGTTTTGGCCTTAATTAGAGCCCTGTTGAAAAAAGATTACTATTAGAATTAAGTAAAATGCTCGCGCCAACGCCCATCGTTGATGATGAAAACCATGCTAGACTGTGACGTTTCGTCTAGCATTTCCGCGATAAATATTCGATTTCAACGGAATTTAATCATAATTTCGTCTCGGAACGGGTAGTATATGAAATTTCTGGCGAAAAAATTGATGCAAACCTTGGTATATCACATACGAGCGCCATTGCGACCTAATTATATTCACTAGGCAGGAATATGTTAATGAAATGGCATGAAAAAGTCACTCATTCACTATTATCTGTCCTGAGCAGCTCATGGGACAGACATAAATATTTAAAATTACTCATATTTTCATGTTTTTAACCGACTATTCTCTTTGGCGAGGAGACCACAAATGATTTTCTTCCACGGAATTCGGATTATTGAGCTCGTCGCCCTAGAAACCGTCCAATCAGCGGAGAGCGTTCATTACATTCTACCAATCGGAACATTACGGCATCAACATCTGAAAGGTTTTCGACCTTCGTCACCTTCGCGTGTCCGCTTGGCTTGTGTTTCAACTTGAATCGGGAAATATTTTAGGCCTTATGTTACCAGTACATAAGGTTTTATGCCATTTTTTAGAATTCTTGTAAATTTTTTTACGAAAAAAGTTGCTTCTCATAAACGTCTATTTGACTAACGACATGTTCAAAATTCAAGAAAATATCCGCCTTCAATGTCACTATGAAAATACACCTAAACTGTTAAAGTGTATTTTCTTTGACATTTTTGGCTATTATAAAATGCTATTGACGAAAGTTATTGAAACTGAACAGGAAAAATAATATTTTTATATAAAATAGACTTAATTATAATAACGAGCCTAATTCATTATTTTAATGAAAAAAATAGTTTTAAAGCTTCCCTAAGATTATTAAGTCACTGTGCCCATCTATGATTAAAAAGTGGAAGTAATATGCTTGGCTCATTTTATTTGCTAGAGAAATCTGTAATGTGCATTTAGCTGTAAAATTATAATTGCAAAATTGCAATAAATATTTTGCAATTCGTATACTTTTTCCAGCACCTAAGAAATTTATTGGTCAAAAGCCGTTGAAAATTACTAAAAATAATATACTACAAAAATATTTTTTTTAAATCAATATAATTTTTCTTCCCGGATTGTCTCCATCCTTCTCTTACCTTCCAGGCAAGAACCAATGAGAGAGACTGTTTTCTGTCTTGGATGTCAGTTGATTGTGACTTTGTGAGACAATTTTATCCAAGATTTCAACTTTAGGTTATGTAATTTGAAGTTTGAAAAAGTCGAAATGGAATCGTGAAATCGATTTATAGATATTATTTTAAGTATCACAGAAAGGAAAGTCGCAAGTTATTATTAATAATGAGTGAATATGAAGCCCTACATTTAGAGTCAGCTGTTAACAAGCCCATATTTCACCTTTCCTTCACTGGCAAAATTTTAGTAGGGTTTACTGGTAAGATAAATTTTAATGAATAAATAAACTAAGCAATAAATAATATTAATCTTTTTAACTCACTTGTTATCTCCTTTTGTGTAGAGAGTTGAACTACCCTGTCCTGAAACTGAAAGAAAAAGCACTAAGAAAATGAATATAGAGAGGAAATAACTAATTCAAAAATAAGGGCTAACTCAAACTATATTTCAAATTCTGATAATACGTCACGCTCAGCCTGGAACATTATTAACTAGTAGAAAAAAAAGTGTCACCAAAATCTAATGTCAATATTGACCCTGAGGAATTTAATTTTCTTTTGATTGGTAGCCGAAAAGCTATTATCTTCTCTAACTTTGCTCATAACCCTATTTAAAGGGTATATGAATAAGTAAAACCTTAGCAACAATTCCTATTTGTTTTCTGAGATGAGTTTCAATGATGTGCAAGAGGCCATAGATACCTTAAAGGCAAAATGCAGTATGGACTAAATATGAGACATGTAAAGTCAGTAAAAAATTTGTTAATTGCTCTCTTAAATTTAGTATTAATAAAAGAACCCACCCAAGTTCATTTAAGATCAGCAAGACCATTCCAACCTATAAAAACAGTGATAAATGTTGTGTCACAAACTATAAACCTATTTCCCTGATCCTGGTATTCCCAAACATGTTTGAGTGACTATTGAAAAAAAGAAACTGAATACTTTGAAAGCAAGTTTATGCTACTAATTACTACTAAGTTATTTGTTTATTTTTATTTGATTTGGATTTTGAGAAGGTAGGTCAACTACAGGAAGGCTTTGTGGTTACAAAGTCAGAGTCTTTGAGGAAAAAACTTTGGTGGGTTCAGTTTTCTGTGATCTTTCCAAAGCCTTTAAGTGTGTATCTCATTGCATCTTAATTAAAAAACTCTTTTACTGGAAATGGTTGAACTTTCCTTGAGAGCTACCTGATAAATATAGAAGATAAGTAGCTTCTTTTGAGTCTAAACTCTTAGCAGTTAAATCAGTGTACCATGGTGTTCCATTTTGTGGCTGTCTATGCAAATGATACCAGTTTCATGATCCAATCACAAAAGAAGCTGTGCTGGATTGCACAAACTCTGTGAGTGATTAGGCAATTTGTTTTAACCTAAATGTAAATAAAACTGAAAGCATTATTATCACATTATGACGTACTGAATTTCTAAATAATCCTGATAAAATAAAGTTTCTAGGACCAAAAAATTGCACCAAAGATTAACTTTTGAAAAACATATAATAGTGTTTTTCTTTTGAGAAATTTAACTAATTGAATTGAACCGAGAATAATTTTATTGTTTTTTTAAATGTGCCCGTTGTGTGTTTAACATAAAATTTAAAACTGTAATTATCTTATATGTAATTAGGCAAGATAGAATATAATCCCTATTGACCATTGTAAAATAATTTCCCTGAAGTCCTTGATAAGCTAAAACCAGAAAATAAAACCACCTAGTTTGTTACTAAGTGTTGTTTATTCATCAAACTTCTACTTAATACTATCAAAGTTTACAAAATATACTGTAGTTATTAGTTTGATATTATTCACAATTTATATCATGTTCTTCTCCACTAATCTAAATGTAGAATATACTTAGTGACAATAGATTATTTTATAAACAAGTTGGAATTAGAAAAATAGGGTCTTTGTTATTCACTGTGACTGTTTTAGAAGGCAACAGATGTTTATATAAGGGCAAGATTGATTTTCAACAACATATGTAAAAACTATATTATATTCATTTAATTTAGTTTCATTTTCCCCTTTAAATTTTAAATAGAAACACATTTTTTATTTAATTTTTTAATTCTATTTAAAATTTTAAGTATATTTTGTATACCTGTAATATGTATATATGTAACCTCAATATTTATTAAGAAATATGCGATAAATTTTTTTATAAATAACCATGAATTTTGGAACAGTTTATAAAAAAAACAAAGCAAAAAAATTAAAATAAATATTCAAATTATTGCCAGTCTTCTTGACCATAACCAAGTCGATATTCAAATTCTTGTAATACTTTACTTATTGTTTGAGGCCGGATTTGTTGTATTTCGGTTCTAATTATATTTTTTAATTCTAAACTTTCAGGTTTATTAAAATAAACTTTAGATTTTAGATAATCCCATAGATAGAAATCCAATGGCATTAAATCTGGCGACCTTGCTGGCCATTCAATAAAACCTCCCTTCCAATCCATCTATTTGGAAAAATGTTGGTAAGGTAATCTCGTACTGTTCGCGAATAGTGTAGGGGAGCGTCATCCTGTTGGAACCATATCGAATCTGCCGGTATAAATGGGTTTTCACCATTTGGGTAAAGTGCAATTAAACTAGGTACTATCTGATTTTGAAGCAACTCTAAATATTTTTCAGAGGTAGATGCGCCCTCAATGAAAAACCCACAATTGACGTGCCCACAATTCCTGCCCATACGTTTAACTTCTTGGGAAATTGTGTTGCCATCCAGTATGGATTTTCTGGTGCCCAATACCAAAAATTTTGCCTATCTACAGAACCGTTTAAAAAAAAACTTGCCTCGTCGGAAAAAACAATCTTACTTAAGAATTGTGGGTTTGCATTACGTTTATTCATCATTATTTCGCAAAACTCTATTCTGCGGATGTGATCATTTTCAATAAGCTCCTGAATTAAATGAATTTTATATGGATGCCATTTATTCCTATGCAAATATTTGACGTGAACACATGATTTACTAACCAACTGATCTGCAGCAACTTGTCGAGTTGATTTAGGTGAATTTTCTTGGAAATCGAGCAAAATATCTCGATCAAGTGTGGGACGGTCCAGATCATATTTGTCTCTAACATGATCAAAATCTCTAAACTTTTTTCAAATTTTGCTTACTACCGAACGTGTAATAGGCCTTTCCAGTGTAATAGGGAACTTATTGTTAAACAGATCGCGAACTTCGGCCTGTGTTCGAGTCTTGTTGCCATATCCTACCATCATCAACATTTCAATTCTTTATTTTTCATTTAAACGTGCCATACTTTTAAACTTTGCAACTGCACTTGACGCTTACTAACATTTACGTAAAGTAATACATTCAAAAATGGAATAAAAAATAGATGTTCAAATATACCTGTTAAAAAACTATGAAAAAACATGTTTGAATATGCTGAAATGACCCAAACAATTGCAAATTTATTAATAATATTAGTATTAGGTATAGCACACGGTATACAAAATACTTTTAAATTCTATGCAAAATTCAAAAAAGGAATAAAAAATAAGTGTTTCCATTTAAAAAATTGAAGTTGATGGTCGTTGCTTATTTTTGGTTCACCCTGTGTATTGTAACTGTTTCAACTTGCGCGTCCTCACTGTATAGTTTTTAGACCGAGACTGGGTTTTTTCGTTTATGTTGTAAATTATAGACGATTTCTTTCAACATGAAGATAAGGAGAATTTTTTTGGTGAACCAGACACAGACCTTTGTGCACATACATTTTTAGAAATTATTGACAATTATGCTAAATTGTCCACAGAGCTTCAATATTTGAAATGTAAATATCATCGCAAGAAACCGCATGGGCATAATCACATCAATAAGAGTTATACAGGGAGTCCCATAAATAATGGTAAATAATTTAGCATCAGATTCCTTTAAAAAAAAATGAGGTAGAATTAAATTTTGTAGTCCGAAAGTCAAAGACAACCAAGATACAGGATGATAAACTTAATATATTTTTTTAGGCCATTAATTTAGCATTTATCCTTTGTTTTTAACAAAATTTAGACAATGGTTTTTTTAGGGCAAACTTTAAAATTACCTTTTTTGAAAATTATGTCATAGAGGGCGCCAGCAGCAACATTTAGATTTTTTTTAAATACCGTAAATGCAAATATCTTGAAAAGGCTTAATCGTAGTGAGATTTTTGTAGTACAACTTTTTTAAGCAAAACTGTTTGCACAATGCATATTCTAAAAAACAAATTAAATTATACCAAGCCTAAAAAAGGTTGATTTTAAGATTTGCCATATAAAAAAAAACTTCAAATTTTGTTAAAAACGAAAGAAAATGCTGAATTTATGGCTAAAATCAAACAAATTACATTCTATCACCCTGTATCTTGGTTGCCTTCGACTTTCGGACTAGGAAAATTTAACTTAAAAATTAATTTTTTTGTTAAAAGAATTTTCGTGTTAAATTAGTTACCGATATTTATGGGAACCCAGTATAAATTCTAAATTCTTAGACTGAGAAAGATTCTCAGAAAAATCGAAATTTAGAGTATAAATCCTTAGTTGAGTTAATTCTAATATATAAATTGTGTGTTTGGAGTGCAGCGAATGAAGGTGAAGCAGACTTTGTTACTGAAAGCAATTGCCTAAGAAAAATTACTAAAACTTTTAATTAAAAACAAGTTTTATCCTTCAGAAAGTTTATTAAAAGTAGCCAACATTTTAGACTTAATTAGATTAATTAATGGAATATATATAAAAAATTGTGTGCATTAAGATTACTGTTCTTTTATTAAGCAGTAATAAAATTGCGAAAGACATAATTTCAATACAATTTTTTGCAAAACATTCATAACTTCAATACAAGATATACATGACCATGGGTTAAAATTTTCAAGCACATAAAGAAGTATTATATTTAATGCACCTAGAATATATAATTTCCTTCCCTTAGAAATTAATAGTAGAAATTATTCTAAATGAAAAATAAATAGGTGGAACATATCTAAGAATCTAAATTTAGTAATGAAAAAATAATTTAAAAATGTATAGTCAAAAAATATGTAATTAATTTAATTAATATATGTCTAATTTATAAATAATATAATCAATAAGTGATAACTATTCCAATAAGTACTTAAAAGTTGTCAACTAAGTCAATATTATTTTTGTTTACCTACCATTAAGTAAGTAGAAATTCTTCAATTTTTATTGCATATATGAGACAATTAAGTTTTTATACATTTATCGATAAGCTTGTTGAAATTATTATTTTTATTTTTATATAATTTTCTGGACATGCCTCTAAAAATGCCACTATTTTGTGGTGTGGAATTTTTTTATGGTCGGAGAGGACTCATAATGTAGCTTATTTTGTTTGCAGGTGGCGTTGCCTTCGGACTGACAGTTATCTGCACACCTTTTGTTACACCAGCCTTGAGGAAATTTTGTTTACCCTACGTTCCAGCCACCACTGAACAGTTAAGCAATATCTTTCAAGCTTTAAAAGGGAGACAAGGCACGTTGCTGGATTTAGGATCTGGAGATGGTCGCATAGTTATAGGTAGTTTAGAAATCAGCGTCTAATCACTGTCATATACAGGGTGAGTCGGGAGGAACGCACAACAAACTCCAGGTGAGTATTGTACACGTGAAAATAATTTAAAAAAAAACCATAAGTTCTTATGCGATTCTCATTTGTTTTAAAAATATAGCGTAATTACAAAAAAAATTCCTACATTAACATTGTTTTAATTATATTGTTTCAACAACTGTTCAAAAATACCGCTATTTACCCCTAAAAACATTCTACTTCGTCTGCGAAGGGCCCCTTGTTGCTTTCCTAAGTGATTCATGTCTTTCTTTGACACACTGCTGTATTTCTAATGTATCGAATTAGGGCCTCCCGAGTGTCGACTTTCACTTTCTACACCTCAAAACTTTAAACCAGCTCACAAACAATAGTTTAGTAGATAGAGGTCTGACGATCTTAGAGGCCAACTAATAGGACCACCCCGACGATTTTATAGTCCTGGAAAACCTTTGTCCAAATATTGCATCCTGATGTTTAGAATACTTGTTTTAAAAAATTCTGATAATTACGCTTTGGTCTCGATTTGTCAGGTGGAGAAATCGTCGACGGTGTACTTAAACAGCAGCTGTAGCACTCCCATTACAAAAGCCGTAAACAAAAACCCTATTTGCATATTCTAAATTTGAATAGATGTGTGGAAATTTATACAGCTCGGACAATCGTACAAACTCAAAACAAATAAGAATCGGATAAGAACATATGAGTTTATTAAAATTATTTTCACGTGTACAATACTCACCTAAAGTTTAGTGCGTTCCTCCCGACTCACCCTGTATTATATAATAAATTTTAAATTATATATTTTGAATATGCTTTCTTTTTAGAGGCAGCTAAGAATAAATTTAAATCAGATGGGGTAGAACTAAATCCTTGGCTGGTTCTTTACTCAAAATTTAATGCATTCAAATCTGGACAGACAAGACTGACACAGTTTTATAGGAAAGATTTGTGGAAGTACAATGTTGGAAAATATGACAATATTGTTATATTTGGTGTTGAACAAATGGTGAGTTAAATTTAATATGGCACAATACAATGTGTCGAAAAGGCGTCATATTTCTATGCAATTAATTATTTTACTAGAGGTCAGAAGTGCCTGATCTCTCTTAAATTCGCCCAGGCTATGAAATTATTACTAATTTTCTAATAACAAAAACAGGTAAATACAATTTGTTATCTCACATATTCTCATACTTACTTTTAGATGGCAGACCTTGAAAAGAAATTTATTAAAGAATGCAAACCAGAGTGCAATGTAATAGCTTGTAGGTTTCCTTTACCCAATCTTACCCCGATAAAAACAATCGGCCACGGAATAGACACTGTATGGATCTACAATGTTAAGGAAACCTGACAAATACAGAAGGCGTATTTCTCGCCATATGAGTTGTTTATTGAATACAGTCCTATTTTGTATTTAGGATTTCTGCTGTATATGTTAAATTAAGGTGATATTCTGTTATACAACTGAGTAATTAAGTACAACTTTGCTATAGTCAATATAAACACTGTATAAATGTTTGTCTTGAGACCAGAGCTGTCAAAAGCACTGAATTGAGATTTACAAAAATTAAATTGTAAATTTTTATGGTAAGAAATATAATCAATACAATTAATTTTAAAACAAAAACTTATAGTATAGACTTATTATAGTACCTCTTTGGAAATATATCTAGTCATAAGTTAAGATTTGTCTATAATAATGATCAGTTATACAATATACCGGGTGACCCAATAAGTGCCGAGACTCTTCCTCAGCTATATCTCGGGAACCGTTCGTCGTATAACTTAGGGGTACAAAAAATATTGGGTAAATCGGTCAGGAAGATTCGATGAAAAATATTTTCAAGTTGTAAAAATGGCCAACAGAAAGCGTAAATGCTATCTTAAATGGCATTTTCTTTAAATTTCGCATAACTAACAATTTTTCTTTCACATTTTTAAGAAGAACCACTTTATCTATCATTTTAGTAAATAAAAGTTAGTTACTTTTTTATTTCTTTATGAAAAGCCAAATATTATCCAAAAAAGCCAGTGAAAACCGTTTTTTAAAATCATGTTCCCAACCTCAAGTATTGGAAAATGATATTAATGGATCTTTGAATGCCAAGGATTGCGCAGTAAATGTTTTAAAAATTCAACTACACAATGAATAAGATGTTAAAGAGGCTATTGTGGGTCTAAAAAATATAAATCATTAAAAAATTTATATCAGAACATTAATGTTGCTCCAAAGGGATTAAACGAATTATGAACTTATTAAGTCACTTTAAAATTAATCTCGAAATTCATACCTTTAATTTAAAAAATAAGTCTAAAAACCCATTATTTCCAAATTTAATCAAAATGCAACTTTAAAATCAAAATTAGATAAAAATGCTTAAATTGCATCTTAAATTTACGTTAAATGCGAGTTATAATCAAGTCAGCTCAATAGCAAGGATAAAAATTAATGACAATCTATTTTCTTCCTCTGCTACTATGCACTCGCATCTTCTTGACGGCCGCCCAAACCCTGTGCCTCAATGAAAGGTGTGCCTGGACACGCCTGGATTGGTATCCATGCCTTTTATGGTGACTAGACAGTATAGACATTCTTCTGGCTCTAAGGTTATCAGAGACACAAGACAGCCGGGTAAAAGAATTGACATGCTGGGGTAGTAAGCATAATGTAAGCAATTAGAGTTATATGTAAGCATATAAGCAAGAAAAACTCTATTTACATACATGCATTGAGGTTACAAAGGTATGCCATTGCTGATTAGGTTTTCTACAATGGATTGAGTGGCTTTAGATTTGGTTTGCACATATAGACTATGCATTAACTGGTTCCTTTAGTTTTCTTAAGGCATATCTTATTTTGCAGTTTATTTCATTCATAGCACAATCAAAAAGGATGTGATTTAGTAGTAGTTCTGGGTGACCACATATACAGTTTGAGCTTTCATTAATTCCTATTTTGTGTAAATGTATTGATGTTCAGCAGTGACTAGATCTTATTAAAGAGTGTAAAGTCCAGTTCAAAAATCTATTAGAATCTTTGATATATCACAAGAAAATAATATCAAAAAATTGACCGCGGACTAAAATCCAAGCATCTTACAAACCATTTTTAACCATTCCAACACTCACAGATTTGTCACCTCTTTTTAGCCAGTCTATTAAACAAAGATAGAACACCTGCGTTCTGGCGATTCCTACTTTAGGCTGTGCAAGTGATTGTCCCACTCTCTATCCCAATGATTTTGAGAATTACGGTGCCGTATCCATATAAATTTTTGGGCTGTTTTTGTATTACTTTCGACGTGTTTTTAAAGAGATCTTTAAAGATGGGTCTATCGCCTTTAAAATAGTTTTTGGATGGGTTTATCTATCGCCTTTAATAGTTGGGAGGGGGGGTCATGTGAAGTTATTATTATTTGATGGGTTTTGCCGGTTTTGCTTTTTACACGTTTATGAAAGTGGAGAATTTAGAATTTGGCCTGTATTCGTCTAAATTTTTTGCAGTTTTTACTGTGAGAAAGTGTGTTTTTTTTATTTATGTATGTGGATTTGTTTTGGTATTATACCTAAAGACCTTAAAATGTTTTGACCCTGGGAAAATTTGACAAATGAAGAGGAAAGTGTTTATGCGGGCTTATGGAGACCGTGGGTGCACAAGAAAGACAATAAGATTTGTGATGAGAACAATACTGGACAGTGATTTAGACTTACATAGTTCTGATAGTTCATTTTCTAGTGTTGAGGAACCAAAAAGAAGCAAGGGAAGTAGAAGCTACAGGGGAAAATCAAGCAGTTTTAAAACGTAATTGTTTAAGTACAGACGCCAAACAAATTTATCTATAAATGTCTATAACAGTCTAAGGAATGATCCTCAGTTCACAAATGATTGTAGTGCTTTGCAAAAAACAGCGTTTTTAACAGTTTCCCTTTAGTACAATATGCCTGTAAAAAAGGGATTAAAGACAAAATAAAAAGGAAAGATGCAGGACACTCAAAGGGACTTGACACGGATATTGCCAAATTGCTAAGGAAAGTTGTGTATTCTAAATACAAAAACAATGAGGTTCTGACCATAGAGATGGTTAAGGATACCATATCGGCAAGGGACAAACATTTCTTAGTCTCAACCTTGCGGAGATACCTGATAAAACTTGGATTTAAGCTCAAGATGGTTAACAAAAGAGCTGCTGTAATGGAATTGTCAGGTGGTGTATAGAATATTTGAAGAAAATTAAAAAAATTTGGGAGGAAGAAAGATCCATATATTATTTAGCCGAAACATGGTATGATACGTTTATGATTGATGTATGATTTCCATTCTCTGGGAAAAAGGCCCTTTTTTGCCATAGTAAGAAAACCCTATTTTTATTAATTAAACAAGTTTAAAGTTTTGTTTTTTTCAGCTTGCTGCCCCTGTTTGTCCTTCAGCCACATAATAAAGTATATATAATGTAATGCTTTAGTATCCATATGCTGATGTGCGAGATGAAGTTGGAACCCATAGCGGCAACAGAGAAACTGTTCCCTTCCTTAATGGAAGAAACTGCTAAAGAACAAAGGCAAAAAAACAGAATTTAGAAAATTGTATTAACTCTTTGGACCAGATTCAAAAGAGTGGTTAAATTTATAAAAGTATTTAGTATCCTCACTGTAGTTTTAGGATCCAGTATACTTAAAATGTAGTGTTTTGTATAAGATTTTTAGTTTTTGGTATAAGCATTTATTTTTGTTAATTTTCATCTAATCTCTCCTAATATGCACAATAACTAAATATGAGGCAAACAAATTAATAAATATTACATTCAGGATGTAAAGTGTGTTTTTTATAAGTACAACTTGTGTCTTTTACACGCATAAGATATAGACAGCTAGATGATTTTTAATGTAAAAGTTTAGTTTAAAAAATATACTTCCACTTTTCTGACTACATAATTACTTTTTATCAAAAAAAGTTGGTACTAAATATAGAGATGGGGGTTTTCATGAGTATATTATTATAATAATATATCATCATATGTATTAATTAAAAAAAAAACAATAATAAAGGACATTGAATATGGCAGCCAAAATCCCCATTAATAATCACCACCAAGTAAAAATAAATCTCAATACGCAAAAAAGGAAATATATAAAATTTGAAGACAAACCAAAACATTTTACACTTTTGTGTCAAAAAGTAAATATTTAATGCCTTAATCCATAGAATAAATGGCCCTAAGTAATTCGTACCACCTATTCTCTCATCACTTGTTATAAACACCCCACTGATAACTAAAAACTAAACTTATTAAATTAAAATTTTTGGTTAAACACATTTTACGTACTTAAATGTTATATTTAAATTAAATATTATCTTACTATCAACTATCCTAAATTTCTAACTCAATAAAACTAAACCCAAAAATCCCGAATAATAAGTTTTAAATGCAAATAAATTTTAAGGACGGACCTGTGCAAGTTTTCACGCTTGAGTGGCTGTGACTAAGGTCAGATGTCTAACAAAATAGTACGTGGGCGCATGTAGTCAAATTTTACGAATCAAATGTATAAATTCTTTAAAAAATGCTTAAAATATTTATTTATTTAATGGAATGATTAAATATCTCTTAGAATATTACATTATGACTCTTTCCACATAAAATTTTGCGATTTAAACATCCATGTCACGTGACAATACAAGCAACACCGGCACACAAACTATTCGCGGCACATCAAAGATTCTAATAGATCTCTGAACTGAACTATAATTGTCTTTCTTTTTATGTATGGTATATCCGTAAACCAGTTTTTTTAATGGCTTTGGCTCCATTCTTGCATAGTCTCCCCCCTTTTCCCATTGGCCAATTGGTGCACCGGTGTTCCCACATCCTCCTATTTCTCCTTTTCCGTCATTGATGAAACCTTTTGAGTCAATGAGATTTGGTTGAGTAATTCGTTCCAGTTGTCTTCCTGCTTGTGCCAGTTTATCAGCTTTCTCATTACCCCTTATACCTGTATGACTTGGTATCCCCATTAACTTTATGTCATTTTCTCCGTGATTGAGTATTTCTTGCCTAGTTGATAGTGTTACGCAGTCGCTTTCCTTGTCAATTCTTTCCTTCGGTTTTGGCAATTGCTTGTAGTCTACTGAGAGAGTCCGAGCAAATAGTCGCGTAGTTTTTTATTTGTTCTAGCAAGGCATTTTACGGCTTACCTTATTGCTAACGTTTCTGCCGTACCAAGGGCGTCGCCAGCCGGTAAGCTAGGGAGGGGCAGCATGAAAGAACTAAAGACAAAAAACAAAAATTTTAATAAAAAATAAATAAAAACCGAACAAAATATTTACATGAAAATCAATTGAAAAATAATCTTCTAGGGTTCTTTGCGAGTTCGTTAGTCACTTTGTTAACAAAATCGTCCAAGTTTTTAAAAATGTGTTGCCTGTATACACTCATCATAGCGAGGGCATTGAGTCGAGTTTCAGACATGGTGCTTCTCAACTAGGTTTTGATTCTCCTAAGGCTACTAAATGACCTTTCAACTGTACAAGTCGTACAAGGTAATGCAACAAGGATCTGTAAAGCCTTCTTAATTTCAGGAAAGAAATCATCAGTTTCCTTGAGGATGTCCACAACACTCATTTTGACCGATTCTGGTTTTTCCTTCTTATTTTTTTTTCCAAAGCTCTATCTCATTTTGGAAATTTGTAACACCGTAAAAATTTTTAAATTCCTCACAAGCCTCTTCAAGTTCTTCCAAAGAAATGTTTTTCATTTGAGCAGGATGTAGTTTTGACAAAGTAAATGATGGTCTATTTTCTTCAGAAAACCTTATTTCTAGGGAATTTATAATTGAGTCCGAATAAGGAATTGTTATGGACCTGCGCCAAAATTCTGAGGGGCTTTTTGATGGGTGGTTGCTACGGTGTTGTCTTTCAGCAGTACGCGGTATTGATTTCATATCCAATCCAATTTTCGGGATTCTCACGGTGGTTTTTGATCAATTTTAAAATACGATCAATATGCTGTGATGCCTGAACTGCATCCAAGGAGACTGATTGGAGCACGTTTACTGTTGGTTCTAAAAGAGCGGAATATTTGGCTATCAATCCAAGGCTAAAAATAAACGAAACTTTGGAAGCTGCAGCATGGAGCTGATATGCATGTTTCCTTGTTGCAATATTGCTATCTCGAGACAGGGTTTCTAGTGCCTCCATTATATCACAAAAGTTCTCTTAAAAAAAAACTCTGATGCTCTTGTATTTCTCGCTCCACCTTGTTTCGCACAGCTTGGGAATATTGGGTATTAATTTTCTTCTTAGAACCGATTCAAGAAAAAATATAATTATATCTTTGATGTTCCTTTCCAGAAATATAAGCTGTTTCGTCTGCTAAAATGCTATATGCTTGCGATATCTTCACATTTTTGATGCAATCGGCCTTAATAACATCTCCACAAATACTGATAATCTCATTCTGGATGTCAACCGATCGATAACTTGCATTTTTCTTTCCATGCTCAAGATGGTTTTTTAAAATAGTGTCTCCTGCGTCAATTCGCATCTTATACAGCCCTTCCAGAATTCCATCACCATAGCTTGCCCCGCTTAATGCTAGGTCGTGGGATCCGCAAAACGCAATGCACGAAATAATCGATCTTATAATTTTCCTGTTTTTTTCAAGACTTTCCTGAGAGTATTTGTTAATTTGCACATCTACTGGCACATTATCAAGAAAAGATTTAGCTGCTTCCAATGCCGTCTTATGAAAGTGAGTATCTGCGTGTTTTCTGCAGTATTTATGAACATCTTTGAACTTACAAAACGGCCTTATAATGCACGAACCTAAAACACCTCTAACGGAGCTCAGATTGGGTGGAAATAGTGTACAGAATTTACAGAAGGCTCCTTTTTGTTGGCGAGAGTATGCTAACCATGGTGAGTACATTTCCAACCAGGAATGATTGAATTTTCTTTTCAGATACTGGGCGTCTTTGGCAAAGTCGTACGTTTTCCGTAGTATCCGTAGGTTCTTGGCTCAAAGTGAGCGTAATCGTTTCAATTCGCTTTTCACTTGCGAGCGCTTCGAGCCCCCGAAATGTAAATATGTATAGGTATAGTAAAGCCTTATCTTAGATTGAAGTTACCTAATAGCTTAATTATTAAGTGAAATTAGAAATTAATAAGTGATAAGTTACGAAATATACGTTTTCAAAAGTAAAGTTTCAATTAGCCGGATGACTGGTTTAGCGTTAACCTCTAGGCCTACAGGGGGGCAATTGCCCCCCCCCCTGCCCCTCTCTGGCGACGCCCTTGCGTACACACTGATTATTTATTTAAGTACAACGCTCTCCTACAGATAGACTAAACAATCCAATAACAAGCACAAAATATCTTAGTGAATTTAAAAACACAAGTAAGCGCTTTATAAATTATTACACTTTCACTAAACATAACAAATATACCAAGAAATAGACCTAACTGACTTACTTATTTGTTATTATCTTTATGATCATAAAAAAAATATAAGAAAATGAGGACAATATAATTTCTTTGTAACATTAGGTAGAATCCCTCAAATGACGCCAGACTGGTGAAAAATATGTCATAGAAATTAGTTTGTTGAAAATAATTAAAACTACGGCTGCATCTGAATAAAGGAGAGTTAGACAAATAATTTGAATAATAAGATGTGAAAGGTTGATTTATTACGCAACTTGTAAGGATTAACGTTAATATTTAAATTTTCCACACAGTAGCAGGAGTCCATTGTTATTTCCATTGTCCATTGTTGATTGTTAATGATCTTATAAATTAAAACTAAATCCGAATTGTTTCGACCGCGAAATTAAGTATATTTACAAACATGCGTTGTACCTTTCCAATTTGGTCACTATGTTTGTGATACATTGGATTCCTAACTACTGTCGCATATTCTATGGTTGGTTTTAATGGTTGAAAAGCCTTTGTAATTCGAGATATAAAACCTAGATTTTTTAGAGCTTTTAGAACAATGTTTTCTATATAAATGTTGAGCAGTTGGAATCCAATGCCACACTCGAATCCTTAATACACTCCACATATGTTAACGTAGTGCTTTCAAATCTGGGGCCTCCAATAGTCATCACATTTGTTTTGTGTTTGAATTGGTTTTCTACTAAAGGGTTGTAACCACCTTTTATTTCATTTTTACTTTTAATAATAATTGACTGATGTTGAAAGTGGAATATATGCTAACGGCAGCTTATCAGTCTGGAGAACATTAATTGGCTATTAACAAAAAGGTAGTTAAGAAATATAACACATAGTAAAACACAAAATAAGCTTCAATTATTAACATTATATTATAAAAATATGCTATTTCTATTCAATAATTAAACTTTCACTTAAATAAATCATTGTTGTACAAATTATAAGACAGTTTCTAGATAATAGTACAACCCCTGAAATGAAAACTTGCATGCACCAAAGATCTAAACATTAAAAAAATCAATATCTTGCTAGTAGTAACTACCCTTTGGCTAAAGTCACTAACTTACCGCACATTACACTGTCCAACATGTACTAAATCGAATTTAAAAAAATATATATTTTTCATTGCAGTTGCTTACATACAGTGCGAACGTAAAGGTTGGAATAAATTCATTTAAAATTCAGGGGTATGTTCAAAAAAAAAACGCTCGGACATGTCGATTTTTATTTTTAACTGCGGGTTTTCTTACTATAATTTTATGTATACAGGGTGGCCCAAAAATAAGTTACGGTCATCAACGTAATTTTTTTAAATGTAAACACCTATTTTTTATTTTAGATTTAGGTTCTACATCAAATTCTAAGTCCATTTCATGTACCATGTCCTATACCTAAACTCGACCGTTGACGATTGAACACAATAAAAGGCTATTTTTGGAAGAGTTATTTATATCAAGCAAGAATACATAAAAATATTTTAATTAATTTATTAAGTGTTGAAAATGGCTGCCACGAACCTCTTGGCAATATCCCAGTCGATGCTGAAATTCTTGTAAAACGTTATCGATAACAGAAGGTTCTATCAATCTTATTTCTTCCGTTATTCTAATTTTTAAGTCTTCAATGTTGTTTGGCCGATTAACATAAACTTTGGACTTAAGATACCCCCACAAAAAAAAATCTAAAGGAGTCAGATCCGGCGATCTGGCCGGCCATTCAATTGCACCCCTCCGACCAATCCAACGTCCAGGGAAAACGGTATCCAGGTACTGGCGCACGGGACGAGTGTAATGGGCTGGAGCTCCATCTTGCTGATACCATAAGGAATTATCTAATATATCCGGGTCTTCTGGATCGGGGTATAAAGTGGCAAGGCATGAAACCAAGTCATTTTCTAAAAACTCTAAATACCTCTCACCATTCAAGTATCCTTCAAAGAAAAAGGGCCCTATAACCCTGTTTTCAATCACCCTCGCCCAAACATTTACTTTTTGAGGGACTTGGCTGTGGCACTCCATCATCCAGTGCGGATTTTCAGTAGCCCAATATCGGCAGTTTTGCCGGTTTACACTACCATGAAGACAAAACGTTGCCTCATCAGAAAATACATTTTTTTTTGAAAATTGTGGATTAGCATGGCACAAGTCCATAAGTCTCTCACAAAATTCTAAACGCCTATCTGGGTCATCTTCATTTAGTTCATGAACCAATTGAACTTTGTAAAGGTGCCATTTATTTATACCTAAATACTTAACGACGGATGTCTGGGATATCTGATTTTCTAACGCAATATTGCGAGTCGTTTTATGGCAATCTTCTTCAACTGCCAGCAAAACATTTAGTTGCTTCTCTTCTGATATACTTGACCGACCTTTCGTATAATTATCCCTGACATGACCCAAATCCCGATATTTCTGTTCTATTTTATTGACAGTACTTTGAGATATACGTGGCCTATCAGGATACTTGGCATGATAAATTTCACAGACTTCCATCTGAGTGCGCATCCTGTTTCCATAACCAATCATCATCAAAATCTCTATTCGCTCTCGCTCACTAAGACGTACCATTTTTTGAAATTTTAATTTTATCTTTTGATAAACTTAACACAAGCAAAACTTTGCTTAGGCCTCTAAATCAAACTAAATTCACTCAAAATTATTTGATGTCAACAAATTGTGACAAATTAACAATCAAAAACACCAACCACAAATGTAAATAACCAAACAATAACTGATAGGTTGCTTGATATAAATAACTCTTCCAAAAATAGCCTTTTATTGTGTTCAATCGTCAACGGTCGAGTTTAGGTATAGGACATGGTACATGAAATGTACTTAGAATTTGATGTAGAACCTAAATCTAAAATAAAAAATAGGTGTTTACATTTAAAAAAATTACGTTGATGACCGTAACTTATTTTTGGGCCACCCTGTATACATAAAATTATAGTAAGAAAACCCGCAGTTAAAAATAAAAATCGACATGTCCGAGCTTTTTTTTTCTTGAACATACCCCTGAATTTTAAATGAATTTATTCCAACCTTTACGTTCGCACTGTATAATACTGCATGAAAATCAGAATAGTGAGATTAAAAGGTATTAAGTAAATGATTATTTAGGTAGATATGTAAATTACATTATAATGTAAATTACCAAGAAAGAACTTTAGACACTAGACGATAATTAATAAATTAAGGAGCCCAAAATGATATAAATTGCCAATATGACTAGTCCCAAAATCAAAATAACAATAACAAATCAGAAATCAGGACACTGGTTACACGTTCCTTTTATCTTCCTTGACCTGGCAACCCATTGTGCAGATTGAAGGACAGCAGCTAAGTAAGGTCCAATCAATAACGCCATGAAGAAGCAATAAATCCTGATAAAGCTCTAATTTATGATGGGAAATGGGAACAGCACCTGAGATATCTCGGGATGGCCCTTAAAACTAAGATCTCATTTAACAAGTTAAACTTCAGGAATCAATCTTTAGGAATTAAGCTTACCTCAAGATGTTGGAGGGTCTTTTATAAAGTGTATTAAAGATTAAAGTAATCTTTGACATTACATAGTGTCGCCATGGGGTAACTATGAGGTCGAATCGCAACCTCGAGCAATTGAACTTGTTAACCTGAAGACCGCACCATTTAGAAAGGCAAAGTATTGAAATTACAGGAAAAACAATGGCAACAACAGCCCGGTATCGAAAATGCCAATACGTAAAAGTTGATCCTTGAGCATGGCGTACATGACCAATGACAAAGTCAGACAGAAAAATCACGTTAGGCAGAGACAGAGAGAAAAACAACCGTATTCTAGTAAATTGTTTAAAATTCAAAGCGAAGAACAGCTAACGCCATCTAGGGTTCTTATTTTTACAATGCCATTAACTAGACACTATATATCGCGATCAGTACTATTCATGCAATATTAAATTATTACATTATAAAAGCAACCAAAAAAATAAAAACGTTACAGGTTATCGAATGGCATTTTTCTGGATTAATAGATAATTTATTTTAAGTACAATAACTTTCAAGATTAGAAAGCTCCATATTTTTAGATCTGCATATGCAAGATATTTACAAATTCCAAAACATTGACGAATGTCATTTAACAAAATTGAAAACAATATCGGTCCCAAATGAGAACCATGTGGTACTCCTGAAGTTACGATAGTGCAAGAAGACTTTACGCAATTCATGGCGACATACTGAGACCGATTCGTTAGGTAATAATGAGGTTGAGGAAGGCTTCGTGCACACCGAAATTCTCTTAACGAACTTTATGAAAAGTGTAATAATAACCTTATTAAAAACCTTGGAAAAGTCAGTGTACACGTCTCAAGTTGCCAGACCTTTCTCCATATTTTCGTAAACATTCTAAATAAATAGTATTAAGTTGGTTATTACCGACTTGTTTGGAAACAGTCATGTTTGTTAACGTCGATAACTTGTTTGACTCCAAAAAATAGTTGCTTTAGTAGTAAAGATTCAAATAGCTTAGCAAAGTGACTAAGTAAGGTTTAATTGGTCTGTAATTTTTAACGGAATTTATCGCATCCTATTTATTATTATTATTTTATTAGATAAAAGCCAAGATTTTACATTCCGTATAGCTCTATGCACTAAGTAGGCATTACAATATATTTTAATAAATCTTCAAATATCAGCTGCGAAATTTAAACACTAAATGTCCAATTTGTCCAGACGATTCTTAAAACAGTTTACAAAAGGAGCAGTTATGACATCTACGGGTAATGAATTCCAAACATCGACCACTCTATTTGGCAAAAACATTTGACGTGTTTTTGTTGTATACATCTGTTTTTTTAATTGCAAAGTGTGACCGCGAAATCTAGTATCCTGATTTCTTTTAAATAGTTCGTTTGGATCACAGCCCAAATAATTATAAAGGATTCTGAATGTAAAAATTATATTACCACGAAGCTTTCGTTTATCAAAAGTTAGCAAGTTTGCATTGGAAAGTCTCTCGCTGTAGGTAGGTCTCGGCATACGCAAACTATACATAGATCGTGTAGCGCGTCGCTACAACAATTCAAGTAAATTTTTGTCGCGCACCAGATGAGACCTGCATATTCAATAATAGGCCGGACAAACGTGGTATACAACTTCATAAAATTGTGAAATGGAATTTTAACAAAAGTTTTTTGTAGCAAATACAACATAGAATTTGGACGTTTCACAATTGAGGCAATGTGCTGGGACCAAGGGAGATCCTTAGTTACTATTATTCCGAGATCACAATAGGATTTTACTTTTTTAAGTTTAATGTTATTTATTTGGTAGGGTAGCTGGGGATTATTTTTTCCTAAATGTAACACCACACACTTGTCCGCGTTAAGTGGAAGTAACCATTTACTGCACCACTTCGAAATAGTGTTCAGATCGGTTTGCAATTATTGATGAGAAGTTAGGGGAACTGCATATATTTTTGTGTCGTCAGAAAACATTGATACCCAGAATATGTTAGTTCTTTTTTTTCGTTTTTTCTAATTTGTGCTATCTGCTATCGGTCAATCTGACCACAGTTCTAGATTTCCCTTTTCTCACACTGTGCTATCTTCTTCTTTCCTCTCTCGAGATGGGGCTTCTGAGGTTTTGGCTTTAAGACAAGGAGGAAGCTATCGTGCTGAGCTCTGCATGGCACCATGCGGGGGGGGCTCTGTCAAAATCGACCAACTTTCCCTAGCTTCTCGTGGAACTTTCTATGGAGAAACGGCACAAAAAAATTAAAGACCCTAACGTGGCGGGCAATAGTCAGGATTCTCTTTTAGAAGAATCTTCGCGGATGACGGATGAATTGCACCACTACCGATACCCGAAGGTATACCTGCAGAGGACGTTATGAACTCTGCAATGGAGGTGGATCCGATGGTAATGGCCGGGAGTGAGGGGGAGAATCCCTCCACTCGGACGCCCGAAGTTAGGGACCAGCGAGGAGTGGCAAGATGCTCCCCGGGGGTTCACAACGCCGGGATTTGAGGTTGTGAGGGGTGAGCGTGGTGCCTCTGGGGAGTGTGACAACCCCAGAGATGATCCTACCACCCTCAGGAAGAAACTTAATAGGGCGCAATGCAAACGCCTAGTTAAGCTTAGGGCCGAAGGCAGGGACTATGAAAATGCCCTTGCCATCGTCCTTACGTCCGAGAATGGAGCATTCCGGAGACGTGCGGGGGATTCAACCTCCTCCTGGTACTTTAAAGCCTGCACCACGGTTTAAAGTACTACAAGCTAATCTGCAGCATGCTAGGGCTGCAAGCACTGTCTTGGCAAAAATCTTCGATGAGGTGAAAATCGATATCGCCCGTATTCAAGAACCATAGAACTCCAATAAAGGTCAACTGGGTATAACCACTGGTAAAGTAGCCAAATCACTACTTGGCAAAAGTTCCAGGGTGTGCTTGAGTTTGGTGATCAGGAATAACATTAACTATTTTACTCTCTCAGATCTCTGCGACAGCGAGACCATAGCGGCCCACGTCTTCTTCGCAGACGGTGCGGAGGCAATCATATGCTCAGTATTCAGGACGATGCAGCAGAACAAATTCCCCCAAAATTCCTGGTGCAAAATCTGATTGCATACTGCAAAAAGAAAAACGTACAGTTTATCCTGGGATGTGTTTTTTTTTGACCAATTTTGGAGTAGGAGCTAAAATATACTGCACTAACTCAAACAGAGAAAGCTATCTGCCTTGGGAAATACTCATCAATTGAAATCTGTGCACGAATGCTTAACCAAATGCAACTTGAAAACAGAACCATCAAAAATGGCAGTGACAGTCAGACGGCTCTAAAAGCGCTTGAATCCTTTATTTGCACATATGGAGCTGCAAAAACGAGCTCATACTGCTTAGGGAAGGGAACAAAATTACCCTAACAAGGATTCCGGGACATGTTGGGCTCAGAGGAAATGATGCGGCTGAAAAGCTAGCCAAAAAAAGGGCAGAATCCAACTTCATAGGTCCAGAACCAGTATTAGGCATTGACTACAATACGGCAAAACACACAATCTCAAACCTGGTGCACAACCAAGCAAGGTGCTACTGTGAGGGATTACCGGGACACAACCATGCGAAAGCTTTTATACCAAATGCCCTAATAGGGATGTATACCGGCCACTTCAGACTGCGTCACCACATGAATAGGGTTGATTCGGCGGAAGTCGCCGAATGCAGACTATGCATGAAGGAAGACGAGCCTGCAGAGCACATCCTATGCAGATGTCCGGCACTAGAGAAAATCAGGCAGGCCATCTTCAGCAATGCCTTACCTAAAACGGAAGACATTAAGAATGCTTCTCCCAGTCAAATTATCGAGCTCTTAAAGACGGCGAACTTGATTGGGGAAGTATAAACACCTAGAAGTGAAAATTCAGATATTGGGGGACACAAAGTCAATGGTCTTAAATTATGTTTATTTTTTAAAAACGATTACACGTGTTTCGTCCTAAGGCATCGTCATATCGGTAAATCTATTAGATTAACACCACAAACATTTAAATTGAAACAAAAATAAATACTTGAGAAATAAAAAATAATGCTGACGTTCACATTAAATCCGTTGACAAAACTCCTGTTTTGAGGTCTTAATTAAGAGGTCTCTTTGAGAAAAATGGACTACTTTTTTGAACCTAGAAGTGAGCCACAATAGACCTAGAGTGGCAGTGGAGGGACACAAGGTACCCCACTCACAACAAACCTAACCTAACTACAAAACATTCGTGACTTTACCTTACTGTTTAGTTTGTTTCAGTTGGCTTTGGTCGTTTTAAAAATGCATTGTGATCGATAGTCGAAGTGTGTTCGAACTATAGTTAAACTTTTCATAACATTTATTCCCTTTAGGGCTTTTGTGTTGCTTGATTTTTAATATGTCTAGTCCATTTTAAGTGGTTGTCAAAAATCACAACTAAGTGTTTGTAATATAATACCCACTAAATATCTTTTTAATTGTTAATTTTAAGATTTGGTCGGGTATTTTTTGGGTTTCGTTTTGAAAATATCATAGATTTAGTTTTTTGTTCTGAAATTTTTAGGCTATGATTTTGTAGCCACAAGTACCATATTTAAGTAGTTTTGCAACACTGTTATGTTTTTATTTACTTCCTGCTTGAAGTCCTCATAACTAAGTCATCTGCAAATTCCAACATCTGAACTTCTTCAGTGCGAGATACACGTTGAAGTAATGGGCTATTAACATCTTCAATGTCTTCGGTGTTTGCACAAATGCACAGTGGCATGCTTGTATTATAGGTGTATTTCTATTTCGATCGTTACAAAATTTCATGAATTCTCTTTTTTTCTCCTGAGAAAGCGTCTTATTTGTGCAGATATCCGTTTGAAGTCTTGTAAATTTTGTTGATTTGTTGCACTTTCATTCACCTTGAAAGTATGTTTTCTTTTTGTTACTTGTTTGTTATACCAGATTAGTTTATTATATGTTGTCTTGTTTGCGTAGATATTTTTGGGATTGTTTGTTCTGAAACTTCATTGGTTATCTCTAAGCTTTGATTATAATTTTGAGTGACGTCTTTTCTTTTCTTTATTTTTTCCCAGTTGGCAAACTTAGTATTCCATTTTGATTGTGGTGCACTGTGGTTATATCCTGTTTTGGTAGTAATGGTAATGATGATCGGTATGTGGTCACTATTAATAAGATTCTCATAGATTTCTCAGTTACATTTGTAACTGACATCACTTGAACCAGTGTTAAGTCGGGACAGCTATACAGCTATACAGCTTTGATAGTGTTATATTTGGTGGGTCATATCCATAATTTCTGACCTTATCTTGCTATATGTGCTTTATTATTATTAATCAGCAAAAAAAAGCAGTTCCTCCATAGCTATCTATTCGGTCCAGTCTTTCAATCGTGTAATTGTTGATTTTGTCTTCTTGGTTTAAGTGTGCTTCATTTATTCATGCTAAATGGATTTTTTATTTATTTAGTATATGTTTTATGTCCTGTTGTGTACTTGTTAATTCGTTGATATTCCACACTAGGATCCTGAATTACACTGTGAGCTAATGTTGTTCTCGTTCAGTTCTCGCAAGTTGGTGTGTAGTAGTTTTCGTCATTTGTTGGAGGACTTGGGACTGAGATAAGATCTTCCTCGCTATCTATCTCATATCCTTTGGTTTTGTTGTCGATTTCCATGAATAGCGTTTTCAGTCCTATAGTCTTCTTCACGAGCTTGGACTTACTTAAAACTGTCTTCATCAATTGTGGCAAAGTTGCCTGGGTTTTGTTTGATGACTCTCCTGAGTTACGATTCTTCATAAACATTAAAATATTTTTTTTCGTCTATGGATAGAAACAGGGCCTCCCTCTAGAAAAGTAGCTTTCTTTTATGCTTTTTTTTCTATCTGAGGGGACAAGTTTGTGATTGTCCTCCTTTTTGTCGACTGGGTCACGTTTGGAATTTTCAATGCGCTCTTGAAGTAAGTATTAGCTAATATTAACTGCTCTATCGTGATACACCTAACTATTTCAAATAGCTCAAAAAAAATCGCAAAGCGTTAAATCTGGAGAGCGAGGAGACTCATTAATTGGATGTTCGTGAACTTCTTGGGTGATATGTGGTGGAGCCCCACCATGAAGGAATCACACATTCTTACATTTAGATGACCATCTTCAAATAATTGTGGCAAATTGTGTGGAACAAAATCTAAATAATATTCACCGGTCAGGCGAGGTGGTAAAAAGCAGGGTCCAATAAGCATGCCGGCGCTTGCCCAAACATTTAATGAAAATGTATGTTGAAAATTAGATCTTTTTACAGCATGCAGATTTTCTACTGCATCAAACATGATTGTTGTGGAAATTTTGCTCTCCATCTCGTGTAACTGTGTTCACAAAATTAATTCCGCAAAATCTTTATTTCTGCCGAACTTTTCTAAAAGTCACTGGCAAAATACAACTCTTGTTGGATGATCTTCAGATTGTAACGCTTGTACCCGTTGATAATAACGATAATACTTGGTGTATTGTCTTTCACACTTTACTATGAGAAACTTAAACTTCTGCTACTATGGCTCTAGTACTTAGTATTGGGTAGTCTTCCACCATTTCTACAATAATTTCCTTAATTTCTAACATTTCAGGGTGTAACATCTCCTCTTCCAGCGTGGCACCCTCGTTATTCCTTTAAATACCTAAGTCTTCCATAGATAATAATTATTTCCACTAGTTCATTATTTTCGTAAACATAGGCCATTTTTTCGCACAAAATATCAAAATAACTAGATGTAATAAAGACTCGTACTAAAAACCATAAAATAACACAAATTTTCGTAAACGGTAAGAGCAGTAAACAAAAAACGGTAAGAATTTACACGGCATTCACAAAGAATATAAAAAATATATAATTGTTTATTAACATTCGTATTTTTCCTAATTTTTTTGTGTTTATGATGTTTTACTATCTCTTTTACTACGCAACGTCATATAGGGGATTTTTGGTATATCAACCCTTTTTAACGAGTCCTACAAGCAGTTAAAATCAATGACTCAACTTTGAAAACACCCTGTATATGTGTTTATCTTGTGTATTAAAGAAAATTTATCAAAATATATATTCATAATTAGAATTTACCAAAAAAGACTAATAAAAGTGATTTTTAATAATTTGTGAATATGATAAATGATTATCAATACATTTTAAAACCGTTAGATCTACGGCATGAAATTTTTTAAATAATTTTGTGTATCTATCAATGGCTTCAAAAGCACATTTCAGATCCACAAAGACACTGAGTATAAGTTTATCCTTATTAAAATCTTCTCACCAGACTTCAACTATAACCAACTGGATAGATATACACTATCAGCCAAAAGTGTTATTTTTATTTTGGGAATATATTTTAAGTAAAATTCATTAATGTCACATTGAGAATTTATTTGTGCAGAAAAAATATTAGTTTTAATTTGGGAGATCCAGGAATACCTAGTTACTAACAATGAAGGTTTTTTTAAGACGCCAGTAAGAATTAGTATAATTTAAAATGGTAAAATTATGTATCTTAGTAATTAAGCTAATATTTTTTGAAATCAACCTTAACAAAAGCTTATTAATAAAAGCTTAAGACTTAGATACAATCTTCTTAAAAATAAAGGAGGTTCTACAGTTTCAGCCTCTAATACTTCAATTGGTGTACTATTTAAAAATCCGACACAATATCTTAGGCATTTATTTTTTACTATTTCGATTTAATTTAAATGCATCTCTGCTGCGGATCCGTAGAATTGACAACCGTAGTCCAATATTGATCTGACATAGGCTCTATAAAACATAAGGGCAACATTGGGGTCTGCTCCCCATTTCTTACAGGTAACTACCCGGATTATATTAAGAGCATTTTTAGCTTTTTTAACTAAATACTGAATATGATCTTCCAAAGAAGAATAACAAGAAATCAAGAAAAAGAAGAACAAGACATAAGTAATTGACATCAACTTATTTAGTGAAGATAAAATTGGATTGTTACACAGCTAAAATATTCAGTAAAATGTTTAGAATTCCATTGTTTGGCGATGCGTAGCTCAAACTTAAAAAACAAAGCGCTATTGTAAAGAAAATTGAATGCCCTTTCAAAAGATTTATCACAACACACACCTTTCCATTTAAGAAATGAAGGTCCCGTCCGCTATAAATGTCGCCCCCGCTAAGGGGTTGAAGTTGTGGTGTTAAAAATTTAAGCAAGTTTTTCTAAAATCAAAAATCGATGGGTGCGAGGGTTTTTGTTTTGTAAATCAAGAACCTCTAAAAACTAGCGCTGAAAGTATTAAACAATGGTATTGTTTCAAAATCTTTGACAAAAGAAAGATGACAAATGAAGTTGAGGAGGTACCTCACGTCAAGACTTTATCTCCAGAGGATCGAAAATGCGAGGAAATCTTTGCTAATTCTACCTATCGCAACGAAAATGGGAGATTCGTAGTTTCCTTGCCATTTCAAAGCCAGGACCCTGAGTTTACTAGCAGTAGAGAATTAGCTGTGCGAAACTTTTTATCGTTAGAGCGCAGACTCGAAAGGAATCCGAAGCTCTACTGTGATTATTCTGCTTTTATGCAGGAATACCTTACTCAAAATCACATGAAATTACTACCTTCAGAGGACATACCACAACGGTCATTTTATATCCCACATCATTGTGTGTTAAAGGATTCCAGTCCCACCACTAAACTTCGCGAAGTATTTAACGCTTCAGCAAAATCTCCCGGGGACATGTCGCTTAATGAGTGTCTTCTCCCTGGACCCAAGTTACAAACTGATATTTTCGAGTTACTTCTTGGCTTCAGAATTCATCGTTTTGTTTTCACAGCCGATGTTCGCCAAATGTTTAGGCAAATTTTAATAAACCCCGCATACGCCGATTATCAAAGAATCGTGTGGCGCTTCTCCAAAGATCAACCTATCGCTGATTATCACCTTCTTACAGTTACTTATGGGCTAACTTGTTAGCAATAAGTTCGCAACTTCAAACTTGGCAGTTGTAACTAGAATAAAAAGACCTTTAAAATAAGGTATCACTTGTCCCCTATTCCTGTTTAAGATTTTGAGGGTGGTTGCAACTCCCGCCAAGGGGTTGAAAGTATAAAATAAATAAAATTATCCCCGTAAAATCATATAATTCATAATCATACAACTTATATAATTTTCTTTGTAATTTTATCTACTCTATTTTGGGTCATGTAAAAACTAGATAAGTTATTTTTAAAGTGTAAAGTAGGTTATTAAACACACCGTTTAGTTTGGTTGTCATCTATTAATTAATTCGTGTTTGATTATAATATTCGTTACATGTATTGCAATTATTGATAATAATTGCAAAATGCGACGAATCGTTTGACCTCGTCCGATGAAGTGGAGTTGGGTATTTGCTGACTATATCATATTTTGATTCGTCGGGCAAAAAAAAACCTTTGTCTGTTATTTTATGTCCCAAAAAAGCTACCTCCTTTCTGAAAAAATTACATTTTTGTGGATTTAATTTTAAACAATATTTCCTGCAAGTGCTAAAAACATCCCTTACATTTTTTAAATGATGATCCTCAGAACAGCCAATTACAATTAGATCATCCATGTACAAAAAAGCCTTTTCTGAAGTGATACCTGCAAAAGCTAAAGACATCATTCTTTGAAAACTCTTCGGACTAACGGATAATCCAAACGGAAGTCTTGTGAATCTAAAAGAACCTGCATCGCTGCTAAAGGAAGTAATGTCCCTTGATGTTTCATTAAGAGGAATTTTATGAAATCCAGACGTAAGATCTACAACCGAAAACCACTTAGCTCTGCCAAGCTGATCCAAAATATCGTCAATACGAGGAAGAGGAAATTTAACTGCCACAAGGGCCTTATCAACACAACGAAAGTCTATACATAATCTCCAAGCTTTTTTACCGTCTGCGCTTTTTTTAGATACTAATAATACCGGACTGTTATATATTATATTCCGACACCGATGACTCGATAATGTCATTACGTAGCATTTTCTGAAGGTGCATATTTATTTCATCTTTTAAAACTTGTGGTTGTCTATAATTTTTTATATATACGGGTTTATTACTACATACTTTTAAATCTTGCTTATAAAAATTATTTACCGTTAACTTATCCGTTTTTAAAGCAAATATATCTGAATATTCCTTGCACAACTCGAATAGATCAGTCCTAACAAAATCTGGTACATCCTGATTAATTTCAGACACAATTTGAGTATGTTGGTTTTTAGTTTCCGCTTCAATTTTATAAATATTAAATTCGTGTGAGCTAATTGTTTCCAGCTGTGGTAATTCAATATGTAAACTACTAGAGGTTGTGTTTATTATTTTGACGAGTGGGTTTTCTTTCGATACAATTGTTCTTGCGATAAACACACCTGACACAATTTCCTTATTAATCACCACGGCATCCGATTTCAAACTTTTTAATTGATCAACATGTCTAATTACTTCGCACCTAGGTGGAATATAAAGAATATTATTTTCTAAACTATCAAAAATAGGAATAATTTTTATTGTACCATTTTCTAATTTTAAAGTCATGGTCCACTGCGAATAATCTATGACAGCATGATGTTTAACCAAAAAATCTCTCCCCAATATTCCATCACTGGGTATTGGAAAGTCATCATTAACTATGTGAAATTGATGATTAAGTGCAAATTGTTCAATAAAAATATTTGTCTTGATAGTTCCTAACGCATTTGTTATTCCATTAGTTACCCCTTTTATTTTACTTGGATTGGAACAATTTAACCGTTGGTCAAGTCGTATCTTTGTTTTCTTAAAGACCAATATATCTGCGCCTGTGTCTACTAAAAGAGAATTTTTTATTCCTGTCATTTCAATATCCAAAAAAAACAAAATTTGACAAGGACAAGTTAAAGGAATATACGTTTTTTACTGATTCATCATGTCCCCCAACACACGGTCCTGCTAGGGGTCCATTTGGTTTCCCGAATCATTTTCGTTGGTATAACGCGCACGTTATTTCTGGACGAGTTATTGTTATCATTGGAATAGTTATTTCTGTTATAGTTATTATTTCCTCGATTATTATTGAAATTATTACCTCCACGGGTACTGTTATTAAAATATCCACGATTATTATGGTTGTTGTTACCATTTCCACGATCGTTGTAATAATTATTGTTAAAATATCCACGGTCCGATTTTGATAATAGTTATTATTATCCTATTGCTTTTCAAAATAATTTCTCGGGCTGTAATTTCTTGGTTGGTTAAAACGCGTAGAATATCTGTCCGTCCTGAGATGAAAGGTACCATTGCTATTGCTTGCGGCCGTTGAGGAATTAACAAATCATGGTCATGACCTCCTGAGTGGTCGAAAAAGTCCCGGCTTCGATGATGAGTTTAGCTCTTTCATTATTTGCATTTTGAGTAAGTGCATGAATTATAGCTTCAACTGTGTAATTTTCAGCCACTTCAAAAGGTACTCCTTCATTTACATATGCTTGCTTTAATTTACCTGCCATCTCCTCAATTTCCGAAGCGTAGCTTACTCCATCTTTATTGTATTGTTTACAATTTGATAGTTTTGCTGCTAATAAATGAGTACTTTCTTTCTTTATTCCCGTCCTAAGTTTAAGTATTATTTCGTCTAGAGTTTCCTCATTAGTTATTAAATCTCTAGCTTTACCTGTCAGACGTGTTTTTACTAACGCTACCGCATTATCACGAAAGTCATTTGAGTTTTGTTTTAGCAATTCTACCGCATCTAAAAATGATCTAAGGTTATCAGGTGAACCATTAAACGAGCTCGGAAGAAGCTTGCTTGCAAAGTTTAAAAATTCAATTGGCGTTAAAGGCATTTCCGTTTCAGTGTTTACCTCAAGATTTACTTTTTCTTCTTCGTCTGTATCGTTTGATTGTTCCTCCTCAACAAACTCGACTACGACCGATGGATCTATTTTTCCAGATATATTAACGGGTACTTTATAATTTACTTTTAAAACCGTAAACGCTCTAATTACCTTATCCCTAACCTTATTAAATTGTTTTTTGCAAAGGCTCTGCTCTAAGAGATCGAAAGAGTTCCAATGGTTGGCAAGAAAAACGCTGAATTCATTAAATAACTTAACTAACTGATCGCGAACATCATCATGTATAACTTTATTTTTAGGTGTCTTCTTTTTTAAAACTCGTTTTGCTTGATTTACGATATCCCCATATGGTCTTACTAAAAATTAATTTACTATTTCATTAGATGTCTGCATCTATTTTATATACATGTTACAATATAAGGATATTTGTATTAAATCGATGATAGGCAGCTAAATGATATAGGTACACAAAAAATCGACTTATATTATATTTATTACTGCTACACTGGAACCCACAAAACTTATCACCTTCATTATCACTTCCATTTTCTATTTGCGCCTTCTCACTATAGTTTTTACAGTATTTTTTTTTATAAATGTCTTAACTCGCGGCTATATATTTCGATTGTCTTTACATTGCCGGACGCGTATCTGTAGATACCTGTGCAGTCTTAGTAATATTATACTCCTGTTTTTGCACAATAAAATTAGAATTTACAACACCATTTTCTTGTACTTTTTGCTCTGTATATTTTGATTGACCCATATTACTGATAAACTGATCAGACTGTTTTAATTGTACCCATAATTTACCGACGCACACCCGATTTTACCACTTCGCCTTTAACTTTCCTAAACTTTTTTTTAACAGGATCGCCATGTAAAGAAGGTTATTAAAACACACCGTTTAGTTTGGTTGTCATCTATTAATTACTTTGTGTTTGATTATAATAATCGTTACATGTATTTAATATTGCTGTAGTAGCAATGTTCCACTTAAGCTATTGCCTAAACATTCAACAAATATTAGAATAACTAATAATGTACAGTGTGTTCCCTACAAAAGATTGAAACATTAAAAATTGGTCGTGAATTTTAAGACGTTAAATTATGGTAAAATACGTTTGTGTTCCTCTTGCGTAAGATCAGGAGATAAAGGCCCTTGCCTTTTTTGTGGGATAAATGATTGTGATGAACTATAAAGGGTATGTGGACCTTTTTCGATTGGTTTTGTTTGAGTATTTCTTATTAATAAATATTAACAGAATCATTATTACTTAACGCGCTAAAAGGATTATGGGAAAGTATCGAAGCATACGTTTTTACTGGAATTTTTTTTCACTTCTTTATATGTTAAATTAAGGTCAGCCATACTTTTTTTTAAATCATTTTTGGCGGATGAATTCAGCACATTTTTTAATTTCATTAGTACCATTATGAATTTAAGACCTAAACGTAACAATAACACTTTTGGTGTTAACTAAATTTTTTTTCTTTTGTGACTTTATCCACTTTTTTTTATTCTACTGAGGAAATTTCAAAATTACAGTGATGATCAACTGTTTGATTTTACTTTTTACAGTCTCATCCGAAATCTCCGAGTTATTTCCGTTTAGTACCCCCTGTCTAGTAATCAAGAGTTTAGGGATGCTTCCAGGTTATGATTACTTATGTTTTTACGTAACACCAGCATATTGGCAGATTGACTATCTTTAAAAGATATCCTAACCCTATTACGTCCTACACTGTCAGTTTCCTTAATTCGATTGTCCAGTTCCAGATGATTTGAATAAATTAAGTAATTTACCTTCATTGCACATAATTTGCCGTTATGGCCTGTATCATGGTTATTGTATCTAAATTTGGTTCTGTAAATGACTTTATTTTGAATCGTATTATAATTAGTGCCTAATTGCATTGGAGAAAATCTACCTGGGGGAGTCCCCCGGTGTCATCGCCCATGTTAATACCATAATAATATATTTATTTTCTAAAGTAGTAATATCATTATACACTATGTATTAGAAACTCCTTAATCGAAGGTATTTCTACGTTCGGAGATAAGCACATCCAAATAAATACCGACCGACCTCAAGAAAAGCCCAATCGCAACTAGACTGCGTGATGTTGTATTGGTACTGACTGTGTCAATATCATCTACTGCGGAAGCTATACTTCTACGGTTTCAGATGTGTGATCTTCTTTCTATCTGGCGTACCGGTGCCAACGAGTGTTTGTTGATTCTAAATTCTCCAGGTATTATTATTATAATAATATTATGATATTAGAGTATTAATTAAGTATTATGATATTAGAATTACTCAGGGCTGGGACCAAACTTATTTCTACTTTATGTTAATTACCTTCATATTTAAAGAAATTTTATACTCTTTGTAGGAGTATAAGGAGATTAAGGGAATTGATACCAATCCCCTTAAAAAGACCAGGCCTAATTAGTGTACTTTGGTTCCGATGGAAAAAAGTCCAAGATGTCAACATTTTAAATGGCATTATACTGAAAGCTATAGTGGAAAGCTAGCAGTTCATTGCCAACCGAAATCAAATACCAATAGAGTCCTCAAACATTAATGGAAGAGGGGGGAAAAATGCAAAGCGCCAAGAAAGTGGAGCATAGGGTTAACAAAGAGACCACAAATAGATCTTGAAAACTACCGACCCATAAGCCTATTAAACCACCTACAAGCTATTCACAAGAATAATAAAAAACCGACTAGAAAGAAAATTGAACCTTTACAAATAAGGGTTTTAGGACAAGCTTTGCTACTAATGACCACCTCCACTTTAACATAACATGGCTTAAGTGGAAAGCCTACTGACAACAAGCTCAGAACAAGAAGGCTGGATAAAGATGATGATTGAAATATATAACTTCCTCAGAATATTGAAACGATATTGGAAACGCCGAGAATATCAATTATATCCATCATTCCGGCATGACACAAGTGGCACACCGCAAATCTCTGGAGACGCGTGGAAAGTCAGCCGAAAATATAAGGAGCCGCACCGCCGATGAGAGTCAGTTGACAATTCAGTTCAGTGCAATTCGGAATATTGGCACGATATTTAAATAGGACATAAATAGTAGAAAATAAATAAACTGTAAATAAATATTTCTAATAGCTGTAAATAATCGTGTTTAGTAGTTTAAGTGAGTAAATAAATCAGTTGACTATGATTCGATAGTTTTAATTCACACCTAACGAGCGGTAAAAAAACGCTACAATATTAAGCCAACAACATCTATGAAAGTATTAAGTGTTTCATTTTAGGAAAATCTCTGTTGAATCCTATTATTCAATTATTGGATTTTATTTTGATTGTGATTTTGGATTCACCGCTTCGAATTGTTATGATGTTATCATAGATTGATCATAAATATGTAATACCTATTTTATGGAATAATGTAATTATTATTTATTTAACCTTAAACTTCTCTACTAATTAAAATCGTTTGTTAAATATATCTTTGGTAAAAAAAAATATGATCAAATGATGCGTCAATTTATTTAATAATATCTATGGTATTTTTAGTTGTACAATGTGATAAAGTATAATCAAACAATGAATTAGTTACCCATATGAAGCAGTAAGCAGTACTATTTTGAAAATAAATTAAACTATAAAAATATTAAATTAAGTACACCTTTTTCAAAAAATCATCAGATTGAAGATTTTTCATTCATAAATAAATCGGTGTACATTTCTCCCCCTGTTGCATTGTATTAAATCATTCTTATAGAATACATTACACTGGAAAAAATATATTGTTATACTGATAAAAATATATCAGTTCCATGTGTATCCCGAAAATACATTGCAATATTTTATCAATTTTATCAACAAACTTTGCTGCATAAACTCCCTAGTTAAAATTGTATAACCATGTATACAAACTCCAACATAACAAGATATCTTTGAATTAATTATATTAACATTCGATAAAACAATTCTAACTTTGATCTCTTACAACAAAACTGGATCCATTTTAAATTAAAAAAAAAAACAAAAAAAATTATTTCGTAACTGGTTCTGAAATATTCACTAAGCTACTAGTATCATTCTCGATAGTTACAATAGGTGAAGTAATGATGGCAGCTGGAGGTGCGTCATCTTTCTTCTTCTGGGCCAGTTTCTTTCCGTGTCCTTTACTCTTCATATGCTGCAGGAATTGCACTTCGGAATTAAGCGAGAGATTGCAGGTTGGACAGTAATAGTCGCCAGAGGGTGTCCGGTGAGCCGCCACGTTTATGTTAAGTTCTAACGCGACAACGCTGGGGATTGTTGGAAAGTCCGCTACTAACACTGCAAAAATAGGTATTGTAGTGTTAAGAAAATCATAATTAAAGTAACAGACTTGTTGTTTATTACAATATCAATAATGGAAAGAAAATAGTTTATTAGTAAATAGTAGATCCGCAATACTTGTTTACAATTAGTACAAAGTATTCGTAATATTAATCAACAGCTTTGAGTTAAGATATTAGTTTACACTTATTATCTATACAGATGTTTTACGTATCTAGTAATTATAAATATTAGAGTTAAGCTTCTTACACTACCAGGTGTGCTATTGTAAGTTTGCACTCTCTTTGATTTTGTCGATTTTTTGCCATTTTTAGCGCAAACCTTAACCAAATCACCACAGTTACATTGACGTATATTATAATTATACAGTCTTCATTTTTAAAAAAATTTGAAATATAGTTTTTTTATATAGCAATTCTTAAAATCAACCTTTTTTAAAAATATGTCATAGAGTGCGCCACCAGGAACATTTTCCTTTATTTAAAATTCTGTAACTTTTTTAGACTTTTTTGTTTAATAATTTTGTAATATGCATTGTGCAATCAGTTTTACCTTCGATTATTTCCACACCAGAGAAATCTGAACAAAAACGTATTTATTTTGTGATTCTTGAGCAAAATTCATATTTTCTAATATACCTTGTATACGACTGGGAAAATAAATATCTGATGGTTGCAAGTTTTGGAACAAGCAGAACTTTTTAGAAATAATATTTTATAATTATTAATAAAAAAGTTTTCCATATGGTGCGAGCTTAAGTAGACACAATGTATAATACAAATTAAAATATAAAGAAGAGAACAAAAAATCAATCCGCTTAGCCTACTGATTATCTTGATTAAAGGAGAGCCACGTCAGAACTAAGTGCAATTCAACTCTTTTTTCAACAAACTCAGTTCTTATTTGAAAAGAAACATGAAAATAATCCAAATTGCATCAAAATATTTCAAACGGTACAACATTGAAAAAGTCGCTCAATTAAAATCACTAAAGTGAATCTGTATATGAACTTTGCTTTATAATGATGCCTAAATTTTTACATTCCAATATAAGATTCTCTATATTATAATATGTAATATCTAAAGATTGGTGAATGGATCACTACACATATAAAGTTCCTAACAGGCAAGAAGTTGCAACGCCGCCGGCGCGACAGTACGCTGGTGTTCGACGTTCGAGTGTTCGAGACCAATTATTTTAAATTTTGTTTTAGTGAGCGTCTGACGTCGCGTTGGTGGAGGCTGCATCTCTGCGGCAAAATTAAAAAAAAATAATACGCGGCATTGGTACATAGCGGATGGTGCGTCGCCGAGCGGAACATAGGAAAACCCATGTAAATTTTAAGGGGGTCAATTATTGGTTTCCCTGTACATTTTATAGAAAAAATGTAAGATAACTTTTTGGAGAGACCAATCTGGCAAACCCTTGTGCAAAGTTGCAAAAAATTTTAATGAGCGAATCTTGAATTATTCAGTTAAATGTAATTGCAAAATTAGCAAATTTTCGGTTCAGGTAAAACCAAACGGGCACCAGTAAAATGAATATTGTCACTGACGTGTGGAAAAGTGTCAATAAATCAGTGACAGTCAATATTTGAAAACAAGTATGAATTATTCAATCGACGAAAAGATAGCCATAATTAAGTGGCATGCGGGAAACAGTTTTAGAGCAGTATCTGAAATGTTTTCAGTTCATTTCCCCACCAAGTCAAAAAAAAAACATTTCATGTATTCGACTGTACGTCAGATTTCACAAATAACAAATTGTTTGCTGGTGGCTGGTGTCTGGTTTTACCTAAACCGAAAATTTGGTAATTTTGCAATTACATTTAATTAAATAATTAAAGGTTCCCTTATTAACATTTTTTGAAACTTTGCACAAGAGTTTACCAGATTGGTCCCTTCAAAAAGTTATCTTGATTTTTTCTGTAAAATGTACAAGGAAGTCAATAATTGACCCCCTTAAAATTTACATGGGATTTCCTATGTTCCGCTCGGCGACGCACCACCCGGTATAATATTTTTCTAATGCAGTTACATATGTAAAACCCGCATACATTCGTAATTACAATTTTTTTATGCTGTGCGTTGCGTATTGCAAATTAAACGTTGTTCTTATTAAAATAAAATATAAACTCTAAGAAAAACAGAATATAAACATTATAAAAAAATAGAAAACAATAAATCTAACAAATAATTATTCAAATAAAAGGCTCTAAAAGACCTCTTTCTTTAGATAAACAAAAAGCTGTTTCTTTCAAAAGAGTTTGAGATAAAATGAAATGGGCAGATTCAACAATTTTGGTTCTCAACTGCTCTAAATTCGTTGGTCTACTATTATGATATTTATAAATAGTCTCCTTAAGATAACCCCACAAATAAGTCATTTGGTGACAAATCGGGAGGTCTTGGAGGCCATTTAATATTGCCAGTCCCACTAAAAAGGCGGGTAGGAAAAGTATTTGTTAAAAATTATTTTACTTTAACCGCATTATGAGCAGGAGAGCCATCTTGTTAAAAATAGACTGATCCCAGGTCTATATTAGGGAGGAGTTAAACGGCAGAAAGAACTTGGTTTTGTAGCAACTCAGGTATTTTTCGGCGTCCCATCAATTTCATTTTAAGTACCATCAATAAAAAATGGTCCAATAATATGGTCACCCAAAATACCAGCCCAAACATTCAACTTTTGAGGGTACCGACTACGGAACTAAACACTTCTGTGGTTGTTTTCATGAGACCATTAACAAACAATGAAAGGATTGTGTTTACCATGCAATGGAAAACAAAATATTTTCTAAGAAATTTTCATTTCTATTGGCCTTTTCCATCATTATTTCACAAAATGCCACTGTTCTTCAGAAAACACCTACATGGAATATTTAAAACATTTGTATTCGTGTTTTTTCCAAATACTCGTCACAGTTTTATAGTGCATACCCAGTTGCTCTCTAGTACATCTGGTCGATCGTGTGGAATCCAAAACTAAAGCACTACAAAACATTTCTTCCCGCTGTTCTATCTCCTGGACCATTTCAATACATAGTTCTTGAGTTTGATGTGACAAGTTCTACATTCTTGGAGGCAAAAAGAAGTCTCAAAACTTGACACCATTGTACTGCCGAATTGCCTCCATAACACCATTTAATCAACAGGTATAAACAGCCATAATGATAAATATTTAAAAAAATTAAAATAGCACTTTACGACTCAACAGTGCAGGATGCAATCATAAGTACTAACAAGTAATTTACAGCAAAATGAAGTCTGGTGATTGTGCCGTGCCGAAAATAGCGAATTAGACGATCGAAATCCGCCGCGCCGCTTATCAACCAGAAAGTAAGCAAAAGCAGTGTCGCCATTTATAATGCCTATGTGTAGTCGTCTATTCGCCAACCTGTATATAATCTCTAGATTATATCTGTAAGGACACCAAAACTAGAAACAAAGTAGAAAAAAACTGGTACTTACCAGATTCTTCAATTGACTTTCTTTTGGTAGTATGGTTCTCCAAACCAAGTTGCTTTAACTTTTTGACGTGTTTTTGACCCCTAAGACAAAACATTTTAATAGTAAGGCATATCAAAAAATAAAGTTAATAATTAAGGTTTATAATCTTAATAATAATAATAATTGATCATACCATAAAGCTAAAAAAATTACAAAATTTGGTGATTAACAGTCGTAATAGTAAGAGTCATGATATTTAAACATACATTTAGAACACTTTCTTCTTCCTAATCATATCATCTTAACAGATATGTTATGATCCATATTAACGAAGTTCAATATTGTATCATTTGATCTTTGTTAACGTGTAAATTAAATACTTGATTGCACAAAATCAATCAACCAATTTATTTACACACTTACACTACAAAACACGATCACTTACGACTACTAGAAATATTTATTTTCACCGCATTTATTTACTACTATTATTTCGTAAATAAATTTTATTGAGTCCGATTTAGATATCTCGCCAATATTCCGAATTGCACTGTACTGAAGTGTCAACTGCCTCTCAGCGGCCACGCGGCTCTTTATATACTCGGCTGGCCATAATTCCGGAAGATTCGAGATGTCGTGCGGTATGCCACTTGCATCATTCCGGAAGAATGGACGGAGAATCAGTTGTTTTAGCGGCTTTGCCAATATCATTACCCAAAATATTGGGGTGACTCTCTTGAATGCATCTCGCCATTTATCAGATGACATGTGAAGCGCTTGTGGGAGAGTATCTAAGTTTTTTTTGTAACATCCACCCATTGATTTGGTGATCGCCACGCCATCTATTTCCTTCAGGATTTCTTTGTACAATAAGCCCCTCCAAATGCTCACTCCGACTGATACATCCGAAAAATGTAAGAATTGTGTAAGAGTAATATGTAAGAGTAATGTAAGAAGCCCACATCTCAAACGCGATGACAATTTACTTTCTTGACAGTCCACGTTTCTGAAGCATATAGAGACCGACAAAACCACGGTACTCACTTTAGACTGATTGTAGTTTGTTTTGTGATATTCCGATTCCTTTATATTTTGTCCAATAGTCGAGTTCCAGGGTAATTTTTCTCTATCAATGATCAAAATTTGGGTTTTATTATAATTTATGTTTACGCCGTAAAGAGCACTGACATATTTAAGTCTCCTCAGGAGTTCCAGAATTTCCCTATCAAGGCAGCTATCAAGGTCGTATCATCGGCAAACTATAAGTACAATTTTTATCCGCCAATATTTACTTTACCTTTTTTCTAGGAGCCGTCTCATCATAAATTCACTATGCGGTGAGAGAACGTATTCACACTCTTGCATATGTGGCATTTTCATCAGACAAGCATTTATCAACCCTAACCCGTGCAATATCATTATCATACAGTGCGGCTCTGAATTGTCCTCCCTCCCTCTTCTCTCTTGAATGCGTTTATATAAAAATTTGAAATTTGGCACACATCAGTAACAACCTTAAATACTACTTTTTGGTCCCTAGCTCATTTTGCAAAATGACGACAGGAGGCCATTTTAAAAAACAAAATTAAATAGAAAGAGGAGTCATGCAATACATCGTTTAAAAGCTTCCACTGAATGTTTTATGGTCCTAGAATTAAGTCATTACTTCTACCCGTAGCAAAATGGAAGTCTTTCAAAATCTTATTTTCCGCTAATCTATTCTTTACTACACCTGTTCAGGTGTAATTTGTTTGTAGTGGTGTTATTGTTTGTAGAGTTAGGACCATAAAGCATTCAGTGGAAGCTTTCAAACGATGTACCGCATGACCTTCCTTTATATTTAATTTTAAGGTTTATTTAATTAATTCAGGTTTATTTATTTAATTTTATTTTGCAAAATGACCTAGGGACCAAAAAGCAGTATTTAGGTTGCTAATGATGTGTGCCAAATTTCAAATTTTTATATAAACTCATTCAAAAGATAAGAGGGAGTGGAACAATTAAGAGCCGGACTGTATAATTGTTGTATAAGATATCCTAGATGGTTTGGGACACCCATTGGCAACAGAATAGACCAGAACTTTTCTCATTTTACGTTATCAAAAGCTTTGCTATGATCGACAAAACATAAATACGTGGGAGTATAGAATTCTTTCGACTTTTCAATGACTTGTCTAATATTCAGATTTTGTTCGCTAGTGCCTCTTCCCCCTTGTGAATGCAGCTTGTCCATCAGATATCTGCCATCATCAGCAAATAGTATTCCAACCGGGAGCGAATAATATACAGGAAAACTTTGCTGTCATAGTTATTGGTGTCACCTTCCTTATGGGGTAGAACAGAGACTGATGTTTTCAATCATCCTACCACAAATTAGACCTTCATATTCCCTAACTTAACTGATATATTATTCTAAAGCCTTAGCACCAATTCTAGGAGACTAAACTTTAAATTATTTATAGTAGCTTGAACATCCGAGAGCAGACTATGCAGTTCAAATAGGTGATGTTGTTTTCACAAGTCTTAAGATAGTCACTGTGAAATACAATGTAGCATTTTATTTTTCCACTTAATTTAATTTTGATTATAATAAGGCAAATGCTCCACTTATTACTCAAATTAATCATAGTATAGATTATTTTAAAAGATAAGTTAAATAAAGCAACAATTTTTAATGATATATAACTAAAATATATTTTTATTACTCATGTCAAAATTATAAGTAGATCGGGTATTTTGTTTACGGGTGTTTTGTATATTGGCGACATCAGTATCGGCGGATTTCTTGTTTTTTCTTGATTTGTGGGTGTCTGTTCTCCTTGCTTCCATTGTCTATGTGTGGCTGATTTGACGTTTGTCTTCTTTGGGTGTGGAAGGGGAATCTTTCACTTGTCAAGATCGGTATGGATTGTTATTTTCGACCTTACCACTGACTTGGTTCCCGTGTATGTATTGGTAGGAGCACACGTTAAGTTTTATTGCCCATCCAAAGAAATAAAAGTTGCCTAAAATATGGCTTGCCAGTGATTCATTGGAAGCTTCCTCTTCTAACTTATCAAGCCATGATTTTAGTACAGTCGTGCTGTATGAGAATGGATGCAAAAATTAGATAGAGGATGAAATGTTGACAGTAAGTTGTATGGGTTGAGAGAGTGCAAATACCAAAAATGCTAACAAAAATTCCGAGGGTTTTTTTAAGGGGATGATTGGGGATGGTCTTGGATTGGCGCTACCCCTTTGCACTTACAACTTTGACTCCATGAGATAAATTGTTGAATCATTTACCGGTGACGAGCCTGGCCCTTATTCGGGTTCTTAGCAGCTTCAAATTCCAGAGCCCTACTATTACTAAGAACTGCCTCATTTCATGATCGCGGAGTCTATCCAGGAATACTTGGACTGCCAAACGTTCTGTCAAACTGTATTGCCATAAGCTTCGTTTTTATTGTCCACTGCTGAAGATCTACAGAGCAGCTCATTGAAAGAGTCGTCCTGTTGACGTCCAATGTTGCGATTTTTTTGACCTTCCGAGATTCTGTCCTCTATTAATAAAAGAATCTCGTTTTCGGTCGAGATTTTTCCAGAATTTCTTCTTTTAAATCTTTAGGCAAATTGGCATTGCTTTCCAAAATCTTTTCTTGCAACCTGGCATAAGCCAGGCATAAACCTTTCCTTATGTGGCAGAATTTTCCTGCAATTTAGCTTCCAAGTTGATGGAATTTTCTAGTAAATCGCGATATCGCTTGCACCAGCAAAAACAAAGTTGTCCGGGTCATTGCCTTCCTTAAGTAATGCGCTACGAAGCCGCTTCCGCAAGTCTGCTTTATTTCCGTCGTATCGCAGTCCCTTTCAGCTCAGCAACTTTTGAATCCACCAGCTTTGTTACAATATTTATTTATTTTGTGTTCTGCATATTCCAAGCTTTCAATGTTTATCGTTGTTCTTTCAAATGAAGGGTTGTATGTCCATCTATGATTTTCCTGGAATAGAAATAGTTCCGTCCACTGTAAGTGTAATTTCTGAATGATTGCCCTGCAATATCTGGACTTATAGGAGCTTGATTCAGTACTACCGCATCATCTGCTATATTTTATCTCACTTGGGTGTGGTATGATGCTGTGTCAGTGATCTTGGATAGTGTTTTATGTATGGTTCCCTGAAAGTTTTTATGGATTGTTGAAATGTGCACAATTTGTGGTCGAAGCTGCAATATGAGCCTGGCAACGAACACAATGAACTACATAAATGATAATTCCAAACAAATCAAAAAATAGATAAAAAAAATCATAGGCGTCCACAATGCTCCTTACTCTATGCAACGTTGTCGAAAAAGTTTTATTGTTTTCACATTCCTCTCCCATCTCTCCCAATCTCCATTGGGTAAGATTTTGAATATTCTGATATATACGACAGAAGTAAAGATATATATGATGTTTCAGCTTTATAGTACTTTTGCAGAATTCATTCCTGATTAGCTCCAGTTATATATAAGAAAGTTTAAATCTCAAGAACTCAAAAAGGTTACTGGAAGCAACAAAAGTTTGAGGTCCTTCAAAGAAACTTCTCCACTGGTGCCAACAACTTCCGTAAGCTGGAGAATGGGGCAACTATTTAAAATGAGAAAGAAATTTTAAACTTGGTTAAGGAGTTTTATGCAAAATTCTACAAAGAAAAGAAACACAATGAAAGACAAACACACACATGCCTGAGAAATTGCCTCATGTACAAAACCAAGGTAATATTCCTGTTATTACTACCCTGGATGAGATCGCGGAAAGAAATGAAAGACAATCAAGCCCGTCGGAGTGAGATACATGTTTAACGCTTTATCAATATCATTTATAATTATTACTACGATGATAGTGGTGATGCTACATCTTAAAACGCGAACGAAGAATGTGTATTGTACATAGTGCAAAATCATACATACAAAAAAACGTGTGTTTTCGATTATGAAACCGGAAAATGACTATTGATCGTTTAGTGAGGACAGAATCGCATTAACATATAATACGAACACATAATACATATAAGTGTAGAAAAAAACACGTCTTTGTTTCATTTTTTTATTTATCGATATACTAGAAATTAATCATTTTGTCGACCTCAGAGCATGTAAGACTACTCGCTGAATTTAAGCGTATTACTAAGTGGAGGAAAAGAAACTAACTAGGATTCTCTTAGTTGCTGTGAGTGAATAGAGATACTAATGCAAATATAGTGCTTAAAAATATATGCAGACTTTTCAATGCATGTCTTCTGAAGGGAACAACAGCTTCCTTCAGGAATAATGCTATAATAATCATAATACACAAAAAGGCATGGCAAAACCAGTAAACTCTAGACCTATAAGCTTACTCTCACATGTCTACAAACTCTTTATGAAGATTTTAACTAAGCGTCTGATGTCTAAATTAGATCAATACCAGCCAATAAAAGGGCGGAATTTAGAGCAGGGTATGGAATAAACAACCACCTTCAAACTATTAAGACTAATAGAAAAATGCATCGAGTATAACAAGCCTCTTATCCTAGTATTCATAGATTTCCAAAAGGCCTTTGAACTCTTAAATCAGTACAAAATGTAGCACTGCCGAACTGTGGTATTGATCACCGATGTACAACCCTATTGAAAAACGTATACAAGCGGGCAACTGCATGGGTAAGGTTATAATTATGCAGACACAAATAAATTTCAAATCCAAAGAGGAGTTCGTCAGACCGACATAGTATCTCCGAAACAATTTACCACCGTATTGGAATATGGTTTACTCATTTGGACTTTAAAAGAGTAAATTGGGAAGAAATGGGCATAAATGTCGACGGAGAGCTGTTGAACCACTTGAGGTCCGCTAATGACATTGTCATTACTGTCAACAGGATTGACCAGGCACAGGTTATGTTGGAAATCCTCGATTAAACGTGTAAAGAAGTCCGGTTAAACAAATTTTATGAACAAGCAATGCAGCATCAACCTTGCATGAGCAAGAATATCTCAGTGGACGGTACGAGTATTGAGTAGGTTGCCTTACATAAATATTAAATTATTAAAATTACCAAAAGGAAATTATTAGACGTGGAAATCTCCAACGTTCCTCGATGAGCATTGCCATTTCTTCAATTTAGGAACATTAAATCTACTTTATTTCTTCTATACGAAATATTATATGAAACTACTATATGAAATTAGGATTCTTACTAACATAAAGTGCGTATTCAGCTGCTCCTGGCAGGTAGTGTTAATATTACAAACTTCACAGTGAAACTCTTTAGGGTTAACGGGGTCCTTTTTCTTCTTTTTCGAAGGCGGTTCATCGCTGATTCTGGCCGCGGGGTCACCATCCGGTTTAAACGCCAAGCCAAAGTTGTCCTCTCCCTTCTCAAAGTCGTAGGACTTTGACTTATGGCTCCTTAAAAAAAAAGTTGACATGAAACAAAAGTTATACTCTACAGAGTGGAGCAGAAAGACGGTTTTAAAAACACTATTGTGTTGGAACGGTATGAGAGAGCGGTGGAATGAGAGGGATTTGTGTAAAAAAATTAATTACAAAAAATACGGTTCGTGCATTATTGTTCGTAAAAAATTCGTGGGTCAGAAAATTCAGGTCTACTTAATTTCTACTTCTTAAGCAGAAACCTACAGGACGTCCAAGGTCAATAAGAAGAGAAAAAACAATTAATGAAGTGACAACTTCTGTACAACATGATCAAACGAGTCACGACCCGGTCTATCGACACATAAGCGATGAATTGAGCTTGTTGTTTAACGAAGGTCTTTGAATCCCATTTTGAACACAAATGTTAAATTTTTAATGAACAGAAATGCCGTTACTGGGTCAAAACTAATCCACATTCCAAACATAAAAAGCCTCTGCATTCGGCAAAAGCAATAGTTTGGGCGGTTCTTGGAATATTGAAAGGCTAGAAGTAGCATGCTGTAAGATTATGGGCAGTATGTTTGCTTGCAACATCTCTGATGCAATGATGCCAAATGCTTCTGTAGAAATGTAAAAAATCACTTTATAATATCATAAAAATTTGTCACTTGTATCACCGGCTCAAAACAATACTATATATATCTTGTCTATATATTTTTTTAAATAAATTATACGTTACTCTATAATGAAATCAATATTCAACGTTAAATGAATGTAGATGACGTATATTAGAGAAAATAGTAATAATATAACTAATATTACCGTTTATGAACTATTTATATTCGTTTTTAACGCACTTTGTTAGAGTAAAGTTATCTACCTATAATTATTAGAGATTCCTCAATAATTTATGTTTTAAGATACAAATACATTTTGCATAATTTCATTGTATTAAACAAAAATCAGTTTTACATCAATTATTTCATATCACATCACATAATATAGGGTGTCCGAGACAAAACAGTCCACCCTGAAAATCTTGAAAAATCAATTGTTAACCAAAAAAAGCCAAACACGTCAAATTTAATATTGAGGAGGACATTTATTCACAGAAATTGCGTTTTTCTGACGTTATTCCCTCACCCCAGGTCATTTTTTTTTAAATGTGAATAGGAGTCGGCCTCTACACAGGCCTATTTTTATTTTATTAATTCGTTGATAAGAAATATGTATTTTGTTGCCTGCATAAATTGTCTTTTTTTTATTATCCAGGTGTTATTTCTAATCAATTTTAAAAAATTGATTAGAAATAACACCTGGTTATTTTGTTAGAAGTTGAAGTTATTTTGACAAAAACGTCAAAATATGCCTGCCAAAATAATCCTGCATATTTTAACGCTTTTGTTGGTTTAGTTATTATTTTTGTATAGGTGTTTTGTTGAAGTGAGCAATAATAGCTGTAGCCCGAAGTATTTGTTTAATCTAGTCCTGGTGATTTTATAGTATTGATAACAATGGTTTATACGCTGCAAGAAATAATCAACAAACTAAGTCTGGTAGAGCAGCGGCACGTGCTTTTAATGGTAATCATCCGGATAAAAGGATAAATTATCCTTATGTAATGGATTTGATGAGGAAGTTTCAAGCAACAGATCTTGCACGGGAGTGTAATGAAAGGGATGCTTTCCGTTGGCATGAAGAACAGACCAGACCTTCTATACACTTAGGTTTAGATTGGCAGCTACAGTCCGGATGCTCGTTGTGGCATCTTCGTCAAAAGCTTCCAGAATTCGTTCGTCATCAGCGACATTACGTTGTCTGCGAACTCCAGGTTCACGGCGATTTAGGCTACCAGTTTGTCTTAAGCTTCTAAAGGTCGTTTCAAAAGTATGACGATTAGGTTGGCGTCTATTGGGAAAACGCTCTTGGTAAATTCTTTTTGCTTCTCGTCTATTTCCATCAGCTCTACCATATGCCATTAGGATATCGGCGTACTCCTCGTTTATAAAGACACCATCCATAGTAGGCAATAGTAACAATAAAACAAAGTTAACGAAAATGAACAACAAAAACAATATGCGTAGAGCGGAGTTAAAAATACGTGAAGTAGCGAAGAAAGACAAGTCTCGAATAAATAATACTCGTATTATGGTTAGTGACAGGTAACAGTTTAAGGTAGCGGGGCACCAAGGGAGTGTCGCCGAATGATAAAGGAGATTATAGCGTAACAGGTTTAGCTGTGTTAGAAAGAGGCATAAGTTTATACCTGCTCAATTAGGTTGCTTTCAAGAAATTGGTTCACGCGTCTTTGAAGACAAACTTATTTGTTTTTCGTAAGTTACCTAACTATTTTTGTTACATGTGGCATATCGTTAGAAAGACTATTAACTAGAGAAGTTTTTTAACATATTTTAAAACCCCACAATTTTTTTTAAATATTTTTTCCATTGTAAAGTTGACGTAACATTTTTTTCCTATTGATTTGTTACTCCACTATTAGTTTCTCTTTAAATATTTTTCTCAGTTATTACCTAAATCTGAATGAGACAACATTAGTCTTTAAAATAAAATTAATTGTGCGCCATTTTGGCCAAAAATTTAAAAAAATTGAAGGTTAAAGTAAAAAAACGGGAAAAATCTAATAAAAAAAGGAAAAAATATATTACTCCTTAAATTTGAGGAAAAACAAAAAAATACTATGCGTTTTAAATAGCCAGTACCTCACCTATTCGCCATTTCCGTTTGGCTACTCACCTTCCAAACACCCTGTATATTGAACAAGTCAAACATATTGCTGCCGGACGATTCTAGAAGTTCAGATAGAACGAAAATATAAGCTAACGAGAAACTCACGGAGGCTTATGAAGTCCGACAGCTTAAAACTCTTATGCCGGTGGTGCGAATAGTAAGATTATCAGAAGAATACTCTCAAGAACATCTGGAATATTGCTTAAAATCTCAAAATGAAAATCTCTTTAACAACCTATCTAAGTTAAGTATGTTTAAAATTTGGCCCACAAAGAAAAAGGCAAACGTATTTCAGGCTTCTCTACAATCACTTTTAGGCAGATAACAAATCAAAAAAAAATAGTCGTTGATCTTGATAGCTGTCATATCTATGACTCAACCTTCATAACTCGTTGTTACAAATTCTATAATTTGGGTCACTAAGTAAAAACTGTAAAAATATCCCTGTGTCTCCCTATGTTCCTTATGTGCAGGCTCACATATTCTTAAAAACTGCAAATCTACTTTTAATTTGTATAAGTGTAGCAACTGTAGCTCTTTAAAAGATAAATTAAATTGGGACGTGAATACTAATCATGCTGTATGGAATTACAATTTGTACAGATTGTTATGCATATAAATAAACAAATTAATGAAAAATATAAATCAGACATTTTCGGGGCCACTCTGTAGGAATTAGGATTATTCGGCTCCTCCTTTTCGCTTCTCAATAATCTCCCACTTCAACGCAACGCGGGTAACCGCGGCAATCAATCTAGCCTGAACCAGCAGGCAGCAGCATTTAGATGACCTTTGCATCTATTATCAGAATGTTAGAGGACTTCGCTCGAAAACAAAAACATTCTTCAATGCCGTTCTAACTGACTATGATGTGACTGCTATTACTGAGATTTGGCCGAATGATGGGTTTTATAATTCTGAACTGTCTCCTAATAAATACACAATATATCGTTGCGACAGAAACTATGCTAAAATGAGTGAGAATAGTTTAGTTTTTTTTAGGTGGTGCTTTTTTGGAAATTACAAACTAATTTTTCCTGTTATTAACTTAAATATGGTTCTTCCCAAAAATGTACACAGTATAGTTGACAATTTAGGCGTAAAAATTATACTTAATCATTGTAATCTCTGTATTATACTAATTTACCTTCCACCGGGGTTTAAGTCCGAGGTTTTTCAAAACATTTGATTACATTTCTTCACTAACATACTTGTACAATTTAAGACTAGTATTCTTGGGAGAACATTCCAGAATATATTTTATATGAGGAGGGTGCCCACCCGTCCTATAGGTCTGATTAATCTATTAGAATTATTCGACTGAAAGCAAATAAATATAGTTAAAAATAATCAAAGGAGGCTCTTAGATCTTGTTATTACGTCTAGACGTGACATAAAAAGTAAACAGCGGTAAAATTGAAAATACCTTTTATAACTATAAAAAGGCTGATCTTGGATTGTTATATGACAGTCTATTGCTGATATTAACGAAGATCAAGAACGAAGACGAAGATCTTTTCCGCCCTAGTTCTCCACAGAAATTATAAAATCAATAAAACAAAAACATAACTCCTGAAAAAAATATAAACGTTATAATAACTTAATTGATTTAACTAAATTTAAAGAATTGTGGTCCAAAATAAAAAAAAATATTGATCGATCCCATAAGCAGTACTGTATTCATTTAGTACATTTATTATTTATTACCTAGATATACTTAATATTTGTGTATTAAGTATGTGGTGCAAAAACAAAAGCTTGCCGTTAAACGCAGCCAAATGTAATGTTTTCTCTTTTAGCTTAAAAAAACCCAATTCTTTACGATTATACTATTAATAATGTTAACCTACCCAGATCAACAGTTTTTAATGACTTAGGGGTAATTTGTGACAATTCTCTTTCCTTTCAATCACATATAACAGATATTGGCAAACGTAGCTACAGAATTTTGGGTTTCATTTCATGACGCAACTCTCAAAATCTCAAAGGCACTCTTGTTGTAAGACTTTTATATTTTTCTTGTATCAGATCTATACTCGAATATGGTTCTCAAGTCTGGTTCCCCATTACCAAAACCATAATAAAGATATTGAAAATATCCAAAGATTTCTGAAATTTCTAAGGTTTAAGTGCGACGGAGTGTACCCAGCAACTGGCTTTCCACACATACAACTGTTGGAAAGATTTTCATTTCTTGCATTAAGAAAAGGCGGAAATTTGCTGATTTGCAGTTTTTACATAATTGGCAAAGAACATGATTGATTTGCCTGAAATGTTAGAACAGCTTAATTTTCATTTGCCTCGCATCAATCAGCCAGAAACCCACAAACGTTTTACCTATCAAGACCTCTAACAAAATTTTCTCCACTGTGTAGACCGTGCGACACATATAATTCTGTTCAAAATCAATGTGACATTTTTAACTGTAGTGTTGCAGCTATTAAAAAAAGTACACTTTTCTTAATCACAAATGTTCTTTTATTTTTATGTAACTAATTTTTTCTAAATAAATCTTTTATTTTTTTATATAGAGAGCTCTTTTTTTGTATCGATAGTTTTTGTGTTATATCATTAATTTTTTTATTGTCTTTTTCGTTCACACTCAATAATTTGATGTAAATCTGTGGAGTGATGTAAATAAATAAATTTTTTTCCAAGGCGGAAAAAAACGTAAAGAAGTCCTGTTAATAAAACAATAGACAAAACTCGAATTTTCTATTTTTCATATAGCATATTCATAGATACCGGAAGAGTCAAGTATACTGTTATACTACTGCCCAGTTGAATACCAATATCCGAGAAGAAATCGCCGCTATTCCAAACGCAATGTCCTAGCTGGTTTGAGTTTCAGGTTTAAAGAGTGATTAACTAATTAAGGTACAATGAATTTTACGATCTTTCAAATAAAATACAGTTAATATAATAAAATACTTACTTGATCCTTATCCATTTGCCATCAGCGTCATAATATCCATTGCCGGCAGGATTTTTATGTCCCAATAATGCTCTGTAAAACAAAAGAACGTACAGAAACCTATATTGCAAGTCTTCCTTTAGAAATTATCTACTTTTGATGGTTTCTACCCATATAGTGAGATTCAGCGTGCATTCTTCCAGTCAGGTCTAAATCACAAATGTCGCAATGAAACCAACTAGGATTTTTTTCAGCATCCTGAAATAAATACATTTTCATAATCTTATCTAAATTAATTATGACAAACAACTTGCCTCCTTGTTAGTTTTTTTCTTGTCTTGGCCCCTGGTGGTAGCTCTATGATGTAGAGGTTCGCCAGTTTTCTCGGCATATTCCGTGAGCCATTTTCGTATTTTTTTCTCGTGATTTTTGGATTTATAATGCATCTTAGCGGTTTGATTACTGGACAATTGTAATTCGCATAATTTACAAAAAAGGGGTTGAAATAAAATTTTTAGGTCTTTTGGTAATGTGTCATCCAATAGGTCGGGGACAGTTTGTTCCACTAAAACATTTATTAATGTTTACCATTATTTGGACAAGATCAAATATTTCTACACTATACTTAGGAACTAATCATAAGTCCTTAAAGTTCGGGTTACAAAATTGCCTTCATTTAATGTCCACTGTGAAAGAATATTCAGGAAGCATACAATATATTGGTAACAAATGGAAGCGGTTTTGTAAACAAGCAATATTTATAAGGAACTTCGGTGTACTTCTATAGACGAATAAGAACAATATTCAGCACCTGAATATCAGTCCGAAAATATAGAAAAGTGGTTTTATATAAAAAAGTTAGTTGTTACAAATGTTTGTGTACATAATTTATCTGTGTATTTCAGTTTTTAGAGATATGTCTCAATATCGGTTGCATTTTTCTAATTTCTATTGACTTTTAAGTATTTTTTTGTCAATTATTGGATTGAGGAACCAAGATTGCCTTTTATTTCTTTAGTCTCATGACGAAAACACAAATAACGTTTTAAATGAAGTTAGAAATTATTGTAATATAAACTGATCGGTGAGCAGAATAAACGCATTGCTCTTATACTAAGGAAAAGATTTTTTTTACTCGAAGGCCAAATAATTACCTGGTAATTCTACTGAAGGTTCTTTCCTCTTTTTCTTCTGGCTAGTGAACCCAAAACCTTTGTATTTGCCATTTGACTCAAAAGCTTTTTCAGCACCGCCCTGTTCAGAATATTGCCCATACCCTTTTTCCAGGCATGTTTCATATTGATCATAACCCCACTTATCACCATTAAACTGTCTTTTCCCGAATCTTGCTTCATTTGGAAATTTGTTGTTAAACCTTCGACTGTAAACATAGCAGCGTCCACGGCCGTTAAAGAAGCTTTGTTGCCCTTGATAGTTTTGAAGGAAACTTTCATTATAAATGTGGTTGGCTTGGAAAAGGTTTCGTTCTGTATTGGTCCATTGCTGAATATTTCCTGTTTTCCACCGATTGTTCATATTAAAATTTCGGTTAATTTTGGGGTCTTGTTGATTATTTTTGTTTTGAAAATATTCCTGATTGTTACTAAATCCGTAATTATTAAGATGTTTTTCTTGTTTCTTTCTATTATTAAATCTTGTTTGATGGTTATGGTCTTGATTTTGGAATATGCCTTCAAAACTACCGTTATTTAGAGACTCTGGACTTTGACTCGTATTCTTTCGATTATTAAAGTCTTGCATTATATTAAAGTTATTCCCTTTTTCTTCCTTATTACCGTGTTCCTCAATTTTATTAATGTTTCTTCCTTCACCAACTGCAGTTTGGCTTTCATTATTCTCTGGAAGGAGCATAAAAAATATGTATGAGCTGCGTCAATCTATACTTTATCAATTATACTACAATTAAATAATATATTTAGTCTAAGATTTTTAAATTAAATCATTTGTACCTTTCTTTCATAACTTTAGAGCAGCTTAATAAAGTATTTTGTTTGACTTGATAAAATGTTAATTGCAGGTTTTTTTCCAGTCAATGTGACTTATTAGATAAACGAAAAAGAAATACAGATTGTTTGTTTTTGAATATATATTTTGTAATTAGATATGTATCTAGTTTTAGCAATAATTAATATTTTAAAAACAATAAAGGAGACGTTAAGTTATTTTATAATCTTGTATACATAACAGCCTAACATATGAGTACAATGAACCAAATTCCGAAAAGTTTCATTCTTTATTTTTTCCTTCTAATCCCTTTCTAAACATCGTTTCTTTAGTATTTCCTTTTCCTTTCGAAATATATCGTTAAGCGACATCACAGTACTACTTGAGTTTGCAATAGTTATGTATACTACTATATGATTGGGTTTAAAAAACTCTTGCAAGGTACACTGTATACAACTTCATTCTATATAACTTCATTTAAAACGTCAAATTTCGAAAATCCTAATCTTAAAAGTCAATTTAATTAAATTTGACAATCAATTCAATTAAATCTTTTCTGTTTTAATTAAATGGCAACAGTTTAAAGACGAAATCATTATTTTAATTAATGCATCTAAGAAAGTCAGATAGAGTAAGCTTTTGCTTTTAGACCATCAGAGTCCTTTCCCATCAGAGAAACCTATTTCCACAACGATAAAGTAAAGAATCTGTTAAGGATCTGAAGATTACGATTCCCGTAGGGGAATTGCACAAATAGAAAATAACAGGTAGTCCGAGAAGCTATTCAAAATATTATGGGAACCATACCTCAACATTATGAAATAACATCCTCAGTTTTTTGATCAGAGTAAAATGTATGATGACCCTCGAAATTTGGTGCTGCGTCAATCCATATTCCAAGAAACTTAGTTATAGATGTAAACTTTTTAAGAGTCCTGAGGAACTCCACAGTTAATCTTTAAAGCAGAAGACCTTGCTCCAGAGTACACCGCGCATTGCTGCAGATTCTCAAGGTAGGACCTAGACCAAAAAAATTCAGATTCTCAAAAGTCATATCTTTCCAACTTCGACAGCAATTTATCAACACAATCAAAAGCCTAACACACAACACAGAAAACCTCTACCAATAACTAATGCCTTCATTCACACCATAAGTTTAATGTATTTGATACGATCGATAAAATTTATATGCAAGGTAGGGATAGAAAGTATCACAACCCTATCCAATTTCATTATTTTGTACCCTGTTTGCACTTTGGACACAATAAGTTTTTTGCAACCATTTAAAAAAGAAGTATATTATGCAGGTACATGAATTACTTACGCATTGTTTTTCCACCTAATCCATAAGTCTTTGGCTTTTCTTTAATACTATTATAAGTTTCAAAAATGTTCCTTTTAAGACCTTCAACGGTAGTTATACCGTTTGGAGGTAATGGTGGGTCAACATTCATGCCTAAAAAAAAATTCAGCACACAAAAAATCCAGGATATTAAATTAGGATAATCAGAAATTTTTTAGTCATTTATATTATATGGTAGGAATAGAAAATGAGACTTTGGTGTGCACTAAATTTGAAACTAGTATTAACAGTTCAAGCAGAATGTTTCAATAAAGCAATCGTCAAAAAGCCCAACAAGTAACCACATTACAATTATAGCATACATGTTAGCTAACAATAAGATATAGCGCATTTATACTTGGAAAAAAGCATATCTATACAATGTGCCTGTATGGAAAGACCAGAAAAGCGATAAGTAGTAGAGTAAATGAATATTAAAGGACAAGAAACACCAAAATCCACCATATATACTTAATTTTCGAAAATAGCAAACCCAAATTAAGAATAGTTTGTGAGTTCAAATTTATACTAGTACTAATATTACTAATTAATCATGTAGTGAATATTACAGAATGGTAAAAAAGCAAAATTTTTTACCTGTTACAGTGAGAGTTTCAGCATTACTATTGTCTCTTGCACATGCATTAACATTATTGGTTGTCCCTGCATTATTATATGTCTGGACGCCATACAGAGAAAAGTTATAAGTAGCTACTAAAATAAAATGTCATAAGCTTTCTGCTAAATAACGATAATTGGATTGAAATGCATCGAACCCTAACCCACCTTTTTTAATACTAAAAAGCAGCTAATAACATGCAATAGTAAGTATGCAAAGTAACTATATTCAGTGCTGTATTCTCAAGGGTAGCACAGCTTTTGTAATTAAATAAGGTTAAAGCTGTACCCATTGCCAATTCATTAAGTAGACTTTTTTAGACTAGAAAAATCCTTTATTTACTACTAAGAAATTAGTTTTAATTAACTAAAGATTTTTGTTATTAAAAAATAAAATGCAACCTAATGAATTTGATGGTAAGAAAACTGTTTTTCTTAATTTGGCTAAAAAGTTTTCTAAGGCAACTATTTTTTTGTTGTTTTAAAATTAAAATGGCCCAATTTAACTAACCTATCTTTTAATCCTCGGCGTTGACTGTAAAATAACAATGTTGCAGTCTGAATTGGTTTCAAATTTAGAATGTTTGTGATACAGTGAGGGCGCGCAAGTTGGAACAAATTCATTTCAGATTTTCAGATTTTTTTGATGATGAATTCATGTATTCATGGTAGATCAAAATGAGGTTCGACTCTCAACATAATTTTTTTAAATAGAAACAACACCCTTTTTTATTTTATTTTTTAGTTCTGTATAAAATTTATTTATTTTTTGTATACCATGTCCTATACCTAACCTCAATATTTATTAAGAAATTTGCGATTAAATTTTTTATAAATAACCATGCATGTTTGAAACAGTTTATAAAAAAAAACAAAACAAAAAAATTAAAATAAATGTTCAAATTGTTGACCATTAACTTCCTGACAGTAATTATCTGTTTTCCGGAAGCGTGGGTCCAGGTCAGTCCACACATATTTGTCTCTAGCATGACGAAAATCTCTAAACTTTTTTTTAATTTTGCTTACTACCGAACGTGTAATAGGTCTCTCCGGGTACTTATTATTAAACAGATTCCAAACTTCGGCCTGTTTTCGAGTCATGTCGCCATATCCTACCATCATCAAAATTTCAATTCTTTGTTTTTCAGTTAAACGCGCCATACTTTTAAACTTTGCAACTGTACTTGACACATTTACGTAAAGTAATACATACATACTGTCCATGCGATTAAATGATAACAAGGTGTCAACAATCCAATATACCTGCTAAAAAATTATGAAAAAACATGTTTGAATATGCTCAAATGACCCAAACAGTTGCAAATTTATTAATAATGTTAGTATTAGGTATAAGACATGGTATACAAAATCACAGTATAAAGAACAAGACAGTAGGTTCACTCTCTTGCGGCCGTTTGAAGTAGGGACTTCTAAACAGTGCCGACTTTTTTTACGCGGTCGTAAATCATTATTTAGTTTCGACGGCAATCCTTTACGATACGGGGGGTGTTTGAAACATTTTTAATAAGGAATATTTTCGTACATCGCGGCGGGCAGCGTGTAATATATGGAATTTTTTGAAATTAAAGGCACTTTGTATTATTGTTAAAATGAAATTGAAAGAATATTATTAAGTATCTCTTTTGAACAAATAACTGTAAGAAAAACACTTGGTAGATAGCTTTAAAATTAAGTTTATTAGAATGTACACAATTAAATCTTAGCTTTACATTCCTTTCATGCTCTTTTCTTAACTGACCAAGAAACTACCTACCTAATATTACATACACTTAATTAATAATAACTTCGTTAATATACCCATTTTTTAAATATTTAATAAAATTTACATAATAATGTGATAACACTCAGCATATGGAACTCGGTAACAGTGAAATATAAAAAGGCAGTTAAATAAAAAAAACTTATTAAATGCCTAATTATTTGCTTTTTAAATAGGGGATGAAAGAACAAACCACTAAAATTCAAATAAAACGAAAATAGGTGTTTTACAACCTAGAATTCATATAAATATGCAAAATAAATATAGTTTTACATTGGGGATTATAGTACACATCAATATTTTGAAACTTAAACCATTAAAAACCACCCTTAATGACGAAAAAAATGCAGTTTTAAGTATGGTTAGACGGTATAAGTGGCTAAAATTTTTATCATTCAAATGATTGCAATGCAACTAATAATAAATCGGATAGCCTTCACAATTAAAAACCACCACTAATAGCAGAATATTACCAAAAATTTTGCATTTTTTTAGATTAAAATCACGATTTAAAAAAAATATGTACTCTAAATCGCTGACACTTTTTGAACATATTATTGGTACCTATATATAGTCCATTGTAGAAGGCTACGCTTTAATTTTTGAAATAAATACATAATTTTTTATGATAAATGTTTTTAAAACTGCAATTATTTTTATTTTATTCCTAACTTTTTTAATTTTTATGCTAATGACTTACAATCAAGTTTATTTTTAAAGTTTTTGATAGTACATACTTGAAAAAATGTGCTAGATATTTGTCTAAAAAACGTTTTTTTTTTAATTATTTCACGTTATTATTTTACGTCATTATATTTTGTTATCTAAAAAAAGGGGTTATGTTCACACAGTTGTATCTTAACGCCTATAGCACCTAGATAAATCAAACAAAAGCCAATCTTTTATTTTTAAACCAACTTTTGTTTATTAGATTTTTTTGTAGGATCTCAATTTTCCGAGATATTTAAGAAATACTGAAGAAAAGCGTGTATTTTTTTCTGAAGACTAATCCATTTTTATTTTAAAAAAAATGTATATCCCCTTTTACTCCTGCAGCCATCTACGCAACATATCGCCGGCATTTTTAAAGTACAAAACTTCCGCACAACGCTATTATAGTTCTAATATTGAAGACGCCCCTGTATAACGCAGTCGCCACCGGGCAGCAAAAAAGAGTAGCATCAGAAAGCGAGTGAGAAAGGCAACATTTTGGGCGGCGCTTAGAGTGATCCTTCTATTCTAGTTTATGTTCGGTGACAAAATATACTTAAAATTCTATGCAGAATTCAAAAATGGAATAAAAAATAGGTGTTTCCATTTCAAAAATTGAAGTTGATGGTCGTTGCTTCTTTTTGGTTCACCCATGTAAACATGAATTCATCATCAAAAAATTCGCAAAAAATAAAAATCGACGTGTCCGAGCGTTTTTTTTTCGAATACACCTCTGAATTTTAAATGAATTTGTTCCAACCTACGCGTCCTCACTGTATAACATATTGGTTTTAGAGGAATTCAGGGAATTTCCAATATTTTCCAACAATTTTTAAAGTGTTTTATGTGTTATTAAAACATTTTTACATTTTACGGACAGTGTCAGGGGATCCCTGGAACAAGTATTCTGGATATCCATTATAAGAGCATAGATGGCACTTATGTGACTAATGCATCTTGTTCAAAGTTTGATGTCTACAGAAAATTAAGCAAATGATAGAACATGTTTGGGAATACATAAAAACACAATATTGGGAAATGAATTATGGCATAATCAAAAATGGCTGTAATTAAAAAAAGGTTACTTTAATATCTTTTATGTATCTTCCTTTTAAATTTTTTTGGCTGTAAATTTCCTTTTTTTCTGAAATAAGTTTTTAGTGAATCTATGTAGAAAAAATGTACATTTAGTAGCCACGTTTTAATCAATAAAAGAGTAGCTTAGTTAAATTGAGTTATTTCAGTTGCTGTAATCATGTTTTATCAATTTACAAAACTCTTCTGAGAAAACGCATTTCTTGTAAGATTAATGGTAATTATTTTTGTTACCTTGTTGAGTTCCTGTTGTATAATTATTATAGTAGTTATAGTATGCAGATGCTGAATTAGGATCATAAGGGTAATTATAATAGGAGGCTGCTAAAGGGGTGTTTACAGAAGGGGCCATTTGAAAACTTTTAAAGTGCTTTACATCTACTACTGGAACAGCTGCTTGGTTGCCTCCAGAAATTTCTGCTGTGGCCTTTTTGGGAATCTTGTAGTTTCTTTCTAGAGGATTTGCTATAATAATCAAAAAAATTTTTGTGATCATTAATATTCAACCCTATTTCTTCAACATAGTACACAGAGAAAAGCAAAAGGTCTAGTTTAGCAACTTTTCTGAAAATCGCACCTAAAATTATGTGCAAAAGCTTAAAATAGGTATAGTTTTACCGGAACTAATATTCGGATGGCGGAGTAGCCATTTATAGATACACCTAGATACAGATAGCCGGAGTAGTGATTTTTTTTCTAAAAAAATGTTTTTTGACATTTAGACATTTTAATACATATCTGGAATTATAAACCCAACCCAACTTTTCTGAAAACCGCACTTAACATTATGGAAAAATAGAGTCTAGTTTCGATACTAAGACATGAGAAAACCAAAGCCATATCTCTTACTCTATTCTTGCCTGAAGTCACTCTGCATCTAGAGTTTTTTCCTTCAACGCTTACGAGTGGCAATTTTGACACAGTGGAATTTTGACACAGCCATATGTTTATACTTAGAACATTAAAAGGCTAGAATTAGCATTGTCGTGGAACTATGGGCAGTTTGTTTGTTTGCAACATCTCTATTGCAATGATGTCAAATGCTTATGCAGAATTGGCAGAAAAACACACTTTATAATATCGTAAAAATTTGTCACTTATTTTAATAGACACAAAAGATTACTAGTTCTCTTTAATAAAATATGAAGCATTTTTTTAAATAAAATATGATAAGATACTCTATAAAGAATTTAACATTCAAAGTTCAATGAACATAGATAACGTATATAAGAGGCAACAACTTCGCAACGCCGCTCGATCACATTGCTGATTTCATGGACACAACTATTTACCAGTGACGTCGTCAAAAGATATTTACATGATCACTCTATATAACTCCTTATGCGTTTTTTTTTTACGTACTTCATTAGAGTAAAGATCAATAAAACGCATTTTTACGAAAATTGAAAATTATTTTTCTTAATAAGTTTTTATTATTCTACGTTTATGACGAAGGTTGGCTCTTGATACGATGTTATGACAATATCGTTATTTACTTGTTAAAAGATCGGCTTAAATCGCCTTTTTCCATGGTGCGGTACAAACAGTACAAGTTTTTACTATCGTAACAGTTCACAAAAACACTCAAATGCGTCTTTTTTCTACCAAAGACTAAAGAAAAAACAGTACTTCACAAATGCCGAATGTAAAAACAAAGGCGTTTGTCAAGATGATATTTCGCAAGATGACATCAGCTTTTGCCTGCGGTGCCATTTCAATTTTTTTAAGAAGCGGTTTTAGGAATAAGAATGTTAATAATTTTTTTTTTGCTTTGAAGATGTTATTTTTACGCTTGGAATAACATATATCTATTTCTACTTTTTATTTTTAATCCAAAATCTAACATCAATAAGTTAAATTAACATTATTATATGTGTTGGTAAATAGCTGAAAATTTCCTCTTTTGAAAATGCGTGTAAACTTGACAACAGAGAAACGATGAATATGTTTGTAATCAAAACACCCCCTTGCCCCTCTACATATGTTGAACTCAATCAAAGTTGTTATTTACTAATTCTAGCCTTTCAATGTCCTAACTGTTTAGATGTTTACACATTTTTAATTAGATTTGCTAGACTTAATACGAACCTGTACACACTCCTTTCTGAGGTACACTGATCCTACAAAACACAATAACTGTTTCTTAATGGAACTAGGCATAAACATAAACAACGGCTATGCATAAACAGGGCAAGATTTCCACTAAATTATCATGCACTCAAAAACTTTAATGCATTACCTAGTTGTGTCAGATAGCTGTCACCTTGTTTGTGGTTTGTGAGTAAAATTAAGGAGTTCTTTAAGCACTTGACTCTTCAGATAATGAGTTGCTATTTGTATTAGTCTATTAATTTATTTTAACCTTTATTATTTCAAATAATATTAAACTTAATTGACTATTACTTGTTATTTTTTCATCTCCATTTTTTAACTGTATTACTTTTATTGTATTTTTCGGATTGACGAATGTAATTTTTTTTGGAGTAATACCTAAATGTTATTTGACTTGTGTAAATACCATCTTTCTGTCTTGGCACCAATAAACAATTTGAATTTGAAATGGCCCTAAAATGTCATTTTACAATATTAAATACATTTTTGACAGTAATATAAATCTTTAAATTCCAACGCTTTTATAGCTGAGTTGGATTAAGATAGATTGGATTGGGTTTATAATTCCAGGCCTAATTATAATTTATAAATGTCAAAATAAATTTTTCATATTTTTTTTGTGAATTTTCCACATATTCTTGAAAAAAACGTCTTTAACTAGTAAATCTGCTCTTTCTCCATTGGTATATTGTTCCTGGTAAAATAACACATTTTAAGCATTTTCTGATAATTTTTTAGCTGCTCTTCAGCAAAATAAAAAATAATAAAAGTTTATTTCAAAAACAATCATGTGCCAGTTTTATGTAGGTAGGTGCACAATTAATTATAAAAAAAATTGTGTGTGCACCTTTGCAATATAAATATCTTAGCATTTCTACACTACTATTATTATTGTAGTATACATTTCATTAATATCAGACTTCTGAGTGTAGTAATGAAAATCCAATAGCAGGGGTCTCTATTGATCTAATCCTCAAACAGCTGAACAGTGGGATAAAATGTATTTTTAAACAGTGCTATTTAAAAAATAATAATTGTGTTATTTTCAGAGACAAATTCGTACTGGAAGCTACACCTAAATATGATTTAACTAAATACCTACTCAATTTGTGTTATAGCCAGGCAATAAACGAATTAATAAATTTACAATGTTCACTATTTTTTTCTTGTTTGGCATCTAGAAAACTGAAAAATTTTAACTGAAAATAGTATTGAATTAAGAATATTTTATAAAAGATGTTAAAATTTTCATAAAATATTTGTGAAGGTTTTGTATTGTTTAAAATTTGTTAAACGTTTTAGTGATGTCAAATCACATAATTTACTTATTTCTTCTTGATCATTTTATGTAAAAGTCTAAACCTTTTTTTTTGTTGACAGAAATCAGTACAGATGCAATAACAATTTTATTGAGTAAAAGTATTATATATTTTAATTTTTTTATGATAATGGGGTCATTTTTAATATGAAGTTAGGTAAACTACATCTTTGTACATAGGTATGACATAAAAATTTGTTTTTCTCTCAGTGTAGAGGTGTGTCAAAGAAATGGCTATTCCAAAACCGCACTGCCTTGTTTCAAAGATAATTTTCATACCAAACTCCAAGCTCATTAATGGCACATTCTGGATATTTAAGAAAAGATCAACTTTCGGTTTTAAAATATTATTTAAATTACATATTTATATTATTATAAAATTCCATGATTTGAACTGTAGCTTAGTAGAGCAAATTAAGAACTAAATAAGTCGATTCAGAATAGGATTAAAATTCCTACTAATAAATCCCTTTCAATTATGGAAAAAGGCTTTTTTATAATTTTTTTTTTATTGCACCAGGGAAAACATTATAGATCTTAGGATGAGGGTAGATTATTTATTTATTTATTTATTTATTTATTCATCAACGTATATAACATTTCAAGTACTTATTAATAATTAACAGTAGTCTTAAGTAAAAACTATAATACTAATAAACAATACTGTACTAAACATAATCCAAAGAGTGGGAGTAGGGCACTATCCCAAGATAGTTGCCCTAGCTGACGACTTAAATTTATTTAAAGATGTACTGAAAAAATCAAGATCTTTTGCAAATCTATTCACTGTAGAAGCTATTCTATTTATAGGACTGTTTAGTAGATAGGATGTTCTGCAAAAGGGAATATGGAGAAGCGCCTGACCTCGTGTTGTGTAAGAAGATACATGCAAAGAGAAAAGGCACAGACATTCCGGACTTCTAACAATACCATTCAGAACCTTAAACGCAAAGCAAACATCAAAGAACTGCCTTCTACTTGATAAGGAGTTTATGCTCAGGTAGGACATGGTCTCTGAACAGGTAAGATCCAGGCCTGACTTCATAAGAGTATATCTGGCAAACCTGATAAACTTGTGCTGGATATTTTCAAGCCTCTCAATGTGAATCAGAAAATGAGGTGACCAAACAATATTGGAGAATTCGAGAAGAGATCTCACCAGGCAAATATATAGTGTCTTCAATGCTGACACATTAGTAAAGTCTTTGCAAGATCTTTTGATAAAACCAAGCAGTTTATTAGCTCTATTTACAGTATTTTCAAAGTGGTGGGAGAAAGTAAGACTCGGGTCCAGAAAGACACCCAAATCCTTGACCGAGTCAAGCTCCTTCAAGGGGATACCATCAATAACATATTGACAAGGAGGGGAGACCCTTAAACGAGTAAACCTCATAAACCCACATTTCTCAACATTCAATGACATTTCATTTGACTTACACCAGGAAAACACTCTGTTTATATCTCTCTGAAGCACCAACTGATCCTGAGAGGAGGAAATCCGCCGAAAAATTTTCAAATCATCAGCGAAGAGCAAAAACTCAGACTCCAGTAGGGAGCCGAGGTGATTGATAAAGAGACTGAATAACAATGGTCCCAAATGGGAGCCCTGAGGGACCCCTGAAGTTGTCAAAAATGGGTTGGACAAAAAACCACCAATTTTAACACGCTGCTCTCTATCCATCAGATAAGACTTGATCCAAAGTAAAAGAGATCCGCTGATGCCGAGATCTGAAATATGAGAGATAAGAATATTATGGTTGACCCTATCGAAGGCTTTACTAAAGTCCGTGTATATCGCATGTGTTTCATTACCGTCGGCAAAAGATTTGAAGATATAATTGCTAAAAACAAACAAGTTTGTATCCACAGAACGACCTCTGGTGAATCCATGTTGCTGATCTCCAATTATTTCCTGAAATGTGCCAGATAGAACCACCTCTACACAGTGCTCGAACAGCTTAGGAATTGCAGAGAGGATACTAATGGGACGATAGTTAGTTATGTCACTCTTATTCCCAGATTTATAAATAGGACATACATGAGATAGCTTCCAGTTCTCTGGAAAAGTTCCAGAAGTTAGGGACAAATTGAAAATATGAAAAAGTGGAAGGAAAAGGGAATGGCTGCATTCTTTCAAAAGCCTGTTTGGAATTCCATCGGGACCCGCTCCCTTTCTGCTGTCCAGTTTAGCTAATGCTGTTTCAATTGTAGTAGCACTAAGGAACATGTGGTTGATATGGTTAAATTTACATGAGGTATCGAGACCGTCCGAGGCATTAGAAGGGTTAGTATTCTTGTTAAATACAGATAAAAAGTGGGTGGCAAAGAGATTTGCAATAGAAATACCAGTATCGGCCCTGAGATCATGAAGGAACATCTCATCTGGAACGGTAGAATCGCTTTGATTGGACTGAAGTCTTACAAATTTCCAAAAGGTCTTGCTATCGTTCTCTATTGCATTTTCGGCTCTTTCAATGTAATGTCTGTAGCATTCACTAGATAATGAACGGCATTCTGAGCGCAGAACACTAAAACTTAAGTAATCAGTATTTGATCCTGACTGTCTGTACCTTCTATGTGCTATTTTTTTCTGAATAACTAGACTTTTTAGTTCTCTAGAAAACCATGGTGGATAATGTTTCTTGGGAGAGTGTTTTTTTATTGGCACAAACAGATTCAAACAATCATAAACAACAGAATAGAAGTTTGCAACAGTGGTATTTAAGTTATCGTTAACAATTATTGACATCCAGTTGTATGTAGAAAAGTAGTTATTTATAGACACAAAATCTGCTTGATTAAAGTTGTAAAAATAAGTTATAGGTAGTTCCAGGTAATTGGACTTACTATTGGGTAGTTGCAGCTCAAGAGCAGGATGGTAAGGATCTGACCCGACTAAACCATTACATTTAGTTGTTAAAGTGGAATGAAAAGTTGTAAAGCAAAGGTCAAGAATTGTTCCATGATCATTAACCACTGCATTGAGCTGCATTAAACCTAGAAAAGTGAATGTGTCACATAAAAGATTTTCTTTATCAGATGTAACATTATTTGGGGTTAAGCCATAATGATCATCACTAGGTAACCATGAAATATTAGAAAGGTTAAAGTCACCAACAATAAGAACATTATTAAAGCTCTCGCAAGCTTTGGTAACAGAGGCACAATGCGCTGCATACACAGATAGATCCATGGATGGAGGAACATAAATGCAGCCAATGCAATAATCCTCGCCATCACCAAGACGCACAGAGATCAAGATTTCTTCAAGTGAATTGTCAGCAGTTGGCAAACGATGGGATTTTAGGGTGTTGCTCACTGCTAGGAGCACACCCCCGCCTCTACTTTTTGAACTGTTACTAGTGTTGCGGTCCGTTCTATACACACAGTAGTTGGAGCTAAGGAATTCACCGTCGTTGACTGTAGGATCCAGCCAAGTTTCAGTTAGGGCAAGAATGTGGTAGTCTTCTGCTTGGGCCGCACAGAGAAATCCCTTTAGTTTAGTTTTTAAGCCCCTCACGTTCTGATAAAAGAACGATACATCGTCTACTGTGGGCGCTGAGACAGTGTTGGGTCTAACTGAAAATTCGCCCCTCGGCCCTGAGTGCGCCTGGGACGAAATTCCTTGACCGCTATACCGGCTGGCCAGAGGTTCGGGTCAAGTAGTCCCTTCAGTAGGGACTCTTTTACCCCTATCCTAAAGGATACAACATCCTCATTCTTATCCAATATGGCACATTTAACATCTGAGATGTTTAGTTGCTTCTCAAGGTAATTTAGAATCTGCTGCTCAGTAGTGTCCGGATTGCATCTGCCCAAATACAACCACTGACGTCTATCAGCTGCAGACAGTGAAGAAGCTTCAGAAGAAGTCCCAATGATGACTGTTTGTCTGCCAGGGTTAGTTCGATGGATTGATTGTGGTGTCGACCTATTCTGTGATTTTGCTTCAGAATTGGCGCCAGCCATTGAAGAGCTACTAGGCCTTGATCTGATTGGATCTACCCTTTTTGCGTAGGTATGGGCTACTGTTAGTAGATTAGTAGATTAGTAGTAATCAATTGATTTGAGATTCAAATTGTCATACTATTTAGTATTCTTAAGTTTCAATCTACATTATAAGTACTAGTTGAATGTGAATGATCAACATAATATCTTAACAATGGTTTTTCATACTTGAAAGAACAAATTGATTGGATTCTTTTTCATCATAAACTCGACATGTAGGTATTTATTTTTGGTAAATATTGTTTTGAATCATTCTTAATGAAATTATGAGACAGTTTTACCACTAACCAAAACTCTTTATTTTTACTCTCGACACGTGTTTCGCTAACGATATTAGCATCTAGGAGAAGGAGAAGATCATAGGAGTTGATTAAAACTGGAACCATTAATACCAGTGGTGCTAACATCATTAGCAAAACATGTATCGAGAGTAAAAACAAAGAGTTTTTTTTTCGTGATTAAACTGTCTTATAATTTGAGTTTCACACCAAAAGTTTCAACCATAGGACTAATTTTTAATGGTCTAAGTGTGTTCCCATACATGCTTCCCCACATATCCCAAACAACAAGACTCTACAAGTGCTTTGTGTATATAATAATAAATGTTTATTTATCTCTAATTAGGTAAAATTTCTAATGTTGTTTATGTTATCTTGTTAATCTACTAATATGTTGTTTCCTCTTAAGATTTCTGTCAATGATTATCACAAGGTATTTAGTGAATCGTACATACCTCTCTTATTTCATTTTTAAATCCAGTGACTTTAAGGCAATTAAAATTAGGTTTAGTTTGCACTTGTGAAAGAAAAAGCAACATAATTAGTTTTCTTTTAAACAATTTCCTCCCAAGTATCACCTACAAAGAGCACAACTGTGTCATAGGAAACCCCCATCCTTCTTAAATCATATTTAAGAATTTATATACAGAATAAACAGAAGGGGGACATAAGTTTTAGAATTGTATTACAAATATATTCAATGTGGCATTCCTATCTTCGATGATTATTAAAAAACACTCCTAAGTACTTTAATTATTGACAGCACTAATTTTTGCATTACACTTACAAATTTGATTATGAGATCAATTATTCACATGTATTTTTATTTCAGTAATATTAGGTAAACTAGCTTTAGTCATGGAATAACATAAAAAAAGTTAGGTTATAGTCCATAAAAAAGGGTCCAATGATATGGTGTTTGATAATACATTTGTTTTTTGGGGATATTGTGTCCGAGTATGAACAAAGCGCATTTTCTTGGCTCCAATACCAGCAATTCTGAACATTTGGTTCATTGTTGAGGGTAAATGTACATTCATAAGTGAAACAAATAATTTAAAAAAAATTCCTATCATTATTTGTTCTTTCCATCATTTCAAAACAAAATGCCATTCTTCACTCTTCATCTCCTTCCTGCAGCTCTTGATGTTTTTCAAATTTATACGAATAATATTTGTGTTTTTTTAAAGTGCTCAATACCATTGTATGATGTTTATTTACCTCTTGCCCAAAAACCCTCATACTAACCATCTTGTTTTCCTCCACACTCAGTAGAATATTAAGATCTCTGTTCTTTCTTTCTTCGGCTCTATTTTCGGTATCCTGAGTTGAACATTTACAATTATTTATTATGGTACCTTTGGACTCGAACTTATTGACAATACATTTAATAGTTGAAATGGACGGAATGGACTTAGTGGGGAAATAAACTGAAAACATTTCAGATACTGCTCTAAAACTGTTTCCCGCATAATGCCACTTAATTAATAAATTATGGCTATTTTTTCATTGATTGAATAATCCATACTTGTTTTCAAATATCGACTGTCACTGATTTATTGACACTTTTCAATATTCATTTTACTGGTGCCTGTTTGGTTTTACCTGAACCGAAAATTTGCTAATTTTGCAATTACATTTAATTAAATAATTCAAGATTAATAAAATTTTTAAATATTATTAAAATTTTTTGAAACTGTGCACAAGGGTTTGCCAGATTGGTCTCTTCAAAAAGTTATCTTACATTTTTTCTATAAAATGTACAGGGAAGCCAATAATTGACCCCCTTAAAATTGACATGGGTTTTCATATGTTACGCTTGGCGACGCACGACCCGGTATGCTAATATGATCCACTACACTGACAAGTGCATCCTCAGTTCTTATTAACATTTAGTTATTAAAATTCAGTCTTTTTACTTCAAGAAGTTCAACAATTTCTTTTATTATCTTTTACTAATAAAATCAGTCTTAAATTTTTCAACAATTTTTCTTATATTATTTGTAATTGCAATGAGCCTATCATTTTGCAAAATATATAGCTGGAACACCCCTTTTGTGCAAAAAAACAACTTGAGTACATTGGGAAAAATTTCTGTTGAGAAAATTGGATTAGAGATGTAAAAGTGGTGGAATTAAATAGCAACCAAAATTTGTTATGATGTTGTTGAAAACTCCAGTGCCAATATTTTATTCTCTGTTTTTTAGAGAATTAATGTTTTTTATGAATATTATAAAATTCAGATTTTAATAAAATACTACTAAAATATTATAAGGGATCTGGTTTCTCCAACAACTAGAGATTTTTAGTTTGTTAGGTGTTTCATTTGTGTTTAGTTTTTTTTGTGTTCCATGTTTCTTTAAGACTTACAGCTTTAATCAAAGAGACTTTTTTAAAATACATAGCTTTTGCTTTTGAGAGTAATTTAGAAAGTAGTTTAAGAATACATAAACTTATGAATTCAAAGCAATGTAAAGAAAAAATAGTAAATACAACAATCAGAAAATTCGAAATACAAGAAGGGGTGTAGTTGTGTAAAACCTCTCTACAGGAATCAACTGGATTGTAAAGTACTTAGCAGTGTATAACTTCTTACCTGGGTAGAATTCTCCGTCCTCTGTCCCTGGCATTCCAGATGTGTTTTTTTCTTTTTTTTGCTGTATTACTGCTATTTGCTTGTAATACTGCTAATGCACAAGGAATATTTAAATCCAGTCAATAAAATAAGATACAAATTAGAAAATTCGAAAACTTTTCACTCATATAAAAACTAAACGTCATTCGAAGTGTCAATAAGCAGGGACGTATAGGTCAAGGGAATAATAATATGAAGCTAAGTTTACACCACGCAACTAGCATATATACAGGGTGACCTCTTTGAAATGGTCAAAAATGCTAGAGTAAATACAGGAGCCACAAAGAAGTAGTTTGAGATAGGATACCGGTGGTCGAATGGAAACCCTTGGACGGATTTGCAGCACACGTATGTAAATTTTTTTTATAACAAAAAGATACGCCACTGTTTTTTTGAAAAAAAAAATTCGAAATATTTTGTTCATTTTTAATAAAACAAATTCCTTGCATTTTTGCGCTCCGATGCACTTTTTTCGTGCAAAAAAATAAAATCCATACAAGGATCTTTCAAAAGCTTTTTGTCACAACGAAAATATCATTATAATAAAAAATACATAATTTAACTAAACAATAAACAATTTAAATAAAAAAAGAATAATTTAAACAATTCAAACCAAATGCTCAAAATGTCCTCGATGCATTTCCACACATTTTCTGCACCTGTTGACCCAAGATGTACGCGAGCAAAGACCCCTGGATCGTTTCTCAGAAAGTCCTCTAGAGTTATGGTGGACTCTAGCAACTAGGTCTTCTCTGTTGGTTATAGGTGTTGCGTAGATCAGCTGTTCCATGGCGCCTTAAACAAAAAATTCTAGAGGTGTCAGATCAGGTGACCTTACTGGCCAAGGGACTGCACCACCTCTACAAATCCACCTGTTGTTGTAGTTCTAATCTAAGAAAGCCATAGAGTAATTAAAAGTATAAAAAGTAATTTAATATTCATTTCTCTATGAAGAAGACATAATCTAACCTCAAATTCAATGATTGTTGATTTTGGCGTTTGATGGAAGTTTGATCGTTATTCGTTTGATTATTTGATTATTATTCATAGAGAAATGAATATTAAATACTTTTAATTACTTTATGTTATTATTGCTAGCTTTATATTTGTGTTCTGTGATTGCTAGTCGTTTGATCGTTTCGTTGTTGCCAAACTGGATTCGAAATGGGGAGTTAAAAGATCCGCAAAGCGGATTTTAACTATTTTTAGGTAAATGTTCGTTATAGCGATTTAAGAAACATTTACCTATTTTTATTATAAAATAAATTTTTATTTGGGGTTTTCCTTAGAGTTGTGTATCATAAATATTATGGGTGCCAACATAGTTCAATAAATAAGAAAAGAAGTTGTACCAAGACTGAAATGAATATAAGGATGAATATAGGATATATACAGGATGTGTTGCAACAATAGATGTTAAAATTAAAAAAATTACAACTAAAACAAAAAGAAAGGATGAATACCTAAAGTTAGATATTCCTTTATGTGGTATTATAAATTTTAACTTAAATCATAACCATAATCTTGGCACAAGTGGTAGTTTGAAATTTATGAAGCTTTCTGAAGAGGTAGGCAGCAAAGTTTAATATAATTATATATAACCCATAAATAGTTGTTTTTCTTTTCGTTATACAAGCTGGTTCTTTTAAATTTTAGACTAAAAAGATGTTTGAAGGATATTTTGAGAATGGAATGAGCCCTGCCGAAGCAAGAAGATACCATGAAAGTTTGTTATTATTGGATGAAAAAGGTTGGAAAAAATGGCAGATGCCTCTCTAAATCCTACTAAAAATGCACTTTATTACCTTCATAAAAAATGGACTTTAAGGCATTTTGGACAGGTATTTGAGCCAATATTAAAACATTAAGAAAAAAAAAGTTTTATCATCAATCAGGTAATTAAACATTTTTAAATGCCCACTTTTATGTGTACGTGTCAATTTTTGTGGTTTTCTTTTTACAATCAATTACATAACTATGTATATAAAAACACCCATTGGTTTTTTAAATCTTTTCATTTACCTACATTATTTACTGCATTTCTTTGTAAATTTAAGCTGATTTATTTTTAACAAAATTATTATTTAAAATATTTTTATTTTTTACAGGAATAAATATTGAAATTGCAACAGACCCATGAGCAGTATTGGTAGTTACGCCAATCATGAAAAGAGCACAGGAACTGCAGTCCTCCAAGGAACTGATATTTTGCGACAGTACATCAAGTTGTGACACCAGCGAGACCACAGTTACTGTGTTACTAACAGCTACAAAAGCTGGTGCCATTCCCATTGCGATACTTTTGCATGATGGGCAAACTTTTGAAAGTTATGAACAAGCCTATGGATTGCTAAAGCAGACATTTCCAAACTCTTTTGGAGGGAATTTTGTAAGTAAATTATTAAATAGTAATTTAACTTTAAATTTTTTAATTTGGTTTCTATGACATTTTAACCTGTTAAAATTAAAAACTACAATGATACCTACATACATGACAATTTACGCTTACTGAATTAAATCAAATTTAAATGTAAATTGTCCATAATAATGATAAAATAATATAGGGAGGGAATCTCTCTTAACACATGTATGTACGCCTTTTTTATGAATAGCTGTACCATCCATAATACTCTAAAAGAATAATTAGAAACTAGGCAAAAATTACTTGTATTTAAATAGAATATTTTTAAATACACTATGTGATAATTATAATATTATAAACATATATTTATTTTTAGCTAATTATTTCCACTAAAAAAAACAACACAAATGAATCTTTTGTAAGTACATTGTATGTTGATTTATTTATATGGGGTTATGGTTTAATATTTTGGTGTATTAGTTTTTTTAATTAATTATTATATTGGTGGTTATGGTTTTATGTTGTTTCTTCTAGGTATTGCTTAATAATTTTATAATATTACTAATGTAATCCAAACATTTTTCAGGAGCCTATATGTTTTATGACAGACGACTCCAAAGCTGAAAAGACAGCTCTTAAAAATACATTTCCAAATTCTACTCAGCTACTGTGTTTTTTCATGTGCTTCAAAAAGAATGGCGATGGCTTTCTGAAAACAAAAATAAGATTTCCATGGAAAAGCGTCAAATCTTAATGCATTCATTTCGTAAGGTATAATATAAGATTATTACATAATGTAAATAAATTATGTTATAATAAATTAAATAAATTATATTATAATTATAATACATTAATTTTGTAATGCTTACGATATAGTGCTAATTTTTTAACTATTTTTATTTTTTTTAAACTTTACTTAATTACTTAATTTTATTTATTGTTAATAAGAAATTCACATATTTCTATAATTCTATCAATTGTTCAAATATATTTAAATATATTAGGCCTAAATGGCAATAAAAAGCATTAAGTATATTAAGAAACATTATAAAAAGTCCGAAAAATAAATGGAATGCACATTGATATAGTGTTGCTTTTTTTTTTAGATTATGTATTCTGAAAGTAATGAAGATCTAAATGAACACATGTTAAAGCTGCAGCAAGAAGCGGAGGATTGTCCAAATTTTTGGGCAAGATTTGAAATTTATTTTTCTAGAGGACAAGAGTGGTTGTATCTTCATAGGAAACATTTGGTCATAAGAGGGAATAATACAAACAATTACGCAGAAGTAACCATCAGAATACTTAAGGACATTATTCTTCATCGTACAAAAGGTTAAAATTGTGTGGCATTAGTTGATTTCATTGGTTTTGTTTGGGAGGAGTATTTTAAATGATTCTATTTAATGATCTATTAGATTTTGCCCATGGAAGAAGAAACGAAATAAAAAATAATTACTTAAAGCTATGTTCAAAAGTAAATGATTTTAAACCGGGATATATTGTAACTTTGGGAGATGGATTGTATCAAATTTTAATTATAGTAGTAGTTCTAATATCTTTTTAAAATACTTTATTGACGTGCCAATTGTCTTGCAGGCATAAATGGGTCATTTTGTAAGCACCAAGCTTACCTACATAAACATTTAAATATTCCATTTTTGAATGCCCCTGCTATTAATTTTCAAGAAAGAGCATCACTTGGGTGGCTAGCTCTTGGCGAGAAATGCCCTGAATCCAAATGGTTTTTGGCCCTAAGTGAGTTTTCAGAAAATGCAGATAATATACAAGATTGTGGTTATCAAGAAAACCATCTGGACTAGAATCGATGCACCATCTTCATTATTTGATGAGACAATAATGGAGATTGATGACACGGTGGAAGATGACAACAAAAAGGAAGATGTAATTGAAGGAATTAAAGAAGAATGTAAAAAATTTGATAAAATGCTTAAGGAAATACCTTTAAAAGCATTAAAAAGACTTGCAAATAAACTAAAAAGAATACAAACTGCGCCGCAGCTATATTCTTTCATAGACAGTAAAGTTTCTAGGGTCAAACGCAACTCAAAAATAAAAGTCCAGCCAACAACTGCTTCTCGAAGACGGCCTGGAGCCACTCGTGCAAGTTGAATAATCCCTTCAGGAAGACCACCTTGTGGCAAACGTAGTAGCCAAAGTGCTGTCAGAGGTAGTGGAAAACGAAAACATAACATAAGTTTAAATATATCTTTAAATCAACGAAACGCAATTATTCATGGTCCCGCGTATTAAATACATAATATGTACAAAAGTAATAAAAAATATTGTTTAGATTTTTTATTAAATTTTTATTTTTAATCTGTAGTTATGTAACACCTATATTCGTTACAAATGGTTCCAATAAAGTTAATGCAGTTTACTATTTTAATAAGTAAATTATTTTTGCATATCCATAAACAAACGCTATGAAAAAAACCATCTGTTTTATTTTATTTGCGAACTAACAAATTTAAGCATGTTTAAAATACATGTAATTGCACTTCCCTAAATATTTCAGAAAAAAATATATAAATATTTATCTATAAAATTTAATAATCACAAAAAATCCACGTAAATGAATGAACTATAATTTAAATCGCCCGCCACGTTAATCTAACCGATCACACGGCACTTTTATCCCGTATGCCCATAGCGTCCTGTGTTTCAAAATATGCGATCCGATCTCTTATAAAAAGTGACTCCCATACCGTAAAAATACGATAGTAGGTATGTACTGACACTAAACATTACAAAAATATGTACATACTTTGTTATTATTAAAAAAAAAACTTCAAATAGAGAACTCTGCTATGGATTTTATTTTTTTGCACCAAAACGGTGTATCGGACCGGAAAAATGTAAGGGCTGTGTTTTGTTAGAAATAAACAAAATATTCAGAGAAAAAACTTTTTTTCAAAAAAAAAACAGTGGCGTACCTACCTGTTTTTTTATAGAAAATGTATCGTGCATGTGCTGCAAGTCCGTCTCTGGACAAGTCAAATTACTTCCCCAATCAGTTGCCCCACCAACTATCATTTGAAACCTAAAAAATTCGCATTTAAAATTTAAATCGCTTAAAGCGTTTTTAATACAGAGGCACTTTTGAGCATCGATGTCCTATCTCAAACTACTATTTTATGGTTCTTGTACCTACATACTGTAGCATTTTTGACTATTTGAAAGGGACATCCTGTATAAATATTGTTAGCAATACGGATATTATTTTTTCTCGCAAATTTAGTCATTTGTCAACTAATTTTCAAATTAGAACTATATAGGCGTAATCAATTTACCAAAAACTACGTAGGTTAATGAGGAAATGTTTACTTTTACCGGTCATTTTTACCTTTCCATACAAGCAGGTAGTGGAGTAGCCGCTTGGACTGCGGTTCCTTTTTCTAGTAATTCTATTATAATTTTTTGAGGAAATAATCATTTAACTTATTAGTTTATTCGTTGATATCACGTCATCTCAATAGGAATTATCACTAATTGGATAGACCACAATCATATTTTTGATTATTATAATATCAAAGTCCAAAAAACTTGAAAAAAGAAGAATTCAAGTGAACCTAACCCTATACATTTATCTCTTAAAAAAAAAACAAATAATAAAAGCGGACATTAGCAACTCCTTTCCAACTAAAAAAATATATATAATTTGAATAAGTAGTTAGAATTTCCCAAAAACATAAAAATCAATGAATGTCATAACATGTCTAAGAAGAATCAACTCAAGTTTTCCACCAAAATTTCAATTAGTAAAACGAGTTTCTTCTAAACCACTGAATAAGGATGAAAATGTTTCACAGCCATTTCATTGTATGCCAATATATAAATCTTAAGATCTTTGCCCATTACACAATACAGTATATATCTATATAGGTCTGCCTCAGGAGCATAGAACAATATTATAAGGGGTAAGGTGCTCAGGAGTCAGTCTGTGTCATTTTCTCTTTCTACTGTCATTAATGATGCTAGAAGCATTTGAAAATAGTAGTCATCTCTAATGTACTAGACTGATGATGCAACGTTTCAGGCTAGAATTGGAAGAGAGGAGGATACCAGACAGATTCTTGAGAATATTTTCTTAATGGCCAATGAGTTTGTGCCAAATATATGCTGCTGTTTAATGAAGATAAAACAAAAATTGAGATTTTTCAAACTAAGACAGGACAAGACAGCTGATTCTCAGATCAAGTTCTTGGTTGTTCATATGGATGCTAATCTCTTAATTGTTAAATAAAGAAATTTATACCGTAAAGAAAATTACATTAATGGTTAATAAAGGTGCTGCTGTCATGACTAGGGTTTATTTGAATCAACAATATAGAATGGTGTGGAGCAGCCAATACACTAATATACAATGATTTTAGAGTTCAACAATCTGAAATCATTAATGGTAAACCCAATGTTTCTTGTAAACTTTATAAAAACCCTTAAAACATAATGTCATGACCTTGTACTCTCTAATTATCTACCTAAAATTAATACAAGTTAAGCAAAATATTAATAGATATTTTGTAGCCGCAGATGTGCACTCACACAATACTCCTACAATAGAGTTAAAAACAAGTTGGTGGTAAGTCAATATAGAATTAGTATAATTAGAAGGAATTAGGAAATAAAACTGTATAATGCATTATGACTAAACACAAATAACTTAATTTAAAAAAAAATTCAAAACATCAAATATATGTAGCCTCTTGTCTGAACATACTTTATACTCTTTTGTGGTGTATTACACTCTAATGAGAACTGGGGTGCATTTTCTTTCACAGCTCTGCCTTTGGATTTTTTTTTGTTGAGTGTATTTTAAAATGTATGTAAGTATACAATAAATAAGTATAAATCTATATACTTTTACTATTTTCTCGATGTATTGGGTGTATGTAAATTTAGTTGACTTTCTAGTCTATTCGGTAGTAGCTATTGTCCTAGACTTGTCTATAATACTTTGTATTCTAAAAGGCCAAGAGAAATAAATAAATAAAAATGACAACATCCGTTAGACTGTTCCATCATCAGCCAAAACTGTAGCATACCATAGCAATAGCTTTTCTGGTGATTGGGCTTGAATTGAAACACTGTCTAACATATTTGTATTGTGGTTCTACTGTACATTGTAATGGGCAAAGACCTTTAATGGAATATATTATTAATTTCTCATTCTTATTTTAGTGACTAATGATTTACCTGACTATTTGACAATTTGTGATAAACTGCGAGATGAACCAAAAGAAGTCTTAAACTTGATGAAGTCTATGGTGGTGCATTATAATTTTTTAAATGAAGATGAAGAAAAAAGTCTTATGGATGAACTAGATCCATACATGAAGAAATTGCGGTATGAATTTGATCACTGGGATGATGTAAGTGTGGCAATCATTGTTTAAAAAATGTATCTCTACAATCTGAAGAAACTGACTGTTATAATGTTTACAAATGGTGATAAATATTAATTTGATATTGAACTTATAAGAAAAAACTACTTAATATGGTAACTAACTTTTAAAGGTTGTCTCTTAGATTAAACTGCCAGATTTTGGTATGATCCTCAAACCTTCTATAGCAACCAATAAACAAAAGGAAAGTTAGTCAATCATAAATGATATTCCAAGTAAAAACCATTTCACTCCAAAATTAACTGAGAGTATATTGTGCTCCAATTTAGTGAATAAAAAAAACTGTGCTGTGGCTGATCCTCACAAATTTCTCCCAACTAGTACAAGTGTAGCAGATAATTAATTTTATTTTCTCCCTACAAACTCTGAAGAAATAAAGCAGGCCATTTTGAGTATTAAGAACAAAAACACCTTTAATACTGATGAAGATAATCTATTAGATTATTTTTAAATTTACCTGATCAAATTTTGGAAGTTTTGGCTTGGGCAATGAGCTTATCATTAGAGCCTGGTACTTCTCTATATACCTTAAATTGGCACAAGTAATCCCTATCTACAAGAGCGAAGGTACATTGGAGCCCTCAAATTATAGGCATATATCTCTATTATCCATTCTTTTTAAAATTGTGGAAGAACTTGCCAAAAATAGAATCATATCATTCTTGAGCAACAAGGACAGGACCACAGTACCATTTTTAACGCCATTTTTCAGTTTTTTGGGAGATTTTACACTGGATAAACGGTGTTAAAGTAACTGCGGCAGCTTTTTGTGAAATATCCATGGCATTTGATTGCACTGATCACCAAATTCTGCTGCGGAAGCTTCACTACAATGGATCTTAGTTGTCGGGACGTCACCAGAGAATTTTTATAGCATCAACGGGGTCTGATGCTCTGGAGTTCCCCAGGGACCGATTCTGCGTCTTATTTTGCTCCTTATTTTTATCAACCAAGTCACTAAGGATTACTGGCAAATTTATACTATTTGCTGACAATGACATTATTCTTTAGTGAGTTTCTCACTCTAAAGGAACTATTCTGGCTGATCTTCATTTGCACAAGTCTTGGTGTGACACTCCTTTTGTTAAACTTGTCAAAGATAACTATTTTATCTGATGATTTGGAGCTTTCTGAAATCTCCATTGCGTACCGACCTGAAACAAAGTTTCTTGGAGTAATCATTGTTAATATAATTCATAATAGTGTAATGATTGCAATAATTCAAATAAATTTTCATCTGGTTGCTTTGCCGTTCAAGTGGTGGCCATTGAACTTAAAATTGCCATTTCCAGATTAGTTTATATAGCGTGCTGTAAGGTATATTTATGCCGTAAAGAATGAGTAACATTGCAGGCCACTTTTTAATAAAGAAACCTTTTTGACTCATTATAGTTTATGTCTCGTAACTACAATACTCAAAATGCTTTGGACTTAATACTACTATTTCCTCACACAGCAAATCTATAATTTACCAGAGCATTAAGATTTATAATCATTTGCCGTTATATTTGAGATATTTATCTGCCTAAAACTGTTTAGAGGAAAAATAAAGCGGTTTTTAGCTGATACGGCTTATTATAGCGTAAATGAGTATTAATGTGATTCTTGATGCTATTTCTATCTTAATATTTATTTTTATTAGGTTCCTTTAACTTAACCTAGGTGTGTAGCAAATAAAAATATTGTCTAGTATGCTCTGCTTTATCAACAAGATGTGATCTTTCGAGATTATAAAGCTTATTTATTGAAAAAGAGATTTATACAAATATGGTCTAATCTAAAAAATCCTATTTCTATACACATTAAGTACCTAAGTGACTTAACACTTGTGTGTACTTATATCTTAATCTCTTGTAGAAAAATAAGTTATTGATTTAAGATTAAGACTTGTAAAATTTTATGATTTTCCTGAATATACTGGGTGCCACAGCAACCATGTAACAGGATCTCATTTTGTTAGGTGAACATTTTTTTTTAAATTTTGTTTATTTGTATAAGCCATGATTCTGCTTAACTTACATTTTTTTTAACCTCCGGTTTAATCGGAAGTAACCAATCTTATTTTTTATGGAAGCCTATATATTTTTTTACATTGTTAGCCGCGCATTAAAATTCTCTTTTCAGCAATATATCACAAGTTGACATTTAATTGACTAGTGACGCTTAAAATTGATTTAAATGTAAATCATATACTTATAAACTTAGGGGTTCATAAGTATATGATGTAACTCATCTAAATGGCTATGGATACCGCCTTAGTAATTGCTAGAGCTCAGTGCGCTAGTGGACATGCGTGTATTTAATTACCTTCTTTTTTTTGTTGTCAGTAATCATTAACCGTTTTTACTTTTACTACGAAGAACGTTTTTTATTTCTTTAAATATTTTTAGAAATTTGCTGTCACCAGATATGAGGGACGTAGTATCAAAGGTCGAAATCTCCATCATTTTGGCTTTTGAGCAAAGCACAACATTGCTATACGTTTATTCTTCTTGATATTAAAACAAAAAGGCTTCATATAACAATCACGTCAAATTAGATATACAGGGGGACGTTTAATTATGCATTTACTGAAGTTCTGTCAATCACCTCCTCACTTCCAGCTAACCTCACTTTAATATGTCAAATGGGAATCCCCATCGTGTGATAGATCATAGTAAGCAGCTTAAAATTCTCTATTCAACGGTACCAAAAAAAAATGAAATCGGTAAATGTGTAAGCAAATAGTTAGCGAAAATGTCTAGAAATAATGAATATTTTATTTACGCCAAACTTTGGTATTTTAAATGAATACTTTTAGTGTGGTACCTACATCATTTTAAAATTCTTACATTTTAAGCAAATTATTTATTTTTTTTAAGTAAAGAATGTGTACCGTTATTCGCGAGAAAAAAGAGTGTCTTCAAATTTTTTGCAAAAATCTTTGCAGTCTTATAACTTTGTATGTGTATTTATTTCACTTATATTTTTTGCGAAACCTACCTAATAGGTACAAAAAAACACTGCAATCAATACCTTACATTTTTAAGGCGTTTAAAAAGCAGGCGATTTATTATTGTTAAAACTGTCAGTTTGACGCGTGCAATTTTTCAATTTTAGTTAAAACAGTGAGTTAATAAAATGGTGTATACGCTAGCCGAAAGAATAGAAATAATTTTCCTATATGGAGCTCAAGATCGGTGTGCTCGCAGGACCGCGAGAGCATTTAATGAAAGGTATCAAGATAAAAACGTGAGCCATAAATACGTATTAGAATTGATACGAAAATTTGAAGAGACGAGATCGATTTGCAATAAGAAGAAATATGAAAATAGAGTTGTCGATGAAGCATGCCAAGTTGAAGTACTAGGACAATTTGCTATGGATCCAACTTTGTCTATACCAAAGGCCGCAAAACTAACAAATATTTCTACTGGTTCCGTACATAAAGTTTAAAAAAAAAATAAGTTCTTTCCTTATAAAATTCATATTCTTCATGAACTCGGAGAAGATGATTTTGATAGGAGAATTTAATTTTGTCAAGTGATGTGCCAGCGAATTGACGACGATCCCCATTTATTGAAGAACATTTGCTTCAGTGACGAATCGACATTTATTTTAAATTGCATGGTGACATAACTGTAGATACTGGGATAATGAAAAACCGCATGTTTTTCGGGAAGGCCATACCTAATATCCCCAAAAAATTAATGTTTGGGCAGGAATTTATGGGAATGAAATAATCGGGCCATTTTTTTTGGAAGAATGAAAATAATATTTTCAGCAGGATGGAGCTCCCGCGCTCTACACTTTGGTAGTTCGAAAGTGGCTTGATGAAAATTTTCGAGAAAAGTGGATTGGCAGACGTGGTGCAATCGAATGGCCTGCGCGGTCTCCGGACCTAACCCCACTAGACTTTTTTCTTTGGGCTACTTAAAAAGAAGCAAAGTTTATAAAACCCCACCTGAGAGTATTGAGAATTTAAAAAATAGAATATTTCAAGAATGCAGAGAAATTAGCGGGCAGACCCTTGATAATGTTCGTAAGGAGTTTGAAAATAGGCTTTTTTATTGTCTTGCTAATAACGGCGCGCATTTTGAACATTTAATAAAATAAATTTGTTAAACTAATTAAATTTGTTTTTCCACCCTACCGATTTACACTTTAGTTGCTTCTTGGTCAATCGATTTTATTTTTTTTTACAACCATTGATAGCATAATGCCCTTTAAAATAATGTATCACACCATGGGGTAGCCATTTGATATACCAAAGTTTGGCGTAAATAAAATATTCATTATTTTTAGACATTTTAGCTAACTATTTGCTTACACATTTACCGATTTTATTTTTTTTTGGTACCGTTGAATAGAGAATTTTACGCTCCTTACTATGATGTATCACACGATGGGGGTTCCCATTTGACATATTAAAGTGAGGTTAGCTGAAGGTGAAGAGGTGATTGACAAAACTTCAGTAAATGCATAATTAAACGTCTTCCTGTATATCTAATTTGACGTGTTTTTTTTATTTTTTTTAAGAAAGTTATTTAGGGTGGATTGTTTTGAATTGAAAGCACTGTATAATATTTTGAAGAATTTTTACAAATAATTTCATTTATTATATTATTAAAAAAAACATTTAAATCATTAGATTTAAACAATGCATCTGTTCTTATTATGCTAGACTACTCTAAAGCATTTGACAATTTAAACCATGAATTGTTGTTGGCAGTACTGCAGTATATTGGGTTGTTTGACATGGCATTAAGGCTAATTAAATCATATTTAACAGATAGGTTTCAAAGGGTTTGCATCGGTGACTCTGTTTCAAGTAGTGTAAAAATAACAGCTGGTGTTCCTCAAGGAAGCATTCTGGGCCCTCTCTTATATTTTATTTACATTTGTAACATCTACAAATGTCTTCAATACTGTGATCACCATATGTATGCTGATGATATCCAATTAATTTACAGCTTTATTGTTCATGGTACTGGGGAAGCCAATTTAAAAATCAATAGTGACCTGAAGTATTTATACGACAAATCGACAAATATGCAGCTTAAAATTAATCCAGCCAAATCCGTAGCAATTGTCTTTGCCAGTGCATTCACCGAATTCAAGTTGTTCATAACTCCTGTCTAAGATTTATTTTTGGTATACGAAGAGCAACAGCATTACTTATGAGCTTCAAGTTGTAAAATGTGCTCTTTATTTTGTAAATACATTCTTATATATATATATATATATATATATATATATATATATATATATATATATATATATATATATTTATTCATATATATATATTTATATATATATTCCTTCTAATTTAATTTAATTTCATGTTACAAAATGTATTTGAATTACATCATTTTATTGAATTACATATATATATATATATATATATATATATATATATATATATATATATATATATATATATATATATATATATATATATATAATTCAATAAAATGATGTAATTCAAATACATTTTGTAACATGAAATTAAATTAAATTAGAAGGAACTTCAATAAATTCACAGGTGGCCTCTTCGTAAGCTAATATTATCTTCTCTTTCTTTAACTACTAGCTCCTCTCGTTCGATATCATTAGAGAGACCATCTTTATGAAATGTAATCTTTTCCCTGGATCTCCAATTATTGCCAAAGTGCTCGAGATTGTTTCTTTCCAATTGAAAACCTTACAATTTTGACCTAAGTAACTAACTAAGCATTTTTTTGAAAACGGTTCCATATACGTTGTTGGCTGTGTTAAAACTCCCAACTTTTTAATCTCTTCCTCAATATTGCCTATTAGCTGGTAAGAAGGAATGGTAAACCACCGGAAAACCTCAATGGTCTGAACATGTTTTGGGCTTTTTGATGAAGTTAATTGTAATGTTCAAAACTTTAAAATAAAAGTAATAAATAACTAATTTTGTCCTTAACTACATAAAATGCGTCATAGAAACTTTTAATATCTTTCATTGTTAGAGATGTGCATTGATAGGCCTTCGTTTTGTCTCCGCAAGTTGGAAATTGTGGTAACTATGATGAGGAGTATCTAAAAAGAAACATTTTGACAAAATTTAATATACAAAATAGACTATAATAAAGAATATTATGGACAAAGGAATTCAAGGACATGCATAGGTTAAAGACAAGTTATCACAAAACATATTTAGGTTTCTCAACTACATAAAAAAACTAATCTAACAGTCAGCTAGCACTTAAAAGTTAACGTCTGTTCACCTCATTTTTTTTCTTCTCAATTTGCTTTCAGGTGGACGGATTTCGAATTCGTTTGCGAGCCTTATTGTTTCCAACGGGAGTTGTATCAGTTTCCATAATAAAATATAAATAAAAAAAAAGTGTACCACGGCGGTTCTAATTAAACAAAATTTAATGTTAAATGATATAATATCACATACGGTCACTGCGAGGCATCTTATTAGTCAAAATGGAGATAACCGACTTTGATACTTTGGTTGATGGAGATTGCCGCGTCTAATTCTTATGCCATAATTGCATGCTATAAAATATAAAAAAATGCGGATAATGCCGCTTTTGATTCTCATGACCATTTTTTTTGTAGAGAGCTTCAAAAAAAGGAAGAATTTGATGTAACTACGTCATTTTTGGTAAAGAGTGGAGATTGCTGACTTTGTTACTAGATCCCTCATATTTCAACATTCTTCAAGCTTGACTCACAACTAACTGATATAAGTGTCATTTTTTATATAAATATATTATAAGGTTCTTCCAAACTTCTTAAAAATCCAAATGTGATATTTGTCAGTTAATATAAATTTGATGGAAATTTTATACTTATGATGCTAAATTTTTCTTTAAAAGCATTACTTAGCATCATAAAAATTAGTAGTTTTCTTCTAACATACGAGTAATAAATGATTGATGTCCAAATTTAGAATGAGCTGCACATTTATATTTTTTGAAATATTAATTTTTTTGGATTTAGGCTATTCATGGATATAGAGAAACTGAAAGATTGAAATGGGACGAAGAAAATACAAGAATTTTAGATAGGGTCAGATGTATTGCTTTTCCTTCCAATGTAGCTCCTCTAAAGCATGTTCATATTTTAGACCTAGATAAGAACGGATGGATTAAACCTCATATTGATGCAGTGAGGGTAAGTTTATAATTTTTTTTTCGTTTAAAACAAAGTTCGTATCCTCATGGCTTAGGATCATGGTTAGATCCATTATTTGAGTTAAAAAAATAGAAGTTTTTGTTTCATGTCTTGTCAAAATAATTTGTTGCAATTTTTATATATATATTTTTTTAAATTTATTAGGTAATAGGGTATTAAGTACACATCAGTTTAAAATTAAACATAATTAGGAAGTTTTATTTTTTTTACTTCTTTTAAGGCTAGGGATAAAACTTTTTCTTTGGCCGTTTGTATTTTTTAACATCTAACAATTCAATAATTTTTTACCAAAAAACATTCGTTTGTAGAGCTTTGCAACAATCTCAAATCGGTTTAGATATTTATTATATATTATAGAAAAAAGTTACTCAAATCCTTTGGGAGTTAGAGCCTTTTTCATTTCTTTAACAAGTGCCTTTAGCTATTTTTTTCAGGAAAGGAAAAAAACTGTCTAAGTCAAATGTTAAGTTAAAAGCTTTATTAAAATGTATTTTACTTGTAACATTGGGGTATATTCGCTCTTAAACTATGTAATTAAAAATAAAAAAATAACTCCATATGTGCTAAAAAAACTGTATTTAAAGAACATTCTATGTACCATGGTACTTAGAACCATTTGAACGGAAAATGTATTATTACATAAAACATAACTAACCAAAGAATTATTAATGACATACTAAGTTATTATAAATTTTTATTTTAGAATATTTTGGTAATAACCTTTAGCAGTTTCTGGCAAAAAATCCAACATGGCTGACAAATCTTTTTTCTTGCCTTCCGGCAAAAGTGGCTTAGAAATTAATGACATGCAAGCTTTTCCAATATCTTTAGGTTTAACACCTTTTTTTAGTACATTGATACATTTCCAAGTTTCTATGTCACTGTATGTGGTCTTATACTGAATAATACCTGGATAATCTTTAGAAACTTTTATCATAGTAGCTTTTGATATTGGAAAATTTACTTTTAGTAGGGAATCGCAGGCGCTTTTTAGGTCTAAAAAGTATGAATTTTTCCATGTCAACTACAGTGAATGGTTCCCCTGTAACTTTAGCTGAAGCAACCACTTTCTGTAAATCCATCGGGGTAAAACACTTTGAAACTCTTTTCCTTTTTTCAATAATCGCGAAGTCCCGATCACACGATAAGAAGCTATGCCCGCTTAATAGAATTTTTTGAACAATCTCTTCAAAATGTCCAATTTGCACCAAAAACATCATTAAAAAAAATAAGAGTGCGGTTCTTATTTTGTCCTGCACAATTGTCTGACCATAGAACGAGTTTCTTTTTATCAAAAATTTCATAAGAATTCACTAGACGTAAAATGCAGGATCCAACTTCATTACTTCCACGACAAGCTTTTGTTTCATCCCACATACACATAAAAGCTTTATTTAGATGAGATACATGGATGCCCAGATTATAACAACTCAGTTGTCTACTATAGTACATATTACTATGAGTTAAATTTGGTACCAGTAAAACTTGCTGAAGATCCACAGATATCATACAAAAGTCACAATTGGGAAAACGTGAATCGTAAGAGTCCTTATTCATACATTCAAGGGCTCTCTTATACTTGTGATGAAGTAATTGCTCTCGTTTAGCAGTTACTAATCCAGATCCACTGGAACATGAAAACTTACAAGGAAGCAAATCGCAGGTCCTGCAAGTATCGGTCCTGGGACGGCAAAATGAAACATGTGGAAATATTTCAGAAATACTTTTCGATAGAATTTGTAAGTAATTTTGCTTCCTGGATTTTTGCTGGTAAAACTTCTGTAAAGACGACTAATATTAAGATCATTACTAAAATACACTTTGTTACTTTTAGCGCGACCATAGTGACTTTCATCGCATGGAAACGAGTAAACGTGGTGTTTTATTTGCTCCCAATCTTCGTTTGTATACTTTTAGTGATGTGCGTTTCCCTTTCTTTTGTCTGTGTAAGTGATAAGTCCTTCTTGACACCGACTTTGTAGAGTTTGTAGACGTCTGTGCGATACTGCAAAAATATCCTGGAAAGTTTGCTTGCACACTTGGAAGGAGCTACCTGTATTATTAGGAACAGAATAACAAATGGTACATTTCCTACGACTGTTAGTCGAGGCATCATAAGTCCCATGGCGCCTCCGCTTTATTTGTGACACAGACAAAAGTCGCAGCAAAAAAGTGTTCTGCAAGTTGTGATTTTCCATCTTCATAAAATCTTCACGTAATTTGAGTTTCAAATCGAGCGAGATATTTTTGCAGCCGTATTTGCATTTGCAAGGTGCCTGTAACAATAAACAGTGATTAAATTTGCGATAATGATTTTAGTAAGTAACAAAAATATGTAAGTTTTTATTACTGCAGGCACTTACGAAAATGTTTTGACTAAAAATTTCAAAGAACCCCCCTTGTTATAACTTATAACACAAATTAATCAATTTATTGACATTTTTTATATAAAACTTAAGTGCATTAAAATAAAATACTCACGTTTTCTTGAGGAGGTGGCAGCGCTGGAACACTTTTATTCTTTCGATTTTTATAGGATTTACCAGAAACGCGATTTTTATACTGCTGCACGCTTTGAAGTTTTACTGAGTTCACACACATGCTTATCTGTTTTATTTTCCCTTTTGTATTGGGTATTTTCTAAGAATTAAGCGAAACGCTTCCTAACCTGAAAGTCCCCAAAACAAAAATATAAACAAAAAATAAATACAAGGCAGTGACTCGAGTCCGTTAAATGGACGGCTAATTTCAATAAAATTCGCTGATGGCACATAGAACGTTTGGAAAAATTATAGGTCGCGTACTTAGAACATTGTCATTCTTTAGGTAGGCAACATACCATGTTTAAAGGGGTTTGGCACTTGGAACGTTTTCAGGGTTGTTGGCGATGGCACATAGAACATTTTTGAGGCAATATCTCTATTTTGAAAAAAAAATGGCACTTAGAACGTTTGGAATTTCCACTCTTGCATATTATGCATTAATATCTAAAAAAAAACACAAAGTGGCAACATCGGATACTTGCTTTGTAAACACAGAGGTATTCTACGTTGCCAAATTGCTTTTTTTCATTAACTTTTTTGTTAAGAATATTTTTTTATTCTGATTGAGTTTATTGATTAGTCTCAAAGTATATATTATTAGTTTGCAAATAAAAGAAAATTTTAAAGAGTAAATTTTTTAGCTGTTACAAAATACAACACATTAAAAAAATATTCAATGGATTAAGAATATATTGTATGAAAAATTGGAAAATTGATTTGACATCATTGTCTGAGAGATGGTGAACTCAAACAACCTCGTCTATGGTTTGTAGATTGCAGCTAGTCTTATTAATTATTATAGGCGGTGCGTTTTCAACGCGGCCGGTGGCGGCGGCGGAGGGCGCGGTGGCATTCTATCTTAACACGCACAAGTCTGCCAAAATACATCAAGCGCGGGCAATTGTTAATATTGCAGCTTGAGTGAAAACAATTGTCGCGATCTAATCTGCTGTGGTGGTCTTATGCTGTTTGTCGAATTTGCCCGCGTAATAATCAATTGAAATGGCGAATAATATTGAATTATTAAAAAAAAGTTAAACAGTATCCCATTATTTATGATTTAAGTCATACAGATTACAAAAATTTAAAAGCCAAAAACAAGATATGGGATGAAATAGGCAAAAAAATTATAAATAAGCGGTAAGTAGGTATTCGTAAGGTAGGTAGAAATCAAAGAAAGTTAACATGCCTATTTTATTTATCTCTGATAAAACATTGTTACATTTGAGAAGTACATCTATGTTTCCAGCTGAAAATTAATTAGGTTGTAAAAACATGATTAATTTAAACTTATAATATAAAAAGTGTAAGTGTATTCTACATTATCAGTTATCAACGATTACCATCTCGTAATAGTTGTCCTAGTAGCATAGGCTTCCAAAAGACTACTATCGCTAGTTTTCCCATAACCACCGACATCTATGCACACAAATTTATAATCAAAATCAACTATAGCTAGTAATACCAAAGAGAATTTCTTGAGATAGCTAAAATAGTAAGATCCGCTATTTGGTGGACATTTTATAGTAACATGTTTCCCATCAGGACTGTCTTTACAATTGGGAAACTGCTATTTGTATTGAAAATAAGAAATAATATTTTTCTATTGTTGGACCGATAGTTTTGGCATATACAAGGGATGCAATATGCATAGAGCAAAGCACCTGAGAGCAAAGCAAGAGCAAGCAGCCTTATTACATCTATAGCAGCAGTGGTGCAGCATTTTTAATTCTGTACAGGATCAGGGTGCCATATTCAACTATAGTTCGGCCCAAATTAAGAGTAAACTTCTCCTAGATATTAATTGCAATATTTATTTTTTCTGAGTGGCATAATTAAAATAAAATACTTTTATTTGTGGTATTCTAACTAAATATAATAAGAACAAATTTTTAGTTTTAAATATTCGTATTAAATATTAAATTATATTAATTAGTAGTATTCATATTTTCTGTAGTGTTTGTGTATTATTTCTACCCACAAAATCTTGAATAGTTTTAAAAAAAATATAGAGCATATATTGACGTCTTCGATACATCCCAAAGACGTCGAAGATCATTAACAATACCAGAACAATGGTCTTCTAAAGTCGGCCTGAAGACGTTATAATGTTAAGATGTTGGTCATCTACGTCCTAAATATGACCAAATGAAGACGTCTTCTGGACCAAAATTTCTACTTGGGTGGACAAAATACTAACTTTTAAATTATGATTTGTTGACTAATAATAAATATAAACTATTTTTGTTTATTTACCTTAATGTTATCATAAATCAGTCTAGGAGCCCAAAAGGTTCTCTGTAAGTTGTAAATTGTTTTTGAAGACCTTCCTTTACTAAATCCAGCAGAGTGTCAAAGTTTTTTATTAACACACGAAAGTTAATTTAAAAACGTCCCTAGTGCGTTCGTAATACTCGATAAAGTATAGGTATGAAATTAACCTTTTTCTTTGCGTGTTTTATTTACTTCATGAATCCATATTCTTTTATTTGCCCTAAAAAGTCAGTTTAAAGTAGGTATTAAAAGTAATGCAAATTAAGTAAAAAATATTAGCGTATATATATACCTACCTATTAAAAGTTGCTAGTCGGATAATGCTAGGAGATTATATAGCTTCATCTTCCTCTACACTGTCTACCATTGTAAAATAATAAAGTAGATACTAACAAAAAAAACTTTCGAAAGGATATTCTTGCGAGCTCCAGTAAAATCTTGGTAGCTGACCGTAATCGACATCGCGCCCGCTTTCGCCACCGGGGCCGCGCGTGTGTAAACACCTTAGAACGCCGCCACCGTGGCCGCGTTGTTATGTGAAGACCTTACTAGCATTCGTGCTGTGTAAACCGAGGCACAGAACACAAAGAGGAAAATCCTTGGTCTGTTTTTCCTCCTTGTCCCTGTCAATCCTTTGTCTGCATCGTTAGCAGACCGATAACAAGTTTTTTGCAAGCGGCGAGTAGTGCATCCAGCCACCACATTCCAGGACCTTTTCCCTGGTAAGATCCATCTGGTTTCTTTTTCCTCTTTCTTTAAACTAAGCCAATAAAAAGAAGAAAACCTCCCGATGAGTATACAAGGGGCGGTAATACCTCCCGACGAACTTAATTTAACTCGATGAAGTCGAAGATATACTCAGTATTCCAAGTCAAGGTCAAATAGGTGAAACTAGTTCCTATGGCTCACAGGAATTTCAAAGCCAAAATTCCCTAGAAAATACCAAATAAAAAAACCAAAATCAGATATCTAAGACACTATTATTCCTTAGATCTCTCACCTTACTTAATTAACGTTGAATCTTAAAATGAAGATGAAAATATAGGTAAATGGTCACATTTAACCATAGATAGAGAAATATGTAATCTCAACTTGGCAGGTATAAATGAAATTAAGATAAAAGGTAGAAATAGCTTAGGGATAACTACTACATCAACATCACAATGCAGCTCAACTCAGCAAAACTCAACACAATCCATCCTAACTAGAAGATATATTAAACAAACCACCCTACTGATGACTGTGCAATAGAAACCCTAAATAACCTATCTAAAGTTACCTACCTAACCTACCTACCTAATTTTTACATAAAAAAATCAACAATCAGACGAAACAAAACATATACGAAGTCCTCTCTGTCATTAATACCGAGGCAAGGGAGACAGATGAGGAGTGCATATTCTAAAAAAATAATTTAAAAAAATCAGTATTACAGAGTAAAAAAAAAGAGCAAAGAATTACAAAAAAGCAAAAAAAAATGCAAAAAACCTTGTAATACTGATAGAAGACAATAACTCAGATGTAATCTTAATTAATGAAACATGGCTTAAACCAGAAAATAAATACCATATAAAAAACTACACAACAATTCGCAAAGATAGAAGCGACAGCTATGGGGGGATAGCCATCCTTATAAAGAAAAACATAAGATATACAGAAATAGATATAGATAATAATCCAGAAGAAAAAATTGGACAATACATGGGCATAAAAATAGGGAATCTAAATATAGTAACTGCATATATTCCTAAGCAACTACCAAACAACCACCCACATAACATAAAAGACCAACTTGAATCAATCATAACACATATACAAGACCACACAATAATAATGGGGGACTTTAATGCCCACCACACACTATGGGATAGCCAAATAATTAAGAGTGACGGTAGGCAATTAGAATCTTTTTTACTGGAAAACCAACATTGTATACTTAACACCAAATCATCCACAAGAATCACACCATACAGTCCTCTCGATTTGACCAGAACCAGTAATGACATAGCCTTACAACAATAGTAAAAATAAAAAACACAAATAGAATAAATTTAAATAAATACAGGGTTAACACAATACCCAAAAGAAACTTTCATAAAGCAGACTGGAAACTATACCATGACACAATTTTTTAATGAAAACAACATCTTAGACAAGAACAACCCATATGAAGGAATACAGCAAAAATTACACATAGCTACAGTAATATGCAGAATACCACGAACACAAGATTCCAATAAAGAAAAGCAATTAAAAAAAAAAGAAAAAAAAATTTATTGTCATATAAATTTATATGTCAATCATATATAAACCTAGCATTTGCGCAGAACATGGTTGTCACACCTGTGTATCTGGACGTAAAAGCAGCTTTTGACTCCATAGATATATACAAACTTTACAACAAGATGATACAACTTAATATACCTATAGATTTATGTATCGCCACTTATACTGATAAACAGAAAATTATTTATAAGAGATCGGGACAATAAATTAACAATTCCAAAAATAACTACAAGAGGTCTCCCCCAAGGGTCCCCCCTAAACACTATATTGTTTAATATTTACCTGTCGGAACTATACACCATACTTCCACGTGAAATCAAACTAATGGGATATGCAGACGACCTAGCAATTGCTGTTAAAGGAAAATCACCAACACTAAACACTTTAAAAAAATCAATAACGCTTTTAAAATTATTGACAAGTGGTTAATAAAAAATAAGTTAATATTGGCTCCAGAAAAATGTGAACCAGTTATGTTTAGCAGGGGAAAAAGGGAAGACATCAGAAATGAAATCAAAATTGGACAAAGAAAACTACCATTAAAATCGAAACTTAGATACCTGGGTATGATAATAGACTCAAACCTAAAATGGAAAAGTCATATAGAACATATCACCAATAAAGCAAAAAAAGGAATAAACATCCTAAAAACTCTTTGCAGAGTCTGGTGAGGCTCAGACCCACATACTCTCCAAATTCCATACTCAGGACTAGTCAGATCACATCTAGACTTCGGAGCTTTTCTTCTTAACCCCATGAACAAAAATAACCAAGAAAAATTAGACAAAGTGCAATATCAAAGTCTAAGGATCATACTAGGATGTATGAGATCAACCCCCAAAAATGTACTATTGGCGGAAGCAGAAGAAAAATCATTAGAATACAGAAGAAGATGGCTGGGAACAAAATTTCTATCAAAAATCATCTGTATAAAAAACCACCCACTCATTCCTATATTAAAATCCATAAAAATACTACAAATGCAAGACGCAAACTATTGGAGAAGAAAAGACCTATATCTGGTCACAGCGTTAAACTATTTTCTACCATATTCAAAGAAGATTTACAAACACGACATATTATCCTGCTTTACGATAGACATGGAATCACAAATTGAACCTATACCAATAGTACAGCTAAACTTACAGAAAGGAGACTACAATGCAAGGAAAAAAAGTTTATTGATATCACCAAAGTATATAGATTTCAACTGTTTCAATTTAGACTGTGATATCACAGAAGAATTTCAGAAAGAATACACAATCCTATACACGGATGGGTCGAAAAAAAATGAAAAAACAGGATTTGGTATACATTGTGAGAAATATAACCACAACTTCTCATCCAGTCTACCAGATGAACTTGACATATGTAGCGCTGAAGAAATAGCAATACAAGAAGCTATTGAATATGGAATTAAAAAAAAAACTCACTCACGTCATCATATGCACAGACTCAAAGAGCGCCATCCAGAGAATTAGTAAAACCGACATCGACTCCACAAGACAAATTACAACCTTAAATACAAAAAACATATTAACGCAGCTAAAACAAAGGGGACTAAAATATATACTAAGTATTTTATTCAGTAAACTTTGCCGCGACCAACAGGACGGACTACGACTATGCAGTCCGCATGACGAAAGATTACACAATCAACAGGGGGGGAGAGCTGAACACTGAGGAGCTCATTGACTCGAAAGAGGAATGTAAGAACCAATATACACTTGATTTGACCTTGATGTAGACTAAACCGAGGATGAAAGAACCAACAAACCAAAACATACTAATAAGTAGAAATAGAACACCACAGATGATTTTTTTAATTGTTTTGTTTTTTTTCTTTTCTCACATTTTGATAAGTCATATAGAATCTTATTTATTTGTTTTTGTCGTAGTGTGTGTTTCGACTATTTCACCTATACTCTTTTTTCCCCTACCCATTAACGGTCAACCGCGAGAAGAAAAGAAAACGAGAAGAGTCGGTAATGAGGAAGAACGGATACGCCTCACAAATAAATACATAGCACTTCTAAGTATACGGGACATGATTTAGAATCAGACAAAACCCCGTACACTAACCAAATAGCGCTGGCTAATTGCGACACCACGCAGAAGCCAAGAACTCAAGACTGAAAAAGAAGATCTTAATAGCACAAAATAACTTATAATGAAATCCATTGAAAAACAAATAGTGGCACTAGGGCGGCACCGACACTGGTTCGGTTCAGGTAAAAAAAACGCACTATTGCATTGCTAATTGTTTTTGGATTTAGCCTTGAGGGAAAAATTCAAAAATTGGCTGTTAGTTGAGGTTATATTTTACGTTACCTTCCCTTAAAATTAAGTTTTGCTTATATGCAATTATTTATCAAATTTCCTAAATAATAACCGCCATGTTTTCTACTTCCGGGGTAGGAACTAGAGCGGCACGACCTCCGATAGCTCGTGCGGAACTGGATGCACTCAGGGCAAAAAGTGCCACCTTGGTGCCCCAATGGATTACACAAACTTGCATTAATTATACCAATGGTTTTTAAATTTTGCCCTGATTCCACACTCGTGCTACATTTTTCCCCCAATAGATTTCGTTATTAGGTAATAGGTAAATTGCTGGAATCAACGCAAGCTTGACCCATAGGAGAGGAAAGAGGCAGGGCCGCAACAACCCGGGGCGGCAGGTTTTAGAGGCGGCAAAATTGAGAGCAATTTTTTTTCTTTTTTCCAAAGCATCCTTCTCAAATTTAATATTTGTATACCAAGAAGAAATGCAATCAAGCAATCTATTTTCACCAGCCAAAATATTATATTACATATTTTCTTTCATTTATCAGCGACAAAGCTTATTTATCTCCAATGAAGCGGTCACCGACAAAAGACTCAAAATTTATTGAAAACACAACAAAAAAAATTTACGGCGCGGCGTTGCGTCGTCATCAAAGGACAAGACAACGCCGACAAAGGTAAAAGAGGGAAAAGCAGCGGCACTTATTTGTTAACAAAAAATATAGTCTAATTTTAAAATAAACCTCTGGGGGTTTTAAGGTGTGCTGAATCGTTGATCGTCATCGTTCTTAATTGAAAGTTGTACTGTCGCCATGTCGGTGCAGAAAAAAAAACAGCAAGGCAAAAAATAAAGTTACAAAGTATCTAAGTACTGTATGTTTTTTTTTTTAATTTCAATTTTTGAGAGTCGTAGTTAAGTGAGCTGTGAGCATTACACAAGAGAAAATCAAGGTAAGTAATAGGAGTAATAATAAATTCTAAATAATAATAAAGTTGTAAATTTGCTTATTTTTACATAAAACAAAAAGTAATAATTTAAATTATATAATAAAAAGTAAAAAAATTTATGTCATCATATATTATAGGTATACCTAATATATAGGTATATTATTCTCTTTACTGAGAATAATTCTTTTTCATACTTATTGTAGATGTCTGATGGATGCAAACGATTATCTGGATCACAGTACAAAAAACAAAATACTAAGAGAATGGAAGAAATTAAAAAATACACATCAGATACAACGCAGTTTTTTCAAAGGGCAGATGCAGATAATCCTGAAATAAGTGAAATGCTATCTACTTCTCAGCAGTCAAGCAATAGCGAAAACCGAAATGAAAGCATCGCCGAATATAACATGGAAATGGATATTGTCGAGAGCCATCAACAAAATGACAGTGGTAGTGAATTCAAAGTTCAACAGACGCCTGCAGGTACCGGATCCATACAACAACAACAAGAATGTGGATTGTCAGCAGATGACCCAGGAACATGGCCCTTACCCTTGTCTGATAAAACAACATCATTTCTAGCAGAGAAGGGTGTCCAGCAATGTAAAAATTTAAGGTACCCAAAAGATGACAATAATAGAAGTTTTTCTGATCATTATTACAATGAAAAAATCACAAACGGTGAAACAGTTCATCGCACATGGTTAATGTAATCTGCCAAGTTAAATGCTGTGTTTTGTTTCCCTTGCAAACTCTTTTTAAATGAATCTAGTTCTCTTGGACAAAAGAATGGGTTTAAAGACTGGCAACATTTATCAAGAACTTTAGTACGACATGAAACATCACTCGGATCATATTAATTGTTGTAAAGACCTGATGCAATTACAAAATGCTTTAAAATCAAATTCTTCAGCAGATTGCCTACATGAAGTAATAAATATTGAAAAAAAGAGATGGTTTTCTATTTTACAAAGAATAATAACAGCTATTCAGTTCTTGGCCAAGCAAAATATCGCTTTGAGAGGTAGTTCTAATACTTTGTTTCGCTAGGAATACTGCTAACGATTTAGATTTAGCTTTTGAAGTATGTTCGCCATTACGCAAAAGATTGAAAAAAAAAGCTATTTGATTATGAAGCCGGCGACGAGCCCATTATTGACCCTAAAGTTAGTTTTAGGGTTAATTTTTATTACCAAATTATAGATGTAACAATATTATCAATTCAAGAAAGATTGACTTTAATTAAATACCACACAATAGCATTTGGATTTTTGTATGATTTTTCAAAACTGTCATCTGACATTTCTGACAATAATACAGATATAATTTTAAAGTATTGTGCGGACTTGCAAATTAAATTAAGTAATCAGTCTAAAAATGACATTGCCGCTTTAGAATTATTCAAAGAAATCGTATTAATTTTACCCTTTTTAGAAACTAGAAAAACTCCTATGGAAGTTTTGAACTATATTTTTAAATATGATTTGCTGGATACTGTTCCCAACCTTACAGTGGCTCTTAGAATTCTCTTGACTTTGCCTGCCCATATCAGTTGCAAGTGGTGAAAGATCATTTTCGAAACTGAAACTAATAAAAAATGATTTAAGGTCTTCAATGTGTCAAGATAGACTTAATAATTTGGCAATTATTTCAGTTGAATCGGAATTATGCGACAGAACTAATTTCGAAAAAATTATAAAAGATTTTGCCTCTATGAAGGCCAGACAAGTTTCTTTTATTTATTTTTTTTAAAATTGAATATTCCATTGAAAAATTGCCTACTTAGTGATTTTCATTTAGTTTTTTAGTTTGTAATTTTTTTAAGGTTATAATATTTTTTTGGCTCGAATATCAGGCCGCGGCAAAACTTTTTTACACAAAATTTTATTGTAGAATTAGCTTTTTTATTTGTTGATTTTATTTATTTTTTGTTGTTTGTTTATGTTTGAATAAAATTTATACATTTTTTGCAGGCCTGTTTTATTTAAATTGCACAATACCTAATATTGTTGAATTATTTAATTGATCAATTTCGTTTAGTGCTTTGCTTTCCTTTTTTTTTAAGTGTATCTATTAGTAAAACACGTATTTTTACAGCCCCCTCTTTCATTCAAAAATAACAATTTTTGAACAGAAGAGAGGCGGCTAAAGATAAGATATCTTGCACCCAGCGGCATAAGCCCCTGGAAAGAGGCAAGACTAAAACTGATATATTTTACATATTAAGAATTTAGCTTTAAATAAGCTCAAAACAGGAAACAGCTAAGCACTTCTATGAGAGGTGAACCCTCCAAATATTTAACTGCAGCAGTCTGTGCATTTAAAATATGATTTTTTAAAAGCTAAAGTTCTATGCATAATTGCATAGGTATTGTCAATAGGTAAGTGTTTCTAGTATTATAGGAAAGTCCCGGAGTGAAATATAAAGGTCTTTCGGGTTAACGAAAAATTTCATGTTGTCCAATCTTATATGTATATTAAATTATACGTATGAACTTTACTTCTACTTTAAACTGTTAAAGTATCATCATACACAATGTCTCCGCAATATAGCATATTTGTAGAAATAAAATTTGCGTCAATTAGGACTCTTAAACTGTTTTTTTCAACAACAATGGATATTGCTTCACCTCTTAAAGGTATTTTGAAGGTATCCAAAACTCCAATCAATTAATTTTTATTGTTTATTACAAACATCACATAAGACTCCAAAGTATTCAGTTGTTGTTATTCAGTTGTAAGTAATTATGTTATTGCTTTGTTGTTGTGTTATAGTTTTACAGTTTTAAGAAATAAAAATAAATATGCAAAATAATTAATTACAGTTTTTAAGTTGTTTAATTGTAATAATTAATGACACAAGTGGTTCTTATTTCGTTTTGAGTAGTTTATTTTTGGTGCGCCTAATCTCTGAGTTTCATCAAAACTTTTATATTGGTAGTAATCCAAGGAGTAAATGGTTTTTCTTTTATAAGGTTTGTTTTAACAGGGGCATATTTATTAATTAAATGAGTAATATTATTATTAATTATCGTCGCTTTTTTCATTTTATAGTTTTATTATATGACTTGTATTTAGGGATATTTAAATTTACATATGTTAAATTATGATCAGTAATACTTTCAGGCATGAGAACAGATTCTGGTGTTTTACATTCAACATTTTGATTAATAATTATTACGTCTAAGAAAGTATCTCTATTTGAAGCACCATTGATTCTAGTCGGATCTCTTATTTTTTGATGAAGTTCGAAAATTTCCAGCAAGTTAATAAGTTTGTGACTTAAGTCTGTTTAAAAGATCTATGTTTAAATCTCCAAAAAAATGTGACACATGTATTAGTTGTAGATTTGTGACGGTCTGTAACAAGAATATTTTTATTATTTAAATTAAATTTAAAACTAAGATATTCAAAATCTTCTGTGGCGGTTTCAAATGTTCCTAATGTATATTTTATACACTTTTTTGCACAAATACCAAGCCCACCTCATCGACTGTTTCGATCTCTTTTTATAAAATTATAACCAGAGATATTAAAAAGCAAGGTATCGTCCTGTGAAGTGAGTCATGTCTTTGAAACCCAAAGTATATCAAAATCAGATACCCAATTTTACGAATTCATCGAACCCCATTTTAATTGAGCGTATATGTATTTATATGACCAACAGCAAATCCTGACCGCGGCCGCTGATCCTGCAATTAAAATTACTATCCTCCCTTATCAGAAACACCTACGTCCCCTTTAGATTCAGCTCGCCAATGCTATTCTTTACTTATATATATAAAAAAATACACGATATACACACATTTGCTCATAGTAATAATATGACTATGAGACTAACTAAAATATCTTTAATAAAAGTACTAAAATTTTACCTCTCTTGGTATTCTGCTTTCCATCTTCACTGGAACAATGAGCAATTTCATATGCTTTTGATGCAGTAACTCTTCGGTATCTTAGTATAACATAGGAGACAATCAGATTGGCACATAGTAGACTGGTTGCCTGCTTTAAGTAGGCCTTTATTCTGCATTCGATTCGAATTTAAAAACTACTTTCTCTACAAAATTCGTACATCTAAGTCTTTTGCCTTAATAAATTTCAAAGAACTTCCTACTTAAGATAATTTAGCCTTGCCCAATAACCCTTGGTAGATGTCGTTGATGGCTCCTCACTTCTTCTATGCAACTACATGATTAATGCGACTATGTGCGTACACCCACCCCCCTTTGCAGCACAATCTTCACATTTGATATGGTTTAGTTCTCACTCTGTGCTCTGCTGTAATGTGCTTTAACAACTTAACTATAAACCATAATACGGAAACTCGTAAATTAATTAATGGTTTAAGGCTATAAAAACGGCTCTACCATAGGATGTAAACTACACATACTTAACAAGTTTAGCATCTCGGATTTCGGAGCTTCTGTATGAGGAATTTTTCGCCATGAACAAACCCTTCTTCCATTTTCCTCCTTACCACTGAAGTCGAAAAACACCAAAAAAAGCTAGATACAGGCGATAAAGCATGTGAACAAACAACGTTAATATGTTATTCAGTACTACAGTTAACTAGTCTGGTGACCCCCCTTTGTGTACTGTGATGTCACGCAGCAATTTTAACTTTAAGCGCTCAAGAATTGTGACAATTGAATAAGTTTGTCAGTTTTGAAAATGATAGATAATGAAAAAAAATTATTTTAAAAGTTAAGTTAAAGTGTATTACACAACATTTCTGACATAGGAAACTTCCTAATTATATTGGCAAAATACAAAGTTTATTATCAATATAGAATACATTTTATTGTTTTGACACTACAATAGTTTTAGCCACAGTTTTTTCCCAATCTTCCTTATGTCCCGGTTTTTTGAATTTCTTTACTTTAGCCTTCTTATGATGAGCTCTCTTAGATGGTTCAAGTATATTTCGCTTTTGAAGACTCTTAAACCTGGAAATAAAGATCTGGTTACTAAATATTTAAAATATCTATAATGTCATTTGCATCAGGAAATACAATAAGAACAGATTTTAGAAGAAGTATAAGCTTCAAATTTTTAGTAGGTATTACTAAATGGCAAAAGAAGAAATTGAGAAACATTTAATGCTGCTACAAGTGCTTACCTATCAGTTAACAAATTGCCTTCTTTCTTTAATGCTCTCAAATTGCCTGAAATGTCTTGTCCCATTTGAAATTCCAACCCTGGGTCTTCAAATTTAGTTGAACTCAATATTTTTGGTTTTAATTTATTTTTCTCTGCCCTAACTTTCCTAATTTCCCTAAGTTTTTTGTGTCTCTTCTCAGTTTTTTCAAGGTCCTTTTGTAATGCCTTTAGCCTATGGATATCACCAATTTTCTTCTTTTCCAATTTTATTGATTTACGCTCTTTTTCTAATTGTAATTGCTCTCTCTGTTTTCTGCGCTGTTTTAAGCTTTTCTTTTTATTCTGCACTGGAGGATTTATACTAATTCTATCTAAATCTTCATCCTCTAAATTATTTCCTTCATTCTTTGAAGGCATTCCTTCAGACATCTCTATTACCCATTCTGACTGCTTCTGTTCTTGGGGAACTTTTCTAAACATATTTCGGGTGACTCTAAAATAAAATTCATTAGCAAAAAAAAACATAAATGTTTCTTTTTATCTACCTGGTTAAATGTTCTTCTTGCTTAATAATTTTCACTTCCTCCTCTGCAACTGTCTTTAATAAGTCTTGATGATCTTTAAATGAAGGGTTATAAGACATACCAGGATGAGGTATTTCAACTGCTGGGAAAAGGCTTTGCTTCTCTTGGACACTTTTTTGAGTTCTCTTGATAGGTACTCCTAAAACATCTTACATTTACCAACTGTCCTAAGATAGTGAAGAAATAGTATCTAACTTGCAGTGGAGTCATGGATTACAATAAAATGAACATCTTGCAGTCTCCCTCCACTTAATTATTAAACATCATTAAGTTTTTTAAAATTCCTGACATATTTCGGACACAGCAGTGTCCATCATCAGGGGATACTAAAAGGAAATAGTTTTGAACAAAGAAACAAAAAGACAAACAGACACCAAAAAAAATTCAAATTAATATAAGGCAAACATACAAAAGTTTAAAACTGGTATCAGTTATCCACACCAGGGTTCAAGTCCCTGTTAAAAAACTCACAAGGATGAATAGATACATCAATAATTATTGTCTCATCTATGTTGAGAAGTCCTAAAAGCACCATGCTACATGATGAAATTGTAGTAATGCACCATCAGGTACCATGGTGCTTTTAGGACTTCTTAACATAAATGTCACCTAGGTTTGAGTTTAGTATTTTCTTTAGCATACTCTTCAGTCCAATTATTGACGTCTCTATTCATCCTTGTCAACCATAGAATGTAAATAAATAAAATTAAAAATAATAATAATAAATAAAGGGTTTTTTTGACATAGACTCAAATCCTGGGGTGGATAACTGATATAAACTTTATACTTTTGTAAGTGTGCCTTATATTAATTTGAAGTTTTTTTGTGTCTGTTTGTTTTTTTGTTCAAAACTATTTCCTTTTAATATCCCCTGATGATAGACACCGCTGTGTCCAAAACATATAGGGAATTTTAAAAAACTGAATGGTGTTTAATAAATAAGTGGAGGGAGACTGTAGGATTTTCATTTTAACTTTTATAAGATTGTTTACAATACAATTATTATACAATTGTGTTATTTATTTATTAACTATAATTCATGATTAAGCTTAATTATATTTTATTTACTATAAATTTATAACATTGCTAAAACTAAAGCATGTAATATGATACAGCATTTATTTTTGTTAAAAATTGAATGTTATAAAATAAATAAATAAAGAAAATACCTTACAAGAAATACATCAAGCACATTTTTTTTAAAGTAATAGGTGTAGTTCTATTGTATTGGTAGCCAAATTAACTATTGTCTTTGTGGTTCAGGAAAAAGTAACAAATAATGCTATTTTTGTGACATGTCTCATACTTACATTTTATCTTTAAAGTTATATTGGTTAAACTGGTAATATGGGATTTAAAAAAAAACTCTTTATTCAAAATGGTTCAGGTAATTAGTTTCAAGGAGTTTATCTGATATCCAAATTAAGGGCCAAAACAGTTTTAATCAATTTTTTTTCTTGAAAGCCTTAATTCTGAATTTTTACTTCAGGTTTGTCTTAAATATACATAAATATACAGGGTGTTTTTTTAATATTGCGACGAAATTCAGGGGCGTGTTCCTTGGACAAAAATCAAGCAAAAAAGTTCCTATGAACATATATCCTAAATGTCTTAGATTTTACACTAAGGATAAGATCTTAGATGTTGGTAAAGTTGAAAGAAAAAAACTTACTTTTTTCAATAAATTTGATAGGCCTCTAGATATTTTTCTGAATTGGTACAATTTCTAAGCATTCATAGTGTTTTTTCTATACAATTTAAATGTTTATATTCGCCATTGGTGTTCATGCGGGCTTTGAACTAATTTATTTTTTTTAAGAAAAGGGTACAGCACTGGTTTTTCATGTAATAAAAAATACTTTTGAATTCATTATTTTTGTTAGAGTATATCTGGTCTGATGTTAATTTTTTGCCTGATGCATGGTTTTCAAATAAAAAAATAAAAACCATTATTGTGAATAGCCATAACACCTAAATCTGATTATCTTAATCAAGTAATACTTTTATAACTCTATACTAGTATTACTTTTATAACTTTACCACCTCTAGTATAAAATCTAAGATGTTTAGATATTCATAGGAACTTTGTTGCTTGTTTTTATCTAAGAAACAAGATCCTGAATTTTCTTTCAATATTAAAAAAACATCCTGTATATGTGAGTTGCTATAAGGAAAAGAGTTGGTTCACGGGTAAGTTTAATATACTTTCCACCATCTAGACTAGCAAAATGAAAACAATGGCATACAGTTGAATGAATAAAACTACTTTTTTTCTGATTTACCTAATTATCGGTGTTAATATTATCATTGTTGCAGACTATTTACAAATACATTTTACATGAAAAACATTAATACTTATATCTCTATTAGTAATATATTTACCTGTATTTCTTAAATTATGCACTTTAGTAATCTTTTCTGTCCATGGATCATTCTGTATTTCAAAGTTTTTTCTATCATCCCAAATATCCTTTAAATATTCACCCCTTTTTTCTTGTTTAGCTTTTTTAAGTTCATTCAGCCTTCGCTCCGCAATGGCATTGATCTCTTTAGCTTTAAGGACACCTTTATCCCTATCCCCCAGTTCTTTTTTCTTTATTAGTATGCTTTTGCGTTCCTCTGGAGTTTGAACCCTATTTCTCTTTTTGATTGGATCGGGTACATTTGTATGTGGTCTCAAAGCTGAAAAACATTTTAGTGGCTTCTGAGCAGCTTTCAGCTTGCGTCTTTGCCTTAATGATATCTGGGGCTCCTCAGCAGTTTTATCCAAAACAAATAACTGTTCATCTGAAATGATATCTAAATGACCTCCAAGTCTTTCTTCTTCACGTTGGTCCTCTAAGAACTCTTCTATGTCGTCTACTTTCGTGTGTTTTCTCCATGATATTTTCGATTTTTTTGATACACGTTTTCTTTTTCCTGTTGAAATTCCCATTTTATCACTTACTGAAATGAAATTGTTTTCAAAAAGAAAACACACCAAATAGGATTAAACCTAACCCTAGAATTACAATATGGTGGTATCACGTAATGGTGCTTTTACATGAGCATTGAGCAATTTGCGACGGTGGGACGATGGCTATAACCGATTCCAAGCGATCTATCGGTTTTAACCGCGGTTAAGCCCTTGAACAGTCCCTTTATAACATATAACCAATCGTGTCCGCTTGGACGTGTTTGGTTTGGTTGAAGTAACTTCGTAATTTGTCAGCTGTCACTATCATAATTTTGTTTGTTTTTAAATAATACCCCAGAGGCCAGTAATATTATATGTAATTAGTTCTTAAACATAAATATCAAAAAAGAAAACTTATTAGCCATAATAAATTTTGTGTCATTTTCAAAAAGGAAATAATTTGTTGTTTGTTTTTATTTTTTCCCCGCACTTATTTCAATATCTTTGACATTTGACGTTTAGAAAACAGCTCCGGACGTGGGTAATTACTGTTCCAAATTGATGACGTATAAAGGGCTAATTGGTGACGTCACGTATCTCGAGCAGTTATAACTATAACCGCTTGGACGTGTTTGGTTAATACCATTTAGGAACGGTAATTACCGATAGACCGCTTGGAATCGGTTTATGAATCTTGCAATGACAGTGATAGGCACAAAGCACAAATATATAGAGAAGTGGTGGTTGCATACAAACTGATAGAAATTCTTCTGACAAGTCAGCTAGCGTCCTCTAGCTTGGCAACGGAAACTGTTGTAACTAACTTAACAGTCTGACGTGCCTAATTGGACCAATCAAAATGGTAGAAAGGCGTGGCCAAATTAAGGAGGGAAATCAAATTTCATTTCATCTGACAATCTTATCATTTAATCGTAATATCTAAAGCAAACGCTTAGTCAAAAAGGTTACACATAGAGAAAAGAGCCTTTTTGATTAGGTGTTAGCATCAGATATTGATCTGAATAAAAATAAAACTTTTCAGCTTTATTTTACATATCTAAATGAGTTAATTTACTGCAATCAACTAACAATAGTGTACGACATATCACCAATTGGACAAATGAAAATAAAACAATGTTTTTCTTTAATACATTCATTATTTAATTTTCCTGAAAAATAATTACTTAAAATGATATACATAATATACAATAATTTATGGTAATAGACATTATATAAATGAGAATTAATCTAAAAATGTTTTAAATGTATTTTGTTAGCACTGAACTACCCTAATTTTAAACAGATTAGAAATCAACAGATTAGGTTGTCAAAATTTTTGTGCTATTTTCTTATCATACATGTAAAGGCATTAGCTTAATAATATCCTTTATTTACACATAGATCCAATAGAGGATGAATTATCCTTATTTTATATGTACTTGTATCGGTTTCCTAAATAAAAATTAAACAGATTTTAAAAATTATGTATGAAATGTTTTCAGTTTATTTCCCCACCAAGCCCATTCCGTCCATTTCAACTATTAAACGTATTGTCAATAAGTCCAAAGGTACCGTAATAAATAATTGTAAATGTTCAACTCAGGATATCGAAAATAGAGCCAAAGAAAGAGAGCACAGAGATCTTAATATTCTACTGAATGTGGAGGAAAACAAGATACGAGTACGAGATACAAGATACAAGTACGAGGGTTCTTGGGCAAGAGGTAAATAAACATCATACAACGGTGTTATTGTGCACTTTAAAAAAACACAAATAATATTCGTATAAATTCGAAAAACATCAAGAGCTGCAGGAAGGAGATGAAGAGCGAAGAATGGCATTTTGTTTTGAAATGACGTAAAGAGCAAATAATGATAGGAATTTTTTAATAAATATTTGTTTTACCGATGAATGTACATTTACCCTCAACAATGAACCAAATGTTCAGAATTGCCGGTATTGGAGCCAAGAAAATGAACATCGTTTTGTTCATATTCGGACACAATATCCCCAAAAAACAAATGTATTCGGAGGGATTGTCGGACACCATATCATTAAACCCTTTTTTATGGACTATAACCTAACAGCTGAAACCTATTTGGACTTATTTCAAAATCAAATTGGACCCGCCTTGGAAGAAGTTGTTCAGAAAGATCAAATGATCTGGTACCAAATGAATGGTTGCCCGGCCTATAATGCCCGTATGGTTAGAGAGTGCTTGGAAAATGCTTTTAACGGCAATATTATTGGTCCACGGTACCGGATTCTTTGGCCAGCCAGGTCACCTGATCTTTCACCGAATGAATTCTTTTTGTGGGGTCATTTAAAAAGTGTCATTTATAAAAGTGTAAAATTTGGGAATCCAAACCAGTTACAAAACGCTATTATTATATTATTATTATAATGTAATAAAATTTCCCAATATCAACTTAGTAACGTTAGAAATGAATTTTATAATCGGTAAGGATATTGTTTAGCTGTTAATGGGGGGGGGGGGGTTGTTTGAACATTTAATTAATTGATGTTTTTATGTAATTCTCTATTATTTTTAAAAAAGTTATTGTATTTTATTTTTCCACACTTAGTAAAATATTAAGAGTTTTGTTTCGGATCTATTTTCGATCTTCTGAGTTAAACATTTATAATTATTTATTGCAATGTCTTTGGACTCGAATTTACTACTAATAGGTTTAATGGTTGAAATGGACCAGATAGGCTTGATGGTAAAATAAGTTGAAAATATTTCAGATACGGTTTAATTAAATTGTAAGTATGATAAAATAATTTTTTGGATAATGTCTTGGAAAAAAAGGAAGTAGATTGTCTGAAGATAGAACTTGAATTAACCAAAAAGTTGCTTATAAGCTCTGAATATACTATAGAGTTGCAAAAAACAGTGCTTAATTCTCATAATTTGCATGTTTCCTAATCAAAGCATGTCTCACTTTCAAATAGTAGTAACCGTATCTCGACAGCAGCTACTAACTCATATAGTAATATATTCAAATCAGAGATATAGGGTTTGTATTAATAACACCAGGAAAATATGTGGGGGTGTTGCTGTCCATTGTCAGGATGATAAATCGTTACAGGCCTTAAAAACCTCTCTTAGAGCTACAGAATTGATGAAGCTCTAAAGTACAATTCAAGGTTACTTGTAAGGTATGTGCGATTGGAGGGATTGGAAACATCTGAGCAGATAATCAATAACATCACTGCTTTAAATAATAACTTGGAGGCTGTTTCCTCTGAAATCAGGTTTATTACCAAACAAAGGCACTCAAATAACATATATGACTTGGTGATTGAAGTCTCTCCTACGGTTCGGGGATTGCTACTCAAAAAAATAATTTATTTTTATTGGATGGAGGAAATCTAAAATTGAGAACTATTTACGTGTCATTAAGTGCTACCGTTGCTGTGGATACGGCCACACAAGGAAGGACTATAGGGAGCGCAAAGATCTGTCCCAAATGTCAAGGGACCATAATCTGAAAGAGTGTAAGTCCAGTGAGAAGAGTTGTATAAGTTGTGTTAGAGTGTTAGTTCTAGACTAAACAAGCGAAGTAGGCATAAATCAGCAATCGATCATTACGCTTATAATAAGGATTGTCCGGTATATGTAGGTGATCTTTCAAAACTAAGATCTAAAATTATAACTGTTGATTTTTGTTTTTTGTTAAATGGTTAGGAATGCGCCTTCTTTGTTAAATATTGCCAATACAAATGTTAGATCCATTTTGCCTAGTATTGCAGAGCTTAATAACTTTAGTAACTAATGTATTTGATATTACAGGAGTATCAGAGTCTTGGTTAAATTCAGCTATCTCATCCAATAATGTATCTTTACCCTGCTTTTCATTTTATAGGAAAGATAGAGTTAACAGGATAGGTGGTGGTGTGGGGGTTTATGTGAGGTCCATTATTCCCTGTGAGATTGTCAACATTGAGATCGATGTAAGTTTTGAGTTTATTTTTCTAAAACTAAAACTAAATGTTTCTAGTGTAGCATTGATTATGATTTATCGTCCTCGTTACACAAGGGTTTCTAACATTTTGGAATTTTTTAATGAATACATTCCTAACTTGCTTACTTTCTATGACTTTGAGTTATAATGGGTAACTTTAATATTGCCATCCTTAAGCCAAATTCATTATTCAATGTTGTAGATATTCCCGGATTCTTTCAACTTATAAATGCGGCTACACGTAACTAACTCATCACTTACATGTCTTGATACAATTTTTATAAACTGCAGAAATATTTGTCACAATAAATTTGTGGCACTATGATTTCAAATATAAGTGACCATAACTATATGTTATTCTGTACTTAGTAGATATAAAAATAGAAAAACCGCAGCAAAAAATTATTAGTATTCGTTGTTTTAAGAATTTTAATTTAATTAATTTTCAAACTGATTTTCAAAATATTACTTAGGACCACTTATTTTACATTAAAGATATAAATGAAAATGTTTTATTCTTGCAAAATAACATAACTTTCTTATTTAACAAACATGCCTCACATAAACAAATTAGAGTTAGTAAGATGCCAGCCCCATGGCTAACGGATAACTTAAAAATAATTCCTAATAAGAGGGATAGAGCACATGAAATATAAACAAAGTACGACACCTGAAAATTGGAGTCTTTACAGGGATAGACGTAATTTTGTCCTTGCATCCACCAGGCGTGAAAAGGCGGCGTTTCTTCACTGGTTGGAAGCTGTCAAAACTGGTAAGAAACCTTGGAAAGGCTTAGGTAACTTAAATATTAAAACAAAAACTGAATCAGAACTACCAATTGAGCTAGGCCAGCCCAATACAATTAATGACTATTTCGCAAAACAATTATTCCAATATTGGTAACTATAAATTAAGTTTAAATTTATTTTAAAAATTATTTTGCTTTTTATACACTATACAGTTTTAGAAAAAATGACTAAGCATGATTAATTTGTAATTGCTATTGAGATTATAACGTATGCCATGTGTTTTGCTGACAATGACTTTTCCTATTTGGGCGCTAGCGTTCCGACAAGACGACAGGGAGACTACACAGCGACAGCGATCCTTGCTGTCTATTGTCTTTGGTATAAATTGATAATAATTAGCCAAAATAGCGCGCGGGACACCTTCTCCCTTCTGATTACTGTCCGGTACGGTATGCTGCAGAAGTTAGTTGGCGTTTTGGCGTATTCCGGCTAAGGAAATATTAGAGTCTCTTTTCTACAAAATGATAACTCAAGAGATTTAAGCACAAAACATCAAGCTGCTGCTTTACTTGGTAAAATTCAAACTTTCCATTTTATTATTTCTACTGTCATCTGGTATGAAATTCTTTCTAAAGTCAATGTTGTAAGTAAAGTCTTACAAACTTCAAATGTGGACTTAAATTTGGATATTGACGCTTTAGAGAAGTTGCTTAGTTTTTTAAAAGACTTACGCGACGAAGAAAATTTTAATAGGTTTTATAGCATTGCGGCCAACTTATCAAACGACCTAAGCATTAATATAGCATTTCCCCAAGTTCGTCAAAGAAAAGTAAAAAAATAGTTCTCGTATGAACATAATGATGAAGCAATTATCGACCATAAGGAACAATTTAAAATTAATTTTTATTAAAGGGAATAGAAAGGGATAGAGCACATGAAATATAAACAAAGTAAGACCCCTGAAAATTGGAGTCTTTACAGGGATAGACGTAATTTTGTCCTTGCATCCACCAGGCGTGAAAAGGTGGCGTTTCTTCACTGGTTGGAAGCTGTCAAAACTGGTAAGAAACCTTGGAAAGGCTTAGGTAACTTAAATATTAAAACAAAAACTGAATCAGAACTACCAATTGAGCTAGGCCAGCCCAATACAATTAATGACTATTTCATAAGCATTTTTAATAAGTCAAATGTTTGTCTTAACAAAATTAACTATTACCAAAATCATAAGTTTTACACAGATCACACCTTTCATTTTGCCCTGGTTGACCAGATTACTGTTTCTAAAGTCATTAATAATATAAAATCGAATGCAGCTTGAAATGATGGAATTTCCGTTTAAATGTCGCGTCTATGTTTGCCTCTTAAATCTTATTAATCTCAGATCTTAAATCTTATCTTATTAATCATATTGTAAACAGTTGCCTGGAAATTGGTCATTTTTCTAGACTATGGTGCGAATCTATAGTATGCCCAGTTTCCAAAATTCCTAATCCCAAAAATGTTCAAGACCTACGGTTTTTAAGTCTCTTGTCTCTTGTCTCTAAAATCTTGAAAAGAATAGTACATGGTCAACTGACAGATCACCTTTGTGAGACTAATATTATACCAGTTTAACAATCCGGACTTATAAAGGGTCATAGCACTACTAGTGCTCTTCTAAATATTACAGTTAATATCGATTAGAGTCTTAGACAAAAAGTTGGTTGTGATGCCTGACAAGACTAAAGACAGCATATCCAGAAGACCTAAAGACAGCATCTCCACAAAGTTATGTGAATACCAGGGGTATAGGTGAAACAGGAGTTAAATATGGCCGCATCATTGGTGTACTATTTTTTATTTTTCAGAAAATTTAAACAACTTATTGGTGTATAAAACTTAATAAAGTCTTATAAACACGTGTAGCACAAAACAAATATAAATATTCCTATGCCTCTGTTTGTCGTAGAGAACCGCCTCCTAAAAAACCTGACAATAACGTAAAACACCTGCTCCTGGAACACATCTGGGTTGGGCCAATCAGTTTAATTGGCTCGGCGCGAAACGGCCATGATTTTGCTGTTGTAGTAACCAAGCCAATCAGATAACCTGTCGATCGCGCGCCGAACCTCTATTGTGCTATGTTGTCATATTTGTTTCATTTTAATAAATATGCGGAAATAGTTTTCGTATGTAGCATTGATTTAATGCAAATCATGCGAATCCAATATTATAATTTGTTTATTCAAATTGAATAGAAACCTACAAAAAGGTTATTTTCTTCTTAGTTTTTAGAGACTTAATTAGCATATACAATGATAGTTATAATAAATTAAAATAACAACTTTATTTTAAAACTTTTAATAGATAAGTCACACCCCATAACTTCCTTTTCAAGACACCGATAAAGTTGTTAAATGATACATTGCCTTATTAAAAGAAATTAAGAGGAACCTTACATATGTGTAGCGGGAATCATATTTTTAACACAGTTTAAAGAAATATTTTTGTTATTTTCAGTTTTGTGGAGACACAATTGCGGGTCTTAGCCTTCTCACAGATAGTATAATGCGTCTAGTACATGACAAGAATAAGGATTGGTATGCACACATTTACTTAAAAAGGAGATCACTGTATATTATGAAGGGAACTGCAAGATTTGATTATACACATGAAATTCTTAGTAACGAACATAGTGTTTTTAAAGGAAACAAAGTATTTAAAGATAGGAGAATTAGCGTTATTTGTAGAAATGAGCCATCTGCAGAACATGCAGAGAGCTAAGTGACCATTTTAAAAATAAAGAATATTTGTTACTGTTTTTTTTTTATTTACTATCAAGTTACTAACATAAACTGTCCCATTTACGTCACAGAATTACTTACTACCTGTGTCAAATATTACAATTCTGCGTTAAAAAATGGTGGAGAACAGTGACACGCCAGTCCGAGTTTTGGGGAAGAAGGTTTGTACAGTATTCGTAGGTAAATCAAAAACTAGGGGTGAGAAGTGGTTTGAGAACGAGATTTGGAAAAAGATAAAAGGTAAAGAACACCTGTTGACTGGATGAAAGATGATGCGGACTTTTATGACTATTCCTTCTATAGCCACGAATATAATACAGCAAGGCCCATTTTTCGGATACAGTGGTTAAATTGACAGTAACCGATGCATTTTAGAATTAACCCGGTACAAAAAACCTTACGTTTCAAAATTAACCAGTGAAATCAGCTGGTTGTGACCGCTGAGGCATTGGATTAACCGGGATTTTAAGGTGGAATATTGGTCAAATAGATTAGAATAGATCAAATAGATTGGAAACTTGGTCAAATAGATAGATTCTTCCTAAAGGCCTGGTTATAGTACAAAACCGTTCCTGTTGCGATTTACGTTCTTGGTGATGCTCTGTAAAAATAGGTAAATTATACATTTGTTGACGGCCGACGTCTCTGTTTGTTTGACGCTTGCCCAGAATGAAAAAAGTAAAAAAAGGAGAGAAGGAGGAATCATATTTATCTTTTTTCCATAAAACGCCAACTAACTGTGTATGTTTATGTTAACTATTTATATTTGCAAGAATATTCTTGTTTCATTATTTCCCAATATTGCAATTGTTATAAGATTATTTCTGACTTTACCTTTAACTGTGGCATCAGGAGAGCGTAGCTTTTCAAGGTTAAAATTAATAAAAAACTATTTGCGCTCAACTGTGTCACAGGAAAGATTGAGTGGTCTTGCAACAATCGCAATTTGAACAAGACATAGGCGAAAAAATTAGCTATTGTGAATTAATATAGGATTTTGCATGGAAAAAGGCAAGAAAGGCAACATTTTAATTCAGTATTGTTTAATATTTTTTAAAACCTATATATGTCTACATATGTTTCCTTATTTTCTTTTATGTTATAGGCACATGTTATTTTTTTTTACTGCATTTATTATTAATAAGTGTTCCTAGAAATTTTTTTTTATTTAGTTTTGTAATATTTTATGTTAATGTATTATGACTGAATGTTGTTTTTTTGTTTATGCTATGTTAATGTGCGCTTATTAAAATAAATACTATATATGCTGTGTGCAGTAAACTGTTATACGAAAAAAAATGTTGTCATTATTTTAGTGGTGGCGAGGAGCGCCAATAATTATCTTGCACGAAGGCGCCCTCACCCCTAGGAACGGCTCTGCACGAGATTGCTGGGTTTTTAATACATTTGTTATTATTATCCTATTATAGATTCGAACGATTCGGTTACCGGTGATTCTCCGGACAGAGAGAAAACGCCCGTAAAGAAAAAAAAGGGTAACATATTAAACCAAGATTTAATAATTACTGGATGGCTCGGGAGGGCTCTGGGCTTTAAAGAATGGCTACGGCCGGTAGACAATAATCCGTATAGTGCATTTTGTGCATGCTGTGATGCATCGTTGGTTTCGGAAATCTCTACTTTGAAAAGGCATGGCGAGAGAACAAAACATAAAAATAAAATAAGAAATTTCGCATCTACATCTGGTATGGCCTCCAGCCTAAGTTGAGTACCTTTTTCTCAAGAGATAGCCATTTTGATGGTCAAGTCAAGGAGCGTGAAATAAACCTTTGTGGTTTCATTGCCGAACACAATATCTCTTACAAGGCCGTGGATCACTTATCAAACCTCCTGAAAAGTAAGGTTACAGATTCTAAGCTTGTAAAAAATATCAATTTAGGCAGAACTAAAGCAGGTGGAACCATTACAAACGTTATAGGCGAAACACATAAAGAAGAGTTAGCAGAAAAATATAAAAATCAAAATTTACTATTTTAGTAGATGAATCTACGGACATCGGCACAATTGAACAGATTTGTATTGTCATAAGATTCTTTGATAATAATAGACTGATAATAGAAACAAACTTTTGGGAACTCGTACCAGTTGAAAGTAGCACCGCAGAAGGTTTATTTGAGGCAATTATACAAACCTTTCAAAAAAGAAATATACCATTAGACAATATTATTGGCTTCGGATCCGATTGTTGTAATGTGATGATGGGAAAATCTCATTCTGTTTTTACTAGATTTGCAGATTTATGTCCTGGAATAAAAATAGTTAAATGTATTTGCCACACTTATTTGCCTGCAAGATTCTACCAAGATCTATTGAAGACCTTGCCAGGGATGTGTATTCTTTTTTCAAGGTCTTTATAATTTTGGTTTTTCTCTTTTATAACTTATATATTTTTTATTTTATACCGTAGTCCAGAGAATTTTGGAGCAGTGGAATACACTTCTACTATTTTTTACAGAAAAGAAGCACGTCAAAAGATTACACAGTGTTGAAAAAATTTTTGAAACTCTCGGACCCGCACGCAAAACTTTATTTCCTCTTCCTTAGTTTTGTGTTGCCAGAAGTAACAGAAATAAATCAGTATTTTCAATCGGATAAGTTAATGATAGGCGATGTTTATGCCAAAATAGAATATTTGTATAAGGAACTGTTATACTGCTTTCTGAAAAGACCTTATGTTAAAAAAACTGACTTATGGGAAATTGAACCTGAGAATAAAAATGAATTTATTGATATAAATTCATTCCAATAAATAAATTCAAGATATAAGAAATCAAAGAATAATCAAGATACAAGAATAAATTCAATACAAAATACTGCGAAATTTGTACTTAACATTATTTCCTTGCCTCATTCAAATGCTTCGTGTGAACGAATTTTTTCGCAGGTTCATTTAATAAAAACAAAGCAACGAAATTCATTATTGACAACTTCCATAAATAGAAATTTATTGGCAAAGCAAGAAATTGGTAAAAATACAAACTCTTGCATTGATTTTAAGCCTAATAAAGAAATGGTAAATAAAATGAGCAAAAATTTCATTTATAAAAATTCTCAAAATAATATTACTCTAGAACCTGAAGGCGAAGATGAATTTTTACATTTTATCTGACTAATAAGTTCTTTTTAATAAGATATTTTTCTTTAATTTGCTGCATTAAAAACTAATAAAAATAAAAATATATGTGTTTATTACATAACTGACAATGTTTTTTACCCCAATCCTCATTTGAATTATTTTACATTTGGCACGGCCGAAGCTCGTAAAAATACAGCAATTTTCGATCCTACGCAAGTTACGGGTACAACCTTATGCCGACCCTGCATACTTTATTTAGAAATAGCTTAGTTGTTGTTGTCATTTTTAGAACCTATAAATATAATGTAATAGACAAGAGCAATAATAATTAATATAGTAATCGATGTAGTCATTATCTATCAATCAAGTTAGTTGTAAGTTAGTTAGTCCCCGTTCTCAATAAATTTATTTTTTAAAAAAGCAAATGCTGGTTGTTGTCCTTTAACTGGCGCAGTCGGTAGTTCGGTCTTTCCAATATTGGACAAAAATCGCCATATTTGGGTCCGTTTCTACGGTTTGAAGATCGCTACAATCCCTGGAAGCTGAAAGAAGACCTGCAGAAACCTTCAAAGAACAAGAATCGTCGGAAGTACCTGCAGCGATCCAATTGAAGCAACCACCCGTTCAGCACCGGATTGAGAACAGCTATAGTTTAGATCTTGGGAATACAAAAATCGATTCCTTTAGGAAATTAGGCTAAGAGACAAATGGAAATTTTGGCAAGAACCTTACTGTAAGTGAACATTTTTCCTTACCATTAATTTTAAATCCTTTTGGTGATATATTTTTGCATGTATTTTTTGAGTATTTTGGTATATTTTAATATTTACCAAGGTGTATTTTATTTTATTTGCGTGAATTTTAATTGAAGTTTTTACCATTTATTTTTATTTCTTTATAAAAAGACGCTTTACCTTTTTATAACCTTTATTTTTACAATTTTTATAGTTAATAATTGTAAATTTTACTAGATTTTTGAATTTCTTTTATGTCTGAGCATGAAATAAGAGAACTCAACGAGTTCATAAATTTTTTGCAAACCGTTTCTCACGAAGAACTAAGACCTTTACCTTCAATTACTATCGAAAAAAAGAAAATGAGTCAAATAGATATTGGTATGTTAAGATATCAAGCTGACAGTATCCCTACTTTTGATGGCAATCCAAGACAACTCAATAGATTTATCACTGCTTGTGAGCATGTACTTCAAAACTTTCAAGATGCCACTAATTTAAATAATCCGATAAATTTAGCTTTAATTGATACAATTTTAATGAAACTGAGAGGTCGTGCAGCCGATCTTATATGCTCTAACTCAGATTTAAACCCATGGTTATTAATTAAAGACGCACTTTTAATAACTTTTTTAGATCAGCGTAGTATTGAATGTTTGATACAAGATTTAATTTTATTAAAAATACGTAGAAATGAAAATCCTGTTCAATTTGGTATGAGAGTGCAAGATGCTCGTTCACTCTTATTTTCAAAACTCAATACTTCCGTTGCAGATGAAAATGAACGTAGAATTAAGTTTGCACACTACGAAAATTTTGCCCTTAAAATATTTTTAAATGGATTACCTTACCAAATCCAACTTGTTGTTAGGCTAAGAAACCCTGTTACAGGTTTAATCTCCAACAGATATATTAATTGATTTATTAAGTTTTTTTTACCAAGATAAAGTAAATCGCAACCATAGTTTCATAAAATAATTTATTTAAAAATCATACATAAATATACATACTACACAGATATGATATACCGTTAAGATGGTCCCTCCTAACATACCCGATCTGAAACGCAAGGAAAACCATTATTGGATGAGGAAAGTAAATAATAATATGGGATATTGTTTCATTGTTTTGTTGATTGAATAGAATTAAGAACTGCCATTGATTTTGCATTGATTTTACCTTGCAGGTCAATTTGGCCTATTTTAGATTTTAATGAATACTGAGCACATTAACTATTTGTTTATTTTGTTCAAATCATAAGGATCAATAGTGATAAGAATGTTAATGTCAATCTGGTCTGTCAGTTTTTTTTTGTAAATGATTGTTGCTAAACCATGGCCTCAAGTTATAGATTGCTCCATAGTTGCAAATTACTTAAACCAATGTTGGTAGTGTTGGTACCAGATAGTACCCAGTAGTTAAACCCAGCATGTCAACACCTAGGTACTTGACAGATAAATGCATTCCTTAAAATTTGGAGGGAACTGACAATCCTATTTTTAATAGATTCATTCTTTATCTGGTTCTAGAGTATGACAGATAGTTTCGCTTAATGCGGATGTGAAAAGGTAGACCCTATCTTAGCCTAATTTTTTTTGTAGTTACTAGTATGTGCTAGGATAGCTTAATTGCTGATTTTCTAAGTAGGCTTAAGAGTTTATAGGGCTCCTTGTTTTTGTTGTGTTAAATAAACCCCAGAAAAGGCCACATTCCATCTTCGGTAAGTTAGCACATGTTACATGCCTAAGTCATTTTCCTATTTTTTTCATCTAATTAATTTCTTATTTGCATGCTTTTCGGTTTAACTCAAAAGAACATCAATGCATCCAACTTTTCAGAGAGCAATTTTATAAAATTTAACTTACTTACCCACACAAAAATGCCATAAAATTGACAGCCATGTCGAACCTCATGTGTGGTCCCCATTTTTAGGCCTTCCTGTACCTTCTGCTTATCCTCTGCTTCTGCTTTTGCTGCATTTTTATTGTTACTGCTTCCACCTCACTTGCTACTCCACGTGTTACCACATCAAGTCGCTTGGATCATCACCTCCGGAACCTGCATTCCTTCCAATCGGCTACACCTAATACCGATTGCCCTCCACTACCTGCTAGACATTCTGGAAGCATCCTAACTGGTCGATCTGCTGCTGCCTCTTTTGACCCAAACGTATAGCTTCCAACAAAGGAGCCCCATTCAGATCAGGTGGGCCCTGCTACCAGTCGGAGATACTCAGAATTTCAGGTAGTCCCTTTTTCTTTTTGGCTTGGTTTCTCCAGGTATTGATTTATTGGTTCGTCGCAATTTATAGATTATTTTTTTTTTTAATTAATATGTAGAAATGATCACAGATTTTAAATTCAATTTAGCAAAATTGTTTATATAACCACCATCACTGATTTGATTTGAAATTGGGAACTGAGTATATACGTATATGCGAGGTATTATCAGATGTACAATTGAATAAGTATTAAGTGCTAAATTTTACTTTATTTTCTTTCTCATAATTTTAAATTTCATAATTATAACTTAAGTATTAGAGCATTACTGTCTTTGTATTTATTTTTTTTGAATTGAGGTTATAGATTAAATTAGTTGTCAATTATGACATTGATTTATCTTTCAATACTAAAGCTGGGTTTAACGATATAAAGCTGCGTTTTCTTTGCGTGCCCTAATAAAGGCTAATAATCATAACCCTGGAACCCACATTTAGGCATTGTGCGAGAAACAGTGCAATAAATTTGGCGCCCAACGTGTCAGTTCATGCTTTACCAATTTTTTTTTTCTAATGGCTTTTGATTATATTAAACATTAGCAGTTAATTTTGATTAGTTGTTTTAGAAGGTTGACTTTACCATTCTTATTTTTTTTGACTTTGTCATCAGTTCAGTGTTTCTTCTCATTAAAAAAAAAAGAGAGAATTATCAATACATTTTATTTAAGTTGGTGACCAGTTACCAAAAACCAAGGAAATATCTTCAGGTGTTGTAGGGAAGGATAAATGATTCAAGTGTTATAGGATTACAGGGTGGTGTGAAGGTGAAAAAAGAAAGGGAAAGGAAAAGGAAAGAAAAGGGAAGAAAAGGAAAAATATTTTTTTTAAATTCTTGAATAGAGGTATTGTCGAGAAGAAGTAGTACTTTATAAAGTATCATAGAGATATATATTTTCTTTTTCATTTTCTTTTATTATAGTTTGATTTGCTTTAGATAAATTGTTGGAACTTTGATTATGTAATTTTTTTAATGCGAACATCTATTTGTTGAAGTAATTATGAGTGATTAACATAATCGAAAAGTTTTTAAATATTTTGTTTTTTTTTTATATTTTTTTTTCTTTGATTTTTTTTTAAATCTGTTCATGCGCAGTACTGTAGTAAGTGTGTATAATAAGCTTATTTACTGGTATTACCTTTGATTGATTTTTAAGACTTCTTTTGGTTTTTTTTTTAATTTATTTATTTATTTTTTTTGAAGTACCTGACTATTCTTACTTCTTATTAGTAGGTCTGAATGATAAATATAACTATAGTCTTAACTGCTCTTATACGTAGTGTATTTGCTGTTGGACTTTGATTCCTTTTTTTTTTATTTTTTTTTTCTTAGGAAAGGGTGGGGGTGTCCTTTGGATACTTAATCATATTTTCCTTTTAATTTTTTTTTTTTGATTATTTATTTAATTAACGTTATTAAATTATATATAATATATCTATAAATATATATATATTTTTTGTCCCTCTATTTTGACATTTGAAATGGATGTTAATTATCTAGGTGGTGAGGAACTAAAATATGAGTTACACATTCGAGGTCTCCCATTAACCGGTTCTTTCGCTCAAAAACGGACCAGTCTTCGTGAGTCCTTGCGGTTGGAACGAGAGAAACACATTGATCCTCCTAGTTCCACTGCCTTCGACACAGATAGTGAGCTTTGCCTTTGTCGCAGTAAATTAATATCTATTGAACGGGATATTAAGACTCTCGGAAAGGATTATTGTGATGGAGAATCCAAACGGATTAATACCCTCTTGTTGCATTTGTACCAGCGTATCAATCGAGTCCATGCTGTGTCAGAAGTAGAGTCGGTTTTAAAAAATGAGATTGTAAGTTCATGCACTAAACTTTTTGGTGATCTTAATCTTGCTTCTCAAGGTATCATGCCTTCTTGCTCTTATGCCAACAAACCACCAGCTATTACCGTAACAGGAGCCACTCCATCTCACGAATCCCATGAATCCTTAAATACAGGAGACAACTTAGTAGTTTCAAATGACTTAATTGTTTTGAGTGATGAGGAATCTACACCTGTTGAAGAACTTGAAGCGGAACGTGTTAATTCCAATGTTGCTGCCGCATCGACTTCACAATGCGAGGTTGCAGAGCAGTCGATCCATTTGAATAATTTCCAGTCTGGTACTTCTACCTCCTTTGCACATCCAGCTATTAATAGGGAGTTGCCTCAGATTGAATCTCATAGCGATGCAGTACCCTATGGGACTACTTCCAACCCGTCTTTGACACAACAGTCTAGACTTCCACTCCAGGATTTATTGGAGCTTGCTCAAAGCAGTTGTCCTTATTTTATTTCTCAGCAGAGAACGTCAAGTACATCTGAGTCAAGACCTTCCTATGGTCGTTTCATGCAGCGCGACGGATCCAGAGTCTTTCAGTCTTCCGGAAATGAACTTAATGCAAAGTCCTCAATATCTTCGAATCCTATATCACAACCTCCTGTAAGTCAAATTAACTGTTATCCAGTGAGTTCAGCAAATGAGTCTCAATCAATGAGTCGTCAATCACAGGTTCGTTTTGGACCCCCCGTGGTTCATGCATCTCCTCCAGCAAACTCCACTGCTCATGGAGACAACTTGTCCCAGTCCATACCAATCAACGACTTAGTTCGTCATTTGGAAGAAGTCAATTTTTCTCCGACGGACACATCGAATCGAACTTACGGGCGTGAGCCGAGACAACTATCGCATTCCTCATACCATACACATGATGTGTTTCGATGGAATATTAAGTTTAATGGACAGACTAGTGTTAACGACTTTCTAGAGAGAGTTGAGGAAATACGTTTATCTCGAGGTGTGCTTAAGGAGCAGTTACTCCGGTCTGCACCAGAGTTGTTTACTGGCGATGCCCTTCTTTGGTATCGTACCAATAAATTTGCCAGTTGGGATGATTTAGTAACTAAATTGAAAGATTCCTTTCGGCCTTATGACTATGAATATGGTTTGTGGGATGAAATACGTAGGCGCACCCAAGGATCACAAGAACGCGTCCTTACGTTTATTGTCGCAATGGAGAGTCTATTTCGAAAACTTTCAGAAAGTCCCTCCGAATCAGTCAAACTTAATCTTATTCGTCGAAATTTACTTCCTTATATTCAAAGTAGGCTTGCTACCCATGAAATCCATGATCTTCACGAGTTGACTAGGTTAAGTCGAGCAATTGAAGAGACCGAAGCCAGAGTGCAGAGATTTGTCCCACCCCCCACAAACATTAGACAGCTATTAGAACCTGAACTTGCCTACAGAAAACCCAGTCATCACGTAGCGTCGATTGAGTCTTATTCAGAGCCTAGTGATGTTAAGCCGATTATTCCTAATAATCATTCGGCTTATTCAACTTCTATAGATGCAGTTTCTTCTGTTGTAACCTGCTGGAATTGCGGTGACAGCGGACATCGTTTTCGTAAATGTTCTAAGCCCAAAACGTTCTTTTGTTTCCGATGCGGAAAGAGAGACGTTAGTGCAAAGACTTGTCCAACATGCTCAAAAAACGAGGCATCGGCAAGAGCATAGGCCGTCCCTCTTGCCTATCTTTTGAATCGCAATCGGCTATTAGTCTATCCAAACATGTTCGTACTTCCGCCGTCCTTGATTTCGTCTTGGCACATGCCAAAGGTGATGAGCGTCCTTATCTGCACATAGACATTTTTGGAAAATCACTATTAGGTTTACTTGATAGTGGAGCATCTCGAACTATTATTGGTTCTGCCGGATGGTCTGTTTTGTCTACTTATTGCAACCTTAAACAATCTGGGGCCACTGAGTGCACTGTAGCCAATGGACAACAATGTTCAATAAAAGGAATTGTGACCTTACCTATGAGGCTTCGCACTCGCGTAGTCCTTATGGATGTTTTGGTTGTTCCCTCCCTACCCCATTCCTTGATCTTAGGTATTGATTTTTGGACTCGTATGGGGATCATACCTGACCTTAACACTGGGGAATGGCATTTCAAAGATGTTGCTCCATACTACTGTCACGAAACTGCCGCAATTCAATCCGTTGATACTCTGACTCCAACACAAAAAGAAACTCTCGACCGACTTATCGAGGATGTCTTTTCCAACATGAGTTCAACATTGGGTCGTACTAATTTGGTCAAGCTAGAAATCAGGACAAATTCAGCACCTATCAAACAGCGCTATTATCCTCTTTCCCGTGCCCTTCAAAAGGATGTCAATACTGAATTGGAACAAATGATTGCCAATGGTATTGTGGAACCATCTATTTCACCCTGGTCATCTCCAATAGTAATGGTTAAGAAAAAAACTGGCGAATGGCGTTTTTGTGTCGATTATCGCGCTTTAAATCGTGTGACCATCAAAGACAGTTATCCCATACCTTTTGTTTCTGCCACTTTAGATAAATTAAGAGATGCCAAGTTCCTTAGTACGTTGGATATTAAGTCCGCGTATTGGCAAATACCTATTGCACCAGAATCTCGCCCTCTTACTGCATTTACAGTCCCTACTAGAGGACTTTTCCAATTTACCCGTATGCCCTTTGGGTTGACTAATGCCCCTGCAGTGTGGCAAAGACTGATCGATTCTGTTATTGGTGTTGACTTGGAGCCATACGTCTTCGTCTATCTTGACGACGTAATCATTTCCACCCCATCGTTCGAGGAACATATTCGTGTTTTACGTGAGGTCATACAGAGGATCGTTAAGGCAGGTCTAACTCTTAACAGAGAGAAGTGTACCTTTTGTAAACCCGAGTTAAAATATTTGGGGTACATTGTTAATTCTTCCGGTCTACTAGTGGACCCCGATAAGATTGAAGCTATTCTGCGTATACCAACCCCCAAGACTGTTACTGATATTAGAAGAATTGTTGGACTCGCATCTTGGTATCGGAGGTTTGTCCCTAATTTTTCCACGATAGTATCTCCCTTGACCTCATTGACCATGAAGAACGTAAAGTTTGTATGGAGTCCTGAATGTGAAAATGCTTTTAATACTATTAAAGAGAAACTGGTCAGCGCACCGGTTTTATCATGTCCAGATTTTGATCTTCCTTTTATTATCCAATGTGACGCTTCCGATTTTGGACTTGGAGCTGTCCTTTATCAGGTTCAAGGTGACGAAGAGCACGCTATTTGTTTCCTAAGTAGGTCTCTTACCAAAAACGAGCGTCGGTATAGCACAACAGAAAAGGAATGTTTGGCTGTCATTTTCGCCATCGAAAAACTCAGACCATATGTGGAAGGTAGCCATTTTACAGTGGTAACTGACCACTATAGTCTGAAGTGGCTTAATTCAATCAAAGATCCTGTTGGTCGCATTGCTCGATGGGCTGTAAGGCTACAACAGTACGATTTTGACATAGTTCATCGTAAGGGTAAAGACAACATCGTCCCCGATGCATTATCTCGTTCGGTACCAGTGGTAGGTGAGGTAGCACCTCTGAATGACATGTCAACGAACGATTCTTCTTTCCTGATCGACAAGTGGTATTCCCGCATGCTAAAACGCGTTAAAGAGCAACCATCTAAGTACCCACTATGGTGGATTTCTAATAATAAGCTCTATAAGCGCACTAAGTCAAAATACCCCGCTTTAGATAATCCTGACGATGCTTGGTTGCAGATTGTACCACGAAATCAACGATCTGATGTCATAAAGGCACATCACGATCCTCCCACCTGTGGTCATCTTGGAGTGTTTAAGACTCTTTCCCGTATTTCACAGAAATATTACTGGCCAAATATGAAGTGTGACGTAGCTAGGTACATTGCCCGATGTCACACTTGCTTAAGGACTAAACCTCTTCAAGAAGTCTCTTCTGGCCACCTTCTTAGTCCACAACCAACCCTGACTAGACCTTGGCAAATCCTCAGTGTAGACCTTGTGGGTCCCTTGCCTCGTTCTCGTTCTGGATATTCCTTCGTATTGTCAGTATATGATTTGTTCAGTAAGTATCCTCTCTTCTTTCCTTTACGAGTGGCTACCGCCAGCAGTATATTAAAATGGCTCGAGGACCATGTACTTTTGGTTTACGGAATCCCTGATAGAATCATTGCCGACAATGGACCTCAGTTTCGTAGTGGGGCTTTCCAAAATAAAATGCAAGAGTATGGTATCCAAATACGTTATACTGCTAATTACCACCCGCAGGCTAACCCTGTAGAGCGTGTCCACCGTGTTCTAAAAACCATAATCTCAAGCTATGTTGATGAGGATCATAGGACGTGGGATCTAATTTTGGCTAAGGCAGGTTGTGCAATCCGATCAGCAAGACACGAAGTTACGGGTCTAACCCCAAACTTTGTAATTTTTGGTAGAGAACTTCGATTTCTGTGTCCCACCCCGACTTTAATTTCTCCATCTAACCCTAATGATTCCGATCCAACTTTGCGATCGAAAACATTGGAAAAGGTATTTGTCGATGTTCAGAAAAGACTAAAAAGGGCTTGCGAGCAACGTAGTAGGCGTTATAACTTACGGCATCGCGATGAGCGTTTTCAACTTGGTCAGGAGGTATGGCAGAGAAATTATGTTATCTCTAATGCTGCCAAAAACTTTACTTCAAAGTTCGCGCCTAAATATCTTGGGCCCTACAAGATCAGCAAAATTCTCTCTCCATGGTCCTACGAAGTTTCGGACTTGACAGGCCGCTGTCGTGGAGTTTGGCATGCTAAAGATTTAAAGGCACATCCACCTGATAATAACGTTCAAGATCAAATCTAATGTTAGTATCTAAGTTATAAGTCAGCGTAAATTAATTATTATAATAGATTCGTTTCTTTGTAGTTATTTTGAGGGCTCTTATAATGTTGTATTATATTAAGTATTTTCAAGTTAGGATTTCTTTTATTAGTTATTTAGTTAGATTAGTTTTTCTTTATTAGGAATTGAATTTCCATTGCAAGTTTCAGGTAAACTTCCTTTTCAGGAAGGAGGGGTGTGTTACAGGTTTAATCTCCAACAGATATATTAATTGATTTATTAAGTTTTTTTTACCAAGATAAAGTAAATCGCAACCATAGTTTCATAAAATAATTTATTTAAAAATCATACATAAATATACATACTACACAGATATGATATACCGTTAAGATGGTCCCTCCTAACATACCCGATCTGAAACGCAAGGAAAACCATTATTGGATGAGGAAAGTAAATAATAATATGGGATATTGTTTCATTGTTTTGTTGATTGAATAGAATTAAGAACTGCCATTGATTTTGCATTGATTTTACCTTGCAGGTCAATTTGGCCTATTTTAGATTTTAATGAATACTGAGCACATTAACTATTTGTTTATTTTGTTCAAATCATAAGGATCAATAGTGATAAGAATGTTAATGTCAATCTGGTCTGTCAGTTTTTTTTTGTAAATGATTGTTGCTAAACCATGGCCTCAAGTTATAGATTGCTCCATAGTTGCAAATTACTTAAACCAATGTTGGTAGTGTTGGTACCAGATAGTACCCAGTAGTTAAACCCAGCATGTCAACACCTAGGTACTTGACAGATAAATGCATTCCTTAAAATTTGGAGGGAACTGACAATCCTATTTTTAATAGATTCATTCTTTATCTGGTTCTAGAGTATGACAGATAGTTTCGCTTAATGCGGATGTGAAAAGGTAGACCCTATCTTAGCCTAATTTTTTTTGTAGTTACTAGTATGTGCTAGGATAGCTTAATTGCTGATTTTCTAAGTAGGCTTAAGAGTTTATAGGGCTCCTTGTTTTTGTTGTGTTAAATAAACCCCAGAAAAGGCCACATTCCATCTTCGGTAAGTTAGCACATGTTACATGCCTAAGTCATTTTCCTATTTTTTTCATCTAATTAATTTCTTATTTGCATGCTTTTCGGTTTAACTCAAAAGAACATCAATGCATCCAACTTTTCAGAGAGCAATTTTATAAAATTTAACTTACTTACCCACACAAAAATGCCATAAAATTGACAGCCATGTCGAACCTCATGTGTGGTCCCCATTTTTAGGCCTTCCTGTACCTTCTGCTTATCCTCTGCTTCTGCTTTTGCTGCATTTTTATTGTTACTGCTTCCACCTCACTTGCTACTCCACGTGTTACCACATCAAGTCGCTTGGATCATCACCTCCGGAACCTGCATTCCTTCCAATCGGCTACACCTAATACCGATTGCCCTCCACTACCTGCTAGACATTCTGGAAGCATCCTAACTGGTCGATCTGCTGCTGCCTCTTTTGACCCAAACGTATAGCTTCCAACAAAGGAGCCCCATTCAGATCAGGTGGGCCCTGCTACCAGTCGGAGATACTCAGAATTTCAGGTAGTCCCTTTTTCTTTTTGGCTTGGTTTCTCCAGGTATTGATTTATTGGTTCGTCGCAATTTATAGATTATTTTTTTTTTTAATTAATATGTAGAAATGATCACAGATTTTAAATTCAATTTAGCAAAATTGTTTATATAACCACCATCACTGATTTGATTTGAAATTGGGAACTGAGTATATACGTATATGCGAGGTATTATCAGATGTACAATTGAATAAGTATTAAGTGCTAAATTTTACTTTATTTTCTTTCTCATAATTTTAAATTTCATAATTATAACTTAAGTATTAGAGCATTACTGTCTTTGTATTTATTTTTTTTGAATTGAGGTTATAGATTAAATTAGTTGTCAATTATGACATTGATTTATCTTTCAATACTAAAGCTGGGTTTAACGATATAAAGCTGCGTTTTCTTTGCGTGCCCTAATAAAGGCTAATAATCATAACCCTGGAACCCACATTTAGGCATTGTGCGAGAAACAGTGCAATAACCCTGACACTTTGGAAAAAGCAATTTCTTTAGTCGTAGAAGAAGAAAACTTTCTTTATTTTTCTCAAGGCAAGAATTTTCAACAAAACTATTCAAGACCGCTTACTTTACCACCACCACCTCGAAATTTCCCACATTCTTCCAGGCATCAACCCCAACAACGACCATATACGAATATTCCAACCTCTAATTTTCCATATAATTTCCTCAACCGACCCCATTACTTAAAAATATTTTCAGATCTAGTGTACCACAAGGTATTGGATCAATTCCCCAAAATTTGAATCGTTCAAATTTTCCTCAAGGCCCTGATCATCTAGGCAATAACTTCCAAAATAGATCTCGTACTGACTCTATTTCACAGCCCCACCTTTTTAGAAGTAGTAACAGCTCTACTTTTAGACAACCCTTTCTACCCTTAAGTAGACCAAATAATTTTAATCCCCGAGCAAGCTCTATTATTCGAAGAAATCAACCTGAGCCTATGGATACAAGTTAGCAACACTATTATCCATAATAATTTGGAATCCGCTTACTCCGAATATTCAGAAAATAATTACTACGATCCTGATAATTATTCCAATGACCCCTATATTAATTTATATTACAATTATTCTGATTATGACAGTGAAATTTTGTCGCCACATGCACAATTAACTGGTGCATTCCCAGAAATTTAATACGATGAACCTCATGATAGTTCATCACACCATTAAAGTCATCTACCTCATAGTTCCGATGAACCCTACAATAAATCTGAACAGCAAAATTTTCACGAAACCACAAACAACGAACCCGTAACATAATATACCTTAACAATATTAGATCAGATTTACCGTACGTTTACATCCCAGAAATACAAGCATATTTTTTAATTGACACTGGAAGCTCGAGAAGTTTGATGAGTCCGCAACTAGCATACAAATGTTTCAAGAATCACATTTCAAATGAGATATTTAATATACAGACGGCACACGCTAATTCCTTTCACAATGAAGTTGCTAACATTCCTATTTTTAAAATATTTAACACCCGTGGCTCACACAAATTTTATTTATTTAGCTTCTCTCAAAAATATGATGGATTGATTGGTACTGATTTCTTAAAACAACTAAACGCTAAAATTGACCTAAAAAATAGTAAACTTTCTACACAAAACTCTGACATTCCAATAATTTTCGAAAACTCAAAAGAAATAACCAATAATAATTCCGACAATTTTTTTCAAAACTTTTCTATAATCATTTCACCAAGATCGCAAGAAGTTATTAAACTACCTGTGACTATTGAATCTGGTTTAGGAATTTTTGATTACATAAATTTCGAAAATGGAGTAGAAATTCCAAAAGCATTAGTAAACATATCTAACTTTTACGCTTATACTATGGTCACTAATTCTAACGAGACCCCCATCGAAATCAACATAAATAAATCATTTAACGTTGAACCAATAAATTCTTTAGACGTAAATTTTTGTCAAAAAATGGAAAGTGAACAAAATCTTACTATCGAACATGACAATTTATTAAAAGAAAATCTGAAAATTTACGCTTACAATACTGTAATAAAGAAGAAAAAGAAAATCTCAGAAAATGATGCTTTAATTTTAGAGACATCTTTTATTGTGACAAAATCCCATTAACTTTTACAAACCAAATTCAACACAAAATAAACTTAACAGACGAAAGCCCCGTTTTCACTAAAACTTACCGCTACCCCGAGATTCACAAAAAAGAAGTCAAGGAACAAGTTTCTAAAATGCTAGATCAAGGAATTATTCGAAATTCAGTTTCTCCCTGGTCCAGTCCAATATGGATCGTTCCAAAAAAGCGTGATTCTTCTGGCAAACGCAAATGGAGACTCGTTATAGATTTCAGGCGATTAAACGAGCGCACTGTAGGAGATAAATACCCCCTTCCCAATACTGCCGATATTCTGGACAAACTTGGTCGAAGTCAGTATTTTTCCACTTTAGATCTCGCCAATGGTTTCCACCAAATCGAGATGGATCCACATGATATTTCTAAAACCGCTTTTTCTACTGAGTCTGGACATTTTGAGTTTTGTCGAATGTCATTCGGTCTTAAAAACGTACCCTCCACCTTTCAGAGAGTGATGGATAACATCCTTCGTGGCCTCCAAAACGAAATCTGCGTAGTTTATCTCGATGACAATAATATGATGATAATAATATTTAGCACATCCCTTGAAGAACATCTTTCTCGTCTAAAGCAAGTTTTTTTCACGACTTCGTGAATCGAATTTTAAAGTTCAACTGGACAAATGCGAGTTTCTCAGGAAAGAAGTCCAATATCTCGGACATGTCGTTACATCCAATGGAGTCAAACCAAATCCAGATAAAATATCTGCTATCCAGAAATTTCCAATTCCCAAAAGTCCAAAGGAAATTAAAGCCTTTTTGGGTCTTCTAGGCTATTACAGACGTTTTATCAAAGACTTTGCAAAAATAACTAAGCCCATGACAGCTTGCTTAAAAAAGATTCAAAAGTAGTTCATTCTCCTGAATTTATCCGATCTTTCGAGCATTGTAAACAACTGCTAATTAATGCCTCTATCCTTCAGTACCCCGATTTCGAAAAAACATTCATCCTTACCACCGATGCAAGTAATTTTGCAATAGGAGCCGTTCTTTCACAAGGCATCGTCCCAAATGACAAACCTGTAGCTTATGCCAGCCGCACACTTAATGATAGTGAATCCAGATATTCTACTATTGAGAAAGAACTTTTAGCAATAGTTTGGGCATGTAATTACTTCCGACCTTATCTTTATGGAAAGAAATTTAAAATTTATAGCGATCATGGTCCTCTTGTTTGGCTTTTTAGTTTAAAAGAACCATATAGTAAACTTATCAGATGGCGCCTCAAGCTTGAAGAGTTTGATTACGAAATAATCTATAAAAAGGGTACTCAAAACACCAATGCCGATGCCCTTTCCAGAATTCAAATAAACGCTTTAGAAAACGAAAGCATCATTAACAATCCAGGCGAAGTCAACAACGACATTTTAGATTTTTTGCGTAATATGGCTGAAAATCCTCTCGAAAATCATGATACAACTTATTCCCGCCCTTATCTACCTGAATCGCAATACTTTAACCCGCAACCATCGACAAGCACCAACTATAACTCCAACCCGACCATAAACCTTAATGAAAACGAACAACGAAAGTCCTCAAAAATTAAAATATTGCAAGATATTTTAATAAGACCAGCTAACAATAACACGAATTTAGAAGTCATAGACAATACCCCAACTTTGGCAACACCGCATTCATGCAGTGACCCTGATAATCTTAGTGAAGAAATTAAAATACTAGATGACATAATAAATAACAAACCACACCAAATGATCATCTCTAGACATTCCATAAACAAACTTGATGTTATACACGATAAGTTCGAACATCTAAAACTTCTTTTAGTAAAAATCCCTAAATCAAACGACCAACTAATATTTGATTTACTCAAAACCTACACCACCGGAAATAAAACCTTTTATCTATATTTTTATGACGACTCACTTTATTTAGATTTTAACAGAGTGTATTTAAAAAATTTCTATAGCTCTGGACTGAAACTAATTAAGTGTACAAAAATAGTCACTAACATACGAGAATACGACCATAAAATATTATTAATAAAACATCAACATGAAGGCAAATGTAATCATAGAGGAATTAACGAAACTCTAGAACACCTTAAAAGAAATTACTATTGGCCCTCCATGAAAACGGATGTTACAAACTATATTAATGATTGCGAAACATGTCAACTCACTAAATATTCCAGAATAAAACCTTATGTTTCCCTGGTTCTAACCGAAACAGTCGGCAAACCTTTTGAGTTAATTCACATTGACGTATTTAAATTCGACAATCAAGACTTCCTAACATTAATTGACCTCTTTACAAAATTAGGACAAGCAATTACAATTTTTGGAAAAACTGCTATTGAAATTTCTAATGCCCTAATAAAATATTTTTCATTTTATGGCATCCCCCAAAAAATTATAATGGACAATGGTTCCGAATTTAAGAATGAAACTGTACAAGAATTACTAAAAGCACGCAAAATCAAAATACATTTTACTACACCACTCCATCATGAATCTAATTCACCTGTTGAAAGATTCCACTCGACTCTAATTGAACACCTGCGAATTCTTAGACACAAACATAAATCAGATAATGTATCTTCTTTAATGAATTACGCAATAATTGCTTATAATAATTCTATACACTCAACAACAAAGTTTACTCCCTTTGAACATACTAATTGTAGACATCCCTGCGATATTATAGAACCCACATTATGATTACGTTAACAATCACAAGGAAAAAGTCAAACACATTTACCAAAAAGTGACAGAAAACATCGATCAAACAAAAAGAAAAATCGTAGAAAAGCATAACACTGCCGGACCAGAACAAACACAATTTAAAATAGGTCAAACTGTTTATATAGTTAACAACACTAGAAATAAAAAAGACAATAAGTTTAAAGGCCCCTACGAAATACTACAACTACTACAACATAATAAAGTTAAAGTAAAAAATAAACAATCTAAAAAGGTAACAACAATTCACGTTAAAGAATTAAGAAAACCCCCTGTTGTTACAGAATCTTCACCCTCGTTGGAAGAGAACTAGCCCTTCCCCAATTTCATAACCTCAACCAGAACCCTGGACTACTACCACTTAAACTCGGCAATGCCCAAAACACAGCAGACTATTGGTCTTTTGTACAAATTTTTGATGTAAGTGACATAATCCAAGAAACCAAATACCTAGAACAGACTTTTATAAAACTAAAAGAATCAATTCATAAATTCTTTGACAATAACTCCTTTTTAAACTTCTATAATCTAGTCAATTCGTTAAGTGCTAAAGTAAACTTACAAATTGAACAACTAAATCCCTTATTTAACAACCGAAACAAACGTGGACTTATTAACGGTTTAGGTTCCATTATAAAAACCATAACTGGTAATCTCGCACAAGAAGATGCTGAAAAATATGACAAAGCTATTTTGGAAATCTCTAATAACCAAAATTCGCAAAAAACGTTTATAAAAGAGCAAATAACCGTATCTAAAAAATCTGTCGAACATTTCGAAAGCATAAGCAAAAATTTGTCACATAATCAACGTATTTTAGAAAATCGTGTAAAAAAACTAGAATTGGTGGTTAAACAAATGAATTTGAATAATACAAATACATACTCTTTCTTTTTAAGTGAAATACTTGTCTCTCAAGTGATAAATGCGTATCAAAATATATACGATATCTTGGATAACATCGAAATAGCGATTACATTCTCGAAATTAAATATATTTCACAGCTCTATAATCGACCCAAAAGAACTTCTAAATAAAATAAAATTAATTGGCCCTAACTTAAGTAAAACTAAGTTACCATTTGCGGCAACTTTAGAAAACATTTTACTATTCGAAAAAATTGTCGAAATTAAGGGTTATACAAAGGAAAACAAAATATTCTTTATAATAGAGGTACCTATAGTTGAACTTGAAAATTATGTACTATATCACCTCTACCCTTTGCCCGTACCCTTAAATTCCATTTACCAAATAATTATTCCTCAAAGTCAAATACCTTATCCTAAATGAACACTCATATGTACTGTTCAATGCCAAATGTCAAGAGGTAGCTACAGAAATCTACCTCTGCAAAGAAAACAGTCCTCTGAGCGTATCCGAGGATCCGCCATGTGAAGTACAAATGATGTTGTATTCAAAACATCCCTCAAATTGTCGAGCCATTCAAACCGAGGTCAAGTCTTTGAAAATCGAGAAGCTGGAACAAGAAAAATGGATAATTGTTTCACCCCAAAAAACCGTAGCTGTCCAACAATGTGGCCACAATAAAGAAAATATCCCAATCCAAGGCACCCTTGTCCTTGAGTTAAACCCTAGCTGCACCATACAAATTCAGGACTTCCAGATTAGAAGTTTCCACGATACAAACACCTATTTTCACAACATTGAATTACCCAAGCTGACCTTAGACTTAAATGTTCGCCCTAATGCTATTGATTTACAGCCGTTTGAACTTAATAGCTTAAACTTCGATGAACTTAAGAATATTCAAACCATGATGGACATCCAAGCCAAGAAAATGGAAGAAACCAGCCAAGGAGCTGTCCATATAACAAATGTTAGCGTATGGACCATCATCCTGTATATCCTGATGACCACTGTAGCCCCCTTCCTGTTGCTAAGAAAGACAAGAAAATTAATCCAGAACAAAAGAAAACATCCCAACCAAACCATCACCACGACCAGTGACGACGAAGAAAGCCTACAGAATCCGAGCCATATTGTCATATAATTCACCCCTGGGCTCATTTCTTAGGAGGGAGGAGTTACGGGTACCAACCCGCCACCCTATGCCGACCCTGCATACTTTATTTAGAAATAGGTTAGTTTGTATTGTCATCATTTTTAGAACCTATAAATATAATGTAATAGACAAGAGCAATAATAATTAATATAGTAATCGATGTAGTCATTATCTATCAATCAAGTTAGTTAGTCCCTGTTCTCAATAAATTTGTTTTTTAAAAAAGCAAATGCTGGTTGTTGTCCTTTAACTCGCACGGCTAAATAATTTTGCTTGTTGGCAGCACTGCCATGAAGGCACATTAACACCAGCTTTAGCAAAAGAAGTTATCATTTTTTGACATTTGACATAACAATCTGTGACAACGACATTTATTTGGGAATTTTGTTTTGTTGGTGTTTTGTTTATTTATATTTATTTTTTTTTGTAAAATTATATGAGTTTTAATTTATCTGGTTTTCCCAGTTTTCCTTAAAAATAGGTAAGTGTTAAATTTATATTATTTCCGCAAGATTGATCACACCAGCATGCATGAAGCTGGCTGACTGTTTCAATGATCATTCTCATAGGCTTTCTCTTAGGGCTTTAAATGCCCAGTCTTCAAATCTACTGACATTCATGAAATAATTATTTTATGATTTTAAAGCACTTTAAGCACACATAGATATTATCCACTAATAGTCTGTGATGCAATATATCTCAGAATTTAATTAACAAATTATCAAGATTCATAAAACACAAACCAAAATTTGTCTTTGGACCAGATGGAAAAATTGGAATGTTTTCTTCATTGGATAAGAAATGTGTTAATGGAGCTGTATAGCTTTTTTTTTCCAAGCAGAAATTTAAAATATTAACATTGTCTGTCACTTTTGTGAATGTATCTTATTTATATCTTTTCTTGAGACATTTTCAAGAATTTTTTAAGTTAATTTGGCTTTGAGCTATTTAGTTAAGGGTCTTTAAGCTTTTTGCACTCGAAAATCGCACTTCAAATTAAAGGAAAAGGCTTAAACTATGTGTAATTTTACCAGGAACAATGAGAGAGTGAATTTTCAAGTGGATTTTTTTCCAAAAAGAAAAACAAGAAAATGAATTTTGATATTTATACTTTTTAATTGTACCAGGAATTATAAAACTAAATACACCCAACCCAATTTTTCTGAAAACCACACTTAAAATTATAGGAAAATAGGGTCTAGTTTTGATGCTAAAATGTGAGGATGTCCAATTTATTTTCCAAAAGGAATCAAATTTCCATTCAAATCATTGCTATTACTCAAGTTTTCTGGAAAAACAGCCAAAATAATATATATTTTAATATACTTCTGAGCCAATTTACAAAAATAATTTAAATAATATTATAATACAAAAATAATACTAGAATTACAAATATATATACACTATCGTTCATATGTAGAGCAACAAAATTAAAAATTTTGTAAAAGTTAAAAGCAGAAAGTAAAAAATTTTACTATAAACAGTTTTTATAAACAACATTCTTATCTTACCAATTTTTAGCTATGAGGTTCATAAGTAGAGCAACTATTTTTTCATCAAGTCCATTTTAAAATTAGATTTCAATCAATCCAGTTCAGCTAAAGTTGTTATCAGATACAAACTGCCAAGGTAGGTATTCATTGATCCGTACAAATAAAACAAAAAATCTTCAAAAAGTTTAAGCAAGGAGAAAATTGTGAAATTGCAAAACATTTAAATTTGAGATTCTACAGAGATGGAGTCCAAGCTTAGCAAAGAAATTGACTCTTGTAAAAATATGGTGTTGGATTTGCAACAAAAGCTTGATGAGGAAACTACCATAATTCAAAAATATCAGGATAAGACCTATGTGGATTGCAAAACTCAAACTAAGACTATGAAGAAAATTTCAAGAAGCATAGAGCTCCCTAACATTTCTGTATGTTTGTCAGCAACTCAAATGGTGATGAAGTAATTTTTAGAAATATTGGTTCAAAAGGACAATCACGATACTTCAGTTTTTATACTTGCAGAAAAAATGAACTTGATAAATGAAAAAAGTTCAAGTTAACCAGTCTCTAGTACAACAAGCTTTTGTAGAATTGAAATCAGAAATAAAGGAGCTTCGAGAGCTAAACAAGAACAATGTTAACCTCAATCGAGGTTTTGGAAAGTGAAAAGAAAAGATATTGCTCTGAAATTCAGACACTACATAAAAAATTCCATTATCTACAATTAGCCATTCTGGCAGGAAAATTAAAACTCACAAATCAATCTAATGAGGATTCCAGAGTGCCAGTTGAGGCCTCATCTATTCAAAGGCATTCTATGTCCTTATCATCATTATCCAAATGTCCTGAAAATTTGGAAAAACCTAGGGGGGGAACAGCTAGAATGGTCAAAAGAACATCGTCGTTGTGGTTCTCCAATAAACTTCCTAAGGTTTTTGTAACTGGGGACTCAAGTGCTAGGGGTGTTTCAGTTGGGTTATATCAGGCTTCATTAACTATGACATTTGTGGTTATGTAACAAATACTGAAAATATTAGTGAGCTCATATTTAAAATCATACCAAAAGTGATAGAAAGAAAGAGAAAGAAAGAAAATGTGCTATATTACGTAAGACAACAAAATCTTGTGTACAAGCATCCTAAAAACTAAAAAATTCCAAATTTACTTTAAATTTCAAATTACAAACAAACATAACATCTAAAACACTTTACCATAACATTTACACACATTACCAAAATTAATCATAACAAAACTTATTGAGAAAAAAAAAAGCATCATTTTGATAAATTTCATTAAAAAATAAGTAAAGCTGTCAATAAAACAGAATTTAGAAGAAGTAAATTAAATTATTTAACAGGAAACAAAACTAAAACACTAAAATGATGTCAGAGCACAGGTTAAAAGGTATCATTGAAAAAATCGTCAAGGCTATAATATGCCCTGGATAATAAAAGTGATTTTAATTCCTTTTTGAATCTCTTAACTTCTAAAATTTGTCTGATACATAGAGGAACATGGTTGTAAATTTTTTTGCTAAGGTATATAAGTGAGTTCTTGGTGAGGGAGGATGTAGGGATTGGTAAGGGAAAATCGTTAACCTGGCGAACCATATGACCAGTGTTAGAGGGAGGTTTAGGACATTTATGAATAAGAGTAGCTGTTTCTAAGATAAAAAGAGAAAAAAGAGTTAGGATTTTTTGGGATATAAAGAGAGGTTTACAAGAATCTCTTAACCGAGCGGAACATAGGTATCTAACTGCCTTTTTTTGAATCACAAAAATTATGTTTAATAATCCCTTGTTGCTTAAACCCCAAAAAGGCAAGCCATAACGAAGGTGGGACTCAATAAGAGAAAAGTACACTGAACGTGCAACTACCCCTCCCAGCTCATGCCCCGCCATTCTTACTGCAAAGCATCCAGAGGATAATTTTGATGCAAGATTTAGGATATGATCTTCGAAGCGAAGGCGACCATCAATGGTAATACCAAGGAACTTACAGCTTTCTTTGTTTTGCAAGGGGGAGTTTTCACTAAACATAAGGCCCTGAACGTCACACTTAAATCCCATAATAAAGGTTTTGCCCACATTAAATACAAGCCTGTTTGCAGCACACCACTCCGATAAAATCTTAGGATCCTTAAAAACCTGGGCTCTAACATTATCAGAATCTCTATAATTCCATAAAATGGTGGTATCATCAGCAAACTGAACCACTTTGCCCTGCAGTTTTAATGAACCCAAATCATTTACATAGAGCAAAAATAATAGTGGTCCTAACACTGAACCCTGAGGTACTCCAGTTTTAAGGGATCTGGAATCGGATAAACATCCAGATACTGTAACTCTTTGGGTATGATTAGACAGATAGGATTCCAGCCATTGCAATGCCACACCTCTAAAGCCATAATTATTGAGCTTAGACAGCAGTATTCCATGATCTACACAATCAAATGCCTTGGATAAATCGCAAAACACTGCCGTCGCGGACTCTCCAGAATTTAAGGACACATAGACACTCTCCAAAAAGCCGAAAACAGCGTCATGAGTCCCTTTTCCCGTTTGAAATCCAAACTGATTTGCAGATAAAATGCAATTATGTTGCAAAAAAGATAAAATTCTGATTTTTGCAAGTTTTTCAACTATCTTGGAGAGGGTAGATAATATAGAAATTGGACGAAAATTACAAGGCTCACTCACATCTCCACCGTTATAAAGAGGGATAACCACTGCCTCCTTCAAACATGCTGGAAAGATGCCATTATGAAAGGAATTGTTTATGGCAGAAGCTAAGGCATTCAGTGCTGAGTCAGGCAAAAGGAGTAGTAATTTTGATGATATTCCATCAGCTCCAGCTGATTTATGGTTTTTTAAGCTTTTAATTGCATCTCTAACATCAGTAAGGCTAACAGGATAAAAGAAAAAAGAATTTTGAACTGACACTTGTTGAATATAATGCAAAGGATCAATATTAGTATTCACATCCTTGAGCAATAAATGAGGAATATTACAGTAATAATCATTTAAACTATTTGGTCTTACTTCTGGTTCTGAAACTTTCTTGTGAGAATGCCTGAAGTCATTTATAATTGACCAACATTCTCTCTGCCTATTTGAGGACATATTCAAGCGGTCACTATAATATTTAACCTTAGCTGCTTTTATCGTCTTTCTATATAGACTACGATATTTCTGATGATAAAGAATAATGTTTGCATTAGTTGTAAACTTGCACAGCTTAGCCAAAAAACGGAGGTTTTTAGCTGAAGTTCTGAGGCCTGCTGTGACCCATGGTTTTCTATTTTTCATTTTAAGCCTCTTTTTAGGAAAACACTGATTGATCTTGTCACATAGCACATAAAATAACAAAGTAAACGAGTCAGGAGCCATTTCAACTGCATTCCAATTAACCAAAGCTGCAGTAGAAGAAAAAGCATTAAAATTTGCTCTGCTGAAAATTCTTCCTATATAATGAGATGAAGGAAATACAGTGTTGCATGGAATCCTAGCGAGAATGGCTTCATCGTCAGAAATACCAGATGAGAGTACTCTACATGACACATCATTTAAATTTGTACACAAATAATCAATAGTAGTTGCAGATGAGGATGTTATACGTGTGGGTGAAAGAACATGCATCTTCAAGTCATAACATTCCAATATACTTAAAAGGGATGTATGATATGATGGCAAGCTTACATCAGTGAAGTTAATATTAAAGTCACCAGCCAATATAACTATGGAGTGTAGAGACAATTGGGATAATAGAGAATCAAGTTTGTCCAGGAACATACCAATATCTCCTGTGGGTGGTCTATAAACACAAAGAACATATAAATTAAATCACTTACAAAAACAAAGGGAGAATTCCAAAAACCTTCTCCAACAGAAAGCTATCATACTTATTAATTTTACAGAAAAAAGCTTCAATTGTTTGTTTTACTAAAATAGCTGTTCCTCCATGTATGGAGTGTTGCGGACAAAAAATTGATATAGGAATATAATCAGATATTAAGAAACATTCGTTAGGCTTTAACCAGTGCTCAGTTAGTAATACAATATCAGGAAAATCACATGAATCAAGTAGAAGATGAAGCTCGTCCATTTTATTTCTTAGAGACTGTATATTTAAAATAAAACTACTGAAACTTTTCACATGCTTATTTTCAATGTTATTAATAGAATGTGAGTGAGCTGCATCTTCTGTGTATTTATCTATAAAAAAGAATCCCTATCACAGTCAGTATCTAGAAGTCCAGATTGATTACTTGGTTTTATTGTGGACACATTTTTTGATGAAATGCTACTTTTGAAATGTTTTAAAATATGGGTATACAGTAATAATGCCAAATCTGATCCAAAGTTGCTAGCATGATTAGACTCTAAAATTCTATTTAGATTAATATTATTGGCGTGAAATATTCTATAGAGAGCCTTATTGCTATTATAAATTACATTATGGTTTGGATACATGTAAGGGCTTGTCATCACTAAACTATTGCTGTGTAAATGTATAAATTTTTTTAAAATATCGAATGATGAGCAAATACCATTTAACATTAAAATCAACATATCATTTTCTGTAAATTCCTTAACCATAGATGATGCAGTATAAATCAGTTCATTGTTTGTACTTCCTGGCTTCAGGAAACACTGGACTTTGTAGTTAGCTTCAAACTTCAGACGCAATTTCTTCAGGAACACTCTACTACAGTTTCCACCCACAAAAAGAAGCCTAGGTCGATTATCAACGGGTGAATTTGGCCTACATGGCAACTGTGTTGGATAATTTATATTAACGAATTTAGATATGTTTTGCTGTTCCTTTAATGCACAAATATCGGAATAGCAAGTATCTTTTTCAACTTCCAACACCTTTATCGACTTAAATCATTAACTTCCATTTGTAACATATTTATTTGCATCTTATAGGTTGCAGATTCATTTTCTAATGTTTTTATTGTTACAATTAAATTTTTATTTAAGGTATTTAACTCATTGATTCCTATATTGAAATTTATTTTTTCCTCTTCACATACTTTTAATAGTGACAGTAACTCACATTCTTTAGTTTTTAAATTTGTTAATTCAATTTTAAGTTCATCATTAAGTTTGTGTAGATTATCTAGGGAGGAAGAAAACTTCTTTTCGGCCTCTGACACTTCATCTTCAAACACCAAACTGTTTCTTCTCATTCTTTCTATATGCCTATCCTTTTCTTTTAGTTCAATCAATAATTCATGAATCTTCTGCTCGTAAGACTTCTTTTCATTCTCATTATGTAATTCTGTGCTTGAACCTTAACCAGAAAATACCCTCTATTGTTGAACTCCAAAAAATGTTATGTAACTGTTAGCTATTGATATACAATTGCAAATAAACACAAATCTAAAATTATAAACTAAAATTATGAACAAAAGGAAAGAACGCAAGGTCGTTCATCAATGTATACCCTCGAAGGTAAAAGGAAATGAAAAAGATCATTTAATTAATTTAAAACTACAACAAATTATGATCATTCTCTGCTATAATCCATTTAATTATTCCTCCCTTGCATTTCTGGTATGGTTTAGATCTTAAATGTGCAGGCAAACTGTTATAAACCTTTGGCCCTAGACAGTATGTGTAATTTTGGCATATGGAATGCTTATGGTTTTGTAATAAGACGTTATTTTGTGCTGCATTTCTCGTATTCACCCCATGATTAATATTCTGTTTATACCAGTCTGCTTTTAAAAAAAAATCTAATTATTGCCTTCATATGTAACTGTGGTGGTGAAAGTAAGCCACTCTGCTTATAAACCAGCTCCATTGGATTTCTCTTCCTTTTAAAGAGCATTACTTTAATAACCCATTCCTGCACTATTTGTAGTTTATTAATTTCTGTAACTCCTGCTCCTCCCCATACCACATTACCATAATTTGATTAGAGATTAGATTCTACTAAAGCAAAATAGACAGATTTTAATGGCTTAAAAGGATAGTATATTTCTCAATTCAGTAAATTTAAAAATAGGTTTTCTAATTTTTCCTGTAACATATTTGATGTGTTCCTTCCACGAAAGAAGCTCATCAATATAGACACCTAAATACTTTACACATTTTTCTCTTAATCAAGTTGTTACAATAGAATGCAAGAGATTACAATTAGTCTTATGTAATTTAATATTTTCAAGACACGGAAGGGCTCATGCTGAGAGGGAGAAAGTAATGAAATTAGTTTGTTGGGCCTTTAAAGAAAGTACACTTTGATTCAACCTGTTTTTTATTTTTTGTAAAAAACACTCTGCTTTGTGCTTGGTAGATCTTCACTCACAATTATTGCTGTATCATCAGCAAAGCAAAAAACTATATCCTCACCTATGACAGAGAAAATATTATTATTATATATGGTAAAAAGTAAGGTTGAAAGAACAGTACCCTGTGGCACACCAAACTCGACCATTAGTTTTTTTCTTTATCAGAAATCTTGGTACTCTTTCTTTCCGGATATAATTTAATAAAATTATTTGGTATTCCTCTCACTCCCATATGCTTCAAGCACTCAAGTAGAATCTGGTGTGCCAGCATGTCAAATGCCTTTTGAAAAAAATTTTTGTAGGTCTAGAAACAATGCAAGACTACTTCTGTCACCTTGTAAAGTGCATTTTCTGTATTTGAATTTTCTCTGAAAGCAAATTGATAATTATTTAATAGACTATTTTTTCTCTATATTTTATTTTTTAAGAGCTTACTTCTAAAACATTTTTCAATTATTTTACTTAAAGTGCTAGTTAAGGCTATAGGTCTGTAAAGGCTGGAATGGGATTATTACCGCATTCTTTAATGCTTTTGGAAAAACAGCAGTATGCAAAGACATGTTTATAATGTGTAAAAGAGGTTGCATTAAATGTTCATTAAACCTTTTGAGAATTGTTGAACTTATGTCATGTTCACCTTGACGATTTTCCTAGGATTGTGGAACACAGTACTTTTCACAGTTTTAATGTTTGCTGTCTTTGACGAAGTTTGTATATTCACGTTGTTTCTGTATTTTCTTTATGAAAGCTGGGTATTTTTGATTTCAAGCTGAGTGTCTTCTCTTCTGTAAATTAAGGTTTTTGCAGTTTGGACAATTTAAGACATTATAATTGGTGCATATATTAGATTCATGATTACCACTAGATTCGTAGCAACATGGATCTTCCATACAGTATTTTGTTATATGCCCAAAATTACAGCATTTAAAGCATGTAGTCAGATTTACATATTCCTGAAAATAGGCTTTTGTAAGATCAAAACTTGAGAGATTCATTTCTGATAAGCCATTTGAAGATGTTTGGTGTATCCAATTTTCCTTACTACCATTTCTGCATAATCTTTTTGTTATAAACTTAATATTTCGCTCAGCAGTTTCAAAGTTTTCTTTTATATTTCTTGAATTTTTGTTTTGTTGATCATCATTATAACATTCTAATATCACTCCACCGCTTTGTAAATGTCGAATACTTTTGAATGTTTTATTTCTACTAGTTTAATTTATTTTCCTTTTTATCTCTTTTACAATGTTCATACTTTTTTCTGGGTGTTTTGGGTTTCATAAGTATTTAATTTTTTCTTGACTTTTCTGGCATTTTCTGTTTTTCATGAGTTATTTCTTTTGCTTTTTTATTTCTCTGTGCTAATGAGCTGCATGTTTTTGGTTTTGTTTTTTTACTTCTATTAATTGTAAGCTGGTTTCATAGAGATTGTTGATGATATTAGGTTTTTCTTCAAAGCTTTTCTCTGTAACATAACAGGTACTTTTATTTTGACCCAAAATTGAGTTTTCTTGTTCCAGTTTGCCAATTTTGTAGATCAGTTTAGTAACGATCCCATGTAGTCTAAAAGTAGCTTTCCTTATTTCTAACAAATCATTTCGCTCCAATGAGTCCTTTTCAGTTAATTTATGCTTTCTAGGGCACTAAGGCGGACATCGATAATTTTAGTTGCGCTTTCGGGAACAATTGTCTATTGGTTTCCAGATTTCACAATTTCTAGACCATTTTCAGTATTAAGCTGTATTTCATTTTCATTTCTTTCTGCACGATTTGCTATTTTTTTGCGATCAGAAAATAAGGATGGGCTCGATCCAGATCTTTGTGTCTTATTCCTAATGTCATCAGTTTGATTCTCTTTTGGAGGTGTTCTCGACACAATATTTCTTGGAGCAAAACTGCTGTATTTTCTTCGTTTTGGTACTCGTAGTTTTTGACATCCCCTCGTATTTCACTGTTTCACTGTAATAGTGACGTTTGACGGTATTTGTTCACGCTTGTCAGCCGAAATATTAACCGAAATGGTGTTTATCTTTTTTTAGATACCCCAAAATAATTTTATTTATTTCGGCCTGGGTAAAAGCTGTTCTCGATCCTACCGAAGAACTTCTTGTTTTTGGATTGTTTGTGAATGTTTTTCGTTTTTTTTTCATGCTAATTTTTTCACTGCCACTTTCACTTTCCATATCACTTTGTACCGATTATAAAAGCTTAAATTTAACGCGTTAAAGGATTAAAAATCTCGAAGCCAAGAAAAATTCGTGTAAGCCTGAATAACCTGATATGCGTATCCGTAAAATTACGTTATATTTTTACTCGTGTTTCTGGTGTTTACGGTTTTGACCTTACGGTTTTTGACTTTTGTTGTTTCAACTTATTTTTATGCCATGGTTCTAAAGGGATTCTTGGATCCCATAGACGTTTTTTGGCATAAATGGATGAAATCAATATTTCGTCATATGTGTTTTTGACTTAAATCTTTGCCATCGTTTGTTGAGACTACAAAATAAATAAATAAATAAAACAAAGTTTAAATAAACAAAGAGAAAGTGTAACTAATAAAAGCTATAATATATACTAGAACGACACTAAATAAAAAATTGACAAAAAGATAAAATAATAACAATGAATAATAATAAACATATACCTAGCTCGAAGGGAAAACCCTGGTTTTCCTTCTCCTCTATATGTCATATGTAAACAATAAAATTGTTATTAATGATAAAATTCTTGGCACTGACTATTAATGAAAAAGCCACAATTGCCACATTTAAAATAGGTACAACCCGGGGTCGACTTACCTAGAAATTACAGAATTTTACGGAAAAAATGTTTTGGTAAAAAACTTAAAAATAATAATAAAAAATAAATAGCACAACGGACGCAAAAAACGGAATGAAGTTCAAATTGACTAACTTTTATCCGTGTTTTCCTTCACGTAAATACGTGAAACCTTTCGGATTTTTCATTGGCTGATAGCACCACGTGGTTATAACGGATCCGTAATACGTACCAATGTGGATTCAGGCTGTTGGCACTCTTCTCACATTTAAATTATTCAATATTTAAGTTCTCTTAATATTTAAAGAATTATCAAACAGAAACTCTTAGTTTGATCTCTCAGTAAAGGAAAAATGTCAAGCAGTCATTTTTCCTTTTCAGAGATTATCATGATCAGAAAGAGAGTTAGCAATTACTTTTGTAGTATGCCCATTTTTTAGATTTGTCAAAATATTGTCTATGGTGGTATTTTTTTTAATTGTTGGTGTACAGCCAAATCAACCAAAGTTCTATCATTAGAGAAAAACCTCACATTAAAATTTCCTAACACAACAATTTTAAACTGACAATAATTACTTAATATTAAAAACAATTTCAAAAGTTACAATATCAAAAAACATATTAATATCTCCCAGAGAAGATCTATACAGTGATAATCGTCAGAACTCACAATAATTACAGCAGAAATTTTACAATGATGCTCCTCAGAAAATTTTGCAAAAATTTGGAATTTCAATGAATTGTAGATTTTTCTGCAGAAAGATTCAGTTCCTCCATGTGCTTTGTGTCCTCTTGCAAAAAACGAACCAAGTTTATTACCTGCGATATGTACAGATTGCATCTCACCCTGTTGTAGCCATTGTTCTTTACATGTTAGTGCTGTGCAATTTTTGTGATCAGCTAAAAAGGCTTTAATCTCACCAATTTTTTGCCTCATGCATTGTATATTAATATGAGATATGAACAAAACCTGAGGAACTAACTGGTGAGGTTGAACGAAAATTTTGGCCGTAGGATTTTCATACGGTCTGTTAACACCTGGGCTTGTTTTAAAAGGCCTGTACAATTCTATATTTGGGCCAAATTTCAGGCTCAAATATTTTTTTTAAGTTCGAGAATCTCTCTGTATCTCAAGCTTCTCAACATGTTGAAAGTGTACTTTTCTTTCCATAAGATGAAGTTTCAGCTGGTCTATAGTTGTTTCAGGTCTGAGTCTCGATACAAACTCAAATCTACGGCTTTTAACTATGTATTGTATATTGTGGCATTCTAGAAGACCACATGCTTCCATTTGCCAAGGATAACATGAGTTTAAGATAGATATTTTAGCATGATAATGACCCGAAACACACTTCCAAATTAATAAAAGATTGGTTTGTTGGAAATAACATCCACCTAATGCTTTGGCCAGCACAGAATCCCGATATTAACCCGATTCTCTAGTGAGAATTTGGTACATGTATTCCATGCATCAAGACGCATTTTTTGATGTGCAAAAAATATTTTCTTTGCCAGTGGCGTCCCTACAGGTCTTCTATTGAATATTTTTAGTGAAAAAAAATACTACGCCGCAGCTTTTTCTTAAAATAAAAAATATTTTTAAAATCCTCAATCACTTTTTAGCAAATTTGATCTCTTGGTATTTTTTTACTTTGAAAACAACAGGATTTAAGTGCAAAAAACGAGTTTTATTTAATTTTATGAAACTAAGCTTAAATGAAGGGCTCAAATGTATTTTATCTTAATTACACTAATTACAAAAATGTTTGAAAATGGCCACCTTTACTAAGTAGGCATGCTTCCGCTCGTCTACGCAATAGCACCATGCTTTGATAGAAGTTAAGTCACTTGATATGATTTTATGAAGTTCTGCAATATCCGGATTGCTCCAGGTCAAACTAGTGTCATCCGCGAATAGGCAGGTTCTTCCTTTAATATTCAGACTAGCGATATCATTGATAAATATGAGAAACAAAATAGGGCCAAGCACTCAACCTTGAGGCACTCCACATTCTATTGGCTTGCAAGAAGACATTGTAGTATCAATCCTCACAAACTGACTCCTGTTATTGAGATATGACTTAAACCATTCGAGGGGCATACCTCTAAACCCGTAGTGTTGCAACTTTTCTATTAAGATATCATGGTATACGCAATCAAAAGCTTTAGAAAAATCACAGAAGATTGTTGCCGTAGGATGTTGTTTGTTTAAGCTACAGTATACATTATTAAAAAGGGAAAACATAGCATCATATGTGCATTTGTTATTTAAAAATCCAAATTGTTGAGGAGTGAGTATTTTAAATTTCAGTAGAAATGATAGGAGCCTTTTTTTCACTAATCTTTCAATAATTTTTGATAGTGTGGGAAGAAGAACAATTGGGCGATAGTTGGAAGACTGATCTTTATCTCCTCCTTTATGTAGAGGAATTATTATTGGCTTCTTAAGGCAGTTGGGAAAAAGGCCTTTTTGAAAAGTTAAGTTGATTAAATTTGTAAGATGGTTTAATGTACACTCTGGCAGGTTTAGAAACATGTTCAACGTGAGTCCATCGGTTTCAGAAGAGCTCTTATTTTTGATTTCCCTAATCGTACTGCGAAGCTCAGGTAATACTATTGGCGTAAAGAAAAAACTGTGTAAATTCTCATCTGCACTAGAAAGATAAGAAAGTGGATCGTGGGTGGGAGCTATGGTACCCATTAGATTCTTCGCTACATTAACAAAATAATTGTTGAGGTTCTCAGGAGAGGTAGCGATAGTATTGGACTTACAGGGTTTATTTCTTAGATTAATAACAATCGACCATGATTCTTTAGCGACATTACCAGACCTTGCCAGTCTCCTGTTATAGTAAATGTATTTTGCCGCTTTTAGAGTCCCTTGATAAACTTTTTTATCTAGTCTTACATAGTCATGAAAGAAAGCGCTGTCCGAGAATTTTCCAAGATTGAATAATGAACGCATGTTCTTAGCAGATGTACGTAAGCCTTGGGTAGACCAAGGTTTATGTTTTTTCAATTTGAGAGGCCTTAAAGGAAAGGATTTGTGAGACAGATTAGATAGCGTTTTTATAAATCTAGAGAATTTTGAATCAACATCAGAAGAGTGAACATTCCAGTCAGTTGTTCGACACAGGTGCTTAAAATTTAGAAATTTCTTTCTGAGAAAATACTACCTAATTTGTGGGGAACATTTTTAGTTTTTGATATTATGGAAAACTTTGTTAACACTGCTTCATGATCTGAAAAGCCTGAGTTTAGGACAGTACAGTCAACGAAATCCGGATCAAAGGAAGATATGACATAGTCTATTGTACTCGAGCTGAATTTAGTTATTCTGGTGGGTGATTTAATGTGCATGATTAAGCCAAAAGAATCGAAAATGGACTGGAGAGATTCTTGAGTTGCACACACACTGGAAAAATCAATATTTAGGTTGCCACATAAAAATATTTTGCTGTTTAAAGGCAGAGACTTAAGCAAGCTTAGTGATTTTTGAAAGAATTACATCCGCGTCAGGTGTTCTATATATACAAATTACATGAAGATCATATTTATTACTATAGGTAATGGAAAATTCAAATAGTTTTTCAGTTATTAAATTATCGAACTTGGTTACTACTGAAAAGTCGTTGCTTTTAGACATTATCAAAATACCTCCATGAGATACATTTGTTCTATTAAATGATGATTATAATGTTCAGATATGGCAACGATATCAGGAAAAGTTTTGTGTCTTAGAGACTGAATATTTAGAGAGAAAATACTAAGCTTACCATTGTCCAGTATTTTAAAGGGTGCTTGATCCTCTTGCGTCAAACTACCTAAAAATGTTTATTCTTAGTGGGAGACCCACTAGAATAATAATTGCTCTGGCTTTCTCTAATCCTTTGGAGGCGTAGCAATTTTTCTGATGAGAAAAAGGATCCAAAGGCTGACAGATCTGCTTCTACCTCAGCTGGACCAATACCATAGGCGTCATGGTAGCGAAAGTAGAGTTTCCGCAAGGCGTCCACGTCAACAGGAAGTCCCTCTGAGGCAAGTGCCAATCGGATGCTGGTATTGGTGTGTTCTTCGAAACATACACTGGAGGGCTGATCATGCAGATATGAAAGAAATAGCCTGAGGGGTTTTAAAATTGAGGGATCCCTTAGCCTAGCCAGTAAATAACGACCATCTGCCGCATCCGAGTCTCTTGACAGTCTGACTAATGGTGGAGTCATCGGATCTATATTTGATGTTTTATTTATCTCCTTATCTCTATTAATGATGAAATCAGCCTTCAATAATTCAGTCGCTAGTGACTTCGAAGTAGCTATCGCCTCCTTGTCTGAACCAATCTTCAAAGATTTAACTTTCCTGTGTAGAGTGTCTGGTGTTGCTGCATCCGACCGTTGCGACAGGTTACGACTATCTGGGGCGCCAAGTCTTACAAGGTGGTAAGCCTGAAGATGTATTAATTACCTTTGCTGGTGTTTTTGAGGATGATAAACATGAACTGGAGATGAAAGTGCCTGGAGGCCACATGCCAATATCCTTCAGCCGCTTTAAGTAATTGATATTTTGCACACCAATTTTGAAGTCGGAATGTGCATTTTCTTTGTTTTTTAGCATTGGGAAGCATCTGATAAAGACCGTGGTTCCCAGTTTTTCCTTGACAAATTGCGCAATCTGATTTCCGGTGAACTGAGGTGGGATATTTGACACAACCACATAATGCCATTCATCTTTATTCAACGAGTTGATATTAGGTGTTGTAAGAACCTCTGAGCCTCGGTTTTCTGTCTGATCTGTCTGGCAAGCAATCGTTTTTTTAGCAACAGGTTGGCCTAATTTTTACATTAGATTTTTCTTTAGCTAATTGACCAATTGGTTTACATTTTTTCGCAAGCTCTCAATTTCCTGTATTAACTCTTGCTTGGATGAGTCATGGACCTGGATCTTAACAGTGTCATCATGATTGTCCATAAGAATAGATGAAAGATTAAATATTTCCTGTTTCATATCTCTAATTGATTGGAACAGAGATTCTTGTCCATTTTCAGAAACAGTATGGAGGCAATGGATATCTTCTATATTTTCATATAGATTTTTCCATTTTGTATCATGGAAACCTAAAATGTCATAAATTTCATTTTCATTGGCATTTTCCAGGGATATCTGAGAGTTTTGGAGTTGCGAAACTTTGTCATGAAGATATTTTAAAGTTGGTGAGTCGCAAACACTATTAACTACTAACACTATTAACAAACACTATATAAGTACGTATGCGCGGGAATATAGCGTGGGTATATAGCGGGAATATAGCGGAATAATTGCGCTTGATAAGATGTCATGTATTATGTCAATTGAAAAATAATTGTTTAGAGAACGCGTCAAAACGCAGCCTATTCAAGCAATCAAAGCCTTCTAAGCTATGTTTTATTGATTATTTATGTGACTTAGTTTTTTTCCTTCTTATGGGCTTATTTTTCAACCGATTTAAAAAATAATTACATCAGATTATTGGAAAAAAGAAACCGCATTTTAAAAGTGGTTGTTCCCAATAATGTGCTATTTAAAAAGAATCATCATTGTTTATCTTGAAAAATAAAAAAGTAATTAAGTGTTCCCTTTTCTCTGTGTCACCCGGTATATATAAACCCTGAACACACCCTTGACACCCTGTATATACATATAATCCGAAACTAAGAAGAAGTGACTACATGGACTTAAAATTTTTTCAACCATCCAACGTTACCAGTATTCTGCTAAATGGAGAAGATGAGTGATCTATACCTAAAAGAAAACAACTTGGTTAAAAGACACAATACGTCTATCAGATTGGTAAATCATTCCCATATTCCCATCATTCCATACTACTATCTCACAATTTTAGCTTGAGATAACTGATGCCGTGATTTTTGTGTATGTCTCACATGAGGCGCGTCAGACGTGCACTTTTCTGGACGCTATTTTGTCGCGACCGTCCTAGTTGATTTGACTTTTTTTGACTATTTTAATTTTAACCTTGACTCCTGTCAAGGTTAAAATTAAAATAATATTAAAAGATTTAATATTATTTTTTTTTTTAAATCTTCGGGCTAGAGTGGCAATCTGTATATTTTATAATGATTTCAAATGAGTCACCAACCATTTTTTTTTAAATAAAAAAAATTTGTCCTCTTTTAAATCATATAAAAGTGCGCAGGGTATTTTACAAAGAACTGGTTGCTTAAAAATCTATTGAAAATTTATTTTTAACGTAAATATTATTATTCATATATAAAATATATTATATATTTTTAATAAATCTACCTTGTTTTATAGTGATGAGCATAATACTATTAAAAGTATGTAACCTGATATAATTCTGGAGCATATCAAATTTGGTAACGAAAATATCAATTAAAGGTGTAATTTTAAAAACCTAGGTATGCATATGTTACTGAATAAAAAAATCAGGTAGTCAGGTAGAAGATACCGTAGTGGGAAGAAGAATTTTTGACTTTCAACACTTGTTCTCTTAATTATTCGACAATAAACATCTTTCATTTGGATGCTCGATTGGGAATATGGATATGGATATGGAAATTGTAAAAGAGAAACGAATGGGATTAGTTAGCATTCTTATATTTAATTGTAAAATATATGGACTGACTTAGGAATTCTTCTCTGAAAAGACTAATAATATATTTTTTTAAAATCCATTAATCCTGGTATAACATTCGGGAATGTATTGATGTATATGATGATTTGTGTAAAGTAAAAATTTATTATTTAAAGAGTTCCAATGAATATTTGGGAGGGATAAGCGTACCCATAAATCTTAAATTTAAATTATGAACGTCTGTCCTAAAACAAACCTTTTTATTTAAGTAGGGTGAAGTCTGACAGGTAAGTATTAAAAAAAAGAGTAACAGAATATAGGTAGCGCCTATGATGCATATTTAACCAATTGATTGATCTTTAAGAATGTGAGAAATAGAATCATATTTTCCGATTCCGTGGATAAATCGTAGGCAATTGTTTTGAAGTTTTTGATTTCGTATTGAATCAGCTTGCCTTAGGATCGCCCATAAATTATATCGCAGTGGTTTACCTGGGACAAAACATAGGCTTCACACAACATTGTTTACATTTTTTTATAGGATTTGGCGATGATGATAAAGTTGACTTAAATTCATATCCGCTCTTTATAACGATTAATTAATATGCTCGGTAAACCGTAGATCTCAATCCATCACAAACTCCATATTTGTTATTTATCTAATGACGCAATTTTTTAATGAGATTTATTTAGGTTTATTTTCGCCATGTTAAATTAAATGCATATACAATTGTGACATTTCCAATTTATTTATGTATATAGTATAAATGTAGGGCAAAATTGAGCAAAAAATAGTCACTTTTTAAATCTTAATTTTAGGAAATTCCTTCTATTCATCCAAAATCTTTAATATTCCGAAAGAGCATCAAAAATTAGATGCGAGTATGCACATATAAGCAGTAAAATTCATGGCGCAATAAAATATTCGCTCGAAAAACCCTAAAATAATGTTTTCCTGTATAATGATAGGTGAGGTGTTATTTTCAATTTCGCTATTTTTCTTTTCTTTTCATAAAAGGTATGGGGCTTACAACCTTTGTTAATTTTATTCATTTCTTTGAATGTGATCAAATAATGTCAGCCAAATACAAATTTTCGAAATATTTATATTTTATAATTGTATTTATAAAACTTTATAAGTTAGTAATAAAATAATATTATAATATTGATAAAATTATTTTATAAATGCTTTATTATTGCATGGAATCGATTTTATAATCTTATATAAAACTGTTACACGAGTCTATTGAAATAAAATTATTTTATTATAGTGGGCCCTTTTTGACCTTATACACGTTATGTAAATGCTACAAGATCAGGTCTAACGACAATTAAGTTTTCTTATATTGTTATATAGCCTGATATATGATAATTTCAAGCATCTTTGTGCTGATTTGGGATGTTCTGTAGAAATTTCTAAAATATTAAATGAAAATTTATTACGGTTATTGCTTGATCGCTTTCTTCCAGTAAAAAAGATACATTTCTGTATTGTCGAGACAAAAGCAAAGCTGGAAAATTAGATACATATATGGCGTTCAACAAAGGACCAATAGTCGATCCCTGTGGAACTCCCATTAATACTTTTAAAAAAGCTGAAGTTTCACCAAAAGACAGGAATTGTTCGCGGAATGACAAAAAGTTTTATGTGAGCAAAGTCTATATAATTCAACTTATATACTTATTGAAATATATAGACTCTGATATGAGTTTTTAAAGAAGGGTACGGTTTAAAGTATCGAATGCGTTACTATAGTCCAACAGAATAATTTTACTTTTATCAGTGGGAATGTGTATAGCGATAAACAAAATAGTTATACACAGAAAAAATGAGGCTGACAGTTTCTTAGAAGAAAAGTCCAAGAGACTGATGGGAGACATAAGAAATGTGGCACTTCATCTATTTGGAGAACATAAGATGTGCACTTTATTCAAACACTTCACGTGTATAAAAAAGGACAATTGAAAAAAATTGTATTCCTAAAATGAATTAATGAGGCTTATTTCAGGATATTGAGATTTCTTGAACGATTCCCAACGAATACAGCCAGCTTAATTTTAAACATGGATATTAATAATTAGAGAATCCTATTCGACCCATTGTAATGCTGCTGCAATTTCTTTTAATTCATCCGATGATTATTATGATGTTATTCATAGAGCTGACGTACCGAGTGAGCCAAAATTTTAGAAAAAAAAAATCAAAATATGAAGGCTAAGCGCAGGATTTTTTTTGAAAAAAGACGACTTTTTTAATAAAGGCGCTCAAAACTGGCAGTCCTTCCTGGTAAAGATTATGGCCTACTAAAATCTAACGAAACAAACCCAATGCACGAAAACTTATATAAAAATATAGATTTTTTTTCTAAATTTGCAAAAGTCATACAAGAAAATAAATGCTATTGAAAAAAATACTAAACCAGTTATTTTAATGGATCCAGGAGAGATCCATCAGATTACTGTATCAATTGAAAAAATATGCAAGCTAAGAAAAAATACTTCCTGCTCCAACACAGTCAAAAACTTACTATACTCGGATGTTTTTGGAAATAATTCCATTAAATATAGTAAGGATTCCGGGTCTGTTGAATCTTGATTCCACTTTTGGCCACACCGGAATTGGTATTTAATTGTTTAACATGTCAATATATATAAACGTCATCAAATTTTAAAATTATCCATCTTTTTTTGATCGAGATATCACTTGGCTGGTAATATCGTTGACACTCCGCGGTATAATTCCTAATTTCCATTTTTAGCAGAAGCTCAAAAGTGTGTGAATCATCGCGGTTAGTGTTTCCTTGATATATTCGTTTTGTTGACCGATCCGCGCTTATGTAATTATATAATACATTTCATTTTTATTGGTTATTAAAATTTAAACGCAATAAAGGATAATTTAGAATTGGTGGTTTAATTTGCCTTTACTCGAAACTAAAATATAACGTAATCAGGAATCTCCTGTACATATATAATAGTAATAAATGTTGTTCAAACATTGTGAGAACAAAATTTTTACTTTAAAAATTCCAAAAACAATCATATCAAAAAAGCCTATTTCTATTAGCGAATAAACTACGCCACTGTCTCTCGCTAGCATGATGCGCTCGAGAGAATCTTTACGTCAGCAGGCCCCAGAACGGTCGGAAGGAAAACATCACGAAATGTGTAAACGCGGGTCGCTCCGGACGCCTCTTAAAACAAACTTAAAAATTACTTGTCATTTTCTTGAAGAGTAATAATTATTAAATAGAACAACTAATATTACACAAACTATATGTCCCCAAAAAAATATTTGTTTTGCTGATTTGTCTCCCCTACCCACGAACTTAATAAATATACCTGGACTGCCAATTCAATGAAAAGTAAATGACCACTACTAGGGGGCAGCCATTTTCCGTGATTGTGTCTTTTCGATGTTGGTCACTCTGACAAATTTTAGTTGTGCCAATTGTAGGGAAACAATTTTTTGAGAGGTTATGTTTACAAAAATACAAAATAGAAAGTTACATATAGGTAAAAAATTAAGATAGTTGCGTTAGATCTGTGATTTTTCTTGTTTTTCTTAAAGAATTTCGTTAAAATTTATGAAAGAAAGTAGTCCTCACCTAAAATGAGACGAAAGTTTCAATCAACTTGGAATAGATGCATGCACTTTAAAATATTTGTTTTATCACTCTGATAAACAAAGACAAATTCAGTTAAAAACACTTATTTTCTTTCTATTTTTACTATTAAGAGTTTTGCTTTCCTTCCATGTACCGAGTGGCCAAATAAGCGAGGTAAGCGGCTGTATCTCAGGACCTGTACATCTGGCAATAATGGAATTTTTTTTATTGTTATAAAAGTGGTCATGGGAAAATTCTGGAAATTATTTTTAAGTTCCGTGTTTCACCGCAAGAGGGCGCAACTAAAAATTAAATAAAAGAAACGTCTTTTTCTCCGAAAACTTAAATATTAACTTATACTTTTGATATTATTTTTAGTAAACCTAGATAATTTGCTATAATTTTGGTTTATGAATTATTGACGTACGAACGATAGTAGGGGTGGGGGTAGCTATTGAAAGTGGAATCATTAAAATCGATGTAAATTCTAAACCACTTATTCGATTTGAGCAATTCAACATTTATTTGCAAGATAAATGTAGCTGCTTTAAAAGTCTAATATCATTGCTACCCTATAGTTCCTAATAAAACCACCAGAGGGCGCAATTTGTTATAATTCCAGTTTTTTCATTTTGCTCTAAAAATTCAAATCGAATGGTATATTTTTGACATTCTATTTAAAAAGTAAATAAAATTTGCAAAAGTACTGTAAAAACCGCACGATGATATCTTTGCTCGTTTTAAAGTTATAGCGAATTAAAGTTTTTTACGCACCGAGCCTAAACTTGTGTGTCCCGCCTAAAAATCTCTAATTAGTATTACCACAACTAGAATACCATGATGTTGTCATAATTAATAAATTATTATAGTAATAATTGATTGATAAATAATAAATTAATAATACCTATGTATCACAGAATAACTGGAAGTTTATGTGACTTTCTTAAGGCGAATAATTTTATTAACGAATTTCTTTTTATATTTAAATTATGGTCCTGAAAAGGACCGATTTTAAACCCAATCATATTTGGTATTTAATGCCTCGATAGGTGTTCAAACTGCCTTTCATCACATTCCAAACAAGCTTCCAATCTTCTTTGCGTGGATAAAAACTGGTGTTTCGATTTCAGCAGCTGATATTTCATTTATTGCACCACGGATTCAGTTTTCCATATCCTGTCTTGTTGTAGGTGGAGTTTGGTACACCATATCTTTTAGTAGTAAAAGTCTAGGCATGTTAAATCGGGTGACCTGGCCGGCCAAGGATATAGACTCCCCCTTCCGATCCAGCGCCCTTGAAAGTAATTATTTATATGATGACGCACCAAACGGGAAAAATGTGCTGGGCACCCGTCCAATTGGAAATACATGATCCGTCTTACTTCCAATAAAATAGGCAAGGAATTTGTTAAAAAATGCAAAAAAAACATTACCGGTTAATGTGCCATCAAAAAAATAAGGACCAATAATTTTCATTCCGATAATGCCACACCACACGTTTACACTCCAGCTTGGTGCTGGACTTCTCGCATCCAGGATTTTCAACCAATAATGCATATTATGCCTGTTGCTTTCCCATCGCTACAAAAAGTGGCTTCATCGGTCTACAAAATCTGTGACAAAAAATCCCTGTTTTCGCGAATCATTGCTAGTATCCATTGGCAAAAATCAATTCGGCGCTCAAAATCATGTTCGTTTAGAGCTTGATGTAGGATTATATGGAAAGGGTGTAGCCTTAAAATAAAAAGAAATGCCTATATTCTACTATTAGAAAATTATAATAAAAAGATGTATTACCTGTGGTCTTTAAGTATATTTTGAACAGTAGTTCGAGCTATTCCCAAATCTAAAGATAACGCACAAGTTCCAAGATGCCTATTAAACTCTACGTAGGCCAACACATTAATAAAGTTTTCTTCAGTTCTTTTAGTAGCACGACGCCTTCTAAATTTGGGCCGACTAAAACTCCCAGTATCGCGTAGTCGCTGTACCAACCGTGGAAAAATTCTTCTGCCATAATGGCGGCGATCTGAATACCGAAGGGCATCCTGTCTTTCAGCTATTGCGGCATTTTAAAAGCACTCAAAGAAAACCGCAATCAAATCCACAGCTTCATTATTTGTATAAAGGCATTTTACAAAAAATCGAGCAAAGAAAATTGAAAACAGATTTAAACTGGCCGTCTAATAAATATTTGACGTTTCCATACAATCCTTTTTAAAAGTTTCTTTTGTTTTTGCCGCCTACTATACGTTAACTAGAGGCCGAGCGCTAGATGGCGGTACATAAGTACATACTCGGTGCGTAAAAGAATTTAATTCGCTATAACTTTAAAACAAGCAAATATATCATGGTGCGGTTTTCACAGAATTTTTGCAAATTTTATCTACTTTTTAAATATGATGTCAAAAATATACCATTCAATTTGAATTTTTCGAGCAAAATGAAAAAAACTGGAATTATTACAAATTGCGTCCTCTGGCGGTTTTATTAGGAAGTATAGGGTAGTGATGAGATCAAACTTTTAAAGCAGCTACATTTATCTTGCAAATAAATTTTGAATTGCTCAAATGGAATAAGTGGTTTATAATTTACATCGATTTTAATGATTCCACTTTCAATAGCTTCCCCCACCCCTACTATCGTTCGTACGTCAATAATTCATAAACCAACATTATAGCAAATTATCTAGGCTTACTAAAAATAATATCAAAAGTATAGGTTAATATTTAAGTTTTCGGAGAAAAAGACGTTTCGTTTATTTAATTTTTAGTTACGCCCTCTTTCGGTGAAATACGGAACTTAAAAATAATTTCCAGAATTTTCTCATGGCCACTTTTATAATAATAAAAAAAATTCCATTGTTGCCAGATGTACAGGTCCTGAGATACAACCGCTTACCTCGCTTATTTGGCCACCCTGTACAGTGTTTCCACATTAATAGGTACAACCATCTATAAGAATGAAAATATAGATGATTTAATGAGGGTTTGTAATTATAAAGGGTTTATATAGTAAAAATATATTATTCTGTCAACACCTCAATATATTATTCTATTATAAACAACACAGACGGACAATTCACAATAATTCGGTTATAATACCTTTAAATAAAGATGGTGATACATTATTCACGTATTAAATAAGGAGAAAGATACATCGCCTGTTCCAGACGATATACCCAAGCGTCGTTTACAAATCGCCAAAACTAGGCAATCCGCTATACTCACACGTCAAACGTCAGCGTCGTCAACTTTATTACCGTTATTTAATATATTTTTTGTTGGCAACACTAACAATTTTCAGAGTGACCAACATCAAAAGGACACAACCACTATAAAAATGGCGGCCACCATGCAGTGGTCATTTTTGGGTATCGTGGCCATATGCAGTCCAGGTATATTTATAAGTTCGTGGTTCGTGGTTATACCTTAGTAGTTCCCTAAACACGTCAATTTAGATATACAGGGAGACGTTTCATTTTATATTTGTTAAAGTTCTGTCAATAACCTGTTCACCATCAGTTAACCTCACTTTGATATGTCAAATGGGAATCCCCATCGCGTGACACATTGTAAGCAGCATTAAAATGAAAATGCCTATTAAATAGTTTTAAAAGAAACATTAAGTCTGTTGACGTACCAACCGCAAGTGACCAAAAATGTTTGGGAATAATCGATATTTTATCGACCTCAAACTTTTGCATTTCAATTGGCTACGTTCCTCAAATGTAAATGGCGTCAGTTGTGGAGTTTCTCGTGGGACCTAATTTATTTTTGGTACTTCAGACCTTCCGTAAAGAGCTCTTAGGTGTACCAGTATGCTGGCGATACTCAGTGAATTCATTATTTCGATCTAGATGATGTAGAACAGATTTCTGAAAGTATAAATAGTGACCTAAACTTAATCTTGCGCTCCTCGAAAGAACACAATATTAATATAAATGCCAACAAAAGTAAGGTATTACTTTTTGCCAAAAAAAAACCGTCGTGTTGATATTCAAAATGATACATACATTAAATTTGATAATACCCCCTTCTTTGAGGTTCCAAAGACATATTTGTGTATCTTCCAGAAGTGTTATTTGTGTATGCGTTTGCTCTCTACTAACAAACATATAAAAAACTCTCAGTATCGTAAGTGTTATAGTGGCTAAGAATGTCATTTTCTTACATTTATGTATCGGCTCTATAAAAATCAAAAGGCCAAAATATCTTGTCAAACTATAACATGCCTCTTTTCTCACGTACCTAGTTATACTTATAATGCCGTAACAATTTATAATCCACTTAAACCTAATTTTTCATTTTCAATGTTTCGCGTTAAAAATAATTATTAAACTTTGTTCTTGGAGCAACAAATGCACAATTAGTTTTTTTCTGCGATTTTACAAATGTATTTAATTAGTTTATTTTTATTTTCTTTTAATTTGTTCTTTGGTTGATTTTTATATTACTACTTGTTTGTCGAAACATTTCTAATTAATATTAAGGTCACGAGATAAAAGTGGCTTTAGCTAATCTTTGCCTTTTTTGGGCAAATGTAATGCAATTTGCATTTGATACCAAATAAAGACATATTTATTTATTTACTTAAGATTTGTTGAGGGATTCCCATGTAATTGTTATAAGTTTTCGATTTGTGTAACTCCAGACCTTAAGTTTCAAACTACCCGATGATAATACGCGATATATGGCTATAATAAAATTTAGTATAAAAATGTCTGTAATCCTAAAATATTTAAAAGAAATCAACTAGCCTTATCAACAACACAATTGAACCATCATTTAAGAAATGCACCATATATTTGTACTGGCAAAACTGTTTAATGTAAGAAAATGTTGTCTAGTCATATTCTCATTTAAGCTAGGAAGGGTAGAATCAACATTTTGCTCTTCTATGTATATAACTTTCTAAGGAATAAAATTATTTTATATAATTCATTATTCTACATCATTAACCTTATGTCTAAAATGTATATATTTTTTCAGATCTACGATGAGCTCACCTCAGAAACGTAGGGGAAGACCCAAAAAAAAAACCCAACCAGAACCACAAAAACTTCAGGAACAAAATTTAAAAACAAAATGTCTTACAAGAAATGCTAAGTTAAAGCAATCATTAGATGCTGAGAATAATAATAATATAACAGAAGATTTACAAAGTAAATGCAAAAGACGTAATGACAATAACTTCAACAAAAATATTGATGTTGTAGCAAGAATTAAAATGGATTGGGAATCTGATAGTGATGATAACTGTGACTCACAAACTATTAAAAATAATGTAGATAATAATGAAGGTGACATACAATTTACAATTACACCATTTGAAGAGGAACCTGAAACGTCAGTTTTAGTTGTTAAGCCTAACTCAATTTCTTCTTCAAATGAAGTAAATCCAGTTAATCAAACAATGAAAAAAAAGTATAAGCCTAAACCAAAATGTAAGAAAAAGCTTGAAGAAAGAGAAGCAGAAAATGATTTTATGGCTAACAATGACCTAGCAAAAGAAAATAACACCTTAAACTTCGGAAGGAATAATATTGCTCCGAAAATAATTAACAACACAGAAAGTAAAAAGATGGAAGAATTTTTGACCAGTAAGAAATACAAAAGTCCATCTACCATTGTCACCTTGACACAAGCTGATATGGTAGAAAAAGTTGTTAGAAAAATACCAAAATCCGAGATACAGCAAAGTAATCGAATAAACATTAATAAAACTGAGAGTATGAAGATGGAAGAACTCTTGATTAGTAAATTTAAACGAGAGCAAGAGAAGCAAGGTGCTGACAACAGATTTGATGATTTAATCAAAGAAGATATATTTACATTTGAGGATGTTAAGAACTATGATGTCTTTGAGAAAACTACAAAATCATTGTAAGTATTCTTTATAAAAGATCTAAAAATTGTCCATAGTGTTCTAAAATATATAGTATAATAAAACCTTTTGTTAAAACAAGATTGTAGATATAGATTCTAAGGAATACAAATCTCCTGATTATTACCACCAATTCATAAAAATTACGATAGAACTGATATTTGTAAGTATCGAGCTGTGTGTATTCAGTTAGTGATTTCTAAACTGTTTAACAGGTGGTGTTCTGTACAATTTGATCTACGGTGACTAACTTGTTGCATTACCAGTATGATTTGACCGATGCTTTTGAGAGGTCTGTACAGGTTGATAGTGTGTGTACATACTTCTCAAAAGACTGATAGGGTTAGTCATGATCATCTGACTTAATAAGACTGGTCGAATTTTGTCATTGTTTTTTGACTGGTCGCACACAGTTAGGATAAATAATTATATTTCTAATTGTATCGAAGTTTCTTCAGGTGTACCTCAGCATTCGCATATTGGCCCTGTTTTTTTTTAACTTGCTCATAAGAGATTTGTACGTACGTATTTCGTTTCGTCGTTCTACTAAAATTATTAATTATCTATCTTGGAAGCAATTCCTTTTAACACCTGTGAAAGAAGAGTTGAGTTCACTATGTGTCATTGACTTTTTCATCCAGCCAACTAAGGGCTTTTTTCTTCACTCACCAGGACTGATGTTTCTTTAATGAAAATATCTTGGATCCATTTTTCAGAGGCTTACGGTCATTCAGATAAAAAATGTTCAGTATTTTGTACAGGTAAGTCGATTGATCTTCTAATTATACTTCGCAGCCTCGTCTCAGATTATAAACACCCTGTAGATGTTTAAAGAATTTGGCAATCTGGACAGAAGTAATCGTAATAAGAACAAAAAATCGTATAAAAATTAATGTAATTTTATTTATAGAAAAAAACACATGTCTTTGAAGAATATAACAAACATTTAGTAATCGATATTATCAACGCAACGAAATCCATTATTATAGCCTTATAGCAGTGCTTAAATATAATGAAGCATAGAATAATATGAACAAAAAATAAGCCAAATAATATGGTAGATATTTGACAACTATTTATTTAACCTAATAATAGTAATTGTATTCATTATATATATAAGACGTGTTTAACAACCGACTCTTTTAAAAACCCTTCTGCAAAATTAGACATATCTGGTAATGTAGGTTTATTCTAAAACTTTGAAAATCTTTCGATTTTTATGTCCACCCTGCCGATTTCCTTATAGACTCTATATTAGCACCTTCTCCTCCAAAGAGCCGTTGAAGTAGATGTATCCCTAAAAGAATATGCAGAGAAAATGTTAGTATCGATTCCACATTCCTCCAAAATAGGCTTAATCCAATGGCTTGATTATTAATTCTATAATACTTTCTTCTTTTAATAATAGTTTAGCTTGAAGCGGCATGAATGGGCTTTTAAAGGGTTGAAATTAGTTTTTCATCTGGTGGCCGTAAATCTTTTTTAAATACTCAGTGAAAGTAGAACCTAAACATAATTCTGGATTCTCTTTAAAAAACGGTAAAATCAAAACTGGTTGAAGCCTATTTTTTCCCGATGTTTTTCGTCTTTCCTTTATGAATATTTGTAGATTATTATCTGTTTCTTTTAATAATTAAATATTGATTTTTATTAGTTTGTAACCTTTGTGCCGATATCAATGATAATAAGTACGACCACTTTTAGTGTTAACTTTTTAAGCAAAATATCTTGCAGCGGAAACCATTTTGCCAATTTTACTAATACTGGATGTGGATCTAATGTATATTTATACTTTGGCTGTGGAGGTTTAATATTATGTAAACCCTTTAAAAATCTTTTGGTCATATTCTTCTCTTTTTCTTTAAAATGAAGTATCATTACAAGAGCTGATTTGTGAATATTTATATTAGAATAAGAGACGCCAGATTTAAATATTTCTGTAAAAAAAGATATAATTTCCCGGAAATTATAGAAAAATGGATCTAGCTGCTTCTTACCACAGTACTTCACCATTTTTAAATACACTTTTATTTAGGTTTTCATTTGTGGAGCAAAAAATAGCTTCAATTCCTACCTCAGGAAAAAATCTCTTTAAAAAAGAGCTCCTGATAACCTCCCTGCCTTCAGGATAAGCTGTTTGTGCATGGGATAAGGCTCCCTGAAAGGAGACATAAGTAAATTTTCCATAGGACCAAAATAAACTAGTTTATGAGTAGTTTCTGGTACCAAGGCTGGTTTAGTCATTTTGGAACTATTAGAATACCGGTAGCTTTATCAATAATGATCTTCTTTATTGTTTTGTTAATTATGTTGAAAAGAGGAAAGGCATAAGAATAAAACACGTTTCATGTCATAAAGAAACCTATCTACCAAGGTTAAATTGGACTCTGGTTTCCAAGAAACATATAGGAACAGGTCGATTACTGGAGGGCTGAAAGCTTTCCATATTTTGTCAAAACAAGACTGGAATAGTTCAAACTCGATCTCGTCTTAAAGGTTTCGTGACTCGAAATCCGCAATGGTATATTCTTGCGTATTAATATACGAGGCAAAAACATGTAAATTTTGATTTTCGCAATAATACCATATGTCCCGGGAAATTTAAACTTTTATGTCGTATACTTATTTATATAATATACATATAGATCTTATTTGTATAAGCCAATGCTGTGGTGACCCAGTTTAATTTTGTTAATTTTTAAGGGTTTATTTGGATAAGGTGTCAATTGGATTTTAATTGATCCCTTATCCAACTAAACCTTAAAAAATAACAGGATTATTCGTGAATTTGATGGGAATCCAAGAACAAGCACAAGATAGAAAGCACCAGATATTTTGTGCTTTCCTTTTATTGGATTGCTTAGTCTATCTGTAGGAGAGCCTTGTACTTAAATAAATAAACAATCAGTCGACTAGCAGCCCGCACATTTTGTTTTTATGAGTCAAAAATTCTTCGAGTTTTAAAAAAGGACCATCGATATGCTTACCATTTGCAACCCGTCCAAGGTTTAATAGAAGGGATAAACATCGATTATCCAGATTACTTTTTGTCAATCGATTCTTCGTTCAATTGCGCAGAATAGAGTTTTAAATACCCTATTATGGACTGATAATTAATGTTTTACTCGTCGGGGTGTGGTTCATGTAGGGGCCCACGAAAATGTAAATTTAGTATTAATGTTTGGCATGGAATTTATAATATTTACATATTTGGACCCTATTTCTTCCCACTACGAATTTTGTAATTTTTTTACAATTTCTTATGCCAGAGAAAAATGAATTCCCAATATGTGGGAAAATATTCCTCTAGAATCAAGATTTATCATCGAATATATATTCGATGTTCGGTGCAGAGTAGACGTGTTTTACACCGCTCCTAAATTACAGCAAATATCTACAGTTTATTGCAAGTTTTAAAAACATAAAAGTTCTCCAGAGTGATAGGCTAGCAAGACAGAGTTAATTTCAGAGAAAAAAGTAAAGGTAATTAGCTGTAATTAACTTAAAAATGCCTTTAACCAAAAATCAAAAAGACGATATTAAACAGTGTATATCTGAATGTTTATACGACAAGAATTTCATAGCGACCTTGGCCACTGCAGTTGCCGAAATTATTTCGAAGTCATTCTCCGAGAAAATAGATAAACACAAAATTGGAGGAAAGTCAAAATAAAGTTTCGAAGCTGCATTTAAAGGTAGACAATTTAGAACAAAATTCGAAAGCTTAGGCTCTATGGATTAAAGGAATCCAATGGTGAAAAACTAAAAGAAAAAGTCCAACAAACCCTTGCTGTTAAATTGAAAATAGATAATTTAGATATAAATGCGTGTCATAGAATAGGACAGAAAAATCCGACTGACAGCAAACCGCGGCCGGTAAGAATGTTTTTTAACTCCGTGGCAGGCCAGGCAGTGGCAGGCCAGGCGAGAAGTTTTTTTCAAGAAAAAAATACTTAAAGGATCCAATATGGTCGTTGTTGAAGAACTAACAAACCATAAATACCATCTGTTGCAGATAGCTAAAGAGAAATTCGGAAAAACGCCTGGTCAAAAAGTGGGAAAATTTATGTAACGAAGGATGGAAAAAGTGAAATAATAAAAACTGAGAAACAATTGGAACAATCATTGTAACTTTTTAGGGGTAAAAAGGTGAAATGCGTTAACTTGGTAAGAATTTTTTATTTCTTTTTTTTCTTTGTCACTTGTGTTCATATCCTGTTTTTTTTTATATATAAGCTTCTGTTTACTTTTATATACTAAATCCCTAAGTTTTTGATTTCGATTTTAAAATTCGTATCAAGTTAGTATAGTACCTATCCTACGTAGCCACAAATCTGTAACTTATATCAACCTATCGTTTTTTATTTGAGGGAAAAAAAGGAAAACACTTTTTTGTATTCTTCTCTCGTTCTTTGCATAAATACGTTACTGAAGTACTCAATTTAATTAACAAATTTAACTATTAACATGATTACATTTGCCATTTTTTGAAGAGTTTCCAAGAGTTAATCGGACTTAGTGGAAAAAAATGAAAAAATTCTCATTCGCATTTTATAACATAAGATCATTAGTACCTCACTTGGCTGAATTTAAAACATTTTTGTTGGAAAAAAAATTTGACTTTGTTGGTCTGTGTGAGACATGGTTGCATTGTGGTATACCGGACGATGTTTTAAATGTTGATTATTATATATAGATTTTTAAGATTAGATCGCAGTGCAGGCAGATGCGGAGGTATTGGTATATTTATTTCAAATTCAATTGAATTCGAGCAGCTACATTTAAATTGTTCGTCAGTACTAGAGGAGGTATGGCTTAAAATTAAACTTAAAAACAAAAACCTTATAATAGGCACTGTATACAGGCCTCCTTCAGGCTGTGTCTTAGATTTTCTGGATACCCTTGAGAATAGTTTATCACAACTTTATACAAATTGCCATGATATTATATGTGGTGGAGATATAAATATAGACCTGCTAAATATAGAGGACACAAAATCACAGAATTTCAGGAAAACAATAGAACTCTTTGATCTAAAACAAACAATTAATAGTCCAACTAGAATCTCAAATAATAGCTCAACACTAATCGATATTATTTTGGTTTCTACGCAGAAAGCCAGGCAAGATTTTTACGGTACTAATAAAGTAAATAATCTCTCTGATCATTATTTAGTATTTGGTCAGTCTTATTTTAAAAATGTAGTAAACACCTACAAATCTATATAAGGTCAAGATGCTTAAGTAAAATAGATAAACAAAGCGTGCTCGACTGCCTGGCTGTATCTCCTTTAAATAATACTTATTATATAAATAATCATGTGTTGAAAGTTGATTTTTTTACTAATACAATACTTAACTTATTTGATCAATTAGCTCCCTATAAAACAATTAACTATAAACATAGAAACCAGCCATGGTGTACTTATGCTGTTCAATGTTTTATCAAGCGAAAGGATCAGGCTTATAACAAATTTTAAAAAAATAAAACCCCTCTAAATTGGAATTACTATAAATACATTAAAAACGAAACTACTAGTATTATAAATAGAGAAAAAAGAGCCTACCTAGAACACTTACTAGAGAATAACAATGGCAACGGAAAAATTTTATGGAAAACTCTCAAGAATCTTAATATTTTAAACAAAAAGTCCGGTGATACCATTCCCAACAATCTTAATAACCCGAATGAAATAAACAACTTTTTTCTTCAATTTTCTCAACTTGAACCACCAGATCCGGACTTGATTTTATTATATACTACTAGTACGGCAAAAAACTTTATTGAGCTTTTTTCTTTTAGATTGACGGATGAACAGGAAGTTTACACTGCCTTATCATCAATAAAATCAAATGCTGTTGGTCCGGATGGTCTAAACAGTGAAATGCTAAAATTATGCTGCCCTCAGATTCTAAATATTTTAGTTAATATTTATAACTCGTGTATTCTCGTATCTAAATTTCCAGACTCCTGAAAAATTACTAGGGTTTTTCCGTCGCCAAAAACTAAAACCGAGCCCACAAACCTTTCAGAATTAAGACCCATATCCATTTTATCACCCTGCTCGAAAATATTTGAAAACATCTTAACCGCTTGAATAATAGAACACCTGAATAAACACAATATCCTTCCCTTGAGATAATCGGGATTTAGAAAAGGCTACAGTTGCTGTACAGCACTGTTGGACGTGGTTGATTCAATAATGTCAAATATAGACTCTGGAAACTCATGTGTTTTGATATTGTTAGACTACACAAGAGCGTTTGATAAGGTAAACCACCAGGTCCTGTTCGCTTTGCTATTGCATATTGGATTTTCACAGAGTGCTGTCGATCTAATTAAAAGCTATTTATCTAATAGGGTTCAATATGTAGAAACTTATAAGGGATGTTCGGACAGAGGGTCGCTTCACTGTGGTGTTCCACAGGGCTCCGGGCTATCTCCGTTACTATTCTGCATATACACTTGTTATCTCACACATGCCCTTGAACACTGTATTGATTATAGTTTTGCTGATGATAAACAATTATTATACTCTGTCACACCTAATAGCATAGCACAAACTCAACATAAATAAAGATTTGAATCAACTAGTTCGAAACTCAGAAAAACACCACTTAAAATTAAACCCTTTAAAAACTAAAATACTTGCTTTTGGAAAACAAAAAATGTATAACATACATATAAACAAAATATGACTTAGAAAACCAACTTAAAATTAATTTAAATAACTCAGAGCTTACCTTTGAAAAAAAATCTAGGGATTTGGGGGTAATTTTAGATACAGATTTAAGATTCAGCGAACATGTATCTGCGTGTGTACAGAGGGCGTATGCAAATTTAAAGTTGTTATATCCACATAGGCGTGCACTAAGTCAAAAACTAAAATTAACATTGTCAGATGATCTTGTGTTAAGTCACTTTAATTATTGTGATGCATTGTATGGTCCATGCCTAACCAAACAGGATAGGGACAGGATACAGCGAGTTCAGAGGTCGTGTTTGCGGTTTGCATTTGGCATAAGGAAGTTTGAGCCAGTAATTCACAAACTCAAAACTTGCAATTGGTTGGATATGGAAAATCGCCGTACATTTCACTCCGCTGTCCACCATATTTGTACAACAAAATAAAGTTTAGAACAGATGTTCACAACTTAAACCTAAGGTATAGGGGCTTAATATCTCCTCCTTTCCATAAGACTGCCTTGTTTGCAAGATCTTTCTCTTATAATGTTTACCTATTATACAATCATATTCCTCTCGAAATGAAAATACTCACGCCAACAAAATTCAAATATCTATATAAAAATAACTTGCTAACACACCACTCGTTGACTCGTTTGACAAGTCTTGTTGTTTTTTATTTATCTTTTTTTTTCATACGGTATAGTGTACTTGTGTTTTGGGTAGGTACAAACGTCTACTATAAGTATAAGAACTAGGAACTATTATGTATTTAGAATGTTTTAGGTAAAAACAGTGTTGTAATTTACTTGTGTTGAAATTGTAAAACTACATACTACTTATGATTTGCTATTGTGCTAACATTGAATCTATATATTAATTTAATATTCTTTGTTGTTAGTTACAGTTACAAAATTTTTACGGAGTTTATTCAATATCAGTTTTACTGCCTTAAGCTTCATTTTGCAGTAATACATTTATCATGTATGAAGAATGTATACCAATAATGCACTGTAAACTTGTACTATTACTGGCAAATAAATTTATTTATTATTATTATTATTATTATTATTATTATTATTATTATTATTATTATTATTATTATTTGCGGTTTAGTTCCAACTTGACCGTTGATATTAGGAACTGGTTGGATCACCATTTTCTAGAAAGATGAATCGGACTTAATTGGACGTAATGGACGACAAGTCAATTGGCATCAACAGAGCCCTGATGCTATCCCTTTAGACTTCTTCATATATCTGTGGACTCTGGGTAAGAACTTATTGGACGCATTTAAAATGCCTTGTGCGGAATTAAGAAGTCTAAATTTAGCTGCTGCTAGCGGATCTATTAGATATCGATGAATTATGTGTTCAGCATCGAAGGCTCCATAAGTGGAGTATGGATCGGAGAGAACCTTTCAAACTTCTTTACTATTATAATAGCCTAAAACAGTGAAACGCGATCTCCCCGCTCCTATTTAATATAGCTTTAGAGAAGGTAGTGAGGGAGGCAAAAACGACTCAGGAAGAGGAGGACTTTTATTCAAAAATCGGAGTCCCGTGTTATACTGGCCTTTGCGGATGACATCGTTGGGAACTCCAGTGGATGTTAAAGAAGAATTTGTAAAGGTTGAATCTGCAGCGGAAAATATAGGCCTAAAAATAAGTACATGACCACATCATAAACTGAGCGTAGGGATCGGATACGACAAAATGGACTCGTCTGGACCAATATAACTTCGAAACAGTCCCTGAAATTAAATATTTGGGTTGACCAAGGTAATTAACATCAGACTACGAAGTGCTAATCGCTGCTGTTTTGTACTACAGAAAATGAAATCCAAAATATATCCTGGACGACTAAAATAGGAATATACCGCTTCATTGTAAGACCGATTATCACTTATGCCTTTGAGTCACGACGGCTCACGACGAAAAAGGACGAGAACAGAGTAAGAATTGCAGAGAAAAAATCGTACGGCGATGTCTTCATCCATGAGGATGTTTTATTTTTTTGCTGTGGCTCGTATGTCAAAAAATCATGAAACCGAATTTGCTCCTAATTAAATGAGGATTTCAAGAGTATTTCAAAGAGATTTGTATTAACCATTGGGGTATGATTTTTTGTCAAAAAATATTCATTCGCGATACCGTACGGACGCCACTGGTATAATAAAAAAAAAATGCTTCTTGATGCTTAAAAGTCGCAAATTTCATAGAAATATTTGAAGTAATGTAAAAGTTATAAAAAAAACTTTTTCCTATAATTTTAACACCCTTTATATCGGAGAGGAAGCATTTCTTGTTTATATTTATCAGTTGTTATGACAACCTAGGGTTTATTTCGACGTAGAATACATGGTTAAAATTTCTCTGGACCACCCGGTATTATCTAGTATTTTGTCATATCTAATATTATTTTTGTAAATTGTCTCTGTCGTCTATTGGAATAAATAAATAAATAAAATAATAAATTTATCTTAGATATGAAACATATGAAAAAGTCCAAGATGAGAATGGTCAAAATATTCTGCAATGCTTGCTGTGTGAATTTGCTACTGAAACCTTTAAAACTATGGCACTACATTATAAATTTAAACACAGAGAGACTCCCATTGAAGAAATGTATTTCTGCAATTATAAAGGATGTCACTATAGAGCTATACATAAAGGTAAATTAAATAGCTTTTAAAAACCATTCATGTGAATAAACGAGCTTTTTTTAGGAATGTACATGTGGCACTTAAGGAGACATTCTTTGGCGGCAGATAAGCTGGTACAAGCCTTATTTATGTGCGATAAATGCAGGATTAAGTTTTCTACAAGAAAAGAATATTTAATTCATCTTAAACATGAGCATAAAGTACCGCAACAACCAGAGAAAAAGGTAAGGTTAAAGTAAACTTTTTATTGCACTTTTTTGATGTATTGCTTTTAATAGCCCAACGACTTTCCTTGTGCGACTTGCAACTATCGAGCATCAAAGCTTGTTTATCTAAAAAGTCATATTTACAGTTGTCACGTGCCGTCTAAATTAAAAACAAGTTATGATTGTAACGTTTGTGGGTACAAAACTTATTGCAAAGGTAAGTCGTGTCAATGAACTGTAGGAGTTAGAGTCTTAATATACACTCGCACGAAAAACGCAGCACTTTCATACAGTGCGGCTCTTAATGATCCCCCTCCCCCTCCTCTCTTTTTTAAATGCGTTTATATAAAAAATTAAAATTTGTCACATATCATTAGCAACCTAAATACTACTTTTTGGTGTCCTTAGCTCATTTTGCAAAACTTTAAAATGGTGTCCCGCCGACATTTTGAAGTTTTGCAAAATAAAATTAAGGAGAATGGCCATCGTATGACCCCGTTGTCATGCGATACATCGTTGCAGCCTTTCAAAATTTTATTTTTCGCATTTTTATTTCCATTTAAAATAGCTAACATAGAAATGTAACTATTTCACTACAAAAGATGTTTAAAAGGTGCACAATTAACTTCAAGACTGTAAAATAATCTATTGGACAACTCTTCACGAATATTTTGAAAAGTGGCAACATGCGCAACATGGCAATATTGCGACATGCATCTTTTGTTCTTTGACATAGATCGAAGATAGATTCTGGCTGGGTGACGTAGACTTTTTGTTTCAAGTAGCCCCATAAAAAAAAGTCCAGAGGTGTAAGATCGGGCGATCTGGCTGGCCACTCAGTAGGTCGTCGACGACGAATCCTATTTAATTTAATTTTTCAGAATGGTGTCTGATTGGCGATAGGAGGGGGGGACAATTAAGAGCCGCACTGTATATTATTCACAGACGACATTTTATATATAATTTTTTTTTTAATGTGTTTAAATGTTTTTTAAAGTGTTTTGTAATGTATTGTTCTAATAACTTACACATAAATAAAACAACATATTTTAAAAAATTTCTAATACCAATCATTTATTTTAAAAACAAAACATTTTATTACGAAAATTTCTAAATTGGTAGTTTGTTAAAGAGACCTTAAATTATTGAAAAATAAAATGTCAAAACTGCGGAGGGTCATTTTGAGTATCGAGTGTTGCCTCCACGGGTACACTTGATAATTGCTTGCATTTTTCTTGGTATGGCAAAATCAAGTGACTATTGTCTTCTCGATGAATAAGCTCCCTTTCATCCAAAAGAGCGTATTTAAATTCGTTTAAGGAAAAAGGAGCAGGAACACGACTTTGTAGTATTTGCCCAAGCATGTCCCAAAAATCTTCAAGTGGGTTCGCATCTGGACTTAACGCTGGCCACTCCAAGACAGGAATATCTACATCGTTTAAGTATTCCTGAATAATTCTCGCGGTGTAAGGAATGACATTATCATGCATCAGAAGAAAATTACTTTCAATAAAATCAACATAGGAATAAATTCTTGCAGAATTTCATTAATGTACCTGACAGCTGTTAAATGACGTACAACTCTGTGCGTGCCTTTAGAGAAATTCCAGACCACACCATAAGTAAACAAACCCCCTTGGTAGCCTATCCTAGGACTAAAAGTACATTCTGCATCTATGTGGAAACCGTATCTCGACTTATCAGTAAACAAAAGGAGCCCATTATTCATCTTCACCCCAGTGTTCATAATTCCTGTCAAACTGAAGTCGCGTAATACGAAGCTCAGGTCGAGTGCGCATCTATAACTAGCAAGATTGGTTTCACCAAGTCTTCGTCTCACGGTCCGTAATTTAGTATTCGCGTACTTTAGTATTCCGGACGTGATGAAGTCGCTTTTTGATTCCTATAGCCTGTAGCATGACGATCTCCGAGACGTAAGATGATAAAGCGATCATCAAGAGCGTCACCCCTCCGTTGGGGGCCAGTTCTAGGTCGTCTAGTATTATAACTTCCAGTTTCCAAAAACATATGTATAATTTTTTTTTGAGCAACACACTTTTTATGAAACCCAGTTCTTTTTTATTCAAACAAACGGATGATTATTGTTAGAAATTATTTACAACATGTTGATTTATTTGTGCGTAAGTTATTACAACAATATAATATCACCAAACATTTAAAAAAATAAATAAATTTTATATAAAATGTAAGTGCTCTGTTTTTCGAGTCGGTGATTATATATACTTCTACTACCATGTATCATTTCCATTTAGGTTACTTGGAAAAACATGTGATGTCTCATCTAAAAGAAAAAAACAAAAACACTGACAAGGTTACCAAACGTCCGAAAAGAAATAAAGTAAAGTAAAAGCTAGTGTTTGCTAGAATATACTACAAGCTGGATGTGTTAAATACAGGTACAAAAATATGCGTTTTGCATTTAAGTTTAAGTAAGAAGATATATTTGGTTAAATGTTGATTTTAGATCAGAAAGGATTTTGACGTTGTTAAAGAAGTAGTACTTAAAAACAAAGTATTATAAAACTTGATTACTATACAGGATAGCTTTCCTGTAAAGTTATTTATTTTAATAGAAAATGGCTCTTAAAATTAAAGGCTCAACTTTCACGCCATCCTTTATTATGATGTTATACATATCACTGTAACATGAGAATAAGTTTTTTATTTATACTTCTATAAGTCAGCTCCTAAAAGTTTAATAAATATGAAATGTTATTGTTATTGGTCCTAAAAAGTAGGGAAAGGATGTACAAAATGATATACTTTTTGAAAAATTAAGAAAATATATTACCAGAAACCGTTTTTTTTTTATTATGGAAATCACGCTAACAAATAAATGAACTATTCTACTCCCATAAAAGTCAAGCAAGGACAAAAGAAAAATACATTTTCTTATTAGTTCAGAAGTGTATTTTTTGTCGATTCAGCGCGTGTCTATTTTTGCAAGAACAGCAGTGGAAAAAGTGTTTTTTTTGGCATCTTGTACTGTTTTGTGTAGTATAAGCAATTACTCTAATCATCGTCATCCCCGGAAAAAGCTTCTTTTTCTTTTTCTGATTCCGATCCTGAAGAACTTTTCTTTTTTTTCTCACTTCAATGACTTCCTCCGGTTGGTTTTTCTTCTTTGTTTCTTCTAAGTCTGGGGTTAAATGTAGTAGCCACCCACATACCCTGACTTTTTCTTGGTTTTCTTTTCACTTCCCCCGATACAAAACGACTTACTGAAGATGGGCTTAGGTTAAATGGAGTGACTGCAAGCATATTTTGTCCTCTGCTGTGCTGTATATATGTGTCAGACTCAGATTGACTTTGAATAGCTGTGGAATCGGAATTAATATTTTTAGTGCTGGTTCAGAGTTTTCATTAAGTTGAAACTTCGTACATATAGTCCTGGAAACTGTCCGGATTGAACTACTCCAATTTTTTGCAAATCCATTGATAGCATTTTGCACTGCTGTGGCTTAGCAATAGCCTTCGTTAAATAAATAACCAATTTGAAATTGGGTTACAACTCTATCTGGATTGTGTTTGAACCACTTACTGATTTCTTGGTCCTAATGTCTTCAGAGGTCCAAGTGTAAGAAAGTCATGTCATGTCCAAGCGTTGAATGCCGTGGATGCAGTGCAAAGCAAAGCAATGTCATTCGCTTTTGCGAACAAAAGTGCGTGTAAATATTTATGACTTGAGTGACCCTCGACAATTAACAAAACTTTTTCATCTAGACTTGCCTTGGTGTGTTTTTAGAAATGCCCCAAATATTACAGAAAAACTGAGCCTGTCATCTATCTAGACTCTTAAGCTAACAACAATGTTTCTGGAGGAGTATGATTTCCTAATTCTTGCTTAAGGTTTGTTTCTGGCGAAAATCAGCGCTGGTAGGACAGTTTCTATTTGAAGACATCGCACACACTATTGTCATATGAGATCCTCTTTTTGCGCTTGTTATAGCGCCAACATGATGTTTCCGTGCTGCTGTGGCAAAGACTTTCTGAGGACGTAGCACAATCCAGACTCACCTGAATTATAAATTCTCAACCCATGTTTTTGTATTAAACCACTTTTTGATTGGTTTTTAAAAATTCAGCTTGAGTTCTGTTAAAAGCCTGAACCCTCGCGGTGGATGTGGTGCCGATCACTTCTGGACGAAATGTTGTTTTATGTTTTCCTAGCCTTTTCTCTCCTGGCTTCAGCTCCTTATTTTTTTTTAACGCATGCCTATTTAATGAAGTTTTCGGCCTTCCCTTTATAGTTGCATAGTATAAGTCTGCCCTACTCAGTCACATATTAAATAAAAATTATTTAAAAACAAACTACAAGAGGACTTCCGCATGACATTTCACTCCGTCAACACGTGGTTGCACTTTGTCCTCTCCTTTCCTCCCAAACCGGTTTTCAGACCCCTTCTCAACACTAGCCGCTGGATGCATTGCGGGAGAAGCGGACTGCCGCGCCCCGACACTGAATTCCCTTTCAACTCAGTACGCACTGGCAAGAGAGAGAGTTACACTTAGATTTTTGTTAGAGTTAAATTCCTAACACCTGAACTAAAAATATTGTCTTACCTGGTTATTTTCTTTTCACGTTATACGCTTTCAAAAAAAAAGTGTTGGTGTGAAAACAAAATTTCTACCCAGTGCTACTCACATAGTTAGTTATTCAAGGGGAATTGAATTATGATATACAATATGGAGTAGCATAATGGCATTTATTAAGGATTGTACAGGCGCTATTTAGCAAATCTTTTTGCCCCATTATACCATTTTGTACACCTTTCCCCTAGATGATAGGTAGAGTTTACAATATTTACGATTAAGTGCCTTAATATCTGCCTTCCTATATACACCTATATTGATAATAAATGTATTTACAAGTCCTTTATTTTTATACTATTGAATTTGATTCCTTCTGGTTATATATATATATATATATATATATATATTATATTATGTCGTGTATTCAAGATACTTTCTGTATTTGATTTTAATATATATTAGTTTAGTGGTATGTTAATTATACAAAGAATTTTTAATGATGCGGAATACCAGTCTTCAAAAATATTAATTTTCATAATAAATTATGAAGTAATTAGGGTCTATTGAGCAAATCCCGTAATAATTGATTTCATGCCTTATAATTTAAATATCTTTAGGTCCCAACTTTAATCAATTACCCAATATTTGCTTTTGATGACAATAAATTATTAAGTTTTATAATATACAATGTTTTTTTACCTACCTTTCTCCCACAGACACTCAAGAATCCTGCCATGTTGTCATTCTTATATAGGTACAGCCAATAATACAACAAAATGGGTAAATTCAAAATGTTTGAATGAAATATTCTATTCCTAATGCTTGATATCTATTTTTAGATTTAATTTTTAGTCGTTATAAGGATTAATATGTGGTACCTGCAACTGATTTATTATTTCCACAACATCACTTGGCATACTACTCTGAATTAAAGTGTACTAGCCACAGAAACCTTTAACAAGTTGAATATTTTTAAGATTTTAGGAACGGGGATTTTATAGGGTTCAATTATCTATTTTCTGCGGGGTTTTGATTGGCAAGCGATGTAGACTCACTGTACTGTTGAAAAGGCGTAATCGGTGTTTTATGACATTATGTATGAGGGAATGGTATGGTTTATATCCGTAAGACGCTATAAGAACTCTAATTCTTTAAAATTCTTTAGTGCTGAACTCAGAAATCTCATTATTGAGAAAAATGTTTCCGATAGATCTTTTATACAATCCAGATCTCAGGAAGATTATGCCTATTTTTTTTACCCGCGTGCTATTTGCAAGATTCTGACTAATGGTGATTATAGATTATATTTGAATAAAATAGAACAGATTTTTGAAAACTTTCGCAGTTTCTGGATATTTGAGCACAAAAGGTCGTTTGGTCTGCCTGAATGCATGTTTTATGGTGGTAGAGCGACTGATGTTGACTAATCATTGTCTGATTTATTTGCTGAGTTTATTAGTTCTGTTTATCCACGCGATAATAATGCACAGATAGATGTCTGATTATGAAATTACCAAAAAAAATTAATATTGCGATGAGATGTATTAAGCTTTCTGAAGTTTAAAAAAAATCTTCAAGATTAATTCTCAATTAAAGTATGGTTTGGTCTCCATTCTATGCTGTACATATTGATAGGTTAGAACAAGTTTAAAAAAATGCATTAACTTTTGCAATTTTAAATTTAACGAAAACAAAGAAAACAGTGCTTTCATTTCAAAACGAACCACCCTTAATTAAAAAAAAACACTTCAATATACATATACAGGGGGACGTTTAATTTTACATTGACGATGTTCTGTCAATTATCTCCTCACCTCCAGCTAATCTCGCTTTGATATATCAAATGCGAAGCCGCATCGTGTGAGACACATCATTGTAAACAGCATTAAAATGTCTATTCAATAGTGCCAAAAAAAATTAAATCGGCTGACGTACCAGCGAGAATAGTGGCCCAAAAATGTCTGGGAATAATGGATATTTTATCGACCTGAAACTGTATTTGAAATAACTACTTTAAGTGTGATACATCATTTTAAAGAGCATATAATCTACCACCCAACGATGAATAAGTAACAGTAAGTAAAATAAGTGTAACAGTAAAGGTGTTTAAAAATAAATAATTTTATCAGTTCACGGAATTTATTCTATTAAGGGCTTAAGATGTGCTTCGTTATTCGCGAGACAATAAAGTCGGCTTTGGAATTCCTCGCGAATTGGCTAGTATTTGTATGCTAATATCTGTACACTCGAGCTATATCCGTGAGAACCGCTGACTCTTCACCATGGATTTTTCCTATGGCGTAGTTAACCAAACGATAATCGTGAGAACCGCTGAATCTCCACAACGTGGTTGGCTACATCAGCACATTTTATTTTTATAAACTTTTAGTTTTAAGATTATTGTGACTTAGTAAAATATTTGTATTGTACAAGATTTATAACCTGTCACTTTGTCAGTTGTACTTTTTTTAATAAATTAGTTTTTAAAAAGTCTAAGTCTCGCAAAACGTTCATAATTCTCGCAAATAATTCGATCCTTTACATCATTAATATTTTGAGGTGGGGTTTCGTAAACTTTGCTTTTTAAATACCCACAAAGAAAAAAACCTACTGGTGCTAAGTCTGGCGATCATTCAATTCACGCCTGCCAATCCACATCCCTGGAAACGCTTCATTAGGCCACTCACGAATTGTCAAAGCGTAGTGCTGGGGCGCTCCATGTCAATGAAATGTTTATTATCATACATTTTTACTGGTAAATCGCTTCAACTTGCATCAACTTTTTTTGGCGAAGTAATATTGAAAATTGTTTGCCATTTAAAATAATGTGTGACATTATGAGGCAACCATTTGACCTACCAAAGTTTATATTGATAAAATGTCTTTTATTACCACACATTTTTGCTTACTAGTTGCCTATATGTTAACCGATTTAATTTTTTTTGGCACAGTTGAATAGACAATGTAATGCTGCTTACAATGATGTCTCACTCGATGGGGATTCCCATTTGACACATCAAGTTAACTGGAGATGAGGAGGTTATTGACAGAACTTTGCTAATTTTAAAATTAAACCCCCCTGTGAATCATAATTGACCTGTTTTTTTAAAAAGAAAATGTAAATTTTTTTTTAAAAAAACTAATGTTATTAAGGGTGGTTCGTTTTGAAATGAAATGTATGTAAACCTCATACTAAATTAGTTGAATGTCATTGTTGTAAATAAATATGCTATAGTCCTTCATTTCGAGAAAAAACGCAATGTAATGCAATTTTTTGATAATATATTTATTCAAGTACTTATTTTTTTTAAGTACGGCAACTTAAAGGAACAACTAAGAATAAATAGAAAAATAATATACATAATATGACACATGATAAAAATTACTTCACCTTACGAGCTAACGGGTATACAATTAAATTAAACAGTCTCATGCAGATTTTCATTATTATTCACATTATTCTCTTTTAACATTTTCTCATCTGCTTCATCTTTAGTCAATTTCTTACGATTATGTCCGATATAGACAAACCTCGTTTTAAAATACTCAGTAATATCTTCTAGCTTTAATTTAAACGTTTCTGGCAAAAATATATAAGAATATACCGCTCCACCCAGGCAAACAATGCCAAAGAACCATTGTAAATTGCTGGAGCCGTTAAACAACTCATTCATGTTGTAGTAACTTTGTAAAGCAACAAACATGAGTACGCAGCATAAACTGTAACTGACGGAGTATCCGATTCCACGAATTTCCAAGGGGAACAGCTCAGCAATCATCATGTTGGGAATCGGTAGAAGTCCCAGGGTTGAGGCTACTACATAAAACAGTAGGGCTGCTACGGGAACCCATCGCATTTCAGTACTTCCTAGAAATTCAGAAAAAATAATTACTATATTTATAACTATTTATATAAATTTATTATAGTATTTTGAATTGTAGACTTAAGCTATTAGACTTAAGGAGCCAAGAACCAATTTATTGTCGCACTTATCTAATTCCTAAATTTTATGATTTGTATTAAATCATATATTTTATTTTTCGTGAAAATAAATATAAGGTGTACCTTCTTGTATCCATCTGGTCCATAAACCAGCAACAAACATGCAACTAGCCATAAGAGAACAACTAATAAAAATTAAGGATCTTCTTCTAAAGCCCTTAAGTATGTAAATGCTCGCCACAGACATTATCAAACGCACAATGCCTATCATTATGGATGCCAGGTAACCGTCAATACTGCTACCAGCTTCCTAAAAAAAATTGTTTTATGTGATGAATAATAAAGCCTGCGGCTTCCAGGCCTTCGTTATATTATAAAAGACGAAAGTGTCCACAATACAGGTATGAATGGACCCTGAAGATATAGAATTTGGGTCGCGGTCGCTACAGCAGGTAAAAGATAGCCAAGTGAGTAAAAGTGTGTCTCAAATTTGTTAAAGTATAAAGCTCGGTTTTTATATATTTTATTCGTAATAATGTTTTAAACGGTCTCGTTCATCGCCGGACGCCTAGTCCGGTCGCCACCCCCGCCCAGATAGCCTTAAAGAATAATAAATAATAATTATACTTTCGTCATTATATACATGCTAAGCTTTATGTATGTTATTTGGGCAACTATAAAATGATGGTTCCTCTGTATCCGTATAGTTCTAATGGTTCCCCTATCTTGCCAGACATATTGAAAGTCACTCTAGGCACGAATGCGAGGTGTATGTATATATATTTTGTAGAGTGATGTCCATACTCTGGAGTTTTGTTTATAATGTAAAAATAAAAAAAGGTCTTATTTGTCTAGAAGAGACTTTTCTGAAGAAATATTTATTTTATAAATTGTTTTACCTTCACCTTGTATATGTATATTTGTAAGCGAATGCGAATGAAATAGTGCGTTCTATTTACTGGATTTACCAAGAAAATTGATTTTACAAAATTATTATGACCTCAGAAATTTATTTTGAAAAAATAATATATATTTTCATGTTTATTTTGAAGTTGAGGTTTTCGAGGGATTTGTAAACAATGTAAAATTTGAATATTTTAAAATAACTATTACTGAATAATATGGAGATTTGAGAAAACTATAAAGAAATATTGTTTGATAAATTTTTGATAATTATTGAAAGAAGAAGGTAGTTAATTAAACTTATAGCCATTAATTAAATACAAAGTGAATTGGCGAAACAGTGGGCTGCCAAGGCAGTTGTGCATATAGGTCTCCTGATGGACCCGTCATGCCCCACCGGGGGTTACCAGAGCCCAACGGCCTTAGAGAAACCGATAAGGCTCTCTGGTCTGAAGGACTTAAAGTCGCTCGGTACACTGAAAGTGTTACCCAAGTATTTGAACCTGGCGCGCGTGAGTGCTGGGCACTCCCCGACTACATGGTCAACGGTTTCATCCTCCTCACAGCACCATCGGCATTCCGGGTTGTCCGCAATACCGATAGTATGGAGATGGCTTCTTAAGTGCCAGTGACCAGTTAAAAGACCTGTCACTAGCCGAATTTCGCGTCTTTTTAGGCGTAGTAGATTTTTGGTGAGACAGGCAGAGGGCCCACCTATGTGCGCTTTGGCCTGTCTCATACCAGGGGACTCAGTCCATCTTCGGTAGGTCCACTTGTCCAGCAGACCCTTCATTGACGCGACCGCAACGCATTTGGCGATACCAATTATGGGTTCCGGCCCCATTGGCACATTCGCGGATCCCAGTCTGGCGAGAGAGTCCGCTTCCTCATTACCTGCATGGCCTGCGTGGCCAGGTATCCAGACGAGCTGGACCCTGCATCCAACCTGTACCAGTTTTTTCAGGACTTTTATGCACTCTAGTACAAGCTTGGAGCTTACCTTTGCGGCCGTGATAGCCTTAATGGCAGCTCTGCTGTCCGAGCATATTGATACAACTGTATTGCGGTGTCCGCTGCTTAGGATTTTCTGTCCGCATTTTAATACAGCGAATACTTCGGCCTGAAAGACAGTGGCGTGCTCCCCCAGCGAGTATGCCCTACTGGTATGTGGGATCCCACCAATAAGCCCTGATCCAGTTCTGTTATTCATTCTGGAGCCATCTGTGTACCAGATGGTTCCCCTATTTAGCAATGCAGGTCTGTTGGAATGCTGCCACTCCTCTCTGCCTGCAATGTGCGTCACGAATCCCTCGCAGTCCACAGTCACTGGAGCCATGCAGTCACTGCCCATCAGAAGGAGAGGACATTCCCGTATGGCCCGTGACCGGTCTCGCCAGCACGTAGTTCGCCAAGGACGTATAGTCTGTACGCAGTCCTCATTGCCTCGAATTGCACAACGAGGTCCAGAGGCGGAAGGCTTAGCAGAGTGTCAAGCGCTCTAGTTGGTGCCGTCCGCATGGAACCCGTTATGCTGAGACATGCAAGACGTTGGACTCTGTCCAGTTGAGCACAAATTTTCACTTTCTCCGTACATGACCACCAAATGATAGCCCCGTATGTGAGAAGAGGTCTCACAATGCGCGAGTAGATCCAGTGGAGGATCTTAGGAGACAGACCCCAGGTATTGCCAAAATCCCGCCTGCAGGCCCAGAGCGCGCAGATGGCCTTCTTTATTCTGGTGTCTGCATGATCGTGCCAGGAGAGTTTGGGATCCAACTTGATATATTCCCAGAAATCGAACTGTCCTGGAGTAATGCAGCTGCACGCCACCTAGAGATATAACAGGGGGCGTGCCAAAGTTACGTCTTCTCGTGAATAGTGGGAGTTAATGATAGTAAGACTTTTTTGGAGTTAATCCTGAGACCCCCCGAGAGGCACCATATGTCCACCATAGCAGGGCTCTCATCATAGAGCCCTGCATTGAGACGGCGTCTTTCCCTGGGCAAAGGATTACCAGATCATCAGCGTAGGCCTGTGTGACATAGTAAAATAGTAATATTTGAAACACGTATTATTAAATACATAAAACAATATTACATCATCTCCATCATTGTAGTCAATATTTCCAATATCTTCATTACTGCTAGTGTTATATAGATGGGTCATCCATCATCATAATCGCCTTCTCCGTCTGTTTCTGTAATAACTCAAATAAGTTACAACAATTAGAAGTAGCCTATAATTTATTTATAATAATTTCATACCGTACCTGAAGTCTTTATAGAGCTGAATAAGAACTTATAAACTTTTGAAGTCTTATCGCATTAACATCAATTATACAGTGAGTATTGTACATATTGCATATAAATCTCTGAATAATATTAAAAACCTCCTCTTGTTCGTCTTCTTTATTTCGAATGCAATTCGATGATAGGCCTATTAAAAATCGAATTCTTTGAATTTCTTGATAAAATCATGTGGTTGACTTTGCTCCGGTTCAGTTATCAGAAAAAAACACCAATTATTAATAAAACATCAATGCTAAGTGGTTGCTCATGACGTAACATTTCATCAACACAGATAAGCGGTTTTACAAATGGTCCCATCTAAATAGCATGTTGAGAATGGCACTGTGGTAAGTGTAATATCTACAATATGCCCATCGATATACCCAGCATACGTCCAAATAAATCTCTTTGGGGTTTTAACTTCTTTAATAAGCCTAAACTGACTTTCAATGTATCTGCCAAGATAGGAGAATCACCTAAACTGTCCGGCTACAGAAGAAACATCATTTTATAGTTTTCCAAATAACATATTATATAAAGCTCATCATTCATACTAAGACGAAAGTATAATTATAACTAATTATACTATAATTTTAAATAATTATACTAGACGTCCGGCGATGAACAAAGCAGCTTCTAACATTATTACTAATAAAATATACAAAAACTGAGCTATATACTTTAACAAATTTAAGACAAAACTTTATTCACCTTTACTACTTTATATTAAAGCACGATGGCACTGCGACTCAAGTTCCATAGTGAGAATCCGTTCATACCTGCATTGTCTTATATGGAGACCACACAAAAAATTTCAGCTTTGATAATATAACGTAGGCCTGAAAGCCGCGGGCTCTTGGACTATAAAGATTAAAAGTGAATTTGGGGACAAATCTTATAGTGAGTGGCGTATCTAGTAGAGGGCAGTCTGTCCCGCCCACTTTTAGGCTTTTAAAACAGGTCACCTATTTAGCGTATTAAGATTTTTTTATTTTTTAAAAGTAATTAATGGAAAGATTCGGTTTCCCCTGTGTACTTGTTTCCCTCGTTTTTGAAGCATTTTTGAGGTGCAGTCGTGTTTTTTTGCTTTTTTTTTCATTTACAAAACATTATCATATTTATTTTTCCAACCATGGGTGCGAAGAAGATGATGTCTATTGAAATAAAACGTGATATATAGGAATACATGAGCAAGGTGTGGGAGTAATTCTCTTGGTGTGGATGTACGGGCGCAAAACCATCAAGGATAGATTAACTCTAGCACTTTGCGTCAATGCAAGTGGCTACTGCAAAATCAAGCCTCTGCTAGTATACCAAAATCTCAGAGCCTTTAGTCACATAAGATTTTATAAAAGAAAAACGTTATATGGAGGGCAAATCTGAAGGCAGGAAACTCATTGTGGAATAGTGTTTAGCCCTTTTGTTAAAAAAATATCTACAGGAAAACACTATACACATGCAAGGCCCTTCTTGTCCTCCACAATGCCTCCGCTCACCCACCAAATCTCGAAGATGATTTACTCGGAAGATTTCGTGTTTATAAAGATTCTCTACCTACCACCCAATACCACTCCTATCCTACAGCTTATGGATCAGTAAGTGATTTCTAATTTTAAGACGTACACCAATTACATTTTTCAGCGCTGCTTTGAGGTGACGGAGGACATAAACCTCACCCTTCGAGAGTTCTGGAAGGACCAGTGGTGGGGTATATACCATACCCCAACCTACTTAACATCTCTAAAATTTTGTCCGTTGCAAAATACGTAGCGCCAGCTTACCATTCTCGTAATTTTTTTTTCTTTAATTCTTTGATTCTTTTAGAGGTAAATACGACATATTATATATAAATTATTATTATTATTATTAATAATTACGTATAATATTAATATGTTATAAACCTATAATAATTATTATTATTATTACTCTATTGATATTTTTTGTTTACCTTGAATTTAATTTGTAGATATTATGTCTGCTCGATGGTCATATGAAAAAGAGCAAGAAAAGTTGTTGAGGCTTTGGGAAATTTCGGATAAATCATCAGAGGTACCCGAAATACTTGATGAGGAGCCCATTGAATCCGGCTCTGAGGGCGAGTTTGACGACCACGTTAGCCAGCGTTCTGAGGAGTCTGATTCTGAGCAAGAAATATTAGAAGATGACATTGTCGAGGAGTTTTCGCCTGAAGTAAAGTCAAGGTATTTATGGGGAGTTGACAAAAAAAACTAAATGGGTAGCTAATCCAGGAAATAAGGCTGTGCGTACACGTCAGGAAAATATTATTATCCATCTTCCGGGACCAAAAGGTGTTGCTAAAGAGGCCAAAACCCCTTTTGATTGTTGGAATATTTTTATAGACGAACTTATTATTGACTCTATAGTTGAATGCACTAATCGGTTAATTCAAACGAAATCTGAAAACTATAATGACAAATCGATCATACAACAAACAACAGCTTTAGAAATGAAAGCCCATATTGGACTACTATATATGTGTGGCCGTTTTAGGGCTAGTAGGTTAAATTTAGATGAGCTTTGGGCTAGCGATGGATCCGGTATAGACATGTTTAGAGCAACGATGCCCCTAAAGCGTTTTAGGTTCCTACTAAGCTGCCTGAGGTTCGACAATAAAGATTCTCGGGAGGAAAGACTTAAAATTGATAAACTAGCTCCAATTCGGGCAATATTTGATCGGTTTGTGGAAAACTCTCAACCAGCTTATGTACCTTCGGAATATTTAACAATAGACGAAAAACTTGAGTCTTTGCGCGGTAGGTGCGGATTTCGGCAGTACATACCGAACAAGCCAGCTAAATATGGCCTCAAGGTATTTGCACTTGTAGACTCAAAAACATTTTATGTACTAAACTTAGAAGCATATGTAGGCCAGCAGCATGGAGATCCGTACGCCCTTAGCAACAAACCGGCTGACATACTTCTGCGATTGGTAAAACCAATTAGGGGAACAAGGCGAAACATAACCTTTGATAATTGGTTTACAAGTTATGACTTGATAATAAAGTTACTAAAAGAATATAAACTTACTTCAGTAAAGAAGTTCCAAATTTGCATTTCAATTAGACGTAACATTGGTCTCCTATATTCCAAAAAAAAATAGAAATTTTCTCCTTTTATCAACTCTCCATCATGACAACACAATTGATCCCGATTCTAGGGACCAAAATAAACCAGAAATAATAATGTTTTACAACAGGACAAAAGGAGGAGTAGATACGGTAGATCAATTGTCTGCCACTTATAGTGTATCAAGGAATAGCCGCAGGTGGCCACTAACTCTATTCTTTTCCTTAATAAACTCAGCTGCTATAAACGCTTTTGTAATTTTTAATTGCAATACGAATGAAAATCTAAAACGGCGCTTTTTTCTAAAGATTGATCTTTGAGTTTAGTAAAACCGTTCTAAATGAGCATTTTCCAGAAGGTGTTATATATGTCCAAGAAATAAAGATCACAAATCTTTTTACACTTGTAGAGCCTGTAATAAATTTGTTTGCCTGAGTCATGCAGCGCAAACATGCGACAACTGTAGCTCTATAGATAGTACATAAAACATAAAGCAATGTATTAATTTATATTTGTCTTTAGTTATTTGTAGTTTATACTTAATCAAAAATTAATTTTTAAGTAAATATTTTCAAAATAATAATATATTTTTAATATATGGTTGCGTCTTGTTCGAAATTTTTGTAAAAATGTAGGTCTTTTGAAAATAAACGTTTAATTTTTTTTGGTTGGTTATTTGTCATGTGTTTTATTTTTATTTACTTCCAGACCAATACATCGCGGCGAGATCGCCGCGAGAACGCCGTTCTACAGTGCACACGAGCAAGTTTATTTAAGAGATCGCGTTCAACGGACTTTCATTACGTTTACGACTTTAGCATGGATGGTTCAAGACGTGTTGCAGTGGCGTACTTATCGTACCATTATTTGTACAAAAACTCAAAAAGAAAATATTGGGTACATCCTCTTGTCAGTGCTAGACTTCTGAAAGGAGCTTTTGTGACGTTATTTACTGATCTACAAGAAGATCCCTTAAAATTCTTTAACTATTTTAGAATGAGTATTTGGTCATTCAACGAACTATCTAATAAATTGGAAGATAAAATAAAAGTTGAAAATACAGTTATGCGACTTGCAGTTAACCCAGTAGAGATGTTGGCTGTAACATTAAGGTAAAAATTTTTTGTTAGTTTGTCAATATTTTATTTCATCTCAACTCGTACAAATCATTTGAATTGTTTTATAATGAATATGTAACAGTAAAAGTGAACTAATACCTAACATTATGAAATAAAATAATAAACAAAGAAATAATAATCAATTCTAGTAATAATGATTTACTTAATTAAAAATGACAAAATTTTAAGAATTTTAATGTATCACATGTCATAGTGTTATTCAACTGTTTTTAATATAATACACACCACTGATAATGACGCGAGCGCAAGCGACCGGGGCGAGCCGTGTGAATTGCTCAATGTTCCAACAAGTACTGCTTACCCGCAGAGCGAGGCTCAGCGAGGAATTTTGGCCGCGAAATCGTCGCGAAGTAGCAGTCCCCGGCGAGCGCCGGCGGTTAGCGGCGTCTACTCGGCGTATTCGCTGCGATTTCGCCTACGTGTGAATCGCACCATTTGATCCTTTGGTCTGCTACATGCGCGCGAGAAAACTTCGCGGCGAGCTCGCAGCGAACTTTGCCATGAAAATCGCCGTGTGCATCGAGCCTTACTTCCACAGGATCTCGAACCGAATGGAAACCTACGCGAAGGTCGTTGGCCACGCGAAAGAACTATGGTTACCGTGATATTTTCATTGCGGATCTCATGTCATCCTTTAGGTAAGACTTATTTTTTTTGTGTTCTACTCAATAATGAATAGTATTATATATATTTTAGAAAATAGGCTAGAAGAAACAGTTGAAATTGAAAAGTTAGGTCCGATTTACAAAAAAATTCAACGGTAGTGTGCAAATGTTGCTTGAATATTTGGAAAAAATATACAAGAAAGTGAAGATAGAAAAACAGTGTTATCGTCAAATGGAGTTATACGTAATTTCAATTCAGTTGATTTTAATTTTTTTTAGAAGCCTTCCAGAAGTCGAAATATGTTTTAATCAGGTTCAGTCAAAAAATGCAGATAACATAAATGTACATATATCCGTACGTATTTAATAAATTTTGAAACGCATGTACACTGTGTCCCATTTTGGATGAGATTGCAGGGTATCTCTTTCATTTTTTAAGATATAGCTTTACGGTTTTAGCGATCCTGTATCACTTTTTTGTAAAATTTTGAAAGCCACAAAAAGAAATATTTTAATTAAAAATGTTCAGTTTTCGACATGTTATTATTTCTCAGGCCCTGTATAAAATAGAAAAAAAAATACTGCTTATAATAGATATTTTTACATAAAAATCAGTGGCGTATTTAAAAATCTTTTTTAGAGCATTGTTTTTAAGTTTGGGCACAAACCTCTTTATTTTAACGTCAAATTTTTGCATTTTTTTTTTTGAATACATGATTCAGAAAAACCCATATTTATGTTTGTTTTTCTAATAGTAGGCCATGAATTCTTTCACACATACATAAAAGTTCAACATCCAAAAAAAGTCACAGATAAATACAAATCAATAATGATGGTTGACGGTAAAACATGGAAAATTTTTAAAAGTATGATATTATAAAATGTTTAAAACTTGCCACCAGAAATTTAGAAGCAGCGCTGTAATTATATTTAAACATGTAAAGAGTCTGCTTATTTTGTTACAAAATAAAAAAGGTCTTATTAGGTTTTGAGAAAGACGTCAGCCATCTCGGGCTATGGTATTCCGGTTAAAATCTAATCTTATTATATTATGGCTGCTATTCAAAACCTAGGCACCCTCATGTTGAAAGAAATGAAGCTGGCGAAATAATTGTTTTAGCGTGTATGGAAGCAGGGCTCCAAATTTCTTGTAGAAAAATGAGGAAGAGGTAGGAGTTTCAAAAACAAAAGTGCAAAAAATTTTAAAAAAAGTAAATTTAAACCATATAAGGTTAATATTGTTCGAGAATTGCATCCGGGTGCTCCATTTAAACGATTGCAATTTTCTAATTGATTTTTAAGCAAAAGTAAAGATCCAGATAAGCAAAAAGAAGATCCCGATTTTGCAAAAAAGGTAATATGATCTGACGAATCCAATCTAAGCAACAGCGGCATATTTAATAGGGTCACCGGTTTTAAGTATTTTTGATTCTTTATATGGTCATACTTAAAAAATAAAATTTATGCAAATTGGCGTAATAATATCACTCTGAGCCTCAATCGAAGAAGCATTTAGAAACTTACAAAAGCAACCCTTTTATACTTTTAAATGCGCGAATTAAAACTGTATGTGGTTTATGTATAAGACAAAATGTCAATGTTGTAATTACATTTTTTAACGTTCAATCTTACCAATATAATTTTTTTGTTTTTCACATTTTTAAGTTTATGTTTAAAATATTATTAAATAAATAGGTTTAAATTACATGGCATTTTAAAAAACGTAGTAATTAAATGCATGTGTGAAAGAATTCATGGCCTACTATTAAAAAAACAAACATAAATATGGTTGATTTTTGAAGGTAAAATTTATTAAAAATTAGTTTGTGTTATATACACCAATTCAGAAAAAAAAGTGAACAAATTTGACCTTAAAATATACTTTTATACCATTAAAAAAATACCAAGTTTGTGCCTAATCTTAAAAACAGTGCTCTAAATTTTTTTTTTAAACACGCTACTGACTTTTATATAAAAATATCTATTATAAGCAGTTTTCATTTTTGTTAATCTTATACAGGGCCTGAAAATAATAAAATTTTCAAAAGTGAATATTTTCGTTTTCACCCTGTATTTCAGGAACAAAAGTAGTTGGAATATTTTTGTTTATGGCTTTCAAAAAAGTGATGTCGCGAAAATCGCAAGCTATATCTTAAAAAATGACAGAGACACGCTGCAATTTCATCTAAAATGGGACACAGTGTACAGGCAAGTTAAAATTATAACATTGATTTATTATTTTCACAAAGTAACATTGAAAATAAATGCATAAAAGACAATATAAATATAATTTTTAAAAAATACTACGACATTTTGATTTCATAAATAAAAGCTAGATTCCAATTTACAGGATACTTAGATATGTTTCAGAGCTTCAAAAAATGTTCCTAAAGTAATTTTTGATAAGACAATTAATGCAGTAGCGCTTATTAATTTATTAATAGTGGAAAATTAAGTTCGAACTTACGGTTATATACAGTGAAAATGACATGTGTGGTAACCGAGGCAGCACTGGTATTCTTAAGTTCTTTCTTTGTAATAAAACATAATTTAAAGGAATGCTTTTCTGAAACTTGTGATTGTGAATTCACTTCTTTTTAGAATTGGAAAAAGTGTTTTTTAGAAGTACGCTGGCTCAGGATAAATTCAATGCTTTTGCTATGCTTTCAATAGAAAAAAAACTTGTGCAGAATATTTTAGATTTTATCAATAAAGTAATTGAAGTATTTCTAAATCTAATCTAAAAAAATAAAAGAATAGATTTTAAATAGAAATTAACAATTTGACATAAATAAAGAATCTGATTTTTTATATTTTGGTCCTACGCTATTGTTCTTTAAATACTTTATTTTTTCTACAATCGGTTTCACCCGGGTTGATAAGGGGAGGATTCAAACACATGAATTGGACTTGATGCAAAGCCAGAGCTTTTAAAAGGACTCAAATGCTCAAATAACGTTTTTTTAATGACTTTCGGTCTCGAAACTAGAAATGTTTTTTGTTGTGTCTGGCGGATCCTTCGCAAATTAAAAATCCACGAACCTCCACTGGGAAGGACCACTTTAACATCGAGATATGCCTAAGAATTATTGATGAGGCCTGGCTGGGTGTCCCTCGTTGTACGAGGACCTTAATCACTGTGTTCATGGAAGCTGTGGCCTTAGGCTGTAGATGAAAATATTGAAACCCGAAATGTCAATGATAGAAGATATTGTTTCTCTGGAAAAATCGATGGGTCTGGAGGTGGATGAAAGAGATGTGATCGAATTTTACATTCGCAGCGGCATGCGGTGGTTCAATGAAAAATTCGTTTTGAAGATAAGCCAGAAATGGAGCAGGTTAAAACTACAGATATAGAGGAGATCTTGGGAATGGGGGAGAAAATTGTAGAATTTGTGGATATAAATCACCCCGAAAAAGTTGCAACTGATCGTGCATCAGGGTTCACGTAATCTCACATTAATTTAATCTCCTGGACGGGAGGAAGAAATAAACTCCTTGAAGGTGAAAATGACTTACTTTTTCGTTTATTATGTTTTTATAGAATACGTATTTTATAAAATAGTAACAATTTAAATTCTTCTGATTCATAAACACTTAACAAGAACAACCTCGGTGGTGTTTTGGGAGCTGAAACGGATTTATTGCATTTCGATTAATTTAAATGGTTAAAATTGCTTTGAGGTTCTAGCTATTTAATATAGGAGTGTCAGTTACAAAACGAATTAAACTAGTATGCCTAGGCGGCACTGTATTGCCTTTTTCTCACATAAGTGATCTGCTACATTTTATAAAAGCAAACTCCTGCCTTATTTCGTAATTTGTGACGCGTCGATACGATGTTTTATGAGTAGGAATGTGACGTTTCCTTTCATGCCACGCGTATAACGTAAAGCTTATGATTGGCCAATGGCTGGGGTTCCCGGTTATAGACCAATATTCAATCTTGATCCGAATTTATCTTGACCGAACATAAACAATAAATACGTAATTGAAGAGCAATTCTAAAGGGGAATTTGAAAATGCAAAAATTCAATTTGCCACCCATAAGCTGATTTCGCCCTCATTTAACATAGTATATTCTTTAGATAGGTACTTGTTTAATTTTTATTATTTGTTAACGAATAATTTTGTAATGTTTATGTAGGGTATCGCCTGTTAGTAAGATCAAACTAAAACATACCTGTATAAAACTAATACTGTAGAACATCGTAATATAAATTCCTGAGAAATGTTGGAAGAAGAACAACCCAGTTAATATCAGCAAAGGCTTCCAACCCGTGGGTTTTAAGAACTCCTGCATAATAAATCTTATTCCTTTCTGACTTTTTTGTTTTGCTAATTCAATTTTCTTCTTTTCTTGCTCTTCTTGAAGAATTTTATATTGCAAATCTGCATAGGTCTCTTGCTATAATATTTTAAATTATTTGAGTAATTATTTACTGTTTGAATAATGTATCAAATCCCTTACCTCACCAGGCTTTTTTTGATACTTGTGGATCCAGTTTAAGCTTTTCTTAGCTTGATCATATTTTCCTTTAAGAATCAGCCATGATGGGCTCTCATGGATAATAATACAGACTAAGCAAGGAACGATGATGAACACGTTACAGATCCAAGCTAAGGTACGCCAATGCAAGTACCATCCAAGCATATATGTTAAGACCATACCTAAAATAATAAATTCTAGACGGAATCAACACCAAATTGATACATAATAAATAAAAGTAATAAAGTAAAAATAAAGTTCTTTAGTAAGGGTTTCCGTATAATAGGGGTGAAAAGAACACAATAAACTGTAAACTTGAATAGGTTGTATTACAGAATTTTCCAGTAATATGGTCTTAGACTGTCATCTGACCAAAAAATATACAATTATTTCATGGCCCACCTACCATGAAATGAATAAGACATATCGTTTTTTGATTATTTCGTACAAACTATAATAGGAGTTGCATTTCTATCACTGCAGAAAGGAAACAATTTGCTAATACCTACCCGCGGAACCCTGTTTTACTTGATAACTACAACCTTTTTAACTCTACCTAGCAATTTAATAAAATTAGTAGATAGAATATCGTACATCCCAAGATACCGAATCGAATTTTTTTGTGAACAGTATGATTTCCTTGGTCTTAAGTAATTTTATACATTATTAAATGGCTTGGATAGATTTCTTCAAAAATACCTCTTTTTAGTGACTTTTAATCATATAAAAGCAACTTTTGTTTTATAAAATTTAAGAACTCTTACCTAGCGACACGTACGCAGGAGCTATTGCCATTAGTGACATTCTTAGATTCGAGTTTGCGATTTCAGTTATGTAGACGATACCAGGACTTGTACCCCAGGCTATAAAACAATAAAAGTTAAAATATTTTTTTTTAATGATGCAATTATTCGATAATAGTTTGTAAAAAGTACAGACCATATAATTTTATTTTCTTCTGATAATGGTTTCTTCATCGATCCCGTTTATAATTTATATGCAAAAGTGGTAAAACTTTTACAAATTACAGTGTCATAATATAATTTACGTTACAAATAAGAATTACCTGAGGAAATTCCAACTAACAATCTACCAGCAATAATTGTGGGTACATCGTTTGCCAGAGCAATCAGAGACCATCCAGCCACTCCAGGTAACCCAGCAATTTTTATGCAATTAAGTCTGCCCAGATTATCCATTATAATTCCACTAAATATTGAGGCAGGTGGTATTATTACTATTAAAACACTTGCTACAAGATAAGACATTATTATACCTATCATCTGTAGGACCAAATTTACTTACCCATCCAGGAATTTTGCGTTTTAGTAGGTTTAAAGGGACTATCAGGTTGCTCTAGTTGTGAGATCAACACAGCAGAGTAAGCTAATGAGATTCCGTTACCTATGTGGAAACTAGCTGCTAATAGTGATGCTAAAATCTAAAAACACATTTTTCATATTTTTCAGATAATTCTATAATACTTACCTGTGGTAACAAACTTTTAAAAGTTTTCCCTTCATATTGACTAAGAGATTTACAACTTGCTATCATTTCTCTTAGACCGTCATCTTTGGTATTTTTGTGTTTTTCCTCCACCGCATCATTACAATTCTTCTTTGCCGGTTTACTGAAATTATTTATATCCATAAAATTTTGTGTTTTTTTTTAATATACTTTTTTATTTTTATTTTAAATTCATCATTTCAGAAATCCATTTTAAAAAAGTTAATTAAGTGAGCTTTGGGGATATACTTTAGTAATCTTACTAAATTGATTTTTACGAGCACTTCTGCTACAATATTTATATTTCACTATTAATGTGTCTAGGTGTCTAGGTCTTAGTATGAAACTATGACAACTTTTCATTGAACGAGAAGGGTTGTACAGTTCTCTCTGACTTTGACAGATTCTTTTTTATAATTTTTGATCTTCTGAAATAATTTTGCAGTTTTAACTGCATTTCTGCAATTTTTTGGTTGCTCTTTTACTATAATCATCTATAATTATGTGACTATTTAGTATTTAAGTGCTAGGAAGCTACTTACCATATATGAAAAAAAATACAATAAGAGAGTTAAAACTATTGGTACTTACAATAAACTCAGACAGCTGGCTCTGAAACAAGCAAAGAAAGAAAAATTAGTTTTATGCAAGTGTTTATTCTCGTAATAGAATAGCAATATTTTTCCATTTATTATTTATCACTTTTCAAATGCTCATATAGATTCGCACGGCATAGATAGATGAAATAGAATAGGATCTATCTAATTAACCTATATCTATTGCGTTTATCTTTTGTTATGGTACCTATATTTAATTTCAGGACCGTTTTACTTTATTCGATCTGAGTTATCAATCAAGGCTATATACACTACATCTGGAAATGTACATTTATTAATTAATAAATTCCACTTGCTCAAAAACTTTCCATCAACTATCATCTGGTAGCATTAATAAAAAAGGTTGTATTTACGCTATTTAAAGTAATCCACAAAAGTTATACATTTACATTTTTAATCAGTAACAAAATAAAAGTTTTTAAACTTTATATATATATTTATATAAGGTCGGACCTGAAATCAAAACATTCTACTCAGTCATTTGCAAATGTTGCCCTTTCGCTGCCATGTCACGGCTTCTTTGTCATGGGATGTTAGAAGGAGCACATTTTAATTATTTCGGCTATACAGGGTGTCCCAAAAGTAGACGTCCAAACGAAAGGAGGCGATAGAGGAGGTCAGTAGCAATCAAAAAAACCCCATATACTATTATTCGATTGTTGATGGTTTAAAAGTTATAACCGTTGTCTGTTTTTTATAAAAATAGTGTCATGAATTCTGTAAAGAACTCATAGAAAGAATATCCTCACGTATTTGCGTGGTCTTTGTTATGAATGTTGCCTTAAATAGCGTACTTTTTCATAAGTAATAATTGCATGCAAAACAATTGCTTCTGTCACTACTTAGAAAATGATAATTTCCCTATGTGTTTAAGTTTTACATACACATTTTTGCGTTTGAATTGATGCTGCTACAAAGCACGTGTTGGACCAAAAATAAACAACTATCAGAAAAAGATGCTTTATTTATGCAGATTCTTTACGGTCAAATATTTATGATAAGAAAACTAAATATTCTTTTTCAAATAATTTTTAAGATCAACATACCGTTCCCTGTCGCGAATGTAGTTAGTTTCTTTCTCGTTTTTCAACAAATTAGGTTTTATTTCTTATACTTAGACTGTTTGCTGTTTCTATTTTCGGAGTTTTTCGTCTTTTAACTCCTTGGCTACTATTACAAGTAAACCTTCACAAATGGCTTATAGTTCCCACGAATATGCAGAAATGCACTATGTTTATGGGCTTTGTGATGGAAATGCTCCAGCTGCTGCCCGAGAATATGAAAGACGCTTTCCCGGTCGAAATCGCTATCCTGACCATAGAGTTTTCATAAATGTGCATCAGAGTTACTTGGAAGGCATCATTCCTGGTCAGCCACGGAGAGTAGGAAGACCTAGAAATGATAACGATGAAGATGATATTGTGGAATTTGCAACAGAGAATCCAACAACAAGTGTTCGTCGCATAGCAAGACGTTCGGGACTTCCCAAATCCACAGTTCATCGAGTCTTACAAAGAAATCTGTTATATCCTTATCATGTGCAACGTGTTCAAGCACTTCTGCCCACTGATTATGAAAAAAGGACTCAGTTTTATCGGGAAATGCTGCAGCGTAATAGAGAAGACTCTAATTTTTTTTTTTTAACATTTTGTGGAATGACGAAAGCAGTTTTAAAAGAACAGGGATATTTAATATACACAATTTGCATTATTGGGACTATGTTAATCCTAATATAGTGAGAAATGATCGTTTTCAGCATCAGTTTTCAGTCAATCTATGGGCAGGGATAATTGAAGGCAAATTAATTGGACCATTCGAGCTACCAGGAAGACTTAACGGCGAAAATTATTTACATTTCTTGCAACATAACTTGAACGATTTACTTGAAGACGTATCTGTAGCAACACGGCGAGACATGTGGCTGCAACACGACGGAGCTCCTGCTCACTCTGCCCGAATCGTAAAGCAACATCTTGATATTACTTTTAATAATCGATGGATTAGAAGGGGAGGAACCATCCAATGGCCGCCGCGTTCGCCTGACCTGAACCCCTTAGACTTTTTTTTATGGGGATATTTCAGAGAACTTGTTTTTATCAATGAAAGCCACACTGAAGTAGAACTGCGAAGAAAAATAAGACAAGCGGCCAACGTTATTACCAACAATGACAGAGCCTTTCGGCGCATAAAAAGTAATTTCATCCGCCGTTGCCGAATGTGTATTAGGGCAGGTAGTTCGCATTTTGAACATTTATTGTGATGTTTAATAGCAATAAATTCTTATTTTTTTCATTATTTAGAATTAGATTATTTAGTATTACAATATTTTGGTTTTTGTCCAAAAACGATTAGTTTAATAAAAATGTCAATTAAAAAAGACTCGTATCACTTATCTGAAAGTATTTCACCATATGAGAATCTTCATTAAATAAGTAACTTTTCATGATAATTTTTAACTTTTTGTAGTAAATTTGTTTCTGCCAGGCTCACTTAAAAGGCAAATAATTTTTAAATAAAAATTAAACATATTGAGAAATTATTTTTTTCTTACTAGTGAAAGAAACAATTATGCATCCAAATCATATTTATGAAAGGGTGCACTCCTTAGGGTCACACTCGCACTAAATACTAAGTAAATAAATTATGATATTTTTGTAATAAATTTTGTGCATGATGCATGAAGCGATTTTTACAAAAATTAGAAGAATGGAAATAACTTTTAAACCATCCACAATCGGATAATAGTATATAGGGTTTTTTTGATTGCAAATATCTCCTCTATCACCTCCTCTCGTTTGGACGTCTACTTTTGGGACACCCTGTATTAGCCAGGCCTAGATTTCGAATGGCAAATTCAAAATTCTCGGTTGCCATTTGAAGAAACTATATTTCTTCTCCATACTCCACAAATTAAGTAATTAATGAAGTATTTAGTATCAATGAAGTAGTGAAAGTTTTGCTTTTAACATTTTAACTCATTATAAAACTTATGGTCAAAATTGTGTTAGTAAGATCGCACAGCACACTAAGGAATTTCATTCTCTGCAAAGTAAGCGGGCGCTTAGATGATGGTTAGGTTTGATTTTATATGCAAAACTACGACTACTGATGTTAAATATCTCATAAACTGTTGACCATATATTGAATTGACATAAAACACAGCAAAAGAGTCCAAAGTCTCTTTTATCTAATTTAAAATTTGGCGTTATTTCATGTGAAGACATGATTAAAAAATTATAAGATATGAACCACCTTTTAGACATTGATCTTACCATATTGTTTATTAAACGTAAAACTATTTATTAATTTGAAAATATGTCTCGAGTTATTGCAGATCTAATAAAACTTTTATATAATAATTCCAATTATTACACTTATCACTTAAACTGTGTTACTATATGTCATCGTTAATTAAACGCATTGTATACCATTTTGCGTTAACAAGCTTGATTGATTATTATTTTCAGTCTCATCTTAGGAGACATACGAGTATTCCCTCCTAAACATATGTAAACTCAGCCAAATTGGTGCAAACTGTTTCAAGAGTGTTTTGTTATTTGTCATTCAATTATAAGTTAATTGATTTCTTCTTGTAACAGATTTATTGGTTAACTAGTGATAATTAGTCAATTAGGCGAAAACCTACTTTTTTGTGCATAACGGTTCATCACTTATATGTTTATTAAATAAAAATGATTAAATTTAGTTGTTATTAAAATTGCAAACATACATATGATTATATCATACTATATATTCATTGAATTTACCATCTCAACCATTGGTATCAATATATTCATTATTTATTAAATATTTTATATGAATATGTTGACTTTAAGAAAATAATATAAAACTTGTTAAATAATTAAGGAATGGTGAACAATATTGTCTGAAGTTAATCTTTTTGTCAAAAATATCTACACCTATTCTAATACAAAAATTAGCATAAACTAATATACCTATAATACGTACATGATAACCTTAAAGCTACCCATTATATAACAGCAGGCTTATATTATACTTTTAACACTAACAACTTTTTTAAGGCACTTACTAAAGCAAAATGTTAAGAACAATAACTCTTAAAGATAAAGACTGGGAGAACCAGCCGTTCTGGCTATGTATCATTGTTTATTGCAAAAAAATATTAAGGTCAATGTTGGTAAATTGGCAATAACTTAATTCGAAAAGCTGTTGGTCCTTCTAATTTTTTTATTTGCACGCCCTTGACCTAATTCTTTGCTAAATAGGATGAAGACACCGTTGATTTATTATCATATGAAAGTATTAATTTTAATATTTTTTTAAAAGAGAGACCTATAATATTTAACCATGTGGTTAAAAGGAATTTAATGAATATATTAAAACATAGGAGCCTAATAAATTTGTATAGGTCGTTTCCTTATGGTGGTGTTCATATCAACAAAACATTGGTATCTTGCGAGCTAAAACAGCTTTTACCCCATCCAGTGTTGGTTTAAACTGGAACAAAGAATATTGAGTAGACAGACAATGCATGTTTTTCGGTTTTATGCAAATGTGTTTACTAATTAATAATACAGAGATAAGGAACCTAAAAATTCACGACTTTGAAAAATCGCTGGAATTATAAAGATCTCACCCCATAACTAACAAAAAATACCGGGTTATATCTCGTTATGCATTTTTTTATGTTAAAAAATAGATGGCAATAAGTAAGAGCGAAATGCATAATAACAAAATTATATCAAAAAGAACATTTCCGAATTAAATTAGAAGTTTTTTATTGGTGAAACTTGCTTATTTTTTAGAAATTATTAATGAAACACGCTGTATGTCAAGTATTATGATTAAACGTCTTGTAAAGCGCATTTTCTAGTACAAATAAAAAACTACAATGTAACAATAGTCATCATATTTAAAGATTACAAGCATGCAGTTAAATAATTTATAATAAAGTTAATAAATAAAAAAATAAAATTAAACCACTTACCCTATAGGATCCATCCTGACGAAGTTCCTGTGAACAGCACAAATCGATATGTGATTAATTTTGATTTATCTAAGCGAATAAAAATGTTTAGTAAAAAATGAAAAACCCCCAGATTAAGAAATACCAATACAGCGCACTATTTAGATAAAAAATGGTACAGTGTATGTAGCAATGTTGCGATAATATAAGTTACTTCTGATATTAGCATATTCGGGCACTAAAATTAAGGTGGAAAAAAAATTCAGAAATTATTTAATGAACAGTTGTAGTAGATATTATGCAACAAGTTTATACTGCGCGAAATAGTAATTAATCAATTTAGAAAAGAAATAAATTCATCGTGTGTCGAAATACCCTTATCAAAATATCCCTATCACTTTGGATTATCTACATTTCATAACGCAGAACAAGGTGTTTGCTTCTGATATGATCGTTTCAATATCAGCTAATTATTTTATTACGGATTAAATTGTGCGAAATATTAATGAGATATTATGGTGATAAAAACCATATTAGACATCAGTGTATTGTGCTATAATAGAGGAAATTAAAATACATAATATATTCTAGAAAAAAGAGTACTTATTTAAAAAGCGATTGATTTCATTAAAATGAGTGTTCTCAATTTTTGTCCAATATAATGTATACCTAACTCCAAAACCCTTATCGACTCTTACAGTATAAAAAATAAAAAAACACATTTAATCGTGCGTTTCGTCATTAAAATAATGTAGGTGTTCTTCAGTTGTATTTGTTGTGTCTGACATTAAAGTGCCAAATTTAAAGTAGCACCCAGGCCTCGAAAAATTATAAATAGGCTTCTATTGAGCAAAAAATATAGTTTAAAATTATGATATCGTGAAGCATTGCTATTTACCGCATTCTTATTTTGTTTTAATATAAGAATGTTTTCGGTAGTTTAGTCAAAAAAAAATCAGCTAAAAATAACTATAGTTGTAAAATGTATAGTTTTAAATAATTTTTCAAGTTATATTTTTATATAAGTAGATAGTAAAATGTACACTTTTTTAATAAATTTCTAAATAAATTCTTTAACAAAACAGATTTAAAAAAGAATACTTACCCAATGTATAATCACCAATTGTTATCAACAAAACATGAAATACGTCTATACACCATTCAAGAGCACAATTTTGAACTACAACGAACACAAAGGGTGCATAATATACTGAAGAACTTTTATAAAAAAATATTCGGGTCGGTGCTATAACCCTTAAAATGAAGTAAAACCGCAAAGTTTGAATGTACGAGCTCCTAGCTCGAGCTGACATCGGCTGTATGGCCAATAACCGAATGAAAATCCGTCGATTATTTCGCTTAACCATAGTGCACCGAGAAAATACACGCTTTGTATATAGGAAGATAGCGGCTCGTATGACTCATGTTCTGTATAAAGCAAATTCAGCTTTTTAACAGGGTAAGCCAATTTACGTTTGTGAGAAAGGATAACGCACGAATAAGCCCGTTTATTCGTGCAGAAATCGTAACCTAATGGTAAAATTATCAAAGAAAATGTTCAAAACATCTGAAAATTAAAATAAGGACAAAACAATAGAAAATTCTGCCTTTAATTTTTTACTAATTTTGTCGCAAGAAACAATAGTAAATAAAAATAATTATTATAAAGAATTAATGTATGGGGACTTACAAAAGCATAAAATACATTTAAGTTACATAAAATGATTTGAAACTCACACAAAAAACATGCTATGATAAAAATACAATCGTAAGTTTGCCAATTTACCAAATGACTAAGCTGATTTAAAAGGTGTCATCATTTTTATATCTTAGCAGTAAAAATATTTACAATCATATTTCATTTCTAGAAGTGTTGCAATGATTTCTTCGCATCCCTGTGGTCCTTCAAATAGATTTATACACAATATTCGATGAATGTACGGCAGTTATCAGCAATGAAATTTATTAGTTGAATGAAATTAAAATTCACCAAAAGAAATATTATTCTGGGTCAATATCAGACACGCGGAGAGTCTCAAGATCAAGTTTAAATGTCAGAAAAAAGTAATTTTTTAAAATGACTTGAAATACTTAGTATAGCCAAAATTATATATATATAATTGTATATATACTGATATACTGAGAATTAAAATTTTAAATACTTCAACATAACAACTTCTTATAGATTTACAATAAATTAAAATCTATTGCCGTACAAACTAGTAAAGTAGCAAAACATCAAATTAATATGTATTGGTGCCACTGCCATGGAACTTGTATATCTTGTCTTGTAATAATCGTACCTTGATAATACCTTGTTATAAATGGTAAATTTTATTTGCGCTTGTATCTTACCGTAGGAGTACTATTTAAAATAACCATTATATTACCATATTTTCAATTTAATGGGATCTTACTAAATACTTTTATTATCAATAATTAAGCAAAATTTACTTAATATAATATTCTATAATTTATTGGATGAATTATTTGAAATTTTCTTATAGTCAGGAAATTTGTATGCTAATACTGTGGGATTAGTTTGTAACATGAAAATGTAACAAATAGTTCAGTAAGTAACCGCATAGTCTGCATATACAGTGCTTTTCTTTGAAGTCCCCCCCCCCATTTATTTTTTGAACGATTCAAAAAAAATTTTTCAAACTTGGCATAAGTAAATTGGTCTATAGATACTATTTTTCACTGTAAACTAGGTAGTTGTAAATTCCAAGATGGCGGCTGGGCGACATCTTGAGAAAAAATTTTAAATAGAAAGGGGGGTCGTGTGGTACCTCATTTTAAAGGTCTTAATGAGTACTTTATAACCCTGAAATATTAGACCCATATCTTAACTCGTTTCAAAATGGCGGCCTAATAAAAAAGTATTTTTTTTTATTTTAACGTTTTACATTTTTATGATTTTTGAATAGGTAAAAATCAGTGTACGAAAATAAATGCGTCACTATTTTATTTTGACATAAAAACGACAGTTCTAAATGTCAAAATAACACATAAGCGCCATCTTGAATAAATGCATTAAATAGAAATCTTGTGTTACCTCATTTAAAAGGTTTTATTGAGTACTTTTAATATTTATTACATGGACTCGGTGGACTCCATTTTGACCTGTCTAAAAGTAACAGCCAAAAAAATACACTGTTGCGATTTTATTAACGTTTTTAATAATAATATACAAATAATTTATAATTTTTGAATTTTGGATTTAAAGATTAACTTTTTGGTTTCCAAAGACTTACTGAACCGCCCTCGTATGTCACATTTCACGTTAAAGGTTATTGAACATTATTTAGACATTCCAAAAACCAAATAGCTATTAAAAAAACTCGAAAAAAAATTTTAAGATATTTTTCCTTAACCGGTAAATTACTCTGTACTGTATAGCACTCATGGCCTTCAATCTCTTTTTTTAAACCCTTTAGATGAATTTCACGACTCACATAAGTTCATTCAAAAAAGTCACCCATGGCTCTCTAAAATACTGATTTTTAATACAAATTCTAAATCTACAGTATCAGCTAATGCCTTTAATGTACTTAATATGTTTCGCCTTATCCTATAACAAAAAACCTATTTTTCTTCCAATATTTTAATAGTTAAAAAGAACATTTTCCGGACCTTCAACACAACATTCACATAATAAACATTTAATGACTAGCAAAAAACTAACAGTTATTAAAATATAAATAAATTGGATGGATACTGACAACTATAAATAAACTAAATACTGACAAGAATCACAGATTACTCATCTAAGGTTGAACATTAATTCTATGTTAAGATAACAAAAATACATAGTAGACATAATAAAATTATTGTTCTATTGTATTGTTAAAAATAAAGTGCGACCTATACGGCTTTGCTTATTTCAAGATATTCTAAAATATCAAGTTTTTTACCCTTATGCATCTAGTCATTTTATGCCATCCTCCGGTGGATATTAATATTTTTCGGCCAACAGAGTGGCAAAAAAATAAGTATAAAAAAATAAATGCTTTTTTAAAGTATTTGTGGTTGAGAAAGCGCAAATCGCATTCAACGGCGCAAATATCCTTGCTAGCCGAAACGAGATATTGCCAAAGTGAGACATATGGGTCTATAATTAGGTACTCGCCGATTTTTCTGTTGCGTGAATTATATTGTATGATAATTTGTACCTATTGACAAACTGGTAATAGATTTTGATGATCGACTTTATTGGGTACGTATTAACTGAATGGTTGAGGGTTCCTTATTAAATTATTGTCGTGACAAGGGGACATTAAATATCATGTAGGATAGCGAATTAAACCTGAAGATGGTTTTCTATAAATTTCAAACACAAATCTGTTAGTTTGTCTTATTATAAGAAGGTCTAAAAAAGAGAAGCAACAATTGTGCTAAACTTCTATTGTTAAATTGGAAAAAGTTTTGTTTTAGAACTAAGTCTAATAGTACAAGCAAATATTTAAGGATCAAAGTGTATAGTTTTCTATGTAAAAGTTTTTTTATTAACAATATGCACTCTATTGGTGGAATGCTGGAAAATAAATTTTTCACGTCGAGAGAGATTAAGTGGGCAGTCTCTGGAACCTGTATATGCTGGATACTTTTAGCAAATGAGACAGAGCTTTTGTTGGGCCAAAAGTAGCGTTGAAATCCGAACATTCTGTGAAGATGGCTGATCCTTACAGAATGTTGGTTCAGGTGTAAGGTTCAGCCATGAAGAGAGTTTGTAACATGGTGAATTAATGAATGATACCACCTACCACCGGTCTAATGGCTATATTTGGTTTATGGATTTTAGACAAACCATATAAAAGTGGTGTTTTGAAATTCATCGCGTATAATTTAAATTTATTTTGTTTTTAGTTCGATCGTTAAAATAGTTTTGCCTAATGTTTTGTTGGGCCTCTGGTTAAAGATTCAGCGGTCTTCAAACAATTTAAGACTTTCCTTACGTAATCGGCTCTATTCATCTCGATTAAACAATAACCCTTGGCCATTTTGTTGAATATATATAATGTCTTTTTCTCTCATTTTTCTCTTTAAGTACTCCAAAGCCTGATTGAAATTCGAAAAATTAGTTTCCCGGCAAAAGTTTGAATTTAAACGGTTATGACTCTAGGTCTTACTATATTTGTGTCAGCTACATCTGTAGATTGAAGAATACTTTCTTCTTTTATTTATTGGCACATGGAAATTGACTGTAGATTTTTGCTAAGCAAATCCTGTTCACATCTTTCACACTTTTCCTGATCACACCTTTAGAGAAGGAAACATTTGTTTTTTCAAAATCTGTCTTGAAAAATCGCGCAGCTGAAATTGGACAACCGGTATTCGTGAATGTTGTCATTTTTAACTCATCACATAAGTTAAACTTGTATCTACTATTTTAAAAGTGAAATAACCTCATGAAATTGGCATATCCTCTTAAAAAACCTTCAATTAGCGTTTAGAATATGGTGGATATTTTCTAGAAAAGTTTTATTAGGTCTTAACGAAGTTTGCAACCTATGCGTTTCCTAGATTATATTAATGTGAAATGATAAACGATTAACACAAAAACCTATGTAATATAATGAGGATTTCCTGCAACGAGTCGATGTTGATGAGCCTGCTAGCTTAACTAGCTGAAAGAACTGAAATATATTCAATGTAGAAATGTTTTTATCGGACATCAAAATGGTCTAGAGGGCAAGGAAAAGGCTTTTTATTTTTAAACGAAATAATTTGTCTCCAATATAAATTGAGTTTGTTTTTTATTCTTCAATTCAAATTTTTCTTCAAAAGTTTAAATCTTGCAATTTTGTTGCCTACATAAATTTTACTTTTTTTAATTATCCAGGTGGTATTTCTAATCAAGAAAAAAAATACATCCGAAAATTTAAGTTATTTCGACAAAGACGTCAAAATATGCAGTAAATACCTGTATATTTCGACGCTTTTGTTGATTTAGTATGAAGTATTTGTTTAATCTCGTCCGGGTGATATTGATAGTATTGATAAAAATGGCTTATACTCTTGCAGCGTAAGAATTGAGTTGATGGGTCTTTATTATAATATTACAAAATAAATCTTCTAGTGCAGCACGTGTCATGGTAAACATCTGGATAATAGGGTAAATCATCTTATGTAATGGATTTGGTGATGAAGTTTCAAGAAACAGAGTCAGTACAAAACTGAAAAAATTAAGTTCAGCATCCAGTGAGAAATTAAGTGATAGAAATATTGCAGTGTTGGGTCATGTTGAGATGGAACCTAATATATCTGCTTTAAAAAATTACATCTACAAAATCAAACTAGTCCAGGAGCTAAATGATTCTGATTTTGATCATCGTGTACAATTTTGTGAGTACTTTAGTGATAGGTTATATCATGAGAGAAATTTGCTGTACAATGTCTGTTTCTCGGACGAATGCAACTTTATTTCCATGGTAAAGTCAATAGACACAACTGTCGATATTGGAGCGACACTAATCCTCATTTATTTCGAGAAACACATACGCAGCGACCTCAAAAACTTCACATCACACCATCACATTATGCTGCTGCCGTTCGTCATTTTTTGACCGGCGTATTGAAGACTGGGCGGTGGATTAGTTGGAGAGGTACCGTAGAATAGCCAACGAATCTCCCATTCTTACCCCTTTGGATTTTTTTCTATAGTGTCATCTAAAAACCAAAGTCTTTGCCACAATGCCTGGACTCCCTTCGAAATAGAATTGTTAACGAATGTCAGTTAACGCCCGCAATGTTCTCTAATGTCCAGATCTTAGAACATTGAATACACTAGAATAAACATTAGCTGCTTTGGATTAAGCGCAACATCTACACAGGGGGCAGAGGGGATATTTTGTTGATAAACATGCTTATATTCCATGTTGCCAGTGATTACTCAATTTTAGTAGAAGAGAATAAAGTGATAAAATAAATTATTATAATTAGCAGAAACTGAGTTGCATTCTTTATTAGAAAGCAAAAGAAAGAATGAAACTCGTTTAATAACCAAAACTATTTTGTACTATATTTACACTAAGCACTAATAATAATTAATATGTTTAATTTGGATTCTTTAAATCACCAAATTTCCACACACAGCGGCAACGCTGTAGATTTTGCCCAGAAATATCTTCGCAATAAAGACATTTGGCAACTGCGATCGTTGTTTACTTTTGGATGGTGCACATTTTGTACAGTATTAGTATTTAAAGCAGTGTTGCCAGGTCTCAAGTTTTTGCATGAGATCTCATGTTTTTTAAACACAACTCATATTTTCAATATTGTGCCTAAAATCTCATGCTTTTTAGCTTTATTTGCTATACCAAAAAAACTCTTTTAAATTTTATATTTTTGTTTATGGTTTTCTTTCTTGCTATTAAAAATATAGCAAGAAACCCATAAACAAAAAAAATCATTAACTTTCATTGCAACTTTCTAAACACTTAGAATCCGGTAAATATAAAAAACCAGTCCAGGATGCTGAAACTAGCAATATAAAGCAGCAGAATATTGCTGATATGTTTGCTGAGAGTAGGAGTAGAATAAGCTTGGAGCAGGAAGGCAAAAGAAGGTATTATTCGTACAGCAGGTTGTTTGGCCGAACATAATCTACCCATGAACTTGATGGAACATTTTATTGATTACCTAAATGCTGTGTGTACCGATTCCGATATAGCAAAAAAAATGAAAGCAGGTAGAACCAAAATAACTAGGGTTCTTAAAAAAGTAACAGGATCTTCACAAAAGTCGTATTTGATAGAGCTCATGAAAAATAATAAGTTTAGTTTAATTACTGACAAATCGACAGATAACTCCTGCATCAAACATTTGTGTTTAGTGGTTAGAATGGAAATTGAAAATAAAATAGGAAATAATTTTTGGATCTGATATCGGTAGCAGAAACTACAGGAGCAGCTCTTTTTCAGATGTTTATGGAATTTTTCACAAAATCTTATAAATCAAACTTTATTGGTTTTGCCTCGGCTGGCGCCAGTAATATGGTGGGTATTAGAAATTCCTTAGTAAGCCGGCTACAAGAAAATATGCCAAATATATTCACTGTAAAATATATTTGTCATAGTTTCCACCTTTGTGCGTCATATTCATGTCAAAAACTCCCAGAAGAGGTTGAACTAACAAGAGAGGTATAAATTTTTAATGTAATAAGATTAGCGCATTTGAAAATAATAAATAATTATACTTTTAAGTTTACAACTATTTTTCAAATAGCCCGAAAAGATTGGAAGAATTAAAGGAATTTCAGGAATATGTATGTGTTGTTCCAGTTTAAATCCTTCATCCAAACCAAACCCGTTGGCTTTCATTGGAGAGTGTGGAGAAAAGAGTGTTAAATCAATATAACGCTCTAAAACTTTATTTTACGGATCAAACTGCCAATAATATTAGTCAGGCAGATCTTATTTTAGAAAAACCGTTCATTGAGCCTATTATTCAATCAACGAGAAAAACTGAATGGGGAAGAAAATCATCTGGAGTTTCTTAGCAGAAATGAATTCAAGCAGTTTAGAAAAAAATAGGCTAGAAAAAGTTAAATTAAATTGCTTAAATATTTAGATCGAAAGTATTCAGCAAATTTATACAAGATTTCCTCTTAAAGATTCTATATTTGAAAAATGGAATTTACAGATCCAGAAATTGTTAAATCTCGAAAGATCAGATCTATCAGTCATATTTCCAAATTGTTAATATACAAGAAATTGATAATGAGTGGTTAGCTCTAAGAAACTTTGAAATTGATTTTAAGACTGATAAGTCGCATGACATCTGTGAATTTTGGAAATCTATTGCAGAAATAAGTTTAGATAATAGTGGTCAGCGTTTTCCAAATCTAACAAAATTCATCTTCAATTTACTTACTTTGCCTGTTTCAAGTGCTAATGTGGAAAGAGTATTTTTCGCCATAAATTTAAACAAAACAAAGAATTAGGCTAAACTAAACTAAACTAAGTTAAAAACTTCTACCATTAATAAATCTATTTGTTCAAATTTCTCAATAACAAAAGAAATTATTAGAAGCCTCAGCCAACAGATCTATGAATCTGACTCTGATTAACATTTTATTTTTAAATATATTATTCTATATAATAATATGCACTTAGATTTAATCTTAAATTTTAAATATAGGACATGTGTGGACATTAGTTATGTGTTTATCCCGTTTAACTCATCCATAAGTAAAAAATCGTTAAAATATTGTTAGATTTTTATTTCCTGGGGCAATATATTTTGTTGTTTTATTTTAAAATATTATTTTTAAATAGCAATTTAAATTTAATTTAAAATCAAGGTAAGAAAAATACGTTGTATAACAATAAATAAACACCCTGCTAGGGTCTTATTTACAACAGTGCCATCTCATGCTTTTAAATCTCATGCTTTTACGAAATATTTCTCATGTAAACGTTTTTCGGCATCTGGCAACACTGATTTAAAGGATATTTTGAGAAGTTTCAGTGAGTTTTTTTAATTAATATTAAGACCGCCAAAAGATATGGATAAAACTTTTCCTTATAGCCGTAAGGAGTTAGATAACCCTTTATATTTTTTAATATTTAACAATTCAATAATTTTTTATAAAAATTTTGTTTGTAGATGTTTGCAACGATCTCAAAATGCGCTTAGATATTTATTATAAAAAATATTAAATAAAATTCTTTGAGAGCATTTTTCATTTCTTTAACATTCTACTTTTAAGTAATTTTCACAAAAAACTTTAGTTTGTAGAGGCTTATAACCACTATAAATCGATTTAGTCTAACAATTGATTGTTAATATCTGGACAACAAAATATTAAAATTCCTTGGGAATTTCAGGCGATACGGGCATTATATCGATTAAATAACAGCGGACGCGGACTATAAATAGGTTGCTGGCAAACAACATATGCTGCGTTTTAGACTTTGGTTACGGGTTATCGATCGGGCGCTAGCTTCACAAATTGAAAAAATATCTAGAAAATCGACACAAAGTGGCAACATCGGGTACGTGCATTGTAAACATAGAGGTATTCTACCTTGCCAAGTAGCTTCTTTTTCATTAATTTTTTTGTCAGGAATCTTTTTTATTCTGAAAACTTGTTGATTACTCTCAAAGTATACAGTTCGTGTTATCGTGAGCTACGTATTACCCAAAATAATGGCAACACCGCTTGGTTGCGGCTTGCAGGCGGCGTAATTTTTATTTTATTTTTTGAACCGAGAGTCAGCAGACCTCACTTTGCTGTATTACTGCACGTTGCATTAATAATTTTTGAGCGTTATTTTCGTGTTTTTTTCACTATGGCTGTTTATACCCCTTCCGAAAGAGTTCAACTAATTAAATGGTTTTATGGAGGCAATTCAGCAGTACAGTGTAGAGATTTGTTTTCAGTGACATTTGAGAATAGACCGATTCCTTGTGCAAAAACGGTTTTAAATGTGGTTACAAATTTTGAGACATCTTTTTGTGTTCAAGATTGTAAAAAATGCCACACAAAACGTCAAGAACCACCTGTTGTGGAAGTGGTCCAGGATATATTAGAACGGCGGGAAGAAATGGTTTGCAGTACCCTAGAACTTGATTCGACACGGTCCACTAGAAGTGTTGGAGAGGAACTGGGAATGAGCAATAAAACTGTTGCTCGTATCTGGAAAAAACATGGGTACAAATGTTTCAAGTATTCAAAAACTCAGGAAATATTTCCTGAAGACCAGTGGCGAAGAATGGAATTTTGTGAAACCATGATGGAAAAGGCAAATGAAAACGAATATTTTTTAAAAAATATTTTGTTTTCTGATGAATCTTCTTTTCCATTACATGGCAAACACAATCCTTCCATTGTTCGTTATTGGTCTCAGGAAAACGAGCACAGAAGTTTTCAGTTTCGTACCCAGTATCCTCAGAAATTGAATGTCTGGGCAGGTATTTTGGGCAACAATGTTATAGGGCTATTTTTTATTGATGGCACTTTAAACGCCCAAACGTACCTTGAGTTGCTGCAAAACCAAGTTCTTCTTGCCATTCAAATCCTACCTGATGTAGACCTAGGATCGGTTTATTTTCAGCAAGATGGCTGTCCTGCTCATAACGAGGCTAGGGTAAAAGAATTTTTAACAAATACTTTTCCTAACCGCCTTATTAGTGGGACTGGCGATATTAAATGACCTCCTAGATCTCCAAACAAATGACTTGACAGTCATTTGTCTCCGAATGACTTTTATCTGTGGGGTTACCTTAAGCAGACCATTTACAAGCATGAATTTAGTAGGCCAACAAATTTAGAGGAGTTGCGAAATAAAATTGTCGAAGGTGCCAATTCCATTTTACCTGTAACTCTTTTGGAGGTGCGAAATAGCTTTTACGATAGGTTAAGTTTTTGTTTAGCAAAAGAAGACGGTTTATTTGAGCCTTTTATTTAAAAAATGATATGTTGTTGAGTTTGTTTATTAGAGTTTTATTTCTAATTTTTTATTATCTTTTTATCAAAGTTGATATTTTATTTTTTATTAGAATAACGCTAATTTTCATTATGCAAAACACAGCATATTAAACATTTTAAGATTACAATTCGGGTTTTACACATTGTCATGTCTCTAAAACCCGCATTAGAATAAATATTTTAAAAATGCCTGGATTTTCGCGTAATATTTTGGGACATTTTGTCGCCAAACGAAGCAGCTCCCACGAAAGTCAGATGTTTACTAATCCCGTCCTCGGGCCGGCCGGGGCGGTGCTCTGTCGCACGCACTTGTACACGCGCGACGTTGTAAAATTTCGCCTCTATGCGGTTTCCTATAAGTAACGAACGAAAACACGATCTGTATATTATTAGTCAGCAAATAAACGAAACTTTTTAAGAGTAAATTTTTTACCTGTTACAAAGTACAACACATTAAAAAAATGCGTAGTGGATTAAGAAAATTATATATTGAATGAAAAATTGAAAAGTGGAGTTGACATCATTTTCTGAGAGATGGTGAACTCAACCAACCTCTTATTCTAGGCTTTCAATGTTTTAAGGCAGTGTTTTTCAATCTTTCGGTCGCGACCTCTAGGGGGGTCCCAAAGCCTTACTCGGGGGGGGTCGCCTGAAAGAAAAAGTTGAGGTTCTTACACAAAAAAAAACACAATTTTAGTGGGAAGGATGTGCTTGATTATTTTTCAAAAGTTTATTAAATTGTAGTGCTATTTTTGAAACGTTAATAATTAAATCATTTTCTAATTGCAGTCTATTTCTCTTTTTAGTTTTAATGTCTACCATTGAAGAAAATGTCAGTTCACACAAGTATGAAGTGGCGAATTGCACTAATAATTTAAGAGCTTCCCTTGCCAGCTCTGGATATTCGTGTTTTCTTTTTATCCAAAATACGTCGACACTTTGCGAATAAAGTTCCATTTTAAGCATGCCATCAGCAGCTAAATTTAAAAGACATTCTTTCATTTTTGTGGTGACATCAGCCAGATCTATTCATTTATCCAAAAAGGGGTTTAAAATCCATCTACGCCCATTGTCAGAATCAGAGTGCAAGTCTATAAGTGTAAAGTATGTCAAAAGTTTCTCTTGTAAATTATGCAAGCTCTTTATCCGTTAGCCGATACTGCAAAACTTTGGTCTGTTGCATTATCTTCAACAATCTTTTGAACACATGGAAAAAACTCAAACATTTTGTTTTGCATAGAAGTTGACCACAAACGGAGTTTTGCGTGAAATGCTTTTACTTTATCTTTAGCTGTTAAAATATTTTCATCTCTTCTTGTTAAAATTGTTAAGGTGACTAAAAAGATTTGCCAAAAATGCTAATTTCAAGAGCCAAATAGGACCAGAAAAACGATAAGCATATTCAGATTTTGCATCTTGTAAGAACATTAACAATTCAGCTCTCATTTCCAGAACTCTAGTCAATACCTTTCCTTTGGATAGCCACCTGACCTCTGTGTGATAAAGGAGATTTTGATGAAGAGAGCCCATATCTTCACAAACGATTCTGAATAGCCGGGTTTGCAGAGCTTTACCTTTGATACAATTCACAATTTTTATTACCTCATTGAGCACATCATTTAAATCAGAAGGTACAACCGTAGCAGCTAGAGCCTGCCTATGAAGAAAACAGTGTGTCCAGGATATGTTTGGCATTATCTATTTTAATTTTGCAATGACTCCGCTATTTTTGCCAGTCATAGCTTTGGCGCCATCGCTACAAATAGCAATATATTTTTTCCAATCAATATTGTAGTCGCAAGTGCTTTCTAAAAACATATCGTACAAACACTGGCCAGCAGTGTTTGCAGGAAGTGCTTTGCAAAATAAGATTTCTTCCATGATACTGTCATCTGCTTTAAAGCGCACAAATACTACAAACTGTGCACAGTCAGAAACATCTGTAGATTCGTCAACCTGCAAAGCAAAATGTTGACTGTTCTTTAATTTCTCGACTACTTGTTCTTGAATATCCTTGGCCATATCGTTTATTCTGCGTGAAATAGAATATTCAGAAAGTGGTATGTTTTTTAATTTGTTTGCCTCCTACTTACTGACCATAATTTCAACCATATCAAGTGCTGCGGGCAAAGTAATATTTTCGGCAATTGTATGTGGTTTCCCTGCTTTAGCAACTCGATATGCGACTTTGTAGCTAGCTAATAATGCTGACTCGTTGACACTGGATACCTGCAAATAAACCAAACAATATATAAGCGCATAGTCAATAAAAGTTAAGGGCGCGGAACCTTTGCACACCGAAATTAAGTATAATCGAAAGTTGTATGCAAACAACAAAGAAATAAACATCATAAAACATAAACAGTAATAAATATATTTGAAAAAAAAACTAAAAAACACGCTTTTAAAGCACATCGAACTAAAAAGTTAAAAATAATTTTTAATTGTGCTTTAAAAGTGCGTTTTTAAGTTTTTTTTAAGTATATTTATTATCCACTTTTTTAGTTCTATTTATTGCAGAAAAGGAGAGCTACAAACCCATATACAGATGAAGATAATAAAAAGCGTGTTAAAAATAGCAACAATTAGAATAGAGTCGCCTTAAGCTTGTCGCTTAAGTGCATTGAGAGTCCTAACACTTCGTGGAGACTAGGAAAACATTATATTATTACTTACCTGAATTATAGTATGTTGGTACTTTCAACTTTCGTTCAAAGAAATCCAACGGCTTATCAGCTTCTTTCTGATGCTTAGTTGTGAGATGCCGCATAAGCTTTGACGGTTTCATACTCTCACGTGATAAAACATCGCCGCAAATTACACATTGAGGTTTATTACTTATGACTGTGAACCCGTATTTCAAATAACTGTCATCAAAATGTCTATTTTTTTGGGTTTGATTCACCACTATCGCTATTGACACTCGTACCAGATGTTGAAGGCTGCGATCTTTAGAGATATTTATCCATTTTACAAACGCGCGGAGCAACCGAAAAAACAAAAGAATTACCTCCGTACTCATCGGTGACTGCGCTTAACTGAGTGGGATGTGGGATGAGAGTTGAAACAAAAGAAAATTACGGCTGGCGGCGGGTGCCGCGCGCAGGGCATTTACTGTCGCCGCAACGACAATGCCGTGTGGCAACGTCGCCGTCGCCGACGTAGTTTGACCCGCGTCAATAGGAAAAAATCATTACCTAACGTATGCAGTCTTTTAATTAAATTATATCTTTGGCTTTCTATGACACAAGGGGGTCGCCAGAAAATTTCAACCTGTAAAGGGGTCGCGAAATGAAAAAGATTGAAAAACACTGTTTTAAGGCACAGTCTTGTCAATGTCTTGAACAATAATTGTATTTTTGTATAAAGGTCAACGGAGATCATTTTCAACATTTAATAAAATAGGTGTTAGATACTATTTTTTTTTCATTTAAAATAAGGTTTATTTTTTATCCACATTTATTCATATTTCTTGAGAACTAATTGATAAAATCAAAAATAAAAATAGGCGAAAGTACAGCATAAAATTACCTTTAATTTAAGGTATCACTCAATCCCTTTTCCTAATAACAAAATTTTCATGGGTGGGTGAGGTCAGAGAAACGCAATTTCTGTCAATAAATGTTCCCCTCGGTATTAAATTTGACTTGTTCGGCCGTTTTTTCAGTGAATTGTTTTTTCTCGGACACCCTGTATAAGACATAAGAAATTAAATATGTAGAATATTACATATATAATTTTAATGATTACCTTTTTTTGTGAATAAGCAGAATAAGTAACATATTTACTTCTGTCATTCGACTGTTGACAGTTGGTGATTATGCTCTCAGTCGTTTGTATTGCAAATGATTTTGATAAATAGGGCTTAAATTTAAATTACTTGGGTTTTAAGTTTCTATTGGAAGGTCATTCTTTAAAAGTTTCTTTTTATATCAGTAATGTTTAATCCTCGATGCAAATACGTTAAATATATATTACAAAATATATAATTTTTTTCTTTAAAAGTCTATCTGTTTTCAGTCTGCTAAATTTAGCCATTACTTTTACACCATAAAGAGGATTTGATAAAGCAAATTGCGCAAAAGGTTCTATTTGAAAATATACAAAAGTCTAATTTAATAAACTATAATGAAATTACAAATACCTACGTATGTACATACATTCATAAATGACTGCTTCAGTTTAACTTTAGTCGTTCCTGTGGCATATTAGTAAAACGATGTATAGTATCGCATCTTTAAACGTAATTACAGTAAATCGAGTACAAAAAGTTAATATTTAACGTCCCCTGTAATCCGAGTTTCTCGTTTATTTATATCACGATTTTTGTTAACCAACAATATTTGTTTATAACTGATAAAACATCATATTGAGCTTAGATTTTACAAACTACATAATGAGTAGGTATTACATTGTATTTAGATCTACAGACCAAGTCACATTAAGAGAGATAATTAATTCACTATCTATTTGGAGTAAAAACCATATATATATTAGTAATTTCTAGTGGTGTATTAAATCATGTTGAGATTTTGACAATATCTTTGTTTGTGCAATGTAGAAAGTATAAGAAATTGCTAAGAAAAGACACTGAATTTTACAAAGGCAAGTACTGTAATAATAATATATAGTAATATATATAATTTCTATTCTCATTAATTCAATTCCTGGACTCTCACTCGATAAACTTTGCCATAATATTTAGTTTAGGAATCTACTGTCTATTTAAAAAATGCAATACCATGTAGTGCATTATATTTAAGATAAACAAGTTACTATTTACTTCGATAGTCTATGCGAAACTTGCAAAATGCACAATTTTAAATATTTTTTTTAAAATAAGGATTACTTCGTATTGTAGTTATAGGTGGCAAATAAAATGGAATAAAAGATTTACAATTATTTTGCTTGATATATTTAATGCTGTCTTATAAGCGTACAAAATGGAGAAAAAAATGGAAAAAGAAGTTGATCCAATTATATGTAACAACCATAAAAGACAATCGGAAAATAAGAATATATTAAAAATAGAAGAGCCTAAAGAAGAAATGTCTCTAACATGGAGAGATGCAATTAAGCAGGTATCTACTTTAATACTTACATATCAGTTTACAAAAACCATGTTTATCCTACTTTAAATTTAGCAACAAGTAACTCATCAAATTAGAGCAGATAGAGATATTACGACATATTTTTTAGATTCTAGCGTGTTGTATAGCCCACACACTAGTTATTCAACCCGGAATTAACATGTCTTTTAGTGCAGTTCTTCTACCGCAGCTTAAGGAATCAGATAGCACAATTATAATAAACAAATCAGAAGCTTCTTGGATAGGTAAAATTTTCTTAGAAAATTGATTATGAACTAATTATGAAAATGATATATTTACAGCTAGCATTGTCACTATAGCCCTGCCCTTGGGTTCCTTGTGTGTAGGTTCTCTTATGGATCGATTCGGGAGGAAAAAAATTTGCATAGCTTCAACAATACCTTTTTTGATCTCATGGGGACTCCATGTATTTGCTTCTAATATTTGGTATATTTATATTGCTAGAATTATTGCGGGCTTTAGTGGTGGTAAGTAGGATTTATTCGTAAAAAATCGTTATAAATGTACGTATAAAACTTTCTTAAATAAGCAAAGAAGACTGCGCTAAAAATTAAACTCTCCTATTGTCAATATCGAAACAATAATTTATTTCAAATACAATTAAAAAAATTTAAATTAAAAATATTTTTTATAATATTTTTTTTAGGTCTCACAACTGTTGCATTGGTTTATGTAAGCGAAATAGCCCATCCAAAATATCGCCCAATGTTGCTATCAATGAATAGTGTGTTCGTTACATTTGGAATTTTAATTACCTGTGCATTAGGTGAGTGTTTAAGTTATCTAACATTTCTGCATTATACAAAAATTACTTCTGTTTTTAGGTTATTGGTTTAATTGGCGTGTCATGTCCAAAATCTTCTTTGGCTTAGTTTGCTGTTCAACCGTAGCTCTTTGCTGGGTACCGGAGAGTCCATACTGGCTGGCTGTTTTTAAAAATGACACTTTAAAATGCGCTCTATCTTTAAAGTGGATATACTCTAATAACTTGGTAAGCAAAGTAAACTGTTATTTAGTATTTTTTACAACATTGTTGATGCGTTGCATTTTACTTAAATTAAAAGAATAAGAATCTTCTAAAGGCAAGTATTGCCTCATGTCCAAATATAAACATTTTAAAACGCAATTTTATTACAATTTTTATGAAAACATTACTAGCTTAACATAATCATCTTAAATTTAATAAACACTGCTTTCATTTCAAAACAAATCACCCTTAATAACTTTTAAAAAAAAAAAAACGTCAATCTAGAAATACCGGGAGACGTTTGTTCTTGTTCTGTTCAATTGATGGCTCTGCTAGAAGAGGCAATTCTACGAGGCAATTTGCCACCACGATTTGGAGATTCGGAAAAACCATCGGGTATGTACCCTGTTCCCCGAATCGACACTTATGTCAAATGGGAATTCCCATTGTGTGTCACATTATTGTAAGCAGCATTAGAACGTCTATTCACCAGTGCCAACAAAAATTAAATCGGGTGACGTACCAGCGAATAGTGATTAAATATGTCTGGGAATAATGGATATTTTATCGATGGATATTTATATGTCAAATGGCTATCCTATAGTGTGATACATCGTTTTAAAGCACATAGAATCTACCACCCAAGGTGTATAAATGTAAGTTTATAGACTTATTAACAGTAAGGGTGTAAAATGGTGTTTAAAAAATAAACAATTTAATCAGTTCACAGGATTTATTTTATTAAGTACTCAAAATGTGCTCCGTTATTTGCAAGACAATAATAAACACTGTTTTGAAATTCCTTACGAACAATGGCAAGTGTTTGTCCGCTAATATTTCTACATTCGCAAGTAATTCGATCTTTTAAATCATTAATATTTTCAGGTGGGATTTTATAAACTTTGCTTTTTAAATACCCCCCAAAGGGAAAAATCTAGTAGTGTTAAGTCTAGCAACTGTGCGGGCCATTCAGTTGCAACACCTATGTCAATACACATCCCTTAAAACTGTTCAATAACCCACTCTCGTACATTTTTACTGGTAAATCGTTTCAACTAGCATCCATTTTTTTGGCGATGTAAGATGGAAAATTGCTTGCCATTTAAAATAACGTGTGAAACTATGAGGCAACCATTTGAGTTACCAAACCGCACATCTTTGCTTATATGTCAATCGATTTTGTTTTTTTAGGTATGGTTAGATAGGAAGTTGTATGCCCTTTAAAATAATTTTTTACACTTGAAGTTAGCTGTAGGTGTGGATGTGATTGACAGAAAATTGTCAAATATAAAATTAAACGTCCTTCTGTATATCTAATTTAACGTTGTTTTTTTTAAAGAAATTATTAAGGGTGGTTTGTTTTGAAATGAAAACACTTTATGTATTCTTTTGTTTCAGATTGCTGAGCAAATATACAAGCGAGTGTTAGAAAGTAGACACATAACAACATCATTGCCTACAAAAGATGAAGAAATGTCAGAAAAATCTAATCTAATACAAATTAAAAAAAATATCAATCTATATAAGGACCCAACTATTTGGAAGCCATTATTAATCCTTTTTATAATTTTTATGTTCCAACAACTTTCCGGAGCCTATGTAGTTATTTTCTACGCGGTAGAACTTTTTAGAGAAATTTCAGGAAAAAAGGATGACAAAATGGACGGTTTTGGAGCTCTTGTTTTACTTGGATCTCTGAGATTTATATTCTCCATTATATCGGCTTTAATATCAAAAAAAGTGGGCCGAAGAAAGATGATGTTTATTTCAGCTGTTGGAATGATTATCACTAGTTTGGCTTGCGGCTTTTTTATTTATATATCTCATTATAAACAATTTTATACCCCTACAGTGTCAAGTACTTTTGACCAGGAAATAGTCAAAAACATTTCGGTTGGATCAGAATTTAGTCTCACTACATCATCATCACTTCTTAATCTAACTAGCACAGAAATGTATTTAACAATGTTTCGATCACAGGCAGAACGAGATAGCAAAATTGCATTGACTTTGGTGCTAGCGTATGTTTGTTTTAGTTCCTTTGGATACTTGGTAATTCCTTGGACTCTCATTGGAGAAATCTTACCAATTAAAGTAAAAGGAAAACTAGGGGGTGCTATAGTTTCTATAGCGTATGTTTTAATGTTCATTGTTGTTAAGGTTTTCCCTTTCCTTCTGGAAAATATTCCATTATCGCACTTATTTATTATTGTTGGTTTCATTAATATATTAGGTCTGGCATATTTGTACATCTATTTGCCTGAAACATTAGGAAGGACATTCGAGGAAATATCTCAGAAGTTTAGTCAAAACTCGAAGGATATTCAGAATCCATAACATTTTATATTGTAGGTATATATAGTTATATAGTTATAAAAATAAAATTAAAAATAAGATATTTTTTATTATGCTTAATTTCTTTGTTTAAAACTTTTTGGCATATTTTTAAGTCAAACAAATATTCTAATAGATATGTATATGCGTAGCATTAGTTTAGCGCTTAATTAATAAGAAATTAATTTAACTTACATTTAAGTGTGTATTTTTTAATATTTTAAATCTAATTTTTGCCTTTAGATGACACATTATTTACTCCTGTTTTTTGTTATAACATAATTAGATTAGTAAACAATTATTAATATTTTGGCTTACCCTCCTGCCATAAAAACAAAGCAAAAGCAAAGATATTCACTTAACAAAAACAAAGACGAAACATTCTGTTTTTGTAATATCAGCTGTAAATTTTCGAATACTGACTATGCAAAATAAATACAACTCGAGCGCGTTTTTTGGACTAAAGCCAAATTAGTCTCTTTAATTTTGACACCAGTTCACATATTTATTAATTTATCAGATAAATGAAAGACGGCTGTGTAATTTAAATACGTATGGTCTTGAGATACAGAAAACTGAGTCAATTCTAGTAATAGTTTACATAGACGAGACCTCTGTAAAATCTATAGAAATTATACTTTTTATTTATTCCGAAGATCATCACTGCGAGGAATTCCCGCGGTTATGCTTGTTTTTCCAGTGCAGGAAACACTGCAAAACAAAAACAAATGGATTAGGCAATAATTATGCTACAACATTTTGTGCAAGTGCTTTGCTTACAGTAAACTTTTGTTTCATATTTAAATATATTTGTGTTTTCTTGTGAAATCCTTTAAAAAATTTTCAATTATGTTGTTTATTCCTAGCAAATTGAATATAAGTGGAATTACTATTTATTATAAATAATTTTGATGAATGCCTTCTGGGATAATAATAAATTGCTAAAATAAATATAAATATGAAAGTATCCATCCTAGAAGGAAAACTATGAATAAATATAAATCTATGAATTCTCCTCCAGCATTTGAGCATATCCGTTTTTTGGTAGAAATAAGATTGTTTTCCTTTTTTTTTTGAATGTCAATCACTTGGACCTGCCAAAATCTACAGAAAATAATGTAATATAAAAAACAATTATATTTTTGAAAAAGATTGGGTTTTAATTTTAAGAAATTCCCTACAACATGAGTTTTTTTTGGATAGCCATATATGTTTTGCTTCAGTTAAGAAATAAAATTAATATTAGGTAGATAGAATCTGAAAACATAAAATATTTTTACTATTCACATAATAAGGTCCAGACATAATGTCTTATGCAACAAGAAAACAGTCGATTATGTAGTTTGATAAAGTACATAGAAGCTTTAGCAAATGTCTTCATTCATCGTTCGCATTTCCCGGCGTGGCGGTTTTCTTCTGAGGAAGTACTCCTTTAGTGTATCAATGCTCTTTGCGTTACACAATAAAATGGAATTAAACAGAAAAACTCATAAACGGTCCCGGTAATAACTGTTAAAAAAAACCTTTGTTGTTACTGTTAAAAAAAACCCTATCTAATACTCGTTCAAGCGTATATAATAACTATATAATCGACTGCTAAAGTTCATGTTCGAAATAAATCAAATCCTGCGCAAGAAGCCACAATTCGTGCTTACCTCGACTTCGGTTCTCATTCTAGTTATATTACCGCAGAACTTTGCAAAAAACTAAACCTTAAGACAATTACTACTAATTTGACTCTTTCGGGAAATAGTAATTCATTATCTCACGGAAAATAAGTGTGAAATCCAGAATCATTAATTAATTTATATACATTCAAGTTATCTTGTTTTATTGTAGATAAAATTACATCAGACTTTCCTTATATGAGAATTAATAACGAACAGCTTAAGATTCCATTGGACCTAAATAAATTACCTGATCCTGATTTTTTTCCCAATCTGTAGATCTTGTAATAGCCGTTGGCGCATTTTCGAATCTTCTTTTCGCTGGTCAAATAAAGTTAGGAGAATATGCACTTCTATTACAATACGCACGATCTATTACAATATACACGGGCAAAATGTCACATTATCACCTACGTTTAAATTATTCTCTAAAAGATCCTTTGGAGCATGTAAGATTCTGAGAAATCGAAGAGATTGACATAAAAAAAATATTAGTAAATGGAAGAACAAGCGTGTGAAGTATATAACAGCATCAATACGTCGATAGATTATCTTTCAAAAAAATATATAGCTTAATAGTTTTTCGCATTGGAGCGAAAGCTTATGTTAAACCCAATTCTAAATAGTTTATATTCCAGTTTTATGGAAGAATATGCATATTTGGGCCACATGATTGAGGTAAAAGGAATGTGTGATATTAAAGTCGAATACTTTATGCCTCGTATCAAGATGGCCTAAAGGAATCGAGTTCGAGCACTAATTTGCCGGCAATATTTAACGCGTTTTCTCCAAATACCACAGACATGTCATTAAATGACTGACTCAATAACTTGCTATCCATTCGTATACGCAAAATCGTTCTTTCTGGTGACATACGTCTGAATGTCGGAGGTCTCCCTTCCGAGCAAAGTCTACTAGCCTTCTTCAATTCCCTAATACAAGACAATATAGTTTTAAAAGGGCTGTTACCAATTAAACTAATATTACGAAATTAAAACGCTGTCTAAACTTATGGTGATTTAATATGGCCTATGGATTTAGCAGTCTTCCAGAACATGATTAGCCTTTTATAATTTCACTTTGTCCGAGAAGTTCGTGATAGTCGGAAACAAAAGTCTCTAACAAAAATTCTACGACTATATTTCTAAATTCGATATCAGAATCCAAAAAGGATATCAAAAACGTCTAATTCATCGAAAGTTAGTTAGAGAACTAAAGCTATTGTTTGGACAATTTAGTCACATTGGCAACGCTGCTTGAAATTGATGGGGACCGAAGTGGTAGCGAAAAGTCGTACGGCGGGCTGTGTGTGTGTGTGTGTGTGTGTGTGTGTGTGAACTTTGAGCAGACAACATAACTCAAACAGACTGTTATATACTTACCCCACAAAAATTATCGCATCACTTATTATTTCTTAAATATTTTAAATTTTTTGCCTGTTTTTTTAAATTTTATTGATATTGATAATTAAATCACTAAATAATACGACTTTTGCAACATTTATTTTAAATCATTACCGCACCTGGCTCTAATTACCGCTTCCATTCGTCTTCGAAGGCTTCTAAGCAGGTTCTGGAGGTATTCTTGCGGCACGTTTGCCCAGAAGTCAAAAAGAACATTTTGAAGATCATCTAGTGTTCTTATCGGTGCTGAATGTTACTGAATGACCATCCTAGATGGTCCCATACATGTTCTATCGGATTAAGGTCCGGGCTACATGCAGGCCAATTTAGGGTGGGTATCTCGACCTCTTCTAAGTATTGCCGAACAACTCTAGCAGCGTGTCAACGAGCATTATCATGCATTAGCACAGAATTATCACCGATATATGGCATATAGGGCACTACATGGGGTTCTAGGATATAGGTTATGTACCTGTCAGCATTTAGTCTTCAATCATTCACTGGTACTAGCTCCGTGCGACCCTCAAAAGAAATTCCTCCCCAAACCATGATAGAGCCATCACCAAAGCTTTCAGTTTGACAAAAATTAACCTGATCGTGCCATTCACCACACGCCTATCTGATGAAAATAGACAAAATCTTGATTCATCCGTGAATAAAATATTGGACCAATCTTGAATATTTCAATTTGCGTGTTCTCTAGCAAATTGCAATCTTGCTACTCAATGTTCTCTGGTAAGACGTGGACCTCTAGCTGGAACTCTGGCTCATAAACCTGCTTCTCTCAGCCTATTTCGAACTGTCTGTAGGCTTATTCGGACATTACGAGCAGCCAACAGATCTGTTTGCATTCTTCTAGAGGTGGTATGCCTAATTCTTAAAGCCGTTAACCTTAAGTAACGATCACCTACTGCCGAAGTTACCCTTCTGCGGCCTTGTCCGGGTCCTGGATAGTTATCCTGTTTCTTGGTAGCGATTAACAACTCTGGATATGGTGCTTTGTTGAACTCCCATTATCCGAGCGACGTATCTTTGACTGCGGCCATCTTCTATGAGCGCAATGATTTTAGCGGCTTCTTCATTAGTCACATGTCTTGTTAAACGTTCAGGCACATCCATTAATTACAATAAATTTAAATTTTCACTTTAGAATAACACTATTTGCTTAGAACGTTTTCGATTTCAATGCATTCGCCAACACAGGAATAATCTACGCGAGCATTTTTGCTTCAAAAAAATATGTAAGAAATTCCGATCATTTTTTGTCCATGATAAGAAACCAGAAATATCTTTTAAGTTGATACATATACAGATTGTCCCAAAAAATATTAAAAATATCTTAAAATACTAGTGATGCGATAATTTTTGTGGGGTGTGTATTATCGTCCTGATTTGTATTTTTATGGCGATGTAAAATAAATAATTTGTTTACTTTTGAGTCTATTAATTTTTGGCAGTTCTGGCACAATATTAGCACACCAATTTTTTATACAGTCCACATATTTATACAGCTAAGCACAACCTCCTCCATGATCATTTGCGCGTGAACCCTCTCTGTTTGGTTAAGATAAAAAGGCGGAAAAATCCTACTCAGAATTTTACCAATTAACCATCCACGATTATAAAACAGATCTCATAAAATAACTAAACACACAATATTTAAATGCAGATAGATCGGCACGACATCTGACGAGAACGGTACCACCAATTTAGAAATATCGAGTTGGATTACAGAAACCTCCAAAAGTACTTAAAATACTCTCGACCAAAATGGAATTCTTTAGCGTATTTATTAAATTTTCAGGTATTATCCTTTTAACAATACAAAGATATCATTATTACTAAATTATATCCTATTTTATATAGTTGTTGAATTATATATAAGAAAACAAAGCATGCCTTAAACAGTTTAATAGGTACTCAAAACAGTATCACTTATGATGGTAGAAACCACACTCCATAATACCGAATAGCTGAGAATCAAAAACTATTCGGTGGAGCCTAGTGATAGGTTTCTTAGGGGTGGCAGCGTGGCTATCTTGATTAAGAAGAGCATAGAGTACGTAAAGACAAATATACAGTCCTACATCGAACATCTATGCATCACAATAAATGGTGTCTTAATCAATGGTAGCTACGCGCCGCTGATCCAGACAGTATCTCGTACAACCTCCTGCAAAAACCTCCCTCGAAAGGCAATTATGCAGCTTATGTATATAACGAGCATAATACAATTACAGCACTTTTCCGTACAATGGAAAAAGCCAATATTATTCCACCTGACATAGTAGTTCTTGTCTGTAGTTCCTACAGACCTATATTACTTCTGAATTCACTATCCAAATTAACGGAGCGCATTCTCCAGGCTAAGGTCGGCAGCGCGGCGGAGTCTCTTTACTTGATACCTCCAGAACAATTTGACTTCAGACCAGGACACCAACACTACCCTCCTGGCGACCAGACTTGTGCAAAATGTCTACGAGGGATTCAACAAGAAAATGAACACCGCGGTGCTAATACTAGACATGGAGCGTACATTTGACTCGGTATGACATTCAGGACTCATCTTTAAATTGTATCACACCCTTAACTTTCCTCTCCACCATACTAACATATCTCATTCACTCCTATATTAGTACCTTTACCGTACCTTTCGAATTACAATTAATAATAACTTTTCCTCAAGGTACGGTGCTATCCCCTCTCCTTTACGCACTCCAGAACTCCTCACACCAAATTAGCCTTGTACGCTGATGACACTTCCCTTTATGCCCAATCATACTATGCCCCAGCTGCAAAAATCCTCATTTTCAGACACCTCTCCCTTTTCACTTCCTATTACGATAAGTGGAAACTCAATATAAACCCCAAAAAAGTGAATTAATTGTCCTTTCCCGCAAACTCACACACAACCTTATCAACACCCCCTTATCATCAAAAGCATCCCTATCCTACCCCCCAATAATGTAAAGTACGTTAGTATTAAATCTGATAACAGGCTATCCTTTTTCCTTAACACCTCATACCACATCCAAAAAGCCTTACCCAGATCTTCCCTAAGCACCGAAAATACATATCTATAATACCAAAACCAGGCCGACATTAACATATGCATCACCAGTCTGGGTGAGCGTGTCGGATAAACAGAGAGGAAAACTGCAAATTAAGCACAATAAAAAACTTCGATGTTGCACAGCAGCCCCTAGAAATACTAGAATCGAGGCATTGCATAACATTGCAGGGGTGGAGGGTCCTAATGACTTTATAGACAACATCTTTGAGAGATTCTAATCCTGTAAAGTCGAGGCCGCCCAGCTAACCAGAAACCTCACTGGAATCCGACACGACCCCCAAAATAGTGTAATTCATGGCCCGATTTATAAGAGACTTCCAATTTATTTTCGGCCGCTATAAATCAACAATGAGCTATTCAAAGTATCGTCCCAACCTTCTATCTATCCGAGTCTATTTGGTGTGACAGACCCGACTGAAGCGCTCCCTCTCGGAGTGGCCCATGGCCTGCCAGTGCAACACAAGCTTCCTAGCGTTGATTGAATATTTGAGAAGATGAGCAACCTTATGGACGAAAATGTACCCGATAATGGGATGCATAGAACACAAATATATGGAATGAAATGGCGCGTCGGTCGAAGTGAACCCGAGAATTTTGCCAAACGCACCGGTATGAAGGTTGAATTTGGCGGGGCGGAAAAGTCTGCCACCCAAGATGACCGATTGATTCTGATTGACTAATTTTTGACGTATATCAAATATAACTATAGTGACATTTTAACTGTCGTATTTAACGATTTTCTTTTTTAAGTTTTCTTTGGGTGGAAAACAAGCCAAGGCTTATGATTTTCTTCCAATTTAAAGTTTTTAAGTAAATTTATAGCTTTTTGTAGTTTTTTTGAGTCATGCGTTAATAAATTATTTTACAAACGTGCCAACATCGAATCATAGTGCAACTACATAGAGCCAGAGACAGATAAATTTCAATTATGACATGCCTAAATATTTTCTAATAATGTTTAGGTGCATCATGGATATATTATCATTTTCCAGGAAATAATTATAAATTTAATCCTATTTTTGGGCATATCTATGTCACTGTTCTCAATTTAACATTTTTTCTACAATTCAATTTCAATTCTTGGACCTTCACTGGAAAAATGTTAAGTATTTCCTTTTCCTCGTCTTCATCTAGATTAAGATATCCATGCAAAGATCCTTGAATCCATCCTTACAAAAATCCTGGAGGAAGATCTGTCATGTACGTCCGACTAAAAATGTCACCAATTATCGAGTTTGCTCCAAACGCTTTTCTGGTTCCCATTTTAACAACCTTGGTATTCCTGTGTGACTTAGATGGGATTCTGAAGTAGAAAATATATTCACATGGAGGAGAAACACAACACCTATTTGTTCAGTTTAAAGAAAATGACACATCCAGACATATTCATGACATATCCTTGATATATCCTTCTCAAAAACTGATTTTCCTAATCGACCTAATCCATCTTAAGTTATACACATTTATGGAGAACCGTGGTCATTTCATTCTAAAAAACAGAAAAAGTTTTAACAATCTAAAATGCCTTTGAAAAAACAAAAATCTTGAATATCCTCATTTAATACTCATGATACACAATCAGAATCATTTTGTTTTTTAACTTTTTAGCTAATGATACATATTATTGTTGTGAAAACCACAACACTGTCAAAATCACAATTAAATATTTGCACAAATACGCTATTTACTAATGAGTACGAATCGTACTTAACGATTATGTAAGCAGCTCCGGGCGCGAAGGAAGTCTTTAGCACATGTATGAAGCTTGTATGGTGAAAATCGGAATCGTATGTCGGCCATCTTGCTTGGCAAAATTGACAGGGAGCTGTCAGACAATTGTTGACATTGACTGATAGAACATCATTTGCCATTGTCATACCATTTGAATTTGTTTTTCATTTCAATGAATGCAAGCGTGGGTTGCGCTTGCTATTTGTTTTAAGGATGTTATTTTAAATTCGTGACTTTTTTTCTAAAAAGTTCTCCTTCACTATTGGGAGTAATGTTTTAATTGATTTGCGGCAAGCAATTCCAGGTTTTTGGTAAGAAAATCTGATTTTATTTATTACTATTATGTTTTTGTATTGCTAACCTTTAGTCTTTAATAAAATCAGTTGATTTCAATGAAGAAGTTTCACTTTTCAAGTATTTAATTTTTAACTTGATTATTATAAAATACATATTACAAAATGTCTAGCCTCTCATTTTCTATTCAACAATTAAAAATTGATTTAAAATTCTCCTGACAATTTCCTTGATGTAAGAGTATGTATATTTTAAATGGTTCTGAGAAATATAGTAATAAAAGATTTTTTAATTTCCTTCAGTTCATATTACTAGAAAAACATGGAGAGTGATATGCAATGTAAATTTTATTAAGACTTTGAGCTATAGAATTTCTTCTGATCAGTTCTCCACAAATTTTAGTAATGCTGATACTACTGGCTTTACACTATAATACATATTTATTTAAACATTTATTTTGTCTTTTTTTTCACATGAATTATTTAGTAAATTGATATTTATAAGATTTCCACTGCCTATTTTTTTCATATTTTATTTCATGCTCATATCATACCACTTCCTGTGTTTACTGAGACGAGACATAGGTATAGAGACTAAGAGATCTGAGCACCCGGAATGGATCAGAATTAATGTTTTTCTTACAACTTGTGTTTTTAAGAGTTTCTTTTTATTTTATGTAAACATCTGTCCTTGAACTCAGTTTTTATTAATATTATAGTTCCAAGATATGTTAATTTTAAAATCTGTTTAATTTTTCTTTAGGAAACAGATACAAGTACATATTGAATAAGGATAATTCATCCTCTATTGAATCTATGTGTTTATAAAATGAGGATATTAATTATTGTTATACAGTGTGTTATACAGACAGATCTTCAGTAAAGGCATAATTAAACGTCCCCCTGTATATCTAATTTGACGATTTTTTTTTTTTTTTAAGAAAGTTATGAAGGGTGGATCGTTTTGAAATTAAAGCACTGTATAGGAGCGTCTGCGACTATATTATGCACGCGAGGTCGGGCCCGAAAAATCGTGTTTTTTGTTATAAATGAGGATATTAAGAGAAAATAGCACAAAAATTTTGACAACCTTTTCTAATCTGTTTAAAATCAGGGTAGTTCAGTGCTTTCAACAAAATTCTTTTAAACATTTTTAGATTAATTCTAATTTATATAATGTCCGTTATAATAAATTATTGTATGTTATGTATATAATTTTAAGTAATTTTTTTTTCAGGAAAATTAAATAATAAATGTATTAAAGAAAAACATTGTTTTATTTCCATTTGTCCAATTGGTGATATGTCGTACACTATTGTTAGTACATTGTCGTAGATTATTGCAGTAAATTAACTCATTTAGATATGTAAAATAAAGCTGAAAAGTTTTATTTTTGCTCAGATATAAGATATCTGATGCTAACACCTAATCAAAAAGGCTCTTTTCTCTATGAGTAACCGTTTTGATTAGGCTTTAGATATTACGATTAAATGATAAGATTGTCAGATTAAATGAATTTTGATTTCCCACCTTAATTTGGCCACGCCTTTCTACCTTTTTGATTGGTCCAATTAGGCACGTCAAACTGTCAAGTTAGTTACAAGAGTCTCCGTTGCCAAGCGAGAGGACGCTAGCTGATTTGTCAGAAGAATTTCTATCAGTTTGTATGCAACCACCACTTCTCTATATATTTGTGTTCTGTGGTGTTTAGTAGCTGTGCATCTCTCACACTGTCGACGCGCTCGATCTCTGTATAAAACATATTTCCCGGAATTTCTAAAAATAGTAAAATATTGGCTTTTTTACTAGCAGTTTTTCTCTGTACTCCAAGTGTTGTTAAAAGTGGAAGTAATTTTAGTATTAGAAGTTTGCTGTACCCTTAAGTGTAAGTGTTGGGTAAATAAGTGTGAAGTATTATGCTCTTGAAGTAGTGATGTGTAAAAAACGGATTCTTTTTACAATATTAAAGGGATGTAAAGAAGTAACCCTTATGTGTGTTTAAATGTAACTTTTGCCTTTCTTGGGATAAACGTCAACCTATGGTTATGGTCCTTCGAAGTCAATAGTAGAATCAGTTACGCGGTTCTACGTGGTGTAACATTAAGTGTTGCATTCCCCTTAGATGTTGGGGATTCAGGAAAACCCTATCCCTCCAAATATCTTATTTTTAAAGTTGATTGAGCTTTTTAAAAATCGCTGAATCTTAAATATCGCTTAAATATTTTTAAAATACCAAAGCTAATTTACCTAAGAAAATGTCTTAGAAGACTTAAGTATTTTGGATGATTAGGATGAAATACTTATTAGGATAATTAATTTTAACACGATTAGGATATAATATTATATGCACAATATACTGCCTTAATCTGTGTTATTATGTTTTATGTTTCATACTTCCTGGAGACAACCCCACTGATTTGCGACATCTTAATCCAATTGTGACTAATCAAAAGTCATATTTTGTTTTTTTGTTTGCTTATACTAAAAAAAAAATAAAAAAAAAACCTGCATATTAACTTCTACATATGTGTTTGTGTTATATCTAGTCATTATTAATTAACTTATTTACAATGAGAGCCAGATTTATTTCAAGAGATTCAGTTTCTTTTGGTATAAGAGTTTATATTTTGTTTTCCATAATATGTGGATATATCTTATTTTGTTGCAATTGTATAGATGGTTAAATGTTTCTTTTTTTAATTACCTTACGTTTCTTATAATGTTTTATACACTTATGGAAACAAAAAAAAAAGATAATTTTTTCTGAAAATCAAGAAATTATTAGGATTTTCACTTAAAATATGCTTTTTTTGTTGCAGGTAATAATTCTATTTTTTACATAAAAATTAATACCATTAATTAAATTACTTATTAATACCATACTTACAGTTTACAGTATTTAATTTAGAATATATTGAAACTATTGTTATGCATTTTAAAACCCTTTGTTAAATTTATTTTAATTATTATTTTAATATTTAAATATATCTATCATCACTCGTCAGTTAACGCGTCAACTTCTGTAATTCTGCAAATTACTTCAAATTTCAATCGCCCAATTGATCAGGCTTAAATTTCCCGCCACAAGCCACCCAAGATGCTTGCCCCGTCTTTGTCAACAACGTCAAAAAAGCTGTCAACGGAATTTCTGTATGTTATTTATCTATCTTATTTATCTTATTGCTTTAAATGGGGGATTTGATTGTTTACTTGAAATAATTACATTTTTTTAAATAATTTTACATTAAAAATACCAAATTTGTAATGGAATATGCAAAATAGGTTATAAACTAAAAATATAAATATTTTGTATAGTAATACATTAAACTACTAAGATTTATTAGAGGATTTTGTATTAACTACCTACACTCTACAGCGTTACACTCTAATTAGACGAATGCAATATATATATATGCAATGCAATATATATAACCCAATATATATTCTTTATCTATGGACGAATGATTTGACTTTTTTAGATATGCATGGTCATTTGAAACCTTCAGATTGCTTATTTAAAAATCAGAATATGATTTTATTTCAAAAATTGGATGAAAGTGTAAATGTTTTGTTATGCTTCAAAAATATAATATATCTATAAAATAATAATAATTCATGACATATAATATTTTTTTAAAGTTAAGTGATAAATATGTTTGTGTATGTATGTGTGACCAAAATATTTTTTTTGTGAGGGATTACATATTTACATAATATTAGGTATTTTAGCTGCCTGAAAAGAACAACAAAGATTAAACAACTTTCTTTAAAAATTTTATTAGGTTTTATTAGCATAATTAAACAAAATCATAATATGTTATTCAAATAATATATTACATCATAAACATGTGTTTGATTTGTGACCCTTAGGTATTTTACGGACCAAACGCTCATAAAATAATTTAACTGATTAGGAAAAAAAAACTGCAAGCTAGTTAAATTAAAACACTGCTTTAATCTAAAACACACAAACCAACAGCAAAACATTTATAAGCTAAAGTTGGTACAAAAGAACTTAAAAAAAACGCTTTTTATACTTGTCTATGTCGCAAGAAAGTATTAACAGTTTTTGAATAAAATTAATTTTGTCATTTTTTGTCTCACAGTGGCCTCATTACCATAAACCCTAAGATTAATTAATTTGGAATGATGATACATACGGCATTTTTAAAAAAAAATTACTGTTTTTTTTTAAATACCGTATGTATGCCGTATGTTCTTCGCTAATATCTTGGATTGTTGGATGAGGTGGCTTAAAATTGCGAATATTTGCAGTAAAGAGATGCAGTGCAGTATTAGTTAAAAGTTGTTTAATATTATGTTTGGTGGTGTAAATACTGTATTTTTCTAAAAAGATTTCTAAACTGTTTTTCACCAAAGACTAGTAAATCAAAAATTATTCTTGATGATTGAACCAATCCACCACGAGTTATAAAATTAGAAAATGTATGAGAGCGTTCACTAGAAGCACTATAACTGTGACCCAGTAATCCATAATCAACATCTTTAAATAACAATATATTAATACAGTCATTACAAGACGTTCTTTTAATTAAATGTTTATCTACAAAACCAGCTATATAATAAATAACGTTCTCTTGAATATGCGTCAAATTTGATTTTCCTAAAAGACTTATATGTAGGCATTTACAGTTTCATCATTGCTGTTTGTTACAGTGTCTTTTTTTGCCTGGAGACCTAAATTCAAAAGCTGGGGTGCTATAATTCTCAAAACTAATACAGTTGGCATTTACACTGGATGTAACTGACTTAGTATATAGCAATTGTCTTAGAGCCCATTTAAGCTGCCTATTATTTGGATTGTTATTCCAGCCTCCTCGAGAACGAATACAAGAAAAGAAAAGTTACAAATGCTCTTGAGAACACTTATATGATAAAAAAAATTGCAGTGGGTTTTCATTTAGTGGAAATAGATCTTTTACCAAGCCCAAAATACTTTTCATGGTTAAAATAAAACCCACTGCAAAAGTTCTTCTTATATGGTGAATTAATAGAACGCCATCCATTGCTAAAGACTTGAAGTACTTTATGGTATCAGAAAATACATCTTCAAAATAATTCGGAGTGGCCGGCCTAATAGGAGCTTTAAATCCTTTCCCGAAAGGATTTCTACAATTTAGAATATCAAATATCCTATCAATTTTTCTCATATATTCTACTGTTGCCGCACTGTTATAAAATTCCTGAATATTGCAAACTTTATCTAAATACTCGATGGCATCTGCTACCCCACTGCTTAAAGTCTGAGCAGGTAGTTTCACGTTCATAATTTTATTTGTAAAATTTACATGTCGTGATGTAAAAGAATTAGCCAAACTCAATTGTTCAATTTTTTGTATATTATCTAATTCTCTTACATACGTCCATTTAATTTTACTCAGAAACACAACATTCTTAAATTTAACCCAGAGATGACTTAATTTTTTTTTCTTCAAATGTATTCCTAGCTAGCTTTAACATATGGCATATGTCTAACATACAGTTATATTTATATCACAGGAATGTTGAAAAAATTCAGCTAAATTCTCAGCATCTAATTTACATCCTAGTTTTTCATATGTTCGGAGATTAGCTGAGGCGTCATCAGAGGTTAGTGATCTTATATTAATCCCTGTTTCATACAAACTCCTTAAAATAGAATTTATCAAATTAGTTTGTAAATTGGCATCAATCTTATTAATTAAAAAATATGCGACAGGACCACAGGACATTTAAATGGCTTTACATAGTTGACCTCAGTTGCTGCAGTATCAACATCTACATCTATTATTCCTCCATAATTAATATTTCAAGTATATTTACCCTGTTGCTTATCCCAGACTGTTTCCTTTCGGATAGACATGCTGTCAAAAATTAGAGCACAGTTTTTCAAATCGACATTTTTTGCAACATGGGTTTTTAAAAATTCTAATACTTCTCCTAAAACTCCTGGCTCACAGTTTACTGTAGATAACCACTGCCTTATTGTCCGACCACTTTGCAGGGTGAAATGTTCCCGTAGAAAATTGTAAGCTTTTGGGGAGTAGAAGTATAGAGTATGAGAAAATTGTTTCATCAATGAAGAATACCTTCTTTGTCCCGGATGGGAATCTTCTTTTCTACTTTTTTGGAGAAGCACAAATTCTAGTGGAAATCCTAAAATTTAAAAATATCAATCTTACAAAAAAGAAAATTAATTTAAATGTGTAAATAAGAAGTTTACAAATAAGAGTATATACCTTGAAAGTATTTTTCCAGAACTGTATTCAGTGATTCATTACTATGACCAGAATTCTTAATTTCAGTAATCAGTTGTTTCATATTAGATATTTTTAAATCTCTTCGCTTTACTTTTTGTTTTAGAGTTTTAATTTTTCTCCTAAGCAAAGTTATTGTCCTTTTGTTATTATCAGTATTTGTTTGGACATGTTTATCAAACAACCTTGATGGCTCAGCTAATGTAGAAGGTAAATCTGTTATATCCATTGGTTCTGTTTCAATTTGACTTGTTTCAGCCTAAAATATATAGTAATTTTTTAATAATAGTAATCTAATTAAGTAGACATGAATAACTTTTTAAACATTAAAGTAAATTTCACTAACTTATTATTCAGGTTTTCTGGGGTTCAGAGCCGTAGTCTAGGAATTTGACTTCCAATGCTTTCGACCACATCTGCGGTGGTCAGCTTCAGTGAACTTTGAATTGCACTACGCCCTAGAGTACTGAGACTGCAATTCGAAGTCCACTGAGGATGACCTCTGTTTAAAAAAAACACTGTTTTATTTCCATTTTGTAATTGGTGATATGTAGTACACTATTGTTAATTGATTATTGCAGTAAACTAACTAATTTAGATATGTGAAATAAAGCTGAAGAGTTTTATTTTTATTCTAATCAATATCTGATGCTAACATCTAATCAAAAAGGCCCTTTTCTCTATAAGTAACCTTTTTCATTAGGCGTTTGCTTTAGATATTAAATAATAAGATTATCAGATTAAATGAGATTTGATTTCCTGCCTTAATTTGGCCACGCCTTTCTACCATTTTGATTGGTCCAATTAGTTACGTCAAACTGTCAAGTTAGTTACAATAGTTTCCGTTGCCAAGCTAGGCCGATTTGTCAGAGGAATTTCTATCGGTTTGTATGCAACCACAACTTCTCTATATATGTATTTGTGTTCTGTTTTGCATCATCGGCCGTGAAAACTCGAACGCTTTGAGCTGATATCTAATGTTATCTCTTTGAGCTGTTTTCGACAGGTCTGCTTCGAAAAATTATTTAATTTTTTTGTTGACATTTTGGGTGATTAATATTAATTTATTTTCTTTAGTAGCGTAGTTAAAAGCTGCTTCGCTTGCATAATATACACACCTTACATGTTGTTTATAAAAGACTTCATAATAAAAAGAAACAAAAACAATAATGTAAGTTACTTTAAATCTGTTAAATAAAAGCCCAACGGTTGGTATTTATAACAACATTTATTAGCGGCAAAACGTATTACAGAGGAACCGGGCACCGGGTCAGAGAGAACCCCACCGCACCGGGTCAATACCAAGTACGACAACAGCAGTCGTGACACACTCGTTTTGGGTTAAATCCTTAATACCTTATAGTCCAGTCATACTGTCTAGTAACTGATTTATAGTACGGTCAGACTTAATGTATATTTAACACTCCCACTTATTCAAGATTTACCAAAACAAGAATAATTCTTATACTAACCTATACAAAACAAAACATCAAAGATTCAGATAAGTAACAACAGAATATGTCTTACCAAACTAATTACATTGAGAAACATCTAACAAATTGAACAATTGACAAACTACTAAATTGATGAAGATAACGTTATATAAAACATATCCAGTAAACTATTAAAAACCGCCTTGGAAAGAGCTTTTGTAAATAAATCAGCCAACTGATTAATAGAGTTTACATAATTGACAAAAATATTTTTCTTTTCACATGCATCTCGAATAAAATGGACTTTGATGTCTATATGTTTTGTTCTATTATGAAATTGCTGAGCTTCTGTAAGTTTGATGGCTGATTGGTTATCAACAAAAAGTTTTACTGTTGAACTTGTAATACCAAGTTCTTTAAGAAAACTTTTCAGCCATAAGGTTTTTTGACACCAAGAGCCAAATACTCTGCTTCAGTGGTTGACTGTGCAACTACATTTTGTTTTTGGCTCTTCCAAGTAATTGGACAATTTGCAAGTATAAAAACATAGCTACTAGTAGATTTAAGTGTATCTAAACAACCAGCATAGTCTGCATCAGTATAACCCAACAACTCAGGTTGTAAAGTTTTTCTATAAACAATTTTATAATGTGCAGTATGGTTTAAATATCTAAAAATACGTTTTACAGCCTGCCAATGTTCATCACTCCAGTTATTAAAGTACCTACTTACTTGATTTACGGCATAGGTTATATCTAGGCGACTTGTTGTGGCTAAGAAAATTAATGAGCCAACAGCCTCACGATAGGGCAAAGAACTATTACAATTTAAAACATTGCCTACGGATAAAGGCGCACTAGGTTCTACAGAAATCTTTAGAGGCTTGGCATTAGTCATATTAAATTTATTAAGCAATTTTTCAATATAAAATTTTTGATGAATAGCAGTAGTTCCAGAAACAAGATCTTGTTCAATTTGAAGACCAGCAAAGTGTAATTTATTATGGTCTAAATATACAGTGATTTTAAACATTTGCTGCAAAATTTCTATTAGTTTATTTATAGCACTTTCAAATTTTTACATTAACAGTTCGGCATCTATATAAATTGCTTTATAAATTTCTGCGCTTGCAAAGTTTATAAAGCAATTTAAGCACCAACAAAAACACATTGATCACTTTTCAATTGTCTAAAGTCAAATTTATTAAAGAAAGGAAACAAACTTATGGTTTCAGCATTTTGGAGATTTTGTCCATACAAATTCTTGTTTAGCTTGCAAACCAAGTCTGGGGACTTTATGTTTTAAAAACCTTTAGGCTGCTTCGTAAACACACACTCTGTCAAGTCACCATACAAAAATGCAGTTTATACATCAAAATTTGCAATTTCAAATTCTTTTCAGCTGCTAAAGCCAATAAAATTCGCACAGAGTCATATCGCACTACTGGTGCGAAAGTGTCTTCATAGTTTATGCCTCTTACTTGCATAAAACCACGAGCAACAAGACGAGCTTTATAACGGAGCGGAATACCACCTGAATTAGTTTCAACACGATAAACCCACTTATTGTCTATTACTTTTGCACCTTCAGGAAACTTCACCAAGTCCCGAGTATTATTTGTTTTAAGTGAATCCATTTCCTACTCCATTGCTCGCTGCCACTTGCTAGCTTCTTCACACTTGATAGCATTGTCATAGTTTGTAGGCTCCAGAACTTCGCAGTAATTTGCTACACCGAAATAATCTAGCTTAGCAAGTTTGGTTCTATCTCGGTACTGCCATCATCAAATGAAACATCCTCTGAAACACCCAACTCAGAATGTTCACTATCCATGTCCACTGACTCAAAGGAACTGGTCTGTGGTGTATTGAAGCTTTCATCTATGTAATTTTCTTGAATATCTGGATCGTCCACTTCTTGATCCACTTGTTCTTCAATGATATTAAAGTTTAATGAAAAGGTTTCAACTTTATTTTCTACCTCTTCCGTTTCATTGAAATTTACATTACAACTTATTTCAATTCTTCTTTTCTCTGAGCTCCATAGTCTGTAATTGGAAGAATATCTATCATAACCTACAAACAGTAATTTTCTTGATTTTGGATCAAACTTCTTACGAAACTGAGATGGTATATGTTATCTATATGTTAAGGCTGAACTGCCAAAAACTCTCAAGTGCTTTAAATCAGGTTTTCGACCAAACCATAGGTCGTATGGGGTTAGATACTTCGAGGAATTTGATATTATTCTATTTAGAACATATACAGCAGTGTTTACTGCTTCGCTCCATAATTCCTATGGAACCTTTTTATTAATAAACATAGACCTTGCGCTTTCTATAATGGTCCTTAGCTGCCTCTCACTAGAACCATTTTTTTGAGGGTTATATGGGGCTGAACATTCATGTGATATACCACTATCTTACTTTATACTTACCTTAATCACTCCTCATGATTTTGATTCTGTTCCCAGACTGGTTTTCTAAAAGCACTTTAAAATCCCTATTTGCTATAATTCTGTGAATTATAGCTAACGGATCTAGAATAATTTGTAACTTTAAGGTTAAAAAACTTTATATGCTTGATGATAACATCACCCACACTGAAATTCACAGTGCCCTTAAGGTAATCATTAAACATGCTCAAAATGAATATTTTGGCAACCTTGTTGCAAATATTGATAACAATTACTTATTTCCAAGACCCTATTGAAAGTTAGCATTATTTATCGATGATTATTTAGGGTGGGTGTTCATCATTCTCTTCATCTTCCTTACGAAGCCAAACATCCTTTAATCTTTCCTAAGTCATAGACTTACACATTTATTAGTCGAAGAGGTATTATGAAAATCGTCCTGTGGGACTAAAACAACGCACATTTTGTTCCTCTAGACTCCCGATCGGCCTTCGTTACCTCAAATCCAAATCCGATAATCCGTACATGAGAGATCTGCCAAATTTCATAGTTTCTCAGCTCAAGCCATTCTCTCATGTATGTGTAGATTTCGCTGGTTCTTTTTCTGGACTATGACGAACGAACCACACAGGTGCAAGAACCTATGAAGGTTATATTTATGTATTTTTATGCACAATGGCTATAAGCATATATTAAAAGGTTACTTCTGAGTTAACAACAGAGGCTTTAGTAGTTGCCTTTTGCCGGTTTGTCGCTAGGCCTGGCAGAAATACCCAAGTTTGGTCCGACCAGAAAACAAATTTTAAAAGAGCCGCAATTTTACTTTCCGAATTAGCGAAACATTGTGCAGAGGAGTCAGTTAGTAAAACATATGAATTTGTTCGTCCTAGTAGCCCATTTATGAACGGTCTTTCTGAAGCCACTAAAAAAACAGTTTAAGCACACTTCGTGTTATAGGACTTCAAACCTTCTCCTACGAAAAATTCTATATTTTTCTTGGGTAGATCGAATGTTTTCTTAACAGTAGACCGCCCTGTGCTCTAACTAGCGATGCCAACGACTTGCCATCTTTAACGCCAAGTTACTTTCTTACTTTAAAGTCTACTAGTCAAGTTATGCTCAATCCAGACCTAAGCGAATTAAACGGGAACCGATTGGGTAGATCACAATTAATCCAGCAGCTCGTAGCTTGGAAACGGTCATTTCATGAATATGTGAACACCTTACAAAATTATCACAAAATCTACATAATCTACAGTCAACCGAAACATTACGGCAAATACTCTTTGTATTATACGGAACAAACAAAAGCTTTGTAGTTGGGTTTGGAGCTCATTACACGTGTACATTCTGGTAAGGCTGGAATAACAACAATTAAAAATGGCCACTGGCACTTTTCAAAGTCCTCTAGCTCAGCTAAAGTGTGTCTTTTGCCTACTAATTAGATTAGTTATAAGAGTTTTTTTTATGTCCGTATGGTCTCGGTTTTAAAATTTACATTTTAGTGGGTGAAATATCTGGAAATCATTATTTTCTTTTAATTTTAATCAATATATTTTGTGCTCTAAATTTAATGGCATAAATGTGACTTTGCCTGCGAGCGAGTATGGCCCGGCGACGTCACGTCGACCCTGTAGGCGAAGGATATTAGCAAAAACAATGGCTTCTTGAAAAGTACATATTCAATCGCTGCTGTCGACTCGATTTTTGGGTTTTATTTATGCACTAAAGTTGGAATTCTGATTTACTTTATTAATGATAATTTAATTACTTTATTAATGATACTATTTTGAGTAGATTAGAGCAAATTACTGATCTTGGTATAACCTTTGACTCTGAATTTACATTCATTCCACACTTCAATAACAAGTCAGCCCTGAGAAGGCTTGGGTTCATAATTAGAAGTTCTCAGAGTTTTACTTTGGAGTCTACATTAAAACTGCTTTTCTGTTGCTTTGTGAGATCAAAACTGGAGTTTGGCTGCATTATATGGAACCCGCTCTATCAGAATCATGTTGGTCTCCTTGAATCTGTTCAGCGTAGATTTGCTAAGTTTTTGGCCTTCAGGCAGGATGGCATATATCCGGTAAGAGGGTTTGATCATCAGGAACTATTGGAACGCTTCAATCTATATCCATTACATCTCAGAAGAATGATCTTCTCTGTAAAATTCCTGCATGGGTTACTGAATGGATTCATTGATAGTCCTGTACTTCTTTCTGGTGTACGTTTCATCGTGTCTAGGCTTAATGCTAGACATCCCCTAACATTCTTTCTGCCAAGGCCTCATACTAACATCCTGTTGAAATCGCCACTATATACAATATGCGCTATATTTAATCGGATCTGTCACATATGCGATATAAATTTCTCTCCGGTTCATGTGATTATCGATATCTTGGTGGATCATTACTCTTGGGATTAGGGCCCATGTGTTTAAGTTATAGTTAGTAGGTATATTGCAGTTAATTTAATTCAGTTTTGTTGAATATGTGATTATCTTGTTAAACTTTTATAATTGGGTTTTTATATCATTTTAATAGTTATTTGTTATAATTTTTTGGATAACTTTTGAGAATGTGACTTTACTCTTTTTCTTTTCTTTTTATTCTTTTAGGTTTGTTTGTGTGTGTTTTTTTTTAACTATATTTTTCATTGTTTTGCAACTGTTTCCTGTTATTGGGCAAGTTGCCTGTTGGAAATAAAGGCTTATTATTATATTATTATTATTATTATTATTTACTACAATAAAGTAATGTGCAGGACTACAATTACAGAGGTTGATCTAATCTATCAGTAACAGGGATCTCTGCCGAATGAAATTGAGAAACCACATGTAAGTGCATTTCTTTTTACCTTTTTCTTTTTTACACTGAGCGTTTCATTCCGGTCGTTTTGAAAACTTTAACAAATGATACAGTCCACTTTTTCTATCGAATTAATTTCGGAATTCGGAGATTTTAAAAAAATGGTCTTGTAAGGCTGGGTGGTACTATACATGTGTAATAATATTTAAATAAGTGAATATTTTATTCCAAAAACAAAATATTTAATTCGATTCTTGAATAAGATGTATTGAATTCCAAATAAATATCGACGGGTACTAACTATATTTTTAACATCTGGATGAAGCATTAGCTTGTTTTCTATGGTTGACAGTTGACACTGTCAGCTGTCAACAACAACAATAGAAAAGTGGGAAAGAAAGCAGCAACATTCTTAAAGAATCCTTCTGTTTTTTTTCACAAAGTAGGCACATCATTTCCCCTTATAATGTTCTATGAGGCACATATATATTTGTGTTCTGTGGTAGGCACTAGGGCCTAGGCAGCACAGCACACAAATATATGGCTAGGCAGTGTTGGAAATAATTGTGAGGTACGGAAAAGACCATTCCAAAAGAAGCTCAAGTTCCAGTTTATTCTGTATGGACTACATATGGAAGACCAACTCTCTTCCTAACTGAGACCCGAATCACAATGGCAGGAATGGTGAAGGAGGCACCTGCAGGGAGGGAGCTTATGTCTTTGAGAAGTGTAAGTTAAAATATGAATATTTCTCATTGAATGCTTGTTCAAAGAATCGCACGGGTCACTTAGCTCCTAAAAAGTTTATATCCCAGCCCTCATTTTCATTAATTTGCAAATTTAAAATATATTGTAAAAATTTTCAGAATAGCTGTTTTAGTTTTTTCTTGCCTTATTCTATGTTTTATCTATGCCTTAGGTCTGAATGCAAACGTATGTCTGATTTGTGCTTCCGACAATATATTGAAGGTATAGATTCCGGCTTACAGAATGACCCTAAATCATTTTGGAAATATATCAATGATAAGAGGTCCAATTACACCCTTCCCAATACCCTCTTTTATGGTGACAAGCAAGCGTCCAGTGGTTTGGATATTGCAAACATGTTTAAAGAATTTTTCCAAACTGTTTATTCTCCTGGTATTGATAATAATCAGCTGCAAAATGGTCCCGCTAATGGTTTAAATTTAAACATTACTAAGATCTTAACATATGATATATTTGAAGGTATTAGCTCACTCCCTAACAAGATTACTGCAGGCCTAGATGGGATTCCAAATTTTCTCTTGAGGAAATGTGTATGTACTCTTGCCATTCCTTTATCTTTGTTATTTAATGCTTCCTTACAAACATCCACATTTCCAATTGCCTGGAGGGTAAGTTTTATTGTGCCATTGTTTAAAGCTGGCCGTTGGGATGTCATAGATAATTATAGAAGTATTTGCATTCAATCTTCAATACCTAAACTTTTTGATAGCCTTATAGCTAATCAACTTTCTTGGTTATGCAAAGGCTTAATATCAGATTGACAGCATGGGTTTTGCAAGAATAAGTCTACTGCCACTAACTTGATTTGTTACCAATCTGATCTTATGAGTAAATTAGAGGATCATAAACAAATTGATTCTGTATACACCGATTTTAGTAAGGCGTTTGATCGTATTGATCATCAAATTCTTCTGTGAAAACTGATCTCTGTAGGGTTTCATGTTGATTTTGTGAGTTGGATTAAAAATTCTTTAACTGGCCGTATTCAAAGGGTCAGGGTATCAGCGTAACATCAGGTCTCCCTCAGGGAGGGCATACATCACCCTTATTATTTAATTTATTTTTAATGATATAGTTAACTGTTTCCTGTATAGTCAGTGTTTGATGTTTGCAGACGACTTAAAATTTTGGAGGGTGGTTGGTAGTATTGTGGATCAAGAATTACAAGCAGATATGGATCGCTTAAATAATTGGTGTGAACAAAACAATCTTCATTTAAATGTTAAGAAATGTTGTGTTATTAGTTTCACTCGCAGGATCAACTGGTTTCAATCCAATTACTTCATTAATAATGAGCCACTGAATTATGTTGCATCTATTAGGGATTTGGGAGTTATTTTTGATGAGAAACTCACATTTATTGATCATATTAATTCAATTTCTGTAAAAGCATCAAAATTGCTAGGGTTTGTTATGAGAAATGGTTCATATTTCTCAGTCTCTTCAACAAGAAGGGTTTATTGCTCCCTAGTAAGAACTATATTGGAGTACTGCTCTGTAGTTTGGTCTCCATACCACCAGATCATATCGATGCTTTAGAAAGAGTTCTAACATAAATTCCTGGGATATTGTGCTCATAGAACTTTAACTGTTATTGAGAACCATGACTATTCTTATATTGAAAGTCAATTATCTATTCCGACACTGTCGCAACGCCGTAATATTTCTGGTGCTAGTTTTATATATAAGATCGTTAATAGGCTTATTGATTGCCCTGATCTGTTGGGTCACATACGATTTAATGTTCCTCATCACGGGTTGCGCCATAATGTAACCTTTAACATTCCATTCCACAGAACATCCTATGGAATTAATAATCCTATGGATAGGTATATGAATTTGTTAAACAATTCGAATATTGATGTGTTTAACATAAGTTCCTTAATGCATCTAAAGAGGTCACTTACTTCATAATTGTGCATAAAATTTTGTATTTACATTTTTGCATATAAATTATTAAGGTTGTTTCTAGTATATGTAGTATAGGTGTTTTTTACTTTAGTATTAATTTTTTAAGTAGGTTTAGATTAGGACAGTTGTTTATGTAAATATTATTGCTTTGTAAAATTTACAGTTAATGGGGTTTTCCCATATTATAAATAAATAAATGAATGTTATGTTAGGATCCATTAAAGTTAAAGGGATGTCTAAAAAAACGATTTTTTTTTGAAAATTTTTACATAGAATGTTGAGTTTGAACATTTTATTGATAAAAAAGTGAGGATGAAGTGAAAAAATGCAAAATTTTAAAAATTATAAAGAATTTTTTCCTTTTACATATGATTCACAATTACACCCGGCTTAACTACAATCTATTCGCGACCATTGTATATGCTAATAATTTAAATTTAAAGCCTTAAGTAACAAAATTCTGCAACTTAGAAGGATTTACATCACTTCTTTAGGTGATAAACACAAATTTCCACACGCAAATCAGGAATATCAAATCAAGAGCTAAAAAACCTTGTGCAAGTTGGCAATATTTACGTATTTAACGTATGTAGAAAAACCTTCATATTTTCCAAAATTTTGTATTTTTTCCAATCATCCTCACTTTTTTATCAATATTTTTACCACACTCAACATTCTATGTAAAAATTTTCAAAAAAAAAATCGGTTTTTAGATGTCCCTTTAACTTTACCAGACCCTTATGTTATTATATAATATTTAATCTTTAATTTTTAACATATTTAAATATGAAATGGTATGCTAACCTTCTTTCAACTACTTTAAGCAAAAAATAGAGGATAGATTAGAGGATGAATAATTAAAAAAAAAAAAAAATCATGACAATGTGTATACATTATATACACTCAAGCTTTTTTAATAAACTTCCTAATAATATTAAAGCTCTAAATGAAAAAGTTTTTGCTGCCTCAGTAAAAAAATTACTTGCTGATAGAGCCTTATATAGCTTTGATGAGTATCTACAAGCTCAACTGTGAAAATTGGTGAAAATGAAACAAAAATAGGTTTTAGGAAATAGAAATTGATATTGGGGTCTCCAAAATTTTAACTGTTTGTAAATTGTGATTATTTTATTTAGTATTTGTAAAATTGTATCTTGGGTGTAATTTTTTTAATATTTTAGATAAGGATTTTAATTTGCAATGTAAAACTTTAATAATTTGTAAGTTAAATAAATTTTTAATATGTATTTATCTACTTGTGACGATTGTAAGAAAATTTTTAGTAAGCATGAATAAACTTTACTTTACTTTACACATCACGCTTTCAAAAATATGTTGCGGGGGTTTATGGCTTAATGGTGATGAGAGTGAACTATGATCCAGGTAGCCTGAGGTTGGTTTTTAATGGTGTTAGTTTAATTTTTTTAATTTTTTTTGCATGTACATATTTTGTACTTTTGAAAAAATTACTTTATTATTTTAATCAAATAACACTGAAAATTATGAAAAAAAGGAGATTATTTATATAATATTCAATAGACCTGTTACTATTACTTGTATCTAAGTCCATTAAGAAAATTTGTGCAAAAAACATATCAAAGACACCCACAATACATTATTATTTTGGTCCAAACTAAAAATTCCTGACAGCAGTCCCTATAGCCTCGAAAAATCAAGTTTTATCTGCTATTCTATGACTACGGCTGGTATTCTGGATACTCAGAAATCTATTTGAATACATAAGTCAGATTGTGCTAAACATCAATTGTGCAAAAGTAATATAGAATCAGTAAGAAGAGCTAAATATTTAGGAGTCTGGTTTGATGAAAATCTTAAGTGAGGTTGTTATACAAATTATAAATAATGCAAGCTCAGGAAAATGTTATGCAAATTTAAAAAAAAAATTATTGTCATGGTATATGGATCACTGGTTGAATGGCTTGAGTGGTTGGGGAGCACTGTAACTATCCAACCTTTAGAAATTAGCCAAAATCTAATTTTAAAAATTGCATCATTTAAACAAATCTTGCTCAAGTGATAAATTAAAAGTGTTGCTAGGGGCAAAAAAGCTGCTTAAGAGCATTGTGAATTATTCATTTACCATTAATTTTGCAGGGGTTTAAAGAAGCCTGCTATTCACAGCCCCCAAAAATGTAATGCTCTCTCATTACATTTAGGAAATAAATAATACTATTATTATTACTAGGATAAAAAAAATCTTTTACATGTCTAGTTATTGAATCTTAACAAAAATATTTTAGGAATTATAAACTAACATAATATTAGGTTTAGCATTTATATTGTGAGTCCTAGGGTTGGAACCTTTGGTATGATACTCAAATTACGAGACAGCTTTACCACTAACCAAAACTCTTTATTTTTACTCTCGACATGTGTTTCACTAACAAGTAGCATCTATAGGATCTATAGGAGGAGATTAAAACTGGGTTTTATATTGTTATTAATTTTTTCACTGGCTAACATAGGTTAATTCCTTGTAACTAAAAATTAGTGAATATGTACACACACAAATTCTGTAAGTGTAAATAAAATTTATTTTTTATGTTAATAACAAGTAAAGCTTGACTTGTACAGGCTTACTTCTTGGTGCACACTAATAATATGATCTTAAATACCAGTAAATGTTATTCCATAATTTTCACTCATGGTACAGGTCAGCTTAATCATGTGTATACTATGAATAGCACCTCTCTGAAAGTGTTGTCTAGTGTAAAAGACACACTTTCAGGCTTGGTATAGTTTTAGACTGCCATTTAAATATTTCTCTTCATGTCACAACAACTGTATCAAAGGCTATGCAAATGCTGGGTGTCATTAAGAGGTGTACCAGAGATTTCCAGGACATTGCTTGTATCAAATTTCTTTACAATGGACTAGTTTGTCCTCCTTTAGCTAGAGTATGGTTCATTTATTTGGTCACATTATTATATCAATTGCAATCAGGTGATTGAAGGTTCAGCAATTTTTAAGCTACATGTCTTTAAAAGGATTTTACTGATCTACCATGAATTTGAGCCTGAACTTAATATCCTTACTCTCCAAAGACATTGTAAACATTGTGACTTAGAGGTTTTTTATGCCATCCTCCATTCTGGATCTTGCTGGCCAGCTATACTTTGGAAAATCAGTCTGCAAGGAATAGGCAGACCCATCATTCCATATTGCATCGTACCACACCAATTAGGGAAATAATTTCTAATAGGGCAGGCAAACTTGCTAAGTAGTACTAGGATGAGTTGGATTGTTTTACTAATAGAGCTGAATTTTTAATACTGTTAAAAGCCAATGTTCTGTGAATTTCTTTTTTGTGATGTGAATATATTTAACTCAAAGTGTATCTATCTTTATAGAGTAACTCTTTGACTTAAATATGTAAAAATTAAATTATAAATATTTATAAATAAATAAAAATTTAAAAAAAAAAAGTTTTTTTTAAAATTTTTATTAGGTTTTTCGTATCTTGTAAAATGTTTTATATTTTTGTAAATGAGGCAATTGCTGTTGGAGAAAAAAAACAAAATATTCTTCTATTTTCCAGTTATTCTTTTTTGTTAATATATTTGATGTTTCACATACATTTTTCAAAATCAGATGCTCCTGTCAGTTTTGTCACCAAATTATAAGTCTCTTGCTTGTTAAATGTTAAACATATTTTATGATATCTTATATTTGACGGTTGAATCTCTTATACCTTTTAAGAAGTACTCCAAAAGAAAATTTCCAATTTGGTTTTCTCAAGTTCTTCAAAAATTCTAATATTGAAAAAAAGAAGGCTTATAAGAAATATCTTTCCACAGGTTCCTATATGCATTATAGTCAGTTTTCTGTAATAAGATCAAGTTGTAAAGCTCTAAAGAAACATTGCTATCAAAACTACATAACCTCTCCTCAGTCATGTTTAAGGACAAATGTTAAAAACTTTTGCAAGTTTATTTATGATTGAAGAAAGAGTTCCAACATTCCATCTGTAGTTCACTAGAATGAAGGAGTTCTTCTGAGGTAGTGAAATTGTTGACCTTTTTGCAGAGTATTTTATAGAAAGATTTTAAAATCAGAATTTAAAATCTTCTTTAACGCAACGTTAATATACAATAGGTTCTTATAGTACCTTCTTTTAATATGTAGAAATCTGTTTATATATATAAGTTTAAATTTTATATTTTGAATCGTAGATGTCCTTATTGTACTATGTTTTTAATTTTAATTCTTTTATTTATTGTTGTTTTTATTCCCGATAATGGGTAATTTTTGTTTTATTTGGTGAACGTTTTGTAATGTTCTGGTAAGTACTAAATCTGTATTGTTATAGCGAATAAGCTCCTTTTTTAAAACTGTCTTGAATTACCTATATTTTATTTTAGTATCTGATGATGGCTGTTTACACAGCCGAAATGCATAATACATTTACCTAAGTGACCTACATGCATTTTCCTTGGAGATAAAGACTTCCCCATTTTGTAATCTTTAATTAAGTATTGCTTCTGGGATTTTTATTACATGTCTACCTTCAAATTGCTTTATAGCATGCACTTACTTGTTTGATTATTGCTCTAGTTCTATTCTAGAGCTTGAATCTTTATTATAATGTCAATATACATGTTATTGAAAGTCTCTAGCATGAATATTTAGGGTATATTTTCTTCCAGAGGAACCAGAATGTGAAGGATATTAATTGCCGCAAGATTGAAAGATCAATTAATATCACTTCACTCCAAACCCATTGCACACATAGAGATCTGGCAACTTTTTTACTTCTTGCATTATTCATACTCTTTTATATAAACACCATCATACCAATTCTGGACACAACCTCATTGCTTTCTAGGTCAGCTAGCCTTTCCAGCCATTAGGCTAACCATCTTGATTGTTTTCCTGATCAGAAAGACTTCAGTAAGTATAATAAGTAATGCTTATGCTATTATTTCACTTTTTTAATTATATTAACGTTATTGAAGTATTTTCTACTTGACGTGTCACCTGTTGATAAATAAATTTAAAAAAAACATATATAAAAAATTAAATTTACTAATTACATATACATATCAAATTTTATAAAGATAACAAGATACACTCTTAAATCATTTGTACCACATAAATAGATATAACATACTTATTAAAAAGAGTTAAAGAAAAAGAGCTGAAGATCAAAGCTTAAAACAATTTTATAATAAAAAAGGTATGTATAATAAAAATACATATAATAAAGTTTTTCTCCTCTATTTCCAGCAAGCCTTGTTTATACCAGCTGTGTTCTTTAGGGATTTCTGCTTTTAGTTTATTGTTTTGTTGTCTGTACATCTGATAATCTGCTTTAGATTTAGTTGCTTTGTATTGATCCCAAAAATGTCTTTTTTGTCAATTTCTTGAAAAATATTATGATTTAGCCATAGTTTTTGCGAGTGGTCCGTAAAGGTATGTAATTTTCTATGATTTCTGTAAGTTTCTTGTGTTTTTTGTTTTGTGTTTATCCCTGAGAAGTGTGATCTAACATAGCGGTATCTCTGGGTAAGTCGCCAAATATTATGCAGTTGTTGCTGTTATTAAAAATACCACATAGTGCAGTAACTAGTTCTAAGTTTTCATAAGTTCGCAGTAATCAGTTCTAAGCTTTGTACAAAATATTTAGTGATTCATTAAATCAAGATCTGTTCCTTAAAAATCGGTCCAAAAAATGTCCAATGTTTGTCCTATATTGAAATCTGGATCGCTAAGTCAATACCAACATTTTTACTTTTACTAACTTAAAAGCATTAAAGCTTAACAAGGTTTCCATTTTGATTCATCAACTGTGAGTATCAAGTTTTGACTTGACATCACTGGCACATTGTTATCTTGGATTAAATCATATTTAAGCAATTGTGAGAAGAGAGAGTGAATGAGAATTGGTGGTTGCTTATTCCGACGCTTTAAGGCTTTGTCAGGAGTTCTACAGGATTCGTATCTCGTTCCTCTCCTGTTTAACTTACTTATAAACGAGCTTGTCCTTTTCCTGAATTCAAAATGTCTCCCATTTGCTGACGATTTAAAATTATATAGACTAATTTGCTCTCCTCTAGATATTGAAATCCTGCAAAATGACATTAATATAATCTCTTCTTGGTGCCAATTATATGGGATGTCTCTTAACATTATTCAGTATAAAAAAGGCTGTACCCTGTAGAATACTCAATTAATAATGCAACTCTAAAGCATGTTGATTTAGTAAAGGATTTTGGTATCTATATGGACCCTAAGCTTTGTTTTTTTAATTATTTTGATAATATATCTAAGGCAAACAGAATTTTAGGATTGGTAAGGAGATCATGTAGGGATTTCAGTAATTTTCCTGCATTTACATCTGTATATATATCTGATCAGATCTAATCTTTATTTGCTAATGTAATATGGTCTAAAACTATCGAGTAAATATCAATAGGATTGAAAATGTTTAGCACACATTTTTTTCTCTTTTAGAAATCAAATTTTGACAGATTGTTAGCTTTATCTTATGGAACACCCTGCATATGACTTCATAGTTAAAAAGAGAGGAATTTTCTGATTTCAAATATATATGGTTTACTACTTTTAGTTAAACAGTTTTGGAAATATTGGACTCCAAACTTTAAAAAAATGAAACATTAATAGAATTATTTATTTCCTAGTAAATGGGATAGGTTTTTTTTCTTACTGAATAAGACCGGGAATCTCCCAGCTTTATCTGCTGAATTAAATTAAATTAAATTTTTGAATGCATTTTACCTCTTATTTTACTATTTCTATTTTTTTTTACATTAGTCTGGACTTATACTTTTTGGGATAATTTATTAATTAATAAATTACTACGTTTACCCAGGGCCCCCACAAGGGTAAGCAGCGCCCGCGTGCGGGACGTTGTTTTGGCGCCTTATCAATGACACCTCGAGACATATTAGGTAGGTGGAGCGCCGCAGACCTAAGCGCCTATGAAAAATTTTTGGGGTGCCACGCCCTTTTTTATTTATTTTAATATTTTGCTTTTATAAATTTTACATTTATTTTCCAGTTATAAAAAAAACATCTTTTTTTATTTTATAATAAAACACCAGACTTTTTTTAAATTTAATTTTTATTGGAAATAATAATAAATTATTAATTAATAACAATAAAAATCATCTGTAATTCGTCACTTAAAACTAGAATTTTTATTAGGTTAAATGTTAAATATAGGTTTTTCTTGATGCAAATTCTTTTATAACTTTATCAAAATCGATTTTGTCAACCATCTCCTGCTCTATAGCTAATATTGTTAGCCCAGATAGTCTCTCGTGAAAATGACCTATCCCCAGAAGCCACAGATACTGGTGAAGTTAAGAGTATTCTTAAGGAAATTGTAACATTTGGCAGACATGAGGTTAAATTGTGTTCAAATATATATTGCAATATTTTCACAGGATTTGAAGAATGAGGAATTGAAAATAACTTTAAAGCTTTAATCTCATTAAACAAAACATCTGCCTTAATATCAGCCTCCATCTTTATTGCATCAGTAAGTTTCTGTTGTTGAGAAACTTACTTAGCTAGCAAACTTACTAGAGCTTGGCAGTTCTTTAGGAGATCATCGTCGCATAATGTAAAAATATTACTAAAAAAACCAAAAACATTGTCATAATTAGAGATTATATCAAATCTACTATTTAGAGAACTTAGTACTGATCAATTATTCTCAAAAAAAAAATTAACACTAAACGCGGTTTTGGGATTTTGAGGTGCTTCATAATCAAAAAATTTAATATTTGAATTAAGTACTACTAGACGAAAATAAAGGTTTATATTTTCGTTTAGTAGTATTGATTGCGGGAAAATCGTGCTCTATCTCAAGATCGGCGGATAATTTTGCCGCTTGAGCAATTATTTCCTCAAAGAAATTATCATTTCTATAATTTTTGAAATGATCGACTAAATTCTTTAAATAATTTTGACATACTTTAATGTCAATTGTTACACTTTGCATCATTTTGCTTACATTATTAATCTGAAATAAAACATCATACCAAATAATTACACTATAAATAAATTTAAATGTTTGGGTATTTAATAGTAAAGAACTTGCTTTATGCCTACTTTTTAGGTTAAAAGTATCGTAATCCGCTATTTGTAGAAGACTTTCACAAATTTTAATTAAATTAAATTTTAATGGCTTTATAGTATCTACCCTAGTTGACCATTAAGTATTCCCTAGAGGTTTTAGATTTAATGCAGGTATATTTTTTTAATAATATCCCATCTTTTTGTGGAGGAAGAGAAAAACATAGAGTTCTTGTACTATATTAAAAAAGTTTACTGTTTCATTTGATACTAGCAGCATCATTTACTGCTAATTCTGCAGCGCATGGCCCAAAAAAAGCTCTAGGATTAACGTCCAGTATACGTTTTTGTAAGACAATATGCTTTTCACGCATATTGGCACCATTATCACACCCTTGACCTCTTTGTCATTCATGTCTTTAATATCTAAATTTAAATTTTGAAAAATTTCAACTACAAAATTAAATAGTCTTTTTCTGTAGAATCGAAGATTGGGCTAAAAACTAAAAAACTCTCTTGTATCTGAACTTTCTTACAATTTTGATTTAACACCGTATAACGCAAAACAAGGCTTATTTGTTCTGTGTGGCTTATATCTGGGGTACAGTCCATAATTACTGAATAATATTTGGAATTGCATACCATATTTAAAATATAATTTTTTACTTTAGAAGACAATAATTCTACAATTTCGTTTTGAATTTGATAGCCTAAATAATGAGTTTTATTTTAAGAATTTTCCTGGGAGTACTGCACTCTACTAAGATGTTCTCATCACAGGGTCAAATGAAGAACCTTGAAATGCTAGACATTGTGGGGACAAAAATTTTACGACTGCAAGAATTCTTTCCAGAACATCATGCCAATATTTTTTTTCGATTTCTAAAACCCGTAAATGATGATCGTTTACAGTAATAGATAATTTCAACATTTTTTTCAAACTCAACCATGTATTCATATGAACGTTATGTACAATTGATGTTTCATGTCTTTTTATAGATAACAATAAGTGTTGCCAATCAGAAAATGTATTGATAGTTTTACCGAAAACCTTACAACAAAAGCAAAATATAGAGTTTTTTGAAACTGAAAAAATAAGCCAAATTTTCTCTGTTGTTTCATCATCCTCCAGTTTTCTGACAAAGTATAGGTATACTTGAAAATTTTCTTTTGTCTTGATTTGTAGGAAATTGATAATTGCGTCCTATCAAAGAAGGTCCTTGCTCAACCAACCTTGACTTCCTCGTTTCATCTTTACTTGTAGCCTCTATTGTTGAGTCGGTGGGTTCGACCGATTCTACGTTTTCACTGAGAGTTGATGTACTCGTAGATGGATCAAGTGCAGGAACAGGTGAAGCAGCGACCGCTTCAGAACATTGACCTCTAAAGTTTCTGTTTCTGCATTGGAAACTGCAGTTTTCGCCAATTTTTTATTATGCCAGCGATCTTCTCCTGTTCTGGGGCTCTAACTTGTTTTTGCTTCCGAAAGTCGTTTTCTCTTCTGTGGTTCCTAAAATTAGCAAGTGAAGCTAATATAAGCTAATGTATTAAGATGTACTAGCCACAGAAAACATTTAAAAAAGAAACGTGGTGAAATCGTTGGATGACAGACGAATAAAATATTTTGACAATTTTTGCACTACCGGCTACGCCGGAAAGAGATGTCAACTTCGGTAATTTGAATGAAACACCCTGTATACACTGTATATAACTTTTAATGGTTAAAAGCTATATTATTTGAAATAATGAAAATTAAAATTTCCAAAAAGCCATTAAATCTTAAGAGATTATCATACTCGAGTTTACGTAGGATCTAACTATTGTAATAAAATTAATTTTGGATTTTATATTGGAATATGTCCAATTATAAATATTATTTTTTGTATGATATAATATTAAATTAAATTAAGTGTGAAAGTATTCACACTCAATTTAATTTCTACACCAAAAACAATAAAAAAAAAATAAAACACTATCGAATCGAATATTTTCTTTCTACTACTTTAAAACAAGTCTGGACCAATTATTACAGCAGTAAGGCAGGCAGCAGCGCGTTCTATTGCAAATTTAGACACTAGACAACACTTTACAAAAATTTTGGCAGATTGAGAAAGTACCGGTTAAAACAGTCAGCTTTAAATCAAAAGACGATGAATATTCCGAAAAATATTTTTCAAATACTACTTATCGAAGACCTTCGGGTATTTAGAGAGTATAGAGACCAGGTATTTGTCTCTTTACTGTCTAAAATTACTGCTTAAGATTTTGGAGATACATATACCGTTGCTCTCCTCAGATTTTTATCTTTAGGAAAAAGTTTTGTCTTTAAAAATGATTCAAGTTCAACTCCAATACGCATTGTCTATGATGCAAGTAGTCACGCAAATCAAAACATTTTATTAAAACAAGCACTACATACTGGTCCTAAACTTCAGAGGAACAAATACGCCAGGAAATTAGAAATATTACTCCAGATGTCATTGACATCGTTCAAAAAGAATTTTTAAATCGCCTTGGTTATTGTCAGGTTGTTAACGGTGCTCAATTCGAACATTTAATTTAGATAGGTATTTTTTTCATTTTACATTTTATCATCATTTTTCGTTTAAAATTGCTTATGCACTATGCATTTGTACCATATCTTTTGTAAAAAAAATGTGTTCTTTCTGATTCTGCATCAAAAAATACTGGTTTCCATTTAAAAAACATATTGATTACGTCGTATCTTTTTTTTGAGTCACCCTGTATATTTAATTTCCAAATAGAAAAACCCTAAACCCAATATTAAAATCGACGGGTTCGGGCATTTTTTTCAGAAACGGTCTATTTTATTTCTATTGAATTTATCTGCTACTTTAGGGATGCACTGTATATAGAACGTACTTAGTTGTGGAAAATCAAAAGTTAGTCACTTTAAAAACTTAAAGCCTAGTGAAATTAGAGCTTTTGGGCGCTGTATTGCTAAGCAAACGCATTTTATTTTACATACTTCACACAAGTTACAATTTTCTAATACATTTACTTTTACTGATACATAGTTCTGTCGTATTGCATTGGATAAAAGGTTCATCACAATGAAGCCTTTGCAAGCAATAGAGCAGGGGCGGCTCGTCAGGTGAAGTAGGTGAAGGTGAGCTTCACCAGAAAATATAAAAATAATATAAGAAAATAAAAACAACATATGAGTATTCTTTTTTGATCTAAGACAATCAAAAAGTACCAAAATAACTAGTGTTTATTAAATAATATATCGGCTTATCCAATAAACAATAAATTCTATTAATCAGTTCCGCGCCGCAACCCGCAAAACCCCAATATACTAATTTATGTCCAAGTGAAGATCCCGTGTTATAGAATAGTAAACGGGGCCAGCAATATAATCTTTGCAGCACCGTGCTGCTACACAGCCAATTAAATTCGGTAAACCAAGCTTAAAATGAATATTATAAGACTTGCCTCTTTTTTTAATTCTATGCTTAGAATATTGGTTGGTCAACCATATAACAGCACATCCCTTTTATCTTCATCCATCCAATGCCTGAAGGGAGTTTCCAGTATGTTGCACACTACGTCACTAATCCGTTTCTATCCGCGACGTCAGTCTCGCGCGGCTTCGCATAATCAGCCATAAGAAACTGAGGCGGGTGCAGATCAATCAGTTTGATATTCACCTGTTGTTTTTCGCGGTGTCGGGCATTTATTTGTGGTTAGTTTGGGATTTTTCGGATTTTGGATATTAGTTAGTAGTGTGCTGGATTTTTCGCGGTTATGGAGATTGAATTTGGAGATTCGTTCGTGTTTAAGATTTTTTTAGACAATATTTATAATAAACTAAATAAAAATGAACCCGATTAATGACGTAGTGTGCAACATACTGGAAACTTCCTTCAGGCATTGGATGGATGAAGATAAAAGGGATGTGCTGTTATATGGTCGACCAACCAATATTCTAAGCATAGAATTAAAAAAGGAAGCAAAGAAAAGAGGCAAGTCTTATAATATTAATTTTAAGCCTTCTTGGTTTACCGAATTTAATTGGCTGTGTAGCAGCACGGTGCTGCTACACAGCCAAAGATTATATTGCTGGCCCTGTTTACTATTTTCAAACAAACTATCTGTATGGAATAGGGATGGGTTTGCAGATTTTATTAATATTAATAGGTCCTTGCATAAACATGCAGATTGTGGAGAGCATTTAAAATGCCAATTAATGTTCAGAAACTTTGAAAATAATCAAAACACTATTGCCGACGCCTTAAAAGAAAATGCTCGACTATATAAATTAAAATTGAATGAACATGTTATATTAAATAGAATTTGTATGAAAACAGTTATCGACGCAGTTTTGTATCTCACTAAACAAGAGTTGCCGTTTCGCGGACATGACGAGAAAATTGACTCAATAAACAGGGGACATTTTAAAGAGTTATTAAATTTGTTAATGGATGTAAGCCCTGTCGAAACCAAAAACCACTACAACAAAATTAAAAATGTTATTAGTGGGGAGTCAAAAACAATTCAAAATGAGATAATTGAATGTATTTTAAATTACATTAGTGACTACATTAGATCTGAAATTAAGGATACTAATTTTTTTTCCCTCCAAATTGATGACACTACTGACATAATTCAGACCTTACAGTCATCAATAATATTAAGATTTGGTAATTCTTAAGGGATATTAGTAGAAAGGTTTTACGGATTTTATTATGTTGGGAAAACCGCTGATCATTTGTTCAGTATGGCTGCAACAGTTTTACAACCTTTAGAATGCAAAGATAAGCTAATAGGACAGTGTTATGATGGAGCGAGTGTGATGTCAGGGCATTTGAATGGACTTCAGCAAAAAATAAAAGAACATGCCCCACAAGCAATTTTTGTGCATTATCTAGCACACCGACTTGTTTTACAACAGGCCTTAGGAAGATTTCAAAATGCCGCATTTTTTTTGCAACTATTGCAGGAATTCCATCATTTTTCCATAGTTCACCAAAACGATCCTACGCTCTGGCATCTACATCAGCTAGACGTATGCCAACAATTACAGAGACACGATGGACTTCTAATTCAAAATTAATCAACGTAATTATTGATGACTGGCAAAAACTGAAATAGACTTTTGACAATATTATGAATTCTGAAGAGTCAGATCGTAAATCAGTTTAGTTGGCTAAAGGCTTTTTAAGAGAGTTTAATGACTTTGAGTTTACATTTTTAGCAACAGTGTTTAGCGATATTTTCAATTTAACAGATATTTCATATGATGTTCTTCAAAAAAAATTCCTGGATATTAATTATTGTTTAAATCAAATAAAAGGAACGCGTCAGTTGTTACGCAGTAAAAAAAATGAAGAAGTTTTTAATGCAATTTTTGATAAAGCCAGCAGTCTGACTACCATAAATACATTGAAAAGATGTGAAACTGGATTGAACAAAATAGAAATTATCAAACAATATAGAGCTTTATATTTTGAAATATATGACCATGTTTTATCAGAAATGGATGTACGTTTTCAAGATTGTGAGAAATTAACATTTGTATGCTTAACAGATTCAACAAAGTTTAAAACGTACAGTTTAACATTTCCTTCGGACGCTGTTCAAAATTTACTGGAATTTTATGGCACAAAGTTCACAAAACAACAAAGACTAAAAAATGAACTTTGCCTTCTGTATGCCGATGAAAATTATAAAAATGTGAACTTGCAAGAACTAATAATAAAATTAAAACCAAATAAAGACATTTTTACGGAAGCTTATAATTTATTTTGTCTAATTCTCACCATTTCATCGACAAGCGTGTCTGTAGGAAGGAGTTTTTCATGTTTAAAAAGGCTAAAAACATTTACAAGAAATACTATTTCACAAGAAAGACTTTCCAGTTTGGCTATTATTTCACTACATAAAGAACTATTAAAAGAACTTATGTAAATGCAACATCCGTTTTACGAGGATATTATTAACCGATTCGCTTTCCTAAAGGACCGAAGGATCGACTTGATTTCTAAAAACTAGGTAAGTCAGCTCTAACTATAATACTGTTTTCTGGGCCATGCAGATCTTCACCTACTTTTTTTTCCCACGAGCCGCCACTGCAATAGAGTTTCATACATTCCGGAAAAATTATCGCCTGAAGTTTCGCGCCATGTTCCATCGGAATTAAATCCATCAGACTGCGCTAGCCGTGGTATGTTTCTGTCGGAGCTTGCTAATGTTTCTTTGTGGTGGAATGGCCCTGCTTTTTTATTTAATCATTGTAACTTTAGTAAAATAGTATTTTTTACAGATTTTAATTTAGAAAAAAGGAAAATTACTTTCTTCTTTAGTACAAAAAAATGATGAACTTACCGATTTTGATTATTTATTTGATAAGTGTAATTCCTTACATAAAATAAAACGAATTATTGCTTACTTGAGTGGTGTCAAATTACTTCGTAATTTTAGAAATAAATCTGTCACTTATCAGTCTCAACTACATCAATTTTCTTGTTTCACTCTAAAGGAATTAAACAATGCCTTGTTATTTCTTATAAAATATTTACAAAAATTAAAGTCCTTTCTTGATAAGCAAAGACTTTTACGAGTGGGTGGCAGGTTATGTAATTCTTATTCATTATGTTATGATAGTAAATTTTCTTTACTACTACCTTCAAATGCTAAATTCAGCACTACATTCAGCACTTTCTATTTGAAAATTTTTGAATCATTTCTGCCAAGAAAATTATATGTCATGTTATTGGAAAATGTCATACATGCTTGAAAATAAATTCAAAACCATATACACACCCTATGGGAAATCTTCTGAGTTTTAGAATTTCAGAAATTCCTAAGGTTTTTACAAATACAGGTTTAGACTTATGTGGACATTTTGATATTACTATGGGTCGGCTAAGGGGTGCTAAAATTACAAAGCATACGTATGTCTCTTCGTCTGTACAAATACTAAATGTTTGCATCTGGAGTTATTATCGGATCTTAGCTCAGAAGGCCTTTTGGCAGGTCTCCGTCGTTTTATTGCGTGGCGAGGAATAGTTTTAAATCTATATTTTGATTGCGGTACCAATTTTGTTGGTAGTGATGAATATTCGCAGCAAATATTTTTCAATTGTGTGAAAGCCGAAGTGATAGCGTGGCATTTCAATCATCTAGCTGCTCCTCACATGGGCGGAATGTTGGAGGCAAATATCAAATCTGTAAAGTCGCATCTAATAAAAATTGTTGGTACTCAAAAATTAACGTACGAAGAATTGTCACTGTACTTGTACAAATAGAGGGAGTTCTAATTCTAGACGATTTTTGGAATCGTTGGCACAGGGAATACCTGCACACTCTGCAACAAAGAGCCAAATGGTTAGTTCCTATCGGCAGGGTTGAAAGGCACCATGGTGGTGATAAAAATAAAAATCTATATCCATTACAGTGGCTCCTAGGGAGGGCGCGATAATGTACCGTGGGTTGCTGTAGTGAGAACTGCTAAGGGTAATTTTAAGAAACCATTGGTCAAATGGTGCCCTTTATCTTTACAATAATTTTTTTTGCTCTAATGAAAACCCAGTGTTTTCAAGGGCGTTGGGATGCTTCGTCATCACATGCCTATAGTAATAATAATTTATTAACTTTAATTTTCTTTCTAAGAATTAAAGTATTACTTAATCAATATTAAGTAACTTATGCAAATAGCTAATTCATCTTCAGGGTTGATGCTGCTCCTCATAAGCGTGTTTTGCCTTCTAAAATCCGCTTTCACTCTTCCTAACAGTTCAGTACTAAATGACATTCGAAAATAATTGAAAATTTTTTATTCATCCACTTTCAATTGACGTTCATTCATGCACCTTCTATCAACGTAAGGAAGATTCCTAAGCCAAATCGGTCCCTCACAATTGGATGTACCCAAGTGCTTCTGGATCCTTTTCGTTGGCGGCGACGCTAATGTCAATAAAATATTAATAGCATATTGTTCTTCATCTTGCTCAGCTCAGGCAGTCACAACCTAATTTGATTTGATTTTCTAGTCAAAAACAATATATAATAGCAATTTGAACAAATTCTGGAAGGTGAGATAAACCGAACACGCATGTGTACGTACATCCCATAAACCGCCGATTCGGATGAAAGTCCGATTCGAAAAAATCCCGCAAACTGTGAACAAGCCCTAACATTATGAGAAGAGGATACCCAATTATACCCAATAATTTCTACATAATATTTAAATGATATTTGCCTTAATATTTATTCTGAACTTTATGACATATGAATTTCCTGATAAGGTGAACAATCCACAGAGGCATTTTCCAATGACTGATATCATTAAGAGTGCAATAGGCAAGCTTATACATAACTATTAATTGAGAAAAATTTTCTAATTGCTTCAATATTTATATTCCAGAAAGTTAACCTGCTCATGAAAATTACCCTCAAATCCTTTACTGCATAGTATAACTAAATTTGTTTTGATCTTTTGAAGAAACTTATGTTTTAGTTGCTAAGCTTATGTTAGACTATCCAAATATTAAGGCTAAGAGGATTAACTCCTCCTGGAGGTACCATATATGTTGGTTCTATAAATCAAAATCAAAATTTATTAGAAGGGAATAAGCTGTACAATCTACATTGTCTAAAAATGCAGTTACAATTATTTACAGAAATAAATATGATCCAGTTCTTAATAATAAAAAGTAACAACATATAAGAAAATACTTATCGGTGTTGTACAAAACAACAAATTATTAAATTAAATACAAAGTTAGAAGTTAAAAGAATAACCAATTAGCTAAGTAGTAGGAAGACATACAGTTACAACACTATCCTATCTATTCACTTACTTAAGAAATTCAGCAAAAGAATAATTAGTGGACTAGGCAGATTATTTTTATCGTATTGCCAAATCTATGAGAGTTAAGATTGTGAATGCTTAGTAGGATCATGTATTATAATATTTTCCCATAGTGAAACATTGTATTTCTTGTTAAAGCACTTTGAGACTTTGACTGTCTTGAATGTGTAGGATATCAACAAATATTTCCCCTCTTCTGAAAAGCATTAGCATGGCAATAGCAAAAAGTTTTGATTAAGATTAGATCATATTATCATGTGGGTGTGTTAGATCTATATGATCTAATATGATATGCAGTGATCTCTGTAGTTTGCTTGTGAAATAATCCTTACTGGTCTTTTTTTGTAGAATAAACAGAGTTCTTAGTTTGGTAGCAGCACCGTATCCAAACCATAATATACCATATTGGAGATGTGACTTCATCAATGCATGGTACACCTCCTTAGAAATAAGAGGATTAAAGTGCTTTCAATATGTACTAAGCATTCTGAAGGTAGGAATGTTGAAAAAAAAACATGCAAAATCCTGCAAATTATTTGGGTTTTGTCAAGACCAGCATAGTGAAGCGTCCTCTGCAAATATTGTCAATTTACAGGCCAAATTCAAACCAACTATGTCATTGATATATAGTATAAAGAGTAGTTGATGACACCTCAGCACCATCTAAGCCTCTTACATGCACATTTTCGGATAGGAAGCAAACAAGGTCAAAGCCACACCCTTAAATCCCTAAAAATGTAGTTTATCAAGAAAAATTTCATGATGACAGAATAAAATTTTCTTCAAAAATTCTTTTGCTTGAAGATATACAAGCAATATACAAGCAGTCATTAAGTTATCATTTACTTTCTCACATACCAGTTTTAGTATCCTGTATATTGCATCTTTTGTGCTGGTTGTGTTAAAGCCGGCTTGGTTTTTGTAAGGAGGTGATTATGTTGTTTGTGTTTAAAAAAATTGATAAATGGTTTTATCCAAAATTTTAAAGATCTTTGAAAATGATGACAATAAGGAAATTGGATGAGAGCCTGCCAAGTCGAGCAGCTCTCGCTAAATCGTTTAATATCTCAAAAATGTTATATCCAACGTTCGTTTTCAAAAAACCATTAACCTCATTTTTTTATATGGCCCGAAATAAAAATGCACCCTATATCTGATTTCATTTTTTATTATATCACATGTCACTTTTTGTGACTCAAAAAGAAAAATTAAGAAACATAATATCTGCCTATCCGTTTCGCCATCTATGACTCTATAAACAACGTATACGAGTTAAAATCATTAAAATTAAAGTTTAATTAAACTAATCATGAACATCATCATTCGATAAAACCACATAAATACACAAAATACGAAACAGAAAAACTACAAAACACCGTTACATAAATTAGTTTTGTTGAAACTTATACAGCAAGAGGTACTTCGCCTATGAAGTATTAAGATGCGACCATATGGCAGGCTTTATAATTTGTTTGTGATAATAACAAATATCACAATTGGTAGTAAATGTTGAGTGGTGGAAGTGGTTGTTGAGTTGGTTGAGTTGGAAGTAAGGTCTTGATTAAAGTGTCAATTTAATTCATTATAATGATAGTTGATGGTTTAACTGTAGAGTTTTAATATATTATTTCTTTTCTTACATAAATATTAAAAAATATATATTATATTCATAAATATTTTTTAAAAATATTATATTATAAAATATAATACACCGTTGAATTCGTAATAAAAAAATCAGATACGGCAAATTAAATTTATTATTATTGTAGTATATTAAGTATCTGCAATACATTTTTTGCAAGCTAGTAACTCTGTATTGCCTTAAAAAGTGTGAGATGAGAATATACTCAATAATGATATATTATATCTGATGGGTATAATAAATCAACCTGAATACAAAATACGAATTTTTTAAAAGCTTGAATTGAATATGAATCGTCGATTATTTTCATTCTAGCACCTAAATTAATTTGCGGAATTTTTTGAGCTTTAAATGGTTATCTTTATGCAATATTTAGGATTTCAAATTACAAGGTTTTTAAAAAAAATATATCTTGTTACTTTCTAAAAAATTAAAGATTTTCCTTTCATCTGAATTATTACCCGCAGACGTTTGTTGTCGGGCTGTAAAAGTTCATTTGATGTTTTATCGCTTATTGATATGATAAACCAATAAAAGGTTCGTTACTCCTGTAATTTGTGTTTCTGTTATTTTTCCACCACCCTTATAAGTTTATTACTTTAATGATGCAGGATAGACAACGAAACGATAGACACAAATCTATTCGTGTCTATCGTGACACGAATAGATTTGTGTCTATCGTTTTTGACTACTGGATCGAGGAAATAAAAGAAAAGAGGAAAAAATGAGAAAAAAATCAATAGGGAGGATATACATATAAACGGTATCGTCGATAGTTTTTTACTTCTAATTGGATGTAATAGCAAATCGAAGGCTTTAAACTATGTAACGGTTTTAGCATTTTTTCCATTTTAAATCGCATGATTTGTTATTTTTGTAAATGTATGGAGCATAAAAATTTTTTTAGTAGTTGTCAAGGCGCTACATACGCAATTATTCGTTCTTTAAGTATTTATTCCGAAAGGATAAAAAATGATTAATGTTTGTCCCTTATGCTTGTTTATCTAAAATGGACACGTAAAAATTTAAACAAACTTGAAACAGTGAGCTTGTTTTTTATCAATAAGGTACTGCTATATAAGAGATAATATTATGTTTATTAGCTTATACAATGTCAAAACACCAGCTTTTAAAGTGCCAGAACCTGAATTGAGTAAGGCATCTGTTCAAAAGCACTTTGTAAGATGTGTTATTAATAATATTCAAAACTTTCAAATTACTTTATTCTTTGGTCATTGTCGATGTAAAAAACAATAATTAACCATTTTACATTATTCTGCACTATATATAATATATATTCTGAACCTTTCCAGGTAATACAAAATAACCAGGCAACACCAACCTTTAAAGTGTAGAGCCTGAATTGAGTAAGGCATCTGTGTAGTAACACTTTGCAGGACGTGTTCTAGTAATTTTTTTTGGGATTCGTTTATCTTAAAATACTATAATTTTTCTGTAAAAAAATATTTAAGGTAATTTGATGTTCTAAACGAACCTGAGGATAATGGTATATCAAAATAAATTCTAGATATTGTTTTAATATATATGATCTACAAAATGTGATTTAATAAAACAATATCTGTTACAGTCAAAGATAATTCTGTACAAAGTTCACAGAACGATTTACTTAATTTTTTACTCAGTATGATCTGCCAGCTCCACCGCTAAACTTATAGTCCAATACGCAAATTCAATTGCTATAGTTACGTCTTCCAAATATTAGGCTGAATCTATATTTGAGAGTGTTTCCAAGTGACAGAAAATAAACCCACATAATTAATTCTTATATGAACTTACTCCAGTCTTAACAGGATTTACGTCAAGCTCGTTAAATGTTTACCATAAAGAATTTAATTTCACGACTGACCTGATTACATCAGGAAGATTAAATGTGTGATAACTACATAATTTTCCTTAATCGATCAAATAAATTTCTGAACATCTCTGACCAAATGTTTTGGTTGTATTGTTTGCTGGATGTATGCCTGAGAATACATACATCCAGCAAATGCTCCTTTATTGTCAATATGTAGATGGTTAAATTTAATCTAAAATATTAACCGATTTTTTTAATTCGTTTCAATCAAGTCAATGGAATTGCCATTTTAGAAACAGCCGCAGGTGCCAAATCATTTGGGTGTAAAAAAAGTATTTAATTAGATAACAGTCTAGTGGCAACTACTGCGTTTTACCAATTGAAACTGACCCAAATTTTACACTTACGTAATAGAAACACAATATATAAAAGTAACACTCTACATACCTAAGAGGGAAAAGATTCTCCGTAAAAAAAACAAGATAGTTCTGGGTCGGATTAAGACTTTTTGCCCCTGTGCATCTAAGACTGATTAAGACTTCCTGACATGTTCTAAGTATATTGTGCAATAGCCTTTGCCTTGGTTTTCTTATCAAATCTGCTGGCTACTTCTACAAGCTCTGCATGATTAGCAGTTGCAATAATACCTCTCGTTTGTCTCTCCATTTTCCGACGTATATATAGTCTGACTGTCTCCAAGTATATTCGCCTTTTCCAAGTTTTTTTGCATGACTTCTTTTGGGTTTCTTTTTCGATTTGAACGCAGAGTTCCTGTAGTATGAGTGCGCCGTTTAAGCATTTCTTCCGACAATCCCACAGAATTGTAAAAATCCATATGAAGTGTTGTTAATGTTTCGATAGAATTGCTTCTTTGTTTACTTTTATTACTGGATTTATACCTTCTTAAGCGATTCGAAAAAATAGATATGGTGGCTTTCCTTTAATAGTGTCTAGGCATTATTCCAGAGTACAGTTTTCCGGGCGCTGCTGTGTTTGTGGTTGGGTCTCACGCATTATTTCCTCTACTCTTTCTTGTACTTTTCTAGTTCTAATACCTCCGATATATTCCTTTAGCCGGCCAAGGTCTTTCTGAATATCTTATTCTTTTTTTGTAGTCTCCTTTCCCATGGCGGTGTCAGTCTTTCATTACGTGTAACACTTTGCTGGTTATTATTTTTAATCCCAGGGTTTTAATAACAGCGGTAGCCGCACAGTATCCAATTATTTGTTGCCCCAGATTTGTTACCTTAAAGAAAATGCTCATTACAGATTTATTCATGGCAGATGTTTATTTTAAGCGCTGTCTTGGTAACCCTGCTTGAGTGAGTACTGGTTTTTTTGAGGCGCAACAGGCTTTGCCCTGCAATTGCTGAGCGAGTGACCCCACTCTTGGCATCCGTGGCATTGAGTCACTAAGAGTTTATCTGTGTCTTTAATAAATGAATTTCTCATATTTTTAATGTTTAGTATGGTTGAGATATTATATATATGGGATTCCGATTTACGCAAGAGGAATCTAATGAGTTCTGTTTCCCTTCTGAAGAATCCTACTTTAAACCAGTTTAGTTCTTCAGCGTGAAAACCCATTGCTTCTAACTTTTCGCTGATGTCATTCAGATTAAAGTTTGTGTCTAAACTTTTAATTATGAGATTTAGTTTTTTGTCCTCTTCGAGAAAATAGGTGTGATACTCTAGTGTTAGTTTGGTAGACGCGTTAATTTCCTATAATCCTTTACACTTTCTGGGAAGAGCGCGAGTCCCAACCTGTCTTTTTTTATTTCTGTTCATGTTTTTCTACCTACTGTACTTTACACCGTTTGTATCTACTCTCTACCCTTTTGTATTTCTCAACACTATTTTGGGGATATTGGTTTTAGTTTTTTGTAGGTTTTTGCCCGCGCTGTTTCTAGCCAGTGAGAGCTTAGAAGAGCAGTGGTTAGACGGTTTTTTATTTAAATTTGAGATCTGGGAATTCATCTATTTTTTCTGTCACTTTTTTATTATTTATTTTGCGTTCGCTTATTTTTAAATTGTTAAGGAGTATAAGTTTTCTTTATTTTGCGGTTTAGTTTTTTGAAAAAAAAAATCGGTTTCCATTAACTCATTTACTAGTTCGTATTCGTGTTCTGATTGATATACTTGAGTGGAGTCTTCTATTGTCTCCTGCACCACCATTCTATCCTCCTTGTTGTGGGCCGACTACACGGGGCAGCGTCTGCGGGAGGCGACAGTACCCTTTTTTTTTCTTATTTTCTTTGCAGTTTTTGTTAAATTCGTTGTATCTTTTTAGTTCTCTTTTTAATTGAGTATTTTCAGTGTTTTTTATTTCCTTATTTATTTTAAGTAGATCTTCTGCTGTACTAATTTGTTCATTAAGTCATTAATAGATTTTTGTTAGCTTTCATTTTTTTGATTGAGTTCATTCATTTTATTTTAGCGATATGATAATTTGTCTTTTAAAATGAAGTTTACTGATTTGAGAGTATTTATTATTTTCGACGGCTTCTGCTTTAAGATAGCCGATTTCTGTCGCACTATCTTCACTTGTCAATAGTTTCAGGGAGAATGAATGGTAGTGTATAATAAAAAACCAAAAATCTCAATCTATATTGTAGTAGAAGTTTATTGTCGCAAGACAAGTATAAGGTACAGAATGAATGATTATATTCCTGAGTTATTAGTCATGCATGACATTATAATAGCGAGAGATTGCAGAAATAATTCAGCGTAAAAAGTATCATTATACTGTGTATTTATTTACTTGGTTTTGGGTGCTTTTAAGTGCTTATCATCTATATGCTATACAATGATACAAGTTAGATTTTTATTCTGCGGTGTTTTAATGCAGACCATTTTTCGACGACTTCACGCAGGTTAATTTCATCAACTTCTTTCGAAGAATAAAGCAACATCAACGCGTTTAAGCGGTCTTTGCCGATTGCTGTTCTCAAATCATTAAAAGCTAATTTGAACTGAATGAGCGTACAAAAGAACTGGTATAACTGTTACAAAATAGGTGAAAAAACACCCAAGTCTCGGTCTCTTTAGTAGAAGTTTTTTCTACTTTAGTAGAAGTAGAAGAACTTACTAAAGTAAAAGGACTTTCGAGACCGACACTTTGTGTTTTTTCACTTATCATGTAAAATCATACTGGGGTCCTTGAACCGAATTGTCGAATTTTTTCAGTGTTACAAAAATCAAATGGGTGCAGAGCTCCAGACATGCGAGCAATACTCGAGGGAAGGGCGTATTTGAGCTTTATAAAGAGTCAGTAGCTGTTCTGGTGTATACAGTTTTTTCGTTTTGAAAAGCACTCCGAGTTTTTTGGAAGCCGCCCTGGCGAACCTGGCAACGTGGTCATGCCAGGACACACTGTTGGTGGCCTCGACTCCTAGAAGATGTAAAGATGATTTCATTGGCAATGTTTTCCCTGCCATAACCAGCTCCGGGCCACCAAGGTTAGTCTTCATCGTAAATACTGCAGCTTGCGTTTTTTTAGCGTTAAAATTCACCAGATTCTTACCGCCCCATTCCAAGATTGCTCTAATAATATCGTTGTTGATTGAAGCTACTTATTGCTGCCTAAGATTCTGAGAACTTGCGGCTGTCGTTGGTTTGGCGGACTTAAATGTGGAAATAAGTGTGCTATCGTCCGCAAAGCTGTAGATTGGATTGACAGTGGTTCTTAGCAAATCGTTGATATATATCAAGAAAAGGGTGGGGGATATATTGCACTGTTTCTCGCACAATGCCTAAATGTGGGTTCCAGGGTTATGATTATTAGCCTTTATTAGGGCACGCAAAGAAAACGCAGCTTTATATCGTTAAACCCAGCTTTAGTATTGAAAGATAAATCAATGTCATAATTGACAACTAATTTAATCTATAACCTCAATTCAAAAAAAATAAATACTAAGACAGTAATGCTCTAATACTTAAATTATAATTATGAAATTTAAAATTATGAGAAAGAAAATAAAGTAAAATTTAGCACTTAATACTTATTCAATTGTACATCTGATAATACCTCGCATATACGTATATACTCAGTTCCCAATTTCAAATCAAATCAGTGATGGTGATTATATAAACAATTTTGCTAAATTGAATTTAAAATCTGTGATCATTTCTACATATTAATTAAAAAAAAAATAATCTATAAATTGCGACGAACCGATAAATCAATACCTGGAGAAACCAAGCCAAAAAGAAAAAGGGACTACCTGAAATTCTGAGTATCTCCGACTGGTAGCAGGGCCCACCTGATCTGAATGGGGCTCCTTTGTTGGCAACTATACGTTTGGGTCAAAAGAGGCAGCAGCAGATCGACCAGTTAGGATGCTTCCAGAATGTCTAGCAGGTAGTGGAGGGCAATCGGTATTAGGTGTAGCCGATTGGAAGGAATGCAGGTTCCGGAGGTGATGATCCAAGTGACTTGATGTGGTAACACGTGGAGTAGCAAGTGAGGTGGAAGCAGTAACAATAAAAATGCAGCAAAAGCAGAAGCAGAGGATAAGCAGAAGGTACAGGAAGGCCTAAAAATGGGGACCACACATGAGGTTCGACATGGCTGTCAATTTTATGGCATTTTTGTGTGGGTAAGTAAGTTAAATTTTATAAAACTGCTCTCTGAAAAGTTGGATGCATTGATGTTCTTTTGAGTTAAACCGAAAAGCATGCAAATAAGAAATTAATTAGATGAAAAAAATAGGAAAATGACTTAGGCATGTAACATGTGCTAACTTACCGAAGATGGAATGTGGCCTTTTCTGGGGTTTATTTAACACAACAAAAACAAGGAGCCCTATAAACTCTTAGGCCTACTTAGAAAATCAGCAATTAAGCTATCCTAGCACATACTAGTAACTAAAAAAAAATTAGGCTAAGATAGGGTCTACCTTTTCACATCCGCATTAAGCGAAACTATCTGTCATACTCTAGAACCAGATAAAGAATGAATCTATTAAAAATAGGATTGTCAGTTCCCTCCAAATTTTAAGGAATGCATTTATCTGTCAAGTACCTAGGTGTTGACATGCTGGGTTTAACTACTGGGTACTATCTGGTACCAACATTGGTTTAAGTAATTTGCAACTATGGAGCAATCTATAACTTGAGGCCATGGTTTAGCAACAATAATTTACAAAAAAAACTGACAGACCAGATTGACATTAACATTCTTATCACTATTGATCCTTATGATTTGAACAAAATAAACAATTAGTTAATAAGTGCTCAGTATTCATTAAAATCTAAAATAGGCCAAATTGACCTGCAAGGTAAAATCAATGCAAAATCAATGGCAGTTCTTAATTCTATTCAATCAACAAAACAATGAAACAATATCCCATATTATTATTTACTTTCCTCATCCAATAATGGTTTTCCTTGCGTTTCAGATCGGGTATGTTAGGAGGGACCATCTTAACGGTATATCATATCTGTGTAGTATGTATATTTATGTATGATTTTTAAATAAATTATTTTATGAAACTATGGTTGCGATTTACTTTATCTTGGTAAAAAAAATTAATAAATCAATTAATATATCTGTTGGAGATTAAACCTGTAACACACCCCTCCTTCCTGAAAAGGAAGTTTACCTGAAACTTGCAATGGAAATTCAATCCCTAATTAAGAAAAATTAATCTAACTAAATAACTAATAAAAGAAATCCTAACTTGAAAATACTTAATATAATACAACATTATAAAAACCCTCAAAATAACTACAAAGAAACGAATCTATTATAATAATTAATTTACGCTGACTTATAACTTAGATACTAACATTAGATTTGATCTTGAACGTTATTATCAGGTGGATGTGCCTTTAAATCTTTAGCATGCCAAACTCCACGACAGCGGCCTGTCAAGTCCGAAACTTCGTAGGACCATGGAGAGAGAATTTTGCTGATCTTGTAGGGTCCAAGATATTTAGGCGCGAACTTTGAAGTAAAGTTTTTGGCAGCATTAGAGATAACATAATTTCTCTGCCATACCTCCTGACCAAGTTGAAAACGCTCATCGCGATGCCGTAAGTTATAACGCCTACTACGTTGCTCGCAAGCCTTCTTCAGTCTTTTCTGAACATCGACAAATACCTTTTCCAATGTTTTCGATCGCAAAGTTGGATCGGAATCATTAGGGTTAGATGGAGAAATTAAAGTCGGGGTGGGACGCAGAAATCGAAGTTCTCTACCAAAAATTACAAAGTTTGGGGTTAGACCCGTAACTTCGTGTCTTGCTGATCGGATTGCACAACCTGCCTTAGCCAAAATTAGATCCCACGTCCTATGATCCTCATCAACATAGCTTGAGATTATGGTTTTTAGAACACGGTGGACACGCTCTACAGGGTTAGCCTGCGGGTGGTAATTAGCAGTATAACGTATTTGGATACCATACTCTTGCATTTTATTTTGGAAAGCCCCACTACGAAACTGAGGTCCATTGTCGGCAATGATTCTATCAGGGATTCCGTAAACCAAAAGTACATGGTCCTCGAGCCATTTTAATATACTGCCGGCGGTAGCCACTCGTAAAGGAAAGAAGAGAGGATACTTACTGAACAAATCATATACTGACAATACGAAGGAATATCCAGAACGAGAACGAGGCAAGGGACCCACAAGGTCTACACTGAGGATTTGCCAAGGTCTAGTCAGGGTTGGTTGTGGACTAAGAAGGTGGCCAGAAGAGACTTTTTGAAGAGGTTTAGTCCTTAAGCAAGTGTGACATCGAGCAATATACCTAGCTACGTCACACTTCATATTTGGCCAGTAATATTTCTGTGAAATACGGGAAAGAGTCTTAAACACTCCAAGATGACCACAGGTGGGAGGATCGTGATGTGCCTTTATGACATCAGATCGTTGATTTCGTGGTACAATCTGCAACCAAGCATCGTCAGGATTATCTAAAGCGGGGTATTTTGACTTAGTGCGCTTATAGAGCTTATTATTAGAAATCCACCATAGTGGGTACTTAGATGGTTGCTCTTTAACGCGTTTTAGCATGCGGGAATACCACTTGTCGATCAGGAAAGAAGAATCGTTCGTTGACATGTCATTCAGAGGTGCTACCTCATCTACCACTGGTACCGAACGAGATAATGCATCGGGGACGATGTTGTCTTTACCCTTACGATGAACTATGTCAAAATCGTACTGTTGTAGCCTTACAGCCCATCGAGCAATGCGACCAAAAGGATCTTTGATTGAATTAAGCCACTTCAGACTATAGTGGTCAGTTACCACTGTAAAATGGCTACCTTCCACATATGGTCTGAGTTTTTCGATGGCGAAAATGACAGCCAAACATTCCTTTTCTGTTGTGCTATACCGACGCTCGTTTTTGGTAAGAGACCTACTTAGGAAACAAATAGCGTGCTCTTCGTCACCTTGAACCTGATAAAGGACAGCTCCAAGTCCAAAATCGGAAGCGTCACATTGGATAATAAAAGGAAGATCAAAATCTGGACATGATAAAACCGGTGCGCTGACCAGTTTCTCTTTAATAGTATTAAAAGCATTTTCACATTCAGGACTCCACACAAACTTTACGTTCTTCATGGTCAATGCGGTCAAGGGAGATACTATCGTGGAAAAATTAGGGACAAACCTCCGATACCAAGATGCGAGTCCAACAATTCTTCTAATATCAGTAACAGTCTTGGGGGTTGGTATACGCAGAATAGCCTCAATCTTATCGGGGTCCACTAGTAGACCGGAAGAATTAACAATGTACCCCAAATATTTTAACTCGGGTTTACAAAAGGTACACTTCTCTCTGTTAAGAGTTAGACCTGCCTTAACGATCCTCTGTATGACCTCACGTAAAACACGAATATGTTCCTCGAACGACGGGGTGGAAATGATTACGTCGTCAAGATAGACGAAGACGTATGGCTCCAAGTCAACACCAATAACAGAATCGATCAGTCTTTGCCACACTGCAGGGGCATTAGTCAACCCAAAGGGCATACGGGTAAATTGGAAAAGTCCTCTAGTAGGGACTGTAAATGCAGTAAGAGGGCGAGATTCTGGTGCAATAGGTATTTGCCAATACGCGGACTTAATATCCAACGTACTAAGGAACTTGGCATCTCTTAATTTATCTAAAGTGGCAGAAACAAAAGGTATGGGATAACTGTCTTTGATGGTTACACGATTTAAAGCGCGATAATCGACACAAAAACGCCATTCGCCAGTTTTTTTCTTAACCATTACTATTGGAGATGACCAGGGTGAAATAGATGGTTCCACAATACCATTGGCAATCATTTGTTCCAATTCAGTATTGACATCCTTTTGAAGGGCACGGGAAAGAGGATAATAGCGCTGTTTGATAGGTGCTGAATTTGTCCTGATTTCTAGCTTGACCAAATTAGTACAACCCAATGTTGAACTCATGTTGGAAAAGACATCCTCGATAAGTCGATCGAGAGTTCCTTTTTGTGTTGGAGTCAGAGTATCAACGGATTGAATTGCGGCAGTTTCGTGACAGTAGTATGGAGCAACATCTTTGAAATGCCATTCCCCAGTGTTAAGGTCAGGTATGATCCCCATACGAGTCCAAAAATCAATACCTAAGATCAAGGAATGGGGTAGGGAGGGAACAACCAAAACATCCATAAGGACTACGCGAGTGCGAAGCCTCATAGGTAAGGTCACAATTCCTTTTATTGAACATTGTTGTCCATTGGCTACAGTGCACTCAGTGGCCCCAGATTGTTTAAGAGTGCAATAAGTAGACAAAACAGACCATCCGGCAGAACCAATAATAGTTCGAGATGCTCCACTATCAAGTAAACCTAATAGTGATTTTCCAAAAATGTCTATGCGCAGATAAGGACGCTCATCACCTTTGGCATGTGCCAAGACGAAATCAAGGACGGCAGAAGTACGAACATGTTTGGATAGACCAATAGCCGATTGCGATTCAAAAGATAGGCAAGAGGGACGGCCTATGCTCTTGCCGATGCCTCGTTTTTTGAGCATGTTGGACAAGTCTTTGCACTAACGTCTCTCTTTCCGCATCGGAAACAAAAGAACGTTTTGGGCTTAGAACATTTACGAAAACGATGTCCGCTGTCACCGCAATTCCAGCAGGTTACAACAGAAGAAACTGCATCTATAGAAGTTGAATAAGCCGAATGATTATTAGGAATAATCAGCTTAACATCACTAGGCTCTGAATAAGACTCAATTGACGCTACGTGATGACTGGGTTTTCTGTAGGCAAGTTCAGGTTCTAATAGCTGTCTAATGTTTGTGGGGGGTGGGACAAATCTCTGCACTCTGGCTTCGGTCTCTTCAATTGCTCGACTTAACCTAGTCAACTCGTGAAGATCATGGATTTCATGGGTAGCAAGCCTACTTTGAATATAAGGAAGTAAATTTCGACGAATAAGGTTAAGTTTGACTGATTCGGAGGGACTTTCTGAAAGTTTTCGAAATAGACTCTCCATTGCGACAATAAACGTAAGGACGCGTTCTTGTGATCCTTGGGTGCGCCTACGTATTTCATCCCACAAACCATATTCATAGTCATAAGGCCGAAAGGAATCTTTCAATTTAGTTACTAAATCATCCCAACTGGCAAATTTATTGGTACGATACCAAAGAAGGGCATCGCCAGTAAACAACTCTGGTGCAGACCGGAGTAACTGCTCCTTAAGTACACCTCGAGATAAACGAATTTCCTCAACTCTCTCTAGAAAGTCGTTAACACTAGTCTGTCCATTAAACTTAATATTCCATCGAAACACATCATGTGTATGGTATGAGGGATGCGATAGTTGTCTCGGCTCACGCCCGTAAGTTCGATTCGATGTGTCCGTCGGAGAAAAATTTACTTCTTCCAAATGACGAACTAAGTCGTTGATTGGTATGGACTGGGACAAGTTGTCTCCATGAGCTGTGGAGTTTGCTGGAGGAGATGCATGAACCACGGGGGGTCCAAAACGAACCTGTGATTGACGACTCATTGATTGAGACTCATTTGCTGAACTCACTGGATAATAGTTAATTTGACTTACAGGAGGTTGTGATATAGGATTCGAAGATATTGAGGACTTTGCATTAAGTTCATTTCCGGAAGACTGAAAGACTCTGGATCCGTCGCGCTGCATGAAACGACCATAGGAAGGTCTTGACTCAGATGTACTTGACGTTCTCTGCTGAGGATTAAAATAAGGACAACTGCTTTGAGCAAGCTCCAATAAATCCTGGAGTGGAGGTCTAGACTGTTGTGTCAAAGACGGATTGGAAGTAGTCCCATAGGGTACTGCATCGCTATGAGAATCAATCTGAGGCAACTCCCTATTAATAGCTGAATGTGCAAAGGACGTAGAAGTACAAGACTGGAAATTATTCAAATGGATTGACTGCTCTGCAACCTCGCATTGTGAAGTCGATGCGGCAGCAACATTGGAATTAACACGTTCCGCTTCAAGTTCTTCAACAGGTGTAGATTCCTCATCACTCAAAACAATTAAGTCATTTGAAACTACTAAGTTGTCTCCTGTATTTAAGGATTCATGGGATTCGTGAGATGGAGTGGCTCCTGTTAGGGTAATGGCTGGTGGTTTGTTGGCATAAGAGCAAGAAGGCATAACACCTTGAGAAGCAAGATTAAGATCACCAAAAAGTTTAGTGCATGAACTTACAATCTCATTTTTTAAAACCGACTCTACTTCTGACACAGCATGGACTCGATTGATACGCTGGTACAAATGCAACAAGAGGGTATTAATCCGTTTGGATTCTCCATCACAATAATCCTTTCCGAGAGTCTTAATATCCCGTTCAATAGATATTAATTTACTGCGACAAAGGCAAAGCTCACTATCTGTGTCGAAGGCAGTGGAACTAGGAGGATCAATGTGTTTCTCCCGTTCCAACCGCAAGGACTCACGAAGACTGGTCCGTTTTTGAGCGAAAGAACCGGTTAATGGGAGACCTCGAATGTGTAACTCATATTTTAGTTCCTCACCACCTAGATAATTAACATCCATTTCAAATGTCAAAATAGAGGGACAAAAAAATATATATATATTTATAGATATATTATATATAATTTAATAACGTTAATTAAATAAATAAGCTAAAAAAAAAATTAAAAGGAAAATATGATTAAGTATCCAAAGGACACCCCCACCCTTTCCTAAGAAAAAAAAATTAAAAAAAAAAGGAATCAAAGTCCAACAGCAAATACACTACGTATAAGAGCAGTTAAGGCTATAGTTATATTTATCATTTAGACCTACTAATAAGAAGTAAGAATAGTCAGGTACTTCAAAAAAAATAAATAAATAAATTTAAAAAAAAACAAAAGAAGTCTTAAAAATCAATCAAAGGTAATACCAGTAAATAAGCTTATTATACACAATTACTACAGTACTGCGCATGAACAGATTAAAAAAAAATCAAAGAAAAAAAAATATTAAAAAAAAAAAACAAAATATTTAAAAACTTTTCGATTATGTTAATCACTCATAATTACTTCAACAAATAGATGTTCGCATTAAAAAAATTACATAATCAAAGTTCCAACAATTTATCTAAAGCAAATCAAACTATAATAAAAGAAAATGAAAAAGAAAATATATATCTCTATGATACTTTATAAAGTACTACTTCTTCTCGACAATACCTCTATTCAAGAAGTTAAAAAAAAATGTTTTTCCTTTTCTTCCCTTTTCTTTCTTTTTCCTTTCCCTTTCTTTTTTCACCTTCACACCACCCTGTAATCCTATAACACTTGAATCATTTATCCTTCCCTACAACACCTGAAGATATTTCCTTGGTTTTTGATAATTGGTCACCAACCTAAATAAAATTTGATAATTCTCTTTTTTTTTTTAAATGAGAAGAAACACTGAACTGATGAAAACGTCAAAAAAATAAGAATGGTAAAGTCAACCTTCTAAAACAACTAATCAAAATTAACTGCTAATGTTTAATATATTCAAAAGCCATTAGAAAAAAAAAAATTGGTAAAGCATGAACTGACACGTTAGGCGCCAAATTTATTGCACTGTTTCTCGCACAATGCCTAAATGTGGGTTCCAGGGTTATGATTATTAGCCTTTATTAGGGCACGCAAAGAAAACGCAGCTTTATATCGTTAAACCCAGCTTTAGTATTGAAAGATAAATCAATGTCATAATTGACAACTAATTTAATCTATAACCTCAATTCAAAAAAAATAAATACTAAGACAGTAATGCTCTAATACTTAAATTATAATTATGAAATTTAAAATTATGAGAAAGAAAATAAAGTAAAATTTAGCACTTAATACTTATTCAATTGTACATCTGATAATACCTCGCATATACGTATATACTCAGTTCCCAATTTCAAATCAAATCAGTGATGGTGATTATATAAACAATTTTGCTAAATTGAATTTAAAATCTGTGATCATTTCTACATATTAATTAAAAAAAAAATAATCTATAAATTGCGACGAACCGATAAATCAATACCTGGAGAAACCAAGCCAAAAAGAAAAAGGGACTACCTGAAATTCTGAGTATCTCCGACTGGTAGCAGGGCCCACCTGATCTGAATGGGGCTCCTTTGTTGGCAACTATACGTTTGGGTCAAAAGAGGCAGCAGCAGATCGACCAGTTAGGATGCTTCCAGAATGTCTAGCAGGTAGTGGAGGGCAATCGGTATTAGGTGTAGCCGATTGGAAGGAATGCAGGTTCCGGAGGTGATGATCCAAGCGACTTGATGTGGTAACACGTGGAGTAGCAAGTGAGGTGGAAGCAGTAACAATAAAAATGCAGCAAAAGCAGAAGCAGAGGATAAGCAGAAGGTACAGGAAGGCCTAAAAATGGGGACCACACATGAGGTTCGACATGGCTGTCAATTTTATGGCATTTTTGTGTGGGTAAGTAAGTTAAATTTTATAAAACTGCTCTCTGAAAAGTTGGATGCATTGATGTTCTTTTGAGTTAAACCGAAAAGCATGCAAATAAGAAATTAATTAGATGAAAAAAATAGGAAAATGACTTAGGCATGTAACATGTGCTAACTTACCGAAGATGGAATGTGGCCTTTTCTGGGGTTTATTTAACACAACAAAAACAAGGAGCCCTATAAACTCTTAGGCCTACTTAGAAAATCAGCAATTAAGCTATCCTAGCACATACTAGTAACTAAAAAAAAAATTAGGCTAAGATAGGGTCTACCTTTTCACATCCGCATTAAGCGAAACTATCTGTCATACTCTAGAACCAGATAAAGAATGAATCTATTAAAAATAGGATTGTCAGTTCCCTCCAAATTTTAAGGAATGCATTTATCTGTCAAGTACCTAGGTGTTGACATGCTGGGTTTAACTACTGGGTACTATCTGGTACCAACATTGGTTTAAGTAATTTGCAACTATGGAGCAATCTATAACTTGAGGCCATGGTTTAGCAACAATAATTTACAAAAAAAACTGACAGACCAGATTGACATTAACATTCTTATCACTATTGATCCTTATGATTTGAACAAAATAAACAATTAGTTAATAAGTGCTCAGTATTCATTAAAATCTAAAATAGGCCAAATTGACCTGCAAGGTAAAATCAATGCAAAATCAATGGCAGTTCTTAATTCTATTCAATCAACAAAACAATGAAACAATATCCCATATTATTATTTACTTTCCTCATCCAATAATGGTTTTCCTTGCGTTTCAGATCGGGTATGTTAGGAGGGACCATCTTAACGGTATATCATATCTGTGTAGTATGTATATTTATGTATGATTTTTAAATAAATTATTTTATGAAACTATGGTTGCGATTTACTTTATCTTGGTAAAAAAAATTAATAAATCAATTAATATATCTGTTGGAGATTAAACCTGTAACAGATAGAATGCATCCTTGAGGGACTCCAGCGTTAATGTTAAATTTGTCGGAGAGGTATCCATCGACGGCTACTTGGATTGTTCGTTGTTCAAGAAAACTTTTGATCCAATTCAATAATGAGTTTTGTATGCCGATTGAGGAGAGCTTGGTTAGTAGTCCCTCATGCCACACTCTGTCAAATTCCTTGGAAATGTCAAGAGCGACTGAGCGGGACTCGCCGTGCTTCTCCATGGCCTTCGTCCACAAGTGTGTGACGTAAGCCAGATGATTCCAGATATCTTAACAGTGTTTGGTTGACTGCTTTCTCCATAATCTTCGATATTACTGGAGCTAGTGCAATCGGGCGGTAATTGGAGGGCATCGTCTTCTTACCCTTTTTGGGTACAGCTTGCACTCGAGCAATTTTCCAGCTTGTTGGAAATTGGCCCTGTTTATACGATGCCGTGCAGTCTACATAAGGGAGGAGTCAATTCTGCACAACGTTTTAGTATTAGAGCTGGAATTCCATCGGGTCCAGAAGCTTTGTTGGTGTCTACGCTTTTAAGAATTTTTTTTATAATTCGTTGGGGAAGCCAAATTTCTCCCATCGATGAATTCACCCTTGGCAAATATGGCGGTGTTTTGCCTTGCGAGTGCAGAGTAGAATTGGATGCGAAGAGTTTACCCAGTAAGTTGGTTTTTTCCCTTGCTGTTATCGCGATAGAACCATCATCTGCTGTTAGAGGTGGCAAGGCCGACTTAGCAAATCCTTGACTCGAAACGTGAGTTCCATGGAACCACTTCACGCCGCCTATCTCCTGCGTGGTGGTATTGAACCGGGTAATGCAAGTGGACAACATCTACCACCAAAGGGGTTGCTCTTTTAGTTGCCTTTTACGACAGGCAGAGCGTACCGGAGGGCTATTCTACCCCGGCCCTCCCCGGGGGGATATGGTGCTATGACTGTATGGGTTATTTGAAGTTCTGAAAAAATCAATGGTTTTTCTTGTTTTATTCTTACATCGTTGATAAATTTTCTTGATCCAATAGATATTTGACATATACTTGTGGAATTGATATAAGGGTTGTTAAGTTTGTTGAAATATATTTTCCTGAATCACTTTGTAACAATTTGGACTGCTTGTTCTGGAATGACCAGGATTTCTGATTAAGTAACTTGTTCAACCAATTGGTCTTAAAGGTGCAATTTGCTTATTGGGAGGATGTTGCACGTAGATATTTTAATAACTGAGTGGTACAACTTAACAATAATATGTTTCTTCAACTTCGGGGCAAATATCCTTTTCATATTGGAGACTGCTTTTGGTTTGTGCCACATAAGGGTATTTAGGAATAATAAGGGTGTGGTTTTAAGGAATAGGATATATATGATAAAAGGAATATTTTTCAGGTTTCAATAGAGGTATTTGAATTGAAAATATTATCCTAATATCTGAACATGAAACTTAAGTTGCTATAAATTGATAGTTAAATAGTAAAGTATTATCATCACAAATTGTTTTAAAATAATTAAGTGTTTCATTTCGCTCAGATACTGAAATAATCGAATTATGTAGCGAGTTTAATTTGGAAAATAATATAGCCTCTTCTAAATTATCAAGAAAAGTAATTAAGTTTTGACAATCTAAATATATTTGTGAAGGCAACTCTTCAAACGTTAGGTATTCAAATGTAATCATTTATTGAATCGTTCCCCAACTGGGGAATAAATGCCCAAACATATTCAATTCCTTTTTGAAGTCGCTGTTGATTATACTCATTTATGGGATTACTTTTATTAAAATTATGAATAAGATGTTTGGATAGTGAAATTTGAGTATTTAAATGTTAATGATATTTTTCTGATTTTTTTTCTATCTTATACAGGGCCTGAGAAATAATAACATCTCCAATTATTCACAATTCATATTTCACAATTCGTTTTCACCCTGTATTCAAAAGTGATACAGGTTCGCGAAAACCCCAAAGCAATATCTCAATCTTTCTATCTCTCTCCCCAGATCCTTCCGGCTCTGTGAAATTAATGTTACCTCATCCCTTGTAATCCTATCCTCTAGCTATATCCTCCTGAGACCCCCGGCCAGCTGACTTTTAATAAACAAGGATAAACATAATAGTTTATATACTTGGGATACACTTACTATAAAAATACATGTTTTTTTTTTAAATGTCAACCATTTCTTATTTTTTTTGATGTCCACTTAAATGGACGTTGGGTCATAAAGAAACAAAAAAAAAATGCATAATTATTTATGTGTTTTAACAAAAATAATATTTCTTAAACTACCAAAACTTTCGATGTAATTTTATTGCCCAGTCACATGATATTCATAAAAACAATTATGATCAGCAGTGACATACTTAAAAACATCACAGCTGGTACAATAAAATTTGGTTTCCTTCGTACACTTCGATGATTTACACCGAACCGAATTTTTTAAAAATGTTTGAATTTGCTTGGCAGAATCACCTAGTTTTTTCCTATCAGTTCTGTAGAGGATCCAGGCATTTGCAAGAGCTAAATCTATGAAATGTAAAATTACTTTTACAGTCCACCTTTTAGTTCTAGTATTGATGCGATAGTAACTAATCATTCGATCAATCAAATCAATACCACCCATACAATCATTGTATGATTTAACAATGTTTGGTCTAGAAATATCTAGGTATTTAGCCTCCTTTTTCTACCAACGTTTACATACATTTATTGGATCTTTTTCCATTTTAGATGATGCTAAAATTATTGGTTTTTGATCATACCATTGAACCAAATTAATCTTTGAATCATCCCTTACTGATTGTTCACTAAAACCTCGTTCGAATTTTTTAATTTCTTTTTCTGCTGTTAGATGAGCTGAAGAAGGAATTCTAGACTTCATAATAGTACCCGTACCATAAAAGTTTTTATCAAGTAAACTCTCTAACAACGATATTGTTGTAAAATAGCGATCCATAAGATGTGAGAGCCACTTTTAAGGCTTTGGGATAATCGCATCACTGCTGAAGCTCCAACACCCAATTTTTTTGAATTTTCGTCCAAAAAAGTTTGTTTACCTTGATAGATTTTAAGTCAAGCACAAGTCCTTCTGGTGTAGCACATACAAAATTTTTTAGTCCTTCTGGATTAAATAATCTTCAAAACCGTCTTTGACTACTTCTACTCCCTTGAAACTGCAATAGAAAAAAAATTAGGAAAAGATAAATTTTACTACCTAAAAAAATACCTGTCAGATTTTCTCCAAGTCATTCTTTTAGCTTTTGCTGACATTTTTTCCTTTAAAATGCTAAGTGGAATATCAAATTCTGGGTCTGAGTCACCATCATAATCATCTTGATTTTCATCTATTTGATCTTCTATAATATCCATAGTTTCTAAGGTTTCTTCCCAATCTTCTTCTTCAATTATTGTTTCACCAATTGTTTCTGCATTTATTATCCCATCTTCATCGTCATCTGAGTCTCCTTCAAACTCAGAATCGTCAGCATTCAATAATTGAAGTAGCCTATCGTCATCTTTACCGGGTCGCAAATAAGTATCATTTCCAAAAATAGCTAAAAATAATGTCATAAATTTAAAATGTTTCTTAAAATTATTTATTTGGCTAGTTTGAAGTTAACAATTTAAAGCAAGTCCTAGTGTCCACTTTAATGGATTGAGGTTAAATGTAAAATTAGGGGACGAATTCCCGACGATCATTTAAATGGACATGGCCGTTTTTTCCATTTATTTAAATAAATTTCCACGACAAAAAAATATTTGGAAAAAATTGAAAAATTAAGTGAAAAACTTACCGTCAATTGTTGCACGTCTGAACGCCGACATTTTAACAGCTGACTAGCGCTATGTTGGCCAGCTGATTGCACTTTTTACGTTTAGATGGCGCACTGGTAAATTAGATTTTTTTTCGGAATTACTACGTAATATTGGAATATATATATACAGTGCTTTCATTTCAAAACGATCAAAAAAAAAAACGTCAAATTATATATACAGGGGGACGTTTAATTATGCATTTACTGAAGTTCTGTCAATCACCTCCTCATCTCCAAGCTGACAACTTTAATATGTCAAATGGGAATCCCCATCGTGTGATACATCATAGTAAGCAGCGTAAAATTCTCTATTCAACGGTACCAAAAAAATGAAATCGGTAAATGTGTAAGCAAATAGTTAGCGAAAATGTCTAGAAATAATGAATATTTTATTTACGCCAAACTTTGGTATGTAATGTGGTAAACCAAACTATGTAAACAACAATCAACATCGTACCCATCATATGAATTCTAATAATTTTGATATACCAGACTCCAACGAATATGAAAATAATCAAGAATCCCACTTAGAAGAGGATCAGAATTATTATTCTTATAATAACCAAAACGAGGAAATTAGTCAAGACACCGTAATACCTGAAAACGACTACCAACATTTTCTGGCACTTCCAGATCAAAACCACCCTCTGGAAGACAACAACCTATTATACATCCAGAATACTATTCAAACATTGAGCCTAGACGACTTAAACCCTTGAACTCCCGAACAAAACTTTCTCTAAATCCACTTTTTACCGTCAATGCGAAAAATGTATATTACATTAAAGATACTTCCAATAACTTTAAACTTTTAATAGACACGGGAGCAGGAATATCAATTTTCAAAGAAAATATTGCAACACAATTCCCCCATAGATTTAAAGAAAATATTACTATACAAGGCATAATCAACCAAAAATTGGTAATTACCGAATCTACTCTAGTTCCTTTTAATGCAAAAGACCCGCATAAAGTTTTTATTTTTAACCTGGACATAGAATTCGATTGAATTTTAGGCCCTGATTTTCTAAAACATTATCAATGCACAATTGATTTAAATACAAAACAACTTTTTACAAATTTTAAAACAATACCCTTGCATAGAGCAACTTCCAATACCTTTCCATCCGAAACTCAACCCTCTTCAAATACCATTTCAATTGACGCACGCACCGAAAAAAATTTTAAATTAAAATGTCATCTTTCCAATACCGATGCTGTCTTGTGAGGAAAAGAAAAAGTTAGGCTTCGTCATGCCCTAATACACGTCGATGAAAAAGGTAATTTTTAACAACAATTATTAATGCAATTGCAATTCCTAAGACAATAGATTTCTCCGATTTAACCATAGAAACTTTAGATTCATCGAATCCAATCATGAGCCTCAATGCACAAGACAATGTCATACCCGAACCAATAGACAGAAGGCATATTATAAAATATCAATTAAGAACTGAACATCTTAACCCGGAGGAAGAAGAAGCTATAATAGAAATCTGCTTGGAATTTGAAGATATTTTCTATCTCGAAGGAGACGCCTTAACATTTACCAACGAAGTTAAACATGCAATCGAAACCACCGATAACACCAGACCGATCTTTACCAAATCTTATAGGTACCCACAAATCCACAAAGAAGTGGAAACACAGGTAGGAAAAATGTTAGACCAAGGCATCATACGACATTCTACATCACCCTGGTTTGGGTTGTACCTAAGAAATTGGATGCGTCAGGAAAACAAAAATGGCATGTCGTCATCGATTACAGAAAATTAAACGAATTTACCGTAGATGACAAATACCCTCTACCGAACATATCTGGCCTATTGGATCAATTGGGAAAATGCCAATATTTCTCCACTCTCGACCTTGCTTCTGGTTTCCATCAGATCGAGATAGATCCAAAAGATATTCCCAAAACGGCTTTCTCAGTAGACAATGGCCATTACGAATTCATTCGTATGTATTCGGCTTAAAAAATGCCCTGTCTACATTCCAACGTGTCACGGACAACATCCTTTTGGGCATCCAAAATAAACGTTGTCTAGTCTACATGGACGACATTATTATCTATTCTCCCATCATTCACGAACATCTTGAACGTCTTAGCGAAGTATTTAAACGTCTTCGACGAGCAAACCTAAAAATTCAACCGGATAAATGCGAATTCCTCCGCAAAGAAGTCGCATACTTAGGACACAAGTCGACTGTATCCAAAACTTCCCGGAACCTAAAACACCAAAAAATATAAAATCTTTCTTAGGTCTCGCCGGTGATTATCGTCGCTTCAAACTTACATCATGAAATAATAGAAGATATACTTGAAGAACACTTTGAATTCAGATCTTCTAGTGTTAACATCGTCTATAGCAAATGAGTTAAGAATAGGAAATACTTCATAGTTCTACTACCTTATAACCTGGAAACAGTAGTTCCACATCTATTTTATACATTATACAGGGATAGACACGAATTTGATGACTCTGAAACTTACTGTATAGAAAAGAATTTAGAACTACCCATTTTAGAATTATTTAGCTTTATATTTGCCGACAAAGAAATTAAAATAAGAATTTGCAAAGATTTAGTTCGAACCCCAGACAAAGATGAAATACCAGAAATTCTAGATCATTATCACCGCGGAAAAGCGAATCTGCACCCAGGAATCAACGAAACCATAAGACGAATCAAAGAAAAATACACTTGGTCCCATCTTTCTAAAGATGTCGAGCAATTTCTGAAAAGTTGTGAAACATGCCAAAAGACCAAAATTTTCCGGAACAAATTAAGTGGACCATTAGTTATAACCGAAACCCCGAAGACCCCTTTTGAAAGAATTAACATCGACGTTTTCGAGTACCCAACAAGAAACGACGCATTAATAATTCGAGATGAACTAACCAAGTTTACACAAGCCTGCCCTTTTGAAAATAAAACGGCTAAAACCATAGTTAATACGCTGTTAGTATTCTTTCAACAGTATGGTACACCTTTGAGAAAACATTGCGATCACGGACCTGAATTTAACAACACGTTGTTAAAAGATCTTTGTCGCTTATCTGATATCAAATTAACATTCTCTAGTGTTAGTCATCCCCAATCAAAAGGATCTATTGAACGATTTCATGCAACCCTTTCCGAAATGATTCGTGCTAACTACGCCGATAACCCCGATGAACATCCTTTTCAAGCAATAAAACGCATGGATTTACTCCATATGAACTAATTTTCGGACATACTTCAAGTCGGTCCCCTGAAAATTTATACAATCAAAAAGAACTAATATCTAAATACGTTAGAGGTCTTAATAATCGAATGGACTTTTACTATGAACAAGCACGCCAAAGAACTGAAACAAAAAAGGAAAAAAAAATAAAAATTTCAAATAAACAAATGGACCCTTTTAGTCTATAAATATTTACTTCCAATAAAGGATGCAATATCAAAGAACGAAATTATTTTAAACCATCTATTAGATAATTTTTACAATGTACAGGTTGTCCCATTTTGGGTACTTTTGCGGTTAGCGTAATGCGGCGTTCGCGACAGTTTGCTACTTTTCCGTGAAAATAACGATGCGTTAACAAAAATTCCAAAGCCCTCTTAGTTTTTAAGATATAGGCCATTTTTGAAAATGCGACATTATGGGACCTCCCTTGTATTTCGGTTATTCTTTAACTTATCGAATATGTAAAAAAACAGTTTTATAGATTTTTTCCGTAGAATGCAGTGGCATAGATTTTTTTTATATTTACTGTTTTTGAGTTATAAGCCAAACTTATGTTATTTTTTTAATGGAACACCCTGTATATATATGCACTAATAAATTTGTCTTCTTTTTACCTTTTCAAAAATATATAATGGTATGCACTTTTTTTTAAGAAACATACAAATAAATGACATTTTCTAAAATTAAGGACATAAATTTATTAGTAGGCCATGAATAACAATAACAAAGATAAAACTTACACAAATCACTAACAAAGAATTGGATTCATTGCAAATACATTGGATGCAATCAAAATATACCTATTGAGACAAAAGTATATTATTAAAAAAATACACTACAACAGTATAGCTCCAATTTTTACAACATAAGCTTGTTTTGTAGCATAAAGCAACAAAACATACAAAACAAAAAACTCAACTGTATTTAACAAAAAGAAAAAAAAAATTAAAGGTAATGTTCAAAATGATGACCATTCTCTCGAATGCAAAATTGCTACATTTTTGTGATTTTTTCAATGGCATTAAATAGAAACATTGGTCTCCTTCGCAGATTTTGAAAGGCTAAATTAATTGCCTCTCGAAGTTCGGCAATTCCATCATAACGTGTTTTATACACTTCATTTTGTAGATACTCCCTTAAAAAAAATCCAAAATTGGAAGATCTGGAGATCGTGGGGGCCATCTTACAGGTCCGTTGGTACCTACTCATCTTTGCGGAAAATTATTCTCAAGAAATTCCCTTACTAGCCTTGAATTATGACTAGGAGCACCATCTTGTTGTAAGTAAACTGCATTATATTGTGCTAACGGAATATTTTCTAGCAGTTCAGGAATAACTTCCTCAAGGATTTCTAGGTATCTACGTGCTGTAAGACCTCCTTCAAGAATCCGATAAACTATTTTTCTGCCCAAAATAAAACAAGCACCCCAACTCCAAAACGTCCCTGTTGTGGCCTTTCGAACAATAAATGCTGATTTTCTGTTATCCAATTCCTGGTATTGTGACGATTAAAAATGCCCGCACTTGAAAAAAAACATTCATCTGACCAAATAACAAGTCTGCCGAACAAATCATTAGCTTCGATTTGTTGTAGATACCACCGGCAAAACAGTGCTCGGCGCTCAGCATCGCCAGGATGCAACTGTTGCACAATACTAAATTTATACGGATGATACTTGTATTTTTTTAGGATCCTTTGAGCATTAGTTTTTGACACACCAATATCTTTCTCAATTTTTCTGCATGAGGACGAAGGTGTTGCTTCAATATATCCCAAAACATCTATTTCTTTTCTTTCCCTATTCTCCTTGTTATAGTTTTTCGGACGCGGGCGAACAAATGTTCCGTGTTCACCTAAATGCTTTTAAGCGAGCAAATATCTCAATAAAGGGTTGTCGCCTCAGAATTTTTGTTACTTTGTATAAAACATACCAACATATCATATTTTTTGCAATTTTCATACGCTGCCATCTTTCAAAGAATTTATTAAATAAAGAAAAAAACAAATACTTACAATACAAATATTTGACTTAAGAAACCGTAAAATATAAATATTTGACATTTAGTTGACTCTTGTTTTGTTATCAACAAGAGTCATGGCCTACTAATAAAATTATGTCCTTAATTTTAGAAAATTGTCATTTATTTGTATGTTTCTTAAAAAAATTTAAAAAAAATCTACGCCACTGCATTCTACGGAAAAAAAATCTATAAAACTGTTTTTTTTTACATATCCGATAAGTTAAAGAATAACCGAAATACAAGGGGTGTCCCAAAATGTCGAATTTTCAAAAATGGCCTATATCTTAAAAACTAAGAGGGCTTTGGAATTTTTGTTAACGGCATCGTTATTTTCACGAAAAAGTAGCATACTGTCGCGAAAACCGCATCACGCTAACGTTAAAAATAACGGAGATACCCCGCAAAAGTACCCAAAATGGGACACCCTGTACAGACCCCTAAAATGACTATTTTTAAAACAGAAGTCCAAACCCACATAAGTCTTCTTAGCCAAATTTCCGACTCGGTAAATTTAAAATTTAAGGAAATCATTGCCGACACAAAAAATTATTCCATCAGACAAAAACGTGGTTTTATAAACGGAATTGATTGGATTCTGTAATTAAGAACTTCAATTCAACAATACAAAAGTTGCAGATCGACGAAGAAATGTATAACAAAAATTCTAAAACCATCAAAGATTCTATCGCGAATCTTACTGATCCTACGGGTTATTATGCTGCGAAAATAGGAGTTCTTGACACCTGTGAATCTCTTATGGTGAGCTATGCCTTTATTGAAGACTCCTTAAATGATATTCTAAATGCCATCACCTTTGAACGACTAAAAATTCTACATAGTTCCATTATCACACCAATTGATTTGATCAGCTCTCTTAAACAAATCTCTCAAGCAATAAATAAAAACAATTTACCCTCAGCAGTCAATTCATCTAATATTGCTCAATATCTCACCATAATTGAATTAGAAACATGTCTAGCAAACCGGTGGATTCTTTTACCATGGGAACCGCTGACGCAGCTCTACCATTGTCTACGCTCGATGCTCCTACCATGGGAACCGCTGGTATATTTACACATGCTCCTTTACGGCGACACCAGGGTGCTAAATCTATTAGCCTTTGATGCACACAATTACGCTACAAACGCTCACTGATTTAGGCATCCATTAAGCTATATGCCATAACCCATCTATTAAATTGGTGAAATGCATAAGTTTTTATTGCAATTAATATACCTTAATAAATAATAGACATATTTGTCATTATTGTATATATTTTTTTGATAATAAAACAACCAATATTAATTTATTGCTTGAAAAACAGGAATAGAAATGTTGAAACTGCAATAAACCAAACATGTATTTTTTGACCCCCAACCCAAGAAACAAATATATATTTTTAAGTACAAATATTACTACTCGTATATGTATAGGTAAGAAAGAAAGAAAGAAAATGTGCTATATTACGTAAGACAACAAAATCTTGTGTACAAGCATCCTAAAAACTAAAAAATTCCAAATTCACTTTAAATTTCAAATTTCAAACAAACATAACATCTAAAACACTTTACCATAAAATTTACACACATTACCAAAATTAATCATAACAAAACAGATTGAGAAAAAAAAAGCATCTTTTTAATAAATTTCATTAAAAAATAAGTAAAGGTGTCAATAAAACCGAATTTAGAAGAAGTAAATTAAATTATTTAACAGGAAACAACAACTTATAACTGCGCACAGAACAAAATACGCGATAATTTGAACTAGTGGTTTGTACCATGGCCTAGCATTAGGTTGATTAAAGCTTATGTTTTTGGATAGATTTCGAGATCTTTTCATTCTTTTGTTTTTTGATTCCTCTTTTGAGGGTCTCCCAGATTGAATTCTACGCGATCCGCAACTTAGTGCTCTTTGGCTATCTCTTCTACTAATGGAAGTTGGCTGTACAGGTATTTTCCTCCCATTAGGTCTTTTTTGTTTTGACAACAATGAACAAAAGTGGAAAAATGCTGAAGGCGTTACTAATAGCTCCATCTTTTTATTGAATATGTTTAGCATTTTTCTCATATGCTTGCTGGGATTATTCTTAACCATATTTATGAAAGAGTTTGTAATGTCCTCTAATTTCACAATTTCCTCATTACAGTTTTCATCGACAGAAGACGACTGAATTTCCGTAGAAATCATTCCTTCTTGAAGAAACTGTTCATCGGTTTGTTTCTGTAATGTGTGCAAAGTACTTGAGACTTTATTTGTAAAATTGCTGAACTCGTTCATATTCTAAAAAAATTATTCGTCAATTTCCCTACCTGTTAGGGTGAGGTTTATAAGGTTGTGACGCTGTGCTAATAGGGAGTGCGATGGGGTTTGATAGTGAAAAACCATGAGGATTTACTTAAAAACGTATATTGACTGTTAAAGCCCCAGTCTCGAACTTAACTTAAAAATAGGGAAAAAAACCAGCCGCGTAGGGCACTCGCCCAGGAAAAAAAAAAAGGATCTTGTCTTGTGAAATTCACATAATCGTATTCAATCCACTGTCTGAAAGTGTCTGAACCTGTCGGTATCGGCGACGCGTCAGCTCATATCGATTTTAGCACTACGAGGTGATAACCAATCACGGGCTAGAGTTCTGGGTCACTCGCGTCGCGCCAATCACAGATGTTTATTACAAAGTAGGTCAGGATGAATAGACTGGCAATATACAGGGTGAGATTTTACTTGGATTTAGAGTTAGTACGGGGGCGCGCTATTAGATAACCTAACATACCGCCGCCCTTGAAAGTATCGGGGTATCTTTCAATATAATAATAGAACCTAACTTACAAACAAATCGGAGACTGGAGAGAAGTAATACAAAACAACTTAAACTAACATGCACTTAACTAATACATGAAATTAGATCTAGGCAAACATATGAACTACATATTTAATTTTACACAAATAACGTTAGTCCAACAAGCAAATGCATCATTGTTAAGTACATACATGCACGTGTAAATGGCAAAAGAACATAAGACAATCATTCTACGCTGGCAAAAAAGAATCAAAGAATTAATTAATTACTCAATTAAGTTTACATTCTATAGGTATAACATTAATTATCAATTAACTATACATATTTGTTTACTTGTACATACTTGTACTTGTACACTGAAAAAGCGTGACAGTCCTTTACTGTTTCTTAAGTACAGCACCATTATTGCGCACAGAAGTACCCTCAATGGGCAACGGACACACTTTTATGATTGGACGCTTAAAAACACCATTGTTTGTGTGAACACTCACCACGCGCACCACACCATCGCGTCCAGGATGCAACTCCACGATACGTCCCAGTTTCCATTGCATGGCGGGCAGGTTTTCCTCCTTTAACACCACCAAAACGCCAAGCAGATCAGCATTGTTGACCCTTGACTTCCACTTAAACCTTTGGTTCAAGGTATGGAGGAACTCTGAGGACCATCTCGACCAAAAATGTTGAGCCATTCTTTGGACGTGCTGGTAGCGGGTCAGTCGGTTGTCAACATTTGACATGTCCAACTCAGGATGCATATTCAATGGACGGCCAATCAGGAAGTGTCCAAGAGTTAGGACGTCCAAGTCATTAGGATCGTCACTGGGGGGCGTCAGGGGACGAGAATTTAAAATAGCCTCAACTTGAACGAGGAGCGTATAAAATTCCTCGTAGTGCAACGGAGTATTATTAAGAATTCGATTTAAATGTTGCTTAGTAGATTTCACAGAGGCCTTCCACATTCCGCTAAAATGAGGGGCCCGCGAGGGAATAAATTTCCAGGATATACGACGCTCGCTTAGGAAGTTTTGCAGTCCTTTACCCTGTAAAACCTCATAAATTGCCTGGAATTCATTTTTAGCCCCGATAAAGTTTGTCCCATTGTCTGAATGTAAGTTTTTACATAGGCCTCGTCGGGCTGTACCCCTTGTAAATGCTGCTATAAAGGATTGACTTGTTAGTTTGTAGCGTTTTATTTTTCTACTTTTATTTTCACTAACGCTCCATTGATATTTCATTAATTTCAATAATTATATTAATAATTTCAGTCAACTTCTTTTATCGATATTTCTTTAAATTCACACTGTCAATAACACATTACTACTGTAACGCATCACTCTCCCGGTTTAATTAATTATTCATGCTTTCTGTTGACGGTCCGTCACTCTTCTGGTTGGTCTTGATTGATGTTTTCTCTGATTGGATTGACATTGACAGCTCAGGCGAGAGGTGGGGTCGTTGCTTATTTAGTCGGTACTGCATCCATTTTCCATTTTTGTTCCCGTGTCGCAGGTAGAAGCGCACGTAAAAGGCCAGTTTTTTATTTCCGAAATTTGTGAAGCAGGAAATGGCCAATATGGTTTATAATTTATAGTCCTTAATCTTGTTTCTTTAGGGAACTGTTTATTTCATAATTCTGGTGCAGGATGCCCAGTGCTGAAATCTACCTAGTAGCTTAATCATAATTTAAATGTTACTTTTGACAAACTTATTTTATTTAATCATATCAACATTATTCATATTTTAATTCATAATAAATTATTAACATTTAACAGATTAAAATGACGCCCATAAACGTGGGGCCCTGATTGGCTATTTTTTATTGATCTATTTTAATAATCTTTTAATTTTTTCAAAATATTGATACTACCTTGGATAGGTGGAGTTTTAGAGTGCTTTGAAACTTGAGTGATGCAAATATCAAATTTGGTTATAATTTATTGGCCATAATTTTATTAGTAATTGTTGGTATACAGAGTGTATACAATTTGGAGGAAAACCCTTGCTAGGAAAGTGTTTATATATGATATTTTTGATATTTATTGTTTTTCGAGGTATCCTTGTTAAGGACTATGATTTGACAATCTGCGACAATACAATGTGTTTAGTATATACTGGGTGTATAAAAAGTATGTACTTACTTGCATAGTGTTCAGGGACATTAAGAGGATTTTAATAGTTTTTTTAGGACAAGATATCTTTAATGTTCGAATTGTAATGGATCACAATTAGAAAAGTAAAATATTTGTTATTAATATCTTTAAATTAAACTTTGAGAAGTTTATACTTGTAAACATTTTACTTCCTTTATTATTTTGGATTCCGGAAGTATTGCTGAGTAAATTTAAAATTTTTTGGATAGTTATGGAAATTCATATTTTAATTATACATGGTGTCACAACTTCATTTAGGTTTCTATATGTTTCTATATTCTAAATGTATTTGGGATTTTAAATGCTATTCTGACTTATAGTTTTTGGAAGGAACATAATTTATGAGTAACATATGCATGTGTTATACAAGGTGATACAGATTAATAAATTGTTTTAAAACTATTATTCTTCAATTTTGATATACCCAAAACTAATCAGTGCTATTACATACGGTAACATTTAATACTGCAATTTTTCAAATCTAGAACCAACCCAGACTATTTACAATTCTGTTTGATTTGAACAATTAAGCAATTCCATATTTGGAAAAAACATTAGTTTTGGCTCACTAAAAGTAAATTTTTCTGTACACATTTTTTTTTAAAGTCATTCCTTAAACAAAGGTTTATGCATCATTGTGCCACTGACATTGTTTTAATTCTACAATTTTGAGAGATATTGTGGTCTCATATTGTTTTGTCATATAAAATCAACCTAGATCAATTTCATTTCATGCCATCAAGTTTCTTAGGTGAGGTCATTTCAGACACTTAATTTTTTTTGGATTTAATTTTATTCTTGAATTCTTTGGAACAATATTTCTTGACACCATGGATTTGTATAATTTCCAACCTAATCATTTGTTAGAGCATGAACTAGATTATGAATTGAAAATTCGTTTAGTTGCTACTGTTCGGAATGTTGCTGACAAAAGAAGGATTTTATTGAGAATTCTGAAAAAGGAACAAACTTCTCCGGGATCTAGCATAACTTTACAGGAAGTTAAATTAGATTATGATAGGAAAAGAGCTGACATTAAAAAAAGTTTAGATTCCATTGCAAGTGTCATTGAAGAATTTAAGGGTGTAGCTTCTGATTCAACTGTTGCTCGAATGAAATCTCGTTTGTCTCATGTAGCTGGTAGGGCTAAAAGAATTCCTATGTTTGAAGAAAAGGCTGAAGAAATTCAAGCTTATAGTCAGGAAATTACAGCCACTTGTTTAGATCTTGAAGCAGATCTTTTTGACAAAATTTTTCCCAAGGCTGATTCAGAACCAGTAACTCATTCCTCTGCTCCAGTTGTAAATGTAGCTGCTCCAATAGTCCATTGTGCTACTCGAAATGTTCCTATTAGTGAATGGCAAGTTAAGTTTAATGGAGATTCTCATAAACTTTATAATTTTTTGGAAACCTTAACTGAATTGGCTCAGGCTCGAGATGTATCTGAGGATACATTATTTCAGTCTGCAGCAGAATTTTTCATTTGTGTGGTATAGGAGTGTCAAGTCAACTGTTGGTGATTGGTGTTCCCTAGTTAATAAATTAAAAAGAGATTTTTTACATGATGATATAGATGATGAAATTTGGGATCAAATTAAGAAAAGAAAGCAAAAAAAGGGAGAAAATACTGTAGTTTTCATTGCTCATTTGGAGGTTCTTTTTGCTAGGCTTTCTCGTTGCCAGCAGAATGTACTAAGATTAAGTTTGTTAAAAATAATTTGTTGCCTGACTTCATTGATAGATTGGCTTTAATAGAAATTAATTCCATTTCTCAACTTTCTGAGATTTGTAGGAAACTTGAAGAATCTGATTATTTAAAGAATAAAAATAAAATTAATAATGTTTTAGAAGTATCTACTAATAAATTTTCTAAAATCAAGTTTTCTAAAAATTATTCTAATAGAAAACCTTTCTTTCAAAATATTAATAAAAATAAAAACTCAGTGGAAGAATTTGCAAATAAACCTAGTACTTCTCATGATATACAGCAAGGCTCCAAAAATTATGAACATAAATCAACTAATAAAATAAAGAAAGAGTTAATATGTTGGAATTGTCATTTGGCTAACCATTCTTATTATGACTGTAAGGGTTCAAGGACTGTTTTTTTGTTTTAAATGTGGAGAGCCGAATGTCAAAGTACAAGATTGTAAAAAAGTCAGACGACTAAAGGGGGTGTTTCATAGAGGCAATGTCACCACTACTATCCCTCAAACCTCTATAGCTTCTTTCACATTTTCTAATAATCAATGTAAATTAAACAAATCTTTTAAAAACTTAAATTTTAAACCTAACTATTTTAACAAATTGAGCTGGGAATATTGGCTTGCTAAGGTTTCTGATTTCATGAAAACTACTATTATAAAAAATAAAGTTTGCCCTCAAGAACAAATTTCACCACTATTCATCAATAAACCTTTAGATAATAGACCATATATATGTGTAAAGTTGTTTGATGTGCCCATTACATTACGAGACTGTGAATGCTTTAGTCGTACCTTCTCTGTTCCAAGCATTTATTTTTGGTTGTGATTTTGGCCAACAGTTTGGAATTTTAGTAGACTTTCAAGATAGCTCGTGGCATATTAGAAGTGACTTTTGTGTCATCAGCTTGATGTCTTGGAGAATTTCTCTTTGGATTTTACAGGTGGTTGTCCTGATTTGTTTTCATTAGAAGAGCTTTCTGAGGAACAGCGAACTGTTGCTGGTCAAGTAGTCTCGTATTAATCTCTTATGTGAAATTAAGCAAAAATTGCAAGAGGCTGGACTTACAGTCAATTTAGAAAAATGTGATTTCTTTAAAACCTCTTTAAAATTCCTAGGTTATATTGTGGGTTTGAATTCTCTTAGGACTGATCCAGATAAGGTCTCTGCTATGGTAAATTATCCTCGTCCAAAGACGACTACGGAAATTAAGCGTTTTGTAGGACTTTGCTCCTGGTATCGCCGTTTTATCAAAGATTTTTCTACTTTGATGTCTCCTATTAATGATCTACTTAAAGGACGGAAAAAGGGTCAATCAATTATATGGAATGATGCCGCAGAGGCTTCATTTATTAAAATAAAGCAGTTGTTAGTTTTGTCACCAATCCTTTCACAACCAGATTTTTTAAAAAGATTTGTTATTCAGAGTGATGCCAGTGATACAGGCTTAGGAGGAGTATTGACTCAGATGATAGATGGGGAAGAAAAGGTTATTGCTTATGCAAGCAGGTCTCTCACTAAAACTGAGAGAAATTATTCTGTTGTCGAGCGAGAGTGCTTGGCTGTCCTTTTTAATATTGAAAAGTTTCGTCCGTATATTGAAGGAGTCGAATTTCACCCCTTCATTTTTAGTTTATGGGAGGCATATTCCTTTATCAGGAAATTATTATAAGAAAGTTAATTTGGATATTCAGATTGATCAGGAAATTTGCCCAGGAGATAGGAATACTTATGCTGAAAATTTGAAAGGTTTGAAAGAGATACTTACAGAGGTAAAAAATAAACTTCATACTGCCTATGAGAGAAATTCTAAAGCTTACAACCTGCGTAAGAGAGATGTCTCATTTAATGTAGGTGATCATGTTTGGCGTAAGAATAAAGTTTTATCTAGCGCTGTTGATTAGTTTACTTCTAAACTAGTTCCCAAGTATGTACACAGTATTGTCCGCAAAAAGTTGTCAAATCTGGTTTATATTTTGTCTAATGAAGATTGTTCTAATGCCGGTAAATGGCATATTAAAGACTTAAAGCCTTTTAATAATGGTCTTGATGATGATTCCGATTCTTTGGAATAGTTGTATTTGGAAATTATGTATATATATTGTTATCTTCACTTAGATTCCTGCTTCTAATATTGACATCATTCTGGAATTTCTACCATTTGTTATTTTTTTGATGTTATAATCTGGTCATTTGGGCCATATTTTATTTTTTTGGTATAACCTGTTAGTGGTTATGTCCAGTATGTCATAAACTTGACATTTTAATTTTTATAGCCGAGGGCTATGTTTTGATGGTTGTTATAAACTGTATATGGTTATACACCATACGTTATTTAGAAGGCCAACAATAGATGGTTGTCATACTCCATAAATGAATATACACTTTATGTCAGTTTTGACTATTTTTTCTTGGCCGTATTTTGTGGGTTGTTATAACCTAGTGGTGGTTATAAACCCATTGTCAACTTTGACTGTTTGGAGTTATATTTTTGGCCTATTTTCCTTGTCGGGGTCGGTGAACCTGACAGAGGATGAACATTATTGTTCAGTCTGTTCATTATTGGATTTTGTCCAATTTTTTTTTATCACAGAATGCTGTGATGAAAAACCAATAGTAGATTTGTTTTTTTGTTGGGGTGGTCTCGACAATGGTCGGATTATTAGAGGACTATACGAAGGTATCCTTCCTCACCTCAAATTAATTTGGATATTTATGTGGGTAAGTCAATTGAAAAACAAATTCTATCGAAGCTTTAGATTATGGCTGTATATGCTGTAAGATATATTCTAGTGCCGTTCAGAAATGGATTTGGGGGCACACAGAATTTTGTAGTGGGTATTTAATGTAGCAATCGATATTGCTGTTAAAAATTTTGCCCATGTGTTTATTATCTGGTGCTTGAGTTATCTCAGCCAGTTTCTTTCTAGTTGCTGGAATCCGCCATCTAAAAAGGGTAGATTTTTTTTTATTACTTTTTTTTACACCATCTCTTGGAGAGAAGTTGTTCCTTTGATTGCAACTTCCATGAGTGTTCCCCTAGGTTGGAGTTCTAAAGTAACTGATTTTTATGGTAGACTTAAATGTCGTGAGTGTACATAATTTTAGTTTAAGTTTTAATTTAAGTTTACTTTAAGTTAGTTTTATAGTACTTCTGTATTCTCAAGATCTCTATTGTCTTACCGACTTGTGTCCTTCCTCGATATTAAGAGTTTCCTAATTTATGTCCATACCGATTGTGTCTTCCTTTAGGAACGGGTGATACACGTAGTTATCCTGAATTGAGTTAATATGAGAAGATGCCATTTTTAGAAATAGTTTGTATATTTAAATTGTGGAACAGGTAATTAACAGAATTGTTTGTTATTTAGTAAGGGATAATAATTATCCGGGAATTTTTTTTTGGTATTATTAGATATTGGTAACTAGTATAGGTTTAACTTTTTTGTTAAAAGACTTTTGATGTTAGAAAAAAAAATCAACTATTTCATAGCTAATTTTTTTCTTCAAGGAAGAGGGTAAATGTAGCGTTTTATTTTTCTACTCTTATTTTCAGTAACGCTCCATTGATATTTCATTAATTTCAATAATTATATTAATAATTTCAGTCAACTTCTTTTATCGATATTTCTTTAAATTCACACTGTCAATGACACATTACTATTGTAACGCATCACTCTCCCGGTTTAATTAATTATTCATGCTTTCTGTTGACGGTCCGTCACTCTTCTGGTTGGTCTTGATTGATGTTTTCTCTGATTGGATTGACATTGACAGCTCAGGCGAGAGGTGGGGTCGTTGCTTATTTAGTCGGTACTGCATCCATTTTTCGAGGACTTGTTCCCGTGTAGTAGCCAGTAGGTATATACCAAGTAGGTATTGTTTTGTATAGGTTAAGATCAAAAACAAAATAGGTATTTGTTTGCATGGGTATAAAACCAAGAAGGTATAGGTTTGGCTAGGTTAAATCTACAAAACAACAATCTGCGATTCAAATCAATAGGTTAACAAGACAACGCGATTCAAATTTTAGCTATTTAAATCTCAGGTTTTGACAAAATGACGTCAAATTGGACTAACCTTAGAGCTTTTTGGGTTTTCTTTCTGGTGCTTTTCAGCTGCTTCAGGTTTTTCTTTCTTCTATTTACACTCCACAATTGTACACATCGGCTTTATCGGACTACTGGTACATCGAATTAAAGGTATTTAGCGTTAATATGTGGCGACGAAGGACCATATGTTAGGGTGAGGTTTATAAGGTTGTGACGCTGTGCTAATAGGGAGTGCGATGGGGTTTGATAGTGAAAAACCATGAGGATTTACTTAAAAACGTATATTGGCTGTTAAAGCCCCAGTCTCGAACTTAACTTAAAAATAAGGAAAAAAACCAGCCGCGTAGGGCACTCGCCCAGGAGAAAAAAAGGATCTTGTCTTGTCAAATTCACATAATCGTATTCACTGTCTGAAAGTGTCTGAACCTGTCGGTGTCGGCGACGCGTCAGCTCATATCGATTTTAGCACTACGGGGTCGCAAGCAATCACGGGCTAGAGTTCTGGGTCACTCGCGTCGCGCCAAACACAGATGTTTATTACAAAGTAGGTCAGGATAAATAGACTGGCAATATACAGGGTGAGATTTTACTTGGATTTAAAGTTAGTACGGGGGCGCGCTATTAGATAACCTAACACTACCCTCACTTATTTTTGCTAAGCAAATACGATCTTCAAAAGATAGCATAGGGGAGTTTTTTAAATAGAGTTTCTCATTTAGCTCCACGGCACATTAATGTTTACAGAATGCACCTCCTTGGCCTGCAGGACAATCACACATCTCGATGTCGGAGTGCACTACATATACAAATGTATTGCCAGCTGAAGTCACGTGAAATGTGGAATTGTTTAATTTATCGACCTGTAAACTCTTCGCTTTGATACAAAATTGTCTATGTAGATTCGTTTTACGACTTAGTGCATACGTTCTTAAGCGTCTAACGTAGTGCTGTTTCAGTTGGTTTAATACAAAATCAATAGCAGCCACAGTATTAAACGATTTGCTTCGCTGTAGAACGTTATCTTTGAAAATTCTTATCGACACTTCCACCATATTATTTGTATTAAGCCCACGAGTGAAATACGATGATCTGTAGCATATACACCATTCGGTTCTTCGGCCCCAGAATTGTGTAAGATGTTCTTGTAATAGCGGATATTTCAAAATAATGTCATGTGATAAAAACTCTTTCATTAGTTCCTCACAAGCAGTACTATCTTTTTCAAAAACGATTTGGCGGACATTAATATAATCGACTTCCGATGCATATTTGCAATATTATGAGTGGTATCCCAAAGCCACCGCCACATTGCCTGACACACGTGAAAAGAACATAATAATAATTTTGAAGAGGGAAATACTTTATTTAAAGCGTTACGTTCGGCAATACTATCGTCTGTCATAATTACAGGACTTTTATCGAAAAAACCACATTGTCCAATAGCTTCTTTTAATTCCATAAAAGCATTGGTGTAGCATTCTTCATTTTGAGAAGTATGAATAACACAGCCCAGGGGAATGGCGCCAACTTTACTTGCTCCAAACATAAATGTAATATTTGAGCCTGTCTGAACACAAGAACCTGTTGTGTCGATAAATACGATTTCATTGCTAAAGGTTTCATTATGCGCACGTTTCATAAGAGGTGTTAGTATACACACTACAAAAGGATCTTCTTTCATTGCAATGTAAACATTGTTTTCCAAATAACATTTTTGCTTGCTTTTAATAATACCTATCATACTTTTGCTAGTACGACCTCCAAAGTTTTCGGACCTAAAATTACAATTAAAAAAATATTTGCTATTTGTATTAAATTATAATTTTAACTCCACATATTGTATAGATGATAGATACTTCTATCTATAGGATTCATGGCCATCGGCTAACAGTTTTAAAACATCATCTTCTGATATTGTGGCTAATAAACAAGTTTCATGGTATATTTTTGCAGCTGCTGGGTGAGTCCTTAAAATATTAAAATATAAAATATTAAAATATTCTATAAATGCTGCTTTCACGTCATCACTTATACAAAAAACTATAAGCCTGGGCAACATGTATAGCATGGTCATGGTGTGATACTATCTAAAATTAGAAAAAATAAATAAAAGTATGCATTAATGGGACTAATTATACAGGAATGTTATTACTGTGTGTTCTATTTAAATGAAACAAGTTATTGTATTAGTACACAGTATAGATATGGTTTAAAAAAGAAAATACACGATGAATAATATTGAACATTAGAATTTGATACTACATTTTCCCAAAATATAAATATTTCAAAAACAGATTTGGGTGAGGTAAATCTTTATAAAACTTTATTTTTGATCACAGAAACTGAAAATAGAACAATATACAGAGTGTTCCATTTAAAAAATATAACGTTTAAACAAATGTAAGTTTAATTGACACAGCCAGTTTACGATGCTTTTTTGTTTTTTTTTACATGAAATTCTGATAGCTCAGATGAAACCCTACAACTTTTGTGTTTGAAGTTTTTTACTATCTTTTCAAATAAAGCCGATAGTGGGGGGTGGCGAATTATAAGGTACCTGTTAAACCCTATACTATATTTTATTTATTGTTTATTTTAAGACTTACAATAAATTAAGGCTGCAGGTAGGTATCAAAATATAATGAATAACCCTGTCCATATCTACATTGCTTACCTTTATTGATGTGTTAAAACCTTCTCTTATCAACAAATACTTTTTTCTTGTATCCTTTGTGATTTTACGTATTTTTACGACCAGTGTAGCTTGACAGTTGAAGTTTCTATTTCGAAGTCGATTACTATTTCGGGATTTGTTTCTACTAGAATGTTGGCACACAAAGTCATTGCGGAAATGATTTTTTTTTAAATTTCGATATGTATTTGATACTATCCAGTCAGTACGTGTTTCTATCGAGTATTTCTTTATCCAGTTTCTGCATTCACTCTCATAGTCATCAGAAAATTTTGTTTTTACTTCCACAGTATATTTATCTTCATTTATCACGTTGCCCAACAGAATCTTACATACTGGGTCAATACGCTTTAAAACGGACTTTATAGTTTCAGCATATTCCTCTTCCATTGTGATGTGTAAGTAACAACAAACACGTGTACTTCGCACTGACAATAACTATACTAACATAACAGACAAAAACATGCGACATGTACGAATGGGTGCCTAAATCCATATATATATATATATAAAGGTCTATATGAATAGTCGGGAGCAAAACTTGAAGCCGATACTGAAGGACAGACATGCAAAGTTGCATAAGACCCTCCTTTATTCAAACAAGTTAGTTCTGCTTAGGTCTCAAGAAACTCACTATTATTGGAGCTATTGGACCAATGAAGTTCTTTTGAATATTTGAAAAATATGGCCAGGGTCACGATCCGAGCAGAAAATGAAATAGATACTTTGTTTACGTTTTGACAAAATTTTCTTTTCACAAATTATGAGTGTTGTGTGCATTTAGATTGAATTATCAGTAGAAAAGATTAGTTTTAATTTCATATTTATGTTTTGGATTTTGTTTTTATTGACAAATGTAGTGCCTGTTGTGTTGTGACTTGTGACTGTAATGCAGTTAGGAACAAATTATCTATTAAATAGTTTTCTTGGTCCCAAGAGGAAGAGGCATGGTTGGTAAATCTAGCTGTAAAAAGAGCTGGTAATAATAAGATTGCATAAAGCCCTGGTATCTATAATATTGTACCAAGAATTTTTTTTGAGTTAAGTTTTTTGTAAGTGATTATAAGAGCTTCTCAAACTGGAGATGGGTAGATTAACCTGCCACGATTTTTTAAATTTATTAAGAGTGCTGCATGTTCTTTGCAACTTGATTGTTTTGCACAAATTATGCATAATGATTTTTTTTAACAGTTTTTGCACAATATATCCTGCTACATACTTTAAAACATTTTCGATATATGGTGTCAAAGTCCATAATGAAGATGTATAATCATGGTCAAATGATTCCCAATTAATATCGTCATCTACAATAGTATCTACAAATAACTTATGTTTATAAGTAACATATAATATTTCAGCCCCATCTGCTAAACAATTTGAGGAGTATGTATTGCTGATTTCATGGCGTACTAACAATCTTTTATATGCACTCTCAAATTGTTTAGCATTGTGGTTGTTATTAAAACCTCCCATGCTTCGAATACAACTGAAAAAAGTTTCTAAGTGGTCCTGACTTAATTTAAATGTGAGTAAATAGTCTTGACCGCATTCAATAAGTTTTTCAAAAAGTTCAAAACAATTTTGCAAACAATTAATGAAGCCTAAAAAAACCCATCTTTCTCTCACTTTTTAAAATTGGGACACCATTACGTTTTTTAAAACCTTCTATATACTCTAGAAATTCTGTGGCACTTCCTTTTAAAAAATGTATGTTGTTAATATCAATACAGATGTTGTATTTTTTTTTTTTGAGAATTTGTTCTTACAATTGAGTAAGTCAAAAATGTTGTTAAACATAAAGCAAAATCTGGCAGTTGGCATACAATTTTTAAAATCAACTAAGTCTAATTCTGTGACAAATTTAAAAGCGTTAAAAACCCTTTCGCTAAATATTTGGGCAGCCAATTTCACACTCATTACATGATTTTCATAATTTATATGTTTTTTAGTAAGTTTTGTTCCTGCGTGCAAACCCTCAATAAACTGTAACTCATATAATTTTACAATAAAATCCCATTTAATAAAATCTCCATTCTCAGCAATTAAAACCTTCTTAGCACCTAATGTATTTCGTATCAATTTAATCATATGGCAAGCATCCAAGAAAATCCATACTTTATCATTTGTCACTGGATTTTTAAACCATGGCTGAAACTTGATCGTACCATAATCAAAATTAGGACCCAAACTTGTAAACCTTTTTAAAATTGTGGCAGCACTGTCAAAAGTTATGGAAAAAACCAATGCGCCTGTATTGTGAATAAGTTCCAAGCATTTTGTCAGTAAGTTGGCTCTCTCCTCTCCATTTAATCCATTAATGAGAAAATATCCTATGGGAACTTTCCAGTGTCCATTCAATCCAACAGCCATAAATACCAGTGCATTCCTCGCCTCCTCCAAATTGTCCTGCTCTGGTATTAGGCCCGTGCCTAGGTCAATACCTTCATAAAATGATGATAGGATCTTTTGGAAATCTAAAAGTCAAAAAACGAATGTCTCAAGTTTGTTTTATGCAGTTCAATTAATCATTATATAAGTGGCTTTGTTAAAAACAATTACTATTGTAACAATAAGTCATATTTTGACTATTTACAAATGTGATATTTATAGGTTTATGAAGTGCATGCATATAAGATATAACATACTTTTACACTGGCATAGTTAGTGAAGGGCTTGACAGAAATCTAGCACAGAGCCCTGTTCAGAGGATGAGAAGGATTTGGTAAATACTATATTCTTTATGGGCAAGAAACTTCAAAAGAAATTATTAATAATGTTTAATTTTTTTTATCATAGTACTCTACACCCAGAGTCACTTCATTCAAACTCGGACTTTAATTTTCTACGTGTATATCGTGTTTTTGCATCCGATTAAATTATCCGATGCAACTTGATCCGATTGGAAAAGTGCGATATAAACACTTAGGATTGAATTACTTGATCAGATCTGATGTTTCACCACCACTTTAAAAACAGATTTGAATTGAGTTTCAAGTATTTTTAAGATGTTTTGTCTCTTTTCCTCTATTTCTGGCTGGCGATAGCAACGCCAATTGAAAAAGCATTTTATTTGATCAGATAACTGATGCGGATCCAGTTTTCACGATATAAATGTACTAATTAAAAACTATGTAATTAAAAAAAATATCTTTTTAACTATATATTTTAAATTGTAGAACGTTTTAACGAGGAAATTTTAGGTAAAGGGCCCCCGACTGAAAAAATATCTGGGGCCTCCCTTCTGAATACTATATGCCACTGTACTTTTATACCAGTTTATATACTTATATATTTCATTGGACCCAGTCAAATGGTCTTGTAATTTTTCTAAAAATAACGGTTCTTTTATGGGGTCCCTCTGGTTATAAGAACCCATATTTTTTTTTATCATACAGGGTATAGTTATGAGTTCACTGGATTCCTTTCATCATCAAACTTATGGTATAGGGAAAATTACAGATTACAGACAAAACTTACCTATAAAAGGCCACTCCTATTCCCTTTATTTTGTTGCACAAAAAACAACGCTGACGGCTGGAACTGGACATTTCGGTTTAAGTCTTAATAATTTCAAAATAGTTTATAAACAATGAACAACGCTACACGCTGGCTACACAATCACAGATATGAATATTAACAATTCACAGATAATACGGAAACTATTGAATAAATCGAGTCAAAAAGTAAATACAGGAAGAAAAGCGAAAATGCACACTCAAACGGAAACCAAACAAAAACACACAATAATGGCGGAATCTTCTCCCTTTGGCCCAGTTTGACGACGACCCCGTTTCCTTTCGCGCTCCTGTCAGTCCTATCCAATAAGATTTTAGAATATCGGGCATGCGCACAAGACATATGTTTTATTAAAGGATAGACTTATGGAAAAAAAGCATAGGTTTTTATTTGCTATCCTTTAATGTTTGCGTCAGTATCCACTCATTGCGTGAATGGCGAATTATTCATATAGAACCTTTAAATATATATGCCTAAATCAGTGAGTAGCGTAATTGTGTGCATCAAAGGCTAATATATATCAGCACCCTGGTGCCGCCGTATAGGAGCATGTGTACTGTCTGGCTATTCTTTCTGCGGCTACGGGGCATCGGTAAGGGGAACGCCGCCAAAAATAAAACATGGCTGATTTCATTCATCAAATGCCCAGTGGCGTGCGAAATTTTATAAAGTATTGAAAGTTAAAAAAATATTTGATGTATGTATTTTACAATACATATAGGTATTTTGAGATCATAATATACAGGGTGATCCAATGCGAAATAGCCACCCCCGTTTTTTTCGCTAATGCTGTCTATGGAGCAAATTAATTTGATATTATGAACCCCTCAACTTTTTTTTCTTAGTTTTTTTTTTCGTTTCAATGAGTTGAAACGAAAAAAAAACTAAGAAAAAATACACTGTTTATGATTCAATTTTATTAATTCTCAAAATCATCTTCCTCTTCACTTATATCATCGTCACTGTCGTCGGTATCGTCATCACTAGCGGACAAAGTAATTATAATGGGTTCAATTTCCTCCATAATCTCATCTGTTTCCCAAAATTTATCTTCAACACCTCTAACATGTTGGGAAAATGTTTGCCAATCTTCCCTGGAAATTAATAAAATTGCTTCATCAGTAATTTGTTTTAAGGTTGTTAAGGAAAAATTTCCCGTGATATTTCTGCTTCTTATGATATATTTAACCTTTGCCCATACCAATTCTATAGGATTTAGTTCACACATATAAGGTGGTGTCCTAAGTGGGGTATGTCCATGTGACTTGATAATCCTATCAATCACATAATTTTTTTGATCAGTGGGGGGTCTATGGAGGACAACAAGATCAAAGAGATCGACTTTCCTGGCTTTTGGGTCATGATTTATGCCTGTAAGAAATATTTATATCGTAAAGTTGTTACATAAAATGTCTAAAATATAGTATTTTTTTCTCAGGACCCATACCTCAATATTTAAATTAAAGTTAGACTTATTTGACTACAAATTAAGACTTATTTTATTATATTTTGTACAAAACATGCTGCATATACCAAAATATCAATTTAATTAATAACCTTTCTTTGTAAGCCAATTCACTATATCTTGTTTTAGAGCTGATTTGGTTGGAGTCTTATCTTCCTGAACAGAATGATAGGGAGCATTATCCAAGACAATAACCGAGTTGGCAGGAATGTTAGGAAGAAGTTTTTCAGTAAGCCATCGAGTAAAATTTTCCCTATTCATCTGTCCATGATAATCACCCGTAGCAAGTCCAGCTTTGAATATTAAACAGGCATTTTTAATAAAGCCATTTTCAGAACCTGCATGTACAACTATGAGTCGACCTAAAATTTTGTTTCAAATTCAGTGATATAAAACATCATTATAAATATTACAAATTATATTCCACGACCACATAATATATAATATATAATATTTACTTTAATTAATTAGATTATTCCTTACCTGTAGATGATATATTACTAATGACTCCGGAAACGGTATTACTCTGCCAACATTTCTTAAAAGTCAGGTCATTGTCTCTCCATGTTTCGTCCAAATAAATAATATTTCGTCCCTCTTGCCGATATTTTCGAATTTCCCGAAGGTACTTATATCTCAGAGTTAAGATATTAGGCCGCTCCATCAAAATTTTTCTTTTATTTTGGCATTTACGCCAATAAAATCCATTAGATTTTAGTAATCTCCTTAGTGTCTCTCGGCAATAAGGAAAGTTGCCATCTTCCCGCAATTTTTAAAGTAATTTTCTTGTTCTTGGCACAACCTTAAACTCTAAATAAAACCTATTAATAAGATGTCTTATTATTTGGAAGTCGAAATTTTCGTCCTTTTCCACTAAGGTCTGGCTGGATCTTTTTTTTCCTGGAGTCGAAAGCATTTTATTGGGGTCCGTTTCCATCCTTTCTACATCTTCTTTGTGAATTTTTTTAACACTGGAAATGCCGACACCAGTGTATAGCGACACTCTTTCCAATTTTCGCTTTACTGGCAATTTATAACAGTTATTTGTTGCTTCTTCATCGCAAATCCTATAAACACAAAAAAGGGTGGGCTGTTTAAAAAAACTAATTATTATTATTATTTTTAAGTAGAATTAATTTTTAAAAAATCTTTCGCGACCTATAAAAGTATTTTTATTTTTTCGCGACTAGAATGATGGTTGAATGCATATTTTATTAAAATGAAACAGATACATAGTTTAAATGAAAATTTCTTACCTATAAAGATTTGCCACAACCTCTCTTGTTTGACTATTTAGTGTCTTTCCACGTGTAAATTTGTTCATTTTAACAAAAATCTCAATGTCAACGATAAAATAAGCACAAAACTATTAACAAAAGTACCATACAACAAATATTAAGATAACAAAACAACGAATAATACAACTTGAACGAAACGTATATAAATAAACACACTGCTAAGCTATCACTAAAGGCAAGAAAGGAAAAAAGCTCCGCCACTGAATAAATCCATAAAAATCGAGACAGACAAAAAAGCACGTGGCAGCACGCGACTCTTTGCTCAATCGCAACCGGAACGTCTCCATAGCAACGAAACGTTAACCAATTGCAACGTGCCATACTGCATTCCTTTCGTAGCCGCAGAAAGAATAGCCAAACTGTAGTAGTATTATGAAACAAGTTTTTAAATATTATCTACATTAAAGGTTTCATAATAATTACCAATATTTTGAAAAATTTGAGAATTTTGCGTATTTGTATAAGATAGTGATGACGATGATGCTGTAGTAAGGTCAGTATAATTGCTGAAAGCATCAGGAGATGGTGTTGGAACTGGTGTAGTCGGCACAGATTTGTTTCTCTTTCTTTTGAGCAACATAGTGTCAATTTCCACCATAATTTCCTCTCTTTCATCTTCATTATACCGACGAAGTTTTTGCCAGTAGTTACCCATATAGTTCACAATCGTCTTTTTGAGGATCCGACCGTTTTTCTGAAATATTTGTAAGAATGTTAAAGGCTTCATCCATACGCTTTTCGCGAACAGTTTCTGTATCAGAACAAATCGACTTTGCATTCCTTTTAGGTCCTACTGGCTTACGTGCATTAGGTATGATTTCACCTAGGCGAAAAATATTATTTTAGGTATATTAAAACAATTTTAAACACAGAAATACTATAGAAAAAGGTAATATTAATAAACTAAATAATGTTTTATTACCTTGCACTATTTTTTCAACTGCTTTTTCTGTCTGGCTATTAGCGTTATTATCATCATTACCGATATCCTGTGACTCTTCTGTATCTGTAGCAACTGTTTGACTACTACTGTCTTCATTCACTGTTGAAAGGATCTACAATTAATGATGACTATGTTGTAGAAAAATACTAAATATTTTCCTCTTTCTGTTTTAGATTCCCAAGGAAAAGCAAGAATGGTTAGCAATAGCTTCTAACTTTGAAACTAGATGGCAGTTTCCCTACTGTTTAGGGGTCATGGATGGGAAGCATATTGTACTTCAATGCCCATTTAATACTAATTCAGAATATTACAACTACAAGGGCAGCTTTAGCATTGTTCTCATGGCATTGGTTGACAGCAATTACAATTTTATATATGCAGATGTAGGTTGCCAGGGAAGAATTAGCGACGGTGGTGTTTTTCGAAACAGCACATTATATGAAAACATTTATGGACCAAATGCAACCATTCCACAGTCGGTACCAATTGCAGGATATAAAAATGAAGATTTACGCTATGTCTTTCTTGCTGACGATGCTTTTGAACTAACCACAAAAATTTTAAAAGCTTATCCTGGCATTCATAAGAAAGGGTCTTTTCAACGGATTTTCAATTATCGCCTCTCCCGTGTGCGCATTATAGTTGAAAATGTATTTGGCATAATTGCCTTTGTATTTAGAGTTCTTAGAAAACCGATGTTATTGCAACCAAGTAGGGCAACTTTAATAACTTTGACATGTGTCTATCTGCATAATTATTTACGTAAAAGTAGAACTTCATGGCCTATGTACACGCCACAAGGCTCTTTTGATTCATTTACGGAAGATAAGGACTACCGACCCGGCTCATTATAAATCTTTACCCCCCTTAACTCTTTTTAATATATCACACTTTTCTGGTACACCCTGGGGGGGTAAACATTTAGAATGAATCACCCTGTACCTTAATTAGTATTTATTAATTAAATATAATCCACGTTAAACTTCTGATTTTGAGTAATAATAAATATAAAAATTAAAATGTACACGCTTTTCATATTAAAAACTTGTTTTGAATACCTAATCAAGTACCCTACCTACCATTTAAATATACCGAATAGCTAAATGACATAATTATGTATTTACCCCCTATAGGTATATGGTTAATTTATTTACCTCTGTATCAGTCGTTGGTACGCAATGGTAAACTGGGGCAAGGAACTTCTCCATAGTATCAAAAGCGAACCAACTGGGCTTAAAAATCTCGTCACTACCCATGCCAGATTTAAGGGGTTTCTTTTTCTTATTAAGTAACATCCTAAATGATGCCATTAACGAGTCCTTCTTTTTTTTTAAATCGTTTAATGTGCAGGTAAAATTTAAGTTTTCCTGCAATTTTTGCCAGGCATCAGCTACTTTATTTCTGTTTCTGTGGTCGGGATGCTGGGGATCCCAAAGACACGGTTCTGTTTGATACCCTTCCAAAAACGTCATAACTGCCTGGTTTGTCCACTCCATATTGCTTATTCCGCCCCAAAAACTATTATATAGGCACTCAAATTAGCACATCAACAATATTTGCGGCAATTCTCTTCTACATAACCTTAAAAACTTATTTACATCGAAGGCGCAAGTGTGGACGATAATACGAACATAAGCGTACGAATATTCGGACCCTTTCATGTCTATTTAATTTACCGACTCAAGACGGAAAACATTCGTGTTCGGGCGAACATGCTAAATATTCACCAATGAACACGAATATTTTATCCATACATGCAGTATTTTTTCCGAATACCGATTATTCGTGGGCGAATAACGCAAGTGTGGAGCCGGGGTAAGAAAATTACGGGTGGCGGTGGGTGGCGCTCGCAGGGCACTTACTGTCGCCGCAACGACAATGCGGTCTGGCAATGTCGCCATCGCCGACGTAGTTTGACCCGCGTGAATAACAGATAAAGGTCAATTCCCACAGAGCAGCGCAGCACCGTCGCGGCGCGTCAAATGACGCGTCGGTGCAAATCATTCCCACTGAGCTGCAGCAGCGCGTCGCGTCGGTTTGACGGCTGCATGGACCAACGTTTTTTTTAGTTAGTTCCGTGTTTTGCTAGATAGAGTTCGCTAGAGGAGAATTGAGATCAAACTGGAAGAAATAAAGGTATTTAGAGATTAGAATGTGGAGCTCTTCATCCAGCGATGATGAGGTATTTGCTTTCGCTGTATTAACAGAAGAGAAAAAAAGAAAGAAAAGAAAATATTGGGTGCACGACTTGTGGAAATACAGGATGCAAGAAGGTCAGTTTCATTTAATTTCGGGAAGATTGATGGAAGACGAAGTAAAATTTGACAAATATATGAGAATGTCACAAAAGAAATTTAATGAATTGGTGGAAATAGTTTCTCCGTATATGACAGGACAGGACACTAATTGGAGACCATGTATCGGCGTTTGTGAAAGGTTGATAGTATTTTTGAGGTAAGTAGGTATTTACGTATTTATACCACCGTCTAACAATATGCTATTAGACTTAAGACGACTGCGTGCTGCGTGCTAAAAAATTCCCCCCCTACCTCCGCCGACGCCCTCGCCTATCTGCGACTGGCTCAGCCAGACGGCCCTCGTATGTCGCCGACCGAGTCGAGCATTGCGTTTCAAGACCACTGGCGGTACATCGCCACATCAAAGATAGTGATTCGACTATTTAGAATATTGTTAGACGGTGTTTATACCTACCTACCATTAATATCAATTTGTTTCGTCATAGAAATTTTTTTATGACGCCGAAACTAAAATTTAAGTAAAATGCAAACAAATAAAAATTACAAAAATAATCATTTTATTATGATCAAAGATATTACAAAAGGAAAGTAAAATCGATTTTTTTTCGATGATCCGTATATCGAGGATATACGGATATCCGATAAAAAAAATCGATTTTGGTTTAGCTTACATTCTTCCCGTTGCATGTTTTATATTAGTATAAACCCAATATATTTTTTTAAATTTAAATAAAAATTATAGGAACCCTCTAGAAGAAATATATCAAATTTTTACAGGTAAAATGAATATGCATTTATTCTTTAAAATCCATTATCCGATATTTCTTGGTCACTAGAATATGGAAAAGAAGTTCCCGGTGACGGTTCACTAACATAAACTGGTGGTTGAGGATGCTGAGCCATGGAATGTTGCATTGGTTGTTGTGAAATGGCTGTAGAGTTTTGTAATTCTCGAAAATTATGAGTGGATGTAGAGCATGAAGGATATGTAGGGTTTGCATAATTGGAAGTATATTGTGATGTACGATTCTGAGTTTGAGTGAAGTTAGATGAATGTTGTTCAGGGGAAAACATAGGCAATGCAGTGTGCGAAAAAGATGTCGACTGTTGTTTTGATAACAGCATAAGTTCTGTATTACTGACAATTTCAAACGCCTGTTTCCTAACAGAAGCTTGCTAAAATTCAACATATGGTGGAAAAGTAGCAACTGTCTTCCCTAAGTTTTAAAAAAAAATCTTCTGTAGGAGGCTTTGCTGGTGTTCTTTTTTCATCGTTTCTTCGTTTTTTTTTCTTCCACAAACTCTGAAAATATTTGGGATGCTTTCTCCATCCCTTTTGGCATTGAAATTTTTATTGATATGCGTCTTTGTGGTAGCATATTTTTTTCGTGTATTTTCAACTTGCGTTGGAGTAGTTGTTATCTGTGACGTTGACGAATTATCCTGGATTGTGGTGTGATAAAAAGGTATTGATTAAGGGTTTTTCATTTATTTAGAAGTATGTCCATTTTCATTTTAAGGTAAAATATCATGTCTATTGTTAATAATAATTCAATACAATCAAAACCCCAAAATGCTTACTAACTAAATATTGCGAATTTATGATGATTAACTTAGAATTTCTTGCTTACGTCTATACACTATTAATATTATATTTTCATAAATTTATACCGAGTGTATTTTAAAATTAAATACTTATACTACACCTTCTACGATAATAAAAAAAAAATAAAAAAAATGTTTTGCCTATACCCGTCTAATTATTATAAACCATAGATATACAATTATGAACCTACTTAAATATTATATTAACTACATAGATTTTTGGGTAATAATTAATTAGGTATTATATAATATAAGTATTTTTATGAATTTCTTTGATCTTATTCCCTATCTATTATATAACATTTAGACATTTTTCATCTGTTACTACATATGAGTCCTCTAGATGCAAAACCAGATATATCACTTTGTAATAAAACTGAGATAATTGCAAAAAACTGCCATTTATTTATAAACAATATTATTGGCCTAATATTGGACCAACCTAAAGGTGATGGGTTCCTAATAAAATATAGCAAAGAAATAATGATTTTTTTCTTAATTTTACACACTTATTTAAAAAAATACTGTGGATATAACTGATTTTGAAACTTAGGCCAGGATTTATCTGTTTTTGAATTTTAAAGTACTGTTTAATGAGAGACATTATTTCTTTAAGAAAAAAAATTATTATTTTTTTTTAATAACAAAGATAAACTTAAAAATAATCCTTAATCAAAAAAACGTGTCAAATTGACAAATTTTTCCAAAAAATCAAATAATAATATTAGTTGGAATGTTTTCTTAAAATGTATTACACAAATCTATTGTCGTCTTCTTGAGGCTCACACAGGACTTCTTCTTCCTGGACCATTTCTTCTTGTTCTGCAGTCAAGTTACCAACTGTGTTCAAAACATCTTTGTAGTACCGAAGTCCTAAAATATCTGCTTCTTCCTCCCAGTTTGCGCCGAAGTGTCCGATGAGGAGTTCGTCAACATTTTTAATTTTTTCTGGCTTTAAGTTTGGACAACCTATGTTCATTTCAGAAGGATTAACAGTCATCAGTGTTTTTCCTTTTTTGCATATACCTTCCGCTTTACTAACGGAGTGTCTATAAAATGGCTCTCCTTTAACAATGACATTTCCTGATTGGTTTTTTGTAAATAATATACGTTTACATGGATTTATTTTAAAATGTAGTGACGAAGTCGATTTTATGTTAAGTTTGACTTGTTCGTGCAAATCAAAAACCTTCCAGTCTGTTCCCAGAATTTGCACGGTACCAAATTCCTTAAATATTTCATGGTACTTCTCTGGAATAATAATGGTCTCCTCCTTGCGTACCCTCTTCTCAATATTTGCGAAAACCCGGTCAGGTGGTATGTATGAGCGACCCGTTACTGGGAATATTTAGGCCGTCCACACATGAGTGGATCAGCGATGTGGTCTACGCGATTGTAATTTCCTACACAAAATGCTCGTTCGTACGATCCATGCGTCGGATGCGTCTGCCATCCGCACACGGGTCATTTCTCTTTAGTCGATTTGCGTCTTTCAACCTAGAAGGAACCTTTTTTCCTTCTTCTTGTATCTTCTGACGTGTTATCTATTAAAAAATGAGCAGTTCCAGTAGTGATGACGAAGACATCATTATGTTTTTGTGGTATCGGCTAATGAAAAGAAGAAGAAAACGCAGATTATGGGTACATCCATACATTGAACGAAATTTTCACACTCGGTTATTTGTTGGTGCACGAGAAATGCAAGATAGTGACGCAAAATTTTTGGCATTTTATAGAATGTCAAAGGAGTCGTATATCCATCTGGTAGAAACACTTGCTCCAGCTATAGATTACGTGGATATAAATATGAGGGAATGCGTCAGCGCAGAAGAAAGTATACTAATAACAATAAGGTAAGCTTTTTAATAAAGAATCAAAAAATACATGTAGAAATAAGTATCAAATTCTAAATAATAATAATAAATATTAAGTTTAACTCAATAAATTACATGAGATAAGGTAACTTAAAAGTATTCGCATTGAATGAAAAATCATTGAAGAAGATTGTGCAGAGTCTTCTTGGAAACTTGGCTGCTCTAGTCGACTTAAGCTTGTAATATTGCCTGTTATCTTATTAAAAGAAGATGGAGGGTAATTGTTGGGGATCTGTGTTAAGTCTTCGTCGAGGTTGTTGGATTGTAGCAAGATACCACAAAGAATTTCATCTATGAGGGGGGCAAAGATTTCCTCTTAAAAGTAGGGGCCTTAGATGGCAAGCATATCCGCATAGAAAAATTACCTAATACTGGGTCGACTAATTTTAATTACAAATCTTATCACTCAATAGTACTACTAGGATGCTGCGATGCTGATAGAATTTTCACCATGATTGAAACTGGATACGCTGGTAGAAACAGTGATGGAGGCATTTTTAGAGCTTCAGCCATTAAAAACTTGATATCAAATTCACGACTTAACATTCCACCCCCATCTAGGCTACCATTGGATGACTATGATGAGTGCTTGTTCCCTTATTATTTTGTGGGAGATGAAGCTTTCCCATTGGCTCGATATTTACTGAGACCTTACTCAAAACGGATTCTTGATAATACAAAACGAATTTTCAACTATCGCTTGAGCCGGGCAAGAAAAACAATTGAATGTACGTTTGGAATGATGACGGAAAAATTCCAAGTTCTCAGTACTGCGATACGTTACCGCGATGAGAATACGGTCAATAACATAATAAAAAGTGCCTGCGTGCTTCACAACTATGTTAGAAAAAGAGAAGGGTGTCAATACTTACCGCAACAGGGAAAAGAAAATGTCAGAAATATTGGTCCTGCCAATTCCGTGGATCTACCCGTTCGAGCCAGAATAAACATTTTTTCTACCGTTTACGCTATACGGGATTATTTAGCAAATTATTTTTTGTGACTCCAACGGCATCAATGCCTTGGCAGTGGAATTATTGCATTTAAATTTTCTTAAATACTTACGTTTAAAATCTACTTTGTGTTTTTCCTTTTAATATAGATACTGAATTAATAGAGCCCTTACCTGATAAGTTTACTTCTTTTGCTACATTGTTCCATGCCTTTTCAGTAGCATCCCTCTTGGAATAGGCCTGTAGTTTGTAGTTGTATAACTCTGGGTACTTCTCCACTTCCCCGACGAATTTTATATTGAAAGAAACCTACAAATATTAATTGTAAATTATACCTATTCCGTTGTTAAATCGTTAATGTGCTAATACAACAAATAATTGACCAATAAATAAATAATATAAACAAAAAAACTACACGTACTAACCTCCATATCTCGCGCGATTCACTCGAATAATGCGCTTCCTTCCTGATCGTACGAGACTGGCAACGAGGAGATTCGAAATCGTACGTTTCTGAACGACCACTAAACGACCCGTGTGCGTTGTCACACTTCTTTGCATAGGAAGCTGAGCGGAGGGAGTAGACGCATGCGATTGGCATCGCGTCGACCACATCGCCGATCGACTCGTGTGCGGACGGCCTAACTCTACGGATTGAATGTGATCTGGAGCACCTTGAAACCAAACCGATACCATGGTGATCATTGTTAGGTTCTTATTTTGTCCTCCGCATCCATCGCAACAAAGTCTCAGATCTGTTAAAGTCGAAATTATACCCATTTGTAGTTACGTCATCCAGGTGAGAACAAACGTATGGCGTAGATATTTTTGCCAATCAATATTAGGTTAGAAACTTCACCATCGCCTTCAGAAATTAATAGTCTGCTATGTATTTTTATACGTTCAGAAATTAACAAATGATTTATTCTAGCATCATATTATTATATTTTTATATTCCTGTATATACTTTTATCCTCCTTATATACTTTCATTCCCAAAAAAAATTAAGAAAATCTTGTAGTATTTATTGTATTATTAACAAATTTAAAAATTAACAAATATTATTATAATTAATCATAAATAATGGGACATAAACAATAAGTCCGAAACGGAATTGCACTTCAAATTGAGAATGTGATAGAGCGAGCCGCAGATGCAACAAAATTGAGCACAACAACGATCGCAAATATAAAGAAGAATGGGATAAAATCAGATCAGGATTACGCAGCCCGTATATCTTCCAAGCAAAAACCAAAATTACAACATATTTGAAACATAGAATTCGGACACAATTTATTCTATGTACGCCAGAAAAGAATATGTAATATTGGCAACAATGAGAGAAAAGTTCAGGGAAGAAATTGAATATTTTGAGTTTTCCATTGACTCCTTAAGAAGATGGATCAATAGTATAGGCTTCAAGTGGAAAAACTCAAATAACAGAAAATATTTGATGGACTTGCCAAATATTGTTCATAAAAGAATCAATTTTTTAAGGGAGTATATCAAAAATGGAAATGTAGGTCCGGAAGGTTTTACTCCAGTTTTCATTGACGAGACATGGATTTTTAGCAAGGGATCATTTCGTAGTAGCTGGCAAGATGACACCAAGCACACGGATTCAAGGAAAAACAGTGAAGGTAAAAATTATCTAATTATCTTTTTAGATTTGAATAAAAACTATTGCCCTTGTTAAAGTGCAATTCCGTTTCGGACTTTCGTTCCTTTTCCAGTTGAAAAAAAGCCAATATATTTAAAATCATCAGCTGCGATTGTTCATTATACCTATTACATCTAATGACGTCATTACAAATGGGTATAATTTCGACTTTATATCTGTTAAGTTTAGTTTTTGAAGTATGTCAAAGACCACGAAACTGATCTCGTTTGAACCGTTCGACTTATCAGTTTCTTTCCAGGCATAAGAGAATATATTCTGTTTTGTTAGTTGTGAATGGGATGAGCCAACTACTACAGTAAAATTATATAAATAAAATTGGCGTTTATAATAGGCTTGTTGGTCGGGTATCTTCGGTAGCACTAAATTTTTTTCACAATCGTATGACATTGTTAATAACCCTGGACGCTCTTCTTGCAGCAATTGGAAAAATGCTTTAGATTTTAATTTATGGAGCCTACTCTGCGCAATAAGGTTCTGTTTTTCATGTTGGTCTTTCGTATTTGAAATTTTGGATTTATACTCCAAGCAGCGTGAGCAGACGTCTGTTTAAGGCGCCTTAAATGCCAAATTAAATTTAGTATTAAACAGGGATCTAAAAAAGATTCTTTCACCCGGTGGTCTTCAAAACTTGAATTATAAAGATTCCACATTTTTTTAATGCTGCTAGTTGCTAGCCAGGTACTGCCTTTCACTTCTGAACCGACAATAGTGACTTTCTATAACAGAGAAAGACTTAATAAAGTTTATGATCATTTCTTTTTTTTTTATTTTTGTCTTTGACTCTATCACCACCTCGGGATTCTAAAGGCATTTGTCCTGTTTTAAAAAATCGACTTAATACACCATTGACTCTATTATGTCCTAGATTTAGGGCCCGCAAAAAGGTATTTTTACAAACAGGTACACATTCCTTGGAAAGTTTTTTAGGTATAAAATAGTGGAAACACGCGTTTCGGGCTCTTAAATCTTTTGAAGCTCTTCGTCTTTTTTTACTTGCTTAATAGTACAGTGCTTTATAATAAAACAATCTTGTATTGTTTTTTTGTGAGAAGCAAAGAAATATTTATGGAAAGTTGCAATATCAGCATTTGTTAATAAGGAGCACTTACAGAGCACACTCAGAAACAAAAAACGTAAGCTTGGCAACGAATATCATACACATTTAAAAGAAACATACCTCTTTTCGGTAGCAGCATGTCTTTTCCAGTTTTTACACTGTTTCAAGACTTTCCGTGCTTTACTGGGTGTTCTTTCCTCAGGAGCGCTCATTATGAGTTTTCTTTATAAAAATAATTAATATGTGAACTATTAATTAACACTTAAATACTACTAATTTCAAATCACACTAAATACGTAGGTACTACTTCAATCAAATTTTCAGAACAACTGACTGCAAAAAAAAGAAATGTAAACAGTATTAAACCGCCAAAATGGATTTAACTTGTTTTGACTTGCTTGTGCTTTTACGCGAAGCGACACGGTTGGGATATATCTGAATTTGCAGCGCAATGGATTTACCTTTGTTTGAATGTCATTTAGCTTAAAATATATCTGGTTTTGAAATTTAGTAGGAGCTTAAACGGCATTTTTAAGCGTGATATGACCGAGTTTGAAACTTTTTAAATATTGCATAGTTTGCATAGTAGATAACTTTTAATACACTCGCCGGCACAAAATTCCGCCACCCTGAAATATTGGCCAAGTTTGATGTTTAATGAATTTTTTATTTTTTATTAGATTCTCACGATTTTGCCATCAGTTTTTAGATACATTTGTTGTGATTTTTTAAAATCATTTTGTAAAGTAGCATTTTTCGATTAGGCTATATTATACAGGAGTAAAACAAACTGTTGTTTTTTCTCATAATTTCAAAAGGCCCTGTAGGAAAATTAAGGTGGATAATTCTGTTTACGTACTGTTCCTTGTAATCTTTGATGTATTCTAAACATTTCGATTTTTGATTCATTCCATTATCTCATTTCTGCTGCGAGCTGCAAATTTTTTAATAAAACGCTGATTTGAAGCGTATTTTTATTAGGAGAAACAAATACTAGGTATATCATAAAGTTAATTTAAAAAAACAATTTTAATAGCGAGTATTTTCTCCTCTCGCAGCAATAACAGCTTGCAGTATTCGCGGTATCGAATGAATAAGATTCCTTATTCTTTCTTGAGGAATAGCCTCATATTCTTCCATCAGCGCTAGTCGTAAGTCTTGCAAGGCTTGTGGTTGTACAGGACGACGACGAACGGCCCTTTTAAGTTGATCCCAAAGATGTTCTATTGGGTTGAGATCCGGGCTACATGCGGGCCATTCTAATCTTGGGAGTCCAACTTCATCCAGATATTCGCTCACTACATGTGCAACGTGAGGTCTAACATTATCATGCATTAATGTAAATTGGTTCCCAATGAATGGAGCAAATGGGACAACAACTTCTTGAAGGATTTCCTTAATGTAACGGTGGACGGTTAGAGCTCCATTTTCAATAAATACAAGATTGGTGCGCGCTTCGGTAGAAATACCCGCCCAAATCATGACTGAACCGCCACGTTAATTTGTTCTGAAATGGTGCAGTCAGCATTTCTACGTCTGTATACCCGCTCACGACCATCCGGCGTCCTTAAACAAGCCCTGGATTCATCTGCGAATAGTACGTGTGCTCACTGTTCTAGAGTCCACTCAAAATGCGATCTTGCAAACCTCAGTCGGTGTTGTCGATGCCGAGGAAGTAATTATGGACATCTTGCTGGCCTTCGTGAATAAAGTCCAGCTTCTGCTAATCTTCTACGTATCGTTCTTTCACTTACACTTACTCCATGAAATATTCGCAAGTCATTTTTTAGACACACAGCAGTAGATCTTCGATCTCTTAAAGAACTAATGGAGACAAAGTGATCATCAGCTGCAGTGGTCCTTTGCCAGAGCCTTGTCGTGTAGTAAAAATTCCTGTCTGTAAATACCTATTCCAGGCATCTCGAACTGTAGACCGCGGAAATCTCAGAGTACGGGCGACATAACTTTTGCTACGGCCATCCTCTATTAACGCAACAATTTTACCCACGTCTGCTGGAGTTAATACCATATTAGTGACACTGTCAAACTTTATGTCACATTAATTGCGTTAATTGCTTAGCCAACGTCGATAATTTTTAACCGAAAACTTGACATTAATTATCTAAAAATAAGCTTCAAATCAGCGTTTTAATAAAAAATTTGCAGCTCACAGCAGAAATGAGATAATGGAATGAATCAAAAATCGAAATGTTTAGAATACATCAAAGATTACAAGGAACAGTATGTAAACAGAATTATCCACCTTAATTTTCCTACAGGGTCTTTTGAAATTACGAGAAAAAACAACAGTTTGTTTTACTCCTGTATAATATAGCTTAATCGAAAAATGCTACTTTACAAAATGATTTTAAAAAATCACAACAAATGTATCTAAAAACTGATGGCAAAATGGTGAGAATCTGATAAAAAATAAAAAATTTATAAAACATCAAACTTGGCCAATATTTCAGGGTGGCGGAATTTTGTGCCGGCGAGTATAGTATTATAGGTTTGCGCCAAAATGACAAAAAGTGGATTTATCTGCTTTTGCATCTAGAGGACTCATATGGACCATTAAAAATTGGTTGAAGTTTATTACCAGTTTCGTTTTTTACTAAAACCTGGTCGACTTTTTTGTGGTTTTTTGAATTTACTTTTGAATTGCGACTTTGTACACGTTTAATGTTTGAATGAATTAGATTATTTTTGGCATCTTCCCATGCTTTCTGTAATCTATATTTTTGCTCCAGTGGGTAATTATCAAAATTGTATAATGGCTCTGTGCCCGATTTAATATTTGAAGGGAGTTTGCATTGTTGGGAGTTGCACCAAAAACGAGTTCATATGGAGTATACCTTGTATTAGTATGAACTGTTATTATTGAATGCAAAACACCAGAACTGAACCCATGGGCTCCAACTGTCATTGTGTTCTGCCGTTTGCATTCGCAAATAAGCTGTTAAATGTTTATGAGTATTTTCCAAAGAGCCTATTGTTTGATGGTGATAAGCTGTTGATGAAAGCTGTTGTATTTTTAAAATTTTGCAAACCTCCTTCAAAGTTGTAGCTATTAATTCTGTTCCTTGATCGGACACTATTGTTTCAGGTATACTATATCTTAAAATAAAATTATCTACAAAAAATCTAGCAATTGTTTCTGCTTCTTTATTTTTGATAGGGTAACCTTCCACAAATTTTGATAATTCGCACTGCAATGTTAATATATATTTATTTTCATATATATCTTCCGGTACAGGTCCCACAAGGTCTAAAAAATTTTTTTGAAACGCCGCCGAAGCAGTTGTAGTTATTGACATCTGTTCGACATTAGGCCTAGAATGTTTAAAGCTCTGACAAGAGTCACAACGCTTTACAAAACAACTAACATCATTATGTAAATTCGGCCAAAAATAGTACTTTTTTATGTTATTATACATTCTATTAATACCTGCGTGACCTCCACTAGGTAAAATATGAAACTCATTTAAAATGATTTGTCGCATTTCTATATTAGCAATTCTTTGTACATCTTTTATAATTGAGATTTTTATCCTAGCTATTTTTAATTCTGAGGGATCCCTACCTATAATATTTATTAAATGCACATTACTTTCATTTTTTAAAATATATCTTTCTGATATGTCATATTTTATGCAAATTTCTTTAAGATCTCTCAACGATGCAGTTAATACGAACGTTGATCGAGTATTCTTAATTTTTAATTTTTTTTTCTTTCTCTGAATAAGTTATATGGTTCGTGTAATAATTACAATTTTTATTCCTTATAAAATTATTAAATTCTAAATCTGAAATGCAACAAACTTCAAAAGAATTTTTTGGCGGCTTTCAAAGTTCTACTACTCCAGGGTGATCAAGCCTTTCGTGTAGGGAACTATCAAAACTTTGCCTATTTAATTCTTTTTTTGCTTGCTGTCTTGTCATAACCAACATTGTGTTACACACTGTTTGACATTTGTTTGAGTTGCTCAGATGTGATTTCGATTCTAGAAAGCGCATCAGCCACAACATTTTTGCTACCCTTTATGTATCTTAAGTCAAAATCATATTCCTCCAATAAAAGTCGAAATTTTGTGAGCCTACTAGTGGGATTATTCATCCCAAAAAGATAACCAAGAGGCCTATGATCTGTACAGGTTATAAATTTTCTTCCAAATAAGTAGCTTCTATAAGAGTTTACCGCAAAAACAATTCCCAAAAGTTCCTTTTCAATAACAGGATAGTTTAGTTCTGCTTTATTTAATTACCTAGAAATATATGCGACTGGTGAACCATCTCCGTTTGAAAGAGTGGCTCCTAGAGCTTTATTAAAAGTATCAGTAGTAACAATAAAAGTGTTACTTTTCCGAAAATTTTGGATATTGTAAAACTGGAGGACTAATTAGTGCCTGCTTTAAACTATCAAAAGCCTGCTGGCATTCTAATGTCCATTGAAATTTTACACCTTTACGCGTTAAATAGTTTAATTGAGAAACAATATGCGCAAAATACAAGTATAATTCTCATATTTCGACTGAATAGGCGCAATTATTTTGTTATTGTCTACTTTAAATGAAAATAAAACTTTTCGAAATCTAAATTTGTAAAATAGAGCTTAAAAAATCTGTGCCAATGACCCCGTGTACGCTGTCTTCAAAACTGTCGATAAGCAAAAACTCATGATACACATTTGACCCATTTATATTTAAACACAAAGTTGCTGAACATTGCGAAATTATTGTTCCAGCAACTCCGTTAATTTTTATTTTCTTTGACCCATTAATTTTTTCTGTTGGATCTATTTTTTAAAATTACGCTTATTGAGGCGCCAGTATCAAGTAAAATTTTTAAATTTTTATTTTTATATTTCACATAAATAAAATTAAGCCCGTTGCTATTAAATATAAAGGGATCATGAAAATCTGTGATTTTATTCGGCTGAGCCTCGAAAAAAATGTATCGCTATTATTTTGATGATAGTTTCCAATATTATTAGTATTTTTATCAGGTTCATTATTCATGTAAAACCCCTTTGATTGGAATGATTGCCATTACTAATAAAATGGCCTCTTCTACTAGATTGACCTCTTGGTAAATCATTACTAAAACAAGAGCCTCTACCCCTGAAATTATTATTACTTCGCGGACCTCGAGAAAAATTCCCTCTAAAATTATTATCATTATTGCCCCTAAATTCAAAATTATTTCTGCCTCTATTACTTCTAAACTTATTATTTTGTCCCCGCCGATTGTTATATCCTCTATTATTATAGTGTGAATAATTATTATTGTTTCTACCCCGAAAATGAAATAAAGAATTTGTATTGGTTTGATCCAAATCCTCATCTTTAGCACCACAGATTGCCTCACTAAGGGTATCATAGTTTCGTGCCTTAATTATGGTTCGTAAGCTTGCATTTTGAATGCCGTTTGCAAAAGAGTTTATGGCAATTTTCTCATTGACTGGCCTTAAAATATCCATTGCTCGAGAGTCTCCCCCAGACTGAGATATTGTCAGGTCAGCCATTAGTTGTTCAATTGCCCTACGAAACTCTTCTACACACTTTGAATCTTGTTTAATGTTATTTAATTTAGAAGATATAGTAGTGGCCGATTTTCTGGTGATACAATGCCGCTCAAGATCCATAACTAATAAAGCATTTGAAGCAAAGGAAGATTTTAGCCTGATATTTGCACTCTGAAATAAACGTGTTTTTTGTACATATGTAGTCAACAATTTTTTAATTTCATCGGCTAAAAGTGCACCATACCACTCAATACCCTTAATTAATTGCAAAGTAACGGCCTCAGAACCATCCATAATTGGTAATAGGCTTGATGCAGTTTTAGGGTCGAATTTTTGTCATGTTTACTTTTTTGTCTAAATTACTTTCAACAATACTTTCTGAATCTGAGTCAGAAGATACCAAATTTTTACTTTTTTCACTTGCTTTTTTGATATCCCCTAACCTAGATTCCAAAATATCCTGACTAGGTTTAAGATATTTTTCTATCTGTGCTATACAGGGTGTTTCAAAAGTCATGGTCCAAACTGAAAGAGGGGTAGGGGAGGCTATTTGGAATCAGAATAACCCCCTATGTTGTTATCCGATTTTTGATGGTTTAGAAGTTATAGCTGTTTTTCAGTTTTTTTCTATAAATTACTTCTGGCTTAAAAAATTACTTTTTTCTATGTCTGGGGCTTTATTTTTTAAATATATTTTTTTGTTTTTATTCCAACAAATGTCGAGTTTTTTTAATAAAAGTGTAGTGTACTTTTTTTTTTGTTTCGCTGCAAAATATCTTGTTTAATTTGTTTTTGGATTCTTCAAATATGAATTTTGACAATTTAATGAAGCACTACACAGTACACAAAGACCCACAGGAATTTAAACCGTAATTTAAACCAATGTTTAAAAACTTCCTACGATTTCTAGTCTTTCAATAAAAACATTTACCTTATACTGTTTATTATTTGATCAATGTATGTTAAGAAAATTTTTAGAAAAATGAAACGTAAAAGAACTAAAATCATACCACATTTTTTGCTAGCATACCACAAATTTGGTACTATTTAAGTGCGCTTGTCCTTCAAATTGGAATTCAGAATGCTATCAAGAGCCACAAACAAAAGTGGTATTCTCACATGGACCATTTTAAATAGCCAAACCGACTATTGTTGGTATTTTCTGTATTGTTTTCTGTTTGTCTTTAGCTAACGTGTTAATCGATTTTTTTTTCTGATTTCTGACCTATTATACCAGTAATAATTAATCTGCATCGAGATGACGGATCGGTATACCCCACGGGAATATGCTGAAATGCATTACATTTATGGATTGTGCGGTGGGAACGCTCGCCTTGCTGCAAGAGAGTATCGTGATCGTTATCCGGATCGTGAACGCTTTCCCGATCACAGAGTGTTCATACGAGTACATAACTCATATTTGCGGGGAGAAATACCTGGTGATGTACAACAAATAGGCAGACCGCGGTTGGATGATGAAGAGGTGCTTGCTTTGATAGAGGCGAACCCTTCTACAAGTATTCGTAGAATTTCTAGAGCTACTGGATTAGCTATAGCTACGATACATCGCATGTTGCGGAAGAAAAACCAGCATCCATACCACGTGCAACGTGTTCAAGCGCTCTTATCCCGTGAAAGCCGTGAGTTGCGCCTAGAGTAGCATTTTGCAGAGAAATGCTTCGACGCTGTCAACAAGAACTGTCTGCAAGACCCGGACTTTTTTGACTGCATTTTGTGGTCCGATGAGTCTTCATTTCAAAGACTTGGTATATTTAATATTCACAATCTTTCCTATTGGGCTGTAGAAAATCCGAGAATAATAAGGCAAGATCGCTTCCAGTACCAATTTGGTATAAATTTGTGGGCAGGAATTCTCGGTGGTAGGCTGATTGGCCGTTTCGAGTTACCGGTCAGATTAAATGGAGAGAGCTACCTAGATTTTTTAGAACACCAACTTTATGACCTTTTGGAAGATGTGCCTCTGGAATTACGGGCAAGAATGTGGCTGCAATACGACGGAGCGCCAGCGCATAGTGCACGAATAGTTAGAGACTATCTAAATGGTGCTTACCCAGATCGTTGGATAGGCCGAGGAGGAGTGGTATCGTGGCCACCGCGCTCACCTGACCTTAATCTTCTTGACTATTTTTTATGGAGATACTTTAAAGAACTTGTATACCAAACGGAAAATAATACTGAAAATCAGCTTCGTCAAAAACTGCGAGATGCAGCAACAAGTTTACGAAACAATGCTCGAGCATTTAGAAACTTAAAAAGAAATTTTATAAGACGATGTCGTTTGTGTATAAAAGCCGGCGGCGGCAATTTTGAACATCATTTTTAAATAAATACCAATGAAATATTCTAAGTTTTATTTTTGCTTTTATTTCTTTTACGTTCCATTTTTCTAAAAATTTACTTAACTTATATTAAACAGATAAAGACCTTTAAGTTAAACGTTTTTATCGAAAGGCTATAAGTTGTAAGAATTTTTAAAACATTGGTTTAAATTCTTGCAGCGCCTTTCTATACTGTGGTGCCTCATTAAAACGATAAAATTTGGTTTTAAAGAAACCACAAAAAAATTAAACATGATTTTCTGCAGCGATAATACCATTTTTTTTAATGATAAACTTTTATTAAAAAGACTTGACATTTTTTAAATAAAATACTAAAAAAATATATTTAAAAAATAAATCCCCAGACATTAAAAAAAAATAATTTTTTAAGCCAGAAGTAAATTATAGCAAAAAAGTGAAAAACAGCTATAACTTCTAAACCATCAAAAATCGGATAACAACATAGGGGGTTATTGTGATTCCAAAAAGCCTTCCCTACCCCTCCTTTCAGTTTGGACCATGACTTTTGAAACACCCTGTATATTCCTTAACTAATTGTATTAATTTAGAGTCATTTAATTTTGAGCTAAAATTTTCCCTAATATTTTCTAATTCTAATACATAATTATTAAATGTAGCTAACTTACATAGGTTATATTTCTCGTTTTGTCTCTTTTTTAAATTGTCCTTTATCAAATTCCTCTTAAATACCTTAACTTCGTCTAGTAAATATATAAATTCCGTGGGCACCGACATTCCATGTTATATTAGTCATAAATACTGGTGTATTGAACAATAATACTTTTTCAACCTAAAAAAAACCTAAAATGTTTCCTAAAAGTCTTCCCTTTAGATTCGTTCTCGGCTTCTTCCAATTTCCTCTCTTATTTCTGCACGCATCCTTCTTAGCATCGTTTTCTTTACTTTTGTATATAAAAACCATCCAAGAAAACAGTGCCAAAAGCCCAAAAATAGTAATGCTTAAAATATCCTCGAGCCAAAACCATGTGTGCTGGGACTATTGGTTTGTCCACCACTATTTCCTGCTTGAGCTATTATAATTTCCTTCTTGCTCTGTGATTTTCCCATTTTTCTTTAATCACTTTACTATATGATTCAAAAGCGAAAATGGCGACCCTGCGCCATGTGATAAAAAGGTATTGATTAAGGGTTTTTCATTAATTTAGAAGTATGCCCATTTTCGTTTTAAGGTAAAATACCATGTCTATTGTTAATAATAATTCAATACAATCAAAACCCCAAAATGCTTACTAGCTAAAACATACATATTGCGAATTTATTATGATTAACTTAGAATTTCTTGCTTACGTCTATACACTATTAATATTATATTTTCATACATTTATACCGAGTGTACTTTAAAATTAAATAGTTATACTTACACTACAGTGGTTTCAAAATTTTCTGAATTTTCGGGGGTAATATTTACAGCATATTCTGTTAATGTTTCCTCAAAATTAACCTCTTGACTACATTCAGCTGTTACATGACCATCGCCCAGATTTGTGAATTACCTAAAAAAATATTTTGTAGTATAGTAGTAATTTGGAAAACTTATATTCGTGTAAACATACTATCTTTCTTTTATGTAGGGGAGAAGAAATGTGAAATTTTCAAAATATCTCCATTCCTTTGTTGTTTCAGCACCTTGGCCACTTTTACTTTTTTGGCTTCTAACAGCACGTTGGACTGAGTCCCTCAAGCTTTTCCAACGGGCTTTACATTTCTCTGCTAAAAAACATATTTCTTTTAATAGTTGTTACTTATTTATTACATCATCATAGTTAATTACGTATTTCTATAGGTACTATTACGTATTTTTATAGTCGCAAAAAAGTAGCTAAGTATTGACAACAACTAATTGTAACTATTCTTTTTTACAGATATTTGGCAACTGGTTCAGACTTCCAAACCCTATCTTTCAACTTCCGATTGGGTCATTCAACAGTGCAAAAAATTGTTCATAACACAAGTGAAATTATTTGGCAGAGTATGTCTAAAACTTATGTGCCGCGACCAACAGACGATGTGTTAAGAAAAATTGCAGAAGAATTTGAAAAATTTTGGAATTTTCCCAATTGTGTAGGTGCCCTTGACGGGAAACACATGCACATTCAAGCACCTCCAAATAGTGGATCGTTATTTTTTAATTATAAGAAAACATTCTCAATTTTTTTGTTAGCCTTGGTTGCTGCAAATTACAGATGTCTTTCTGTGGATGTAGGAAGTTACGGCAAAAACTCTGATGGAGGCATTTTTTCTGACTCAGTTATGGGAAAAGCCCTAGAAAATAATAGATTTAACATGCCAGCTGCCCGGCCACTAACTAAAGGAACTGAACCTCTGCCTTATGTAATAGTAGGCGATGAAGCTTTTCCTGCCAAACAATATTTGTTAAGGCCTTTGCCGGAAAAACATTTGTCGGAAGATAAAAGTATTTTCAATTATAGACTCAGTAGAACACGAAGAGTCGTAGAAAACAGCTTTGGAATCTTGTCTCAGAAATTCAGACTATTCCTAAATAAAATGCAAGTGCACCTTGAGAAGGCAGATAAAATAGTTTTGACTAGTTTATGCCTGCACAATTTTCTGAGGGAAGATAATAATTTCATAGCATCTCTAAACGACGAAAATGAGGATGGAACGGCAATCTTTGAAAATTTGCCACACATTGGCGGTAGATATTCTGCTGATGCTCTGTTAATTCGAGATAAATTCAAAGAATATTTTTCCTCTGAGGGACGCGTGCCTTGGCAACAAGCTTTTGTTCACGAGGGTTTTGTTTAATCAAGTATGCTATCATAAATGTTAAATGTTATAAATTAAGTAAAGAATATTTTTGATTGGAAATTAAACAAAAATTCTTTAAATATTTTTTTACTTCTAAAAAAACCAGTGTCGTACTATTTTTTTAAATACAATTCTGTGAAGATGTGTCTATAAAGCACGCTGCTGGTGAAAGTACACTTAACAATTTTTGTACGAAAAAATTTACCTCAATGAATGCATAAATTAGTTCCCAAAATCTCATTATAGATACATAAATGTCCATAATTTTGTAACATTCTGTATATTATAATAATTATAGTTACAATTTGTTATGTTACAAAACATAATAAGTATAGATACCTTACATTTGTTATTACCCATTTAAATAGTTACTTACGATCTTCATTTAGCTCTTCGCCTATTTCCCGCCAAATATTTTCTTTCCTTATGAAATTGCTGTACTGCTTATCACCTAAATTATATATTTCTGGTCTTTCGCTGACCAACAAAATCAGTCTTTCAATTTTTCTCTCCATATCAGTAACCATACACTACACTCTAACGACTCTACGAGCACGCGATCAAATGCATATATCAAATCAAAATCTACTAGTGGAAACTGACGTTTGCTGCTTCCTAAAGGTGGCTTTCAATGATTGCGGCAGCGACAGGGTGCTGCTGCGACTGGCGACCAATGCGATCTGTCGCATCTGTACCACCTTTTCCACGACTGCGACTTTGCGCAGCCACGACCTGCATAAAGTTGTTTGTTGCATCAGTTTGTTTGCGACTTTTTTGGTGTTTATATATATTACAATGAATTCTTCGTTGAAGTATTGCAAGTTATTACTGGAAGAGGAAGAAGATGATGACGATTTAATTCTCCATCACTTGTTGTTGAAAAAAAAAGAAAACCCGTTAAGGAACTGTATAAATCACGTACTCGTGAAGGTTCGTTTAATATTCTCATTGAAAGCCATTTAAAAAATGACGAGGAGAAGACTAAATTATGACTAATTAAATTTCGTACTTAGTTTGGCCAGTGAGGACCTAAAACCTCGCACTGTAGGAAAATCCATAACTCCAGAAGAAAAACTTTTTATCACATTAAGGTAAGTTTTTACAATTTAAGTCTAAACGCTATTGTAATTTACAACTTTAAAAGTACTGATTCAAAATCTATTTCATCATCAGCTTTATCTTCAGCTCCTTGCGGACAATCGGTGCTAGTTTGGGTCGGTAAAAAACTTTCTGGGGACTGAATCGGTGGAGAGTTAAAAGGATTAGAATTTGACATATCTGTATGTACTGATAGAGGACTCTCCCGTGGAAACGGAGTGCTTGTAGATGAATGCGTGCTACTTGACCCAAGATAATCGTAATGATTGTTATGCTGTACCTTACTTTGGACTGCTAGTAATTCGTACTTACTGACGGTATTATAAATATCCCTTTTGGCTTCTACCTGTAGAGAAGGCGACAATGATTCAAGCACCGATTTAATGTGTTCACAAAATGAATGAAGGGGACCGTCGATTGATGCTTGCGACTGTTGAAATATTCCTCGGAAAGTTTCTTGTCTTTGTTCCTATCTTTTTTTTATTAGCTCTATAATCTCGTCGTTACCTGAGTCTGGCTTTCTTTTTTTGCGATTGACTCGACGCGTACCTGTAGTTGAGAGGGAAACTGCATCGGCTGAACTGAAAGCGAGTCGTTGCTGCTGCAGCTATAATTCCCACATTTTCAACATTTTGCGATGACAACTGAGAATTTGTTTGTTCAACCTCATCCACGTTATCTGTCATTTCTGTCTCGCCTTCATTTATATTAGTAGTACTTAATCTCTCACGCGAAACTTTGTCAAGAAATAAAAGACGATTAAATAGTATCCATTTAGGTAGCTTTTGTTCTGCTGATGACCTTGTCGGCAACTTATTTTTTCGCTTATACCGAAAGTAGCTATCTCTAATATTGTGCCATCGTTTTTTGTACTCTTCGTCTGAAACAAAAGTGTAATCAAAATTATAAAGTTACCATTTAAAAAATTGCTATAATAAGAATAGGCTTGTTCTTCAGGTTTCTGGCTACGGGAGAATCTTTCGAATCATTAGCATTTGCTTACCGCATTTCCACATGCCACATCGGAAAACTTGTGAAACTAACATTAGAAATATTGAAAAAGATTTTAATTCCTTTATTTATGGCTGTACCGAGTGTGACGGATTTTAATCGCATTATAGCGAATTTTTTTACAAAATGGGACTTCCCGAATTGTTTTGGTGCCATGGATGGGAAGCATATCCGTTTGAGATGCCCAGCAAACACCGGATCTTTGTATCATAATTATAAAGAATATTTCTCTTTGGTCCTATTAGCAATCGTGGATGCAAACTACACATTTATTGCTGTAGACGTGGGTTCCTATGGAAAGGAAGGAGACAGTGGAATATTTAACAAAAGTGCGATAGGAAAAAAATTCGCTTCTGGCATGTACCGGACGCTAACAAACTTTCTAAAAGTAATATTGTACTTCGAAATGTTTTAGTCGCGGAAGAGGCATTTGGGCTGAATACGTATCTTATGAAACCATTTTGCAAGAATGACGCTGAACAAAGTAGACCTAAAGCCATATTTAACTACAGATTATGCCGCGCTAGAAGAGTTACAGAAAATTGATTCGCGTTACTAAGCCAGATCTTTACAATATTTTATACGCCAATAGCTGTTGTTCCTGAAACATGTGATAATATTTTCATGGTTGCTTGTTGCCTCCACAACATTTTACGAGATGCTTATCTAGAAAAGAGTAATCAACCTTACCACACTAAAAATATCGAAGCAGGTTTACCGACTGAAAATTTAATTCCATTAGTACGTGCGGGCGTATATGCGAATGCAGCTGGTTTTCTTGTGAGAAACAAGTTTAGCGAATATTTCATAACTCAAGGACAAGTATCATGGCAGGATGAAAGAATAAATCGAAAAGAGTAAAGTGAACTGTATTATACTCGTATACTTGATTAATAATAAATATAAATGACACCTACCTGTTTTGTTTATTTCTGCTGCAATTCCTTTCCAAATATTATCTCGATATGCAGAGAGACTGCAATCATAAATTGGTGCATTCTTAGCGACATATTCAATTAATTTTTCATCATCTTCGTTCGAAAACGGGGCCATTTCGAAACACAAAATAGTTTTGTTCTTTCAAAATGCGTGCGTCCTCTACGAACAATGCGACCGGACTGTTCCTAGAGCAGTCGGGTCTTACTGCCGCGTTGATCGTCTCTATCGCATTTGTCGCGGTCGGATGCTTTGAGAAGAGATCTATATAAATAGATTAAAGGAGTGCCCATCCGACAGGTCGCATTGCCGTGGCAATCGCATCGGTCGCACTGGCCGCGACAATCAAAAGGCTACCTTAAAGTACGTTTTCTTTGAAGCGGCGGACGCACGCGGCTGACGACATGTGGTTGATGCAAGTTTAGTGTTTTCTCTCGCGCGTCAGTTGGGTATGATCTTTGACAGAAAGCGGATACTTCTTTTCGATAGAAATAAAATTTCAGATGATAAGATTATGGATAAAAACGACTTGCTATTATATTTTTTATTGGAAGAAATCGATGAAGAGGAGGAAATATTGATGGAACTCAACAATTACGAAATAATTGCGGAAGTTCATCCCATGTTTAAGAGAAGAGAAGAGGGATGTTTTAACGTACTTATTAATGAACATTTTTTAAAGGATGAGAAAAAATTTTGGGAGTTTTTTAGGCTAAACGTTTCACAATTTAAATATATTCTGGATATGATAAAAGATGATGGATATGATAATGAGAAATTCCTCAAATAAATATCCGTATCCTATAACCCCAGATGAAAAACTAGCTGTTACTTTGCGGTAAGTATTATTTATTTATTCATGATCATATTCGGTAGGTACCTAATTAAAATACATCAAAGATTTTCATATTGGTTGAAAGCATGTACATAAAAATTTTGCATTTTTGAAGGTACTGGTTGTGTTGGCGTAACTGGTGGTGCTGGCGTAACTGTTGTTGGTGGTGAAATCGAATATAAGAAACTACTGCTAGAATTTGATTCTAAAGGTGATATTTGAGGCGTACTGGTAGTAGATTTGTTACGTTCTTCTAAATCAATAACTATTTTTAAGGTTTGCAATTTTGCTTCGTTTTGGAGCTCTCTCTTCAATTTTTTTACGGACATAGCAATACTTTTAAAAAATACATCAATTTCACCATCTTCGTTTTTTTTAGATATTGAAATTATAATTTTGGCTCGGTCCTTTTGCCTGTCTTGCATCATTCGAGTAAGATTGTCAGTGAATTTTTGTTTCTTACTTGGCTGTAAACGTAAACTGTGACTTGAAGTGTTCCTTTGTAGAGTAAAACAAGATGCTTGAAAAGTACATGTAGATGGTGCTTCAGAAGTGGAAAGTGCATCATCAAACTCCGGCGGTGAATAAGGTGTTTCTTCAATTGTTGTGCATATAGTTTCATTACCGTCAGTTTCTTGTTCATATTGACTTTCTTGCTCTTCAATGTTTGATGTGCTTCTACAATATAAAGTATTGTATTAAGAAAATTATAAAGAATCCAAATCTCTTAAATATACTTTCAGTCGTTTATGATTCACTTTTTTCAGACACAGGCCAAGGTTTTCATTTATTGGTAGCAGATCCAGTTGATCCCTTTTCTTTTTTTTCTCTTTTCATATAAGTGTCCTTAATGTTACGGCATCTTTTTTTACAATCTATCACTGAAAAAAATTAAACAATAATTTAAAAAGTAAATTATTTTACTTTTATGTTTTTTCTAGTTAAAAGGTATCATGTATCATTAATTTTTATTTACAGATATATGGCGACTGCCGAATCATATCACTCACTGGCATTTGCATTTAGGATATCTCACAGTTATGTATCCAAAATTGTACAAACGACACTTTCAGTATTACGCCAAAAATTAATGCCAATCTTTTTATCATCAGTTCCACCAGAAGATTTAAGAAAAAAGGCCAAGGAATTTGGACAAAAATTGAATTTTCCTAATTGCTGCGGGGCTATAGACGGCAAATATATACGAATGTTTTGTCCAATGAAAACTGGATCTTTTTATTTTAACTACAAAAATTTTTTCTCCATGGTTTTACTCGCAGTTGTCGATGCCAACTACAAATTTATATTTATTGATGTTGGATCATATGGTAAAGAAGGCGACAATGGAATCTTTGACAAAAGCAATATTGGAAAATATTTTAGAAGTGGAAATATGTTTCCGCAGTCTTGTAGTCTACCAAACTCAGGAATTGTGGCGCCCTTTGTTTTAGTGGGTGATGAAGCATTCCGATTACATACACATATGATGAAACCCTTTTCTAGACCAGCTGCAAGTGCTAATAATCAAAAAGCAATTTTTAATTATCGACTTTGCAGGGCTAGGAGAGTTTCTGAAAACGCATTTGGCTTGCTGTCTCAAATTTTTCGCGTATTCTACACGCCTATTGCTTAGAAGCCAGAGACAACTGATGATTTAATTATTGTAGCCTGCTGCCTACATAATTTTCTTAGAGAAGCATACTTAGAAGCTCAAAATAGACCTTACTACGAATTTGATCGTACTGAGCCACCACCATCAGAAAATTTCATTCCCTTACGGCTTAGCTAGAACGGGAGGTTTTGCCAATGTTGACGGTTTTTATGTAAGAGATTTATTTATGGATTACTTTAATGGGGACACAGGATCTGTCATGTGGCAAAATCAATATATTACTAGAACTGCCTAAAAATATACATATATGTATCTACATCTTATAATAAAGATTTAAAAAAAAAACGTTTTTAATTTATTATAATAATTAATCTTAGAGTAATAAAACACTATAGAAAGAGCTTTCCATTCATAAACTCAGGTTTGTTTACATGCCGAAATAAGCTCACACTCTAAGAAACATTTCTTCCTATTTTCAAAAAAAAAACTCGTAAAAGGGCCAATCAGGCAACGCTGCAAAAATTATTTTTGGCTTAAATAAACTGTTACCAGGACGAATTTTACCGAATACATTAAGTGCACTAAATAGAAATAACATATAATAATTTAAAAAAACCATAATTTCATGACGCCCCTGTTATGTTGGTAAATATACAGGAGCAAATTTTACAAAGCAGGAATTCACAGTCTATCGTGTTGGTATCACATAAAATGACAAACTGCCTCTATAGTTTTACAAACTGCCTCTATAGTTTTTTTTATCACTCTTAAGTAATTAATATACCTATCTTACCTGATTTTGGTACAAACTCCGCAACCTCTTTCCAGGCATTATCTTTCACTAATTGATCTTTTTACGAGGAGCGTTCCAAGTCAAATAAACAAGAAAACTTTGGAACACATTGCACCAATTTTTCGTCGTCCGTACATGAAAATAAGACTTTTGTGTTATTAACGGCCATAATACTGATTTTTAAACCTGATTTTGCTTTGTAAACACAAATTCCAAAAATCTTACGATCTATCCTGCCCTGCGGCTGCGGCTAGGCTGCTTGGAGAGAGGTACGCAGCCACTGGTCCTTATCTGCGTCAGCCGCACCAAACGCTTAGGCCGGGCGAACGTTGAGGCGCAGTGTGACGTGCGTTGACGCAGGGTGAAGTGAACTGCCTGGTTTCAAGTGAACTGCGCGCCTGGGTAGTCCGAAAGATGAAACGCAGTTTATCGTACACCTGCGTCCAGATTAAACGCAGTTCTACTGAATAGATTCCTACTATTTTCTATGATGTATACATATTTGCTTAATTTATTAGACTCGGAATCTGATTCTGACTTTGTTGACGAAGAAATAGTATATACAACTATATTCAGAAGAAAACTGCCAAAAAGTGATTACTTAAAAAAGAGAAAGACTTACGGACAATTCGTTCTTCAGAAAGAACTTTCTGAAGAAAAGTACAAAAATTATTACCGAGTAACCCGTGCACAGTTTGCAGAAATTCACGGATTTATTAAAGAAGACTATTTATGTATTTTAACTCAAACAATTAACATTCCCAATAACAAAATAAGATAACTGTTCTAGTTTTATATAAAAAAGTAAGATCAGTTAACAGAAAATTGGTTTATAAAATTAACTAAGGTTCCCTCTCTTGATTGATCTTTTTCTAACGAAATATCCTGTAAACGTGCTTCATTGGAAATGTTGATAACGTCAAGATGTGAAGAATTATCGGAATACGTTGAGAAGGGCGTAGACGATGAAGAGCTTTGATAGTCATTGTGGTTTTGATTAAAAATCTGATGCCGATCAGTAGTAGATTCGTAAACTTGAGACGTTCGATATGTATTACGTTCAGCCAGGTTCATTCTGTATGGCTGCGGAATGTTGAGTAAAGTGGCTTCTTCATTCGACACTACTTTATAAACATTATTTCTCACAATGTGTTGTGATGCTGGTGGCATTTTTTTTGTTATCTCGTACATTGACATAAAAAAATGATATAAGGGATCTTTTGGAGGTTGTATCTTTTCTAATATCATTTCTCTCTCAACTGATCTCTCTGCCTCTCTTATTTCTCGATTTTCTATAGATCGCTTAAGTAAGACCCCAACATTATCTTTCTTTTGAACTTGGTTTTGCCTCATAGGTATCTTTTTGATTGAACATCTAGGCATGTTGGAAACCCTCTCTTCTCTTGGTATTGACGGTGTTTCTGCCATTGGAGTAGAGGGAAGATTTGTGGGTGGAATATCTTCATGATCACGTTCTTTATGTTGAAGACCCGCACTATTGGCTTCAGTTTCTGTTTCAATCTCATTTTCACACTCAAGTTCATCGTAATCTTGCGTTTGTGATTCCTCATCACTGGCGTTAGTGAAATTGGTATCTCTTTTCCTATTTGTCATGTAACGTGGAAGAAACCCCATTTCTTTCTGGAACTTCCACAGTTTTTGACTTGTAGCGGCAGCGCCACTCCTTATACATTTTTGTTGCCTTCTAATTGCGTCCCGAAAAGAATGTCTCAATTTCTCCCACATGATTTTCGCTTCTGAACCTGCAACAAAATTTACATAAAGATACATAAAAAATCCTTGAAACAAACTATAAAAATGTTCTAAGTAAATAATAATATAGTTTAATAAGGATTAACTATATATACAGGTTGGACCAGGTTTTTCATGACAAACTTTAAAGTCGATAGAAATTGAACACCGTATCTCAAAAATAAAGAAATTTGTTTATTAAAAAAAGATTTCTATCGACTCTTAAATTTTGTCACAACAAACCTAGTCCACCCTGTAGTGTTTTTGAATTAAGCGCCAAAATACAATTACAGATTTTCAGACATTAAGCTCATACTTTAGTATTGAATTTTTTAACACATTCTTTCATTTTATAAAACTAGTGAAAGCTAAAGAAAGTTAATGATCACCTGGCGCCTACTTCAAAAAGTATAGAAACCTTTTAATTATTATTAATTTATTATAATTTCATACACTTAAGTTATTTTTAAAGTTTTACTTTCAAATATGTATTTTATTTTTCAGGTACATCGCTTCAGGGAACTGCTTTAAAAGTATGGGCTACAGTTATAGAATGAGTGACCGTACAGTATCCAATATTGTAAATGAAGTAGCAGGAGCTATTTGGAAACGTATGCAACCATTATGTATGCCACAAGGAACAGCAGAACATTGGACGTCCATTGCACATGGTTTTGAAGAAAGGTGGCAATTTCCACATTGCATCGGAGCTATTGACGGGAAGCATGTATTAATAAAGAAGCCAGGTTTAAGTGGTTCCTCATTTCTTAATTATAAAAAAACTTTCTCTATTGTATTAATGGCTATTGTGGACTCAAACTACAAATTCATTACTATTGATGTTGGCTCAATGGGACGATTTAGTGACGGAAACATTTTTGGTAGCAGTGTTTTAGCAAAAAAACTTAAGAACAACACTTTGAATATCCCTCCAGCTTCTCTAATACCTATAATTGATGATCCAATGTCATATGTATTTGTAGGAGACGAAGCTTTTCCTTTGTGTGAAAATTTAATGCGACCATATCCAAAACGAAGTGTCATGGACAATTACGAGAACAAAGTTTTTAATTACAGACTTTCGCGGGCTCGACAAACTGTGGAATGTTCTTTCGGTATTCTTGCTTCCCGTTTTCGTGTTTTTCGTTCACCATTTGAATGCAAATTAGACAGTGTAGTGAAAGTTGTAAAAGCGTCTTGCTTGCTGCATAACTATTTGAGAAATTCTCCAATTTCACAAATCGAAGAATTCTCCGAAAATATGCCGGAACATCAGCTACTTCCACTTCGTAAAATTAATACTCGAAGTCCATCTAAAGCTTTTTGCGTTCGTCAAAACTTCACAGAATACTTCGTATCACCAGCAGGATCGCTGCCCTGGCAGAGAGATAGTGTATTGAGAGGGAAATACTAAAATCTACGTACGCATGTACCGTACAAACTAAAACGTGACAAAATTGCATTATTTTAGAATAGGAAAGAAGGGAAATGCGCAATTTTTACAAGGATCAGCCCATCTATTTTATTATAGAATGTAGTTTAAAAAGATAATGTGTAAAAGTGTGTAGCTTAGCGATGTTTATGTTTAGGTACTTAGCTATTTATATGTACATATATGTTTATGTTCAAATGTCAAAAAATAGAAAATAAAAATTAAATAAAAGTAATTAATTACCTGTTTTCAGTCCAACCTCCATCGCAATTTCGTCCCATAACTGCTGTTTTAATTTCGATTTCATGTAATCAACATCATTTGTGTCATATAAGACCTTTCTACATCGAACGGCTTCAATTAGCTTTTCCTCCATACCTATTTCTCAGATGCACACATATGAAAAATCACGACGCTTTTGTGTTTAGACCGCAGGCTCACGGCGTACAAAAACTGCGCCACCTCACGCTGCGTCTGAATATTCGCTGTTCTATCGACGTCTATTGATTACAGAAATCTGCGGTGAGTCACCCTGCGTCGCCTCACTTAACTGCGTCTCAACGTTCGCCCGGCCTTAGGCTAGGCGCAAAATGAGACGCAGCTTGGTGAGGTGAAGCAGCGTTAGTCACGGCGCGTTTCATGCGGGAGAAAACTGCTAGACGGCATACCGTGCGGATCGTAGCCTTACGAACAACAATGGAAATTGCTGCTGCACTTATTATTGAGCAACAATTTAGTTCTGAATCTGATTCGGAAGACAAGTTCGAGTGCGAAATGATAACGTTTATCTCCCAGGTGGCAAATAAAAAGTCAGGGACAAGCTTGTATACGAAAAGAAGAAAAACTCATGGAGAATTTTGTATAGAAATTTAGTATAGAATTTTGTACAGAATTATTGTAGTGACGAAAAGTTCAATAATTATTTTCGGTTAAACCGTGATCAATTCACGTCCACGAGATCATCAAGGAAGAAATTGACGCAGAAGGATGCAATGCTACAAGGCCCATTAGAACTGAAGAGAAACTAGCTGTATTTCTAAGGTAAGTTATTTTATTAATTTACATTAGCCAACTTTATTAACAAAATTATTTTTCTGTGAAAGTATTAATATAATTAATCAGATTTGCTGAACTGGCTGCGGAGTAGTTGTCTTGTTCCCCATGGATATCAGCGGGGCTTAAGAGGAAATTTTCCGAATAGGAATCGGTTGGTGTTGAACTGCTGTTGCAGGATTGAGCGGTTGCGGCAGCAGGGTATAGGGCCTGATGGTAGGGCAGCTGCTGGATATAACTGGGCTGCTGGTGGACAGGACTGGGCTGCTGAGGGACAGCTTACATAGGAATGTCTAATAACTTGGCCTCTACGTCTGAAACTGCGTTAAACACACGGTTTTTAACAATGTGCTGATATGAGGGTGGCATTCTTTTGGTAGATTGGTACATTGACATAAAAAAGTGAAACAGGGGATCATTTTGTGCAGATTTTAATTCTTAGAACATATTATGTCTCTCTTCCGTTCTTGCTTTAGATCTTTCCTCACGTTTTTCCATACTGTATTTCATCATAGCGGCAACATTATTTTTCTTAAATTTCGGGGTTGCATTTGATATCGGACTGACGTCGAAGGTAACGTTTCTGGAACTGTCTGTGGTTGGATTTCATCCTCTACGCTTTCGTCTTGCTGTTGAGTGTTTACTTCTATATTTTCATTGTCTACATCTGCAGATATCATATCTTGTTCCGAATCTTGGATTAGGTTTTGATTGTCACCGTCTTCTCGGAGGTTTCCTTCTCTCGATTTATTAGCCATGTAAGGCTGTATCCCATCTGTTTCTGAAACTTCCACTCCTTGATAACTTCCGCCGGTGCTCCACTTTTCAAATATTTCTATTGCCTCCCAATTGCATCCCTCAATGAATGTATTAGTTTCTCCCACAACGCTTTTGCTTCAGTTCCTACAACAATGGCTTAACTTTAGAGTTCTATTAATATAACTATCTAAAAATTCGTCAATATAAATAACAAATAATTTTACAAAACTTTGTAAAATTTTTAAATCATTAAAAAAAAATTTTTAAATAAAATAATTTATAATTTTTTGTGTTGTTGTGGGAAAAGTTTCCACAAATTCTAACTGTCATCAATGAATTTTCTTTGTTGCAGATACTTGGCCACAGGAAACAGTTAGAAAAGTATCGCATACAGCTACAGGATGGGTGATCGAACGGTCTCTAATATTGTGCGAGAAATATCTGAAGCAATACGGAAAATGATGCAACCGAAATATTTGCCGGAACCATCGGAAGAGAACTGGAAATCAGTCGAAGTTGATTTTGAAAGAAAATGGCAATTCCCACATTGCATTGGTGCCATTGACGACAAGCATGTGGTGATTAAAAAACCTGGAAAAAGTGGATCCTCTTATATCAATTATAAACGTACGTTCTCCATTGTACTATTGGCTGTCGTCGAGTCAAGTTATAAATTCATCACTATTGATGTAGGATCGCAAGGAAGTTTTAGCGATGGAAACGTTTTCAATATAAGCGTTTTGGCAAAGAAAATTCGGAATCATACTTTACATCTTCCAGCACCTTCTGTACTGCCTCCACTTGTGAACCCAATACCATATGTGTTTGTAGGAGATGAGGCATTCCCATTGGCTGAGAATTTGATGAGACCTTATCCTAAACGAAGCGTTATTGATAATTATGAAAACAAAATCTTTAATTACAGACTATCGCGAGCGCGCCAAACGGTTGAATGCGCTTTCGGTATACTTGCCTCGCGTTTTCGAGTTTTTCGAACTCCTTTTGAGATTAAGGTAGAAAGTCTAATTAATGTTGTCAAGGCAGCTTGTGTATTGCACAATTATTTAAGGAATTATTCAGTACCTCAAAGCGAAGACGACAGAAAAGAAGATATGCCGCAAAATCAGCTACGCCCTTTACGATCAACCAATACTCGAAGTGTACAGAAAGCTTTTACGATTCGACAGACTTTTACCAATTATTTCAACTCTGCGGGAACGGTACCTTGGCAAAGAGAAAGTGTTGCTAGAGGGAAGTACTAAGATATACAATTTATAATTAAAATAAACTTACCAGTTTTCATATCGACTTCTTTAGCGATTTCTTCCCACCTTTCAGTTTTTAATTTTGTCCTCATGTAGTCTACATGACTTGTATCGTATAAAACTTGTCGATTTCGCACGGCCTCGATTAGTTTTTCTTCCATATTTTCAAACCACTCACTGTGAATAATGTGCGTGAACAAAACTGCGGCAATGACACTGCGTTCCGCAGGATCACGTTCAGCTAAAACTGCGTCACGACACGCTGCAAAAAAATATGCGCAACAACTATTCTTTATTAAGGCGGGAACAGACTAAGCAAATATTGTTGAGCAACAGCTGAACAACTGTTGAGCAAGAGTTGATCAACTGTTGACAAACAAACGTCGATGATTGTTGGAAAATATCGGCGAACCTTGTTGCTGAAAAGTTCGTTCAGTCGAGCCAAAATGTGCGACAAAGACGATGCTTTACTCACATGGTGCACGTTTTTATTAATGAAAATTAAAAAATCGCGTAACTGCAGAAAGCGAAGGTGGTGGCAAAGAAGAATATTCGCAAACAGAAAACGGAAGTTTTTACTAGAACTAAGAATGGAAGACCAAGTGCTGTTCAAAAACTTTACTCGAGTTAATGCAACCGCATTTGAAAGTCTTATCGTTATGATTGGACCTAAAATTGCAAAAAAAAATAGAAACTTTCGGGAAGCCATATGCGCGAAAACAAGATTAATGATACCTTTAAGGTTTTTAGCCACTGGAGATTCATATGTCAACATAAACAGCTAATTGGTACTATAGTTCCTGAAACTTGCGAAGCCCTTATAGAAGCATTGGCAGATCATCATCAGGTAAGAAAATAAATCAAATTCTTTTTTCCTTATTTAATCAAATAAAAACATATAAGAACGTAATATAGTTTTTATGAAATGTCCGTAGAGTTATCCGCTTGAAATCCAATTAGGGCGTCAATAAAGCTATGTTAATTTGGACTATCTTGATCAGAAGGATGTTGAATGCTTGTTGATGTATAATAAGGAGATGGAGCTGGTGCGTAAGAGAGCGAACTTGAGACAGGTGATACAGTTGGTAGTGGCAAATTCGTTGTTCTTGGAGTAAACTGCCCGTGTGAATGATAAAGTATTCGCATATCAGCATCATGGAGAACGGAATTAATTTTATGTTCTACATCAGCTCAAACAAATGCATCATACGTTCTTAATTTATTTGCCACGTATTCCCCATATACTTCAAAGCTATCCCTTACTCTTCGATTTTCTGGAAGTGTTTTTATTGATTTAAAAGCTTCATCCATTTGAGGATCAGACAAGTTTGGGCGCTTTCCCGAGGTTTTTTTTCCTACTGGAACCAACTGCCTTACGGTGTCTCGTTGTGAGGGTTCTGATTCTGTTCCAATATTATGAGGATCCGAGGGGTTTAACTGCTTTCCAGAACTGTTCTTTCTTATTGTTGTCAACTGCTTCACTGTGTCATGAGGTGTTTCTGCTTGCTGTAATTGAAGAATGCTTGAAGAAACTTCAGTAAGGATGATTTCTGATGAATCCTTGTATTGCGTGTTTTCCAAGTCCTGAAACAAAGTATACATGCCTATAGTATGGGTATAATAATAATAATATGCAGAATATATATTTAGATTTTGTCATAGGGCTCTTAATGAACAATTGCGGCCTTAGTTGGATATCCTTTTTTTAAATAATGTTTTTTTTTCAGTTACCAGATTCACCTGAAGAGTGGCTCAAAATTTCCGATGACTATGAAAACTTATCGAATTTTCCTCAATGCTTAGGAGCCATTGACGGTAAACACGTCGTAATACAATGCCCCTTTAGAAGTGGAAGCGAATGTTATACTACTTTAAATTTACCAGCTGGAAAACTCCTGCCAGGACAACAGGACGGAACAACACCTTTTGTATTTGTTTGCGACGATGCGTTTCCTCTACAGGAGAACCTGATGAAACCATTTCCCGGTGAACATTTGAAGGGGACGTTCCAACGCTCATTTAATTACAGATTATCGCGAGCAAGACGAGTAGTGGAAAATGCTTTTGGCGTTATGTCGTCTGTATTTCGAGTTTTGCGAAAGGCCTTGCTTTTGCAACCTACTACTGCTGAAATAATTGTTCTTACATGTTGCTACTTACATAATTTTTTACAAAATACTAAAACAATCATGGGCTGTTATGCTCCCCCTGGACAATGAAGATGTTTCAACGGGCACTTTGGTTCATGGATCTTGGCGAAACGAACCAGAACCTTCATCTACATTTATGAAGTTAAATAGAATTGGTAGAAAATCAACCACAGTAGCACAGGAAGATCGAGAACAATTTGCACATTATTCTTTAGGCCATGGAAGAGTGCCTTGGCAAGACAGAATAGAATAAAATAATATGTTTCATTATAAAGAAATAAAAAAGTTTACTTACTTGTTCTTGAGTATCTCTTGTATGTTTTGGTGTATTCTTGTCTTTTAAAAACATTAAATGTTTATATCCAAACCAATGGGACACGTATAATTCATTTGTTCCTTGGCCAGATTTTGTGACGCGAAATCTGCGAATCTGCGAAAAGTTTAATTCGAATGCCTGAATTAAACTAAACGCATATTGACAAATTTGCGCACGTATACACCGGCGAAACTGTTGACGCACGGTTGGTCAACATTTCCTTTGATGTACCGCCTCGGGAGCGAACATCATGCAACAGTTTGTCAACAGTTGCGCAACTGTTGAGCAACACGTATAAATTGACCCAACTTACGAGTTGATCAACTGTTGCTCAACAATGTTTGCTTAGTCTGTTCCCGCCTTTAGGTTTACAAAATCTCGCCGTGACTCACGCTGCCTCATCTCACGAAGCAGCGTCTCAGCGCCTTGCCTTAGCGTCAGACGCATGAAAGAAAACGATTACATTTAATTTTCATTGTAGCAGATACTTGCGTCAGACGCAGTCCGTCAGCCGCGTGCGTTCGCCGCTTCAAAGGAAACGTACATTATTTAATACCCACAGAGCAGCACGACAACGCGACGCGACGGTCAGAGCGGCAAACAACGCTCTCCCAAGCGTTAAAATTTGAAGCGCCGCGCTGCTGCCTCGATGCGCTGTTTGTGTGGGATTTGTTCCATATAAAAGCATGTATTTTTTAAAAGCAGCATTTGCAGCGATGCGACGCGCTGCTCTGTGGGAATTGACTTTAAATGTACCAAAATAGGAAAAAATCATTACCTAACGTATGTAGTCTTTTAATTAAATTATATCTTTGGCTTTCTATGACACAAGGGAGTCGCCAGAAAATTTCAACCTGTAAAGAGGTCGCGAAATCTTAAAGATTGAAAAACACTGATCTAAGTCACCTGTATTACTTAGATCAGTGTTTTCATCAATACTATTATGTAACCTATTCATGTATTTATAGATACACGTAGTATATACAAGATCTTTATTGATTTTTCCAAATTAATACTTTTAATTTGTTTGATTTTCTAAAAGATTTATTATATAATACAAACGTACTCTAAAGAAAACTTTTAACACGTAATTCTTTGGAAAATGAGAACATGTATGTACAAATTACCTGTACAATTTATTTTTGACTTAGCAATATCTATAAACATTGCGACTATATTATTTTCTGTTGCTGTAGTAGTTCGTGGACTGTATTTCCATATTTTTAAAGAGAGGACATTATTGATTTGTTATTGACTGGCTGGCGGGCGTTGTGAGAGAGAGAGCTCGCTCTTGATTCTCGCGCGGCCTTATATAAAATGCGGGGTTGCCAATCTTCAAGAAAAATCTAACATTGCGAATTAGAACACTGCTACCCGACATAACCGCCGGCCTTGAAAGATTCACAGAAAAATGTTCAAGAGTATCCACAGAGAACACACAGCTTATGGATTGTTCGGCGAAAAACTCCGGTTTACTGTCGACGACTCTGCCCAGCTTCCATTGTAGAGGAGCAACACCATCGTCTTTTAGCACTACCATGGTCCCCAATTCGACATTATGGCAGCGAGCTGCAGTCATTGCCATTTAGATCGCTATTGTAGCGTGGTCAAGTATTCGGTGGCCCAAAGTGTCCACAGATGCTGGATTATTTGTTGTAATTGGTGGTAGTTGTTAAGTCAGTTTTGAGGTATCTCCATAACATTTTTCTCTGGTAAAGCGTCTAAAGCGTCTCCGATTAGGAAATGTCCAGGGGTTAATGCTTGGAGATCGTTAGGATCGGAGGAGAGGGGTGTAATCGGACTAGAATTAAGGACCTTCTTCAACTTGCGAAAAAACGGCTGAGATCCTCAAAGGTAAGTAAATAAATGCTGATTATTCACGTGATATGATGTTTCGCGGATTTTACCGCTGATTCCCATAATCCCACTTGGTGAGATGACCTAGGCAGAATAAATCGCCAATCTATGCTATTTCGCAACATAAAATTCGTTATATTCGCATCCCTCTGAACCTTAGTTAAATCTCTTTGAATTTTCAATAATTCGTTGCTAGCACCAACAAAATTGGTACCGTTATCAGAATAAATTCTCTGACATAATCCACGTGTAGAAACAAACCTTTTAAGACAATTTAGGAAAGAATGAGCGGCGAGATCGCTAACTGCTTCTATATGAACCGCCTTCGTCGAAAAACAAACAAACATACACATATACCCCTTTATGATGCACCTATTTCGAAGCTTACCGTCTTTAACATTAAACAGTCCTGCAAAATCGATTCCACAGATTGAAAACAGTCTATGTGGAGTTACTCTATCTTTGGGTAAATTGCCCATATTTTGATATAAACGACTAGGATTGACCCTAAAGCAAATTCGGCACTTTAAAAGAACACTGCCAATTTCACTCCTTGCGTTAATAACCCAATAAGTTTGTCTTAAAGCAGCTAATATTGTTTGTATGCTCGCATGTAGATGTTTGTGATGTTGGTCAGAGATAATTAGTCTGGTCAGTATATGCTTTTGTGGTAGTATTATGGGATGCTTGACACTATAATGACTATTTGAATGAGATAATCTTCCTTCTACTAAAAGCAATCCATTCGAATAAAATGGATCTAAAGACCTTAATTTACTGTTTTTACCTACACAGTTATTATTTTTTAATGCTACGATTTCTGCTGCAAATTCCTGTTGCTGAGCTATCTCAATAAGTAAGCTTAAAGCTTCATCTAATTCATCGATGGTTAATGATTTGTTTAAAGTCCGTTTTGAATGTCTACATCTAACATTTTTAGAAAATTTAATACACGAGCGTACATGATTCCACTGCTCAATGCGACTAAGAGATTGAATTTCTGCCACTCTATTGGACACAAAACTTTCCAATTATTTGGTTCATCAGACAACCAGGAAAGAACTATAGTGGAGTCCGTCCATGTACAACTATGTCTAAAACCTTTCTACACGGTCAAGCAAGCGTGCCAGCAATAGGGGACCACAGAGCTCCAATCTAGGTAACGAAATAGACTTAAGTGGAGCGACTCTAGATTTTGCGCAAAGCAACCTAATTCGGGTTTCTCCCACGATACTTGTTGATTTTATCGTAACTACCTCCAAATTTGGGTAAACCTATTTGGGGAAGCTTTGCACCAGAAACAAGAAAACCTCCGAGTGGCACATTACCTAAAGGTAACTGAGGGCTATTTTGATTTAAATTTTGTTTGTCTAAATGCTTTTTTGCTAAAGTTACACATGTAAAATATTGTTGTTCAAATTCTTTGTTATTTTCTAAGTCAGATTTGCTCTCGTCTAGTAATTCTAATTCTAAATCGTTTTGCTCATACTGATCTAATAATGGTTCTACTCTTTTAAGGTGCAAGTCTAATTCGTCTAAATCTGATTGTTCATTAAATCTTGACACAAATGCGAAAAAAGATTTTAGATGCAATTTAATTTGCTTGCGGCGTTTAAAAATCTATTAATGTTTTCATCTATTTCTGAACTAATTGTTTTTCTACCTATTTTGTCTAATTACCAACAACGAAATAGTAATATAATAAAAAGCTAACACTAAAATTGCCTATAAAAATGCTAAAGTTCAAAGAAAGGCGACTACCATGCCTGCGCTTATTATTCTAATGAGCAAGAGAGGGCAACTACGCTCAGCTCCCTGTGTTTTCGAGGCGTCGCGTCGGGTCGACTCGTCACCTCTTCGGCGACCAATGCGACGCTGCGCTGCTAAAATCACCTGCGGCAGCCTGGGCCGGGAAGCATATTTGCCAATCCCACCGAATTCAGCATAGTATATTAAATGAAGCGCTTTCATTGGCCGAAAATCTGAGCATGTCACATGATTTGATTTGACATTATCGAAAGAGATGTTGTAAACAACTATCAAATTGTTGAGTATCAATATCGATACTGATGGTAATCGATCTTTTTCGATTGTTAATAAAAGTGTACTCGTATAAACAAGGGTGTTTCTAATTTTTTATAATATAATATAATTGGGATTTCAAATTAAAATTGCAGCGCTACAGTGGCAAATATTGAACTAGTTTTTAGTAGGTACATACTATTTAAATTTGCAAATATTAATATAAAAAAGTACCTATATAATAAGTAATTATTTGGCCTATCTTCTTTTTTATTATTGCTAAACTTTCTTATCATGTACTTAAATGGAGATTTATTGCAATCTTCTCTCGACCTGAATTCTGAGTGCCCTTTTTAACGGATTTATACATATGTTAACGGATATAACTTTTTTTTATTACGATTAATGCCTGCTTCATACCTCTCAATTAAGAATTAAATTAACAATTCAACACTCAACTAAATTAGGACTTAAAAAAGATAAATCCTATGTTTACAACAAGAATGTTACAAGAGAAATCTCTGTGTAAAATTTTTAAATTTCTCTAAGTAAAATTCTTGTTGTAAACATATAGGATTTATCTTTTTTAAGTCCTAATTTAGTTGAGTGGACTTTTGAATTAGGACTTAAAAAAGATAAATCCTATGTTTACAACAAGAATGTTACAAGAGAAATCTCTGTGTAAAATTTTTAAATTTCTCTAAGTAAAATTCTTGTTGTAAACATATAGGATTTATCTTTTTTAAGTCCTAATTTAGTTGAGTTGTTAATTTAATTTAATTCTTAATTGAGAGGTATGAAGCAGGCATAAAAGCCTTCCACAAAACTTGTCTGAATTTAAAGGTCTAACATTAGGTAGGTACATATTTTTTATTCTTATAAGAAATTAAATTAAGTGATTTTTTTTCTGACTTCCTTTTAAGAATACAAATATAGGTATGTATAGGTGTATAGAGTCAAATTGTTAAATTTAGACGAACTTTCCGACGAATGCTTCTATGTATGGTAATACCTACCTATATCACAATAATAAAAAATTAAAATCTGTTGAAAAGGGCACTCAGGTCAAGAGAGAATACAAAATATTTTTTTATTCCAACAAATTTTTTCTATTTTCTTTTATGATTTGCTTGAACACAAGATGGAAGTCCTATAATATATATTCTACCTGTAAATGTAAATGTAAATGTAAATTAAACAAATTTATATAAATAAAAAAATGCATTTAATTTTTTATAGATTTATTATCGAAATTTATTTTTTTTACTTAAACAGGAACATTAATTTAGCTCGCTTTGTCCCCCTAATTGCTTTATTGTCATAAACACAATTTTGTAAATTTTGAGGAGCCTTCCTTTTTCTTGAAGGAAGTGATCCAAAACTGGTATAATTGTGATAATTTAGTTCCACCTTATTCTTTATTTGGCCACTAGGTCGTCCAGCACTTAATTTTCGTTTTCCAGATATACAATGTTTTCTTCTGTCAAGTGCAGTAGGTTGTACACCAATTTTCAATTTATGGCATCGCCGTTGTTTCACAGTTGTTTTAATACTCTTTTCTTTGGGCTTCAGCCCACTATAGGTAGCAAAAGTGTGTAATGCAGATACTAAACCACATTCAGTTGAATATAATTGAGAGTTACTCAACATTTTTTTTACAGCTGGAATAAAAACTGTTGGATTGCATTGAAGACCATCTGTAATTCTTGTGAATATTTTTTTAAGTTGCTCAAGTTCTTCATCTGAAATGACACTGCTAGCGTCTATATGGCTGCTGCAGCTTGCGCTACTAGCTTCTACATTGTTTCTACTGTTACATTGCTGATAACTATGATTTTCTTCTCTATTTACTAAAATAAGATATAAATTTAATGATTTATTCAGAGCAGAGCAGAGCTGGATTGTGACTGCAGTACCCAGCTAAGCTAAAAGCTCACTTCTAAAAGTCTGGCACCCCCTATATTTTATCCCATAAAGTTTAATACAAAATGTTTTGTTTTAAACGTCTATAACACTTGATATAATAATTGAGGTAACGAGACAATTAATTAAAAAAAGAAAATACACACAGAAGAATAAGTTGTAACTTCAGCATAAAAATAAACCTTTACTGTTAGTAGTTAATATAAATAAAATGTTGTTTTATGATAATAAAGTGTATATGATATATGATAATATTTTTGATAATAAAGTTTTGTTTTTATGCTAAAGTTTAAAGTTACAACTTGGTTTTTTTTTAATTGTCCTATCAAGAGTTATAGACGTTTAAAACAAAACATTTTTGTATTAAACTTTATGAAAAAAATTGAGGGGTGCAAGACTTTTGAAAGTGAGTGTACATATAGCTATTGTATAGAAATTAGCTATACCTATATTCAAGTTTTTTTCGCACTAATAAAACAGTGATTTAAGATTGAATACTTATATAGGTACCTAGGTACATAATAATGTAGGTATACATATTTAAATGTAGCTTATAAAAACAAGATTATTTTTTTGACGTAGGTACGATTATTTAGTATTTGCCAAACACTGCATTAATAAAAGCACTGCATAATAAATATTCAATAAATTTAACATCATAGCAAGAAAATCCAGTAATGAGTTAGTAATTTATTAGTGAACTTATTACCTGCAAGGTTATCATCGTCTTCAGGCCCTGCAAGGCTGTTGTGGTCTTCAATTATTGGCTGCGAATGCAGGCTGTTTTCAAGCAGCAGCTCTTCTGTAAGCTTTTTGCCCAGAGGAAAAAACCATTGAGGAGGCGGCAATATACCTTCTGCGATAAAAAATATGTCTTGTTTCACTCTTTCACATACAAGATTATATGATGTGATTATATCAGTTTCCAAACCTAAAATTACAGCCGAGGCATGCTTACACAATCTTCCGTTGCTACCAACAGGACATGAACATACTCCTCTAACAAGATCAACAATGTATGAACATTTCGTTGAACTATTAGTAACATTGTATAAGTTGATAACAGAATCTAATGATATACTAAGAACTTTTGAGTCACTCACTGTTGGTAACATTTTTTTTTAAACTGAATTACAATATCTTCCATTACAAAAATCTACTAAACGTTGTTTTAAATACATTTCATATTTAGTCAGGATAAAATCCACTAACTGGGTTAAATTAAATGCCATCACCCTATCTAAAATACAATCTTTCAAAATTGTAAATACAATTTCAACATAATTTGTGGTATTATTACCACGAGTGGGTAAATGTGAGCGATAACATGCAACCCAGGTTTCTTTGGTTTCCCATAACTTTTGCACATGGGTTAATAAATTGTGGTAAGAGTTTTTTGATGCAAAAGAAGTCATATGTGTCAGATTTTCGTTAGCACTATCTTCAGTGTTTGAATAAAGCAGTTTTTTAAAAATTAAATAGGCCTCTTGCCGCTGATCCTTTTTTATATTATGATTGGGACTACTTAACCAATTCCAAAATGCCTTCAAAACATGAAAATGGCATAATAACTTTACAGATTGAGGAAAATTTTCGTCGAGAGCTTTGATTTCTTTTAAATCATTATCTGTAAGAAATACAATAGGATACTTCCTTGAATAAAATGCTGAAACGCCAAGTAAATTTTGAAAACATTTTAAGGCTTGAGAAAAAACTATTTCTTTTTCTGTGTCAGTTATTATAACTCCCAGGTGAAGACCACCAGCTGCACTTGGAGTTATGAAGAAATAAATTCTATGTCTCTGTTTATCAACACCACCAGAGGCATCCACTATAACTAATTCACTACTCTGCACCGTCTTTTCATGGACACTAAGCATGATTGGAGAGCACAAAACTACATAATAATTTTCTCCATTGTCGCATAATTGAAATTTTGCCTTGCCACCTGTATTTGCCATGTATGCTTCTGAGGAACTTTGAAGATTTTCAAACATTTTCTCACTACTGATTAATCCATATTCTGCTGTAAACTCTTTTGCAAATAATTTATGTACTATTGAAACACTAGGTAAAAACTTCCCATCCGCAGCTATTTCATAATATCTTTCACCATATTCCAACAATAAATCAATTTTATGGATTTGAAGGGCAGATGATGGACTATGACCTTTTCGAAAAAGTTCTAAAAACTTAACCTTCACATCATTTGACATATTATTATACTTCAGGACTGCAGCTGTTCTAAAAGCATGATTGTGGTGATTTTTAAGTGCGACAAATATTAGAAATTCTTGTATTGTACTGTCTACTTTTTCTGCACTAGACTTCCTGACAAATCTAAAAATATAAAGAAAGATTGGGTTAAATAGTTTAAATAATAATAATTCTTTAAAGATAGATACCTATAACATTTCATTGGGTACCTATTTATGTATTACCTAAGGATCTATTATGCCTATGTATATACATATATGTATGTATGGTTTCTTTACATTATGTAACGACAAGAGAAATAAAACCCACCGATCCTTTCAAAGGATATTTTTATTCTCCCAACACAAAATATTTTACCATAGTCACAAAGAATTTATCTGGCCGGCCCCTTTTCTTATCGCACAACAAACAAAGTAGGTAAAAATACCCAAGAAACGAAGAACATGTGGCTCGACCCTTTTCTATGGAAAACTAAATAAACGTATTTACAAGAAATATTTAATATGATACAAGTGGTATGATTATTTTAAATTAGGTAGGTACTTAATTATTAATGTACTAATTAAACTTAAGCTGGAGGATGAATTGTGAAACTTCATCACATTCGGCCATCCTGATAATGCTTTGACGTCCTCGTCTTCTTGTCTCCTCCCTTTCGAACCCAAGACCTATATAAAAAAAACGAAAAACCAAGTAATTGCAATTTAATTGCTAAGATACTTATTGATATTTTATTGATGTTCTTTTTATTTTAATTTACCTATTTCTATGTACACATTATTTGATTATGTATTTTTATTTTTGTTTGTTTTTATTTTATTATTTTTTTTTATTATGTATTACTATTTTATGTGCATATTATTTATATACATATATTTTTTTTATTTTATCTTAAATTAAACTTACAATATAATACACACCCATTTCCATTTTATTTTATGCTCTTTAGAGCTCTTCCATGGTATAGAATATAGGTTTTTATATTATGCTCACAAAGATTTTTTTCTTTTATTTTATTTAATGCTCCAGGGCTTCTTTATTTTAAACTAACTTTCCAATAAATCTAATAGTTCGTCAGTACTATCGATATCACTATCAGATTCATCTTCAGTTATTGCACATGCATAAAACCTTCTCAATTGGTCGACGGGTACCGTAGCGTTATATTTTTTATAACCCTTCATACCTTTTAATGAAGAAATTTCATATCGGTCATTAGCCTTAACTTTAGATATTTTATACGGACCTCCAAATTTAATTGGCGTCTTTTTTGTAACTTCTTTTGTTGACGTGAAGCTACCACTCCACAATACCAAGTCACCAACTGAATAAGAATGTGCAATCTTTCTTTTTTTATCAAATGTTTTTTTCATTTTTTTGGTTTGTTTATCCATGTTTGCTTTTGCTGTTTTATGATCATTCAATCTATTTATTGAGCTACTACCACATTTATTTTCCAAATCGACATGTTTTGGAGATTCAAAACCAAACATAAGTTTGCAGGGAGTAAATCCTGTGCTCACATTTACAGTATTGTTTATACCCCACACTGCATCTGGAAGCACAGAATACCACTCATTCTCCTCATTAATACTAGCATTTATCGCAGATTTCAATGTCAAATTATATCTTTCCACCTGACCGTTGGATCGTGGTGAAGAGATACTATTTAATATATGTTTAAATTGATATTTGAGCGAAAAATCTTTAAAATCTTTACTAGTAAAAGCTTTTCCACGATCCGAAATGATCCTTTTAGGTACTGTAAACATACTAAAAAGATCCTTTAAAATATGAATAGCTTCTCTAGAGTTAGTAGTTTTTGTTGGACGAGCAAATAAAAATTTGGAAAAAGAATCCACTATCATTAATATATAACAAAAACCACCAGAACTTTTAACATACGGACCTAAATGATCGATATGCCATGTATGCAAAGGTTCAGTAGGCTTATCAATGGGATGGAGAAAACCCTGTTTTCTTCCATATTGATCTTTTTTATATTCACAATCTATACAAGAATATATATATTTTTTTATAAAACGGGTCATGCCTTTAAACCAAAATTTACTTTTAATTAAGGACTCACACTTTCGATATCCCATGTGCCCAATTTCATCATGATACTTTCGTAATAAATTAAACCTTGCAAATTTAGGTATTACCAATTTTTCCTTTTTATCCGCTGTTACTCTATATAATCTATTATTTTTAATAGTATATATATTTTTTAATTGCTTATCACAATCTTTTTGAGCTAACTTATTAAATATTGTTTTTAGAGTGTCATCTTGATACTGAATACACATGAACCAATCATCAGAACTAATAACACTAGATATGTTACGACTAAGTGCGTCGACGTGTTTCATTTTATTTCCAGGTCTGTGCTTAATTTCAAAATCAAAGTCCTGAATAGTTAGCCACCAACGTGCCACACGTGGTAGCATGTCACGTTTGGTGAATGTAGAACGAACAGCAGCACAGTCTGTTACAATTGTGAAATGCATTCCTACCAAATAAACTCTAAATCTTTTAATGGATTCCACTATCGCAAGTGTTTCTAATTCATAGAAGTGATAATGCATTTCGTCTTGAGATGTCATTCGACTATAATACATGACAGGTTTAAAATTGTCTGCATGTTTTTGTAATAAAATAGCAGCTATACCCCTACTACTAGCATCCGTATGCAATTCAGTTTCTAAATTTGGGTCATAGATACAAAGAAGAGGTGTTGAGGTGAGTCGAGTTTTAATATCATTAAATGCTTTATCCTCAATAGATGACCACTGCCATTGACTGGATTTTTTTAAAAGATTAGTCAATGGTGCTACAATAAGTGCATGGTTTTTAACAAATTTGCGGAAATATGAACTCAAACCCAGAAACTGTCTTAATTCGTGCAAATTTTTAGGTTTCGGAAAATTTGATACCGCTGAAATTTTATGTGAACCTGGACGTATACCATTTTCGTCTATTTCATATCCAAGATAGTCGATGCTAGTTTCAAAGAAAAAACATTTTTCTATGTTTAGTTTTAAATTTGCAGATTCTAATAATTTCAAAACTGTTTCCAGCATCTTAAGGCCTTCCTCAATCGTTTTGCAGGAAATCAAAATATCATCTAAATACACACTAATATTTCTGTGATACAGTAGGTCAGAAAATAGATTATTCAATAGTCTTTGGAAAGTTGCTGGCGCATTTGACAATCCAAATGGCATACGTAAGAATTCATATTGCCCGTCCTGTGTCACAAAAGCTGTTTTACTTATGGAATTTGATGAAATCGGTATTTGGTAATAACCCTGTGTCATATCTAAACTTATAAAATATTTTTGACCTGCAAGACGACCGATTTGGTCCTCTATATGTGGAAGAGGATACCGATCCTTCACAGTAATAGAATTTAATTTTCTGTAATCAATGCATAATCTATGATCACCATTTTTCTTTTTTACCAAAATGGCTGGACTCGAATAGTTGGACCAAGATTTTCGTACAATTCCATTTTCTAGCATTTCTTTAACTTTTTCACGAATAATATTTTTTTCATTTTCTGAATAGCGATATGGACGATAAAATATGGGTTCTTTTTTTTCTAAATTTATTTCAAATTCTATTAAATGTGTCACACCTAATTCAGAACTGTTTTTAGCAAAACAATCTTGAAATAAACTCAACATTTCATAAAATGTTGTTAAATTTGGTTCTTTTAAGACTTCTAGATTTACTTTGACATCCGATAAATTTAAAGACCACAAAAATTGCATTTTACTTTTAAAAATATCGTTTAAATCTAAAAGTTCAATGTTATTAGCTCTACCTAAAATTTTACCTTTATACAAATTAAGTTTGTTTGTACCTGTATTAGTAACATTAATAAAATTATTTGAATTGTTTATGAAACAGGTAGGAATGGAATAGTGCTCCAAATAAAAATCTTGATTTTTTGCTGAAATAGATAAACATTTAAGGCTATTATGTACATTAACTGGAACTAAAGAGGTACAAAATGGTTCTATAGAAATATCTTTTTCTAAAATGAGTGGATACCTAACATTTAAATTAGGATTTATTTTATTTAAAATAATTTTTTCTCCTTGAATGTTTAACATTACCCCCTTATTATTAATTATAGGTTGACCAATTATTACCTCAATATTACCCATATCAATATCTACAAAATGTAAATCTGAGCTAATAGTAAAAGTACTAAATTTAAATTGCACAGAACTCATCCCCTTTGGAAAAATTATATTATTACCAAACCCTTTAATAAATATTTTAGAAGGTTTTAATTTTATATCCAGTTTTTCTACAAGAGAAAAATTAGCTACGTTTACCTGACTGCCTGTATCTAAATAACCTTGGCAACTAATATTGTTTATGCAAACATTAATATTATAGCTATTATTTGGTACTTGCCTCTGCAAAAGCTGTACTTTGGCTGGATTTAAATGCCAACAATCCTCCTTAATGTGTCCTTTTCTGCCACAGTGCGTACATTCTTTTGGCTTAGATTTAACATTGGTACAACTCGATATTTTGAAATCCTTGTTATTTTTGTTTGACTCGCCACTTTTATGTAATCCCGAGGGTCCTGCATTAGCATCCCGAAAAAAACAGTTTCGCGACAAGTGCCCACTTTTTTTACAAACGAAACATTTGATATCCGTGTGACCGTGTGACCGTATTTCACGTTTTAAAATTGGCGGCGGCGTATTGTCCAATTTGCAAAGAAATCCCGAGTTTTAAAATTGGCCGATTTTGCTGTAGCTTGATGTTCAATAGGAAGCCCATCAATAACACATAAAGTGGCATTTAAATCTGAAATATCGCATTTTCTTGTTAACACACACTTTGAATAAAAATAGTGAAGCATCGTCTCATTCGGTCGTTTTTTTCTTTCAATCATTTTTTTCAAGTTTTAAATTATCCATATAATTTTCGTTTGATGGAAATGCCTTTAATAATTCAGTTTTCCAATCCGCCCATGATTTATCATAATCTCGTAGACCATTATACCATATTTTGGCTATACCTGCTAATTTAGATTGCATAAAAAACGACTTTGTGACGTCATTCCATTGGTATATCTGGCCAAGTTGCTCAATTTTATTTAACCAATTTTGGGAACTCATATCACCAATTTCAGGATCAAAAATCGGAACAATATCACTTTTTGTTAAATTAATATTGTTATTTGATGTTGCGTTACTTAAACCACCAGGATGAGGATAATTTAAAGGTTGCTGCAACGGCTGCATTTGACTCATGATTTTACCCACCTTTGTTGCAATTAATTCTTCAATCCTGCGTTTTTTTGCTTCTTTTCTATTTTGTCGGCTAGATTTAGCATCCTCGCACTCGCTACCCGAAGAACAATCATTTTCTTGGTCACTGTTAGTGTTCCGATTAGCTGACACAGCCCTTTCCAACTGTATGTGGCTAAATCTTTTGCGTCTCCGCGATTGTGACGATGCACTACGATTATCACTCTCGCGTTCATCACTTAAATTTTCGCGGTCACTCATAGTCACTGCTAAATTAGTCTATTATTTATCGCGTGGTAAATAACTGTCTAAAACGACAAAAATAAAAAAAAAAATCCATCCCACTTCTGAATTGTAACGACAAGAGAAATAAAACCCACCGATCCTCTCAAAGGATATTTTTATTCTCCCAACACAAAATATTTTACCATATTTACAAAGAATTTATCTGGCCGGCCCCTTTTCTTATCGCACAACAAACAAAGTAGGTAAAAATACCCAAGAAACGAAGAACATGTGGCTCGACCCTTTTCTAAGGAAAACTAAATAAACGTATTTACAAGAAATATTTAATATAATACAAGTGGTATGATTATTTTAAATTAGGTAGGTACTTAATTATTAATGTACTAATTAAACTTAAGCTGGAGGATGAATTGTGAAACTTCATCACAATTACCTTTGCACAGTTAGAGATAGTTCAGCTGAACAATTTGTGTTCTTGGTGGTTCTTACATGCTTTGCCCTTCTGTCAGTGGAATGTTGACACCTTAGAGCTATTCTGAATATATTGACTTTACCTGAATTGGGATATGTTCTTAAAATACGCCATGAAACATCATTGGCATCTGAAAATTCTTTTAGCCACACCTAAAAATATCAGGTTTTGATTAATTAATGAAATATGTCCAAGCCAATAATCCTAAACTAGACCTACCTCTGCAGAATCTTATCAATAACTTCTTTAATATAAAAAGTAGTAGTATTCATTGTAGTTACTTTTGCCTTATAACTATAACTAGCTGGAAGAATTTCTGCTACATCCATAGTAATTTATTTAAAATCACCCTTTCTTTTTTTTTTAGTGTCTTCAATCTGGTCTGCACAAATAATTATAACTTATTAATAGGTACCTACCTAGGTACCTAACTACTTTATTATTCAGCAACAAAAATTATAAAAAGAATATTTTTTTAATGATTCAAACATAAACACAACAACACAACTCCAACGAAACATATAACCATAGCATATAACACAACAATAACCTCAATTTTCTAGGCCAATGAAATCGCACATTAATGTCCTATGTTGAACTCGGTGGGATTGGTAAATATGCGGCCGGGAATGCCGGGATAAAATACTAAGGGGCCCATTCACTATAGTCGGATTACCGAACAGATGGAGTAAATGATGTGCGCGAAATATAGGCCCGCCCGCGTAATTACTATCTATACTATTGTGCAGAGCCTGTCAGCTCTGTAAAAGAGTAGACTTAGTAATAGCGAAGAACGCAGTTTTAAGGATTTCTAACCATACTAGAGTGCAACGCGAGCCAGCTCTGGGCCATAGTACAGATAGTAAATGTGTAATTGGCATTATGTATTAGTTTCATACTCTTAAATATACTCGACCACAGATCCCGATTATTATTTTCCAATTATTGCAAGGCGACAAGACGTGTACTTACAAGATGAAGATGTGTACTTAAAGACATAATTATAAAAAGTATATGAAAAAATCTAAACATATTATGTATAAAACACTTAAATGTTTTTTATAATAGGTATGTCTTTGTGTGTATGTACTTAATAACAATTCTTAAAACATTTTAAAATCTTTATTTACATTTTTACATCATATGTATAATATATAAGTACAGGGTGTCTCGAAAACATACCGACAAATTTTAAAGGTGACTTTACATTTAACACTTATTGCATGATATTTATGTCAGACACTAGTTCTGAATAATGAAACGGTGTTGGAAGAAATTAAAGCAAACTTTTTTTTAGTAAACATATTAAGTACGTATATCCTTTAACATATTTTAAAGTTTATCGGTATACTTTCGTGACATCCTGTGGCCGCATTTTACATTAAATTACATTTATATTAATGTGATTTTGCATTTTGTCTATTTTCAGATATAGCATCCTTTAATGATCGAAGATGTTTGCATTTTCTTACAGTAATTTCATTTTTAGCAGGCCTCCCAGCTTGTATTCTTCTAGATCCAGATGCCAGTCCTGGTCTTTGAGTCGACGAATATTCTTCATTTTTGAAAATAAAGTCATTACCTCTGCAGGCGCTTTAATCCTCTCCAATGACTTGTTCAAACGTATTATCATATTTGTTGCTTCAGGGGTATTTTCGCTTTTCATTATTTGAACAATATTCAGGAGATTATCACTCAACGTTTGCATAGCAATTTCACGTTTCATATCAATACTCTGAGATTCAATCACTGAAGATGTTTGTAAAGCAATAGCACTTGATGGAAGGTCCTCTATTTCATCATGTAAACTGTTACCTTGAGTGAAACATGATATTTCATTGTCAGTAAAAGAGGTTGCCATCATGTTTTCAAAAAAAGTTGTATCAATATTCTCTCCCATAGCCAATTTAGCAAAGTCTTTCCGGTCATCTGATGATAGTCTTGGAATAATATAGTAACTTAAAACATGAAAAGCTTCTTCCACAGTGCAAATGTGTTGTGTAAATGTGTACAAAATTTTCCGCCTACGCCTGACGGGCAATCACACATCCCAAAACATTCATGAACGCTGACAGTATACAATAATTTATCATCGCAGCTTGAAGAAACTAAATATTGACTATTTGATATGTTTTTGACCAGAAGATCTTTCGCTTTCTGCTTTAATTTGGAGTAAACCAAATCATTTTTATTTTTCCTATAATTTGCAAAAAATAAGAGTCGTTTCCTGTGATTAGTTTCAAAAACTTTTCAAACAAAATCGAGTAATGCGCAAGCGTTAAATGCTTTGCATCTTTGTAATACTAAATCCTTGAAGATCTTTATAGACGCTTCACAATAGTTATTAGTATTATTACTCCTTGTGATTTTATCCGTTCTAAAAGCATATGCCCATTCATGTTTCCTTTTATATAAATCATCTATGTGCTTTTTAAGATTTTCGTATTTTGTCATAAAGTCACTGTTTATGAAACTGTGATAGTCATACTCAAATTCTTCTATACAATTTAAGTAAATAATTTTTTGAAAACATTTCATAATTTCTTTTCTATCATTTTTGTCAATTTTATGATTGCTATCCCAAAGCCAACGCCAGAACGCTTGGCAAAAATGAAAAGTGCAAAGTAGCAGTATGGAATTGGGAAATACAGCGCAAAGAGCATTTCTCTCCGCAGACGAATCATCAGTCATAATTATGACAGGAAAACCTTTTTTACCAAAGCCTGCATTACCCAAATTTTTCTGCAGTAACGAAAAGATCATGGTATAATTTGCTTCGCTTTGTTCTATGTGTATTATGCACGCTAAAGGTATTGCCCCAATTTTATGTGCAGCGAAGACAAAGGTCACGCAGGAATTCATTTGATCGCAAGAACCGCTACTATCAATAAAAACCATTTCACTTGTAAATTCTCTCTCATGAGCTCTGGCCATTATAGGGGTCAGTAACACAATTATCAATGGTTCTTCATTTATATAGACTTTTATTCCCAAATCTTCATAGGCTTTTAATTATTTTTTTTATAATTGTCAATATACTTTGGTTATCTCGTTGACCAAAATTTGTTTTCCTAAAATAAAACATATTAATAAAAAGCAATTGATTATATTATGTATTTTCTTTCACTTTCTGCTTTTTAAATCTCACTTTTTACATGTCTATTATTTACAAACAATTTGAAAAAAGTTGGAGTGGTTTTTAGGCAACGAATTTGTCAGGAGTAGGTTTTTAAAAATTATTTTGGGTAGTAGTCTCATGACTATTAAAAACCCATTTTTTTAAAATTTTTATCTCTACAAAAATAAAAACGTTATAGCCTGTGATGTTAATAATTGTGGGACACCCAGTATACATAATATAGGAAGCAACTTACCGTCATTCTTCATGCAAGTTATAAATTTGCCGTTCATTAGGATTGATTTGAGGGTTTGAAATAACCTTCACAAATTTTTCCTCATTTTCAGTTTCTTGAAGTGTTAATTCATGGTACGATTTTGGACAAGATGGTGTCATGCCTTCGTTGAAATATATCCAGAATATTTGTTTTATTTCATTTGTTAGGCGCAAACTTGTATCTGATGAGTGTGTTTATATTTGATCTGAAATAATAATTAACTCATCTTATTTATCAATAAAATGTTTTCGGAAGCACGGTTTTGGAATTTTTAAGGCTGCAATTTTGTTAAAGAAATATTTGAAAAAAAAATGACATGACGTCACGTCAAAAATTACTATTGAAAATGCCTTGTTCCTATGGCAACAAAGAAAAATATTTTATTCCAGGGCCTATGGTTGTAAATTTATTGTTTAAAATTAGGAAGAAACTTTACTTATTATTTTACTTGTTGTCAAAAATAGGTCAGATTTACGCACTGTATTTAAAAAGGTCAACTTTACGAAATAAAAAGCGTTCGTAAAGTGAATACTTTATGCGCGGTAGAAGAAAAAAAATTAAAAAACACCTACACTTATAACGATATTTAATCCCTTCCTTAGCAAATCGTCATTTTTTATGGTATTTTTGTTAATTTTTTTAAATAAAAATGAAATAGTTGCCTCACAATTCTCAGTTTCTAACTCTGCTCTCACTTCTTTTATTGCACTTCACCTTATTGAAACTGCTATGGTGACATTTAAATACCTTCTTATACTGGTATTTTTGAAGGGTAGGAAATGTATATCTCACAATCCAGTTCGTGCTAGTTATGGTACTAAATTTATTAATCCAGTTATTACACCACTCACTGTCAAGTAATTCCCCTTCATCACTTTTTTTTTTGCTTCTTATAGTTAAGGAATAATTATTTTCATTTTCATAACTGTTATTGAGAACCACATCCTCTCAGTCTATGATTTTTAGAATATTATTTGGATATTTATCCATTTTAATAACTTGATTCATCAACACAAATAAACAAGAGCACTCACAGCTGCACTAGTCGGTATAAAAAAAATTAGATTAATAAGAGATTATGTTTACGTTTATAATACGAAGTAACTAAAGGCACGCTAGCGTGCCGCATTCTAATTTGGTCCAGGTACGCAAACACGTCACTCATTACGTCACGCACATGTTTATGATTTGAAACGCGCTTCGGCAAATGTTATCACAAGTCCGTCTGGCCTAGTGGTAAAGCCCCCTGACAAAAACAAAAATTCCCCGATAAACATGTGTACAATCCTGCCACCAAATATGCACCTAAAGAATAATATAAATCACGCCAAGTCTTCGCGCGTGAAAAAATAAATCGTGATCTGTAGTCGAGTATCCTTAGGGGTACACACACCATGCGTATTATAATTACTACCTATACTACGGCCCAGAGCTGGCTCGTGCTGCACTCTAGTAAGGTTAGAAATACTTAAAACTGCGTTCTTCCCTATTACTAAGTCTACTGTTTTACAGAGCTAACTGGCTCTGCACAATAGTAATACGCTAGATAGTAATTACGCGGCCCGCCCATCGATGCAACCTTGGCAGATTTAGACGAGGATAATTATGCCTCTTTATTTTAAATTATTTTACCGTACAGCTTTGCTTTGAAAGCAGCTTTTTTTAAGATATAATACGGTCGCCTGTAAAATGGGTCCAAACCGATTTGGGGTTGTGCCAGGTAATGATATAATAATCCCTTTTAAGTATTTTGTTATATTAATATATTGGGGTTTACCGAAAAGGGATAGGTAATCATTTTAAGTAATCGTGCCAGGTCAAACATTTAAGGTACGGTCTGTTTTGGGCGAGTAATGGAGGCGATTAAACGATGCGTTTAATCACTTACGTCTAATCGCCTCTGGTGGTCTGTATTCGTTGATAGCGTCAGTATTCGGTTAGTCTCCAATCAATCAGTAGTTTTTTAAAAACCGTCTTAAAATGAGTACACGTGAACTTGTGATGGCAGCACAGTTGCTTATGGAAGAAGAAGCGGATGATGACATTTTGGTATTATCATTATTGCATAAAAGGTGTAGAAAGGTTCATAACATGTTTGTTCAAAGAAGAAAGGAGGGATGTTTTAGTACTCTGATAATGAGACATTTAATTGATGACGAAACCAAATTCAGAGAATACTTTAGGCTTACTAGATATCAGTTTAATGAACTTTTTAACCTTGTATCCGCTGACATAAAAAAATCTCCTACTAAATTTGTTAGAAGACCAATTACAGCTAAAGAAAAGCTTGCTTCGGTGCTAAGGTATTTCATGGTGAGAATCTGTTGTAATAGATTAAACCGAATTTTCTTTTAGGTTCTTGGCTACAGGAGAATCCTATCGTTCCATGGCATTTAATTATAGAATTTCCCATAATTACATTAGTGTTTTGGTACGAGATGTTTTGAAAGTGCTATATAACAAGTTAGTGCCCGTGTTCTTGAAACAGCCCTCGAAAGAAGATTATCTTAGAATAGCTGGGCAGTTTGACGAGAAATGGAATTTCCCAAATTGCTGCGGAGCTATTGACGGAAAACACGTGCGTATTATTTGCCCACAGAACTCGGGCAGCTTGTTTTTTAACTACAAGTCATTCTTTTCTATTGTGTTGCTGGCGATTGTTGACGCTGAATATAAATTTGTATGTATTGATGTTGGTTCATATGGAAAGGAAGGGGACAGTAATATCTTTAATAAGTCGTCTATGTTTCATCTTGTCAATAACGATAAATATATGCCAGAGGACAAACCTTTACCAAATTCAGATATACGATTACCCTATGTTATTCCTGGAGATGAAGCATTTAAACTCTCAAAACATCTTCTTCGTCCATATCCGCGAGATCAGGCTAACATTAATATACAAAAGCGTGTCTTTAATTACGGCCTGTGTCGAGCACGAAGAACTTCAGAAAATGCATTTGGATTACTGTGTCAAACATTCAGGATTTTTTACACGCCAATTGCTGTACAATCTTCCACAGTAGATCTTATAATAACCATTGCATGTTGCTTACACAATATGATAAGAACTTCTAGTCAAAGTTCTATAGAAGATATTGACTATGACATGCCCAAGGACAACATGATTAGATTAAATCCCTCGGGCGGAAGTTCAACTGTTGAAGCATTTCAAATTAGAAATAGGTTTACAGAATTTTTCAATAGTCAAGAAGGCTCGGTGACCTGGCAGCTAAAGCACGTAACGGCAACAGATAATTAGATTTAGTTACTCTACAATCTTGAGTTAAATATCTTGTAATATTTTATTATGAAAATAAACAAATAAAACTATTACCTATCTAGACACACGTTTTTTATAACTCAGTTAAATTATAATTACTAAAAAGATCTGCGCAATCGGTAAATGCTTGAGAGTCCTGGATATCACATGAAGATTCTGTTGTACTATCGTAATTGTAATGAGCTGATGTAAGAGAGGCACGTGAAGTGGAGGGAGTGGGACGGGATCCTGTTTGCGACATTTCCAATTCCATTCGAGAAATCAAGTCCAGTGTTTCTTTCTTTGCTTTGACTTGTAAATGAGGTGGAAAGGTGATAACTGTTTCAGCCATGCTCGCAAAAAAAGTTTTGATTGGATGGTTTTTGCCTGAAGAGGCAAATGATTCTTTTATTTCCTTAAACACGAGCTGTCTCTCGTTTTCTCTCTTGTTTCCAAGTGTTTCCAAAAGCTGCTCATTACCAATATGTTTCTTCTTTCTTTGGGGGCCTTCATTTATCTTTGTATCTATTTTTCCTGCACAATATGTCTCTTCTTTCTTGGTGCACCTTCATTTATACTTGTATCCAAATCTTGTGATTGTGGAGAATTAATTTCTGCCGTTGTATCGTCCTCTGCAATATCTTCCTTTTCTTCACCTGAAAAAACTTCTTGTGATTGTTCGGTTAATGTTTGCTTAGTTTCTGAATCACTTGATGCGCCTGCTTCTTCTTCTACTGACACATTGCATAAAGTTCTAAAAAACCATATATGACATGAGCTATAATAAAGTAGGTAGGTATATAAAAATGCTTTACTTTATATTGGATCTGGTTTGCTCTAAAAAGTTAAGAGCATTCATGTGCACCCATGTAATTGTAGCCTTCGCTGAGGAACCAGTGCTTTGTTTCATATCCTTCTTCTTTTTCCAATAAACATCTTTTAAACTTTTCCACCGAGTCTTGCATTCAGTGACTGGAAATAATGTACGACATGAAAAAGTTCGAATTATATTAGTAGTTAATAGCTTAGTTTACACCAAAAAAAAACTATACTTGGGTTTTAAATTTGTTGTTTCGGAAAAAAAAACACAATTATATATATTGAAAGAAGTGTATAAAAATGATACGCAGTTTAAGATTTTAATAAAATTCCCTAATTGAAATGTAATTTGTTTTGACACAAAAGCATATCCTATATATACAGGCAGTACTTTTGTTGTTTATTAAATTTAGTATTCCGAAGAAAAATGTAATGCCACAAATATGTATGTAAATATTTTATGGGAAAAAAAAGTAAACAAAAGGAAAATAATGTTATACATTAAATAAACTTACCGCTTTTGTCTATGTTTTTTGATATTATTTTCCAAATATTATCCCGTACATTTTGATCCTTATATAATTTATGATTTAAATTATACAATGTTGGATGAGTTGACACTTCGTAAATCAATTTTTCATCTTCCGCTTTGGAGAATCGAAGTCTGTTACCTTTGTTGGAGCTCATTTTGCAGCCACACTCACGAGCGATTTAACAAACGCGCGCGAAATACGAACGTTGAACGACACGGAGACTTTTTAAAAACAATTTATTTCTAAAAGTACAAACTGACAGTATAACATGCAGCAACAGAAACAATGAGATGAAGCGACTTAAAATCTAAGGTTTATATAATGCAAAAAGTACTGATGTAGCCAACCACGCAAGTGGGTAGATTTACAGTGGAGAGTCAGCTCTTCTTAGGCATATAACTCCTCCCTCCTTAAGAGGCAAACATAATGGAGTGTGTTTGCTCTCCTGGCTCTTCAGGGTTGGAAGTGGCAGGTCCAGGTTTTGGCTTCTGGCATCTTGGAAGCAGCTTCTTCTGGGCAACCACTAGTAAAGTTATGATTATAATAATGACAATAATCAGGGTACTGTTGATTATTGTTGAAGTCTGGATCGGTGAAACGTCGTCAATGGGATGTAGCTGGTTCGCTAGGCTCCTAAGTTCATATAAGTCTTGTATGTTGACTTGACTTATATTGGGTAACTTGTAAGGTCTGGATACTTGGGGTTTGTAGTCCTGGATTTCTGGTAGTACCAAAGGTTTCCCTTTTACTAGTTTGATATCGTTGGAATATGTTTTTCCATCAAGCTTTATTCCGCAGTTTGCAGGAACTTGGATAAGGGTAGGTTCTTCCAGAGTTACATATTGGTCCGTCGTACATTTGGTAAGGACTTGTGTGTTTTTGGTTGGGATGATTAAGAATTGTCCTTGAGTAACTTGTTCAGCTAGGGGTTGAACAAGATGGGTTTGCAGGGGTGTGCAACTTGTTGGTGGACGTTTTTCCAACAACTCAATAGTGCAACTATCCTGAGGGTAAAAGTTCTCTAGGCAGTAGAATGTTTTCTCGATTTCTGGGCATAAGCTGTCTTCGAATTGGATGTCGACTTCTTCTTGTGCCAGGTAGGGGTATTTTGGAATAATGACGGAATTGTTTTGTATGATAGGAAGTAGGTGGTGGAAAGTGGCTTGTTTAAGTTTTAATATAGGGACATGAATTGCGAAAATTATTTTATTACTTGAAAAACTTACTTGTGTTCCAAGGAATTGATAGTACGAAAGAATGTTCTTAAAATTTGGCAAAGCTCTAGGATCGTAAATAGTTTCCAAGCATTCCATCATTTCTCTGATTTCGTTTACCGAAATTACAGAATTGTGTACAGCATTAAGCTTTGCGAAGGTGATGGCGTTTTCTAGGTTATCCAAAAAGTTTATTAAGTTTTGGCAATCTAAATTGATTTGAGAAATTACACCTTCGAAAGAAATATAAAGATATGTATTATTTATTTCATTTTCTATATACATTTGTAGCATGTTGATCCCTTTTTCTAACTTAATTTGGTTATTTATAAGACTAGATATTGTGGAGTTATAGTTATCAATAAGTTTCTTTGACAATGACATTTGCGAGTTTACCGTCTTGAAAAAATTGTCTTTATCTTTTTGCAAACTTATTATCGCGTCAGTATAGTATTTTTCATCGTCGGCATCAAGGGTGCCAAATAACCATTTGTTTATTTTCCCTACTATGTTGAGCAGACCTCTTTTAGTCCTGCCTGTGGGTTCAAGATTTAGCAATTTACTTTGAGTAATATTAATTAAATACTCGGTTCTGAGTATTAAGCCATGGGTTAGGCCAATAAAATTTAAGGGATGATTCGATTTTCCTTTAGAGGTTTGAGCCTTTAATTTGTTAAAATATACTTGTATATTATTTAGTTGTTGTTTTAGCAAGTGTGTGTCAATAAAATGGAGAAAGGTGTGTTTAGTGTAAATTATCTTAGATGGTCCTAATGAAATAGGGAGAATGGGGTTTTTGATAGGGGTTAATTTAACGTCGTCGCTGTGTGTCAGTTGAAGTACCTGCGTTATCAGTAGTGTCAGTATTGGAAAGATCTTCAGGTCCATTTCTGTCCTGTAAAGATTGATTTTGTTTAATTTTTGGTCTTCGTGCGAAGTTTTTATGATAAGTTCCCGAGTTAGTTTTTAACTTTATAGAGGACTGATCTTTTATTATAGTTTTCCTGAATTTAGGAAGGGCTTTACTTCGTAACTTAGTTCTAATGTAAGCGGGCTTAGACGCGTCGAATTTAGGGGTTTCTTCACGACTTTCATTTCTTTTAGATATGATCCTTTCTTTAATAGCTTGGTTGTTTTCTGCTATTTTATCGTAAATCTTTTAACATTTTTCTTTATGATTTTGAACATAGTCGGAGACAATTATGTGGTCGTTAAGATCGAAAGGATTAGTATCATTTATGTGACCTTTGATAATTTCGAAAGGAGTAAATTTGGTTACGCTATGAATGGAATTATTGTAACCTAGGATAGCACGTTTCATAAGTTGCTCAGTTGTGAGGCGATTTTGTTCCTCTTTAAGACAACGATAACCTTCGATTATGGAAGAATGGAATCGTTCCACAGGAGAGTTAGAGTTGCTATTTTTAGCAGTAGTGTAATGCAATTCTATTTTATATAATTGACAAAAGTCTTCGAAATCCTTGTTTTTGCATTCGGTTCCACGATCACATGTGATTTTAAGAGGTAAACCATGATGGGGGATGAAGTTTAGGAAACACTCTATGATGCTTGGGCCTGTTAGGCTTTTAAGATGATAAGCTTGTCCATATCTAGAAAAAGCGTCGATTATTGTCAAGAATGATTCATTATTGATTTTGAACGAGTCGATATGAATTTGTTGGAACGGTTTCGAGGTAGAAGGGGTCAGATTGAATTTTATGGCGGGTGGATTCCTGTCATATTTATTCTTTTGACATATCTCGCAAAGATTAACATATTGTTCGATATCTTCAACCATTTTGGACCAATAAAATCTAGCAGTTAGAGCACATTTCATTTCTGAAATTCCTCTATGGCAAGTCTTAGTAGTGTGATAGAGTCTAAGTTTGTCTTGCTGATCGTCCTGAGTTTCGATATCTTCTAGGAATATCGTACTTTGAACAAACTTAAAGGAGGAGTTTACAAAAAGTTCTTGTATGGTTCTTGTAAAGGTTTGAGCTAGAGTTTCCGTTCGAAAATAAAATGCGTATAAACGTTTTGGCTCGATAAATTCTTTCAAGAATCGAATTATATTAGGAATTAGGTTATTTCTAGGGATGACTACTAGAATCCTGGTATTTTGAAATACCTGTGAAATTTGGCATTTGAGTGATTCTATATCACCTTCGGTAAGGAGAACTTGGTTTTTATACCCGTTGAGTATTCTTTCGGTAAGTGGAAAATTAAAAATTGGGTTTTCAAGAGATGTATGTACAGTCTCTAAGTCTGAATTGTCTAATTCGGGATTTGGGGAGAATTGTCGTGATTGGGTCAAATCTTCAATAGTTCCTCTTGGTGAAACTCGAATGTCTTGTAATATTTTTATTTTACTCGACTTTTTAGTGCCAAGGATGGATGCTAGTTCATCGTCGTCAAGTACAGGTAGATCGTTTGATGCTCGTAAAAATCGGTTTATTGTTTCGTCTATATCGCTATGTTCGTTTGCAATAGAGGAGGTATCTAGGGCATTTAAATCTATGGGTTTTTTAGTTTCTGGATTCCTTGAAAGAGCGTCGGCAGCTTGGTTTTGTTTGCCTTTTTGATATTTAATGAAATAATCAAACTCTTCGAGTTTGAGTCGCCATCGAACTAATCGACTATTTGGTTCTTTAAGGGAGTAAACCCACACTAGGGGTTTATGATCACATAGTATGGTGAATTTATGACCGAATAAATATGGTCGAAAGTATTTACAACCAAAGACTATGGCTAAAAGCTCTTTCTCGATGGTGGAATAATTTGTTTCCGCTGGGTTTAAAGTGCGGGAAGCATAACTAATTGGGTGTCCATTTTGAGACAATATGGCACCAATGGCGTAATTCGAAGCATCTGTTGTAAGTTCGAATGGTTTTGTAAAGTCAGGGTAGGCTAATACCGGCTCTGAAATTAAAAGGGATTTGCAAAGTTTGAAACAATCAATAAATTCTTTATTGTGGATTACTTTTTCGTTTTTCTTCAAGCATTGGGTAAGGGGTTTTGTAATTTTTGCAAAGTTTTTAATAAACTTGCGGTAATACCCAAGTAGGCCTAGAAATTGTTTAATTTCTCTTGGAGTTCGAGGGATTGGAAAGTTTTGGATTGCTGAAATCTTTCTGGGGTTAGGTTTAATTCCTTGAGGTGTCACAACATGACCTAGGAATTCAACTTCTTTTTTGAGGAACTCACATTTATCGATTTGGATTTTTAATTTGGCTTCTCTTAATTTAGAAAACACAAGTTTGAGGTTTTGAAGATGCTCTTGGAGGCTTGTACTGAAAATGATGATGTCGTCCATGTATACCATGCATACTTTATTTTGAAGATCTTTTAGAACTTCGTCCATTACACGTTGGAAAGTACTAGGGGCATTTTTAAGGCCGAAGGGCATCCTAAGATATTCATAGTGCCCGTTATCTACAGAAAAAGCGGTTTTTTGGATTGAATTCTGTGCCATTTCAATCTGATGAAACCCGCTGGCTAAATCAAGGGTGGAAAAGTATTGTGAACGTCCTAGTTTGTCAAGTATGTCAGTGATATTAGGGATTGGATAACGGTCGTCTATTGTCTTTTCATTGATTTTACGGTAATCAATGACAACACGCCATTTTTGTTGATTGGATGCGTCTAATTTCTTAGGCACGATCCATATAGGGGAACTCCATGGACTAGTAGAAGGTCGAATTATTCTTTTCTCGAGCATATCATTTATTTGGGATTTTATTTCATCCTTGTGGACATAGGGGTATCTGTATGACTTAGTGTGTACAGGGACCTCATCGCTAGTTTTTATTTCATGCTTTACTTTGGACGTAAAGGAAAGTTCGTCTCCTGGTTTATAAAATATATCTTTGAATTCGGTGCATTAATTAATTATAGCAAGCGATTCTTCAGAGTTCATATGCATTGAACGAATAAGATTTTTTATATCGTTATTACATGGTGAATTTTGAAAATATTTGTTTTTTGAAATTTGCTTAATACATTCGTATGAGAAAAATTCAAAAGTGTCTGATTCAAAAGGTTCGACATTAATTGGTCTGTTTAAAGTTGCATTAATAATCTTATCAGTATTGTTTATTATTTCAAGGGTTGCATGACCATTTTTTGCACAGCTAAGTGTCTGTGGGATAAAGAGCTGATCAAAGTACATGGAAGGTACTAATATTTCGCCTTCGTATACAGAAACAGGTAGACTTTTTAATGTGCGTTCGTGAGGGTTCAAAGATAAGGTGATGTTAACGTCCTCGGGTCGTCGAAACTTAAATGGTATTGTTGTTTCGCTGTTACAAAGTATTTGATTATTAAAGTCAATGTTTAGGTTTGTTTTTAGTAAATCGGTGAGCCCGATTACTCCGTCAAAATAATCATGGAAATCAAAAAGTATAAAATTTATTTTATGGTCGATTCCATATTCTGACAGTAAAGGGATTGTAGCTTGATACTGAGTATTTTTGCTACCTACAGCTGTCTTTATTATGTTTTTAGAGTTATATATACAATTCGGGAAATATTTTTCTGCAATATATGGTTTTAGTATTGATCGACTACTACCAGTGTCGATCAACAATTTTGTTTTGGGGGAACTAACTACAAGATAGGGTAGCGAGTTATAAGAAGAAATATTTATTTCTACTATGTTATTGGGTCTGTTATGGATAGGTTTTGAAAATTTAGAGAGTCAGTATTATAAATTTCATTTGAATGTTGGGGATTTTTCTCTTGTTTGTTTAATTCGAAATTTTGATCAATTTCATCAAAATAGTCTTGAGCATATTCTGTTTCCCAATTATCAGCATAATTGGTGCAGTATGCGCCTTCATAATTATCAGAATATTCTCCAGAGGATTCATCAGGATATTCCTGGTGATTTAATTCCTGGAATGTGAAGTTGGGCTTTACATTTGGATTTTTTTGGAAATAGTTGCGATTTCCATACTGTGGGGGTGGTCTGAAACTTCTCATAGAAGGATTTCTAGAAGTGGTGGACATTGGTTCTGGTTTTGGTAAGTCCCGCGGATTTATTTGACCGGGTTTGAAAACATTCTTTGGTTTTCCAAAAACTTGACTGTTTGTGAAGTATTTTTGGGGTGGTAACTGTCTTGGGGGTGGCATGTTAACAGGGCCAGTTGGAAATTGGGACGTTTGCATTTGTGGAGTGAAAGAGTTATGTTGATTAGCGAACTGTGGTGTTTGATAGTACTGTTGTTGATTGGGTTGTGAATTAAAGGAGTTATTGTAATTTTGCCTATTATATGACTGAGGGTTACTCGGGGGATTACTATTCCTAAAGTTATTATATGCATTATTATTAGCATTGTGAATAGATTTTTGAAACTTATTTGTTTCGAAACTGCCATAAAGGCTTTCGAAATTTTCGAGCTCTTTAATATAGGCCATTGCGTCTTCAAGACTGGCGGGTCTTTTTAATATAGTATTTTTTGTCTGTACAGCCTGCAATAAAAGTGTTTAGGGCAGTTTTTTCATAATGTTTAATGTGGCAAAGTTTTTCATTAGTACTATAGCTAGAATCATTACCTATTTTTTGAGCAATATCGCTTCTTAAAAGTTGAACCCTATTACCAAAACTTAATAAATGTTCATTTTTGTAAGGTCTGGTTCTAACTAACTCTTGAGTTAGACAATCCAGATCTCTACGGTCTGAAAAGCATTGTATTAAAGCATCACGTAAAGTAAACCAATCAGTTATTTCGGCGCGGTTACCGACTAAACTTTCAGCTTTATTAATTAATTTTTCTTGGATACATTCGAATATATGTTTATTTAATTCCTCGTCGTTGAGGTTCCTATACCTATCAATAAAGCTTTCGCACCTACTAATAAATTTATTAAGCTTATTGCAATCACCATCGTAAGGCTTAATATTGCTTAATTTAGATCTGAAAAGATCCCAATTTACTTTGGGGGTAGTGGATGGTGGAGTCATTTCTATAAGTTTTTCTATTAAAGATAAATCACTGAGTGAAGTACTTAGTTCTTCTATATCGTTCATAAAAATGATAAAATGTTCTAAAAACTAAATGCGATCCATGCGCTTGAGATTAAAATTAAATACGATCAATTCGTTGAAACTATCGACTAAAATTGCATTCAATATGCTGGAAATAAAATCTATATGCGTTTAATTCGCGAAAATCCCTAAATATCCCTATAAATTCCTTAAACAGAGGGTTTATAGAGGTGAAAGGAAAAGGCACTTACTGCGTGACTTCTTCTTCCCGTGATCTCTTGAATCTGCCTACAGAGGTGTCAGGTGTCGCTGGTTCTTCTGGATTGCACTATTAGTGTTGGAAAACACTCCTAGAAGTCTTTGTTTTCCGGCACGATTTCCGTACGGTACGAAAATTTTGTAGACCGACTTTCCGGACGACTAGGGCACAATCCTACCGACTGCGCCAAATAAGAACGTTGAACGACACGGAGACTTTTTAAAAACAATTTATTTCTAAAAGTACAAACTGACAGTATAACATGCAGCAACAGAAACAATGAGATGAAGCGACTTAAAATCTAAGGTTTATATAATGCAAAAAGTACTGATGTAGCCAACCACGCAAGTGGGTAGATTTACAGTGGAGAGTCAGCTCTTCTTAGGCATATAACTCGCGTTTACTTTGCCTGACGACCAATTTTGCTTAAAGACGCGTCGTCTTGTGGCGACTTGTTTCGACTTGTCGCCTAAACCAGACCATTTCTATGATATGGCTATTTAACCTAATGACACGATTAAACGTCTCGTCTAATCGCCCCGACTACTCGCTCAAAACCACCGAACATAAACTAGAATAGAAGGATCACTCTAAGCGCCGTCCAAAATGTTGCCTTTCTCACTCGCTTTCTGATGCTACTCTTTTTTGCTGCCCGGTGGCGACTGCGTTATACAGGGGCGTCTTCAATATTAGAACTATAATAGCGTTGTGCGGAAGTTTTGTACTTTAAAAATGCCGGCGATATGTTGCGTAGATGGCTGCAGGAGTAAAAGGGGATATACATTTTTTTTTAAATAAAAATGGATTAGTTTACAGAAAAAAATACACGCTTTTCTTCAGTATTTCTGAAATATCTCGGAAAATTGAGATCCTACAAAAAAATCTAATAAACAAAAGTTGGTTTAAAAACAAAAGATTGGCTTTTGTTTGATTTATCTAGATGCTATAGGCGCTAAGATACAACTGTATAAACATAACCCCTTTTTTTAGATAACAAAATATAATGACAAAAAAATAATAACGTGAAATAATAAAAAAAAAAAACGTTTTTTAGACAAATATCTAGCACATTTTTTCAAGTATGTGCTATCGAAAACTTTAAAAATAAACTTGATTGTAAGTCATTAGCATAAAAATTAAAAAAGTTAGGAATAAAATAAAAATAATTGCAGTTTTAAAAAAATTTATCATAAAAAATTATGTATTTATTTCAAAAATTAAAGGGTAGCCTTCTACAATGGACTATATATAGGTACCAATAATATGTTCAAAAAGTGTCAGCGATTTAGAGTACATATTTTTTTTAAATCGTGATTTTAATCTAAAAAAATGCAAAATTTTTGGTAATTTTCTGTTTGTTTGGTAATATTCTTTTGGTAATTATTAGTGGTGGTTTTTAATAGTGAAAGCTATCCGATTTATTATTAGTTGCATTGCAATCATTTGAATGATATAAATTTTAGCCACTTATACCGTCTAACCATACTTAGAACTGCATTTTTTTCGTCATTTCGTTTTTAAGGGTTTAAGTTTCAAAATATTGATGTGTACTATAATCCCCAATGTAAAACTATATTCATTTTGCATATTTATATGAATTCTAGGTTGTAAAACACCTATTTTCGTTTTATTTGAATTTTAGTGGTTTGTTCTTTCATCCCCTATTTAAAAAGCAAATAATTAGGCATTTAATAAGTTTTTTTTATTTAACTGCCTTTTTATATTTCACTGTTACCGAGTTCCATATGCTGAGTGTTGTTATCACATTATTATGTAAATTTTATTAAATATTTGAAAAATGGGTATATTAACGAAGTTATTATTAATTAAGTGTATGTAATATTAGGTAGGTAGTTTCTTGGTCAGTTAAGAAAAGAGCATGAAAGGAACGTAAAGCTAAGATTTATTTGTGTACATTCTAATAAACTTAATTTTAAAGCTATCTACCAAGTGTTTTTCTTACAGTTATTTCTTCAAAAGAGATACTTAATAATATTTTTTCAATTTCATTTTAACAATAATACAAAGTGCCTTTAATTTCAAAAAATTCCATATATTACACGCTGCCCGCCGCGATGTACGAAAATATTCCTTATTAAAAATGTTTCAAACACCCCCCGTATCGTAAAGGATTGCCGTCGAAACTAAATAATGATTTACGACCGCGTAAAAAAAGTCGGCACTGTTTAGAAGTCCCTACTTCAAACGGCCGCAAGAGAGTGAACCTACTGTCTTGTTCTTTATACTGTGCTCAAAACAGACCGTACCTTTAGGGTGTAATTGGCCAGGTTCATCAGAACCGAGCGCTACCTGAGCGCTGGAAGTTTTGCCTATAATAGTAAGGACCAAAAAAAATTGTCATACCTGAGCAACAATCGAGCGCTCAGGGAGCGCTTTTTTCTGATGACCCGGCCATTATAAAATTTAATTTTATGATCATAATCTGGTTTTGAGAATTACTTAACACATTCACTGCCCAAAAAAATCCTAGCGGTCACATGTGTGCCGCCTATTTTTTTAAAATAATTTTTTAATTTAAGGCTAGTGTTAGGTTTAGGTTAGTGCCCTTAGCTGATATTGGCCATTTTTTTGTAAAAAAAACAAGGCCGCCCTAGGGGCGGGCAAGGCACAGGGCAAGCCAACTACTTAGCTTGTGCCCGATGCCGCCTCTGCGGCGTTCAATTGACATATAATATATCCTTTTTCGAAAAAGTCGAAGTAAATAATAAGACGATACACATACATATTTTAATTTATGATAAATATTAAAGTTAAACAATAAAACACAGAAAATAAAAGAAAAATAAAACAAATATGGCAACAAAAAAACTGAAACTAAACTTTATTCAAATCCAACATAATAAAATTCTATGTTGAAAAATATGAAAACTCAAAAACAAAATACAAAATCACTCTATCAAATAAACGAACATAGTCAAATAGAGACAAACACGAACAAAATTTATTTTGTGGAATGAAATACTCGAAAACATGGAGTCAAGCAAAGCCCAGGTTGGTTAGGACACAAAGGACAATAATAAATTGAATCCTTCCTTTGTTTTTTTTGTTCCCAGCACACAGCGCACCTTCTCCGTTTGACTCTAGTATTCTCTCCATCAGGTTTAGGGCATAATTCAGGAAGATGTGTTATTCTAATTTTTGGCAACGGCTCTGTTGGAAGGGGTCCTAGTAGTTTTTCAATTATAGATAATCTAAAGTCATAGAGGTTTTTCTTATTGTTAGGATGTCCTTGCTTGTAAAGGTAAAATGAAGTGAGCAACATCATTTGAAATATATGTATGGCTAATTTTTTGTACCATATGAGGGTTTTATGCTCACAAGAATAATAAGAAAGCATTTGGTCACAATGGTCCACTCCTGCCATGAATTGATTATACTTATTTATCATTGCAGGTTTTAATTTTTCTTGACCACGCTGAGTTGTCACTTTTTCAAGTTGCCCACCATATTGGCTGGATATAGCCAGAATTTCACGACGGTCCTTCCATTTCACCACGCAAATCCCTTGCGAATTGTGCTGAACAACTAACTCGCCCTTTTTTAGTTTTTTTTTAATTATTTCTTGAGGATTCCCTTTTCTGTTAGACCGGAGTGTTCCAGTTACATATGTTTTTCGGGTAAGCAACTCCTCGGCAAGTTTTACACTATTGTAGAAATTGTCCATATATAGCGAGTGACCGTTGTCCAATTTCTCCGCCATTAAAGCTAACACAACTTTTTCTGTATGCCGTTCACCAGATAACTCTGTATCTGCTGAACCAGCATATACCAGCATCTTCAGTGGGATGCCTTTAGGTTCGCATAAAACATAAAGTTTTATGCCAAATTTATGCCTTTTTCCTTTGACGTATTGGCGAAATTTTAAACGGCCTCGCCACAGCACCATAGATTCATCAATGGACAGTTCGTTAGTTGGGTAATAAATCTCTACCATTTTATTATTATAATAATTTATTAACGGCATAATTTTACCCAATTGCGTTCGAGGTTCGTTGCTGTCTGTGTTTTCAAACTGCAAGCTTCTTAAAATCAGCAAAAATCGATTGCGACTCATAAATGATGAAAAACATGTCAGGTTAAATAAATAGTTTTTCTTCCAGTAGTCATTCATTCTATTAATTTTAATTGTGCCCATATGAAAAAGTAAACCCAAAAATGTTCTCATTTCTTTTGGAGTAACATCAACCCATCTAGTAATTCGCGCTTCATCACCTCTGCCCAGTGAAATTAGGTCGATAGCATGATTATTGGCTCGACTACATAACATGTCAAAAAAAACGTCTGGGGCCATAATGTTGAAATAGTCTATTGGCTCGTTGGAATTAACATTGACTAGTAATCCTGGTGTCTTTGTAAAAGAAAACTTTTGACTAGGAACCTCAGCAAAAGTCCAAAAATCCATAGATTTTCCTTGAATATTTGGTAAAGAGGGTGGAGGAGAATTCACAGGGGCAGGAGGAGGGGGAAGGACTTTTGGAAAAGAAGGAAGATCTTCATCTTCGGACTCACTAACCTCGTTTTCGGTTGAGTAATCAGGGTCCTCGTCGGAGCTATTTTCAAATGGATCGTTTTCACTTTCCGACTCTTCTAAAAGAGCTAACAACTCTTCATCAGTTAGTCTTTCTTCCCTTTTATTATACTTCACCCTCTTTGACGGTCCAGGCTCGTCTGCCATAATAATCTGTAAGAAAATTCATTAAAACTATCATAAATTTGCCTGTGCCCTTGAACGCCTCTCGGGCGGTCATTATTTAATTTTCGTGTTTATATATTCATATATCTAACAAAAAATTACTAGAATAACATGATTTTGGTATTTTTCTATGATTTGCACTAATAAAATAATAAAAAAACTAGAAGAATATTAAAAACCTACCTTTTACAAAAAACTGATAAAAAAAACACACAGAATTAACACTTTCAGAAACCAAAGCCGTCACGTAGTAAAAATAAGGTACACAAAACATCCGATCATAATAGTGAACGAATTCAAACTGACCGTGCTTATTTATCTCCCTATGAATAAGCGTTAGACGAGAACGCCGCTCGGGCGGTCCCGGCATTTTTACGAAGTGCGCATGAACGCCTCTGAGGCGTTGCTGGCAGTGAATGTGTTAAGTAGCTTTTATCTTTTTTTAAATATGTTTTTTAAAGTGAAAGAAGGAATAACAAGTTAGGGGCTGCGCTGGTAGGCCTATGAGATTTAAATTTATAGATCGAATATAAGTATATATTTGTTCCTTATTTAAAAAAGGAACAAATACTACATTTATTTTAATACATTTTTTACACATTATGTTTATAATTATGTAAAAAATTAAAATAATTTCATCATCTTATCCTGGAACACACTGTATATACTTTTATTTTATTAATTGAAACTTCCTTTTTTAAAAACAATTCGTTTAATTAAATAGAAGAATACAATTAAAGCAACTTACAAACTAACATGAAGTTTGCTTAAAGACTACCGTTTAATGACTAATTTGCGCCTGCAAAGCAACTGGTATATATATAAAATAAATGCTGAACAAGCTGGATGAAGCGAAAGAGAATGAATAAAAATATACATAGGCATAAATGGCCATATAACTCCTCCCCTCTTTAGGTCTCAGAAAACCGGGGTTGGTTTTCGAGGGATGTTAATTCTATGTCCATTTTTACATTATTCCTATGTTTCCTACAATAGTAATAATACATACATGCTACAAGAATAATTATAATTATCAATAATGTGATTGATAGTCCTGAATTTACAATATCGAAATCTCTCAGAGGGTGTACAGATAATCGCTGAGCGTTCTCTAAATCTTCTTTTATGTTTTCAAGACTGATTTCTGTAAGTTCCAGAGGTTCAATATTTTGTACTAATTGATCGTTAATAGTTATTGAAGACAATTTAAGTCTTAGACTAATAGTTTCTGGTTCTTGTGAATCATAAACTTGGTCTTTAATTTTTACATTGCATTCCGAAGGAATAATAAGGGATGGTTTACTAAGTGTTTCAATGCTGTGTTGATTTGGACATGTAAAGTAAATGTTTTGTTCTAGAGCTGGAATTACTATGATAGAATTATCACTTAATTGTGTAGCAGATGTATCTGTATACTTAACAGGTATCATAGGGCAATGGCTTGTCAAGTTGATAGTTTGAATAATACAAGGTTCATTCTGGCTCAATAGGTAGTTTTGGCATAAAAACATGTCTTCTATTTTATAACAACTTTCTTTCACGTTGTAAAAATCAATACTTGATCTTACTAGATAGGGGTTGTTAATTTTTACTATTTGTCTATTAATGGGGATTGAATAAATGTGATAAAACATATAGGGATTATTAGATATCAAAGGGATCCCTACATAAAATATGATTAGGTCGTTTTTTATGGTTACATCCGCATGTGCGACTTCATAATATTTGATAATATTATCAAAAGGAATTCTGGTTTTTGGGTCAAGTTTCATAATGATGTCATTTAACTGCTGATATTTAAAAATGCTATGGTGCATGATGTTAATTTCGGCGAAGGTTATCGCGGTTTGTACATTGTTGTACGTCTCATATAATATGCGAATATTATTTTCTACATTGTCGAGTAAGAGAATAAAATAAGATGCTATGGTAGCGGATTGTGTTAACTGTTTGAAATCATTGACCTGGGTCATTAACTTTTGTTGATTGTTTTTAATATTACTCAGCTGTAAGTCTATATCTTTGGTTAAATTTTTAACAATGGTCTGGGTTAAAGAAGTATCATGGTGTAAGATATTTTGATTGTCTTGCAGGGTTTTAATATATTTATTATAACGTTCTGCATCATCATCGTCTAGGGTTCCAAACAAGAACTTTTGAGCTTTACCAATAATATTAAATAATCCTCTTTTAAATCTCGTTTGGGGTGTGGTATAATGTTCAATAAATAATTCAATCGATTTTATTTGATCGAATAAGTTATTTGTTCTGGTTAAGAGTAATTTATATAGGGAATAATAGGGTGATGTTACGCTAATATTGCCAAGGGTCTTATTGATTTGTAATAGGGTGGATTTTGTTATATCTAGGCAATCCTTCATATTAGTTAAATTTACATGATAGTATACATGATGGTAATTGGTAACTATATAACTATTTCCTTGATAGACTGGCAGCAAGGGATTGGTTAATTCTTCTATTTTATATTGAGCGTCTATTCCTATTAGTAGTGGAAGTAATAAGATTATTACAATCCTCATTTCCGTTCCAGAAAAATAATTACGAACGTCGTTTAATATTTTTAGGATGTCTTTGACCTTTGAATTTGGTTATTTTATATTTTGGTTGTAACTTCTGAGGTAATTTCCGCGGAGTACCTACTAATTGATTAATAGCTTCGGGATTTTTTCTGGGTCATTTTCGCGTTTCTTGTTTAGTTTAGATAGAACATTTGCCTTTTTAGCATTTAATTTTGAATTAAGGTTTTCATTTAATTCTTTGAAAATTTCGGCAAGTTCATATACGTAATCAGTTTGCATTTGGTTAATATCTTTTTCGAAATTTAACTGATAGTTCAAGTTTCCTTTAAGAATTTGAAACGGAGTATATTCGTGTGAAGAGTGGATGCTATTATTATAATTTAATATTGCTATATCTACTAATTCTTGTATAGTTTTACTTCTATGATCATTTCTAAGAGCAATAAGGCTTTCCTGAAGGGTTGAGTGGAATCTTTCAACAGGTGAATTCGAGTTGGGGTTATAAGGGGTGGTGAAATGTAGTTCAATTCAATAAGTTTTACATAAATCTTGAATTAGATTACTCTTAAAAGATGTTCCGTTATCTGTTGTTATTTTACAGGGCGTTCCGTGATGTGAAAAGTATTTTATTAAACTTTGATATATCTCTATAGAGGTTTCGTTTATAGGATATGCTGTTGCGAATTTAGAGAAATTATCGATTAGGGTTAAATATTTTTGTCCAGATATGGAATCTGGTCTTAATAAAACATTAGAGATTATATTTATTTTCTTTCTTTTTCTTCGGTCTTTCAAATAAGTTTTCTTGTGTATCAAAGAAATGTTTTATCTTATCGTGCCATGTATATTGGTCGTAATCTTCGTTATCTTCACAAGTTGCTGACATATGCGTGGGTGATGGTTTTCTTATTTCCATAGAATGAATTTCTCTTGGTGGTCTAGAAAGTGCATCGGCATTGACGTTGTGTTTTCCTATTTTATATTGAATGGTATATTCGTATTCTTGGAGTTTTAATCGCCATCTTACCAATTTTGAATTTGGTTCCTTAATCGAAAATAGCCACTGCAGTGGTTTATGATCTGTCACGATGGTAAATTTTCGACCAAATAAATATGGACGGAAGTATTTGGTTGCCCATACAATTGCCAATAATTCTTTCTCTATTGTGCTATAATTACATTCTGCTGTGTTTAGCGTTCTACTTGCATAAGAGATAGGTAAATCTGATCCGATGGATCCTTGAGATAAAATTGCTCCTATTGCATATTCTGATGCATCGGTTGTCAAGATGAAGGGTTTACTGAAATCTGGGTACTGCAATATTGGATCGTTTGTTAAAATGTTTTTGCATAATTAAAAAGATGTACGAAATGCCTTATCGTGGACTATTTTTAGCAGGTGCATTACTTAATCCAAATGGCATGCGTGTGTACTCATAATGTCCATGTTCGCCATTGAATGCAGTTTTTGGGATGCTTTTAGGGTCCATTTCTATTTGATGGAAGCCGCTAGCAAGGTCTAATGTGGTAAAGTAGTTGCATTTTCCTAATTTGTCCAAGATATCAGTGTTGTTAGGTATTGGATATCTGTCACTGATCGTCTTCTCATTCACTTTTCTATAGTCAATCACCATTCTCCATTTCTTTTGTCCGGTTGCATCTAACTTCTTCAGTACTATCCATACTGGTGAACTCCATGGCGAATTAGATGGTTGAATTATTCCGCTGTCTAACATTTGTTCTATTTATTTGTTTATTTCCTCTTTATGAATATAGGGATACCTGTAATTTTTTGTATATACTGGAATTTCATCTTTGGTATTTATAACGTATTTAACTTGACTAGAGAATTTTAGTATGTCTCCAGGTTTATGTAAAATACTATTATATTTATTAATTAATTTAAAGAGTTGTTCTCGTTCCTCTTTATTTAGGTGTTCATGACGTAACAAGGTTTTTAAATCTAATGGTTCTGTACATTTAGATTGACTAGAATTTTCGCCTATTTGTATATTAAAGATTTCAAAGTTGTTAAGTTCGATTGGTTCAATTGGAAATCCATTATCTAAATTTCCTTCTAAAGCTATGTACCTGTTCGAACGATTATAAATATCTACAATATAGGAACTTTCTTTAATTGTAACAAGAGTGGGTTGAATTTCAATTTCACCGTCAAAGTAATATGGAACAAACCATGTTGTATCTTCGGGTAAATTTGTCTTAATCGGGGTTTTTTGTATAGTCTCTGGTGGTATTTCGACAATAAATTTTTCAAAATCCTGTCTATACTTAAATGGAATAGTTAAATAATCATTGTATAGGGTTTGATTTTGTAGATCGATATTTAGATTTAATTTACGAAGATCTTTTATACCTAAAATTTCATCAAAGTAATCATGAAAAGAGTATAGAATAAATTCGATGGGTTCTGAAATAGCAAAGCTTGCGAATAAGGGTATAAGAGCTTTATATTTAGCTTTTTGCGAACCTGGTGCTAATATAAGGTCTTATGGTTTCTGGGAAAAACATTTCTACTATGGAGGGTCTAAGTAATGAAGCATGTGAGCCTGTATCTATTAATAAACGAATCTTAAAATCAGGGCTCTTGATTTCTATAAAGGGTAGTTTATTTACCTGAAAGCTATTTAATGTTAAGCATGGTTTTGTTTCTCCGAGGCTTGGATATGAAAATTTTCGAATTGATCTGTTAAATCTTCTTCATAAGATTGTAATTGATTATTATCGAGGTTTCCATATTCTTGCTCATAGTCACAAAAATCAGAAAAATTAGGGTTATCATGATTAATAGAGTAATCATCTTGAGGGTAATGGAAGTTTAAATCAGTATTTTCAAGATGAGCTAAATCGTGTCTCATTTGAGGTTGAGGGATTTTTCTTGGTTGAACACTCACTCCGGACATAGGTTTTGGAAATTGAGATTTAGCTGAGGTATATTGTATATCTGACATTGGTTGTGGAAATTGATTTTTATTTTGTTGAGGGTTTCTTTGAGAGAAATCTTGATTTTATGGACCTTGGGGTCTGACAAAGTTTTGATTCTGTTGTCTATAATTGGGATTAAATGGTCTATAACTACTATATTGATTCTGAGGTTTTGGAATCTGACTCGGGTAATGTTTATTTTGATTGTGATTGTTTTGTGTTCTTTGCATATTATTTTGAGGTTGATTTAAAGGTTTTTGTGTATTTTGTTTGTGTGGGTTGTGATTTTGTAAATAGTTATTTTTAAAATGGTTCTGACTGCTTAATATTTCATAATTAGTAATTATGTCAATTGCCTGATCTAGAGTTTGAGGGTTTTGCACTATCAATAATGTTCTCAATTCACTAGAGATATTAGCAAGAAGATTTTGAGTTGCTGTTAGCTCGTTTTGATTTATAAGTATAGTTCTGGCTTCTATATTATTTATTTCTGAACAAATTTTATTATTAATTTGATTTACTAAAGCTTTTAATCTTTGAATGTAGTCATTTGTTGACTCATTCTTTCTAGTAAGGAAAATCAATTGTTGTTGTAGATTTGCTCTAGTTATAGGGTCACTGAATTTTTGCTGTAAGGCTAATTTAATTTCATTCCATGAATTCAAATCGCTTCTGGTAAGTAAAAAGTCTTCCGCTTCTCCTATAATTTTACTCTTAATGGCTAAAATAACATATTCCTGTTGCGATGGATCTGCATTGTAATATCTTGTATGAAATAAGTTAATTTGGTTAATGAAAGTATCTAACCGTGATGGCGTACCGTCAAACGTTTTCAAAAGGGTTACAGTGGATCGCAAAGCATCAGCCATATTGTTATTATCTGATTTCGAATTAAAATCTAAATTATTTACAGTGGAACTTTCTGCAAAATTTTCGTTATTTACAAGACCTAGGGTTACTAAGCTATTCGCAGAAATTTCAGCGTATTGTTGTTCTAGACCTAAGTTGCTAGAATCGTTTTCAAAAATTGTAGTTTCAGTACTACGACGACGTTTCAGTACTCTTGGATAAGTTATATCACTTAACCGATCATTACATTTTTTCATTTATAGAATATGTGTTTCAATCTTAATTAACAAGATGTACAACTATAAGAAACAATTCTGTAAACACTTACAATTGAAAGTTTCTCAGTTTCGTTCTTGTATCAACTATCTGCCGCTACTGCCGTAGATGGTTGTAGTGGACACTAGCATACGCCAAATTGTCCTACTGGCCTCTCACAATGGCGAACCAATAATTGAGATGATCTGCCAGGAGCCAAAAAATGTAGTCTTGTTGCCTGAGATGTTCTAAATCCTTCTTTAACTGTTGAAACAGATGAGCGTTGAACTCAATCGATTGGATGCTATCACATACACTAAGTATCTAGTACTACTGACTATAAGATACAGGTAAGCACTGATAACTATCACTTAGCACTGACACTAGCACTCACGTACTCACTGAGTATTCGCGTACTCAATTTTCGTGTTACTCAAAATGGATCAACTTTTCGCTCTTAAAGGATCCTACCGACTGCGCCACTTTTATTTTATTAATTGAAACTTCCTTTTTTAAAAACAATTCGTTTAATTAAAAAGAAGAATACAATTAAAGCAACTTACAAACTAACATGAAGTTTGCTTAAAGACTACCGTTTAATGACTAATTTGCGCCTGCAAAGCAACTGGTATATATATAAAATAAATGCTGAACAAGCTGGATGAAGCGAAAGAGAATGAATAAAAATATACATAGGCATAAATGGCCATATAACTATATTAAAAATATTTATTACCTGCTTCTTCTGCTGTAAACTAGACTTTTGCACTTTGTTGTATGCTGGATGCTCGTTATCACATGTTTTATATATGTTCATAATCACTTTCTTTTCAGCAATGGTTAAATGTTTTCGTACTCTTTTCTTGGGGGGTGACAATGGGGTTGTACGTGGAGCGTCAGCCATTATTTGTTAACAAACAAATTAACAAATTAACAAAAAAATAAACACAATTCCAACTTTTCAATATTGCGAAGATTCAAATATTCGAATAGCAGAAAATTCAACCAAAACGATCTAAGGTTAAGTTATTAAGCCGCTCGACTAATAAAATTAAATAAAACCCCAAGTCATGAACCCTATCGAGGCTCTAGGTCACACCACAAGGATCTACGGAACCTACTAAATTTTCGATGCAAAGGCTTCGGACTTGCGCGTGACAGGGATACAATAAGAAGTTATGCAACGCATAACATAGCATAATGCATAGCATAAATAAGTTATTAGCGATATTTTAACAACGTAGAATCGTTGTAGAATGTTTTTTTTTACTTTTAATAAATCTTGTAGGTATATATTATGGTCCAAATCTGAAATAATTTTATTATAAGCAGTGGCCGGCTAATTCTATAGTAATTATTAACCAAACTTGCATTTGTCCAAAAGTAGAAAAAAATAGCAGAGTTACAGGGTGTTAAACGTAGGTATACGTTGAGGTACATATTTTTGCCTAGGTATAACTTTATAAATATAAATTGTATGTTTTATTATTTCAATTAATAGGTAAAAGTCGCATATCAACTTTTATTAAAATCTGACAAGTCATTAAAAAGTTGTAAGCAAAAAAGAGTACTTCGACGAGCACATTAAACACCGTGTATCTCTGCTATCTAGTATCTAGCAATTTTTAGACTAAAGCAAGTGATACCTCCGTTAAATTAATTTATTTTGTACTATATCAGATCAAGTGTAAACACCTGTATAGTATGTAGGTATAGTGAAACATTTTTGGTGCTGTAGGAGTTATAAATTAATATAATAAGGATGGATTTTCACAAACTCCTATTTTAAGAGGTTGGAAGTTGAAACAGCAAGAGAATGAAAGTAAATTATATTATAATATCTAAAGTACTCTATCTAATATCTCCCGTACACTGGCAACTACAATAAATTGTATCCTAAGTAATAATGTTTTATTTATGCAATTAAAAAGTTGTTTGGAAATAGTTTGCCAGTTTACAGGAGGCTTTAACGTTAAATAACGGTTTTCCTTGTTCAACGTTTTGACCTAAACTTACTACATTATAATACGTAGATATAGGTCTATTATTTTTAATCTACCTATTTAAAATTTATAATGATTCTTTCAAGATCTTTGATTGACATAAAGTAAAGAATTTCGAAGAATTTGAGCAAGAATACCTAAAATATAAATAGGCTTTAACGTAAAAAAAACATAAACTTAAAAGCTTTAGGCAAAAATTGTGCTATTTATAATATGTTATCTAGTCAGATATTAGCTGAAATGATAATAATTAATGATTTAATATTGGCAGCAAATAAAAAACGAACTTTCTTAAATGATTTGCTGACTTTATTTTACAAACTAATCAACTCTGCTTAGTCACCAAGCTATTCTGCTCGCCATACATTGATACATTATAAGTCTTAAAAAAATGCCCTCTAACAAACAAAAATTACTGACTATTATTATTATATAACATTTGTAATGCTAAAGTATCTGACTCTTCAGACAATGGCTTTGTTAATTCATGCTTTTTCTTGGCAACTTTTTTTTTTTGTTGAGAACAGGCGTCTTTGTGCAACAATTTTTTTATTAGCAGGAAAATTTTTTTGCCGTGTGAACCACTAGGAGCCGGAGTAATTGTCTCAGAAAACTGCTTGCTTTTCATGGCTTCTAGGGTAGGTATTATTGGATTAGTTAACTTCCTCGTTGCTTCTAGCTCCTCAAATGTGCAAATCTTTTCATTTAACTGGCTCAATAATTGTTCCAAATATTTCTTTTTTCTTCTTCAAAGTTTTTTTGTTCTTGCCTTTGTGAAGTGATTGTACTTACAAGGACTGACGATTCGTTCTCGGTATCGATATACAGGTCTTCTACAAAATAATATATTTTTCGTTTTTTATACTTTCTTGAAAACTCTGTATATTTAATAATATATTGTGCAGAAACTATAGGTCAAACCCTACAAGTTTTAAATTTACCATTTTCTTCTACAGGGTGGCCCAAAAAAATTAAAGGGAGAGGAAAAATATAAATAAAATAATCACCTTTTATAAAGCACCATTCACCAAGTTCATGTAATAAACCAAACCCAAAAATATTGTGTAATTAGTATTACCTTCATTAAAACGCTATAATTTGACAGCATATTTTCTGTTATAAAATAAAAATGTTTATTTAAATATGTAGATATTTAAAAAAATGTTCTACCATACTAACCTACTGGTGGTGCTTCCATTCGTGTTGATATAGATTGCGGTTGTTCTTTCAAATACCTGCATACCAAGTGTATATGTTTACACATGTTCCATTTGATAGTTGAATCAAGGCAGGTGCAGGAATACTGATGCAAGCAGCTGGAACACTCACTGCATGTTAATTTGCATGAACAGTCCGATTTTAATTTCACAATAAAATAGATTTCATTTGATGAAGACCATGGGATCATCCATCATCCTTCACTTGGTTTCACATTATTTTGGTCTAGTGATTCACTATTTTTGTGCTCAGATCATTTAATTTTGTAGAGACTTTACCTTTGTGAATGATAATTAAACGCTCAAAGATTTTGTCTCTTACAAATTTCATGACAGCTCTTATTGCTTTATCTAATCTTTTAACAAATTTTCCATTTAAATAAATGTGTTTTATTGTACTGTGCATCCGCTCTAAGTCCTGAATTAATTCTGTAACAATATGCCCACTGTTCCACTTTTGGGAGATAATGTAACTCAAAATATTTTGCAAATTCTAAAATACCTAGATACTTTTTGCAATATGTCAGAAAGTCATTTACTAATTTAGTAAATGCATTGACATCCCGTTCTTGTAGCAATACCCGTAGCATTTGATAAACTTAAACCTGAGAAATAAAATATTTGTATATTATTTTTTTCAAGATAAATTACACATCTACCTACTTTTTTCTCTTTGCCATTTACTTTTTCTATGTGCTTCCTCCAGGCGCTGTCAACATGCCATGTGCAATATAATCTAAAACAAAAGTATAATTATATATAACATTATAGGCTCTTCCTAAGGACTTACCTATATTGAGCTGGCAGCATTACTCGTACCCAAGCAGTATAATAGCTTTCTGCCATATCGGACATGAATGTTTTTGGTTTCAGTTTTTTAAAAATCCTCTCTCCCACACATGAAAAAAATACTTGCATAACCTCTGAATCACTGCGATTCGAAATTAAAAAAGCACATGGGTACCCTTCTCGCAAGTCATCAATGACAAGGGTAGTATGTAATTCAAAACCATATCCGTTCATTCCATAAGTGCCATCAATACAGATACAATCTTCACGAAATCTTAACAACAGTTCCTTTTGACCCTCAGTCATTATGATTAACATGAAGTCCTCCTTCTTTAGTATGGGGCATTCATTACACAAAGTTTCCTGGGGCCGTATTTTTGAAACCATTCGACTTCGATTCGCATACGAAATTAGAGGATTTCGCACGAAAAATCGATATTCGTATTTTCCACCGCTACGTATTCGAACTTTTTCGCATGCAGTGTCTCGAATGGGTATATACCATTCGAATATCAAAGTTCGTGTGCGATTTTTAAGTTGATTCTGCCACTTCTTTTAATGTAAACTAGCCTTGTTTTTTTTTTAATTTGTGTGAGTTGGTTAAGTATTTTCGTAGTGTTTTTTTTGTTGTTATTTAAAAAAAATAACAATAATCAAATGGCTATTACTAAAGATTAAACAATCTTGTGCAAAGAAAGGTTGTCGATGCACACGAAGAGACTGAAACTCAAGCAGATAGAAGGAATAGGATGTACCATTCATTTCTTGACACATTTGAATTGTATTCAGATGCTCAATTTAATAAATTATATAGATTAAGCAAGCCCATTACGATGAAATTGATATGCTCTTTATGTGTTTCGGAGACTGTGTAATCTGTCCTCTCTCAAAATCCACAAGGCTTGTGCAGTTTTAGCTGAAAAATCTTGGGTGAATTTGCCCGACTGCTTTTCCATAAATGAAATTAGTTCTTTCTTTTGCTCACTCGACACAAAACTGCAATATTTTTTATTTTTTAAATCCATCTTAAAAAAATCAATTCGAAAAACCCAAGAAACGCCATGAAAAAAACCTTAAAATTTCCTGATGTTTTTCAACCTAAATTTTCGGTTAGGTTAAAAAATCTTTATCGTCTTCATTCCGTTTGACATGGCGTCCAATAGCACTCGACTTTGCTACGTTGCCACTACATTTCATGTTCGTATGCGAATGAAATTTCGAATGCCGTTCAAAAATGCACTTTTTAATTCGTGTGCGAATTTTGCCACTCGACTTTGTTCGCATTCGAAGATATTCGCATGGTTTCGAAAATACGACTCCTGGGGTTTATAAAATAAAACAGTATTGGTATCCTCCATTTCTTTTACCCATGCTTCAACACTGATAGCATCATTTGTATGTCGGACTGCTGAACTGTTCAGGTTAAAACATTGTTCTATGTTAAACAAGTGTTTTTTTGTTAGTAAATGAAGCCTTTCTAGATGAGAATCAGTGACTGAATCCCTTACATCATCCAAAATAGTTTGGAAAGGGATTTTTGCAGCAATCTTGGTAGCTATGTTTTGCCTTTGACACTCAGACAAAAAAGATACCCTAAATCTTGACCATGCCCAATGTGAGTTTTGCAGTATCGTACAACACATCCATTATTTTTTAAAACTGTGCTTATCAAAGCAGGACAGTAGCCTCCTATTTTATTGCTGCCTTGTATTTTTAACTTTCGACTCTTTGTTCCTCTTGACCTAAATTCTCCTTTTCTATGGCACTTGTAAATTATTTTTGTTTTAGTCACTCCATATCTCTTGATAAAAGAAGAACATGTACTTTTTTCAATCTCATATTTCCATGACTGAAAATCAGCCATTGATTAAAAGTTCAAAATTTCACACTCAATATGTATAAAATGTTGGGTTCTATAGTGTCCAATAATATTTTGCCTTTGTGGGCCTGTGTAATCACATAAAACACATTTCAATTTATTAGCAGTTTTGTGTTTTTTTTTTTATGCGTGATAACATTTTTTAATGTTTCAAACTCCTCTGGGCAATATGGACATTTATATTTTTGTTTTCTTAAAGGTGCCAATGTATTTAATATATCTGTAAAAAATATAGAACTTATTCGGAAGCTCAAATTATTTTTTTTAAAAGTGTTTTGTTTTCATTACCAAAGGTTACCAAAGTTGGTAAAGTTTTTATTGCAGGCGGAGGATTGCACCACAGATTTATTCTGTTTTACTTTAGGAGCCAGTTCCTCTAGTTTATATAAAATACGAGAACATCTGGTTATTATTTCTATCTTAATTATTATTTTGTTTCCAAAATTTTCAGAACATTTAAAAAAGTCATTACCTGGATGTTTCTTCTTTACATGCACACGTAAGTTCGAAGTCTTCGAAAACTGAAGATTAGTCTCCACAAAACACTACCGTTTTAGTTAAAGTTAGCTAAATAATCTTCAAAGTATTTTTAGTCTTTTATAAGTATAAATAAGCACAAAGCAAAGGATGGATCAATATAAAACATAAAACACACCAAAACTTAGAGACAGGAGTCAGAAAAAAGAAGAAACTACGAACTACGAAGCACGATTGCAAAGCAAAATGCAATGTAATGTAATATAGGCAACTTTATAAACACAAAAGTAATCTACGACGTACGTGCACAAGTTCACAGCTTTTGCATCGAAACTTGGTAGGTGCCCTAGATCCTTTTGGTCACACCTCCGGCGCAGAACGATCACGTGACCACTCCATCTGTTCGGTAACTCAAGTAGGCATTCACTAGCGAGCGCTGTTGGACAATGAGGTTGGCCTGACGTTGGCGATTATAGCGACTCACTGGCGATCCACGCTGTTTGAGGTTTTGCACGAATTTGTGGTTATCTGTCATTGTTCGTATACACAGTGAAATAAAAAGTTTTGTATCATCATCGATTTTTTTATTGAATAAAGTTCTTTTTGCAAATCATGCCACTAACAAAAAAGCAATTACTAGCTGTCGTGTTAATTATGGAAAATGATGGTAATACTGTGAAAAAAAAAGTTTGGGTGAAAGAATAGTTAAAAAACAGAGACCAATGTTCAGATTTGAATTTATTAAGAGAGCTAAAAACATAAAACCTTGATGACTACCGGAATTTTCTGAGAATGGATGAAAATCTTTTCATCAAGTTGCTGGAAATGGTAAGACCGTTCATAACAAAGCAATATACAAAACTTCGTCAGGCTGTATCAGCCGAGTAAAGGTTAATTGCTACTTTAAGGTAAAATAACAATATTATCATTGTATGTAGTATACAAGTAGGTAGTGAATTAAAATTTTAAGTTCGGAAAATTAGGTTTGGCATTTTTTCTAAACAAATTTCTTTTCTCTCAGATTTCTGGCGACTGGTCGATCCTTTGAATGTTTAAGGTTCTCAATGAGAATTTCTCCGCAATTATTAGGTAGAACTATTCCAGAAACATCTATACAAAAATATATGAAGGTAAGATTTTTTGTTTATAATATTTTTAATACACATTATATTCAGTAACATAAATAGAAATTCTTATAATCTGTTCATAAGTCAAACTTAAATTATCTTCTATATTATTATATATTGTCACAAACTACAACTTAAAAAAAACGAAATTGCTTTTAGCACATAGATTTGGTATTTGGTAACGAAAGTAAACAGGACCTCTGGTAAAAGGCTTAAAAAATTCACAAAACAATTAGAACTTTTAGAATAACAAAAAGAAAATTCCGTTCACTTCATTTTATGGAATTCGTTAAATATTGTGTAACATTATGGAAAGTTTGGGATTGGAAATTCTCACAGTTTGAAGAATGAGATGAATTATAGTTCGGAGATGGTCGAGAGTCGTTCATTCGGAGTCCGAAGATCTATAATTTGGGGATTCAGAAACAGGAAGATAATAGCTTTTGGGTTGACGAAGGTTATTATTTGGAGATTGGATACCATCATCACGTTGCGATTGTGGAGAATGATTATTTTGCTGGTGAGAAGAGTAATAGATATTGGATTGTGGATTTTGGGTTCTGGATTGTAAAGAACCATAACTTTGGTTTTGAGCAGAGGTAAAATTTTAAAATTTAGAAGGGTTAGGGTTTTGCGGTTGATTAGAATTTTTTTTTTGAGATTGAGAGGAGTCATAAAGTTGCAGTCGTAAAGGGTTTCCATAGTCAGAATGACGTGATGTGGGGCGATTTAGGGTTTGAGGCACGTCACAGTTTGTATCCTGGTTTTGGGTTTGAGGCCCGTTATAGTTTTGGGGGGATGGTAAAGGTATCAAAGCAATAAAAGATTTTGGATATCAGCCGGCTATGCAATCGGCTATGCAAAACTGAATTGACACATTAAATCGACGACGTTACGACAGAAAGGCATAAGCGACACTCACGCTTTTTTTCAGGAGACGAAAAAAACGTTTACAGTCGTAAAATATTTATATCTTATATATATATATATATATATATATATATATATATATATATATATATATATATATATATATATATATATATATATTTAAATTTTGATGTTCCTGATATAAAAGATTTTGTTTTGAAATGTTTTTATTGAATAAAACTTACACAAACATGTGATATTTAATATTTTGGCGCTTACGTCTTTTTCAAAATATTCTGTGGCGTAAAAGCCTTTTCAGGAGGTGGTTAGAATTTTGAGCCGAAAAATAAGTTGTCAGAAAATGTCGGTTAGCATCTTTTACGCCTTTTGATTTTATAGATTAAAACAATAAATGGTGAATAAGCCTTTATTGCTTTTAAGGTAACATTTTAGGAATATACAAAATACAAATATACAAAAAAATGTTCTCGTCTATTGTTAGCCATTCAGAAGGTGTATAGGCTGAATCAATGTTACCAACAACTGTATCAAACACTGTCCGGATGGCGGCTGGCTTGTCAGTCTGTTTTCGTTCATCTCTAGTTGCCAAATCATCAAAACGTAAATGATCTAGCAGAAATCGAAATCGACATTGGGACATCGTTAGTCGAAAAAGCTCGACGCCAGTACCATTCTGTGTCCATATTTCCTCAATATTAAGTCGATTAGATTTCAATACCCCAGATAAATAAAGCAATCCAATCAGTGCTTGTATTTCTAATATGTCCGTGTCTTTTGCATGTCTTTCACGTTATTAATTGCCTCTACTCATGGCAATATGTCTGTTTGTATTTTCGACTATCGAATTCAGTACTTCATCTGTAAAAAAAAACTTCCAAATGTCAATTTCTCTTTTTAGGTCTTTCGCAGGTGTTTTTACCCCTGGAAAATGCTTTATCAAGTTCTCCGCCCTGGTTTTCACATTTCTTTTCGTCATATGTTTGGCCCACTCAGTTCCATCTTTGCCAATAACACAGGGTAATTTCCCCTAGCGACTTCATCAGTGGCTTCCGTCTCCGAAGTTTCTTGTTCGGTATCACTATCCAAATCTTGCCTTTCTAAATTGTCTTCTTCTCTATCATCTTCTTGGTCCTCAAAATCACTCTTTGGCTCCTCATCATCTTCTTCCAAACATTCTTGCATGAGCTTTTGCAAACGAGCCTCCTCTCAACTCCAGGAGCACGCCATCTATAAAAGTGTACAAATAATAATAATCTATCTTAAATTTTAATAATAAACACTCACCATTGCACAAGTTTAACAAAAAAAAACGCATAAAAATATTTAAATTGAACGCTGCGCGCGGACTCTTACATACAAACTCACAGTCCGCAGTGGCTATAATTTGGCAATAAACGCACACACTAACGCACAAATGAGCACTGACTGCAGTGTTGTTACAAGGAGCTACATTAGATGTACTGCAAGGATCGATCTAATTGTACTTTTTTGGATGACATTGTACTTTTTTCACAAATCCATATTCAAAGAGGAGGGGATAAGGCAGGGGGAATTTTTAGTGGGAATTGGGAATCAAATTATATAGGTATTAGATAAATATGGTAAAATGTTAAATTGTTTTAACGTTTTTATATAATTCTGTAGGCCGGAGGTATACAACACTATGTCACGATATGATAAGTTGTGGTAATTAACAAAACAATAAAAAAATTATACATTATTAGAGGTAGAATAGCACTTAATATTTTAATTATATTCTTTTTTATTATCATTGATGCTTTTATTGAATACATACATTTACAATAAAAAATATAAAAAAAATATTAATAGGATTTTGATGGACATGGTTTTATATGCCTCTAAAAAAAAATATGAAAGTAAGAAAGGAGTTAACACCATAATGTTGAATGTTGTGAAAAGTAAGTGATAAAATTCACAAATTAGCAAAGAAAAAAGCTGTTAAATTGTAACTTATTTTTTATTAAGTTATTTGTTATAAAAAAATAATACATTAAGTATTTCTTAGTCACATTCATCACTCTCAGGGTAATCATGATTACTGCTGCCATGTCTCAGGTTTGTATAGAAATCGTGACAATAGGAACTTGTATATGGCAGTAGTGCTAATAAGTCTTGATACTTCTGCTCGGTGATTGGTTTTCCTGTCTTGCTAAGCACATTAAGTTTATCTAGCAGAGTAATGTTTGGACTCCTTACATATCTCTTCAGGTTGACCATTTTAAAATTTCCATCAAATTCTGTTTTAAAATACAACATTCCAATCTCTTCCTGTCTTACCTGTAGTTGAACAGCATTTGAAATTAGTACAGGCTGTTTTTCACTGTCGACTTTTCGACAAATAATAGAGATGTTTTCGGATTTTCGTATAGCTCCTTAAAGTTTAGGAAGTCTTGTATTTCCATGTTATGTACAACATACTTACTATGAACCTGCCTTATAAATTGTTGCCAATCCCAAGGAGTCATAATTTCTAAGCATGTTAAGTGTTTCCTTTTTCTTTCAATCAAAGCGTGGACGGTATCTGCTTCCATGTGTGTATGGCCTTTTAAGAGAAATTTTTGATTTATAACCTTGAGTTGAGGGTATTTGACTAAAATCCAGAACAGAGCAGCAATAATTGCCATATTTTTGTTTTGTCCGTAACAGTTATCTGACCAAATAGTCAGTTCTTCAATATTATTGTCCTTAATATCAAAAGATACCCACTTAATCAAAGCTGATGCAATCTCATTTCCCCCTCGACCAGCTTTGCTTCTCCCGTCGTTGCGTCATAAATAGTAAAATTTAAGGTCCAAAGCTTTCTTTTATAAAAGCTGGTACCACAGGTTAATAGTGGCGTCCGTAAGCACTTTTGTAAGTCAACGGTTAAAACTTTGTTTTGTTAACAAAAAAAAGTGTTGGGTTATTTCTTGAGATTTCGATATCCTCATGTTTAAGCGCATATTAGGTAGTTGATTCTTTTTAATGATTATCAAACTGTATTTTCAAAATATCTGCTTTATAAGTCTGATGTTGTGGACTTGATTTTTGCAACGAATTGGTCGCAAGTATCACACGTATCTACTTCTGGTGCCTTAAATGACAAATTAAAATCTTTATTGAAAATATCATAGTAGACCCATTTCTTTGCAACTAGTCCCTTTTCAAGACCTTTATCCTCACACTATTCCAAATAGTTTTTATACAATTTTTCTATGTTCAGGGCCTAAATATAACTTAACCTAACACCAAGTGGACTTGGCGTTGTTTGCCCCGAAGTAAAATATGCACTTCTGGATATTAAGTTTGAGGCATACAAAATTATTTCTTTTGGTGTTCTTTACCTCGTATCAAAAAGTCACATGGTGTTAAAAGTGGAATTGGGTTAATATAAAAAATAAACGATAGTGTCTTATTCCTCTAAATAAAGTACAAAAAATGCCATAAAACTATGTGCTTAACTCAATTTTGGCTAAAATTGGACATAGTGTTGTATACCTCCAGCCTACAGAATTATATAGTAATATAATATGTACATAATAATAATAATTGATTCATATTTTTATGTGTACATAGGTACATTGTTTTATAATTGAGAATTTTCATTTTTTATTTTTCGTAGTACCTAAAAATACTTTATAGAGAATTTAAAGAATTATTAAAAAATCGACTAAACTTATTAACTGTAGTTTTATTAATAAAACATATCATACAAACTGAAAACACAAACACAAAAAATATTCTTTAAATAAAACAAAACATAAAAATAGAAACAGAAAAAAGGAACTACGCCTATTATTGCACTAGAAGTGAAAACAAAATTAAAATTTTATTACAAGTGAATGTCATAAAATTTTAAATAGCAACTTAAGAACCTAAAGTTGCTACGTCTAGTAAATATCTCGGCATATTATATAATTCCAAAAATTTAGGCGTATTATAATATATATTATAGGTACCTATATTATATAATATATTACGTAATATATGACCTTGTTGAAAGTGTAATCGTATAACAGTGCTATTCAATTTCTACGATTACACTTTCTACAAAGGTGGTCGTATAATTAAATAGTGTTTTATCAGGCTTCCAATTTAGAGCCCCATTATTAGTGTATTTCATCTTATCTTTAATGTAAACTAAAGCAGCACAAGTTGATATTAATAACCTATTTCTAAGAGTCGTTTTTATTAAAGTTAATTGAGAAAAAACTCTCTCGGCGGTAGCGGATGAATGTGGAAGGGCTAATATAATTTTAACGATTGTCATTAGGTTTGGAAACATTAAATCACCCTGTACATTTTTTTGTTCTGATACTAGTCGCCAAAATAAATTGATGTCATTGTTATGTGCAATATTTTCTCTTAAGTCAACTAATAACTGCCATTCCATATTAGCCGTCTCTATATCAACAGAAATGTGAGGAAATAAATTTACAAATTGAGCAATTGACATCACTTCACCTGATAAAGCTACAGTGGGTGTAAAATTTGATGCATATTTTAAAATAGGATCATCAAATTGGAAACGATTTTTAATTTGTTTACACATTTCTATATAAAAATCTAAGACCCTCACCCTAAAATTTTGAACACCCTCTTTACTACATAAAATATTTGAAGATGTCAACAGTCCATCCACTTTTGCCCCAGCAAATAATTGGTCAAGAGGCACATAGTTTGCAGGATCGTTTATGTTTATGGTTTGGATGGAAGTTTTATCTAAGATATTTTTTTTAATAAAACATTTTACAAGAGTTCTATACAATGCTGAAATTCTATTTAATAAAATTGGAAGCTTTGGACTTTCCGACTGTAGTTCTATGTTTACCTTGTTAATTAATTCTAAAACATAAGCCAAAAACAGTAGATATAATTTGTACTCTATATTTTGCAGAACATTTAAAATGGATCTTGCACTGGGAAGATTATCCTCTAAAGATGTTCTTTGAAAAAATAAGATTAAAAAATTCCAATGCTCCAAAATTCTGTCCACAACATTCTGAAAAGAAAGTTAAAAATTAAAAACTACATTATTTATTTTATTAAAAAAGTAGGTACCTTTAAAGATTGGCTTGTCTGACTAGGATGTAACATCTTATGTGGCTTTTCATTAGCAAAAATCTGACATTCCTTTAGCTCAGAAATCCTCTTGCTGCTATGGGCAAAGTATGCATAAATATCCCTTGTAAACTGCTCGACATTTTTTGGCAGTTTTTTTGCTGCAGCTGAAGAGCAGAGGTGAAGGGAATGGCAAGTGCAACCTTGCACATAAATGTGAGACAAAATTTCCTTAAATCGAGCCTGGACACCTTTTACAACTCCCATCATGGTACTGGCGTTGTTAGAAGCAAAACCAATGACATTGTCAAATGGGATTCCATTTTCCACTAAAATGTTTTTTATTATGTTGAATTTTATTAGAATTTAATTGTTATTAGGGCTTCACTAGTCGCTTCTTCGACCTCAACCAAATCCAAAAACCGGTCTTAGATGAAATTGCCTCCAATATCTGGTTACAATTACTAATGACTTTTTAACACTTAAATCTGTTGTCTCATCAATAATTATAGAAAATTTGACATTTTTTAGATCATTAATAATTTCAGTCTTAAAAGCTGGTCCCAATACGCCAGTAATTAGTAGCTTTTAACCGTTTCATATTTATATTTTTGGCAATATTTGAATCAGGGTACAGTTCTTTATTTAATAAAGGAAGGGTATCCATTAAAAGCATAGGCAATTTAATTTAATTAATTTAATCTGGCAATATTTGCAAAATCGGAAATCTTTAGTAAGATGCTGATAGGGAGGTCAGGGGGGCTTCACTTTGAATTTCAACATCATCTTCATCAACTTTTGTTTCCAATGTTGTCGATTCTGTAGATGTAGTCAGTTGAGTTGAGGAGGTCTCGGCTGAGGTGCTTGCTAGGCTTGGACTTTTTGGGGGAGTTTTTCTTTTTTTTATAATAAATCTAAAATAAATGCAATATTTTTCAAAATAATTTTCATTTACTTTTTTGCATTTGACCTACCTATCCATTTAAAAAAAATATAGGTACTGAAAATACAAAACAAGGCAATCACCAACAAGCAATAAAATACAACTTCTCTAATTCAGCTATCAAATCAGCTAACCACCATCACCCACGCAAATACCTTCATTTTATTTTTAATAAAATTTTAAATTTTAACTTCAAAAATATAAATATAAAAAACAAACAAAGTTAGGTTAGGTCTAAGTCTAGTTCATACGCTTGCGATTAGCGGAAAATGCTCCCATTGGTAAGTTCTGACGTATTTTAATGTACCGAATAACCGAATTATGCGGCGTCGCGTCGTCGTAGTGGATTTTCCGTTTCAGTGCGAAAAAATCAAACAGCAATTAAGGTTTGTCATTTGTACTTTTTTAAGATGAATTGTACTCTTGTTCTTCATCCCCATGGATTGTATTGCTTTTGGCACAATTGTACCGTCTGTAACAACCCTGAAGGACGCTACTGACTATTCGTACGACGCCGTGCGCTGCGAAACCAACCGTCTCATCTCAAATTTAGGTGGGGATCATCTTTTGTATAGATATGAGTCAGCGGTGTAGCCGCGGCGCTGGCCGTAGCCGATCGAGAGTTCTAGCCGTGACACTGGTTTCGTGGCGTCAAAATTGAAGCCGAGATTTGGTGGCGCACGCCGTACAGTGGAACAACTAAGTGGAGATACCGCGGGACCTAATATTTTACATTTTACAAGATAATATATTTTTTTTTATTATTACGTATTTTTAGGTATATGATAAATGTTTTAAATATTTTTAATTATTTATTTTATTGGAAAAATATACATAAACGGTGTTTCAAATTCGTCTACCCTTAAAATACGAAAATGGATAATTTACCCCAAAGTTGCACATTATTTACTTGTAAAAGAATATGCCATATAAAAAAAATATATATTATATTTTATGTAGTTTTGAAGATTATTGAAAAAAAAAACAAATTTTCAAAAACTTATTCTTGACACTTTTGTGGGTTATCTTGGTTGCTATGGGAAAGTTTTTGCATTGCTGTATTACTTTTTCGTAAAAATGTTAATGCCGAAAACAAAATTAGGTAGGTACCTACGCCAAATTTTTGTTGCTTATTTAAAAAATCGAAAATTTGAATGATTCCGAAGATAATAAAAAAAAACAAAAAAAAATTTTAAATCCATTTTAATTTTTTCTGAGCTTAAACAGGAATGCAGCAAGAAGTAGGCATTATCCTAAATAAAATTAAGATTGTAAAATGTAAGTTAAAAATAAAATTGTAAATTTACCCACCTAATTTAAATACCGAATTTTTATTCTTTTTAAAACTCAAAGCGAGTATCAAAATAGTTTGGTAGTTTAAAATTTTAAATGCGTAATCTTACTATAAACTACAATAATAACTGCAGTAAAATATTATTTCAAATCATCGCAAAATATGGGCCCAGCGCGGAATTTTTGCCATCGCGATGCGGTCGTCGCCTCGCATGATTTCGGCTTCTGTTGTGATGTATCGATGGAAGGGGGGGGGGTAAGTGTCCAGGCTAGAACTATCGATCGGCTACGCGCTTTCTCATGCCGCGTATTGAGTGCATCTTCAGTGGCATGGAAATGGAAGACGACCTTTGTTGTATGTACTTTACAAGTGGAAGATTATTATTTGTATCTTTCAAACTATAAAAATAAGCATCACACTTAGTTTCACTTGAGAGGCTATGATTTTTTTTCTCATTTTTTTGAGCGTATTCATAGAGACTCGGTGAAAAACGTAGTTTGTTGTGGAATTCAGATGAAAGACGATATTTTGTACGCATTTTAAGTTCAAAATAATGAGTAGAGCCAGTTTCGTGCAAGAGGCTATGAGTTTTTTTTATTAATTTTCGGCGGGTATCGCAACCCTCCTGCAACCCCATATTGTACAACTGAAATGGAAGACGATGATTTTATTATTGGATATCATTTGAATATTTTATGCTCAAAAAATAAAATGAGAGGTAATGGTGTAGTGAAATCTGTCGCTCCTTCCGGACTATAGTATGACGCGTCGATTTTTTAAAACAGGCTTTATTAAATTACTGAACTTAATTGTTGAGGTAATCTAATAATATTGGTTGTTGCGAATTTGGAAAATTGCAATTTAAAAGACATACCAAGTTCGTATAAACTATACATGGAAATCTATTGTGGGTTTTCCTTTGGTTATTTATTTTTATAAAGAGTGAATGTAATAATTAATTCTAAAAATACCATCATGTAGATATTAATGGATGTGAATTGGATGCAACTTATTTCCTACAACAACGTATAAAGATTTTTAGCATTGTACCTAGCACTGCACAATATTTATGTATGCCACAAAGAATGGACAAATTCAAAAAAAGCAACTGTTGCTGTTGGAAAATAAATAAGAGCATTAGAGTTATTTTGAAATATAAAAAAATACATGGTTTCATGCCCAAAGGTTTCTAAAAAAATAAATCTGACTTTGCATGGTTAATATGTGTAGATCAAGATCTTATATCAAACCTTACCTTCAAGGCTGCCTGAAAAAATGGCATCTCGTGCTGATGCAAAAGGTAAAAGCTGAGAAAAAAGGACTAATTCAAGAAAACTAACTAAATGTTTAAACACAGTTAATTAATTAGGGAAAATAGGCCATTTTCTACTGTACTAATTCAAAAACAATTGAACCGTAAGAGTCCAAAAATCAAATAGTACGTGGGAAGTCCCATTTAAAAAAAACTAGTTATAGCAGCATAGTAATACACTGTCACACAAAAATATAGAAGCAGAATTACGGACTTACTATACTGTAAAAAAAAGTATATGAAAAATGTTTTAAAGAAGTCACATACTTAATTTATAGATAATAGAAATATTTTCTTTAGATTTACAGATGTGCCATCTTTTTAATTTTCTTTTTAAATGGTCTTTTGTCCTTCTTTAACACTTTGACCCCTGCACCCGGTTTCACAAAAATTATGTACCCGAACTAAAAAATTTTTTCATAAATTTGTTTTGAGAATTACTTGTCAAGACAATAATGATACATTAACAGTATTTTTTTTTTTAAAGTAGTGATTTTAGAATGCGTGTATATTTTTGATTTGAGTTCACAGAAGCTGACATTTACTTATTACGGTTATATATTAACCTGCATGTATGAAAACCAATACACAATTTTTGTATAATAAGTTTATTCAAAAAGTAGAAAAACTTACATTGTACTAAAAATTACATTTTTTTGGATACATTATGTGTTTTGAAAAAGCAATTTAAACATAAAATTTTTTTGTCTGTACATCCTGAACATCTAGTGTTACATTGATTCGAATTTTTGGATGCATGCGCTCTTACGTATCTTTCTGAGTAATAGTTATAATAAACCACGCATCCTCTCTTTGCTTGTTCTTCCAATCGACGAGTTAATGCTGGCAGGAGAGGAACATCTTCATTGTCCTTGCACAAACTCTCAACAAGGCTCTCCCTAAAAGTCGTAATATCCATTTTTTTATCTAAAGCTTTATTACACAGTTTTAGTGCATTGACAACGCTAGTACTTGCTTTGACTTTTATCTCCACTTTCCGATACCATTTCAAAGAACGCCTCACGGGATTACTATAGGAAGATATTTGGTCCGAGACATCAATGTAGGACTTACAGCGTTATATTCGATTATGGTAGATGGCTTATTTTTTATACCAGTTCTTGTCTGGATTTCAGTCATTACTGGAGGCGATTTAGTTGTCAAAAAAGCAATATCTCATTTGTCTATCCATTTGCCAACAACAACTTTCGTGTTGCTCGCTTGACACAGCATTTCTCCGCGATTTAATTTTTGCTCAAAGACACGTTTAGGGTTGTATTTTCTATTTTTTCGCAGTATTCCAATTAAATGAGTCTCATTGTCATTCAGTAGGTGAGCTAAACTAACACTGGTGTAATAGTTGTCGGTAACTAAGGTCCTACCGCTGTTCAAAATATGTTGCATTAACTCCATTACTACTTGAAATGCTACTGGTTGATCCGTGGCTCGGACTTCCTTGCCAGCATAAACTTTTAAGTTGTACGTGTAACCACCTTGAGCACACAGTTTAAAAATGTTTATGCCATACTTATGCCTTTTTCCAGGTATATATTGCAAAAATGATAGCCTTCCTCGAAAAGGAACCATAAATTCACCTATACAAACGGAGTTTCCTGGCACCAAAAAAAAATGCTGCCTGGAAATTTTTGATGGATATTCCTAAAAGTGTTTCCAGTTTGAATAATCTGTTTCCCTCTGGACATAACTCATTATCCGAAAAATGTAAACAAGACAGCAAAGCTTCAAATCGACATCCTGATATCTGTGTAACTTTATATATATTAGTTTTATAAATAAAACTAGTGCTCCAAAAATCTTTTAGACGAGGTTTTGGGCTCCATCCATATAAGGATTCCAATAAATTTTAACAATTTTGATTGTGACAACAAAATGTGATTTGTGTCACTCCAGTTGGCGAGAATTGACTTTTTTGAGATACTTGAGATTTGGGACCAACTAAATTTATATCTTGATCTTCGTCATCACTACTGGTACCCTAAAAATAGACATAATTTTCATTATTGAGGGTATAATATAAAAATACAAATATTACCTGTTGTGGCTGGTCTTGGTTTTTCGGTACTTGAGGTTGCTGTTGATATTTAAATTTTTTATATTTCTGATTATTATTTTCGGCAGATTCCTCGCTATCATGTTCCAAACTCTCAGCGTACCATGGATCTACATCTGAATCATCAAATGGTTCGTTAATATCGCTAAGATCGCTTAAACTTTCAGCTAAATTGGCAAGTTCTAACTCCGAAAGAGCACGTTTTTTTCTACCCGGCATATTTGCGCGCGAAAATCGTCACTAGCAAGACGTACAAACACTCGATCACCGAACTGTAAACAAACACTGATCCTAAAAATAATATTTGCCGGTATTTAGGTTAAACGAGATTTTTGCCATGTTGCCGAACAATTTTTAACAACCTAGGAAAAAAAACTAGTTACCAGAACCTAAAGGTATTAAAAAGCCCATACAAATACGTGGTAACTGTGTTCGGATGAAATACACAGCACGTTGAAATGTTGAATACGCCAAATATCCGTGTATCAAAAAATATACACACAGGCTAATTTACAAATTCTTTTACACCACCAAGGAATGCCTATTTTGGTAACTGATCATAATAATCGTATAGATATAAAATCTTTATTGAGTTTCACACGTAAAACAACTGAGACCAACTTTACTTTTTAAAACATTTTGAGCAACCAGACATATTTGAGGGAAAAAGGCAAATTCATCTAAAAATGATTCTAGTGCTGTCCCACAACAACATTGTATTTATGGAAGGATAAGTACGATTTTCCTTATTTGCCCATTCTCTATTCGAAACATAAATATTATGCAAATCAAAACTATCAGAAATCAATTCTGATTTACATAAAATGCAATCAAGATTTTTTTAAATCCCTTTAATAATAAACCCCGTTACATAACTAACCGAAAAAACATTAATATTTCCAGTAACCACATCTACTGAAATATTAGAGGAGATCCGTTCAATATTTTGTTGTTGAGGGTTTACCAATACTGGATCACTGCCTTTCTTACTTATTTCCTCCTCCTCTACATGCAAAAAGCTTTTCAACTGCGAAAGCACGATGTTGTCATCTTCTTCACAGTTGGTCTTTGATGATTTGTGGTTTTTACCATTATTATTAGACCATTTATTATTTGGGTTTTGAGGCTAGCAACAAACTGTATGCACGTGGGATTGTCACTACACCCACAACAAGATCGGATTCCTCCAAACAAATTTTCAAGGGGATCTTAGTTCAGGGACCTTGGCCGTAAACTGGCAAATCCCTTATTTTTTAATCCATCCCATATCCTATTAATAGATAGAAGCCATCCTATTTGTGATGATGGTTTAGTCAGTATTATTTTCTTAGTTTTTTTTGATAATCTTTTATATCTCCAATTCTTCACACTCTCAAATGCCTTTGGCCAATAGGTCAGGTGCGGAGCATTATCTTTCTTTATCATGCACCGTAATTCCTTACCCTCAGGAGAGGCAACAGAACTACCAATAAAACTATCGAAAAGAGTGCCCACTTCTTTCACAAAACTGGCTGTAGATATTGCTCTTTATTCCAGAGCTACTTTATTTATTATTTTAAAATATTACCCCCACTTATCAAGGAATATAAAAAAAGCAGCAACAGTGTGACTCATTGTTTGAGCAGCTATACTCACTTTCATTGAGTACTGCATGGTGGGCTGCAAATGACTATCCCTCAATTTATGTAAATTTCGGAACACATATGGATTTTTCTTATCAATATCATACACCAAGCGAGTATCTCCAAACCTTGCTTCCAACTGCTCCTTAGTATCACCTATTAATGAATTAATAAAAACATTATGTTTCCTAAAAAAGGAATATGTGCATTTCAAGAGGTGAGGTGGATCATACATTGCATAGATTTTCTCTCCTTCATAAAAAAATAAGATTTTTCTATGAAAACTCCTAATTCCTTGTAGCATTTTACATTATGGACTCCCATGTCACAAATTAATGGTAGCTACAACATTAACTTTGGCAATATTTTTAGCTGCACTCAGAACTTCAAATATATATTTTTTTAACATATCTGATTTGCAGCCATTGTTGTTAACCCTCTAAAGGGCCAATTTTTATTTTATGAAAAAAAATCATAGGCGGGTAAATTCATAACATAAAAATGAATTCGAGGCTTAAAAAAAGTTTATCATAAACCTTTAAAGCTTTGGAGATGAAAAAACCTCCCCCAGTCTTAAGGCAGACCTGCCGACTAAAGGGACAAAAATAGTCAGGGTAAAAAAAGCGAAATTAAACTTGAAATGTATATTTTGTGCCTCAATGCAAAAAAATAAGATTAGTGTAATGCTTTATTGTGTATGAAACTCTTGAAAACACTTTTTAGTTGAGGAAAGGCACAAATTTAAATTGCATTTAGTGCAAAAGAACTGTGTTTCAGCTTTACATCCTTTATTTTTACACATCCTTTTACCGGATCTATCCAAAAGGTCGGGCATGTGGTTCAAACCATCAAATCGGATATCTGGCTCGGGGATATATGTGTTAGATTTTTTTGCAAGTTGCATTTCTTCCTGCTTCGAAGCAAATGAAGGCCTGCCAGGACGTTTTCTGACAGCTTCGTTAACGCATAGTATGGCAGCTACTTGTGCTCGAAACACTGGTAAAGGCGGTGATTCTTTATAAATCCGTTTGTGTAGCAGATATGCGTTGACCATAGCCATGTCAATAAAATGATAAAATAGACGCAATGTCCACTTGCTAGTCTTTAGGCGAATATGGTACTTTCCAAGTAATCCATCCATTAGATGCACGTACTTTTTTGCAGACCGATCATATCTTGTTGCCTTTGATGGTTGTTTATCTTGGAGAGCACTTTTAAAGGGTAGTACCCTGACGTATGTAGAAGCCAAACGCACATTTTTGTTGTCCTTCCACAATACAGTTGTCAAATCTACACCATGCGCATTTCCCACATACTCAACAGAAAATCCCTTATCTGCTGTAGCAAGCTGTTTATCTTTTTCACTAGGCAATTTACAATTAGGAATACGACCAGAACGAATTGTCCCCAATGAATAAATGCCTCGGCTTCTAAGATAAATAAGTAGTGGCATTGTCATATAAAAATTGTCAAAATATAAAATATGATTGACAAAGTCAGGTATTGTTTGAGATAGCCGGACGACAACATTTGCTGCTGCTCCCAGATTAGGCGTGTTAGGCAAAATAACATTGCTCCCTGCGCCAGTAAAGATTTCGAAGGCGTAAGAATAACCATTGCTGTCACATAGAACAAATAGTTTGAACCCCCATTTATGGGGCTTTGCCGGCATGTATTGTCGCAAGGAACTGCGTTTCATTTTAGTCGCGCACATTTGCTCAGCTACGCATAAATGAGGTAATTTTGGAACTGTTTGAAATCGTTCATTTAAATGTTTCACTGTCGGTTGGACTTTATATAATGGATCAAATCCAGGTTGATCCCGTTTTTTTTCATTTGATTTATCGTTGAAGTGATGATACTTTCGAATCATAAAGAGTCGTTTGGATGTCATTGCCGTACGAACTGGTTCAAATGAATAACGACCCCAGTATTCTGTCACATTTGGATAACGATATATCGACATAAATATCAAGATGCCAATGTACTTCCGGATCTCAGCAGCATTGATAACAAATATTGTCTTGATGTCGTACTGTCGAGCATATAAATTTGTTTGTTCTAAAATATTTTCAAGAAACTCTTGTGTAAAAAAATAGGCGAAGCATTGATATGGAGTTTTTAAATCCTGAAAGTGTAGTGGAAGCTCTGTGCTTCCACGGAATACCAATTCATTTTTATGCAGCTGCAAATGCTGTTTACGCCAAATTATTTCTTTGCATTCTTTTGACTGTGCTAAAAGTGCACTTGGGTTTCCCATAAACCCACCTGTGTTAGGCTCGGAAACATCAGCCCCATCTTCAAATTCTGGCAGAGGAGAACGTGGTCGTTTTTGCTGTCGTTGAAATGAAGTAGATGGTTCACCTGAAGTCAACGGGGATAAAATTCTTGCAACAACAGAAATTTTTTGTGATTCAGTTGAATAATTCCCTGATGTCGATGGCTGTGAGGTATCAGGTGTTTCAATATCTAATGTCAACAATTGGTCGTCAGGCGTAGAAGATTCAAAAGTTAAATCGTTGCATTGATTTATTTCATCTTCAAGACAAAAATCTGGGTCAGCAAGACTATCATCATCGTCAAAATCGTCTTCCAGCCCATCTTCAATATCGGTGTCAGGTCCTATATCTACATTGTCCAAAAGTTCAAACATTTCGTCCGAAGTCACTTGAGATCAGTCATATAATTCAGGCTCTCGGGGATCCTTCCCGGGCTGTCCTTTCTTGTTTGATGTCATATCTGACCACAAAAAAAAAAATAGTAAGAAAATAAATATTTCGTATGAATGAGATAATTTTCACACAAACCGGTCGATCCGCCTTTAGGCAGGTTGAGGTTATGAGTGATTTATAGCAAAAACACATGAACTACTTTTTTTTTCAACGCATAACCAAGAAATATAACATACATAAACTCACCTGTACATTTTTTGGCTTGAACAGATCGCTACATGTATTTATTTTATAGCACAGAAAATTTCATTTATAGCGAAATAATTACTCTGTAAATTTACTAAGGCAGCACATACGCGACTGACTCTACTGAAAAAACACGGGAACCAATAGCCGTTCTAAGTACGTCAGACACGAAACAAATTCCACCCCAAAGGCGGGATTGCCGCTATGTGGCCAAAAAGTTTAAAATGCATCTCTAAATGAGATTTTGATAAAGCCTGCCTTAAGGACCCGCCTGCTGGCTAGAGGGTTAAAGTAGAATGCAACGGGTTGCTTCCTCTTTTTGGAAGGTAAAAGTCCTACCAACATACTAACGCCTTATTAGCTGGTAAATCACTATGTCCATCTTGGGAGTGGGCAAATCCAATTATTTGGTCATGTTCAGCATCATATTTAATATTTTCCTTTATGTCTATTTCGTCAAAAATTAACACGTTGACTGCCTATAAGTATTTTGTGCCCTTGTTCAGAAGCCGTCGGGACTATTTGCAAAAAGTAGTTCGAAAATAGGATTTTTAATACTTCGTATGATTAATATTGTGTTTTTTTTTGCTTTTTGGGCCTAAATCTACTTTGACTCAATAGCTGAGTCACCGGCCCCTGAGGTATATTTCTCCTAGAATATGCCGGTGACTCAACATTTGAGTCAAATTTTAAAGTCAGAATTAAAATAAAAAACAAAGAACTTTTAACAGGTATATTTTATATTATGTATTGCACGTGTAATTCTTATCACTAAAACTTTGCAAACACATAACGTAGCGAAAAAAAACACAAATAATTAATTTTTCTTAGGAGTAAATCACAAAAAATAATAACAAAATTAACATTTTTTAAAGAACAAATGAAAAAAAGACCTATTTTTCATCGTGGTAGATTCGAAAGCAATTTCCGAGGCAAAGACCTGGCTTATCTGGACAAACCGGGCAGAAAAATGGCGTGTTCTTGCGCATTTTCTGTGTATAACAAACCCTGCATCTCTTTCTCATTTGACGACCTTTATTATCCATTTCACATTCTTCAGGCAAATGACTAGGCTGGTTTTGTTTGACTTAAGGAGGCTCAGGTGGTTTTTCTTTGGCTTCAGACAACAAATTCTTTATAATATTATGCCTATAATCATAGTAGCTTAACTTTTGCTGAGTAGAATATTTGTTATAAAGGTGATAACTATTCAGCAGCATCATTGATATCAGATGAATAGCAAGCTTCTTATACCATCTGATGGTTTTTCTTTCGCTGGCATAATAAGCAAGCATCTGATCTTGCCTGTCGATTCCTGACATGTTTTTATTATAATTAATGATAGCATTTGGCTTTTCTTTTTCCTCGTTTCGTCTATTTGGTTGCTTGATCAGTTCCCACTAAACTCTGTAGATATAAATAAAACCTCCCTTTTGTCACGCCATTTACCCACTGCAATGCCTTTAGAGTACTTTGTAATAGATTCACCTTTTTTAAGTTTTTTAGAACTCACTTCGGGAGGATTTCCTTTCCTGTTCAGCCTTAAGGTTCCAGTAGCATAGGTTTTTTTTTAAAATTAGCTCTTTACATAGTGCAATCGAGTTATAGTAATTATCCATGTATAAGGAATGGCCCTTATCAAGATAATTCTTTGTCAAACTTAAAACAACGTTTGCTGCATGCCCTAATTCTCCCTTCATATCTTTTTCGTCTCCAGTATATATCCTAGCTTTTAACACAAGCCCATCAGGTTCTGACAAAATATACAGTTTCACCCCAAACTTGTGCTTTTTATTTTTAATATACTGGCGAAAAACCAGTCTTCCTCTCCATAGCACCATGGACTCATCTAGTGATAGCTCCTTGTTTGGGTAATAGATCTTGTCAATTCTGTCATTGAAGAAATTTTGAAGCCATCTTATCCTGCACAAACGGTCACCATAATCTGGGTCACCTCTTTCGGGATTTTTAGAAAAATGTAAACATCTTAGAATGACTAGAAATCGATTTCGACTCATGTTATTTCTAAAACAAGACAGATTATACAATTCATCGGTCTTCCAGTAGTCCTGCAAACGGTTTAGCTGAATATTGCCCATGTGAAGCCACAGACCCAAAAAAGTTTTCAGTGTTGGCACTGTCAACGGCTTCCATTCAGTGATTCTTGATTTCTCTTTTGTTTCTTTACTTAAAAAGAGTTGTTCGGCATAGTTGTTAGTTTCGGTAGCAATATGTTCCAGAAAATCGTCTGTGATAAACAATTGAAAAAAATCGATGGGGTTGTCCGAGGTTAAATTTACTCTAAGTCCAGGCACACCCGAAAATAAAAAGTCATTTTGATTAGGCACATCAGTCCAGGTCGGAATATCACTGTTACTGTTTTGAACGCTAATCGTCTCATTATTCTCAATGTCGGTAAGGCTTGCATCCTCTAAAGCGGCAACATCGGGCAATTCGTCTTCGTCGCTTGAACTCTCATGATCAGTAGGCTCGTATTCACTGCCACTGTCGACGAACGGGTCCTCCTCACTTTCTGATAAATACAAAAGTTCTTCTTGTTCAGATAATGTCAGGGGTCTCATCATTTTGAAATCTGTATGCCTTCGTTTAGGCCGAGAAGGACCTGGATTTTCTTCATCCATGTCAGGAAAACTACTTATCACCAACAAAAACCGATTTCGAAAAAACACGTGTTTATAAGTACACTTGCGACCGGTGAAACGAGACGTATCCCCTGCGGAAGCCGAAACAATACTAAACTCATATACTAAAGCCATGCACATGACTCAACAGTTGAGCCACTGGCCATAGGAGGGGTACCGCCGTGACTCATATGTTGAGTCATTGGCAGTGAACGTGTTAAAGTACAATATCTCTCCAAACCAGGAGAAAGATTATTGTCACTTAATAATGTTAAGAGCGACTTTTCTTAATAATGTTAAGAGCGTTCTCTTGCTAGGAAGAGTCACAAAACAACGTAATAACTTGTAACATTTAGGACTTCTTTTAAATGTAAAGAGTGCAAGCACTTTTTCATCTAATGTGTTACGCCTTCTTTTTGATTTTTTTTTTAAAACATCTTATCTTAGAAATCATAAAATCTGCTGTTACAGAAGGCATATCCTTAAATAAATTTCTAACTACTGTCGAATCAGCAAGATTTGATAATGATCTTATGTCATGTCCTCTTTTCTTGCACATCTCTTTGATTTTTCTTAGGTGATCTTCTTTTTGATAAATTATTTTCACCAATCTAAGTTTTCTAGGTGTTGAATTTTTTAAACTTAATGAGTCCATTTTCCTAAAAATTCTTTCTTTTTTGCAAGGAGTTCGAGGTTAAGGTTAAGTTAACTTGTGATTTTGGGCTATTGGCTTTGTTGCAGGTGTTTTAGGTCTTTCAGATTGACGAATAAGACTTGAGGTGGACGGTTGAAGGTGGGTTATTTCTTGCCTGGAACTTGTCCTCTTCTTCTGCACAAAAAAGGAAATTTTATATTAGTTAAATATAGCCACAATAGAGGAATAATTCATATAATGAAGAGCAATTACAGGCAATAAATATTAATCCCAACATACATTTTTTGTTTTTTCATGTATTTTAAAATTTTATATTATACTTTAAAACTGCTATGCTTCTGCTTTAACTTTAAAAAGAAGGCATAAAAGTTATAACACCGATGGCAGCATATGCTACATAAGAAAAAAAGCCCTGGCCCAACCCTGACGATATTCCCGTATATTTCTTTTTAATAACTGATAAATTTTGATTTCAAAATATATTATCACGATGAGCAGTGAAGCTAGTATTTAATTTGGGTAATTATATTTTACTTACCTTAAAACTTTAAAATTAAAATACATTAATGCAATTAAACTTAAAATACAAATTACTAATATAGCTGCTTTTCCTAACCTTTGGCAAATTGGTCCGCCAAGCTCGGTCAATGTGCCAGGTGCAGAATAGTCTGAAAAGAGATTATTGTGTTATTTATTTTCAGATTTAAAATAGTTGAATGATTTTTTTTATTTTTGAATATTCCTGAAAAACATATTACACAGGGTGATTCAAAACTCTACTTGATGACATTAAACTGCTAAGGAATATTCAGTGCCAGGAAATATTTAAACTTCAAAATCACAATTTTAAATTTGCTTCATTAAACAAATTATTTTCATATATGCTCTGGTAATCTGTGATGAACCAAACTTAATTTTTTCTACCCAGATTTTTAAAGCGCTCTATGCATACATGTAGGCACAAAACCATTTTCAGAATGTAATAAATTCTAAACAAAAGTTGAGATGTCGCAGGAATGGACAGAAAAAATTTGACCTAACTTTATCAAATTTATCAATGCTTTATCCCTGTTTATCAATAATAATTAATAAACCTAACATACCTTTTCCCAGGATAACCCATCACTTGTAACCAGGCATTAAAATAACTTAGAGCTAGATCTGACATGAAAATCTGTGTTATAAATCCAGTTTTAATTTTTATCTGATTGAAAAATAATGTAAATACATATGTATCTGATCTATTTGACAACATAAAGGCACATGGAAACCTTTCTCTCATATCATCAATGATCATCAAAGTGTGAAGTTCAAAATTATAATTATTGAGCCCATGTGTACTGTCAATGCATATGGAGGCCGAGCCAAACGTTTTTAAAATTTGACATTGTGCTGGTGTCATTATAATTAATATGAAGTCTTCGTCTTACAATTGAGGAATCTCCCTGTGAACTTCATCTTAAATGTCGTCAAAAGGAATCTTAGCTGCAATTTTTGAGTTGTAAGTAACCTATGTCAGTTAAATGCCCAACATGACATTCAAGATACTGCACTGATATTTTATTACCACCCATTTCCATTAATATATTTGCAGGACAAAAGCTTCCGATTTTATTGCTCCCTTGCGTCTTAATATGTTTTTTCCCTTTTCCTTCTGACACATAATTGCCAGAACGATGACATACATAGTTTGTTGTTACATGGGATTTAAATCTGTTTTAGATTTTATTCTGTTCTTACTTTAATATATTTTGAATTTGTATCTATTATGTATATATTATGTATTTGTAAGATATTTTACTTAATATGTATAATTATGCTTATGATTAATTACTGCTTGATCAAAAAAGTCCTTATCTTTCAGCAATTGATCATGTAGTTCTAATAAGGCTTCACAACTTTCTGCAGACTTTTTAAAAAGCAAGGGCTTTTCTTGAGGAAAAGTCAAACTGGTTTAATGGTTCACTTGGGATATCATTCACTCTTCTCTTCACAAAAATTATTTGTTTTAATATTTCGTTCATGTAATGAACTAAAAGTATTAATTAATATAGTGAGCAATATAGCAGTGTGTCCGGAAAAAGGAGGCCAATCCGCCGGCCACATCTAGTGTGAACCAAAAGAATGCGACTTTCGTTATGCCATTTTTTAATTGGGTGCTCGGTATTCAACATACAGGGCGTCAAATGAGAAATATAAAATCGTTTTTTAAGTAAGTTGAGTGTTTCATAAGATATTAAATTAAAATTTGGTGTGAGGGGGCTTTTTGGAACGAGAAATTGAAATCCATTCACGGATTCGCTATACCTTGCAGAGGGCGCCACCTGCGTTATGTTGCATGTGTTAAAAATACCAAAACTTTTTTGTACCCCTGTATAATAAAGTTTTAGTAAAAAATTCTAATTATCCAATCTTTTCTTGTAAAAAAAGTATTCTTAGTAATAGTCGGCCTGAGAATCCGTTTATTAGGGTAGAGTTGGGACAGATGACGCACTTTTTTTTGTTGCGTGATAAAGTTTATAGTTCTAACATTGGGAGACAGTAAATAAAAACCACATTTAAATGTTTAAGTTTATATGTGAAAAATGTGTTATTCTGAAAATGTTTTCCTGTCAATAACATTTTTTTTCCTTATTATGTATTTGGCAATCTCACCCAACCTATATGGGTGTGTTGACGCCGACCGGGTGGGTGATATTGCTTATGAGCTTTATACATAATTAAAAAAAAAGTGAAAAATGTGTAAGAAAAATTTAAGTATTAAGCTCACATTAAATATAGGTAGCAGCTTAAATAAAATAAAAAAGTAACAGAAAGAATTCTAGATAATATGAATTAAATATTAACATGGCTATTTTTTAAATACTAGTTTAGCACATAACATGCAATGTTGTTCATATGAGGTGCAGGAAAAAGCATGAACCCATCTCTCACATTTAATACATTTTATTCAGTCTACAGTGGTTGTTTGGTCGTACTTTTCTAAGCAACCAACACATTCATTCTCATAAAAAATCTCGTCATCGGTGGAATCATTAATTGAAAAATCATCATCATTATCTGATGATGACGACTGACTTTCAACTAATTTGCGTTTGGCAGAATTAAGAGCACTCACGCGAGAGTGAAAAAAGTGAGAGTGCTTTTTCTTTTTGTTGGTTTTGCTTCTGTTTTTCTAATTTTTTGGCTTCAAGCTCTAGTTTTTTGAGTCTCTTCTCTTTTTTTCCAAAATGTTGATAGGGCTAGTTAGGTCTTGGGCAGACTGTTTTCTTCTTTTTGGATTCTTTGAAGCCACGATCTTGGGAACAGGAGAAAGATCTTCTAAAATCTTTGAAGGCGTCCAATCTGATGTAAAAGCGACAGGCACTGCAGAATGATTATCCAATATCTTAAGAGGGGAAGAGTTTGAACTTTTCAATGCTACATTGGGTGTTAATGTGGATTGAGGAGGACCAGATTCTGAGCGTTCACTTGATAAATGTTGAGAAGGTAGTTCATTTTCCTTGGCAGAAATAAAAACATGATCTGGGATAGCAGATGGTTTCAAGGGGTAAATTCCTGTAGCACGAAATCCTGATATTCCAATCTCAGTTGTTGCTGCACGTATCCAAAAATCAGCAAGAAGTTTCCCAAAATGTCTACGTTCAATATGTTTGCCTGGAATTGCCCTTATAAATTCATCACATGCACGTTTAAAGTAACTTTTCAGTGGCTTAAAAAAAGAGCGATCAAGGGGTTGTAAAAAATGGGTAGTACGGCTGGGCAGGCACAATAATAAAATGTCATTTTCCAGGGCAGTTTCTAGCATTTCATAGGAGTTCATATGAGTACCATGACCATCTAAAGTCAGGAGACACTTTCCAGCTGGCTTCCTAGGTATGAAGTGATTTGTTGGCCAATCCATGAACAGCTCTTCAGAAATATAAGCAGACTTTTTTCTTATTTTAATTATGGCTCCGAGCGGCATATTTTCTTCCCAAACTTGTTGCTTGTTCACCCCCTTAAAAATACAATATGGTGGTAAAAATGACCCTTCTGCATTACAGCAAGCCACAAGAGTTATAGTCTCTTCTCTTTCTTGACCTTAACATGAATATCTTTACTTCCTTTTGCAGCGATAACTTTTCCAGGATCATTGTTAAGCTGCAAGCCACTTTCATCCATATTAAAAATATTCAAGGGCTTATTTAGCAAATCATTATCTGTTAACATTTTTGATAATAATTGAAAATAATTATTAACCTCTTTCTTATTTAGCCCTTGAGCTCTTGCTAAAGAGACGCCCTCTGCTTTTCTTATAGAAAGGTTCTTATTTCGGTTTAAAAAAAGTTTCAACCAATCTTTTCCGGCCATATGGGCTTGTGTATTGAACCTACTTTCGATACCCAACGATTTTGCTAAATTGTAGGCTAAAATTCTAAAATCTTGTTGGTGCAAATCCAGAATTTTGAAGCTTTTTAATATGCTCACCAAGCTTTTTTTCAACATCCTCCCCCAAAAGTGATTTTCCACCCATTCCACCCTTCCTAAAATCGTTTTTGTACATTCTAAATCTTAGCGTTCTTTCAGGAATATTATTTTCTCTTGCAGCCTGTCTTATTGAAACGTTTATGACTCTTACAGCTTCTACAGCTTTTAGCAGTTCTTCTTCTGTCCATTTGCCCCTTGAACTTTTTCTAGGACCGTAAAATGTTGGCATTTTGAAGGATCTGAAAATAAACATTGGCTTAAAAAAGTAAACAAATTTTTATAAATTATGCGTCATCTATCCCAGATGTGTGGGAGAGATGACGCACCTATATTATTCTATATGTTATGAAGTAAACGCACTCGCCTTAATATAAGCACGTTACTAACATAACCTAGTTTTTCCTACGTCAAGTATTCTTTTGGTTATTTACGAACTTTGGTTAAAATAAAATATTTTTTAACATGTTGTTCCGAAACTTCGTGGTACTTACCAATTATACTGCACCTATATTTTAACGCCTTTTTATATGAAAAAACAAGAGAAACCGAAAACAGTACCAGCTCTACCACATGGCGTGCACGACTAATAAATTGGGTATGGTTACATCGTAATTTTGGCTCTGCGTCATCTGTCCCGGCGCGTCATCTCTCCCGACTTTACCCTAGATATTTTAATTTTAAAATCTAGATACATTTTAACAAATTAACAAAATAAACGTAAATAATTTTTTATAAATAAATGCTAAATTACTTATTATAATAAAAATCAAAGAATAATGACCCTAAATTATTTGTTCCACGTGACCTCCATTCATTTTTATTCACATACGAGCCCTCCTTATTAAAGAAAATCTAAGGCTTTAAAAAATATTTGGTTTCAACCTGAAATGCTCTCCAGCTGCAATGATTCTTTCTCTTAAATGATCCTCGTTTAAAATTTCTATTATTCATTTCACTAACCATTTACAAAAAGCAAGTCTTGCCTCGGGGTCGTCGGATAAAAGACCTTGTACTTTTTGAAGATGAAATGGGTTGTTGACTCCATAAAATATTATGTGTCTTGGTTTTCCCAATATTTCTCACCCGTTCAGCCAAAACCCTAGTACTGATGTTTGGTGATTCTTCGACAACTCTTAAAATTTCTTCCTCTTGCCCTGGTTGAACCGCACCAGGTCGGCCGCAATTACCCTTCCGGCTTTCTCTGAAACTTCCAGTCTCCCCTAGGCGGTTAATCAAATTTAGAAAATATTTTCTTTTGGGATGAAATCGGTTTGGAAATGTTGGTTGGGAATGAATAAAAAACTAGCATTTGAGTCACATTTTCCTAGATGAGAATTGACAGGTATTTACTGTTTACAATAATATTTAAAACTTACCAAACATTAAAACCATATCCGCCATTTCGGAAAAGGGTACATTTATTGGTCTATGAACCAAGATGGCGGCCTCTGCAAGGTATAGGAATCCGTGAACGGATTTCAATTTCTCCTTCCAAAAAACCCCCTCACACCAAATTTAAATTTAATATCTTATGAAACACTCGACTTACTTCAAAAAAACGATATCTTATTTTGATGCCCTGTATATTGAATACCGAGCGCCCAATTAAAAAATGGCATAACGAAAGTCGCATTATTTTGGTCCACCCTATATGTAGCCGGCGAATTAGTCCCTTTTTACGGACACCCTGTATAAAATTATATACCTGTTCAAAATTAAAATTTATTATGATTGTAAACCATCACACACCACTAAAATTATTCGTGTTTTATTAAAATAAAACTGAACCTTTTCTTTTCTAATTTCTAAAGTTTCTTACCATGAATGGGACAACAAGTACAAGTATTTTTCGTAGTTTTTGTTTTTTTGCTCATTTTTTTTCACAACCATCTCTAATGAAGAATTTAAATTAATTTGTTGCAAAGGGTCATCATTTTCATCATCGCTAGCCATGGTTTTATCTAAAAAAAGAACAAACCTTAAATTTATTTTACACATAACAAATAATTTTATTTTTGATTATAATCTCAACTATTTAGCTGAGACACCCTATATAACCTTTAATTAGGGCTGCCGGGAAAGACGCGTAATAAACTCATAATAAATCTCTCCAATCAAGTTTAAGCTTACCTTTTGATGAACTTTTTCGCATATTTAATAACTTTGCCTTCTTATGTTCAACACTTTCTACCAATTTTCCAAATTTATTGTTGCTTGTTTAACTACAAATTTATTAACATGAAAAAAGATCAATACAGAAGAATTTATTAACTTGAAAGAAGACTAAACATTTGCTGCAGAAAATAATAAAAACTACTAAAGAAATGAAGTAGTATGTCTTATAATACATTTTTAAGAAGTAGGTACAGGGCGAGTATTTATTATGTTCAACCACTATAAATTTGATAATAGTACTAAAATACAAAACTAAAGTACAAAATACAACAAAAATAAAATTTACAGTACCAAAATAGAAAAATCCTAAGTTCATACTAAATAATATCTTTAAGTGTTTTTGAACAAAAAATACAGAAAAACACATTTTGCTAAGAATTTATCTAAGAAAAGACATTTTGTTTTTTCATATATTCGTTCCAGTTTTTTGACCAAATGAAATTTTGGTTCTTGGTTATTGTATTAAAACATTTTTTGGAGATGTCCCGAGTACTAGACCTTTGATAAGACACCTTTTTTGTGATTTGATTTATGCAAATGCGCTCCATTGTACTTTGAAGGTGATGTTATTTGTATTAAAACATCCGTCTGATCTTGATCTGATGAAGAACTGAAGGTCAATTCGTTTTCATTTTTTAGTATCTGTCTCCGTATTTAAGTCACTGGTATCTTTCGCTATGAAAGCAACCCTTGTGGCTGCCTGGTAATTATCTACAAAATATATTAAACTTTTATTTTTGCCAATCTATTTTATTTTTTTTTAATGAGAACTAGGTACAAAATATATTTGATTATTGTCATATATATAAAAAAATGCCGTATTGTCATATATATAAAATAACTACATTAAAAATATATTTCAACATATACAGAATTGATTATTATTGGATTGGTGGACTGTTATGCTTGAACTAGTCTAGATAAATCACTTGGTTCTTGTATAAAATAAATAACTTTATTATTCAAAATTGACAAATTAAAATGAAATTATTGTACCGACCCGCGCACACGTAGTCGTCGTTCTAGTTTAGCTTGATGCTCTCTTCCTACTTGGAAGCTTGGCTCGAGCGAGTTGTTAGGAATCGTTGCTAATAGCAACGGACGGAAAACCGGTGCGACGCGTTGGTTGCAATGTTGTCGAACTTAACACAAAATAATATGATTCATAGTGTTCATTCACTGGCGTAAACATGCCCCCGGCCTTAAAAGGGATGCACTTTCAACTCTCTAAAGGAAGAGGACAAATCTTCTGAAAATTCCTCTTGATACATCCATTGCTTGTGAAAATGGAAGCAATGCGGGAAACTCCATCACCACCAGGATGAAGTTGGAGGATTCGACCAAGTTTCCATTCTGTAGGAAGTGCTTGATCATCTTTGATTAGAACTAGAGTGCCCACAGATAACTCGCCTCGGCAAAATTCGGATATGTAGTCTTGTTGCCAACGTCGCCAAAAATGTTGACAAATCTTTTGGACTAATTAAAATCTTGATAAACGGTTGACCTTGATGTATTCCAAATTCTCCTTTGGAGCAGCTGTGAGGGGTCTTCCAATGAGGAAGTGAGCAGGGGTCAACGAGATTAGGTCATTGGGTTCAGATGAGAGAGGACAAAGAGGGCGAGAGTTCAAGATAGCTTCGATTTGAGATAAAGTAGTAGCGAACTCCCCAAAAGTAAGATGCGCATTTGCAAGGACACGTTTTAAATGATACTTGACGCTTTTTACGCCGCTCTTCCACAAACCCCCCATATGTGGAGAATATGGACAAATAAACTGCCAGTCGATTCCTTCTCTAGTTGCAGTTTCCTTTAAATCATTTCGACATGATTTCAAAAATGCTTTTAGCTCACGGTGTGCTCCCACAAATGTTCTGCCGGTATCACTTACAATTTTAGAAGGCTTTCCTCTTCTTGAAATGAGACGCCTTAAAGCTAATAGAAAAGAATTGGTAGTTAAACTCGACACAAGTTCAAGGTGCAATGCCTTAGTGGAGAAACACACGAATAGTGACACGTAACATTTTTCTAGCTTACAAGCACGAGACTTACTCAATCCCTATCTCGCCAAAAACGGACCTGCATCATCAAGACCACTGATATGAAAAGGCGGAGAGGGAACAGTGCGGTCGCGCGATAAATTTGCCATGATTGGCTCTACAAAGTCAGGTTTAAATCTGAAGCATCTAATACATTTTTTGACTGTACTTCTAGCTAAATTACGTCCCGAAACTGGCCAAAATTCGTCTCTTATTGAGGACAACAATGCTTGAGGTCCAACGTGGAATCATCTAATATGTTCATAAGTAAAGAGCAATTTAGTGAACGGATGATTTGAATGTAAAAGTATTAGATGTTTTTTTGTCTGGTGAAAAATCAGAAAAAACCTAATCTGCCTCCAACACGAATAAGTTTATCCGAATCTAGGAATGGCGTTAACTGGAGCATTTTACTCTTATCGCTTATAGAACGTTTTTCGAGTAAGCACAAAAATTCGTCTGGAAAAGATTGTCTCTGTGCGGCTTTGATTAGACATTTCTTGGTAAGATTTAATTATTGAATACTAAGCGGACCTTTATCTCTATCAGAAATAACCTTAAGGCAATTATTTTTAAATCGCAAGATATATGCCGTAACGTGAATTAAACGAGAAAATTGTGAAAACCTTTGGAAAGGAAATGGGTCGGTTTTAGTTATTGGTATAGCAGTGATGGAAAATGGTTTTAACTCTGGTACAGTATCCACCTTGGTTAACGAAGTCGGCCATTCATCAGGAGGCGCCTTTAAAAACTTGGATCCATGCCACCACACATCTGTTTCTAGAATTTGTTGTGGATATAATCCTCGTGATACGTGGTCGGCTGGATTTGCTTGAGTCGGTACATGCCTCCAATATTGATTATTAGCTAGATTCTGAATTACTGCTACTCGGGTTCCTACAAAGGTCCTTAACAAATTTGGACTAGTTTTGATCCCAGAACTATCGATGAATCGGACCATTAAAAAGAATTTTGAAGTTTTATGGTTAAAGCCATCTTGACCTTATTTACTAGATGTGCAAGTAGTAAGGCTGCACACAATTCTAACTTGGGTATGCTTAGAGTTTTGATAGATGAAACCTTGGATTTTGAACATGAAAGTTTTACGTGTACTTGATTATTTTTATCTAGACTGCGCACATACAATATGCTCGTATGCTCATATTGTAATTAAAATTATGCTTAAAATCTAGCTTAACTTGAACAGTAACTTAATAGCAATGTAATTATGTTCTTAATGACAAGGCAATACATATATTTATAGTGTTGGTTTGCTTAGTAATCAAATAAGTAAATCAATAGGTAATTGGTTAGCTGAATAGGCAGATTGGTAGCGTGTAACTCCTCCCTTCGTAGAGGTGAGCCTGGGGATGCAGGGGAACTTAGATGATGATTTGAGGCTGACTGGTTGTGGCTTCGGGTGAAGGAGAGCGGTTGGCATCTTCTAGAAGTTTGGGTAGCATCTTGAAGTATTTCGCGTAGACTTGGTACCCAATGAAGCTGAGAATAATAATATATATTAACAGGGTCCAAATGCTGATGGCTGTATGTGAAGAGGTCCGTCAAAGAGTAGGGCTTCCTTCAGTTGTTCCTTTTCTTGGGCAATGATACTGGGTATATTTTCAATGTCCTCAAGGTTTAGTTTATCCATTTTGAAGGGCGGGATTTCTATATAATTAGGATTCAGGTTGGCTTCAAAGATGAGCTTAGGCAGCTGAATGTTCTGGAATTTTGTTTGTTCTTTCAGGTGGTTCCTAAGGAGGTGGTCTTCTATTTGGATGGTACAGTTAGGCGGGAATTCTAATACATAGGTTCCTTTTAAAGGTATGTTTTCTTTGTTAGTCCACATTGTTGGTTTGCGATTGTTTCGTTAGGTGTTATCAACATCCATTGTTCTTCTTCTAACTTTTGGATTTTTAGGTTATTAATTTTTGTCTCTACAATTTGGGAATTTATGGTTTTTTTGCATACGATAGTAGGTTTACTTCGCATGGAGAATTAGTTCCTATGCTCATAGGGCTGCTTTCTTTGCATATAAAGTGTTGTGGCGTTATTTCTTGGCACTTTGTTTCAAATGCAATATAGCTAACTTCATTTAAAAGGAGGTATTTGTTAGGTGGAATGATGATTTGAAAGGTATTTTTAAAGGAAACTGGGAGGGGATATAGACGATACAATACATAGTTTTTTATTGCGACTATAGGTACTTGTATGATGAATGTAATTTTGTTTTCTTTTATGTAACTTTTAATTTTAATAATTTTTTCAAAAAGCAATAAATTTTCCAATGTGGCAGTGAAAGGAAGTTTATTGTATGTTAAGTGTGGTGTTATAGACATGATTTCATTTAAAAGGTCATTAGGGTTTACTATGGAAGGATGAAATATATTTAATTTTGAAAATGTGATGGCTATACCGATATTTTCTAGAATATCGTAGATGTTTTGAAAAGCATTGATTACTTGAGATAAAATTATTTGGCTTGTAAAGTAACCATAAGAAATTGTGTTATTGTTTTGAATTTGTTTAATAATCGTGTCTATCTGCCTAATATGTTTTTCTAAAATTTGTTGGTTGTATGTTAAATCCTTGCTAATATTTATAAAATTTATTGATGATTTTTCTATGATAGTAATTTGCTCTTTGAGAAGTGTTTTAACTTTATTCTCATTATTTGTTATAGTATTAATAGCGTTGTCATATCTTTCAGCATCGTTTTGATCTAAGTCTCCAGTCCAGGATTTGACTATAGATCTTAAACCGTTAATGAGACCTCTCTTGGTACGTGAAAATGAATGGAAAGGGTTGATTTGTGTTATCTGTATATTGATTTTGTTTTTTAGAGACGCGATCAAATTAAAAGAGTTTAGAAAACGATTATAATTAGTGGATGTGTTTTTTATAGAAGATTGTAATTGGAAATAATGATTTTCGAGGGACTTAAATTCTTTAATGATGTCACTTACGTCTAATAGTTCAACAAAGGACCAATAGTCAGCTATGTTTTGAGCATTACCAATTTTTAGGGGAAGGAGTCCTGGATTTTGATTAATTTTATGGAAGTTAGGGGTTGCTAGTTCTGCACCTGCGAGCTGGAAGATTCTGTAACAACAAGGGGTAATTTCAATTCTTTTGTGTGAATTGTTATAACCTTGTTTTTAATAGGGTTTTTAATCTTAACTTTATTTCTGTTAACGAGCTCTTCAATCTGATAGGGGCCTTTAAATTTGTTATCTTTTTTATTTCTAGAATTATTAACTTTGTAAATTTTATCTCCTTTTTTGAATTGAGTTTGATTGGGACCTAGTTTATTGTCTTTTCCTATGACTTTTTATTTTTTATCTAATAAATTTTGTGTTATATTTTCGTAAAGATGTTTAACTCTATCTTTATGATTTATAACATACTCGTTATAAAATATCGATTCTAAAAGATTACTTGGATCTCTAGAATTTGTATGGCCAAAAGTTGATTCGAACGGGGTAAATTTAGTGGAAGAGTGTATGGAATTGTTGTATGCTATTATGGCATAATTAATAAGGGAGATGGTACTATCTGACGGATGTTTCTGTCGAAGGATTCTTAGATGTTCGATAAGGGTTGAATGTAGCCTTTCGACGAGTGAGTTTGATTCGTGGTGGAGTGGAGTGGTAAAATGTACATTAATTTTATGAGCACGCAAAAGCTCTTTAACAGTATCGTTTTTAAATTATGTGCCATTGTCCATGGTAATTTTGTTAGGAATACCATAAAAGAAAAAGTACTGAATAAGGGCATTAGCGATTTCAATAGCTGTTTTTCCTTGGATAGGGAAAGCCTGTCCTAATTTTGTAAAAGCGTCTATAATAGTTAAAAAATCTTGGTTATCATATTTAAAAATGTCAATGTTAATTAGTTGAAAAGGTGTTCCGACAGTTTCTGTTAATACCAGAGGAACGTATAGATTTTTTCTTGCATATTTGCTGGTTTGGCAAATATCACAATCATTTATATATTTTGTTACATCTGCTTTCATTGACGGCCAGTAATAATTACGTTTAAGTTTTTCTAATGTCTCATTAATGCCACGATGGTTGCATTTGCCTTCGTGCTGATATTTGATTAGCATGATTCGTTCATCGAGTTCAGAGATGGAGTTTACTAATTTTGTGCATTTTATTAATTTAAGTCCGGAGGAATAAAAATGTTTCATGTAAACTTTGTTAAAATTTAAGTACATCCAATCATCATAGAAGTAAAGATAAAATATTTTGTTTTCCTTAGTGTATTTTTTTAATAAATCAATGACAAGAGAATCATTAGAGTTAGAGTTTTATTATTTCCAAATTGTTCTTGTTTAATGTTTAATTTATTATAGGGATTTTTAGAAATTATTATTTGGTGGGATTTGTTGTTAATTATGTCTTCCAAAATTGTAATGCCTTCGTTTATTATGTTGGGATTGCTAGAAGAGTGTGGTGTGGCTAAGGTGTTTTGTGCTTCTTCAAGTCTTTTACGAAGTCTGGTTTGGGGTGGTCTGGTTTGAATATTTTCTATTATATTTATTTTGGGTAATACTGTATTAGAACTTGTTCTAGGAGAGGGCATCAGCATTTGTATTTTGAAGGCATTTTTTATAGATAATTTCATAATCGAACTCTTCTAAACGAAGACGCCAACCAAAGTAATTTACTGTTCGGTTCTTTTAGACTGAATAACCAGACAAAGGGTCTGTGGTCGCTATATATTTTAAACTTTTTCCCAAAAAGATATGGGCGATCGCTAAGAGTTCCTTCTCAATAGTGGAGTATTTGCATTCGCTATCGTTAAGGGTTCGGCTTGCATAAGCAACAGGCTTATCGTTAGGGACGTTACCTTGTGATAATGCTAGGTTACCCTGTAATAATAATAGGTGCCGTCCTATGGCAAAATTACTAACGTCGGTCGTTAGAATGAATGGTTTTTCGAAATCAGGATATTGTAAGATAGGGACATTCATTAGAAGATGTTTGCAGTGTTCGAAAGATTTTATGAATTCGGGACTATGGATGACTTTACAATCCTTTTTGAGGCATGAGGTCATAGGTTTGGTTATTTTAGCAAAGTCTAATAAACCGTCTATAATATCCAAGGAGACCTAAAAATGATTTAATATCTTTTGAATTTTTGGGAATTGGAAATTCTTGAATTGCTCGGATTTTTTCAGGGTTTGGTTTTACGCCATTGGATGTTACAAGATGACCTAAATATTGGACTTCTTTCCTAAGAAACTCGCATTTATCCATTTGTACTTTGAAGTTGGATTCTCGGAGTCGTGAGAAAACTTGACGTAGGCGAGAAATGTGTTCTTCCAAGGAAGTACTGAAAATGATGATATTACGTCATCGAGATATACGACACAAATTTCATTGTGGAGGCCACGGAGTATATTATCCTTAACTCTTTGGAAAGTTGATGGGGCATTTTTCAACGCAAATGGCATTCGGCGGAATTCATAGTGACCTGATTCTGTTGAAAAAGAGGTCTTCTCAGTATCATTGGGATCCATCTCAATTTGATGAAATCCATTAGCAAGATCCAGTGTGGAAAAATACTGGCTTCTACCTAATTTATCAAGTATATCTGCGATGTTGGGAAGAGGATACTTGTCGCCTTTGGTTTTTTCATTCAGCTTACGATAATCGATGACTCTCCATTTTTTTTTCGGATGCATCAACTTTTTTTGGGACAACCCAAATTGGACTAGACCAAGGGGAGACTGAGTTTTGAATAATTCCCTGATCTAACATTTTTGATATTTGATTTTTAACTTCCTTCTTGTGTATCTCAGGATAGCGATATGTTTTAGTGAATAAAGGGGTGTCATTTGTCAAATTGATTTTATGCTGAATCTGGTTAGTAAATGTTAAGGGTATTTTGTCGCAGTAAAATATGTCGCGATATTCAAAGCATAATCTTCTAATAAAGTCTTTCTCTTCTTTATTGCAATGGTTCAAACGCAGGTTTTTAAGATTTTCTTTGAGTACATTATCATGTTCATTAGTTAGAGTTTGGTTTGTTTCGATTTTGTTGCAAAAGTTTACTTCTAAAATATCTATTAATTCAACATTAAAGGGTCTATTAATATTAATGGTAACGGGATATTCATTGGCATTCGTTATTGTTGTATAGGCAAAAAAATTTGAAATGTTTACAAGTGCTCTAGGCATTTCTGTATTATTTTCAAAATTTTGATATTCTAATATGCCTAAGCCTTCTTTTAGATTTACTGGGATTTTTACAATTTGTTGACATCTTGACGGAATTATTATAGAAAAATTTTGAAGATCATTAAAGGTGTTTTGAGTTTCTATTAGTTTTTTTGTTTCATAAATAATTGGAATAGTAGAATTTTGTGTTATTAATTTAAAATTTTTTAAGTCAATATTAGCGTTAAGTTGTTTTAATAAATCACTACCAATTAGTCCATCGTATTTTTGCGAAAAATCGAACAAATAAAATTTATGGTAACCATCAAATTTAAAGATTTTAAAAACTGGAATATTAGCGACTTCATTGTGATAGGACATAGCGTGTGCTGTTTGGATATTAAATTTCTCATTTGTAATAAATTTATGATAAAACGTGTAAGCAAGTTTAGGGTTCATTAAACTTCGACTACTACCGGTGTCTATTAAAAAATATGCGTTTAGGTCAGCAATATAAATATATGGTAAATCCGATCTAATGTTATTTAAATGGATTATGTTGGGTGCGTGTTGATATCGAAATTTTGAAAATCTTGTTGTTCGTTAGAAATGATTATGTCACCACTTTTATAAGTGTCATCTTCGATCGGGTTGGAAAATGAATTATCAGGAAAATGATTATACGGATGGTAATAATTATTATCGTCATAATAATATTGATCATTCTGATAAGGGTTATAATAGTCGGAGTAGGTATTATCGGAATCGAGATTATAGTCAATACTTTCTGGAGAAATTTGATGGGCATACAGTTCTGAAACGCGGGACCTTTTGTTTCTAGGAACAAAGGTATGTCTATTTCCTGAACTTGTGTCCATTGGTTCGACTTGATTTCGACGAATGACTGAACTGGGTAAACTATTATTTGGGTTGAAATTAGAGGGTCTTAGATTCAATTGAGGCCTATTGAAGGTGTTATTTGAAAAATTGGGTCTAACAGAATTATGAAAACTTGTATTTGGAATATTTGGCCTAGAAATCGATATGGGATTTGGATTAGAATTTTGAAAGTTTCTTGGTCCTATGGGTTTTTGAAATTGGGGTCTGGCGTAACTAAAAGTGTTTGGTATAAATGATGGAAAATTGCTGGGGGTTGGTGGTGATAGGGATCTTGGTTGGAGTTTTGATTGTTTGTAATGAGTGTGAAACGGTGATGGGTAGGTTTGTAAGTTATAGTTTTTTCCTTGACTAAAGTATATAAAGTTTTCTTCTTCGACTACTAACGATAAAGCTTTTTTAATATTTTCTGGCTGACGTAATCTAACAACTAACTGAATTTGAGGGGGCAAGTTACTAATAAAAGTTTTCAGAGCAAATTCTTCATAGTGTTGAATTTTAATTTTCCTTTCATTATCATTAGCAACAGAGGTGTTTAATGTTGAAAATAAATTACTTTTGGCATCCTGCACTCGCATGCCAAATTGTGTAGGGCTTTCGAACCTTTGAATTTTTAGAGAAATTAAATCTTGGATAAGACATTCGATGCTTCTTTGATCTGAAAAGGCTACTATTAGGGCATCTTTAATTACGGCCCAATTATTTAAATCTGTGTTAGAGAAAATTATATCAGCGGTTCGACCTTTAAGTTTCATTAAAATGGTATCTATTAGGCAAATATTTATGGGATTAGCTATATTTGTTGTATCTTGGAAGTTACTTAAAAAGTGTTCACAAGCTGTGAGAAACCTATTTAATTGCCTGTAGTATGGAAGTATCACCCAGTATAACAAATATTGTGTAAATAGGAAACTACTATATTGTAATAATACATTAATTTATTCTATATAGCAAAACATTATAATGTCTAGTAAGCATTATCATAAACCAGGTCAACGGGAAGTTCAACGATCCTTGGATGTAGCTTTTTGATATTTTAATATAGATCCTACTTAACCCTAAAAAGGTTGTTTTGTTGCAGGATTAATTACGCTTTAGACGGGATCTGGAGAATCCTAACTTTTATTCATTTGTTAAAATATTTAAAAATGACTTTATTCTAAATTTTTCTTTCAAAACTGAGACACCCACCATAATTACAATTGCCTTCGACTCTTAATGGAATTCGCCAATATTTTTCATTAAACCACTATCAATATTATCACCATTTTAATTCTTTGTTATTGTTTACAATATGCTGTGCATGGAGAAGATTTCACGGCAATTGAATTGGTCAACCGGTTTACTAAAGCGGACGCCAGTGGCGCCGCGTGTCGAATTATTACGATTTGGCCCGTAATTGTACTTTCCACTAGGCACTCTATGGTTTGCTTATTAGTGACCTATGTATGGGTTTTGGTTGGGCCCATAGCGGCTAAACCCATAAAGTAACGAGTGAAGTTCCTCAATCTCCGGTCTTGCGCCCAGACGTCTTTTGGACTACTACTTAAGCAGTTCCGCGACGCATCTGGGGGTCTTTCCAGCTCCTGCGTCCGTCAAGAGTGAACCGTGCTGCCCGCTGTGACGGAGAGAGGTTTGAAATAAATCTATTATCATCTCTCTCCGCCAGCACCTTTTTTGTTAAAATAACATCTAAAACTAAAATGCATTAGTGTTTCTTCAGTTTCAACGAAATATTTTTGAAGCAGGATGGGTTTTAGTAGTTTGATGCCTCTCAAAACTTCGTAAGTAGTTTTCACCGTTGGTGACATTTTATTTGGTGTTCCGTGTTTCCATTGAGAAATCTCTCTTAGGGCTCCTTAAATATGACAGTGTAAACCGCCAGCCGTGACCCAGCGGTGATGAGGATTTCGCCCTGAAGCCTGAAAAATAATTTCGCCGCCCTTAGCCCCGTCAACACACATCATGCCGTAAGCCCTATGTGGTGAAAAATTGCCCATCGCGGGCTCTCGCCCCCGAAAGAAGAGCACCATGGAACTTGACCCGTAAGCACATTCTTTTAATCTTAACCATATTCTTCTTTTGATTTTTTTTTTGTATGATTTAACATGAATTTATTATCACTTTCTCATTTTAATATTTAAAACTTAAGTAACTATATTTATGGTATAATTATTTAAATTAAAACAATTCAATGTTACGCCTTATTATGTAATGCTTCCGAAGTGATCACTGACGAATTAAGGTATCTACCTTTGGGTTATAAACTTGTATATACATATATATATATATCTTTTATTTATTTTTGTTTAACTTTTTAAGACCATCTTGTATATTTACTTATATTTACTTACCATGTAGATTTAACTCCTTGTTTCTGATAAATTAAGCTATTGAGTATGAAGACTTTAATAAACACCCTATTTAAATTAAATTAAGGTGTTTTACTACTGAGTGAGTGAGTGTGACTGAGGCAACTGACCATACAGAGAACCCACGAAGCCGGCCTGATAGGTTCTTTTTTTGTTCCATCTTTTAAATTTAACAGGGTTTCTGGAACCTATCAGATCTAGGGAGTTGTTCTTGTTGTTTAGAACTCTTAAACCAAGACTGTCGAACAAACTCAACTCCCTAGAAATAGCCCCTGTAAACCGGATAGTCTTGCCGGGATAATATTTATAACATAACAAGATGGCGCCCAAATTTTAAAAAGTTTTCTGGTCAAAAGTTGTCATTGGTCATCCTCACTTATCTTGGGGTAAGACACTTTTAATAAAACAAAAATTTAAATTTATTTCAGCAATTTTAATATATATATATAGATATCATTTTTTTGTACATTGAGTATTGCTGCATCTTCTCTAGGGTTGTTTTAAAATTCTCATAGCTAGGTATATGATGATAATTGGGGGTGAAGTTTCATGGAATTGTGATAAATTCTTTTGGGTGTGATGATTTTTTAAAGGTTAAGATAACTAAGTTTCTGATATTTTTTTTTATTTTCTAATGTATTGTAAATTTTGAATTTGGCGGTGGCTAATGTTCATGGCAAGTTATGTAACAGTATTTTATTTTAAATATCGACATTTCAGTGCATAACATACAGGTGGTGTAATGCAACATTTCATTTTTTTTTGTTAAATATTCACATATTTTATAATTCATTTTTCTAAATTTATGACTGACATATTTTTTTTTCTCCATTCTTTATCTCCGGCTGATAGCATGAATTGTCTTAACTTTCAGGGGGGTGATTTAGTAGATAGTGATGGTGATATTGTGATTATTGTGACTTGGGTATATGAGCATGGACAGTATAGAGATAAAATATGTAGGGACTATAACATTGAATAGCATTCCTTACTATATATAGCTTTCCTGTTATTGACAATAATTAGTTTTTTTTTTTTGGTATCTTACAAGAAATAATTCTGAGAATTTTTCTATAAACCTTGATAATTTAATTTTAGGCAGGAATATGACTTATTGGTGGTTTTCATATACAAGTACATACTTATTAATAAGGGTTGTTTTAAATAATTTTTTTAAATAGGATTTTGTTTTACTGATAGGAAGGTCAGGGTCAACTTATATTGTTTAATCAATTTAATAAATCTTCATTGAATTTTGTTGGTATACAGGGTGGACTTTAATCCCTGAATTTTTTTTTTTAAATTAATTTAATTTTATTATAGAATTATACAGGGTGGTGTACACAAGTAGTATAAAAGATACTTGAAGTAAATTTTTTTTTTTTATTTTGTTACTACAGGGTGAAACAATTAGTGGTTCCAAGTAACTTGTCTTATATTATAGGGAGTTTTTTTTTCTTTTCCTTTTGCTTTCCATATACTTTTTTTTTTAATTTTATATACTAGATGCTTAAAAAAAAAAAAAAAAAAAAAAAAAAAAAAAAAAAAAATCCGCTCTACAAAGTGGGCGTTTGGCGGAAGTTGGATGACTCAGTGGCGCGAAACATTGGAGTTGTCCAACTCAGTCAATGGGTAGACTAACTTTGTACAGTTAGCTGGTGGTGGTAAAATTCCACTTTCCACAAGAACATACCCATACTAAGGCTCAACAAAAATATTTTTAAAAAATTTATGGAAATTAAGGAAGGAAGGGGAGATTGGATTTTCATTTTTTTTTATATAGTACTTTTCTTTTGAAAGTTTTTTTTTTTTTAATTTAATTTCCTTTTGGTAGATTTAATATATTATAAGGTGTTTGAAAGTTTGAAGATTACTTATCTACTTACATTTCATTTTCTAATTAGGATTATAACTTGTTAAAATTTTCTTTTAATGTAACGTTTCAGCAAGACAGGGCTAATTAAATAAATTACTTATAGTAAATCTTTGAGGCGAATTAAATTTTTTGGGCGAAATTCTTTTGCTGGGCTAGGGGAAAATCGGCACTGCTGGGTCATGCTTACTGTAATACTGTGAAAATATAAATTGTTTTCGAATTGTTTTTCTGAATTTGGAGATTTTTTAAGAGTGATTTAGGTATAAAGATATTTAGAGCTTATAGAAATAAAATTTAGATAGGTATTTTATATTAGATATTGTTATTATAGATATATTATTAGGTATAATTATTCTAGGTTGGGGGGGAATCTTACTGAGGTGTTTTACTAACAGTGATTAGTGTTGCAACTCAGTAAAGCGTTTATACTGTCATTGGGATTTTAACGTAGGTTAGGGGCAGTACAAACCCGGGACTTCAGATTTTTTTTTTTTTTTAAATTTTTTTTTGGAACGGGGTGGGTTGCACTGTGTGCACCGTACCTGGTTAGCGGCTTTGCTCAAGTTACATCACAATACACAATACATACAGGGGACTATAATTAAAAAAGAAAAAGGGGAAAGAAAAGAAAAAAATTTATTATTTTTTTTTTTTATTATTTTTTTTTGTTTGGGTTATTGGCGGAGATATTTTTGGGGAAAATGGATATAAATAAATTGGAGCTGGACGAGCTTGAGTATGAGCTATCATCTCGAGGTGCTATCACGGCTGGTACTCTTATTGAAAAGCGTCAACGTTTAAGGTTATATTTGAAATTAGAGAAACTTAATAGCTTGCCGATGTTTGAGGTAATAGAATTGGACCCTGATAACGAAGTTGTTATTTGTGCAGGAAAGTGTAATTTGTTGGAAAGTGCTATCTCAGGTCTTAGTGAATTAAATATTAATAAAGAGTATAGTAGGTTGCGGTCTAAGGCCTTACATATCCAGGGTCGTTTCAAGAAGTTATTAGAATTTCATCCTGATTTTTCTGAAGAAGTAATGAGTTTATCTACTCAGCTAAATTCTATTATTGATAGGTTAGAAATGGCTAAGAGAACCTTGACAATGAGTGTAGAGGAAATTTTGCAGGTGCCGGTTACTATTGAGGCTTCCCCTGGAGAGGACTCCCTTCTGGATCATCCTCTTCCTGTTTCTCAAGCTCAGACAGAAGTCTCACAGCATCTTTCACCCAATGTGATTCCTTCGACGGTATCTGTAAATCCAGGTCCCTCTTGTTCGTTTCGGCCTGCTTCAGTTCCGTTTACTCGAACAGCACCAACTTTTTGTGACCACACTTCGACACATTTAGTTCAGTCACTTCACACCATTCCTTCTACGAACGTTATTTCACAGGATCCAGTTAACCCAATAACGTGTTCTTATTATTCCCCATCGAGGAACTATTCCTTTCCTCCACAATCTAATTCCACCTTGAAGCGGAATGTACCCGTGTTTACTTCTGCTAATGCTAATGATGTCACGATTCCGTTAGGTTCCGATGATCTGGCTAAGAGCTTTTCAACAATTTCAAAATGGCAGTTACATTTTGATGGTTCTGGTAGTGTTACCAATTTTATTGAGCGTGTAGAGGAGTTGGGTTTTGCTTGTGGAATATCTTGGAATCAGCTGCTGCATTGTGCAGTAATTTTATTTTCGGACACAGCCTTGTCTTGGTATAGATCTATACGCAGTGATATCAGGTCATGGGAAGAATTGAAATGTAAACTTAGGTCTGCCTATTTATCGTCAGAATATGAGGAGGATATTTGCTGTGATATAAGGAATAGGACACAAGGTCCAGTGGAGAAGTCGGTAATCTTTATTGCACAAATGCGAAACTTGTTTCGAAAGTTACGTGAACCTCCATCCGAGGAAATGCAACTTCGCATTATACGCCGAAATTTGCTCCCCTCATTGCAAAATCAACTTGCACTTCACAATTTCACCAACATCACAGAGCTGGAACTTGCAGCACAAGAGATTGAGAACATCCAATTGCGAACTCAACGCATGCAACCTCCTCCAGTAAACCCTAATAATGTCGCCGAGCCTGAGTTGATGTATCAGCGACCAAGAAACCCTCGTGTACATACAATGAATTCTTCACCGCACCTTCAGAATTCTCGTGGTCCGGTAGTTTGTTGGAATTGTCGTAGTACTGGCCATTTGAGTAGTACTTGTCCACAACCCTTTCGTCGACACTGTTTCCGTTGCGGTCGGGAAAATGTGACTACCCGTTCTTGTCCAAATTGTAGTAGGTCGGGAAACCCAAGGGCGAACTGTTAGTTAGTCGAGAGATCAGTTCGATTCCTAAGGTCTCGACTAGTAACCCCAGCTACCCTATTCTAGATTACGCCTTCGCACAGTGCAAGGGTGATGATCGTCCTCATCTCGAAGTCTCGATATTTGGTATGAAATTTGTTGGCTTATTGGATTCTGGAGCAAATGTTACTGCTATTGGTTTAAGCATATGGAATATATTACAACGTTCAGACATACAATTGTTATCATCACCTTTTTCTCAGTGCAATTTTGGAAATCATAGTTCTAGTAAAGTGATTGGCGCAATTAACTTACCTATTGTTTTGTATGATAAGGTAGCGGTTTGCAGTGTTTTGGTAGTGGAGAAATTGAGTTGTCCATTGATATTGGGTACCGATTTTTGGAAAACTGTTGGTGTCGTTCCTGATTTGCAAAATGGTTGTTGGTATTTTGGTGTGCCGTCTCAGGACATCTGTATCACTGAAGCCATTATTCCTCAGGAAACTTTAACCCCCGAACAGCGATCCGCCTTGGATAAATTGACTTCAAAATACTTTTCTTTAATGGGTGGTAAGCTTGGTCGAACAGATTTAGTGAAGCATCAGATTAATACTGGTAATGCCCAACCCATTCGTTTGCGCCCTTATAGATACTCACCCGCCACTCTAAAGATTATCGATGAGGAGGTTGATAACATGCTGCAACTCGATATTATCGAGCCATCACAATCTGCCTGGTCTTTCCCTGCCTTAGTAGTACCGAAAGGTAATGGTAAATGGAGATTTTGCGTGGACTATCGAAAACTAAATTCTGTTACGGCTAAGGATGCTTATCCGATCCCTTTTATTGATAGTATTTTGGACAAATTAAGAAATGCAAAGTATCTTACTTCGTTAGATGTTAACTCTGCATATTGGCAAATCGAGGTTGATGAACATTCACGTGATAAAACTAGTTTTTCTGTCCCTGGTCGGGGACTTTATCGATTTAAGAGAATGCCATTTGGGTTGACGAATGCCCCTGCAACTTGGCAGCGATTGGTAGATACCTTATTGGGAGCTGATTTGGAGCCACATGTCTTTGTTTATTTAGATGACGTAATCTGTATTTCTGAGACTTTTCAGCAACATTTAGAGGTTTTGGAAGAGATTTTCCAGAGATTTCATAGAGCCGGTATAACACTCTCTCAGGATAAGTGTAAATTCTGTCGATCCGAACTTAAGTATTTAGGATATGTTGTCGATAAAGATGGACTTCATGTCGACCCGGATAAGGTGACAGCCGTATTGAACATTCCGACTCCAAAGAACACCACCGAAGTCCGACGTGTCATCGGTATGGCGTCCTGGTACAGGCGTTTTATTCCTCAGTTCTCAACCGTTATTTCTCCCCTTACCGCTCTTCTTTGTAAACACAAAAAGTGGAACTGGACCCCAGAATGTCAAAATTCGTTTCAGAACATCAAAAATTCGTTAGTTTCCGCTCCTGTACTTACTTGTCCTGATTTCTCGAAACCCTTTTTGGTTCAGACTGATGCCTCAGCGTATGGGATCGGTGCTGTATTATCTCAAGAGTTTGATGATGGTGAACATGTTATCTGTTACATATCTCGATCTCTGTCTAAAGCAGAGAGGAATTTTTCCACCACAGAGAGAGAACTGTTGGCCATTATTTATGCTTGCGAGAAATTACGACCCTACTTAGAGGGATACTCCTTTAAAGTGATAACAGATCATCATAGTCTGAAATGGATTCATAGTCTGAAGGAACCAACAGGACGGCTTGCCAGATGGGTTTTGCGGTTGCAACAATTCGATTTTGAGGTTATTCATAGAAAGGGCCAAGATCATGTTGTGCCGGATGTTCTCAGTAGAGCTGTGCCAGAGATTGCTAAATTGAGTGTATACCAGGAACCAGAAGTTGCAGATAAGTGGTATCGAAGAGTTTTCAATCAGGTCGTAGAGAACTCCTATTAATTATCCCCAATGGCGAATTGAAGGAAATTTACTTTACAAGTATGTGAAATGTTCTTACCCGTCTCTTCGAGATGATGAAGATTTCTGGAAGGAAGTAGTACCCAAGGATCGAAGACGTATGATTTTGGAAGAAAATCATGATCATCCTTTGGCTGGTCATGGTGGTGTCATGAAGACATACGAACGATTGAAGCGTCGTTATTATTGGCCAAAAATGAGAGCTGATGTCCTCCGATATGTTAGGCATTGCGCCAAATGTATTTCGCAAAAGCCCCTCCGGGAGCGACACGGATTAATGGGACAACAAACTCAAGTTTTGAAGCCATGGAACACGATTAGCGTCGATCTTTTTGGGCCCTTGCCTCGTTCTACTCAGGGATACAAATACGTATTGGTCGTCTTGGATACCTTCACTAAATTTCCTTTGTTCTTCCCTCTTTGCTCAGCTAAGGCCCCTTTGATTTGTCGTCTTATAGAGGAACAAGTTTTTCTCATTTTTGGTGTTCCCCAATTTCTTATTTGCGATAATGGTGCTCAATTTCGAGGTGAACTTTTTTCCAAACTGTGTGAGCAGTATAAGGTCAATATCCGATATACTCCGGCTTATCATCCCCAGGCCAACCCCGTGGAGCGTGTGAATCAAGTCCTTAAAACCATGTTAAGTTGTTATATTGAGGATAATCATAAGAATTGGGATCGACTTCTACCTAAGGTTGGTTCTGCCATAAGATCTTCGGTGCATGAAGCCACCGGGCTCACTCTCTATTTTATGAATTTTTCCAGAGAATATATGCCCTCGGGCGACCAACACAATAATAGGGATGTTCCCAGTATCACGGTTGGCGACTTTATGGCACGTTCACGTGAATTAAGTAAAGTATATAGGGACGTTGAGGAAAGACTGAAAGCGGCGCATCAAAGATCAAAGAATCGTTATAATCTTCGACGAAGACCAATTAGTTTTGAGATCGGTGAGCGAGTTTATCGCAAAAATTACGATCTTTCTGATGCTAGTAAAAACTTTACCGCCAAACTCGCACCAAAATTTTTGGGCCCCTTTACAATAAAGAAGAAGTTATCTCCGGTAGTCTATGAACTGATTGACGAAAAGCGCAAGTTTAAGGGTGCTTGGCATGTTAAAGATTTGAAAAAGATCCCAAAAGAAGAGCTACTCGTTGATTCCGATTCCGATTAGACTTTATCGATTTTGCTTACTGGTCGGGACGTATGTTTTTTTTTTTTTGGTGTTTTACTTATTAGTTCTTTTGATTTTTCAATTCTAACATAATTTCTTTTTCTCCAGTTTCTTTCCTCAAAGCTGTGCGGACTGGGTATTTTGATGTTTTTGCGGTTATTGGATAGTAGCTACCTTGTTTGTTTTTCTCTTTCTAGTGAAGTTTCTTGTGGTGAAGGCCTACCACTTGAAGCATTTTAGATTTCCGATTAGGAATTCTATCAGAAATTACTAGAAATTTTGTGTTATTTGGTATTTCGTTGGTTATTATAGTATTATTATTTCATGAGTCAATCAATTTGAAGTTTTAATTTTTCTGACTTATTTTAATGCTTGAATAGCATTTTCAAATAATTAGATTGTTCGCACATTCTTTACTTCCCTTCCCAGTTGGATGCTTACTTCTCTTCGCATGAGAATTACTTTTCTGGTAATTCTCTTGGGGGAAGAGGGGGAGTTGTTGCAGGATTAATTACGCTTTAGACGGGATCTGGAGAATCCTAACTTTTATTCATTTGTTAAAATATTTAAAAATGACTTTATTCTAAATTTTTCTTTCAAAACTGAGACACCCACCATAATTACAATTGCCTTCGACTCTTAATGGAATTCGCCAATATTTTTCATTAAACCACTATTAATATTATCACCATTTTAATTCTTTGTTATTGTTTACAATATGCTGTGCATGGAGAAGATTTCACGGCAATTGAATTGGTCAACCGGTTTACTAAAGCGGACGCCAGTGGCGCCGCGTGTCGAATTATTACGATTTGGCCCGTAATTGTACTTTCCACTAGGCACTCTATGGTTTTCTTATTAGTGACCTATGTATGGGTTTTGGTTGGGCCCATAGCGGCTAAACCCATAAAGTAACGAGTGAAGTTCCTCAATCTCCGGTCTTGCGCCCAGACGTCTTTTGGACTACTACTTAAGCAGTTCCGCGACGCATCTGGGGGTCTTTCCAGCTCCTGCGTCCGTCAAGAGTGAACCGTGCTGCCCGCTGTGACGGAGAGAGGTTTGAAATAAATCTATTATCATCTCTCTCCGCCAGCACCTTTTTTGTTAAAATAACATCTAAAACTAAAATGCATTAGTGTTTCTTCAGTTTCAACGAAATATTTTTGAAGCAGGATGGGTTTTAGTAGTTTGATGCCTCTCAAAACTTCGTAAGTAGTTTTCACCGTTGGTGACATTTTATTTGGTGTTCCGTGTTTCCATTGAGAAATCTCTCTTAGGGCTCCTTAAATATGACAGTGTAAACCGCCAGCCGTGACCCAGCGGTGATGAGGATTTCGCCCTGAAGCCTGAAAAATAATTTCGCCGCCCTTAGCCCCGTCAACACACATCATGCCGTAAGCCCTATGTGGTGAAAAATTGCCCATCGCGGGCTCTCGCCCCCGAAAAAAGAGCACCATGGAACTTGACCCGTAAGCACATTCTTTTAATCTTAACCATATTCTTCTTTTGATTTTTTTTTTGTATGATTTAACATGAATTTATTATCACTTTCTCATTTTAATATTTAAAACTTAAGTAACTATATTTATGGTATAATTATTTAAATTAAAACAATTCAATGTTACGCCTTATTATGTAATGCTTCCGAAGTGATCACTGACGAATTAAGGTATCTACCTTTGGGTTATAAACTTGTATATACATATATATATATATCTTTTATTTATTTTTGTTTACCTTTTTAAGACCATCTTGTATATTTACTTATATTTACTTACCATGTAGATTTAACTCCTTGTTTCTGATAAATTAAGCTATTGAGTATGAAGACTTTAATAAACACCCTATTTAAATTAAATTAAGGTGTTTTACTACTGAGTGAGTGAGTGTGACTGAGGCAACTGACCATACAGAGAACCCACGAAGCCGGCCTGATAGGTTCTTTTTTTGTTCCATCTTTTAAATTTAACAGGGTTTCTGGAACCTATCAGATCTAGGGAGTTGTTCTTGTTGTTTAGAACTCTTAAACCAAGACTGTCGAACAAACTCAACTCCCTAGAAATAGCCCCTGTAAACCGGATAGTCTTGCCGGGATAATATTTTTAACATAACAGTTTCATTTTAACCCTATGTCTTAAATCATAATTACCTTAATCATAATTTACTACATGGCGACCCTGCCTCCTATATACCTAAAGAAAAAAAAGAAGAAAAACGATGTTGGTGGACAAAAGAAGAAAATAGTTCCAATAATCTTAAAAAATGGGAAACGCCAAGTCTAAGGAGGAAATTCTAGTAGCAACCGTGGCCCTTGTTGCCATATACGTTTTGGTTAAACGCTGTAGAAGAGGACTAAAGCAGACTATTCGCAGAGAAATCTATAAAAATGAGTTACGACGATCCAGAGCTGAGCTAGACGAAGAGGAGCAAGTTTAAAATTTTAGGTTCTCTTTTAGGTTTTATGGACATTAAAAAAATAATAAAAATATAACTATGGAAAAATGGAATGGAGAATTGAATGGAAAATGGAATGGGAAAAAGAATATTATAACTACAAATTGAGCAAAGATGTATTGTACCTGTTAAAAAGTGCTAATATTAATTTAGTTGTATACCTACATGTAAGTTTTTAAATTGTTTATAGTACCCATTATTATTTTGATTGTTAGTCTAAATACGGACCCAGTTAACAAGGATTATTATTTTAATTTTTATTACAAATAGCGAGGTATTATTTTAATGGGAGATAATTTAAAGGATATTCTAAATTCTTTAAAAGATATCAGAGCCTATTTAGTAAAGTTAAATTATGATAGGAGAAAAACACCAATAGCTTTAACAAAAATAAGCGAAGCAAAAACTATTTATTCTCGATTAAGCAAACAGATATCAGATATTAATCAAAAAATTAAAAATTCGGAAATAGATGATTCGGATGTTGTCATTGCTAGGGAAATTATAGAAAAAATTAAAGCGGTGTACCAAGAAATTCAAAAAATTCCAGGACAAAGCGCGAATCTTGAATCGAAAATGTCTTCTTTTGATCTTAAAGTTGCCACAAGCCTTTTGCCCGTAATGGATGATTCAGAGGCCATTACCAATAAATTATGTGAAACTGCGGAATTTTACAGTTCTATGCTTAATGATGAGGGAAAGACTTTGTTGATTAGTTTTATTTTGAAAACAAGAATTTCTTGTAGCGCAAAATTACGTTTAAACACTAGTTACAGTTCTGTTGAGGCTCTAATCAGGGACATAAGAACGCACCTTTTAACTAAAAAATCCGATACTGCTCTTCAGATTAAATTATTTGCCACTAAACAAGGAGATAAATCTATTTCTGACTTTGGCAAAGAGCTCGAAGATATTTTTGTAAATTTGACAATTTCTCAGGCAGAGGGTGATTTTAATGCTTTTGACGTTTTGAGACCTTTAAATGAAAAAACAGCTGTAAAACAGTTTACAAACGGGCTTAGAAATCAAAAGCTTAGCACAATCATATCAGCCAGAAATTTTACGTTTTTAAAAGATGCCATAAGAGCGGCACAAGATGAAGAAATTTCTTTTCAAAATCAAAATCAACAATTTTTCAATTTATCTCAAAGGCATAATAGAGGTTTTGCCAGAGGCGGTAATAGATTACCACCTACAGGAAGATTTTTTAGAAGCAATAATTTTAATAGACACACACATACCAATTGTAATTCTAGAAATTTTAATAATAATGCTAATCCGAATATTCATTATAATAATCGTGGCCGAGGTAATACGAGTCTACCTGGTCAGCGTTTTCAGAGAGGTTACCGAGGACGTTCGTTTTCTCGAGGGTTTCGTGGAAATTCGCGAAGACAAATAAATTATGTCGATGTTGATAATGAGATTGAAACAGGTCAGGGAGCATCAGATATGATGAATAATCAGGATGATTTTTTTCGTCCCTAACGATAATAATATTTTTACTTATTCAACCAATTACTCAAATTCAGTTTTCTTTCATATAAATAGTAAGAAATTAGGATTTTTAATAGATACAGGAGCATCATTGTGTGCGCTTAAATTAAAATATTTAGACTCTAAGATTCCGTTGCACAAAGAATGTCTTGAAATTAAAGGCATAGGGGGTAATTAAGTTTCATTAGGATATGTATATCTGAATCTTATTATTGGAAATATAAGATTTAGGGAAAAATTTTATGTTTTTGAATCATTGGAATGTGAAACCAATGGAATAATTGGTAGAAATTTTTAAAAAAAGTATAAAGCTATTTTAAATTATGAGGAAAATACATTATCACTGTTTAATGATGAAAATAAAATTGCATTAGACCTGAATGCTAGTAGCAATAAAAGTATGACCTTACTTCCAAGATGTGAAAGTATTCAATACATCGAGACAGGGTTGGTTGAAGAATGTGTAGTGTTGCCTAGTGAATTGTGTCAGGGAGTGTTTGTAGCAGGTGTGATTGCGCAACCGAGAGATGGGAAAATTTCAGTTAAAATTTTAAATACGCGTGAAACTGAAGTACGTTTGAGAAATTGCTTACCAAAAATTGAAAAGTTGAGCCACTATAATTGTTGTCAATTTAGTTCGCAGGCTGTATCAAGCAGTCAAGTAAAAGATTTGTTTAATTTGCTTAAACTTGGGTATTTAAATAAAGAGGAAAAAGATTCTATTGAACAATTATGTGCGAAATTTCCAGATGTGTTTCATATGCCCGGGGATAAGTTAGGTGTTACAAATATTTATAAACAGTCTATTCAAATAAAGCCAAATACTCAACCCGTTTATGTAAAACCATATAGACTACCTCAGTCACAAAAAGAGGAAATAAATAAGCAAATTTCTCAAATGTGCTCGGATGATATCATCGAGAGTGCGCAGAGCGAATGGTCATCTCCGGTGTTACTTGTTCCAAAAAAGGAAGGCAAAGCAGGTGAACAACGTAGCAGACTTGTTTTAGATTACAGATTTTTAAACCGCAATTTGGTAGATATTAAATGGCCTATAGCAAACGTAGTGGACATTTTAGATTCTCTTGCAGGAGCACTTTATTTTTCACATTTAGATTTAAGTCAGGGATATTACCAAGTCGAATTAGATGAGCAAAGCAGAAAATTAACAGCTTTTACTACCGATCGCGGCCAATGGCAAATGAAGAGACTTCCAATGGGGTTAAAAATTAGTCCCAGCGCATTTTCTAGATTAATGACAATCGCGATGGCAGGTCTAAATTATGAAAAATGTTTTGTTTATATTGATGATCTTATTGTTTTTGGAAGGAATCTTAAAGAACATAACAAAAATCTAATGGACGTTTTTAGTAGATTTCGTAAAGTAAATTTAAAATTAAATCCCTCAAAGTGTGAATTTTTAAGAAAGCAAATTCTTTATTTAGGTCACATTGTTAGCGATAAAGGCATTTCTCCTGATTCAGAAAAAATTAAAGCTTTAAATGAATATCCTATTCCAAAAAATTCAGATGAAGTTAAACGTTTTGTTGCTTTTGCCAACTATTATAGGAAATTTATACCAAAATTCGCGGAATTATCTGTACCCCTAAATAAGTTATGTAGAAAGTATGCGAGGTTTGAATGGACAGATGAGTGTAATAGTGCGTTTGAAATTTTAAGGAAAGCAATGGTTCCAGTATACATTCATATAGTATATATATATATAGTATATATTCCAAATATCCATTGTCGGAGTATCCAGATTTTACGGACACGAATGAATTTATACTTCAAACAGATGCTTCACAATTTGCTATTGGAGCAGTGCTTTCGAACAAAAATAATAAACCAGTAGCATATTCAAGCAGGAGTTTAAATAAGGCCGAAATAAATTATCCAACTAAGAACTTTTAGCTATTTATTGGGCTGTAAAACATTTTCGCCCATACTTATACCGACGCCGATTTAAAATAGTGACAGACCATAAACCCTTGTACTTATTCAGCCTTACAGACCCATCTAGTCGTTTAACAAAATTTCGCTTAGGTCTTGAAGAATACGATTTTTATGTAGAGTATGTAAAAGGGAGTGAAAATGTTACAGCAGATGCGTTATCTCGAATTATTCTAACATCGAATGAGTTAAAAACTATGAACAATGACATGATTGCTGTTATGACTAGAAATCAGTGTAAACGTATAGCAGAAGAAGATGGAAAGTTGGATAAGGGTAGTCATAGTGCTTGGCCTGATCAACCAAACATTGTGGAAGTCCTTAGACAACCAAAAAATTGCACTGAGTTAGTCTTGATAGACTCATTAAAAATAAAATCTTTGTCAAAAATTATGACTGAACAATCAGGAAATTTTTATTATGTACCACTACATCTTACTGTATATTTAAGTCAAAATTCTCGATCAACATTGACGCGAGACGGAATGCTGAGAGACTTGACCAATATTAGTAAGAGAGCTGACATAAAAGAATTGTATATTTTAAAAAACGAAAATTCTGCAGAATTAATTGAATGTATAGGGAAAGAAATAAAAAATAATATTAGTTATCAGGGGCCTCGAATAAATATTTTAAAAGGAATTATCAAAATAGTGGACAATGATGAAAAAAGAGTTATTTTAAATGATTTTCATTTACTTCCAACCAGTGGACACGCAGGTATAAATAGAATAACAAATAATATAAAAAAGTATTGTAAAAAGATGTGGTATGTGTCAAAAACAAAAATATTCAAATCATTATACAAAACAGCCAATGGTGATTACTACTTACTAAATATACTCCTTTTGAGCTTGTTTTTGGGAAAAAATGTCAGATACCAAGTAATTTAAAAAATATCGTGGAACCTATTTACAATTTTGATAGTTATCCAATTGAATTGAAATACAGGTTACAGAAAGCTCATGATGACGCAAGAAATAATATTTTACTTTCAAAAGAAAAAAGAAAAATATCTTATGATAAAAATATAAATCCCATTGAATATAAGAAAGGAGATTTAATTCTCGTTAAAAATGAATATAATGGTAATAAAATTGCCAGTCCTTGTTTCCTGGGGCCGTATGTAGTCGTTCAGGATGAATCTCCTAATGTAAAAATTGTAAAAGAAAATAAAGAGATTCTAATCCATAAAAATAGAACTAAATTATATCATAAGTAAGTAATTAGTGCATAAAGGGCCCTGCGCATAGTTAGGTAATAATTAATTTATTTACTAGTTTGGTGTATTATTAATTAAGATTTTGTAAAACAAAAAAAAAAAAAAAAAAAAAAAAAAAATGGGAAAGAGGGGTTATTTAGGTAAAAAGTTGAAATTTTCAAAATTACTGGATATTAATTGAATGTATGTATATAATTTTAGGAATGTGTTAAGAAGAGTTGTTACTTTTATAGTATATATATCCGGAATTTTCAATTTAAAAGAAATATGTAAATTCCCTAAATTTCCCGGGGAGGTGTAGTATGGAAGTATCACCCAGTATAACAAATATTGTATAAATAGGAAACTACTATATTGTAATAATACATTAATTTATTCTATATAGCAAAACATTATAATGTCTAGTAAGCATTATCATAAACCAGGTCAACGGGAAGTTCAACGATCCTTGGATGTAGCTTTTTGATATTTTAATATAGATCCTACTTAACCCTAAGAAGGTTGTTTCATTTTAACCCTATGTCTTAAATCATAATTACTTAAATCATAATTCACTACATGCCTAAGTTTGCCATTAAATGGAGGTATGTTATCAGTTTGGTACCTTAAGAGACCAATATCTTTATTGTTAGAATGCATGTCTGATTGATTTGTGAGTTAAGAACCTTCTTGAGTGGATAAACTTAAAATTGATTGAGCTAAATTTTCAATTTCTTCAGCTAAGGACTTTGGCATTAAAGTTTATTGTTATGATAAAAGGGGAATAATACTAAAATATGCAGAAACTAAAGAAATATGAAAGAAAAATTAGCAAAAGAGAGAAAAAAAATTACTTATAATAATATGTCAAAATATTTTACTAAATATTATACGTCTATGGTAAAAATAAAGGAAAAATGGAAAAATAGGAAAAAGTTGCTTACGCCAAAACTGCGAAAATTTCCATTGGTTTTTTTCTTGCCTTTAGCCTAGTGGTCCTAAAGGAATCGATGCTAGTATTCCCAGGAAAATGCTCTCGATGTTGTTGACTTCCTTGGTGGGTGCAACTTCCTGACGATGTGTGTTCTGAAGGCTGCTTCCAAGGGTAGGTTCTTCGTGCTTGAACTGTCAAAACCGACCGGTTTTGGCGATTTTTGTCCGACCGTAACACAAAACTTCCGACTGCGCCGGTTACAACTTCTAGCTTAACTTGAACAGTAACTTAATAGTAATGTAATTATGTTCTTAATGACAAGGCAATACATATATTTATAGTGTTGGTTTGCTTAGTAATCAAATAAGTAAATCAATAGGTAATTGGTTAGCTGAATAGGCAGATTAGTAGCATGTAACTGCGTAAATCGTTTAGCTGTTTTACACACGGTACTGCTCAAAGTTACTTCAGCATGTGGAACCTGGGATAGAGACTCGCCTTTATCTTCATGTAATAAAGTATTATGCCGTGAATGACATTTTTTGCACGGACCTAATTTACATTTTTTGGGAGGATGTTGACGCAAACAATTTGAGCATAATTTAGCCTTGTTGACGAATTCGATCCGTTTCTTAACCGATGTTTTAAAAAAATCTTCGCAAAATCTTCGAATGATTTTTTCGAACGTCAAAATCGAACGATGAAAAAGTTACATGAAAGAGTAAAACTGGAAGGTACTAGTGACCTGGAGGCAGAACGTTGCTTGTTATCTCGCTTGCCCTGTCTATCATCTTGCGTAAATTTTATGTTTGTTTTGTACTCTAGAGTTTTTAAAAAATCAGCTCGATTTGTTAGAAATATTTTTAGAACCTCTAATATAGGCGTATTCAATGTAATCGAATATTTTTCCCATTCGCTTACCGTATTTTGATCAAGCTTGGACATTACCATATAAATTAATAATGGATCCCAATCTTTAACTACTTGATTTAATTGCTCTAGTCTCTTAGATGTCTAGTCTCTTTAGTGACCTAAGGTGCTTTGATACATCATCTATTATTTGTCTAATTTTGACTGAATTTGACCTTTGAATGTTTTCTAGTGTAAACAAAGCTTTAATATGGTTATGAATTAGTAATTTAGAATTATTAAAACGATTGTTTAAGGTTTCTCATTCTACGGTATATCCATTTGACGTAAACTCAATTGATTTTAAAACTTGCGCTGCACTACCCTCTAGAGAAGCCGGTAAATAATGATATTTTTGAATTGCTGATAAGGACTCGTTTTCATGAACCAGCGATTGGAAAGTCTCCTTGTATTCTAACATTCGTGAAATAACCCGTTAAACTTTGGTAGAGGAATTACTGGCAATTTAACTCTGCCCAAATCAAAATTTCCATTGATAGATGACCCACGATTAGATCTTGCAATTGAATGCATTGAGTGTGTTGACTCTGCGTCTTCGTTTTTAGCAGAAAATGTATATTTATCACGTTTTACTTTTAGCAGTAATTGAACCAGTATTATGTCATTTACTACATATTATGTCATTTACTACATATTATGTCATTTACTAATAAATATCAACAGATATTCATAACAAGGCTGTTAAAAGGCGTATAAAATTTATATAGCTTATGCTTTAAAGCATAATAATTATTATGGCAAATTTTGTATAACATGTAACGAAAGAAAAGGTAAAATTAGCTGTATAAGATTCTTTTTGTTTAACTTGTCTGCGTTGTTTTAGGGCATCTTCCAAGTTCTTCCAAACTAATATAAAATAAAAAATATTGTCTGATTGTTGCTCTAATGATATTTTTTACTAGTTTAATTAGAACTCAGAAAAGTTATGTAGTAGAGCATACTCTGTATTATGCAAAGTAATGACACTACTTCCGAGTTCTTGTCATCATAATATAATTTTTTTTACTGAATAATTAAAGTTTGAAAACCCTTTATAAAGGAATAGCATGCTATTAATTATGTTAGAGTATTTGTGGTACACTATTAATCATTGTGAAATTATTTCTCTGAGGGTCAAACAATCATTTTCTCATAGGGAGTATTAATGTCACTGTATTCTTAACTAATTATTCTGATACAAAATACATTATGTACATTTTTAACCCCGCTAAAACACATGTAAAAGTGGAAAAAATACATTCATTTCTTGATAGTCAAATTTGACAAGTTTATAGGCCAAATGTCTCAAGCTCCAGATCTTAAGTGGTGCTTTTCTTTAAGTGGTCCTAAGAAGGAAACGAATGCACACTGTTAGGACTTATACCTCGACATCCATCAGGCTTATTTAGCAGATTCAAGAGGTTTGTGTTTTTCATAGGAAACTCGGGACGTTTCATTTGTGATGATGAAGTGCCATCCTTTGGCTCCGCCCTCCTGGTGTTAGAGTCCGTGTCGGTCGTTTCTTTCAAGTTCTCAGCGAAGCTTTTTTGTTTGTTTGTGTGGGTCCTTAAACGCTCGACATAGACACTAAGGTTCAAAAGGTTTTCTATCTCAAACACAGCCTCTTGATCTTTCGGGACGAGGAACCTGATGAGGTCCTTGGGCCTTCTACGGCCTGGGCCGGTTTTAAACCAACCCAGTTTCTCCGGCTCGAACCCCATCATTCTGAGCTCCTCCTCAACTTCTTCCACTTTAAAGTTTTGGTCAAGTCCTCTCAGTATTACATTCAGTTTTTCTTCCTCTTCAAGGAAAAAGGAATGGAATACCATTCCCTCTTCCTTGAGAAGTCTTGTGAGTTCTCGATAATCTTTGAGTATTTTGGGGAAAAGCGCTAATCCCAATCTATCTTTCTGGACTTTGACAATGTTTATTTTGTTTTCGCAAAATAGTTTGTATTTCGTAGTCCAGTTTGATGTGTCTCTTGACACTTCCTTTGGGACTTTAGTTATATTGGGATTAACGCTTTTCTCCTTACTCGTAAACGAAAGGTTATTTAGGGGCATGTATAATGTTTTTTTTTCAGATTTTGGATGGGATTTTCAGTTGGATTTGGGTTAGGATTTGAGACTGACGATGCTGAGGGGACTGGCTCCCTGTTTGGTGTTTTTACAGGGTGAACCAGTTCAGATGCCAGCTCGCCTCTGTCCTGTAAAGATGGAGACAGGCTCGCATCTTCCCTAGTTCTTTTCCCTTTTTCATTAGGTTTGCTAGCCAGACCACCCAGCACCGTCAGATGCTCTTCGAGTTTGGCGTTATTGTTAATTAGGGCATTGTTTTGGTTCAACACCTCCTCAAGTCCGAAATCTGCGTCTTGAGAGAATGGTTCTCTGAGGTCATCCAGTTTATCTTGTATTTTAGTAACTGTACTTTCTTAGTGAGCTGCGAATTTTTGAGCTTTATCTCGTAGATCTCATTGTCCCTTCTTTCAATTTGTAGATCTCTTTCTTGAATTTCTTTTTCGAGTTTTCTTTTACGTTCCTCACTGTGCCTCAGCTCCGCACTCTAAGGCGGCGCTTTGCCAGCTCCCAGGTCGTGGTTTGGAGGGGTTTTTAGTAGTTTGGAAAGTCTAGGATCGATACGGGATTGTGATGGGTGTTTTGTTAATTTTGAGGAGTCATCCGAAGTCTTACCCCGCTCTCTCGTCTGCTTTTCGATCTTTTGCTGTCTTCGCTTTTCGTTGACCTAGCGGTTTGGTATCCGTCGGATAGGTCCATTTTTTATTTCTCCTGTTGTTTCTTGCGGCGTTGGTTGAGCCCCCCACTCACAATGGAGGGCGAGAGATTTATTTTTTGTTTATCCCACGGTTTTTATTTCTGATTACTCAATTTATACACCAGCTCTATATATTGCAGAAGTAGACGCGTGACGCGTACTGTAAGCCGAGAATTAAGACATATCAATTCCACTGCTTCGCAGGGTGCATTTAATCCAATTACTGATACGCTGCGAGCTCGCAGGGTGTACTGGCCCCCTTCTTAAATTCTGTAGATAAGAAAGAAATTAATGAATCCAAGAAATATAAATAGGGATCTTTTTGTAAATTAACACAAAAAAACCCATAATTTTTGATAATAGGAATTATATTGATTTAGTATGCTTGGAGCTAAAGATGCCAAGACTGGATCTAGGCCTATTGCTGGAAAACCTCTACGGAGGAAAGAGTTCCGCACAAAATTCCGGCCTCCAGGGAGGGCTTCTCCAGAGGGGGTGTGGTTGCCTGAAAGGTGAACGTAACAAAACTTTACTAGGTTTGAAAATTAAAAGCCTTGATATTAATAAACTTTTATAGATGGTGAGAATGGCGGAAATGCATAAAAGAATTTTCCTCTCCAAGAGATTGTAAAGGCATCTACCTGTAAAGACTCTGGATCAGGTTTCCAAGAGATATAGCGTGAACATTTATTATTCAGAAAGGATGCAAATAAATTTATATCTGGAGTTCCAAAGTGAGAATTCATATTCCGTATCTATTTTTGTTATCCTTGATTCTCGATCGGCGAGTATGCAGAAGTATTAATATATGAAGCAAACAGAAATATATAGCGATTTTCGCACCAAGTCCACAAAGATTTTGAAATTGTGTTTAGAGGACCAAATCTTACACTTCCCATTCGATTGATGGAAGCAATGGCTGTCGTAATATCAATTTTAATAAGAATCGAACATTTGGACATTGTACTTGCAAAAGATTTAAAAGGGTGAAGAGCGGCAACAAATTCTAAATAATTTATATGTTGGTCTGCAAAATCCCAAAAACCATTAGTAGCCTGATCTTCACAAAATGCTCCCCAACCGGAGCGTGATGCATCGGAAAAAAATTCTAATCTAATGTCATGTCTGGAAAGTATAGGTACACCTTTATTATTAGAGAGGGCTCTTATCCACCATTTTCAATCTATTTTTTCGGAAAACGGACATATTCATAAAGCTATTATAATTTTGATGGCTCTTCCGTAACGCTAAAAATTTCTCACGTTCCAAATTTTTTAATTAGACCCACCTATACTGAATAGCTGGACAAACCGCTACTAATCTGATCTGCCTAATAATTTTGCAGAAGAATGTATAGATACTCTATTTCTTTAAATTATTTCCATAATATTTAGTAAAAGCAATTACTTTTTTCCTCTGGTAACAATAGTAAAAACCGCTGAGAATTAAAAAGGAGCCCTAAATACTGATACCGCTAAGAAGGGACCATAGAGCTCTTCTTGACATTTATAATAAATGGCAGAATTGCAAGAAGTGTGAGATAAAGAGTGTATCTTTGCTCCCCTCTCTCTTTGTTTTGCTAATAATAATAATTATAAAATAATTTTATTATTAAATTATTATTAAAATTATTTTATAATTATTATTATTAGCAAAACAAAGAGAGAGGGGAATTTTAAATAAAAATAATTTATATCTAATTTTGTAAAGACACAATCTTTATATATCAATAGTAACACTGTCGGATCCTCTATTTTAAATTGAGGACGTCAAGAAAACGATTTAATTTTTTAAAAAAGTACCATCTAATTTAGGTACCAGGAAAAAAGAAGAAAGAAACTGATTTGATTGCGGACAAGTTTCTGAAACTGCCCCAATTATAAGTTTATTTATACTTTCCACCATTTTTTTTTAATTGATTTGATTCAAATTTATTACAGGCTGTTGTAATTGTATTGGCTTACTGATAAAGGGTATTTTGTACCCAGAAAGCCATGGCAAAATGTTTTTAGTAATTAATGACCATTGATCTAAATATTAACAGTTAGCATAATTTACACAAGGTACCTGATTTAACGACGATCCATGCGTTTTTGGAATGGGCACCACATTCCTTCCTCTTCCTTCATGTGCCGAGATCGTGCTGTGGATCGGCTCGAGCCTAAAAAAGAATTCCTATTTCTAACCTGATAATTAAAACGTGGTGTCGACGATGTAGATCCAGAAGCAGAGATCGACTGGGTGGTTATATTTTGTGTTGATTTTGAAAATTTTGGCGTTTCTTTTTAAGTGACCTCCTAACAGGTCTTTTGTCAAAAACACTGACAATAGCTGCTGAATATCAGCGTGAATCTCTGGTCCATTATTTGAGGTTAATCCTTTTCCTTCAAGGAGGGCCAATAAAGCATTAACAGGTTTTTGCTCTGCTCCTAGCTGGGCAGGAGCACAGTATAAAGAACAAGACAGTAGGTTCACTCTCTTGCGGCCGTTTGAAGTAGGGACTTCTAAACAGTGCCGACTTTTTTTACGCGGTCGTAAATCATTATTTAGTTTCGGCGGCAATCCTTTACGATACGGGGGGTGTTTGAAACATTTTTAATAAGGAATATTTTTGTACATCGCGGCGGGCAGCGTGTAATATATGGAATTTTTTGAAATTAAAGGCACTTTGTATTATTGTTAAAATGAAATTGAAAGAATATTATTAAGTGTCTCTTTTAAACAAATAACTGTAAGAAAAACACTTGGTAGATAGCTTTAAAATTAAGTTTATTAGAATGTACACAATTAAATCTTAGTTTTACGTTCCTTTCATGCTCTTTTCTTAACTGACCAAGAAACTACCTACCTAATATTACATACACTTAATTAATAATAACTTCGTTAATATAGCCATTTTTTAAATATTTAATAAAATTTACATAATAATGTGATAACAACACTCAGCATATGGAACTCGGTAACAGTGAAATATAAAAAGGCAGTTAAATGAAAAAAACTTATTAAATGCCTAATTATTTGCTTTTAAAATAGGGGATGAAAGAACAAATCACTAAAATTAAAATAAAACGAAAATAGGTGTTTTACAACCTAGAATTCATATAAATATGCAAAATAAATATAATTTTACATTGGGGATTATAGTACACATCAATATTTTGAAACTTAAACCCTTAAAAACCACCCTTAATGACGAAAAAAATGCAGTTTTAAGTATGGTTAGACGGTATAGATTGCAATGCAACTAATAATAAATCGGATAGCTTTCACTATTAAAAACCACCACTAATAACAGAATATTACCAAAAATTTTGCATTTTTTTAGATTAAAATCACGATTAAAAAAAAATATGTACTCTAAATCGCTGATACTTTTTGAACATATTATTGGTACCTAATTATTGGTACCTATAGTCCATTGTAGAAGGCTACGCTTTAATTTTTGAAATAAATACATAATTTTTTATGATAAATTTTTTTAAAACTGCAATTATTTTTATTTTATTCCTAACTTTTTTAATTTTTATGCTAATGACTTACAATCAAGTTTATTTTTAAAGTTTTTGATAGTACATACTTGAAAAAACGTGCTAGATATTTGTCTAAGAAACGTGATTTTCTTAAATTATTTCAAGTTATTATTTTACGTCATTATATTTTGTTATCTAAAAAAAGGGGTTATGTTCACACAGTTGTATCTCGGCGCCTATAGAGCCATATTGGCTTTATAGAGCCTATAAAGCCATTCTTTTATTTTTAAACCAACTTTTGTTTATTAGATTTTTTTGTAGGATCTCAATTTTCCGAGATATTTAAGAAATACTGAAGAAGAGCGTGTATTTTTTTCTGTGAACTAATCCATTTTTATTAAAAAAAAATGTATATCCCCTTTTACTCCTGCAGCCATCTACGCAACATATCGCCGGCATTTTTAAAGTACAAAATTTCCGCACAACGCTATTATAGTTCTAATATTGAAGACGCCCCTGTATAACGCAGTCGCCACCGGGCAGCAAAAAAGAGTAGCATCAGAAAGCGAGTGAGAAAGGCAACATTTTGGGCGGCGCTTAGAGTGATCCTTCTATTCTAGTTTATGTTCGGTGGCAGGAGGAATATTCATCTCCTTATCCTCCTCCTCTACCGCCGTGACTGATGTCCTTGATGTCCTCAGTCATCAAGGATTCAAAGTGTTCAGACTGATCAGATTTACCTGAAAACCAAAATGGAACGACTCAGTAAATCCCAACCTAAACCAGGCAGTGCTTTAGGCCAGAGCAGTATAAAAACATAAACACGTGTGCGTAAAAATGCTCTTATCGGTTCTCGGAACTATTTTGTTATTTTTGTTATGTATCGGCAAAATTTACAAAATTATAATACGGTGCAATCTTTGTAAGAATAAGAAATACATTTCAGTAGGAAATGTTCTTGTAGGGATAAAAATGAACTAATTTCTGTAGGAAATGAAATTTATATCTACCAAAAACTCGATAGTCCTATAGGACTACGTCTTAGTTTATGGTTTAATACACCGTTTCTGTAGGAAACGTGTGTTTTTAAAGAATGCATTATTGCCTTTACCGATAATGTTACATTAGTATGCTCCAAAACCTGTAATCTGAAAAGAAAAGATAAGATGAAGTATACTCACTTCCACTTTCTAGAAGATCCTCTAAAAGCTGTTTGAGATTACGTTTTTTATCTCGTCATGGATTCATTTTTAAACGCACACGCGGACCACAAGCATACCAGACGCACGAAAGAATTGCAATGAGCTGATCATACATAGTATCATGGAACAATATAATAAGGGGATAGGAGCTGATGCGGGATGTAAGGACTGAGAACGAGTGGAGACAGGGCCGGATTTGCTTTAAAATCTTGAACGCCGGGCGCAGAAAAATTTCTACTACGAGTGTATAATTCGAGAACGGCAATATGAAATATAATACTAAATTACGCGGAAAACGTACTAATGGACTTAGGCACATCTTGTTTTAAAACACGAAAATATTATGTTTAGCTATTATGGGACTTTTTCCCTTGAAGTAGATATTTTGAAAAGATAACATGTCCATATCTTGACTTATTGAAACATATTGGAAAGAATTTAAAGATGTTGGTAGAAAGCTTGCTAAAAGTGACACCAGATGGCACTCAAAACTTAGAAACGGCAAAAATGCGACTTAGGAACTACTCCTTGCATTGAGGCCTTAAAATCACCAACAGATAAAGATGCTGTTTTTAGGGGCTCAAAAATATGCAAAGCGGTTAACATTCAGGTACCAATTCGTTAGAGATGTTAATATCAAAAACCTAATTGCTTTTCAAAATACTAGCTTATAAATATAAGCTTATCAAAAAATCTGAAATTTATAAAAAATAATCCAATTTGTAAAGATGCACATTTTTTATTTTTTGTTTAGACTTGGTTACACGAAAACGGTAGTACTAATATAGAAATGAATGGGTTTGAAAGTTTTGCAAATTTATCCAGTAATGAGAATGTAAGCAAATCTTTTGACTAATTTGTTACAAGAAAAAAGATTTTACTGCAAAAACAAATTCTATAAGTAATTACATTAAAAATTTAGAATAGTTTTTCAAGTTGTAATATTGTTTTCAAATGATATTTTTGTTATGGTAGTATCTATTTCTCCAAAGTTAACAATTTTACAAGCCCAACATTGTTTAAATAATAACATTTTTGGTCAGCAAGGGCTTATATTCATAATTGGTGATTTTAATCAAAACACAATAACTGAGACACAAAATGGCCTTAAAATGACATTGAATTTCCAGGGTTTAACATCTAAACTTAGCGGAGGCGAATATAATACCCAAATTGATTGGCTTTTCAGCAACCCAAGCGTCCTTATCTAAGACAAAAGATGAAGAAAGCATTAATAATAATGATAACGTTATTTTAAGTTCTGATAATGAGAGTATCCATAATGCTTATATCAAACCATCTTCATTGATGAATAGATAGAGATAATGTTTCTTATTATGCTAATAGCGTTTTACAGTCACTTTTATGTTTACCAGAAATTCGGTATGCAATTTCAGAGCGAAACTCGACCATTTCGATTTCGACCACTTCGATTTATGACATTATGCTGAAAAAAATTAATTTTACAATGGCAGTGAGACAATTAGTAGGTGGAATATTCCTACGTCAAGAGCAGAATATAATTTTGTAGAACATTATTACCAAAATTTGATTTAGACGATTCAAATCTACGTTATCCATCTGGGTGTAAAATATTGTTAAAAATGCAGTGATTATGAATATGGAACTATTGATGTAGTCAGTATAAACGTAACATATTTTCCAGAAAACTGTAAAATATTATAAATTTTGAATCTATGTTTATGCCTAGACGAAGTTAACCAATATGTCAAAATATACTAATTACGTAAAAACATACTAAAAACCTATTTTAGTTTTTAAATATTTGATTGTGCAATTGTAGAGGTCTCAGATTATGGCTAATTAGTTAAAATAAATAGTACATTCTCAAATTTTAATAATAAAATGTAGTTCTATATAATATCAGATTTAAGGTCAAGTGTATCATCACGCATCATGGTAAAAAGATAAAAGATACATTCTGGGCATTATACATCTGCGGTAAACATTAATAACCAATGGTGGAACTGTGATGATAATAATATTGGGAAAGTATCTAATTTTGATGACACAGTAAAAGCTTGATCTGAGAATGAAATGAAGGTCTGAAAATGAGGCATTTTCAATAATCATTATTATTATATTACATATTATCGAAAATTAAATGCTATATTTTATCATACATAAAATAAATAAACTCTTTGGTCTACATAAGTATTTTTAATTTAATCTATGCATTTTTTAAGAATATCTTAGAATTTTATATATAATATTGTACTGTTAAAATTATTCAACATATAATAGAAAATAATATACTATTTTAGTCTTATTGCTCCAATTGAGGTCTGTTAAATTAATTTATTCAATAAAAATGTTTTTATTTGTTAAAAATTTCAAACCATATTAAACAGTTAATATCTGTTTTATACCATATGACGTTAATATTACTTATATGTGACGAACAAATATATTTTAAACATCATAATTTGTATCAATAATAAACTATGATTAACTTATAGCTTTAGCTATAGTACCATTTACCATTTATAGCAACTTAAATAAATAAAAGGCTAAAAAAGGTACTAAAACAGCTAAAGTACCAGAAGGCCAAAAATACTATAAGCTGCTAAGAAATGTCCAAGTTATGTTGTGCGAAAACAATAATCCAATCAGGTACATTTCATACTAATTTATTTTTATCCGATTGGTTAATTCTATTAAACATATTTATGTCTTAATGTAAATAGACAAGCATAATTATTATCTCTTTAAGAAAATACAGCAAATTACATTATTATTACATTTAGATATATATTTTTTTAATATTCTTTTTTGCTCAAAATGTTAATATTTTAGAAATAACCAATAAAAACTACATATTGTAAGCACTTTTTATTAGATTTCTGTTTTCTGTTTAATAAAAATCGACTGATGAAAGTCTTTAATAGAGTGGAACATCTATCTACTAATGGCAGCTTATAAGTCTGGAGAGCACTGATTGGTGATGTGTTGGCGTGATTTATTTTAGAGATGCTTACCTTTTAAATTGTGGGCGCCATCCAGTTGGGTGTGTTTGTTTACAGTTTGTTTGCAACACGAGGATGTAGAGAAATTTAACACATACTAAAATACAAAGTAAGACTCAATTAACAACACTATATTATAAAAAAATCTGTGAATACTGGTCACTGTCCGTTGTTTAACCTTTCACTTAAATAAATCACTGTTGTTAAAATTATAAAATAATTTTGGTTTAAAGTGCAACCCCTGGAATCAAAACTTTATGCGCCAAAGTTATAAAACATTAAAAAAAAAACTAATAACCTACCCTTTGGCCAAAGTCAATAACCTACCGCACAGTACACTGTCCTAAATCAAATAAAATAAATGTACCTTTCAGTGCAGTTCCTTACATATAATACTCTAAGAATATCAGGATAGTGCAATTAAAAGGGATTAAATAAATTGTTATTTCAGTAGGTATGCAAATTACATTACAGTGCAATTTGCCAAGAAAGAACTTGGCAGACGATTATTATTTTAGAACTTAGAAGACCTGAGATGGCTCGAGATGGTTTTGGGATAGCCCTAGCTCCGAAGACTCGGATTAAGACCTGGCTTAAGACCCTAAAATTAACAAGTGAAACTTAGAAAATGATGGTTGTAAAAAGCATGAGAAAACGTTTTACAAAGAATAGGACTCAAGCTTACCTCAAGATGTTGGAGGGTCTTTTATAAAGTGTGTTAAAATATTTTTTTTACATTGCATGGCTTGTGTTGCCATGAGGTAACCATGAGGTCGAATCCCAACCTCAAGAAATTGCACTTGTTAACCTGAAGACCAAAGCATTTGAAAAGAAAGCCAGAAGGCAATTTCCGGGTACCTCTTTGATGTATAATTTCACGCAGGCCCAGTTTTACAAGAATTAAGAATACAACATTGCCCCACTTAGATTTAAGTTGCAGCGAGTACGAAAATCAATGCCTAATCCAAAAAGGCAAAGTATTCAAATTGATGGAAAAACAATAGCAACAACAGCCCGGTATCGAAAATGGCAATACCTAAAAAATTAATCCTTGAGCATGGCGTACGTGACCAATAACAAACGACAAACAGAAAAATCACATTAGTCAGAGAGAGAGAGAGAGAGAAACAACCTGACCCCAATAAAGTGCTAAAATTTAAAACGAAGAAGAGCTAACGCCATCTATGTGCGATCTATGTGAGATTCTCTTATAGTATCTCAACAGAAACCGTATATCGCCTTATCTCAATAATATAAAAATATTAAATATGAACAATAGAAGAAAGCTACATATGTATAATTTTGTATATCGCAAAGTAAATAATAATCAACTATTTAATTTAAGAAGCCAGGTTAAAAAATGCGAACATGCGCATGCCACACGAAATAACAACGTTTTTATCGTACCATTGCATAGAAGCGCAACATTTCAACGTTCTTTTAAGTATGTAGCTGTTCAAATGTGGAATGGCTTAAACAATGACATAAAGCAAATGCCCTTCTCTGGTCAAATAAAATCTAAACTACTTATGGAACAAAGAATTGGCAATTAATTCAAGTAGGGTGATATATAAAATGTGATAATGCGTATAATAACATAATACAAGAAATAGTAACCTGTAACATAACGACACCTCATAGGCCAAATGGCGTAACTCACAAAATACCCGAAATTAAGTTAAGTACATATCTCGATTCTTCTCCGAAAAATACATTAGCTGGCGAAATGATATAACCACTAAGAAAAACTAAATTATCAAAAAAACTGAAAAACATAAAATCTCCAAGTTTGGAGTAACCGTTTTAAAGAGTGGCCAGTTGATGTATCCCCCAAGTTTAACCCTATTTCTTAAAGGATTGACCTAACATGAACAAGGCCAAATGCAGTAAGCCATATTATTCAAAAATAAGGTAAAAAAAAATGCGCAAAATTGTCAGGAGCCATATAACGCAACCCACAAGTAGAACATAGTAAGAACTCAAGGAGTGATCTGTGTTTGTTGTTTTGCTGATATTTTTAATTTTTCTAAAAAAGTGTCAGACTAATTCATAATAAAAGAGTGAATTTGTCAATAATTATTATAAGGTAAGTTGATAATAATATTATGATATTATAAATAGGCCAGTATTTGGACGATGCCGGTAAAATCAATTCACAGGTTGATTGAAACCTTTCCTTGTGAGTTGATTTTTTATTATCTCTAATAAAAGGCATTTAAGTTAGTATTATAATAGCACTAAAATGCGTATATTAATTACTACTAATTAGTGTAAAAGGAAATTTTTTTACTAAAGAGTAAAATATTATAAAGTTGGGTTAGGATAATAGTTGCTTGCATAGATAGTAGAGATAAATAATAGAATATTGCAAGGGAGCATAGACAGACAATTTTGATGTTGTGTTGTGATCAGTCTGGTCGCCCGATAGTATGGTCAAAGTTTACTGAATAAAATACAAGTTGCTTCACTCGGCTCCACGCGCCGAATTACCTATTCACCGCCCCTCACTTCATTTGCCGGGCGACGCTCCTACATTCGAATCTTTTGGGTTACACAGTGAGTAGAGTTTAAATCGTTTTGATGTGCGAGCGTTTTATTACTAGTTGTACCGGGTGGACTCAGTGGACTGCCAAATTATTATAATCTATTATATTAAAATGTCGACTTATTGTTCGGTAGACAGTTGTATTACAAAGCGTGGAAGTGGTTTAATGTTTTTAGATTTCCGAAAAATGAAAATATATATATAAAATATATATTTATATATATAATAAAATAACAAATAAGAAATAAGGGTAACCAATTACATGCCAGGTTATAGTACCTCTCTGTCTTGAGAGGGTGTGTTGTGACCAAAATAACGTGCGCAGTTTCGTTTTCACATAAAATAAAATATGAAAGTTGGATTTTGGTCAACTTCTTATTTTATTCTTATATTATTTTGCTATATAAATGTGTTATGGAACTTTTGTACATTTAACTCTTTTTTTATTTCTTATTTTACTTTATTTGTCTGTATAAATCCAGCTTAAGAGACTGCATTGTTCACATTTTGTTGGCACATTTTAAAATGGCAAAATATATTTTCCTCTCAATCTTTTGTCCTTCTTTTACAATATTGCACTTTTGCCAGAGCTTTTAAAGGTTATTTGAGTCGGAAACATAACTCAGCTTATAATGAAAAAAAACTAATCGAAAATTAATAAAATTCATAGAAAAATCGACTTAATTTAAAAGCAAAAATATTAATAAAAGCAGCAGTCCAAACAAAAATATTTTGGGGCATTAAAAAATTTAGTCACTTCGGCAACGTTGTGCTACAGTCTTACGCACGTTTTACTATTTTTCGAGTTCTGTCAAAAATTATGAATTAATGAATCTCGAGCGATGTTGCCAAGGAATTAAAACAAATACACGCTTTAAATTATTGAGTCTAAGGGCGTGTTTTTTGTTTAGAGTGTGTTTTATCAGTTTTTTTGCTGTTTTCATACTTTTTTGGAGAAAATTAATGCCAAAATAAACGATCATGGTGCATAAAACGATCATAAACAGCATGGTGTGTAGTAAAGAGAGTAGAGCATTAAAATCCAAATTTCATCGGTAAGTTTATTTGCTTACATTAAAACAACAAAAGACTTTTGTTTTTTTACCACCAGCGTCGTCACACGAAAAATATTACGGTTAATTAATTATGTAATGACATTTTTCGCCTCTATTTAAAATTGCACAAGAGCGACGAAAACAACACGTATAGATATAGAAAATTATTTGTACACTACACAATCCTTTCTCCATCCTTTTTTTTCTCACTACTAATTTTAAAACAATAAAATTATACATTATTGGGCTGGTTATGAATGAAACATTACGTTTATTACTTATAATGTCTTTGGTAATGCTATTATTAGTCTGACAAAATAACAAAAACGTCAAAAAGTGTAGTAATCAATCATTTAAAATTCAAACATGTCATTACTTAGTAGTTATGTCTATCTTTAGTTGTTAGGTTTAGTAACAGTAATATATGCATTTTTTCACACAAACTTTTGACTTTGATTTAAAAATAAATCCTAATGAAACCAGTCGTACCAAAACAACCTTTAATAATATACCTAAGTACCTAATTATTAACAAAAAAAATGTAACCATTTAGTTCTTGAATTAGGAAAACTTTGATAATGTAATATTTATTTACTTTGGTGGTTATAAAAACGAATAATTTATAGTATTATCAATTTACATATTTTTCCCAAGTAGGTACATTAAATAATAATTTTATTCCAGATAATAAAGTTATTATAAAATCGTGCTCCGTCTTCCCCTACAGTTCGAATTAGACGAAACTCGTAAAATAACAGGTATCTTTCTATCTAACCAGAATCAAAGTTTACTAAATAAAATACAAGTTGCTTCACTCGGCGAAAAACCTTTTATCTTTCGATCTCAAAGGCAGGCCGCCGAGCTCCTCGCCGACGGGGAACTAGCAAAAAATGTAAAGGGGAATTCTGGTAAAAGATACCTATTATTTTACGAGTTTCGTCTAATTCGAACTGTAGGGGAAGACGGAGCACGATTTTATAATAACTTTATTATCTGGAATAAAATTATTATTTAATATACCTACTTGGGAAAAATATGTAAATTGATAATACTATAAATTATTCGTTTTTATAACCACCAAAATAAATAAATTTTACATTATCAAAGTTTACGTAATTCAAGAACTAAATGGTTAATTTTTTTTTGTTAATAATTAGGTACTTAGGTATATTATTAAAGGTTGTTTTGGTACGACTGGTTTCATTAGGATTTATTTTTAAATCAAAGTCAAAAGTTTGTGTGAAAAAATGCATATATTACTGTTACTAAACTTAACAACTAAAGATAGACATAACTACTAAGTAATGACATGTTTGAATTTTAGATGATTGATTACTACACTTTTTGACGTTTTTGTTATTTTGTCAGACTAATAATAGCATTACCAAAGACATTATAAGTAATAAACGTAATGTTTCATTCATAACCAGCCCAATAATGTGGAATTTTATTGTTTTAAAATTAGTAGTGAGAGAGAAAAGGATGGAGAAAGGATTGTATAGTGTACAAATAATTTTCTATATCTATACGTGTTGTTTTTGTCGCTCTTGTGCAATTTTAAATAGAGGCGAAAAATTTCATTACATAATTAATTAACCGTAATATTTTTCATGTGACGACGCTGGTGGTAAAAATACAAAAGTCTTTTGCTGTTTTAACGTAAACAAATAAACTTACCGATGAAATTTGGACTTTAATGCTCTACTCTCCTTACTACACCAGAATGCACCATGATCGTTTATTTTGGCATTAATTTTCTCCAAAAAAGTATGAAAACAACAAAAAACTGATAAAACACACTCTAAACACAAAACACGCCCTTAGACTCAATAATTTAAAGCGTTTATTTGTTTTAATTCCTTGGCAACATCGCTGGAGATTCATTCATTCATAATTTTTGACAGAACTCAAAAAATAGTAAAACGTGGGTAAGATTGTAGCGCAACGTTGCCGAAGTGACTAAATTTTTTAATGCCCCAAGATATTTTTGTTTGGACTGCTGCTTTTATTAATATTTTTGCTTTTAAATTAAGTCGATTTTTCTATGAATTTTATTAATTTTCGATTAGTTTTTTTTCATTATAAGCTCAGTTATGTTTCCGACTCAAATAACCTTTAAAAGGTATAACATTTTTTAATACTTAAAAAGCGGATAAACAGCTCTGGCAAAAGTGCAATATTGTAAAAGAAGGACAAAATATTGAGGAGGAAAATATATTTTGCCATTTTAAAATGTAAACAATGTCTCTTAAGCTGGATTTATACAGACAAATAAAGTAAAATAAGAAATAAAATAAGAAGTTGACTAAAATCCAACTTTCATATTTTATTTTATGTGAAAACGAAACTGCGCACGTTATTTTGGTCACAACACACCCTCTCAAGACAGAGAGGTACTATAACCTGGCATGTAATAGGTTACCCTTATTTCTTATTTGTTATTTTATTATATATATAAATATATATTTTATATATATATTTTCATTTTTCGGACATCTAAAAAACATTAAACCACTTCCACGCTTTGTAAAACAACTGTCTACCGAACAATAAGTCGAAATTTTAATATATAAGATTATAATAATTTGGCAGTCCGCTGAGTCCACCCGGTACAACTAGTAATAAAACGCTTGCACATCGAAACGATTTAAACTCTACTCACTGTGTAACCCAACAGATTCGATTGTAGGAGCGTCGCCCGGCAAATGAAGTGAGGGGCGGTGAATAGGTAATTCGGCGCGTGGAGCCGAGTGAAGCAACTTGTATTTTATTCAGTAAACTTTGGTATGGTCGCGCGTCTGGTTGCGAGTAGTGAAAATGCATGCTTGTATATTGAGCGTTGTCACACTTCGCGATTAGTTGTCTGAAAGCCGGTCTTGAGCAAGGAAGTTTTTCGCTGATCTTTTTTTCTTTTCTGGACTTGTTTATTTCCTGAAGCAATGGCGTTTGATACGGAAAGGTTCATAATTGAAATTCATAATCGGCAGTCAATATGGGACTCATCATCTTGAAAATTCAAACAGTGAACAGTGATTATTCAAATCGCGACTTAAAAAAGAAGAGTTGGGAAGAAATGGTAGATATTTTTGGAGGTACAGAACTCCATAATATTAGCGTAAAGAAAGACTTGGGTAAGTTTTTATACACATTTTATATTTTATTGAATCATCTTATTTTGCCAAGAAAGTATATTTCTATAACTAAAATAGTCGGCAAACGCATCACGGATCGCAAGCGCACTTCGCCCTCCTCTGGTTAAGTCCCTTTCCACAATTTCATTTTCGAAACCAATTATTTGCAAAGTATCATCAAAAGAATATCCATCTCGAGCGCGCACAAAGTTATGCAAGATATAACATGTTTTAACAATATTTTTTGCTAACTCTATAGACACATTTAATGGTCTGTGAAAAATTCTCCACTTATTAGATAAAATGCCGAAGGAACATTCTATATATCGTCGAGCTCTAGATAATCTGTAGTTAAAAATTTTCTTTTTATAACTAAGAGTATTTCCTCCGTATGGACGCATAAGATTGACTTATAAAGGAAAAGCTTCATCTCCTACGAACTATGTGTTCGTTCGGAAAATGTGTCAGATCATTTTCTGATAAACTTGTGGGTTTAGGAATATTTAACAAGCTGTTATTGAGTTTATAGTAAAGCGAAGTATCTTTCATAATTGCTAATAATCGAACCTATTGTTGAATGTCCGACGCGATAGTAGTAATGGATTTCCATGAACGAGCAGCCACTCCCAAGATATCTGTAAATAAAATATATTTTTAGAATATACAGTGAACGGCAAAAATATGTAACAAATTCAATAAAAGGTAAATCAGGGCGTGTTTGAAAAAAAGGTCGCGCACGTCGATTAATATTTTTGGTGGCACATTTATTAACTTTGTTTTGTAGTATTTAATAGAAGGAATTTTAAATATTATCTTTAATAATGTAATTTTTCGATTTTTTTTAGGTCAATCACTGCAAAAAAAAATGGAAAGGTTTGAGATCATGCTATACTCGAGAAGTGAGAAGATTAAAACAAAAAAAGTCTGGGTCTGGAGCTGATCGAAAAAGCGAGTACTTGTATTTTAGGCAGTTACAGTTTCTACAAAAAGTTACCGCTATTAGAGAAAAGCTAGAACAGGATGAGCAAGTTGATCAGGAGCAGGTTTCTGAAGGTGGCGAAGTGTTAGTTGATCGATCGGCAAAAAGACCATAAAAAAGAAAATTAGGCACGCAGCTCGAAAAAGAAAATGACCCGTTAATACTAACACTACAAAAATCCATAGATTCTCGCGAGCGTCAGTTACAAGAAGAATCTGATGAGGATCGCATGTTTCTCTTATCCCTTCTTGGCTCTTTAAAAAGGGTACCTGAGGAGAGGAAAATGGCAACCAAGATCAAAATATTAACAATTTTAAATGAAGATACAGAGAATACATGCAGAAATTCTAGCTTTCAACACAATAATATTTCAAAGACATATGATTACGGGTACTTAACTCAGTCCAATTCTCAATCAACTAATCAACGGCCAACGACATTACATCAAAGCTATTAAGGACACCAAAGTTTCCAACAGCGCTCGACTACAACCCCAACATTACCGACAGATTCGCCATCAGTCCAACAAATGACAAGTCAAGAAGCCGTACAACCGTTATATCAAAAGCCCTCAATACCGCATGGCTACCAATCAGGTCATCATCAAACTCAGTTTACTCAGCCGCTCTTATCTCCTACCGATTCTATTCACTCTCAATCAGACATATCACAAGCTGGTTCACACTCAACTAATTCTGAGAGTATGATAGAACTTTTTAATCTTTAGTGTTGCTTCAATCATGTACATTGCCTAATTATTTGATTTTTTACTTAACTACTTTAACCAAACCTTTTGATATTTAGAATTTTTGAATAAAGATGTTACAAGTATATTCTTCTAGTTTTTTATTGTATTCATAGTTAAAGCGAAAAGAACTCAGAGAAACATATAATTGATACCTACTTAAATTGTTCGTCCAAGATAAAAATAAATAACATGAGGATGTCATCAACCGTGGAGATATGAGATTGATGAGTTACATAAAAGTTGTTTATTACACTGATTATTCAAATACTGTCATAAATATTTATAAACTATTACAAATTCCAAACAGTTTTGAATTCTAGAGATTCTGTATATTTGTGTAACAACATGCCCCGAAACGAAGAACGCAACTATGTATACTCGTCGAGTTCCCCTATTGCATACGACCGTTCCCGAAGTAAGGACGGAAGTTCTCGTGATCGCCGTGACGGTGAGTTATCTCAATATTGTTCCAAAAGAAGTAAGGATCAAGGAAGAAGTTACACTCCCCCTATGATGTCCAGCGAGCAAAATGGTAGTGAGTCTTTTTATTCATTAAGTCAAGCTTTAATTCAGGGTTTAAATCAGATTGCTAATAATTCTAATAATCGTTCTGGGGTGATTAATAACAATATTATTGAAGAGTTTAATCCTGTTCATAAAGATATTAAGGAATGGCTGAACGCTGTAGATGAATTTTCTGAAATTAATAATTGGTCAGATTAAGTAACATGTCATCTAGCGTTAAGTAAATTATGTGGACCGGCAGAAATTTGGTATCGAGGACTGCCTACACGAATATTTACTTGGTCTGAGTGGAAAGATCTACTTATTGAAAATTTTATTTCTAAGAGAGACTTGCATGCTAATATGAAAAAATGTTGAGTTGTATCCCTATGCCTAACCAAAGTTTATATGAATACGCTTTTGAAAAACTTGCACTAATAAACCGTATGAAAATTCCCTTATCAGACACGGATAAAATTAATTTAGTAATGGGCGATATTAAAAACCAACAAATTCGATTTGCGGTTGAAACTGCTGAAATTAAAAATCCAGCAAAATTATTTCGTTATTTAAAAAAATTCTTGTACTGAAAGTTCTCCTTTAACTTCTTCCGCGACTTCAAATTCTTTTCGCCGACCTAACAACAATATTCCCATCAAATTTCGCAGAAAAACTCAATTCGCTGTTTTAATTGCCACGAAAAAGGTCATTTTAAAGAACAATGTCCTAATAACAATCAAAAAAATGCCAATTGGGAACTGGTCACCTATTATAACACAGGACAATTAACTTCTTCTAATAAGTTTCTAAGCCATTCAATGAAAACTTACATAAAAGACATCTACATAGAAAATATATTTTTAAAGTGTTTTATTGATTTCGGAAGTGAATGCTCTTAACAAGTCGAATGCGCTTAACAAGTCAATTATTCCAGGCTTAAAATTACAAATATTTCAGTTAAAAGCAAATATCTTCATTAAAACCATCTTAGAAAACAGCTTAGAAATATCAGAGTATGTAACAGCAAATGTAAATATCGACTCAATAAAGAAACATATTAAATTGTATATAATTAAACAACAAATTTTAGGCGTTGACATACTTATAGGGCAGAATTTTACGGAACAAAATGATGTTATTTATTTTAAAATAGGATCCACTTTAAGATTTAATGCTCGACCCTTTTTAGTTTTACATAAATCCAATGTAAATATAGGTATAGAAGATGCCAGTACTGAACGGTCCCTTTTAGTCCTTTAAATAGGTTTAGTCGATCTTTTGCTACAAATTCGTTTGACGTGGGGACATGCAAAGAAGAAATGAGAATTGAATTAAGTAGTAACACTGCAGTCATTCAAAGACCGCGGCGATTTCCGGAAAAAAGAAAAGCAAATTATTCGAGATATGGTCGGGGATCTTTTAAAGCACGGCATAGTTAGGGAATCGGATTCTCCGTATGCCAGCCAAGTTTTGCTAGTTTCTAAGAAAGATGGTGAACGTAGATTATGCATAGATTATAGAGCGTTAAATAAAATCACTGTACCAAATAGAAATCCTCTTCCATTAATCGAAGATCAGATCGACAGACTATCCGGATATAAATACTTTTGTAGTTTAGACTTAGCATCCGGATATTATCAAATAAAAATGACAGAAGATTCTGTCGCTAAAACCGCGTTTGTCACAAAGGATGGACTTTATGAATTTTTAAAAGTTCCTTTCGGTCTAACTAATGCGCCGTCAGTATTTCAAAAAATCATAAATAAAATTTTAGGTAATTTAAGGTTTAGTAAAGTTTTAGTTTATTTAGACGATATATTAGTGCCTGGTAGAACAATTGAATCGTTTATTTCAAAAACGACTTAAGTCAATAATTTTGCTTTTTGACATTTTACTACCAAACATTTCTTCGACCATAGACGCACATTCTGTGTTAAAACGACACAAGTCTGACGCTTCCGTATACAGATCGTGTTATCGTGAGCTACGTATTACCCAAAATAATGGCAGCACCGCTTGGTTGCGGCTTGCAGGCGGCGGAATTTTTCGTTTTTATTTTTTGAACCGGGAGTCAGCAGACCTCACTTTGCTGTGTTACTGCACGTTGCATTAATAATTTTTGAGCGTTATTTTCGTGTTTTTTTCACTATGACTGTTTATACCCAACTAATTAAATGGTTTTATGGAGGCAATTCGGCAGTACAATGTAGAGATTTGTTTTCAGTGACATTTGAGAATAGACCGATTCCTTGTGCAAAATCGGTTTTAAATGTGGTTACAAATTTTGAGACATCTTTTTGTCTCAAGATTGTAAAAAATGCCACACAAAACGTCAAGAACCACCTGTTGAAGTGGTGCAGGATATAGAACGGCGGGAAGAAATGGTTTGCAGTACCCTAGAACTTGATTCGACACGGTTCACTAGAAGTGTTGGAGAGGAACTGGGAATGAGCAATGAAACTGTTGCTCGTATCTGGAAAAAATATGGGTACAAATGTTTTAAGTATTCAAAAACTCAGGAAATATTTCCTGAAGACCAGTGGCGAAGAATGGAATTTTGTGAAACCATGATGGAAAAGGCAAATGAAAACGAATATTTTTTAAAAAATATTTTGTTTTCTGATGAATCTTCTTTTCCATTATATGGCAAACACAATCCTTCCATTGTTCGTTATTGGTCTCAGGAAAACGAGCACAGAAGTTTTCAGTTTCGTGCCCAGTCTCCTCAGAAATTGAATATTTGAGCAGGTATTTTGGGCGACAATGTTATAGGGCCATTTTTTATTGATGGCACTTTAAACGCCCAAAAGTACCTTGAGTTGCTGCAAAACCAAGTTCTTCCTGCCATTCAAATCCTACCTGATGTAGACCTGGGATCGGTTTATTTTCAGCAAGATGGCTGTCCTGCTCATAACGCGGCTAGGGTAAAAGAATTTTTAACAAATACTTTTCCTAACCGCCTTACTAGTGGAACTGGCGATATTAAATGGCCTCCTAGATCTCCAGATTTGTCTCCAAATGGCTTTTATCTGTGGGGTTACCTTAAGCAGACCATTTATAAGCATGAATTTAGTAGGCCAACAAATTTAGAGGAGTTGCGAAATAAAATTGTCGAAGGTGCCAATTCCATTTTACCTGAAACTCTTTTGGAGGTACGAAATAGCTTTTACGATAGGTTAGGTTTTTGTTTAGCGAAATAAGGCGGTTTATTTGAGCCTTTAATTTAAAAAATTATATGTTGTTAGGTTTGTTTATTGGAGTTTTATTTCTGATTTTTTATTATATTTTTATGTTAGAGTTTTGAGTTGATATTTTATTTCTTATTAGAATAACGCTTTAATTTTCATTATGCAAAACACAGCATATTAAACATTTTAAGATTACAATTCTATGCGTGTTTTTTACATTGTCATGTTTGTAAAACCCGCATTAGAATAAATATTTTAAAAATGCCTGGATTTTCGCGTAATATTTTGGGACATTTTGTCGCCAAACGACGCAGCTCCCACGAAAGTCAGATCTTTACTAATCCCGTCCTCGGGCCGGCCGCGGCGGTGCTCTGTCGCAGGCCCTCGTGCACGGGCGACGTTGCAAAATTTCGCCTCTATGCGGTTTCCTATAAGTAACGAACGAAAACACGATCTGTATATATCTATATATATTGTAACGAAATTCGGGAACACACTTTTATTGTCAACGTCAAAAACACTAACCTAACTCGCCTTGACTGTCTTTAATTGTTTCCAAGGTAAAAACTGACTAAACAATTAAAACTGAATAAATTGTTACGAAGCGCGTTCTTTTTAAAACCCGATGGAACAGTTTCGAAATATTTAGAATTATCTTCATTGTTTTTGCCGAAAGAGACCAATAATTTTAGGAGAATACTGACAGTCAAAGCAAACAAGTATACAAATTCTAGAAAAATACAACTACAGGGACTTACAATAATGTAACCTACATAACCTAAATGGGGGTCAAAATGGGGCTCTCGAACAAGATGAACTACTTAAAAACTGAACACTAGAGATAAAAATAATAAACCAAACGTAAGTAGAACCCTAAAGAAACCCTACGAATCAACTTTAACTACAGAATACTAATAAAAATAGTACAAAAACTAGGAGAATAATTATTATAATTTAGATTAATTTAATAAAATGTATTATAATTTAGATTATTTATGAAAAAAACTCTAAAAGTCCTAAATATTTACGTAGAATAACGACAGATTTCTATTTAAAAAAATGACCGCGACATGGCACTAGTGTCACTATTTCAATCACGCGCAATTCATTTCACAATTTGTACGACACTGTCTCAACTAGAAATTTTTAGTATTATTACGGCATTTGAGTGAAGAGGTCACGCCAGTTATCGGTAACAGTGTCATATTTCAAAAGGTGCTTTAACGGTAAGTTAAAATTTATTATGAAATTAGGACAGTATTGGCACATTTAGAGTTATGTCGCTATTTCTATTAATTTTCAGGAGATTTTTTTTTGTAATTTTGATAAAAAGTAGTAATTAGTATTAACCATCATATTTAGTGATGTGACACTGTTTCTTTAAATTGAATTCAGAGTTGATATTTAAATGCGACTTATTTTTACTATTACTGATTTTATTATTATTTTTTTGTACCCATCTTACACCAAGTTAAACATTTTAATGTTGCTTTTCTTATTTAGATTTTTCGGCTAATAACAGGCTGTGCAAAAATAAAACATGTTCTCCAATCGGACATTACGGATGGTGAGCATGATTACTCACGGAGAAGACATAGAAGAGTTACCATTGGTCCGGGATGAAGTTAATAATCTCGGAGGTAATAATTATAAAAAATTTATATTACTTTTATTATATTAAATAAAATAGTAAACTTGAATATCGAAACAATTTAAATGTGACTTCTGAAAAATTACTTACAAACCAATAACACATCCAAAAAATGTATTTAAATTTATTAAAAACTAAATTGGCGCTTTTCTAAACACATTCAAAATTACAGGCGAGTGCAGTACCGATGTTCCTACTTCTGTTAATACCCCTGCTATTGCTCCTGCATTAAAAGATGTTACTAATAAGCCAGGTACTGACATTTTAGAATGAAAGACAAAGGAGAATGGTAAGTAACAAGTAACATCATTAATAAAGCTAAAGATTCCATGTTATTTTAACGTAATGCTACAAACAAATTTGTTTTTAGATATCCAGGAAAACCAACAGGTACTGAACCATTCTCAACAAATTTCAAACCGGGACAATATAAATGACTGCAAAAATGCAAGCCAGTATGAAGGTCCAAGTACAAGTCGACAACAAGAATTAATTGAATATATTGAAGATTCGGACGACTCACTTAAAGATACAGATTATGTTAACCAGTCATCTTCATCATCTTCGAGTTGTAGTACTTGCAGTGCATCCTCAGTTTCTGACTCTTCCTCTGAAGAAGAAAATGTGAAACCAGATGATATTCAGAAAAAGAGCAGGAAAAGAAAGATTGGTCCAGAAAAGTGGCTAAAAAATGCAGCTAAGCGTCTTAGAAATACAGGTAAAGAGTATAGAAATGCCAAGACAAAAAAGATCTTTTTAGAAAGGCATATACAACCACCATGTGATGAAAAGTGCAAACTTAAGTTTTTTACTAAATTTACTGAGGAGCAGCGTCTAAATATTTTTGGAAAATATTGGAAATGAAATAGTCTTCAAAGACAGCGTGATTTTCTTAGCGCAAGTATGACAGTTATTCTTCCCCGATACAGATACGTTAGAGAAGGTAGTAATCGTAAACCAAATAACGCTTTTCACTTTGTCCATTAAAACAGGGAGGTCTAGATTCTTTAAATTTAAAAGTTTGTGTTTTTACATCGAATTTTTTTGTTAATTTTTTTAGTACCGTAAATATATCCTTTCCTTTATTTAGAATCTCCATTATATGAATATTTTTATTACAAAGACCACAATTAAGAGGGTTTTCGTCATATAGTCTTTTAGAGTTTAATGCATCGAATAAATTATTTAAAGTCAAAGTAAAATCTGCAGTGTCGGATCCCTCTTTGCAATTATTAATTTGTTCATTTTCAACGCATGTTTTAGTAGCAGCTGCCATCGTTTTAGAAAATAATCGGAGTGCCAATTTGCATGACATTTTTTCGAAAGAGTTGGGATTAATCTGTTTTTCGGTTATCTTTGTAAGAGCCCTAGCAGAACCTGAAGATTTATCGATTTCAAATGTCCTTTTAACAACATCAAAATTAATTATTTTGTCGTCTTGTTTAAATACGCCTATCAAAAAAATTATTTCTTATACTTTTAAATAAATGTGGAGTGTCGAAAAGTCCAAAAATTGTGGGTATTGTTAAGTTTAAAATATGGTATCTCATTTGTGATTCCCAGAAGTTTATATGCGCCGCGGTTGTTACTTCCTTGGTCACAAACTAAGGCCCTAGGTACAAAACCAATATTAAACAGTTTTCCAAATTGCTGATGATAAGTTTTTTAAGCTGTTGCTGGCTAATAGAACCATGTGAAAAATAATAGGAAACTGGAATCTTCCAGTTTTTAAATAAACCCCGGATAGAAAAAACAACTGCATGAGTGGATGATCTTGCAGTTCTTCCTAAAGGACCCAAGTCCGCAAAGCCTTCTATTAAAGTTTCTTATTATATTCCACTAGTTCTTTTATACTGATTTCATCAAATGCCAAAATGCATTTTTTATTATCAGTCATTGTGTGACATTTACCTTTTAAATGGTTTTTTATCCCTTCATCCAGACCCGTTTTAAACAAATTTCCACCTATCCATCTTCGAATGGTGGCAACCGAGGGCAATATAACTCCTTTTTTGCGTAAAAATAGATAGGCTGTTGGAGATTTATAATAAAAGGATATAGCTAATTGCCTTTCTTTAAGGTTCCAAATATTTTTAAGTCCTCTTTTTAATTGCATTAGAACAAATGTTCTGGCAAAATTTGATAAAAACGTCAATAAAGGCATTATTCGGAGCATTACGTTATTATATTTTTAATTTTTGTTTTAAATTCATATTTTTTTGTATACCTAACAAGCTTTGAATTCTGCATGCAAATACGCTTTTTGAATTTAGCTTTTCGTGGAGTCATTTGTCCAAATGGAAGGTCCATGATTTCTTCGAGTAATTGTGAATTTTGATGTTCCAGCTCCTCATTAAAGGCGCGCTTTTTCGAAGCTATGGGACTTTCAAAAGGAATGGTGCGCTTTTTCATGGAATAGGTCTTGATGAGAGTTTGAACCTTTAAATTGCTTTGATCTTCATTTTGGTCAAAATACTTTTTGGGAAAAGCGTTCAATTTCAAATAGTGCTTTTTCTCAGTTCTGTAATCATCGTCGATAAAATGTTTCTCACATAAAAGTGTTGTCTTCAGGACATCTGGAGTTAAGCCCAAAAGTGTGGAGTTTCCTAAGGAATAAAACAATATTGCTTATGCTTGATAGAATACTAAATTATAAAATAACCGTCTTCCAATATGTCAAAAAACTGGGGGGGTCCTATTTAAAATAGTAAAGTTAGGGCCATTTCCAGTTAAACCGGAAGTGACAGAAAACAACTGAATACGTTAGCCAATCCCAATTTGGATGCTACACCCACTTACCAAATTTAATTTTTTTAACTTAAAAATAAAAAAGTTATAGGGGCGAACCACTTTCCGGTAGTAGACTAGACACCCGGTATACTTATGTACATACATATTCTAGGATGCCTTAATTCCTACATTTAAAGCGTTGACTTTTAAAGATAATTTTATTTTTGTAGGTACCTAGGTTTCCTAGATAAAAATTATAGGTATATGTATATAAATCTGGTTTTGTTTCTCTTATAAATATGTATTTATCATTTTAATAAAAGTTAAAATCTACCTATGTGGTAAAAATGTTTGTTTTTTTTACTTACCAGAGTTGATAATCCAACGTTCTCATAATTCAGAGTTTTTATAGGGAAATGTAAATAACTTTACTTTATCTCGTCTCCTATTTGCTCTAGAATTAAAGTATTGGCATACCTTGCCTGACATCGTATACTTGCTTACTTTAAAACACAATGGAACACCAATTTTTAAAAATAAACCCAAAAAGCAGTAACCCCATAAAACCGAAGCAAGAAAAACAATAAAATTCTATTCATCGAAGTAGTTATGGCACACGCATAGTAGGGCACCGATATGCGATGATATGGCGACGGCGACGCACGTGCAAGAATTACATTCGACGAATATGTGTCGCGGCAACGCTGTTTAAAGACTGGTTCAGACACGGCTAGTAATTTAGTCGAGTAGCGAGTAATTTAGTCGCGTGGCGAGTATCCACTAATCGATTATCGTTCAGACCATTTTAGTGCAAAAGTCAACTAGTGGTGTCGAAATGGACAAGAACAGACGTCGTACGGAATTAAATAAGGCTATAAAAAATATTTTAAATATTATTTTGAAAGACATTGAGGTAGAAATATCTGACAAATCAAAGCGCGTATGGGTCAGAAAGTGGATAGATAGACGAGACCTATTAGGAGCATCAAACGGTATTTTTAAAGAGTTAGCATTAGAAGATCCGGAAGAATACAGTAATGCAATCAGAATTTCGGAAACTTCATTTAATTATCTTTTGAATAAAACAAAATATGAGATTCAACGCAAAAATACGCACCTTCGGGATGCAATTCCAGCAAGGACGAAGTTGCAATGTGTACTGTATTTTCTTGCAACTGGCAGTAGCTTAAGAAGTCTTCAGCATCTGTTTAGACTTGGAAAATCAACAATATCTGCATTTATTCCTGAAGTTTGTGAAGCTATTTATGACGCTTTGAAAGAGTTTATTCAGGTATGTACCAATAAAATACATATTATTATTTATTGCATGTTTTTAATAACAAGTTTAGTGAAAAAAATTAATTGCAAATTATTTTTTGCACAAAATAAAAAAAAATTGTATTCTGTTAAACATAGAACTTTAAATATTAAAAAAAGTAAGTAGCAATAATTTAGGAATTAACTGTGTGTAGCGCATCTGTTAAAGCAGCTAAAATAATATTATTTGATGGTCTTAATTGAGTCATTGGCTGTGAGTCATAATCAATTACTTCCGGATCAACTGGTGGTCCTGCAGCTCCTTTAGGGAATAGGTTGAAATTATCTGAGGTGTCCTTGAAGGTCATTGATACTCTGCTGTGTATAGAAATCCTGGTGTTCTGGTGTTGTATCTCGCGTTGTGCTAGAGCTATCAAGGATAGAACTCGTAGATCTTAAATCGGAAAATGGAGAAGATAAAGGTAGCGTAGCACTTTGTATTGAGTTTGAGTTTCCCTGTGAAATCAGATGCTGAAGTCGAATTCTATTTAAATAGGTTTGTATATGTTGCTGTGCTTCTAAGGCAAGTTGTAGCGGCATCCCTTTTAGTTGCAATCCGATGTTTTTACCAAACACTTCAAATTCATTTTCTTCCACAGGTGTGTTAACTGTCTCTGCAATTCCTTTCAATTGATTTACAACAGTTTTTAATTGACTTATTTTTTGCCTTTTTGATACTTGGCCTGAAATTTCAGGTGCTGCTTTGTTCATTCGTCTAGGAGCTTCATTGTACTCTTGGGTTAATATTTCAGAAGCAGCACGCCTTGATTGCTGTGTCTCGTTTTGAGATTCGTTTACGTTGTTTTCATCCGTATCTGCAAATTCCACGTTTTGCGTCTAAAACAGAAAAAAGTCCAGAATAATGCTTCAGTCCGACTAAAAAAGATCGTATGTCTTTGGTAACTTGTTGGAACTTAAAATAAGTAGCATTATAGTAATATTTTAGAATATTAATAATATGTTTCTTTGTTGCAGTTTCCCGATAAATCTAAGTGTAAGTCTATTGAACAAGGGTTTAGGAATGAATGGAACTTTCCCGGGTGTTGCGGAGCGGTGGATGGAAAACATGTAGTTATAAAATCACCTACAGATTCAGGGAGCTTATATTATAATTACAAAGGAACCAATAGTTAAGTTTTACATATATAGACGTAGGGTGTAATGGCCGCATCTCTGATGGAGGAGTGTTTCGTCAATGCAAATTATATTCCCTATTAGAGAATGATCTGTTACCCGAAGGCCATTTTTTGGTCGGAGACAATGCCTTTCCATTAAAGGAATATTTGCTGAAGCCTTTTCCAGGAACAAGACTTAGTCTCAAAGAAAAGGTTTTCAATTACCGGCTCTCTCGAGCAAGAAGAATCGTCGAAAACGCGTTCGGTATACTAGCAAGCAGATTTAGGATATTTGAAAAACCAATGCCATATTCTCCAGATAAAGTTGATTTAATTGTTAAAGCCTGTTGCGCCCTTCATAACTGGCTCAGATTATCAAAAGAAAATAGTCAATCTGTTGACAATGAGAACCACGATACAGGTGCAATAAAAGATGGCAATTGGAGAACGTTGCAAGGATTTAATGGGTTAGTCCCACTTCCGAGAAATTTAACAAACTATTCAACAAGAAGAGCTCAAGAACTTCGAGCTAAATATTCTGATTATTTTGTAGGGGAAGGGTCAGTGGATTGGCAATTACGAATGATACATTGATGGCTTTCTTATTTCAAAATAAAAAATTTAAAAAATCGATACTTAAAAAAATAAATACTTATTTAAAATAGAAACGTTCGACTACATTTTTTTTATTAATTATTAATATTAATGTTAATATAATATGTATGTATAAATATGTATTAATATTTTTTAAGCATTTATATTAAACCAATACATTTTTGTATTCAATATTTTTTTCAACGTCAAACAAAAAGGATAAAATAATAATTAACATATAGTCAATGATCCTGCAATAAACCAAGATCGGGTTAAACCAATCGCTACTTCATACAAGGTGTTTCATAAATGTGGTGCCAAACTTGAAGGGGGCATATTTCTCACAAAAAAATTCCAATAGACCCCAATTTATTATTCAAATGTTGATAGTATTAAAGATACAGGGCGTCAAAAAACCATTTTTATTTTAAAATTTGTTTTATTATTTCCAAAAGAATTAAAATATTTTAATGAAACTTGGTATAGGGGGGCTTTTTAAGGTGAGAAATTCGAATCCGACCTTAAAAGATTTTTCAAAGGTAAGGGGCGCCACCTACACGTTGTGTCTGTGTTTTAAATAGTCATAATTTTTTTGTACATGCCCGCGCAACAATAATTAATTTGAAATATGACTTCTTGATATCTTCTGCAAAAAAAAGGTATACATACTTTACAATAGTCGCTAGGATAAACAGTTATTGAGATATCTTCAATTTTGATGTGGTGTCACTTTTAAAAAAAAGCTCATTATGTGGTGTATGTATTATACACTATTTTAGTAGCTATGTAAATGCCAATTTTGACTTAATCACAAGTACTTACGTCAATTGAACTTAAACTACAATATTTTAAGCTCATATGACCGTTTAATAAAAAAAAAAAAAAAAAAACATAGCTTGCATTAGGTACTTTTTTTAATGGCAATGTAATAACAAAATTTAAATATCTCGAAAACCGTTGCTCCTAGCTACTATTGTAAAGTATATATTTTTTTTGTTGAAGAAATTAAGAACTCATATTTCATATTCAAAAAAGTTGCACGGGTCTGTACAAAAAACTTATGGCTATTTGAATGACAGATACAACGTGTACGTGGCGCCCTCTACGTTTGATAAATCTTTTAAGACCGGTTTCGAATTTCTCACTTCAAAAAAAACTACCTATACCAAGTTTTATTAAAATATTTTAATTAGTTTAGATAAAATTAAACAAAATTCAAAATAAAAATGATTTTTTGACACCCTGTATCTTTAATATCAACATTTGAATGAGACAAATTGGGGTCTATTGCAATATTTTTGTAAGAAATATGCTCTCTTGAAGCTTGGCATCACATTTATGAAACACCCCGTATATTTACGTCAAAAAATACTACGTAGCATAGAATTAAAGTGTATTTTGCAAAAGAAATAAGAATAGATACTTACGACATTGCTCTGGGTCCCTCTTAATTCTGATTGTATATTTCTCAATACATCGTCTGCTATTCGGAACCACTTTATCGATGGGATATAAACAGAATCAGTTCCAGCGCCAGATTTCATTGATTCCTTTATTTTTTTCAGTTCCTGTGAATATGTTGACCTGATATTTTTTATTTTAATTTTTATTTCTTTTTCTGTAAATCCACTAATATTCATACTTTTTTCCAAATTGGTATAAGCGGCTTGTTTCGCTTTTCTGTTTTTATATAATTGACTTTTCACGTTCCATAATGCCTCATATTTCAAATATTCACTAACAAACTTAAATGTCGTATCTTCATTCCAACGTGACATTTTGAGAACAAAAAAGATAACTTTGATTGAAAGAATTTCGTCAATTAGTCAATTACTAATGTACTTAACTAAACACACGCGTTCATACCTGTTTATCGCTGTATCGCAGAGAAATGGGAGTTTTTGCATTGCGCTATTTCTGTTTGAGGACATATTCGCATATTCCATAGTATAAATTTGGGAGAAAATAAAAATCGAAAGGTTTAGTTTCATATATTTTTTTTAAATTTTAGTATAAAATCTAATAAGTAATATAAGTAATATAATTTTGCTTATTTTTAAAAGTACAGTATATTATAGAGTTTGCCTACATTTCGGCAGAACCAGAGGCTGTTATTTTTTATACAAGGTGCAAAAATATACATATGGTAAAGTGTTTTAAGCTTTTGGGCCTACAGCTTATAAATTAAAACAAAAATACCTTGAAAAAAAAATTACCTTGAAAACCTATATATGTTACACACCTTTATTTGACTTTTATGTTTCATAGGGAAAGTTTTTAGCTGAAAACTTTTAAATTTATTTTTTTTTTAATCTAAAAATGTCTATTGTAGATTTGATAAAGGTCAAGAATATGAAAAAGACCGAAACGTTATTAAAATTAAATGTTTAAGCAAGATAAATTTTATGTTTTAACAATTATTAATACCCAATAAAATAATTGATTTCAAAAATACATAAGTAGCATACATAACCCAAAAACAATCCAACCCTATATATCCAACCAAAGAAAATGGTAGAGTTGGATTATTTTTGGGTTAATATTCTGGTTTGATAAATAGCATCATATTTCTTGAATTGCCCGGACATTGGGCATTGTATATAATCGCCATATAATTACATTGTTCATAACATACGAGCCCCGTCCCACTTCAGTTGGCCCAATTGAAACTTCTTAATAATTTCTGTTTAAACCACCAAAAATAGATAAATTTTATAGTGTTATATAGTTTTAAACAAATAATAAGCTTTACTTACTCTATAAACACAACAAAATGGGAAAGTAAAAACATTTATATTGAAGGTTTATTTATTTTTTAAAAGAGTCGCAATTCTTTGAGGCATGGTATTTATTAAGTTCTGGTACTACCCCTGATTAAAACTATCCCAAATTTCTTGCTAGTGGATTTCAGACCTAATGAATAGAAAAAACCCTTGTATATGCCTAAAGAGTTAAAATAAAATTAAAATAAGATGAAAAATAAAATAAAAAATAGAAACAAGAAATTTATTTCTACTATTTAAAATATGATTCAAAAATTTATCAATCAATCAAAATCTAATTTTAGAGATAACACATAATGTTTAAATGAGATACTTTTTGGTATTGTAATATTGTGGAATAAAGATTCGAGAAAAGAATAATAAATTCGTTTTTTACTAAGTGGGCCAACTGAAATAAGACGGGGCTTGTATATATTTTTAGCAGAAAATTTTACATAATACGAAATAATCATAAATAAATGGTAGTAAAAGTATTTACATATAAAGATTATTTAAACAATCTTTATCAATATTTTTTATTTTATTTGTCTAAACATTGACTGAAGAGGCAAGATTTAATTTTTAGTCATTGATTAGATAGAATACGTATTTTTCTAGGCAGCTTCTTAGAAGTTTGTTTTTCTCTCGTTTGCTGGTATTTTTCAGTTTCCCATTTTAATTGCTTATATAACATTGTCTTAATGAATAGTTTTATGAAAACTTCAATATGTTGCGGGCATAAATTAACGGACTGTATATCTATTTCATTTAACAAAATGTTAAACGTTGACTTAAAAACATTACCGGTTAACTTTAAATTATCAAAAACTACATTAAATTTATTTATGAAATTTTGGGTTAAAATTAAAAAATTATCCGATGGAATTTTTAAACTTGAAACATAATTTATGTTTGCATAATCTTTATTCAATAAAAATATTTATTTTTTGTCATTAATTTCGATGTCATTTTTAAGTAAAAAATCTTCACAGTTATTTTCACACTTAAACCTCTCTAAAATAGTATATGCAAAAATAACCAGCAACGTATACATTGGAACAAGTTTCTAAAGTAATCTTATTACAAATAGTATTATTTGTCTCAGAATGATTGCTTCCTTGGGCATTATTTGTGGCACCCAGTTCTTTAATATTGTAAGAAGAAACAGGGTTTTCCTCCATATCTATAAGGATTTCTTTTTCACATGACTTATCAATATTTGGCTTTGACTCATCGACATTTAAAAATTCTTGTAGATCTTCTTCGCAATTTCCCGTTTCTAATGAATTTAGTAGTCTTATATTTATTATGTACTGTAAAGACACTCTAAATTGTTGAACAGAGGGAGTGGGATTATATCCACATCTATTTCTAGCAATTGAGAATAAATTTTCCAAAGGATCTTGATTAAGATGACTTGTAAAAAGAAATTTGCATTTAAATGAAGATAATAAATATTCCCAAAGCCCTAGTAAGAGTCCAAATAAATCCGCTAATACAATAGATGTTATTTCTTGTATTTCCACCTTCAGTTACTTGAATTGTCTTGAAATATTCAAGACAAAATTGAAGGTTTTTCAATGACATTGAATTAGTTATGGATAAAGGTTTTTTATTTGGATTGGAATCTGGCAATATATTGCTATTAAGAGAATCAAAAATTAAATTAACATTTTTTAAGAAATCGGATGTATTATGAGCAGTTGTGCTTTCAAACGCCTGTAATTGACCAGCTGACTTAACAGCAGCGGCGACTGAGTTTGAAAAGATTTGGGCAGCATATTTCACCCTCATTTTTTGAAAAGTATTTGGGTTTAAGTGAGTATCGGTTAACTTTGGTAATGTTCTTGTAGTTTTGCTTTTTTTGTCCATTTCATATGTTTTTAAAATATCAAACCAAGATACCGAATGCCCATCAACTATAATTTTTAATTTCGTATTCATAAAATTATTTCTTAAAGATTTTAGTAAATGGGGAACATGTCACTGGAATAAGCCCTAGTTTTTTTTAATTTTTTATAACATATTTTATTATTTCTGTTAATATATCGCCCTTAACCGGACCTTGAGAGGTAAAATAACACAAGGGTATCTTCCAGTTTCCAAAAATACCTCTTGCGTAAAAAACTAGAGCTGTATTTGCAATAGAATCATGACGACCAAGAAATGCCATATCTTCAAAACCCTCAATATAATCATGTGCCTTATTGTAGTCTAATTTAGGTTTTAATGCAATCTCATCAAAAAGAACTGCACACACTCGTTCTGAGTTTTCCATAGTTTTTACTTTCGTAAAAAGTTTTTTTGTTAACGTGTTTTCAAGTCCAGTCTTTAGGTTAATTACTTTTAACCACGACTGAATAGTGCGTACTGAAGGTAGAGAGAATAATAACTTATTTCTTAAAAATTTGTAACAGCTTGGAGATTTATAGTAAATTGAAAGAGCAAAATTTTTTTCATCTATTTTCCAATAATTCTTCTTTCTTGTTGGTAATTGCATATTAATAAACGTTTTAACGCTAGGGCTTTTATTTTTAAAAATATTAGAAAGAATACTTTTATTTCTCGCTTTTTTCTTCAATCGAGAATTTTGCATATTTTTTGCTCTTACTTTTTTCTTAAAATATCAATTTTAAATTTTAAATTACATAACCTTTTTCTTATGTTAGATTTTGTTGACGATGGAGTCGTTATGTCACACATTTCGTTTACTAATTTAAGTTTCATAGTTTTTTCGGGTTGACTGAACACCGAAGTAGTGCATGAACTCTTGGGACTGTAATTAATAAAACTGACATCGTCGTTTTCAATTCCAAAATCATCTGCTGCTATATGGCTTCTTTTTCTTGAGTAGTTTCTTACATTTAGTGGTGCTAAAAGAAAAATAATATTTGAAACTATAGTTAGGGAAATAAAAATGGCTAAATATAATGGCATAGCAACATGTTTTTGATTTCCAGCCTTATTTTAGTTAGACTGTATATGAAACTCGTCAGATTATTCTTGTTTTTTTGTTTAGTTAGCAAATTTGATTAGGTATATAAGTTAAGCAGAAATTAAGGCAAACCAGAAATTACTGTAAATGATTTAAGTTGGCTTTTGTCCGTGGTACCTTCGATTAACTCATTGTGTAATAATGTTAGGAAAAATTAACGTAAATAAAAATAAAGGTTGCTTACCTTCTGCCAAATTTGAAGGAGGCACTTTTGACTCTTCAATTTCAAATTGGCTGGTGTTTGTGGAACTACCTACAAAAAATTAAATGATCACTGTGGTAAAGTTATAAATGTAAAAACAAATTTAAAGTTTTATTAAAACAATTGAAATTTAACTTTAGACCTCATAGGGATTAAAACCAGGACAAACAAACTATACAAATAATTTAAACACAAATAAAAGATACCTTATAACTTTAAAAATTAACATATTCAGCACGTCATCGTGCAAGTTTATAGTAAAGTTAACACTTCTAATCAGAAATTGGTACTTGTCGTTTCTTTAGACTTGTAAAAAGAAACGCACATCAGAAAGTTGAAAAAAAAGTAAATACTATGTTTTCAAATGGAACACCCTATAGATTATCCGGAAAAATAAAAGATTTTCTTCATTTTTATTTAAAAAATATATAATATGTCCAAATGTAATTTAGCAATTTTTAAATATTCCAGTTAAAAAATCAATCAGTGGTTGAAAATGTAAAGAAAAACAAACGCAAATTAACGTTGCTTACCTCTTGTCAAATTAGAAGGCGGCACTATTAACTCTGGAATTTGGAATTGGCTGGTGCTTGGGGTATTATTTGCTAAAAAACATTGTTATGAAATTATTATTAGTAAAGTATGATAATATTATAAAATTTTTCGATTTTGCATACGATACGATAAGTTAAAGATGGGTACTGCGAGAATATAATTGTAAATCTTAAAATATCTCATTAGGAAGGCAATATTTCAATACATGTTATATATTATTAAAAAATACCCTAATGTTGATGCAAAATACGAGTACAAAGTACAAAGCATTCCATTTAAAAAAGTGAATTTGACGATTGATATATAATATATGTATATGTATCTTATTATGTTGGGCGCAAAGCTCAAAGTAAAATATATGGGAAAAATACAAAACTAAACACAAAATAGGGCCAACTCAACCTGAACCCAACCCAATGACCAAGCTAATTTTAGGTTTAGTTTTGTGTTTTTCCCATATATTTCGGGCTTTGCGCCAAACATATACATACTTCGTTTCTATCGTGAAAATCTCGATCGGATGCAATCGATCCGATCGAAAGTTCAACCTATGAGAGTGTTCGATCGAATCATAGTAAAAAATATTATCCAAATTCTTTCCAAACACCCTGTAGATTTCAGGAAACGTATAGGGTTATGTTATGTGGACCACCCTCTACTCTATTTTTTCAATATTCAAGATGCTCATTTTTAAAAATGGTTCAAATTAGGTAATTAAGCAAATTTGTTTTTTTTTAACTTTGTTATTTCCTCTGTAGGTACAAGAGTGTTCTTTATATTAGCATCCCTACCTACAATGGTTAAGAAATGTTTCAAACCATATTTTCGTTTAAAAACGACTTTATTATCTTTCTTTTCATGTGTGGGTTTCACATTGAAAAGTTGCGAAAAAAATATATGCTTTTAAATTATAGAATGCCCTCTAGATTTTATATTATATTATTCTAGAGCCTAAATAAAATGTTTTTTCTTTAATCTGATTTCAAAAATGTGTAATATTTCAAAATTTTAATTAGCTGTTTTTTTAACTATACCAGTTTAAAATGCAATTACCTAAATAGGGTGACTTTTAGACGCAAAAATGACAACGTATCCTGAGAAATATTGTCACTACTTTAAAAAACGAAAATGTTATTTCACAAAATAATTATGACTAATTATTAGTTGCATTTGCTATCTCAATATCTCAATACTTGAATACTTGCACAACCATGCCTTTTTCTAAAAAAAAAGTTGTTTTTTTGTTTCAAAGCTAATTTTTTTATTAACTGAGACGATAAAAATAATGTAAAAAAAAACTTCTTTTTTAAAATCGATTGCGATTTGTTTTTGTTTAAATCTGGTATTACCGTTTTTAAATCCGCATATCATCGTTGACTGAAATAATAAAATGACAAAATGGATTTGAACTTATGCTTTTTTTTGGACTTTTTATATAAATTGGGTTCCCCTATTTTAATATTTCAATTAACGACATCACATAAGTAGGTAAAGTTGCCGTCAGACACAATCTATTTTGGTCACCTGTCAAAAAATTTGCTTCCCGCCCGTCAAACAATGTAAATAGCAGGTGGCAGGCGGGTGGAAAGCAGGTTTTTTGATAGGTAACCAAAACAGATTATATTATCTGACAGCAACTCTAACTGCATAATTTTATTGCAGGCTTTGTAATCATATTTGCACAGAAAAAGTATAATTGTTTAAATTCATTCATAACACATACTGGTTCAGGTAGACATAATTGTATAGTTTGACATAATCTATTTTGGTCATCTGTCAAAAAACCTGTAAAAAACCTTCACCATTCAAACAATGATTGTCACTTTTATTTCACCTCCTACATTTACAATAGTTTGACTGGAGGTTAATAGCAGGTTTTTTGCCAGGTGACAAATATATACTATGTTTGATGGCAAAAATAAAAAAAAGACCTATTTAAATAAATGTTTATCTTACCTTTCCATGAAGCGGGAACTGCATTTTTTAATAAAGTTTTCCTTTTGCCGGCGTTACACACAATGTATTTTCCATCAAAATGTTTCTCACAAACAACTCTGTTTTTTAACATGCTTTCGTCCATAATAAATATTTCAACGTTCCCGGTGTTTTGTATCCACTCATTAAGTGTCACTGGCTTTAAGATCGGAAATTTAAAAAAACTAAGAGAATTGTTTTTTCTCTTCCTAGTATTAGTACATCCCCGATAAGCACACTTGTTAATTTTGCTTGAATTTGACATAATTCAAAACAATAATAAAACAAAATAATACGCCAAACATGCAAAAACTCCCTTAGACGATGCTGGCGAGCTCCGCTAAACAATAATGAGTAACAAACGGCAAAAAGATTTCCGCGCGCGTTTGAGCGCGGCGCCATCTACCCGCCGCGCGCTTTTTGGGTCACGTTTTTGCCCGTAAATATGCATATCTTCTCGCCTCTTCAATCAACGCTTATAGTCAAAAGAATAAATATTTTTTATTAGTTAAATATATATATATATATATATATATATATATATATATATATATATATATATATATTATATATATATATATTATATATATATATATATATTATATATATATTATATATTATATATATATATATTATATATATATATATATATATATATATATATATATATATAAATAACTAACCGCAACCATAAAAAGTCTAAAACTTATAAACTATTGATTAAGCTACGGAATTAATTTCTAACTATTAACTAATTATTTCTAACTGTTGTTCTAAATACATGTCTAAAAGAACTAATACGAATTTATTGCAAAATGATGAACGAAACTACAAAAGTAATGAGCTCACCTTTCTACACCTTACCCTACACCATTAACTAATTTCAAAACTAATTATATCCTACTAAAACCATAAAATTAAGTGAATCAAATAACTTATAAACTATAGAATCAGCATTAACAAAAAATAATTAGCAAAACAGTATTTAAAAAGTTAAAAAAAAGTATAGATTATAGGACATAACGTCCGGCTATTTGCAATGTTACGTTAAAAATGGCATCTGAAGAAGTTCTTCCATATCTTTGAAATCATAAAAATTGCATGCAACATTCCGGTAAAAATGAGGAACTCATGACGTCGAGTTTACGGAGAAACTTCTTCAGATGCGCCCAATGTCCCTCTATAAAATTTGTGCAAATTCCGGTTTAGGTATCCACAAAATTTCTGGAGTGATTGACTGTTTTGTGGACGTACTGTGAAACCCTGCCCAATATATTGAGGGCGGCGTATCCCCTCCAGTAGTCTGTCCAGATTTCAGTGCCTGGCTTTACATGCCCTATAATCTCCTCTAAAAGCTCTAAAGTTTCCTTCGATCTATCATTAATATAGACAATATACGAACTTTTTGTTTGTACATCTATCATGTCTAGTACCCACTTTTCCCTTACTAAGCGCCCCCTGTGGTATTTTCGTCTTGTAACCACCGACTCATCTATTTGAGCGACATGTCCAGGACCTCCTATAAAAATTGTAAATTAGACAAAATTAAGGCCTGACATGCAGGACTACCACCAAGATATTAGATTGGGACTTGACATGCACACGGGGCGTACGCATTTACAAACACACGCATACACATGTGCACATACACATTCACACCCACACGCTGTCGCCCCAAACGTAGACACGGGGCTTCCGCCCTGTGTTTGTGTTTGGGCCTTATGTCTATAACTTCTATAGGGCTCAAACGACTATCTAACTCACTATTTGGCGTTAACCCAAGGTTCAAATCCCTTTTTGCAACCCCAACTCCGCAAGTGCGCCAATCCGCGTAGCCCCGTCTGCGCCTACATAACACGCAATCCAACCCCAATTTTCCTGAATCCAATTTCATACTTGTTTTAAATTTTAAATATAAATTTTAATAAAACGTGGGCGTATGTACATACATACATAGATTCATAGGCTAACGAGAGAAATGACGCGAGTGATGGAATTATTATTGAACATCTACTGTTTAAAAAAGGAATAAATTTAATTCAAAATAAATTCTACATAAATTTGACCATCGATTAACTACAACTTTATTCGTCGAAAATTAATAGATGAGTGATTTTATACAATGCAATTTTTATGGAGCCTAATAATATTAAAATGCTTATTTTGTTAATTCAGGAATATTTATAATAATAATAATTATGTATGGGGTCAACTGAGGTTCTTGGCCTGGTTGCATCACATAACTCGCGTAATCTTACCAAGGGACGTGGCGCACGCCGCACTTGGCGCTGTCGTCAGCCGGCCTTATTAAATTGGAAATTATTATTATTAAATTTAAAATCGCGCCGGTTTGTTTGGACGGAGCGATGAAGCGGGTTGCCGGATTGTGCTAAATTTAACAAAATTAAACTACTGCTACAAATGAATGATCAGAAATTCGCCCAGTAAGATATTTTTATCTGTATTAGCGCGTATTTTTTTGTAGAGTAGATTATTTGATCAGTTTTATTTTTTATTTACGTTTATAGTGGAAATCATATAGTTTAGGTATTAAGGTTTTTAAGATATTTAGATACTTAACTTTATTAAATAAAATCTAAATTGTTGAGGCGAATTCATGTTGTACAGAAAATTATTTTATTGCGTAGTATTGCGCCTTCTAAAAAATGGTTAATAAAAAATTATCAAATTCCTACAAATATCTCACAGTTTTAAAAAATGTTTAGAAAGAAGAAAGATGGAATAAGGAAGTTGCATCAATTTTTTTTATTTTTGATTTTGATAGGGAATGAAAAATAAATAAACACGTGTTTTTTTCTTTTTTTCATAGTTTCAAAATTGACAGAGTTACAGCGGTTTGAAATGTGCCTGTGACGTCATAAGACGATAGTTTAATGTCGTCACTCCATGCTTTGTATATCTATATATACAAAACTAAAAACTCGAATATCTTTTGAAATAATCGGATTTAAGCAAAATAAAAAAATACGTATTGATTATTTTACTTTGTTCTTCAGTTTTTAATACTAAAAAACCGATTTTGTTTTTCATGCAACTTCCTCATTGCACACTTATTCAAATATATATACATATGTTTAGCAAACTTAAAACCTAAGTGATTTAAACCCTTGATTTTAGTAATTTTGCTATTATTATTGATACTTTTTATTGGCCATTAGGTAATTCATTAGGTAATAACTTTATGGATAAAACATATAAATAAAAAAAAGGGTAAATTTTAAGCGGTTTTATATTGCAAAAAAAAACTATTTTATTCTTCGGTGAGGAACATTCAAAATTTTTGCTTTTTATTTTTTTACATAAAAAATAAAAGTAACATAATAGAACAGTTTAACCAATCGAATAATGTTTTATTAGGCATAGGTATGTGTCTACTAATAAACAAATAGACGCCAGTGGATAAACAATAATATTAAAGTCTGATTAACCATTCTGGAGGATTTAATCTTTAATAATGAAACCAAGGTTATGAAATTGTTTGGTGCCCTAATTATGACGTGTTGTAATCCTTCAGGGTGGTTGATCAGAGTCATGAAATTCTACCTCTGTTTTTATAATTTTGGTATACTCTTTTCCACACCACCCCTGAGGTCGAGTTCACGGCGCGTTTTTTTTTGGTGGTTTCCCCTAGAGGCCTAGTCCACAAATTAAGTTCGATTATTTAAAAATTTAAAATAAATGAAATTTTCTATTTAATAATAATTTCTGAGCGACTCTCTTAAAATTCTGAGGCACTGCTATAATAAAAATTGGTTTATGAAATTGCTTCATTCAACCAATTCGAACATAAACTCATTTGTTAAAAATTATAAATATCAAGATTAATAAAATAGAACCACACTGCAAAAATGCCGATGGGATAATTATAATACTAGTGCGTATTTAATGCCCCAACTGTTATGAAATAATCCGAAATTAATTTAAACACAGCACATTTTCATTCTATAATAAAATTATTCTATTTAGAAAATATATAGAATTCTATAAAAAAATCTAAAGAAATAGAAACTAAAAGTAATAAAATTCTTCTTACTTCGTACTTCGACTGTAATTTACTAGAAACTCAAAATTCACTTTTTCTAGGTATTTTACATAAAAACATTAACATCAAGAAATAGTTTTACTTTACATAATAAATAAATGGCTAAAATGGCCCCCTAACCTCTTTATAATTAATATTTTGGTTCTTTACAAATTTTGTAAATTTGCAATTTTTTGCTTGCTATTTTTCGATCTGATTCTTGACCATTTGCCAAATTTAAATAGCCTTATCTAAACCAATTTATTAATTAAAAATAGCTTATGAGGATAGCACTCATCGCTGTTAAGACCCAACCAAATCATGTTTTTCGAAATTACTTTATTTTTAAATTTTGTAGCTACTAGTTCTTGATGCTTATATTTATTGTAATAAATATGAAATGTGGCCATTGATCTGATAATAACTTGCTCGAGTTCGGGGCTTGGAATAATGAGTGATGTCCTTTCTTGCCCAGTGAAGCTCTTATTAAGGAGAAATGATTGTGAAGGCTCTGACAAATTTATATTAGTCTGGAAATTAAGTTTGTATTTTGAACACTTAAATTGTTCTATAACACGTCTTACTAAATATCCAGCATAATAATGATTTTCAGATTGTTCTAAAATAATTTTTGATGTTACAGTTTCTCCTATTTTGGCAACCTCCATTGATTCATTGGACATATCATCATTGGAATTATCCTCATCCATGTGTATGTTAGTCTCGTTAGGGTTAGAGGTGTCAATATTGGTGTTTTTAGACAAATTTGTGGTTCTTGTCAACTCCGTTAATAAAAGGTCTGTGCCTGTGTCTTCTTTGCAATTGGATAAAGTAGAGGGTGCTAATAAACCTGTTATACTTTTGATTCTAAAAAATAATCTAAAAGATTTATTATTTATTTAAGCAGTTGGGTTTAAATTCCACCCTCCCCGTTGTCTAGCCATGGAAAATAAATTTTCTAAAAAGTCTTGATTTAATCTATTCGTGAGTATAAACTGGATCTTATCCCGCTTTTCGCTATTAAAAAGTTGTTCTATTGCATTAGTAGTCTGTACCATACCATCGAAACATGGAGGCCTTGTTTCAAAAATGCCGGACTTACCCTTTTTACGGCCCAATTTAGATAAAGAACCAAAAACAGATTTCCCTTGTTGTAAAATAAGGTTTACATATGTGCTATGCTCATTTAGGGCGCAACTGTAAGGATTCTTTGTAAAAGGGCGCTTGTTGTTCAATGCGTCAAATAAATTGTTCATTAACTCTACAAACTCCGCTGTATGAAGGCCTACTTTTTTAGGTATCAATTCCTTATCCACGCAAGTTTTTATGGCAGCCGCCATAGTTTTGGAAAATACTTGTAGAGCCAATGAGCAAGACATTTTCTCGAAAGCATTGGGGTTTATATGCCTGTCCGTAATTTTGGGAAGTGTTCTTGCTAGAACACTCAGCAAACATTTGTCAATTCCGTACGTTTTTCTAATTACGTTAAAAGCTATGCTTTTTTGTGATGGCAATTTAAAAGTCGCTGATAGCAAATTATTTCTTACGCTTTTAAAAAGATGTCATCAAACAAAGCAAAAAGTTTAGAGTCATTAAAATGGAAATAGGGTTGTTCTTTCGTAACCTTCAATAATTTATATGCTGCCCTGTTCGGAGTACCTTGGTCACAGACTAACGCTTTTGGTATAAATCCTATTTCAGTTAAGGTTTTAAGAATATACAAAATTATACGCTCTTGGTTTTTGGCCAGTTGTCGCTGAATGAGAGAAAAAGTAGGCCAGGGGATACTTCCAAGATGAATATATACCTCGAATTGAAAAAACTAAAACATGTGAAGCCTCTTTTGGCTGACGACCCAAAGGACCTAAGTCTTCGAAACCTTCAACAACGTCAAGTTTTTTATTATATTCGAGCCATTTTTTAATTGACATTTTATAAAAAACCACCAGACATTTTTTTTCTTTTTTATCCATGCCATCGCATTTTAGTTTAAGACAGGTTTTCATATTGTCATCAACACCAGTCTCGAATGCATTTTGTCCAATCCATTTTTGAATGGTTGACGTAGATGGTAATATGACGCCTTTTTTTCTCAAAAATGTATAACAAGATGGCGATTTATAGTATAGAGATATTGCCAACTGTTTTTCGAATTGAGAATATAGAGTGCGTCAGTTACCTCTTATTTGCATAACTACAAATGTTTTGGCAGTAACAGATAAAAATGATAAAAAAGGTAAAAGAGTAAAAACTGTGAATTTTGACTGGCGTACTTTTTTTGTGAACGTCTCAATTTTCGCCGCATATTATAAATTTCTCTCTTTTGACATGATATTTTTTTTTAAGCTTCAAGGTAATGGGAGAAGTTTTACTAGATGGAAGGTCGATATTTTCATCTATAAAATCAGATTCCTCATGTTCAAATATGATAGGGCTATTGCACGGAGTAGCGCAAGGACTATTTGATGTTATTGTCGGTCCATCATAATTCCTTGCGTTAGCATAAGTCTTTTTAGGAGTCAAAACGTGTAGATTGCCATCATTATTTAATAAAGACTTACTAAACCAGAGAATTCTCTGGTTAAATCTGTGACCATAATTATTGAACAGGTCCGTGGATTGCCTAATTAACATTTTCTAAACTCAAAAACGATTTACCATCAGGTAAAAAATTATCCATATTAGCGAATTCTTAGAACATTGAAAGGCTAGAAGTAGCATGCCGTGGAACTATGGGCAGGTTTGTTTGCTTGCAACATCTCTGATGCAATGATGCCAAGTGCTTATAGAGAAATGGCAAAAATCACTTTATAATATCATCAAAATTTTCAGTTGTTTCCGAAGGCACAAAACAATACTACTGCTCCCCTTTAATAAAATATCAAGCATTTTTTAAAAATAAATTTGATAAGCTACTCTATATCGAAGTCAATATAAGTTAAGTAAATGAAAATAAAGTACGAAGAAACGAGAAAACGGTAATGGCATCGCAACGCCGCTCGATCGCATTGTTTATGTCACAGATACAAGCACTCTTTACCAGTGACGTCGTCAACAAATATTTACCTGATAAATTTGTATTAATTAATAATTAAAGAGTTTGAGTATAAGTAATATTACCATTTATGAGCTATTTATGTGTTTTTTTTAATGGACTTCATTAAAGGAAGGTCCTAATGAAAGGCAGCATTTTTGTCAAAGCATTTTTATGGAAATTAAATATTTTATTAATATAATATTATAGATTTCTTAATAAATCATGTTTTAAGACACAAATTTTTAACATTTTGCAAAATTTTATTGTTATTGTTATATTGGACAAAACTCAGTTTTACATCACTTACTTACATCACATAATATATACTTCTATGCTGCTGACTTTTTCAAAGGGACAGTATTGCTTCAGCGGAAAAAGTTAAAACTACAAGGATGTTCAAATAGTGAAGGAGTTGCAGGTTTTTTGTAGGTTATAAGATTTTTATTATGAGTATTTAGCCTGTATAATGGTTTTGACACATTTAATAGTGACCTATATAATACCTAATACCAAATATTATATCATATTAATTTATACTAAAAAACTAAGCTAAGAATAAAGACTATGTACAATAGATTAGATTAGAGAGTTTATTAGTAGTAATATACAAACAAGTGCTTTTACAAGTCAAATAAAATATGTAGTATATTGGGCTTTTCCATAAAATCATGTTATTATTTCATGTAAGTATTTTAATAATGACTTGAGACATCTAATTTAATTTCTTTGGCGCAAATTTGCTTGTTGCAATCTTCGAATTTTAATTTTTTGTTCTTTATTTTTTTTTCCATAATCTGGTGACAAGTGATTAAGCTCTTGAAACGGTGGAATCATCAGTGCTTAGGTCCTCAGGATATCATTTTGATTTTACCCTAGAATAATATACATAAAAATATAGTATTACCAAAATTAAAAAGAAAAAATTAAAAAAATGTATTATGATAATCCAATTGATCAATAAAATGTATGTTATTATAGAGAATCTTTGTAATGTCATACATTTGATTAATTGCATTTAATTAAACAAATATAATACAATAAAATACCATATCACTTTTAAATAAGATATATAGAATAGGATGATACATGGCATAAAACTAGTAGTCTATTTTGAGTGTATTTTTACCTTTTCCTTGGCAGAGTCAGGGAATGTGTAGCAGTTAAACAAAAACGGCTTGGATGAGAAATAGTAATTGTTGACCTAGACTCCACGGTTACTGTAGAACTATAATTCTCAGATGCAGTTATTGTTGATGATGAATGATCAGATCTGTAATTATACAAAATTTGGTGTATCAAGAATATTAATCTATTTTAATTATCCATATGTGTCTATATTAGCTTCACTGTTTGTACTATATACCATTTTGAAAGCTAAAGAAGTTTTTGCACTCTTCAGGAAAGCTACCCCTGTAGCTTTGAAGGGTAAATCACTTGGTAAATTAACTGAATTATTGGCTGCTGTGTTTTTAACCAGTGCATCAGAAATCCTAGTAAAAAAATAGTTTTACACACATACCTAATTTAATAAGTATTAGGTATAAATAAATCTTATATGAGTAACACTAATACTTTTTGTGAAGAAGCTGTATGTTTTACAACATAGCCCAAGCACAAGTTTTAAAAGGTTGTTTTTTTAACTTACATAATGTAGTAAATAAAAGCATGCAAACCTTTATCAATAATTCTAAGGTAAAATATACTCATACCTATAAATATACTAGAAAAATATATTTAAAAAAATTACCTTTGAGGTAGAGCTGATTTTTTTAATAAAGTCTGGCTACTGATAATATTATCTCCCTTATATCACTTCTAAGGATGTGATCTGAACAAACAAATATGTTCTTTTTAAATGTGTTGATTTCCATTAATGAAACCCATTGTTCCCTTTGGGCATAATCATTGGGCAATCTATAATAAGTATTTGATATTTAATCAAAAAGCAGAAAAAAATTACAGTAATAAATTAATATGTGGTGCCAATTACTATATATATTATTGTAAGTTGCAATAAGGTAAAACAAAAAAAAATTATGGAACAAATTTTAAAGAAAGACAAAATTAACTTTATACATAGAAATCAAACTATATATAGATAGGTACATAGGTCTTATGCATTTTTTCTGCCAAAACAACAAAAAAAACATAAAATCCTGTAATAAAACCAGGGACAAAATTCTAGTTTTATATCTTTTATAGCCTATTAATAGATGAATATGTTCAAAAAAATATTTAGATTTAAAAATATAAATATGTTGGTATTTTACGCACACTTTCACATTCAAATTTTTATTAGGTTTATATCTATAAGATCCCCTATTCTACGTTTATGATGATGGTTACCCCATGATGTGATGTTATGAAAGTATCGGTACTTACTTGTGAAAAGATCGGCTTGAATCACGTTTTTATCATGATGCGGCACAAACGACACAAGTTTTTGCCATCCTAGCAATTTAAAAAAACACTAAAACGTGGCCTTTTTTCCTTTTTAAACCAAAAATTAAAGAAAATACACGAATCCCGAATATAAACAAAAAGCCGTTTGACAGATGACACAACGCGTATGGTTTAGGCGCTTAAGCTCCGGTGTTGTCGCTTCAAATTTTTTAGAAGCAGTTTTAGGGATAAGAATGTTAATAATTTTGTTTTTTTTTTGCTTAAGGATATTATATTTATTCTTAAAATAGGTTAATTGTAGTATTTATACTTTTTATTTTAAATTTTCCTATAAAATATAACAGAAATAAGTTAAATTAACGTTATAATGTTTGTTAAAATATAGCTAAAAATTTCCTCCGTTGGAAACTTGTGTCGACTTGACAACAGAGAATCGACAAATATGTTTGTAAATAAAACACCCCTCTTGCCCCTGTGCACATGTTGGACTCAAACAAAGTTGTTGTTTACTAATTCTAGCCTTTCAATGTTCTAAGAGCGAATTTATAAAAGCAAAAAACGAAAACAAAAATCTAGGAAACTAATAAGTTTGTTTTGATGAACTTACCACAGTTAAAAACCCAATCGTGACAAATATTTGGTCTTTTAATGGGAAACTTAAACATTTTCAAACTGCATTTCCGCCTAAGGTTGTCGCAATTTAAATAATAACATTTATCGCCACCCATAAAACGCGTAAGACTAGACATTTTTGTTTTGTTTCAAAAATTAACAACGCTAAAAAAAGTAAACTACTCAATATGATTATAGAATAAAGCCGCTCCCAGACGATGTGGCAAACGTTAGGTCCAACGTTCGACCCAATGTTTGATACAACGTTCGACACACGGCGTTTTGCCAGTGTACCTCCCACACGATGCTACGAACTTTTCAGTTGAAACATTGGACACATATTGGTTCCAACGTTTGCTCTGGCGCATCAAATTTATATTTGTAAAATTTATATTATTTGTTTTTAAATTTATATAAGTTTAAACCTAGGTGAAATAAAATGGAAGCTAAAACTTTAGCCGCCGGTATTGCTGCAGGCATTATTGTATTGACTTGTGCTCAAAATTTACGAAAGAAAAAAAATAAAAAGGCGTTGGTGGATGTTATCAATACATAAAAGTAGAGGACAGTAAGTATACTTATTTTAATAGGATTTTTGAAAGTTATAAGGTTAAGTAGGCTTTTCAAAATTTGTATGATCTGATATGCACTATATCGAGCTATAAAAGCGCAATAAAAATTATACCAGTTTTAAGGCAGAAACGCATTTAAAACTTTATGCACGATTAATTTAAATTGTTACCTAGCTATTTGAATATTTCTTAAATTTTATTTTATTTAAACAAATTATGAAATTTCATTATGACCTCAAATTTTCTGTGTTAAAATTCCGGTGTCTACTAACGAATAACGGGCGACTAGGAATTTTGGTTTTATTTTGTAGAGTTGGAATATTATGAGAAAATGCCAGAGACATCAACAGGCGTCAACATTCGCGCATCCAAGTGTCGATTTATATGGTACGAAATGGATTTTGGCGCATCTCAGGTTACTGGCATTTTCTCATAATATTCCGACTCTAAGATTGTCGCCTCATTCCCGTGATACATACATTTTTTTAACTATTAGGTATATTAAATTTTAGATCCAACGGCTTAACCTTGCTAGCTGATCTACAAAAGGAACCTTCTGGGAAATTTATGAATTTTTGCCGCATGTCTGCCGAGGACTTTGAAATCATTTTAAATAAAATTGGGCCACATATCTAAAAACAAGATATCAATATGCGAAAGGCCATTTCCATACAAGAGCAATAACGCTTCGATTTTTAGCGACTGGCGACAGTTTTACCAGTATTGGCTATTTGTTTAAGGTATCAAATCAGACCATCAGTAAGTTGTATGTTATGTTTAGCTGTTATTTATTGAAATAAATCTAAGTCGTTCTGCATTGTTATATTAAAATTTTAGGAGCACAAAGTAGGTCTAATTTTAAAACTAAAAAATATTAAAGTAAAAGTCTATCTTTATTTATTACAAGCCTATGAAAATAGTAGTCTACTATATGCCCCTACAATTTGAACATAACGATACGTATCACTTGGTAATAATATGTTTAGCCGTCAAAACTTGAATAATATAGTCGTATCGAGGACTCATTATTATTTTGGGTAGTTGTATTATTAGGGGGTTGACAACTAGAGTTTTGGAAAGGGGAGGATAAGGGATTATTATTTGATACATTGGTTGAGCTAGAGGTGGAGGGTAAGGAAAACTGATGATCGGAGTAGGGTAGATTTGGAGATGGAGGTTGGGTGAATGCTGGACTAGAAGAAGAACTTGGTGTATTGGAAATAGGATATGAGTTGATGGGGTTTACAATCTCATTCAACTCGGCTTCAAACACCAAATTATCAATTTTGTTTTGAAGCACTAATCTTGTCCGAAGCGACAGTCTTCTTAGTTTCTCTGCGATAAGTTGGCCAAATAAAGCGGGAGCATCCGATGCAGAAGGTTGCGGAGCCATTGAAGCTAAATTCTCTAGTCCTGTTCCTGCTGCGCGCAGCTGCCTTGCTACGTCTTCCTGGTCACCAGTGTTTATAACTCGCTTTCTTTTTGTAACTTGCGGTTTTTGAAATTGGGGATTTGGGCTTTTCTAGGATGAAGGAATATCCTTTTGAGCATCTGGGGTAGGAGGCTGGGACTCTCATCGACCTGGGACTCATTTTGGGATTGATCAGTATCGACAAAATCTTCGCTTACTTGATCCTAGAAAAATTATAATACTAAATTAAAAATGGCATAAGTTCCATTTTCATTTGTTTTAGACTTAAACACTCTCTAGCTAGAAAACAAATGTAAATGGACTACAACTTTAAGGCTTATTTAACATGGAATTTTACGAAGATAGATCTTGCAAAAAGAAGAAAAAATGTTTTTTATCGTTTTTTTAGTCCAATTAAAATATGGAACTTTTCATTTAAAATACCATGTGTGTTCGAAATGAACCATTTCTGCTTAAAAAACTTTTTTTTTCTTCTTTTTAAAGTAACTAGCTGCTGTTAACGTTTGGCAACAACTTTTTGGAACACTCTGTATTTTTGTTATTTGTAGATATATTTTAAAAATAATATTTATTTATAATTAGGTATATTTTATTATTAAAAATTATTTCTTTTCAGATTCCAAAAACACAACAAGAATGGATGAAAATTGCAAACGGGTTTCAATACTACTGGAATTTTCCACACTGCTTGGGCACAATAGATGGAAAACATATAGTGTTGCAGGCTCCATTTAATAGTGAATCGGAATATTTTAATTATAAAAAATCCTTTAGTATAGTGCTAATGGCTTTAGTTGACTATGATTATAACTTTACATTTGTTGATATTGGTGCCCAGGGCCGAATGAATGATGCTGGAGTTTTTGAAGTACAACATTATATAAGAAAATGATTAAAAATGAACTATCACTACCACCTACGGAGCCATTAATAGGTCGTGAGAAACCAGTCCCGTATGTATTCATCGGAGACGATGCATTTCCAATGAGCAGATCATTATTAAAACCATATTCTGGAACTCACTTAAAAAATAGCATGAAAAGAATTTATAATTACCGACTTTGTAGGGCACGTAGGGTTGTTGAGAACGTTTTTGGAATTGTAGCTTCCGTATTTTGAGTTCTTAGGGCTCCTATGTTATTGCGGCCCGAAAAAGCAGCTTTAGTCTGTATGACATGCACACAACTGCATAACTTTCTAAGAAAAAGTAAAACATCTAGGATACCCCAAATGGTTCATTTGATATTGAGGTAAATGGGCAAATAATGGATGGGACCTGGCGTAAAGATAGTTCAACGACTTCGTTAATTCCCTTACCGAATAAACCTAGAAACCTTCTCAAGAAGCTAAAGAAATTCAAAAAGAGTATGCTGAATATTTTGTTTCCAATGGAGCAGTTGCGTAGCAATACAACATTAATTAGTTTTTATTTCTTTTTTTGATACTATACTGTAATAAACTGATTGAAAAAAGTTAAGGATATTTTGTTATTACTCTTTAATAACAATATCATTTTTTTTATAGAAAAATGATATTAAAAAGCGTTAACACAATATCCTTAACTTTTTTCGATCAGTTTAGATAATTTTTCATGTCAATTAACTTTTATAATAAATACCTCCGAGCTCAAAGATGCTGATTTATTTCTTGCGGATCTAATAAAAACGATCGAAAAAAGTTAAGGATATTTTGTTATCACTCTTTAATAACAATATCAATTTTTTTATAGAAAAATGATATTAAAAAGCGATAACACAATATCCTTAACTTTTTTCGATCAGTTTAGATAATTTTTCATGTCAATTAACTTTTATAATAAATACCTCCGAACTTAAAGATGCTGATTTATTTCTTGCGGATCTAATAAGCCTGTCGATGGCGTCGTAGGCAAACCATGAGGGTTTATAAATATCATTGGTGCCTGAGCCCGTTGTGGTAGAATCAACGACCTTTTTTCTTATGTAGACATTAAGGACTCTTTTTTTTTTAATTCTGCCACTGATACCTCAGTCGACATTTCATTTGCAATCTGAGTCTATGCATCATGTAATGGGTTTCTGTTCTTATGTCCTGGATGCTTGTAATTCCATAATATGGGATGTTTTTTATACCCTTGTATAAACTCCATAATGAGTTCATTGGTCCAATCCATGTTCTTCCTAAAAGAGAAAAAATAAAGTTCAAAATTTGAAAAAATTGACATTTCAAGTAAAAAATTTACTTGACTTAGATATTTTGAATATGTATTTGTACAAAATAATTATTCATTCCAATTAAATACATTTTATTTCGTACCAATACATTAAATATTTACCCGGATATTTGGAATAAATGGAATTTGCTTTATTTTTAATACAATCACCTATCCATCTTAATTTTATGTCTAATAATAATGATACTCAAAGTAAGTGTCAATATTTATATTTACCAGACTCAAAAAAAAAAATTATTTCCTTTTTCTATAGTTTTTAAAGACCATCACAAATTTTAGGCAACGCAATAATACAATTATACGTTTACAGTTATTAGGTATTTAAAATTTAAAATACTTACCCTTTTACTATAGGTACTAACTCCTCAGAAAACACCACAACAAACTCCCTCAAATAACACACCAAAACAAACTCAATAAAATTAAATGCCACCGCGCCACGCCACAGAAAGGCGAGATTTTACCGGTCGACACAACAAATCGTGTGGGAGGGTCACGAATATTGCTTCAAACGTTGGAAGCATCCTTTGACGCGGGGAAATTTACCGACTGTGTCCGGAACGTATCGAGTGACGAACGTTGGACACATGCGATCGCCTGGTGCTCTCCCACACGATGCGGCAAATGCCTGTGTGTCCAACGTTGGAAGGCGTTCGCCACATCGTCTGGGAGCGGCTTAACCAGACAAATCAAGATCGACACGCGCGACACGCTACAAAATAAATTTGGCACCTCAGCAGCTCGCATCGCGAGCGAAATTCCTTGGCCGCCCAACTACCATCCCAGCTGATCGAGTTAGATGTCCAAATAGGTATTATTTACAATGCATTGGAGTATTTTTCTATTTGTCTGGTTATTCTATGATAGATTGTACCTCGTATGTATGTACATACGAAGCTATCACCCATGATTTGCGTGTTAATACTTGCAAATACGTGCAATTTTTAATACTTATAGTAGAACACCAGAAAAGATTTTTAACTAAAAGGTTATTTGCTGCTCTTTTAAATTGTAAAAATTCTGTTGTAATTAAATTAATAAATAATAATTATCTTATCTAATTAAAATTCATCCGATAAAAATAACAAGTGTCAAGAACAAATATTCCAAAAAAAACGGAAATATTGAACAAGACTGACTCTTGTTACCCCAAAAATAGTCATGCGCAGTGGTTGCTGACTGTTTTGCGCGTAAGACGCACTTTTAAGCAACCACTTGTGTGCCACTTGTAGTATTGCGTTAGGTGTGTTAAATCAAAAAAGTTATGACCAATTTTACGTCATTTAATTAAAGAACCCAGCCCTCCGTTTAGCCTTAAGGTCTAACTTATACTGACTCTAACCGATTCCAAGCGATCTATCGGTTTTAACCGCGGTTAAGCCCTTGGTTCACCTTGAACAGTCCCTTTTGTGTGGTTAATACCATTTAGGAACGGTAATTACCGGTAGACCTACGTGACAAAATCGACCGCGATCCCCCTTTGCCTACACAACATTTCTTAGAAAAAGAAAGAAAAATAAACCGAGTGTCTCGCCGCGGACCTTTCGATTGCTTAGGTTGCATTTCTTCTGGTCTCTTCAAATTACGCCGATAAATAATTAAGTCAATAATTCGAACATGCCGCCGCCCTTGAAAGTATCCAGATAATATAATATAAAATTGAATACTTTCAACAAGATTAATAAAAACAGTAGAATAGCAAAAATTTAAAGTTGAAATTGTTAGTAAATAAAAAATAGATCTATAAAATTACCTAATACATATTTTAGAGCCTGGGTTAAAGAATACAAGTATAATAATTCACTTAACTAAAAAATATTAGTTCCGAACCTTACCTAAATATTAGGATTAAGAACAAAAAAATTTATGTAGAATAAAAATGGTGTATAGATTATGTGAAATCAGTGGCGGCGCGTGACTTTAAGGAATGGGAGTGCACAATTGGGAGGGGAAAAAATAGCGAAAAATTTTTGGGTGCCACGCCCTATATTTCCTTTTGAGAGCGTAAAAAATGCCAATAAACCCACTCTAATTTCTCTATATATGTTTTATTGAATATAATACTGTTTCACAAAATTAAACTTAAAACTAATTAAACTAAAACTAATATTTTTTAAAATTTAAACATAAGTTTTGTACTAAAAATGAAGTCGTCTGTCTTTTTTTGAAATAAATTCTTCAATCACCAATTCATTGAAATTTGGAATTTCTCGAATCAGATCTTTTTCAATAAATAACATTGCGAGTGCAGTTAGTCCATCCTGGCCCATAGTACTTCTAAGAAAAGTTTTAATTCGTTTTAGTGTAGAAAAACATCGTTCGGCTTCTGCGGTTGTCATTGGCATCGTAACAATTATTTGCAAAATTAGAATGGTTTCAGAAAAATCTTCTTGTAAATTCTTTTCAATTAAGAATTTTAGCAAATGAACTGCTCCAGAAAGTTCTCTAAAATCTAACCGTCTATATATTATTTCCAATTCTGTTCTTATTTTGTTTTTGTTTAAAAAGGGGTAATTGGGAATCGCTGATTCTAAAGGTAATATAGGAAAATTTAAGGTGTAAATTTCAAAAATGTGAACTAAAAACAAGTTAGCACTTTCCAAGTGACCTGTAAACAAAAACCTTCTTTTGGTTTCCGATATAATGGTATCACAAGCTTCTTTAGCTTGAACGGTAGTGGAGACATACGAATTTCTGTCATCCAATCTTCTTCTTTTTCTTGTTTGACTTTCGTCAATATCTGCCAACTCGATTTCTCTAATAGTGTGTATATTGCCCCTCTCTTTTTGAATATTTTTTCAAATTCGGACATGTATCGTTTTATGGTTACAGAGTCAGTAGCCCGTTTTTGCAGTTGAGAGTACAATATGTCAACATGGGGCATAACTCGATGAAAAACATTCAACCAAAAAATAAATTTAATGTCCTTTAATAATGTTGAAAGTGCACCTGCTTTTCGGATGGTATATGAGTGTCCGGATGTAGATTGTATTTGTTCCATACACTCTATTAAGGCTTTTCTATTTTCAAAAACCATGTTAACGGTTCTAATTTTAAAATTCCACCTTGTAGCAGATGCTCTAGGAATTCTATTTCCAGCAATTGCGTCTAATATGGCAACCCTCTGAGGTCAATTTGAAAAAAAAATTGTAATAACTTTGGGAAATTAATTGATCTGGACTTGTTAAAACGGAATTTATTGATTTTTCTATATATATCAGCTAAGCAAATAGCATCGTGGTCAGTGGGTTTTAAAAAAGTCCAAAATCTTTCAACGTGGGTCCCATTTGGTAAATTATATCGATAAACTATTACCATTTGAAAAATATTTGAAATGTCACTTGTTTCATCACTTATTACAGATACAAACTTTGAAGCGGCGATATTTTTTTTAATGTGTAAATCTTTTTGGATATCTTTAGACGTACCTTTAAACACAGTAGCTTGCTGCAAATGATCCTTTAGTGCCAAGTCCAATTCGGCAGAAAAATTTACGAGGCCTCTTAATATTCTAGGATTTAATGAGTCCTGTTTTTCATCATGCCCACGAAGGGCAAGTTCAAAAGCGCCACAGAACTTAACACAATTTATAATTTTCGATAATACATATCTATTATTTTTTACTTGTTGGTTATGTTTTTCAATATTTAATCGGTATGCACTTTTTAATTGTTGCCGGATATCTTGTTTACCTAATAAATTAAATCCTAATTTAGCAGATATGTGTAACTTTGAACATTGATGCTTTTTAAGTTTTTCGGATAAATGAATCAAGTCTTTCACACCACATTTTGTCCATTCTGATGCCTCCTCCCCATATAATAACACGGAAAACAATAAAGAGTGTTAGTAACTGAACTCCCGCACAACCAGTCTGTTTTCTCGTAAATGTCCATTTTAAAAGACCGTTTATAGTCCCGATTTTTGCCTTTGGTTACGTTGCTTATAAGTATATTTGGCGTTGGACGACCAATATTTTTTATTTTTATCCTCTCCTCTAACGAAAGTAATGAACATTTAATTGTTTTTAAATATTCCACGGTGACGCTGCTCACCGGTCCCGCCATTCTACATCAAAAAATAAGAAAAACAAAAAGTCAAAAAACCAAACAACGCAAGTACTTTCTAACAAATAAGTTAAGTATTAAATAGCAATACCGCCACCGATTTAAAAACAAAACATCAAAAATTTCGCGGCAACACTCCCAATCATACAGTAAGATCACAACCAAACTGTGCACACGGGCGAGGTAATTATCGCAGCCTGTCGCGGGACAGCAGGCATGCAGGGACCAACGGCTCTACCAATCAGAACTCGGGGCGCGATGAGCACGATCGAGCAGTGAACGACAAGATGTGGTAGTCGTTACTGCGCGTTGTGCGGAGTTTTCGCGTGTCGCGGTAGGTATTGAGATGGATTAAAATTTAAAATAAATACTTAATTGCGGTTCTGCTATTTCCTATTTAAATTCTTTTTTAGGTCGAATAGAAATAATATTAATTTAAGAATGATATAGAATGTTTGTTGTATGTTTTCTGTTTGTTTAAAAAATATATTTTGGGAGTGCACGTGCACATGTGCACTTATTGAGGAACCGCCACTGTGTAAAATACAAGCAGGTATACAATTATTCACTCATTAATATTGACAGTTCATGCATTGCCTTTTATTAAACAAAGTACAAAGAATTACCGCACACTGTAACAACGATCATTTATTATTGCCACTCAACACAATGTTCTGTTGACTTGGAAGTGGACAAATTTTTACGATGCTTCGCTTTATGATTCCGCCTTTGATTTTCAAACTGACCACAGGAACCACTCCATCAGCACCTGGATGTACGGCAATTATTCGTCCAAGTCGCCATTGTAGAGGTGGTAGTCCTTCCTCCTTGATTATTACTAACGAACCTAGAAGGTCTTCCATTTGGGCCTGGAATTTCCACTTCTGTCGCTGATGTAGGGTGTGAAGGTAATCACGTGACCATCGGCCCCAGAATTGCTGTAGTAGCTTCTGGAGTTGGGAATAATTCTTAAGTAGGTTGCTTGGTATCTTAGATACATCGGGCTCTGGAATGGCATTAAGCGCTCGACCAATCAGAAAATGACCAGGTGTCAATACCTCGAGATCATTAGGATCGTCCGTAAGAGGTATCAAGGGCCTATAGAATTCCTCATAATTATATTTTACATCGTTAAGAATGTGCTTTAAATATGGTTTAACCGATTTTACGGCCACTTCCCACATTTCTCCGAAATGTGGTGATCGGGGAGGTATAAAATGCCACTGTATTTTGCTGCAAACTAAAAATCTTCAATTTCACTACGTTTAAAAAAAGCGTGAATAGAGGCAAGCTTATTATTAGCCCCAATAAATTGTGTACCATTATACGAATAAAGTCCTTGACAAATACCGCGTCGCGCGACAAATCGCTTTAAAGCGGAAATGAATGAAGCCGTTGTAAGTTCGGTGACTAATTCTAAATGAATTGCCTTGGTTGATAAACAAACAAAGACACATATGTAGCATTTTAACAGTAACAGTTTTTTTTTTCTAAATTTGGAGTCCTTTAATATAAAGGGACCGGCATAATCTACGCCGGTATGGCAAAATGGGTATGAAGGTACGACTCGCGCGGTTGGCAAATCTCCCATTTGTGCAATAAGGGGTTTTGGATTGGATCGGAAACAAGGAATGCATTTTCTTATAATGGATTTAACTAGGCTTTAGAGCACAATAAGTTTAGTAAATTTATGTTTACTTGGAAGAAGTATTGGATGTTTTTGCATAAAATTTAAATTTGCGTTTTTTAATCGCCCTATTACACGGAGTATGCCATTCTCATCGATAAAGGGATTTAAAGAGCTTAAGTTACTATTGAGTTTAACAGATTTATACTTTTTTAGATTATTTATGTCCTCAGATAATGTTTTGTTTTGTACGATTTTTATGATACACCTTAACCCGTCGAAAGGTCCCGTTTTAAGGGTCCATATTCCCTTTGAGGTTTTGGAACTCTTCAATTTTTACAAAATCTTAATACGTAGGCTGCGGTACGTAGCAATCGCGTATAACTAGATGCTCTGTTAATAAGGGTTTTAAAGTTTACTGAGGAAGTTTGTACAATCAAAACTACGGATTTTGGATTAATTTCGGATGGTTCGGGTAATTTTTTTATATATTGATGTGCAAAATTAGATATGTGATTGTTAGATGGTCAATCTTTTGTAACCCCCGACAGAAAGTTTGGACCGTGCCACCACAATTGATTATTTTTTAATTCATTGGAGACAACGCCTCGAGGGATAAGATCAGCTGGATTTTGTGAGGACTTTATGTGATACCAATTATTTGTATCAGATGTTTGTTGAATTTCGGAAATTCTATTTCCTACGAAGGTCTTCAGGTTACGGGGCTCTAAACTAAGCCTACATAGGACAATCGTGAAATCTGTCCAGTAGAAAATTTTATTTATGGATAAATCTAAAATAGCACAGACCTCTTTCATTAGTTTGGTTAATAAGAGTGCCCCACAAAGTTCGAGTCGAGGTAAAGAAATAACTTTAAGAGGCGCCACTCGAGACTTGGCGCATAATAAATTTATGATTATTTTACCATTAAGATCTTCACACCTAACGTAAATACAGGCACCGTAGGCATTGATAGATGAGTCACAAAATCCATGCAATTGAATGTTTTTTGGGTTACTTGAGGTTACTTGTCTGGGAATTTTTAATGAAATAGCTTCAAATGGTTGCTTAGTAAAGTCAATCCAGATTCGACATAAATCATTAGGAACAGGGTCGTCCCAAGAGATTTTTAGTAGCCATAATTTTTGTAGCAGTATTTTAGCTTGCACTATTATGGGCCCTAATAAGCCTAAAGGGTCGAAGATTGAGAAGAAGGGAATATGATGGAAAGAATAGAGGGTTTTGTTATATCATTTTTTAAGATTATTGCGTGTGAATTGTATATGAAGTTATCCGATTCGGGTTCCCATAAGATTCCTAGAGTTTTAGAACCTTGGGGGCCATTTAATAAAAAATCCTTTGGGTTTTGATTATTTAAGGGTGATAAAAGATTAGGATCGTTAGAAGCAAATTTTCTTAGTTCAAACTGATATTTTTTAAGAATAGAGGTTAGATTTATTCTTATGGCTATGATTTCATCAACGGTCTGGGCGCCCGTGATAATATCATCTACGTAACAGTCGTTTGCCAATACATGACTTTCCTTGGGAAAAGTTGGCTTACATTCAATAGAGATTTGTTGAAGACTTCTAGTGGATAAAAATGAGGCACTGGATCCTCCATATTGTCTCGCCAAACTATTTGCTGAAGACACCTTTGTGATGGATCTATGAGTACCTGGCGGTACATCTTAGCAATGTCACCTGTGATAACAAAATTATGCTGCCTAAAACGAATAATAATGGAAAATAGATCATTTTGAATGGTAGGGCCGACCTTGAGTATATCGTTTAGAGAAATATCAGATGAGGTTTTTGCTAAGCCCTCGAAAACTACTCTAAGTTTTGTTGTTAAACTGTCACATTTTTCTATGGCGTGATGAGGGAGGTAGTAAATGGGATATGCCTCAACTTTATTAGAATCGACCTTGGTCATGTCAAGTCATCTCAAGGTCTTGATATTCTTGCATAAAGTTAGTATAGGATTTTTTGTGTTCTGGGTTTTTATCAAGCTTTTGCTCTAGGGGAAGAATCTTTTTATTGCCGAGTCCCTAGAGTCTCCTAAATTGTTTACATTGGTCTTGGATGGAAGATTGACTTGAAATCTGCCGGAATGAGTACGAGAATGGGTACGGGTAAAATGGGTTTCACATTACAGCTCTTCCAAAGAATATTTTGTTCCATAGTTAGCTGGAAGTTCCTCAATTTTCCAGAACCTTTCAGGAGCTTGGTATAGGTCATTATTGCTAACAGTATTAAGAAAACATTGCTTATGGGTTTGTTTTAAAGTAAGCAGGGAAAGAGGTCCAGAAATGATCCAGCCTAGTTTAGTTTGTTGGAGAATTGTATTGTTTTTATTTGTTTTGATTTGCCCGGACATTAATAAATCATAGAAAAACTCTGCTCCAATGAGCAGATCAATATCGGATGACTCATAAAAGTATGGATCAGCCAATTGCAAATCATCAGGAATATCTAATAATGCTGGATCAATATATTGCTGAGGCAGCGTTTCTGTTATTTTTTCCATTACTAGGGTCGACATTTTAAATTTGTATTTTTTGTGGATTGATAAGGCATTTATGTTTTGGATTATTGGAATATTGACCTTTTCAGATGCAAGATTTAGGTTGTTACATAGATTTTTGGTTATAAAGTTGGATTGGGATCCCCCATCTAAAAGTGCCTTGCAAAGGATAGGTGAATTATTTTTGTGAAAAATATATACTTGGGCAGTGGCTAACAAAACCGATTTATTTTGTTTTGCGGTAGCACATGATAATGTATAGTTTGGCATGGATATATTAGACTGGCTGCTGCCTGCTTCATTTATAGCAGGAATGACCTTTTGACCCATAATTTGGAAATTTTTAGGCGAGATTGATGAGTTTGATTGATTTGTTTTATAAACACTAGTATTAGAAACTTGATGGTGTAATTGGGGCAAGGAATGTGAATGGTAACTTCCGCTCGCTTCTGGAGAATAAGGATGATTTTGGAGGTTATTGGTCTCATATGTCGTGAACTGTGTCACGGTATTAGGTTGTTCATTAGTTTGATGAGAGGAATAATGGTTACGGTTAGTTTGAGGCTGTCGATTATGTGTTTCAGGGTTGAGAGTATCTTGCTGTTTGTTCTGGGTTTGATAATGAAAATTTGAATTGCCATTGTTACTGTGAAGTAAGGAATGATGCCTTTTTTGACAATACCTACAGGAGTGAAGAGATCTACACTCAGCTGTAGCATGTCCAGGACGAAGACAGTTTATACACAGATTAAAGCGTTTGGCTTCATTAAAGCGAGAACTGGTGAGTAAGTCTATGAATCTTTTGCATAAGCAAATTAAATGATTTTCCTTACAAATAGGACAATGATTAAGTGAAGTAGATACATGCGAATAGGTTTTATTTTGAACAGTTCGGTCATAATGCCGCTTTTGTTTCATATTAGATTTTATATCAATGGATTCAAGTAATTGGATTCTGTTAAGAACTGAATAAAATCAGTTATTGATGGTTTATCTTTCTTTTTTGAGAATATTTCCCACTCTTTGCGAGTAATGGAATTTAATTTGGATGTTAATAAAAATATGAGTAACGTATCCCAATGGAAAACATGTTCATCTAATTTTTCTAGGGAACGAAAATGATTCTGAAAGGTGTCCAAAAACTTGCGAAGGCTTGTGTGAGAATCCTCCTTCACAGGATAAAGATTAAAAATTGCATTGACGTGCGCATGCACTATGGTTTTTTTATTTTCATATATTTGTTTTAAAAGATCCCAGGCTATAGTATAATTGTTATCGGGCGCATTAAGAGAGCTTATAGTTTGGAATGCATCACCTTTTAAGGTTGTTTGTAGATAGTAGAATTTTTGTACATTGGATAGGGTAGTATTTGTATCAATAAGTGATTCGAATGTTTCGTAAAATTGCATCCACTTATCATAGGGGCCAGAAAATTCTGGTATAGTAATAGGAGGCAATTTTGCTGGAAAATTATTTTTTAAGTTTTGGGCTCGAGGTTCGTTAATGATTACAGGGATTTGTGGGGGTGGTTGATTTGCCAAGCTTACGAGATTCCTACTAGTTTCTAATGACAATTTACCTTTAGATAAAACTGTATAGCTGCTATTCGAATTCAGCTCGCTCATTATCCTGTAAGTTTTGTTCAGGTAAGTCATGCTGAATACAAAGATGGTCAATACTAGAGTGAAGCTGTTCAAATTCATTAATAGTGTTTTGTATAACACTAATACGTGTTTCGATTTGCGATAAAGTATCAGGAAGGTTAAGCTCATTTCGAGATTCTATTTAAAAATGAATTAAATCTTGTAAGTGAAGCTTTTACATGCCCACGACGTGATATTAAAAACTTTAATTCGGTTTTGGATTGTTCTAAGACTTGCTCTTGGGTTGAAACCTCGGTTGGATCTATATTATAATTATTAAAACAAATAAAAAAAAAATAAAAATTATAATATTAATAAATATTATAAAATAGCTTATAGGATAAATAAAATATAGATTAGGCTTGGCTTAAAAAATAAAAATATTAAAGTAGGTTTTCAAAAAACAAATAAAAATATTTGCTTACTTGGGTTACAGAATAGTGGATAGTGTATAAAATGGCTAAGCAACATATAGGTTCAAAAATAAATGTAGGATTTAAAAATAAAATAAATGTAGGTTATAAAATAAAATATGATTGATAAGGGTTATTATGAGAAACCGTTTTAAACCAAGTTTAAGTTTGAGGGGTTTAATTATAGATTAAAAGTTCGGCTTATAGGGAAATAGGCTTCTTGGTTTAAATGTCTTGCTTCACAGGAGTATACTATGGACTAAACTGACCGTAATAGTCTTCGGCTGGTTCCTCTGGTGGGTTTTTTGAGGTTATCCAGATTATCCAGGTTTTATCCGAGTTTATCCGATTCGAAGGACCATGTTTTGCGCATAAGATGCACTTTTACGCAACCACTTGTGTGCCACTTGTAGTATTGCGTTAGGTGTGTTAAATCAAAAAAGTTCTGACCAATTTTACGTCATTTAATTAAAAAGAACCCAGCGCTCCATTTAGCCTTAAGGTCTAATTTATACTGACTATATAAAATATTAAACACAACCACAAAAACGGTTCTACGTGACAAAATCGACCGCGATCCCCCTTTGCCTACACAACAGTTCTTAGAAAAATAAACCGAGTGTCTCGCCGCGGACTTTTCGATTCCCTAGCTTGCATTTCTTCTGGTCTCTTCAAATTACGCCGATAAATAATTGAGTCGATAATTCGAACATTGACATTTTACACGCCCAAGCATGCAAAAAATCCAACTGTGTGCTAATAAAAATAATATAATCTTCATTGCACCTAAAAACAGGTAAAAAACTAGCAACTATATAGATTTAATAATACAGATTTTACTTAACTATATAGATTACTTAAATAAACACCTAGTAGGTGAGAAAAATTTGAAAAATTAAAAATATATCCATATCCTACCTGATGCCTATTTTGCTTCATTTAAAAAATGAACCGCAAAGAGCCGAATATTTTCTTTTGCAATTTTTACAGAAAAATGCCCCAACGGCTTTGACCCGTCAAGCCGCAAAACGCATGCCCTCCGACATCGGCGGTTTTTGCATCGCAACTATCCCCTTACCAGTCTGTGGTCTATTAAATAATTAAAAAGTTCTTCGTCGCGAAGCCTTGAAATCGTATTCATTTCTCGATAGTCTTGAATTTCCATTTTATTTATTAAATGTGATTTTCTTTAGAAGTAAAATTATGCCCGGTATATAAGCAAAAAAAATAAATTAGCGAGTATTCGTAAATTTCATTCACCTAGTAGAAATGAGGATAACATAAAAAACGCTTTTGACTATTTTTTTCAAGAAATTCAAAATGAACTTTTAGATTAAAAAAATGTCTAACGTTGACAAGTTTGTGTACACAATTTGAAAAAATATTACAGGAACTTAACATAAAAGATAATATTTTTCAAAATTCAGGTAATATTCGAAAAAAATTGAACATCATTTTGGAGATATTTTATCATTTGTTCATCGTCCTGGAAAACCAACTTTAATTCTGTCCAAACAATCTAAATATGATATTATATATTCCTGTATTAGCAAAAACTGTATATCCGACGAAGAAATATTAAGGATTCCACAGGAAACTGATACTTTATTATTACATAAAGCTGCATCTTTATTAAGAAAATCCATTCTAAATCATAAAAATAAAAATTCAGGTTATTATATAACACGCCAAGCAATAAATGAAAAACAAAGTCAGGAAGAAATTCCTTATGCTTTATATATGTTTATATCATAGATTATTAACGAACAAAAATTAAATGAATTATTACCTGGCCATTTTGATATTAATGTGATGGCAATTTGTTCATCAATTTTAAATACTTGGAATAAAGACAAAATGAATTCATTGGAAATAATTATGGAAAAGGGACACGCCAGATCTTCGACAAACAAAAAACGATTTATTCCAATTCACTTTATAGCGAATCATTTTGGGCAAGCAGTATATGATGAATTACTAGCTTTTCATGCACTCACAGGCTGCGATACAACTAATTCTTTTTTTAAAATTGGAAAAAATCTGCATGGCAAATATATTCTCGATATCACGAAATTCTGGATTTGGGATATTTTGGAAAAAAAATATAGATGAAAGTGTAAACATTGCAAGAATTTTTTTTGTATCTTTACCGCAATGAAAAATGTATAAATTTAAATGAAGTTAGGATTAGGTTGACAAAGGAAACTACAAAATCAGCCAAAGAAATTCCTCCCACTTGAAGCATCATTTTATTTGCATGTTAAAAGGTAGATATATATACCTACTTTTAATTAGTTTTTTAACATAATGAGTTGGTATCTTAAAAGATGTTTTATTTTTATTCTATTTATGTTCCACGTGTTTTTATCAAGTATATTCCTGGGTCAAAAGTGACATCGGTATGGTCGAAAAGTTAGATCCTTTTCACGAAGTTATGGTTGGATGTATGAAAATTATATTTTAGTGCTCCAGTATTCTACTAATGATCCAATTCCCCAAGGACTACGGAAAATTATAAGTCTTTTTTGTAATGAAAAAAACTGCAATAGCAATAAGTGTGCGTGCAAAAATGAGGGCGTGCATTGCTCTCTTGAATGCAAATGCAAGATGGAATGTAAAAATGTAACAGAAATCATAGATATAGAAGATGATATAGAAGACAATATAATTTAATAAAATGTTTTATGTTGTTACACACATTTAAAATTGGAATTAAAAAAAAATTAAAATTAGCAATAAATACCCTATCCATTTTTGGAGCAGCAGTAAATGCTGCATCGGCGACCACTGCGCGGTAATTGAATTTTGCGCTGCAAGTTTGAACGTTCCTTTCTCGTAAAGTATTATAAATAGAGAACTCTAGTTTTTTTTAAACTTTCCAGTTTTTTGTGCAACTTCCTCGCAGACCTTATATTGATAATGTTTGAAATAAAAAAGTTTCTCGATTGCTGAAAAATTTGGTTCAAATTTTTCAAACATTTTCAACTTAATATTTTTTCAGAAAAAAATAAACAACTTTTGTAAGTATTTTATGACAGTTGGCAGCGCTTATGTATGCCCTTTAATATAAAAAAAATTAAAGGATATATCAAATACTTTCGGCGATATTATAGATTTAATATTAAAAAGTAGGTTTTTCTAAAACCCCGTATTTTTGAAGTTTTTCTACTATAACTATGGTCTCGACCAACTGCGAACGTCGGTATATTAACATTTTTTGTGTAAAAAGACATGCTTAATCAACTAGTAGTAGTGACAATTGGTTATCCTTCAATATTGGGTTAGTGCAGGCAAAAATTGGCTTGCTGCTGGCCTATACGGAGACCCACACATGAAACACTTCCATTAGATTCTAAAAATTCACATTTATTTTTACCAGAGTGGAACTTAAAATTCTTATCCGTCATTACTCCCACTGAAAACAAGCTATGGCTTAGTTCTGGGATATAAAGTACATTATTTATTGTGCGATCATACCAATGACCTTTAACACATGCCTGGATCTGGATGACACCCTTGCTTTCAGCAACAATTATCTTGTTGTTTGCTATTCTAACAAACATAGGTTCACTCAGCATTTTCACAATTTATCAAATGCTGGATCTGATCTTGAGTAATTGTGGACAGTAAAATAACTTGGGCCTTGGAATTACCTGCATCCCATGTTTTCCGCTCTTGGCTGGTTGTATCAGAAGGTTCAGCACTTAAACCATCCACAATCTTAAGAATATTTTCAGCTTTTAACACAATCTGAATGCTAAACTTCCACAACTGGAAATTTGACCCATCAAACTCGGAAATATTGCCACAGTCTAGTTTTACGGCCATTTTGTTGCACTGTGTTCTTGTTGTTTATTTACAAGACTCGAACGGTTTAAACAACAGAAAGTCGGACAAGCCACGAACGCGATCTTTTAAAAACAAATACAGCAAAACCGAACCGATTAACAGGCTACCCTCGAAAAACTACTGTGTCTGGGCCCATCACCTGTTGAATAAAAGCCCAACGGTTGGTATATATCGCCGTTCCAGTAAAACTTAAACTACATATAAAACTTTACTACCAGTAAACATTTATTTTAAACTCATCACCATCATCATTTTTGGCAATGCTTAAACCCATGTCATCAAATAATGCTTTAATATCCAAAAAGTTTTCGAATCCCATTTCTTGTACATCAATTTTATTTCCTTTTTTTTTAGCTTCTCTGATCATGTAAACGTATTGCTCCGGAACATAAATGGCTCCTGATTTTTTTGATTTGGATATCTGCTTCTCGATGGCGCTGTGAATCGCGTCGCCCTCATTCTGGGTATGCCCTCGTATTAAGTATTTGTGAGTTATCGCCATAATTTCAAAATGTTCCACTGCATACAGATAAACGGCGATCAGAAATCTAAAATTTATTTTTTAATTTTAAACTAAAACCTAGTCAGTTATAAATATTGAATGACGAGTAGCTAGACAAAATAAAATATTGATGTACCTGTTTTTTTGTTGACCCATGCAGTTATCGGAATAAAAAACTACATTGACACCTGGAGAACGCTCTGAAAGGCTTTTTAAATAAAGCAATACGCACGTTCCAATTTCTATGGCTCCCCTATTTCCCAAGTATTCATGCCAGAAATAAACCTTCGTTTTGTCGTTTGTTATCTCTGTTACCTTTAAAAAATCTTAAAATTATACTTAGTATTTGTAAATTACGTAGTCGATTTAGAAACTTACCGTAAAATTGTAACAGTTTAATCTAGATTTATAGAAAAACGCCGAAGTTTGGCCTATAGGTACAGGCAGAACTGCTTGTAAGTCGTATACAGCTAATACAATTTCGTGATCTTTTGATCTTTGTTTATCGACGTCCTTTTTTTGGCGGCTGAGAAGTTTTTCTTCTAAATGTTCACAGTATTTCGTTTCTAGTTCTTTTCTTTTTTCCTCAGTTCCTTGCTTGTACATCTCACAAAGATCACACTGATCTTTCTTAGGGGAACGAAATCCTATATTAAACTTTGTATTGAATATTTGGGCATAGTAGTCATACGAGGCTGCTGCGTTTTTGTTATCAGCAGATCGCACAGCAGAGTAATTTCTGTGCAGCTCTGCAATTGAAAGTCCACCATCAATAAATTCACGGGTAGTTTCGCTCCTTACATAGTGGCTTTCAATTCTAGGAATCGAATTAATGTGATCAATGATGGACTGTAAGATTTCCTCGTCAAGTTTTCTGTAGTTACCATGCTTTTCTCTTTGATCTTTATCTATAATACCATTACCAGATGACACTTTTGATTTAATAATAGTTCTTAGCATTTTTTCCGAAATTCCCAAAGTATTGATTAAAAATGTTTTACATACTCTGGTTTTTCTTCCCTCAATAAATAAATAAAATGCAGAATTTGGTTTTCTTGGTTCAGCAGAAGATATCCGTCTATATTTTAGAACTAGTTGCTCTATGCATGATCCTAAAAAGTCTCGCTGCCGTTGTTGAAGCTTCCCATTCCCCAAAAATCTTTAAAAATTTGATCTCTACATTTTTGCGATATTTTTGATGAGCATGAAAGAATACATTTCTGTGGACAAGGTGGCTTTATGACTTTCGCTTCCACAATCTTACCAGTTCTTGTCGATAAATATTTTTGTCCTAAATTTCTTTGCCTTTTTGCCTTGATCATTTTCCAGTTTTCCGTATTTCTAACTCGTTTCTTTCCTTTTTTGGGAGAATTTAAATTCATCTCTTTATTAGAGTTCTCAGCCTCTACTTCTAATAATGGATCTAAAGGCTTGATTGCCGAATCGGATTCATCGGAGGAAGTGGTATTCTCCTCAGGTTGATATTCATCACTGGATCCAGCAGAAAATGGTTCCTCTTCAGAACTATCATACTCTTTATAGTTTGGTTTAATTTTTCGTAATTTAATTTTTGATTCATTGTGGTATTCAATAGTATATTCACTATAATGCTTCATACCACTGACTTCACGCTCTAAAAAATAGTTTGGGGCTTTACTTGTACATGGAAAACAATTATCATGGCTGACAGGTTGGAGCTTAATATAGTCATCAATCCCGGTAGCATTTTTTTTTGAGTATGCTCCATTATTCTCAGCTGTATCAGAATTTTCCGCAGTATCTAAATTGACCGAAACGTTTTTTAAAAATCCATCAGAAGCAGCCGTTATGGAGTTTTCAGCCATTTGGGGATAATTACATGGATCGCATTTTTCAGACAAAATATTGTTTATTTTTATATTTGAAGGAACATATTCATCGTTCGCAAACTCCTCTACAGAATAGAAAAAAGAAGGTTCGCTAGTATTCTGTATATCCCTTTCTGAATTTGTGCTATTTATAATATTTTGCTAATTTACCAGACTTAGGATTTTCTTGGTACGAGCGTTCATTTTACTAAAAAAATCAAAAAACGTGCTTATCAAATTTAAAATAAAGAAATAAATAAATTATAAAAATTCACGCGAATTACCATAAAAGTGTTCTGCCAGTACAGGTTATAACATACAAACTTATACTAAAAATACTTTTTTCGACATGTATTTTTACTTGTAATAATAGCTGACCATCATTATTTATTTGTTTTAATTTATTTATATTTATCGCGTTTTTATTTTATTAAATTCATGTGGCAAATAAGCTTAAACGTTTGTTGATAAGTTGCCATTTTTGCCACCACAAATAAAAAAGCATTCGCCATGGTGATTTGAGCAGAGAAACACCGCAAGCGTTTGAAAACACTGCGTGCCGACAAAGACGTGCGACAAAAGAATGCGCCGACAATATATTCAAGTTAAATGTGAACGCGTTGTTATGTTTTAAATAAAAAAAAATATACAAAACAATTACGCTAATATTAAAATTTATATTTAAAAAAAAACCTTCAGACAATAAAGACGCATTAGTAGAAATGAGCAAATTTATTGTTAAAAACATTTTATAGAATATGGGCATAAGATACATTTATGCCTCAGTTATATAAAAAAGAAATCGTTGTTTTGGCAGAATAAAGACTTTAAGTACAGTTAAGCCCCTGTATTACTAAAAATCTTAAGTAGTGCGAAAAATATAGACACAAAGTACACTTACGTCCTTCTTTCTACGGAACCAAAATTACACACTGTAAACTATTTTCCACAATGGACAGTTACGTCTTTGTTGCACTCAATTACATGCGTCTCGCCTAAACACTTTGAGACAACTGACTGATGCGTCGGTGTTATAGCGAGTTGTAGTCACAGAACACAAATATAGAGAAATGTGTGTTGCCTAATGAACAGACAGAAATTCTCTTGACAGCTTTATTGACGTTGTTGACAAAGACGGGGGCATCCATCTTGGGTGGCGTGAAATTTAAGCTTGACCTATTGCCTGGTATTTAAATTTCAAGTAATTTGCAGTTGCATTACAAAGTTGATGCGTTAACTGACGAGTGATGAGATATATTCAAATAGAATTTTATTTTATTAAAAAAAAAAAACAATATACTTTCATTTTAGAAATACCCACGTTTAATTAAAATCGTTAATTTTAAATGTTGAGAAAAAATAAAAATATTGCATCTCAGACATCCCTCATCACTTTAATCAAGAATTAACACATCAACTAAAATATTATTTAATTTAAATTTGGTTCTCAAGACATTGCTTATTGCTTATTTAAGATATTTAGCTATAGATACTTACCAAGAATTATAAATTGGCCCGATAGATATGGGACTAAATTTTAAATAAAAAAAAACAAAGCTAAATTGTCTTGTAAATGTTTTATTTTAAGATGAATTAAAATAAATTTAACAAATGGTTTTAAAAAGGGCATAAGAAAGTTACAATATATTCTAAATGAAATACTGCAAACTGTAAGTATGGTATTAATAACACCTTTTATGTAAAAAATAGAATTGTTGCAGGTATAAAGCATATTTTAACTGAAAATCCTAATTTCTGGAGTTGCAGAAAAAAATTACCTGCTTTTTTTCATTTCCATAAGTATAAAACATGATAAGAAATATGTAACAAACATACCTAAATAAAAAATTAAACATATACATTTTTTAACCATCTATACAATTGCAATAAAATAATATATATCCACAAATTGTGGAAAACAAAATATAAGCTCTTATAAAGACAGAAACTGAACCTATCTCTTGAAATAAATCTGGCTTTTCATTGTAAATAAGTTAATTAATAATGACTAGATATAACACAAATACATACGTACGAGTTAATATGCATGTTTTTTTCCATTTTATTTTTTTAATATAAGCAAATAAAAACAAAATATTACTTTTGATTAGTCACAATCGGGTAAAGATGTCACAAGTCAGTGGGGTTGTCTCCAGTAAGTATGCAACATGAAACATAAGAAAACAGATTAAGGCAGTGTATTGTGTATACAATATTATATATTCTATCGGGTTAAAATTAAATCTCCTAAAAGTATTTCATCCTAATGATCCAAAATACATAAGTTTTCATTATTAGTAAGTATTGATTATCACATAATGTAATTACAATAATTAAGGTTCTAAATAATACTGTAAAGGTTTGATATTAGTCCATAATTTTACTTTAAGCTTATAATATGAATTTAATTATGGGCCAGTAAAAATAAAATAGGACTGTAAAAAGCATAGCATTTACTATCAAAATGTCTCAGGTAATTTAGGTATTTTAAAAAATAAGATATTACATACTAAAATCTTAGCTAAAAAGTTAAAAAACAAAATTATTCTGATTGTGTAGGATCATGAGTATTAAATGAGGATATTCAGGATTTTTGTTTTTTTAAAGGCATTTTAGATTGTCAAATATTTTTCTGTTTTTTAGAATGACCAACACTTAAAGATTGTTGTTGTGGTTTTGAAGTTGGCTTTTGATTTTATACTTTAAATATTTATAAACCAACCATAACTTTTTCTCTAAATTGACTATGGCTATCCATCCATAAATGTGTATAACTTAAGGTGGATTAAGTCGATTAGGGAAATCAGTTTTTGTTAAATTGAACAAATAAGTATTGTGTTTATACTCCATGTGAATATCATTTCTGCTTAAGAACCAGAAAAGTGTTTGGAGCAAACATTTTTAGTCGGACTTACATGACAGACAAGATTTTTGAAAGGATGGATTCAATGGCAATTAAAAAAATTAATGATTTCTGTGACTGTCTGGGCAATTCCTCATATATAAACTAGTGAATAAAGGATATTTGCATGAATAACTTAATCTAGATGAAGACAAGGAAAAGGAAACACTTAATATTTTCCCAGTGAAGGTTCAAGAATTAAAACTGATTAAAACAGTGACATAGATATGTCCAAAATAGGATTAAATCTATAATTATATCCTGGAAAATGATAATACATACAAGATACACCTAAACATTATTAGAAAACACTTAGGTTTGTCATAATTGAAATTTACCTGTCTCCTGCTCTATGTAGTTGCGCGATGATTCGATGTTGGCACGTTTGTAAAATAATGTATCAACCTAGAACTCAAAAAAACTACAAAAAGCTATAAAATTACTTAAAAACTTTAAATTGGAAGAAAATCATGAGGCTTGGCTTGTTTTCCACCCAAAGAAAACCTAAAAAAGACAATCGTCAAATACGACAGTTAAAATGTCACTATTGTCATATTTGATGTACGTCAAAAATTAGACAATCGAATCAATCGGCCATCTTGGGTGGCAGACTATTCCGCCCCGCCACATTCAATCTTCATACCGGTGGTTGTAGTAGCAAATAACATAAAATATTATAAGGACGCAATTGCACAACAACGCAACATCTAGCGGTCAATATCGGTACTACACTTACGGCTTTAATATACCAGAAAAAAGGTATTATTTTGAAATGATTGGCTATCATAACTCATTTTTTGATAAAATTGCAGTAACGACCTTGTTTTACTAGAACGGCGATATAACAACATTTATTAGCGGCAAAATGTATTACAGAGGCACCGAGTCAATACTGAGATAATTAAAAATAAAATAAGATCAGATTCTAAGAACTGTAAGTACGACAACAGCAGTCGTGACATACTGGTTCAGGGTTAAATCTTTAATACCTTATAGTCCGGTCATATTGTATAATAACTGATTTATAGTACGGTCGGACTATACAGTGCTTTTATTTCAAAACGATCCAGCCTTAATAACTCTTAAAAAAAAAAAAAAAAAAAAAAAAAAAAAACACGTCAAATTAGATATACAGGGGGACGTTTAATTATGCATTTACTAAAGTTCTGTAAATCACCTCCTCACTTTAATATGTGAAATGGGAACCCCCATCGTGTGCTACATCATAGTAAGCAGCGTAAAATTCTCTATTCAACGGTACCAAAAAAAATTAAATCGGTAAATGTGTAAGCAAATAGTTAGCGAAAATATCTAAAAATAATGAATATTTTATTTACGCCAAACTTTTGTATTTTAAATGAATGCTTTTAGTGTGGTACCTACATCATTTTAAAATTCTTACATTTTTTATAATAGATCATCAAAAAAAAAAATACAAGCAATTTAGAAGTTAAAATGTGTGGTAACAAACAGTACATTAAGTTCAAGCAAATTATTTATTTTTTTAAGTAAAGAATGTGTACCGTTATTTGCGAGAAAAAAGAGTGTCTTCAAATTTTATAACTTTGTATGTGTATTTATTTCACTTATATTTTTTGCGAAACCTACCTAATAGGTACAAAAAAACACTGCAATACCTTTAATTTTTAAGGCGTTTAAAAAGCAGGCGATTTATTATTGTTAAAATTGTCAGTTTGGCGCGTGAAATTTTTCAATTTTAGTTAAAACAGTGAGTTAATAAAATGGTGTATACGCTAGCCGAAAGAATAGAAATAATTTTCCTTTATGGAGCTCAATCGGTGTGCTCGCAGAACCGCGAGAGCATTTATAGGTATCAAGATAAAAACGTGAGCCACAAATACGTATTAGAATTGATACGAAAATTTGAAGAGACGGGATCGATGTGCAATAAGAAAAAATACGAAAATAGAGTTGTCGATGAAGCATGCCAAGTTGAAGTACTAGGACAATTTGCTATGGATCCAACTTTGTCTATACCAAAGGCCGCAAAACTAACAAATATTTCCACTGGTTCCGTACATAAAGTTTAAAAAAAAAAAGTTCTTGCCTTATAAAATTAATATTCTTCATGAACTCGGAGAAGATGACTTTGATAGGAGAATTCAATTTTGTGAAGTGATGTGCCAGCGAATTGATGACTATCCCCATTTATTAAAGAACATTTGCTTCAGTGACGAATCGACCTTTTTTTAAATGGCCTGATGAACAGACATAACTGTAGATACCGGCATAATGAAAATCCGCATGTTTTTCGGAAAGGCCCTACCCAATATCCCCAAAAAATTATGTTTGGGCAGGAATTTATGGGAATGAAATAATCGGGCCATTTTTTTGGAAGAAAATTTGACTGGCGAAATTTATTTAAATCTTTTAGAAAATGCAATATACCCTTCCATCATCCAATCTATGGAAAATCAAGTAAATCAACATGGTGCTATATTATTGAATGAAAAAAATATACATTTTCAGCAGGATGGAGCTCCCGCGCACTACACCTTGGTAGTTCGAGAGTGGCTTGATGACAATTTTCGAGAAAAGTGGATTGGCACACGTGGTTCAATCGAATGGCCTGCGCGGTCTCCGGACCTAACCCTACTAGACTTTTTTCTTTGGGCTACTTAAAAGTTTTAAGTCCCCACCTAAGAGTATTGAGAATTTAAAAAATAGAATATTTCAAGAATGCAGAGAAATTAGCGGGCAGACCCTTGCCAATGTTCGCAAGGAGTTTGAAAATAGGCTTTTTTATTGTCTTGCTAATAATGGCGCGCATTTTGAACATTTAATAAAATAAATTTGTTAAACTAATTAAATTTGTTTTTCTACCCTACCGATTTACACTTTAATTGCTTCTTGGTCAATCAATTTTATTTTTTTTACAACCATTGATAGCATAATGAATGCCCTTTAAAATAATGTATCACACCATGGGGTAGCCATTTGACATACCAAAGTTTGGCGTAAATAAAATATTCATTATTTCTAGACATTTTCGCTAACTATTTGCTTACACATTTACCGATTTCATTCTTTTTGGTACCGTTGAATAGAGAATTTTACGCTCCTTACTATGATGTATCACACGATGGAGGTTCCCATTTGACATTAAAATGAGGTTAGCTGGAGGTGAGGAGGTGATTGACAGAACTTCAGTAAATGCATAATTAAAAGCCCCCCTGTATATCTAATTTGACGTGTGTTTTTTTAAGAAAGTTATTAAGGGTGGATCATTTTGAAATGAAAGCACTGTATACATTAACAAATGCTATTTAACCTTAAATTTTTATCTTAAAAACAGTACTGTAATTTTTTTTACTAAGCAGATATATTAATTACTTAAGAATTGTAATTCAGGTTTAAAATATATTCAGGTCGAAAATGACACATGTTAAGAAATTGATACTCTTTTAAAATTTGATCGGTAAAACGGTCATAAACTAACACAATTTATTATCACTAGTATCAAAAGGCCGCCAAAATAACATTTTCATTGGTCAAAAGTTCAAACGAAAGTAAATAAAATAAAAGATCAACGGTATATAGCAAATAGAATAACAACAAGAAGTATAATATACAGTATAATACAGTACAATATAAACGCGAAACCGATTTTAGGGTGAGCCAAGTCTGCACCATGTTAATTAAAACACACTGACAAAATTCAAAATTGTTTTAATTATAATACCATATACAGACCTATATATTATGACACGCATCTTAAGAAATGGTTGATCTTCAAAACTTTATTTCCACGTACAAAAGGGGCCCCAACAAGAAATCTAAATATAAATACTTTTTATACAAATTTTGAAATAGCACATTTTTAGGCTCAAAAATGCACAACTTTGCCCTAAATTTAACCATCTTTTTATATTTATATTATATTATATTTTTATTATACTTCTTATATTATATTTATCTCTTATATTTACCGAGATATAGTGAACAATAGTGAATTGGAATTTGTAACACGCCGTATAATTGCACGGTCCGTCAGAGGAATAGGATTTTTTTTAAATATTCATAAAATCATTAGTTTTTGCTTTAGGGAAAATGTATTGGTAGATCAACATACACAAAAATATAGCATTTGATAATACTCGGATGGATTTTCAGTTCTGGAGAAGAATATCAGGCATATGGTGACCGTTTCCATCGACGCAGTTTTGAAGGCGTTCGCGAAAATTAGCCACAACTTTTTATAGCGAATCTCTATTGATTTCACTAATTTCCTGGCAGATTACATCTTTCAATTCATCTAATTTACGACGATTATTTTCATAAACTTGAGGCTTCGAAGAGGTCATAAAATGTCACCGAATCTTGAAATTAAATGGTTGGCAAACAAAGAACGAAAAACAGCCATGGATGCCCTGGCGGTATGTGCTGTGGCTCCATCTGCTAAAACCACAAACGGTCGCGGTCAATGCGTCTTCTTTCTAACTCAGGGATAAAGGTATTTACCATATTAACGTAACGTTTAGACGTTACTGAAATGGTAACCCCATTTTCTTCAGAAAAATAGGAACCTATCAAGCCGAATTTCAATTCAATTGAAATGATTTAAGTCAAGCCACCGAATGTAATCTGAAGCACACCCCTCCCTTCTCTCATGGCTTATCGCTACTTGTCCTAAAAACGTTTGCTCTTTGTGCCGCACCCTGTATAATATCTAGTAAAAAATTACGTTTATAAATAATATAACGCAATACAAGTTAATATTCTACTTATATTCGTTTATTTGAAGAAAACTGTAAAATAACAAAAATGAAACGTATAAAATAATTGTATTTCATATTTTCTTAGAACATTGAAAGGCTAGAATTAGTAAACAACAACTTTGTTTGAGTCCAACATGTGCACAGGGACAAGAGGGGTGTTTTGTTTACAAACATATTTGCTGATTCTCTGTTGTCAAGTCGACGCAAATTTCCAACGGAGGAAATTTTTAGCTATATTTTAACAACCATTATAACGTTAATTTAACTTATTTGTGTTGTATTTTATAGGAAAATTTAAATTTAAAAAGTATAAATACTACAATTAACCTATTTCAAGAATAAATATAATATCCTTAAGCAAAAAAAACAAAATTACTAACATTGTTATCCCTAAAACTGCTTCTAAAAAATTTGAAGCAACAACACCGGAGCTTAAGCGCCTGAGCCATACGCGTAGTGTCATCTGTCAAACGGCTTTTTGTTTATATTCGGGATTCGTGTATTTTCTCTTATTTTTTGGTTAAAAAGGAAAAAGGCCACATTTTAGTGTTTTTTTAAATTGCTAGGATGGCAAAAACTTGTCGTTTGTACCGCATCATGATAAAAAGGCGACTCAAGCCGATCTTTTCACAAGTAAGTACCGATACTTTCATAACATCACTTCATGGGGTTACCATCATTATAAACGTAGAATAGGGGATCTTATAGATATAAACCTAATAAAAACTTGAATGTGAAAGTGTGCATAAAATACCAAAATATTTATATTCTTAAATCTAAATATTTTTTTGAACATATTCATCTATTAATAGGCTTTAAAAAATATAAAACTAGAATTTTGTCCCTGGTTTTATTACAGGATTTTATGTTTTTTTTATTGTTTTGGCAGAAAGAAGGCATAATACCCATGTACCTATCTATATATAGTTATGTTTTTTTTAATATAGACATTAGGTAGATAGATGAAATTACTAATTTTTTATTGCCTTTTAAGAATTTTTAAATTTATTTAGATATTGATATCTACCTATGTATAAAGTTAATTTAGTCTTTCCCTGAAATTTGGTCGATAATTTTTTTTTTTTACCATATTATTATTGCATCTTACAATAATATATATAGTAATTGGCACTACATATTAATTTATTACTGTAATTTTTGATTGCTTTTTGATTAAATATCAAATACTTATTATAGATTGCCTAATATATGCCCAAAGGGAGCAATGGATTTCATCAATGGAAATCCACACAATTAAAAAGAACATATTTGTTTGTTCAGATCACATCCTTAGAAGTGATTTCTAATATAAGGAAGATAATATCAGTAGAAGAATTTATTAAAAAAATCAGCTCTACCTTAAAGGTTTTTTTTTTAATATATTTTTCCAGTATGAAAAAATCGTCACAAAAAGTATACTTATAGTTAAAGTAATACTTATTAAATTAGGTATGTATGTAAAACTATTTTTTTACTAGGATTTCTGATGCACTGGTTAAAAACACAGCAGTCGATAATTCAGTTAATTCACCAAATGATTGACCCTTCAGAGCTGCAGGGGTAGCTTTCCTGAAGAGTGCAAAAACTTCTTTAGCTTCCAAAATGGTATATAGTACAAACAGTGAAGCTAATATAGACAAGTATGGATAATTAAAATAGATTAATATTCTTGTTACATCAAATTTTGTATAATTACAGATCTAATCATTCATCATCAACAATAACTGCATCTGAGATTAATAGTTCTACAGTAACTGTGGGGTCTAGGTCAACAATTACTATTTCTCATCCAAGCCGTTTTTGTTTAACTCCTACACATTCCCTGACTCTGCCAAGGAAAAGGTAAAAATACACTCAAAATAGACTACTAGTTTTATGCCATGTATCATCCTATTCTATATATCTTATTTAAATGTGATATAGTATTTTATTGTGTTATATTTATTTAATTAAATGCAATTAATCAAATATATGATATTACAAAGATTCTTTATAATAACATACATTTTATTGATCAATTTGATTATCATAATACATTTTTTTAATTTTTTCTTTTTAATTTTGGTAATACTATATTTTTATGTATATTATTCTAGGGTAAAATCAAAATGATATCCTGAGGACCTAAGCACTGACGATTCCACCGTTTCAAAAGCTAAATCACTTGTCACCAAATTATGGAAAAAAAAAATTGAGAACAAAAAATTAAAATTCGAAGATTGCAACAAACAAATTTGCGCCAAAGAAATTGAACTAGATGTCTCAAGTCATTATTAAAATACTTAAGAAATAATAACATGATTTTCGAAAAAGCCCAACATACTACATATTTTATTTGACTTGTAAAAGTATTTGTTTGTATCTTAGTAGTAACTAATAAACTATCTAATCTAATCTATTGTACATAGTCTTTATTCTTAGGTAAGTTTGTTTTTTAGTATAAATTAATATGATATAATAATTGGTATTAGGTATTATATAGGTCACTGTTAATTGTCTCAAAACCATTGTACAGGCTAAATCCTCATAATAAAAATCTTATAACCTATAAAAAACCTGCAACTCCTTCACAATTTGAATATCCTTGTAGTTTTAACTCTTTCCGTTGAAGCAATACTGTCCTTTTGAAAAAGTCAGCACCATAGAAGTTTATATTATGTGATATAAAGTAAGGGATGTAAAACTGAGTTTTGTCCAATATAACAATAACAATAAAATTTTGCAAAATGTTAAAAATTTGTATCTTAAAACATGATTTATTAAGAAATCTATAATATTATATTAATAAAAGATTTAATTTCCATAAAAATGCTTCGACAAAAATGCTGCCTTTTATTGGGACCTTCCTCTAATGAAGTCCGTTAAAAAAACACATAAATAGCTCATAAATGGTAATATTACTTATACTTTTATAAAAGGTAAATAATCAGTAAATGACCAGCATCTTTGGGAATATGGATGAATTTTTCGAGTTGAATATTACTTATACTCAAATTCTATAATAATTAATAAATATTTATCAGGTAAATATTTGTTGACGACGTCACTGGTGGAGAGTGCTTGTATCGGTGGCATCAACAATGCGATTGAGCGGCGTTGCGACGCCATTACCGTTTTCTCGTTTCTTCGTACTTTATTTTCATTTATTTAACGTATATTGACTCCGATATAGAGTATCTTATCAAATTTATTTTAAAGAAATGCTTGATATTTTATTAAAGGGGAGCAGTAGTATTGTTTTGTGCCTTCGGAAACACCTGAAAATTTTTATGATATTATAAAGTGATTTTTGCCATTTCTATATAAGCATTTGGCATCATTGCATCAGAGATGTTGCAAGCAAACAAACCTGCCCATAGTTCCACGGCATGCTACTTCTAGCCTTTCAATGTTCTAAGCATATTTTTGAGCGGGCGACTCTGTTTCATAATCCCGGCGGCGATATTACTAAATGTACTTAACAGCAGCACAAGCTCCTTCCACTTACAAGCAGCATGAAGAGCGAAATAACTATACGCCGCGTCAGCACGTCCTACTAAACATTCTGCGTATCAGCGCCATTCATAATAGATTTTATTATAATAGAAAATGTGGAATTATAAATAAAACTTTGTTATAACGAAAAAAAAACATACCTATATTCTTTATTATGAAAAAAAAAATTAACAAAGATAAAAAAACACTCTTAGTTTAACATTAAATAATTAATTAATTTTAGTGCAATTTAGCATTCGGAAGATTTTCATTTATATTTCTTATTAAGGAATGCTTCCCTTTTATTTTGTTTTTGTTGGCTGTAAAGCTTACTTCTTTACAAGGACGTCCAGCTTGCAACCTTTTTTGACCTGCCTTTTGTCCTTTTGTCCTTCGCCGACTTATTGCTGTTGACTGAACTCCAATTAATTTTCCTCTGGTTTGCCATGTTTTTTTTTGCATAATATTGAAGCAATTGGGATGGTGTTTTAATTGATTGAAGGGTCTTAGCATATTTACAAATAAATTTTTTGTTGCTCTCATTAAAAGATTTAGCAGTTGTAGTAGTAGTAGTAGTAGTAGTAGTAGTAGTAGTAGTATTTATTAATAATAATATACATACAATGCATTATTACAAGTCAAGTCACTTACTTACAAATAAAGATAAAAGATAAAATACAAATTGACAAGTTTTGCCCAAAAGCAGATAAAATATAACACCTAATCACAATATTTGCACTAAACCTAGAACACTTAACATACATTCTTATTAAGACAATATTGACATAAGATTAAAATTAAAATTGGGATGAGAAGTACTCCTCAAATGAGTAGAATGCACCCCTCAAAAGATGCATTTTTATTTGTTTTTTAAACTGCGGAAGGCTAGAGAGATTTAATGTTTGTTGGAAGACAATTATAAAATTTTGGTGCAAAGTATCTGGTTCCATTTCTTGATCTCTCAAGCCGGCTAAACTCAGGCACTAGCTTATTACAATTCCTAGTTTCATAATTATGAAAATGTAGGTGGGTTCTATAGTGATCCAGATTTTGGTGAACACGCAACAGGCACTGCATAATGTACACGGACGGCAAAGTTAATATTTTAAGCTTCCGAAAAGATTCCCTACAGTCATCTCGGTAACCCTGACCAGTCACAATACGAATACACTTTCTCTGCAGCCTAAATACTTTATCTATATGGCAGGAATGACCCCATGTCAGTATGGCATAAGTTAGCTGTGAGTGAAAACTACTATGATATGCTGTAAGTAAGACCTGCAAGGAAGTAATTCCCGCTAGATTTCTAAAGAGGAATAACAGACTGGACAGTTTACTAGACAGTTTGACTATATGTTGTTCCCAAGTCAATCCTGGATCAAGGTGAACACCAAGAAACTTAGCCTCATCTGAACAGCTTCCAAAAGCAGGATGCTCAGTCAATGTATTGTGCCGCAAAGTAAAGTTAAGTGTTTGTGACTTTGAACTATTGAGAGAAAGACGATTTGCCAAGAACCATTGAAAGAGGTTATTCTCCGGGGTCTGGAGATCTAAATTAATGATATTTGAAGGGTGATAACTTTGATAGTAAGTTGTGTCGTCAGCAAACAGAACAGTGCTAACAGAGCCCCCCTGTGAAAAGGCCAGATCATTTATGTAGATAAGAAATAGTATGGGTCCCAAGACAGACCCCTGTGGAACTCCATATTTCAAAGGCTTAATATCAGACTTATTCTGATTAAAGACAACAAACTGAACTCTATTCGACAGGTATGACTCAAGCATCTTAATTGCTTCCCGGTGAAAATTGTAGGCTTCCAGTTTTTTTAGAAGAATGCTATGTGTCACACAGTCAAAAGCCTTTGTGAGATCCAGGAACGAGGCCAAGGTATCAAGAAACTTTTCAAATCCTTCCAGGATATTACTTGTAAAATGGTCTATAGCTAAAGTTGTTGTCCTGTTTTTCCTGAAGCCAAATTGAGTAACTGCGAAGAGCTGATTTGACTCGAAATAGTCATTAATCTGGTTTTTTAAGATTCGTTTATGCACTTTAGACAGAATAGGTAAGAGGGAGATGGGACGATAACTATTATAGTCATCAGCAGATCCTTTACCTTTAAAAAGAGGTACAACTTTTGCAGTTTTAAATGCTGCTGGAAAAATGCCAGTGAGTATTGAGTGGTTGATTAATTTAGTTAAGGGAATGATAATTTCATTTTTTATAGCTTTGATAATTTTTGTGTTCATTCCATCAGAGTCTTTACTGTGGCTGTTTTTTAATTCATCAATGGCTTCCATGACCTCATTAGGGCTAGCTGTTCTAAACCTGAAGGGTAATAAGTTGGTATGTGGAATGGAGTTCAGATATACTTGAAAAGTTTGGTCAGTATGTTCAAGTTTACTTAATTCTTTCTCAGCGATGGAACAAAAATGATGATTAAAACTAGTTGCATTAAGTGATGAGCTTTTTTTTGATAAATTTTGATTTTTATTATTTATAATGCTCCACATAGCCTGCTGGCGGTTACTTGAATTCATAATAAAATCATCATTTGATTTAATTTTAGCATTTTTAATTGCATGTCTATACCTTTTCCTATAATCAGATAACATTTCTTTTGGCACGAGAATGGGGTCTCTTTTATGTAATGATACAAGGAACCTTAGCCTCTCCCTCATATCTCTCAAGTTACCATCAAACCAATTCACCACCCTAGGAGATTTATCATGCCCAAGTAGTCTTGATTTTTCAGGAAAAGAAAATTTAATTGCATCATTTATAGAATCAATAAACAGTTGAAAGCGCAAATCCACATTTAGAGACATATTATCAATAAAATCAAAGTCTAGAGAGGACATAGTGTTACATAAAGTAGACAATCCTACATCAGTAATAGGTCTGTAGTTTATCCGAGTTTTAAAGTTTGTGCGAGCCACTTGACATTTAAATAATATGCCCTTATGATCTGAGGTGTGAGTTAGATCAACAGGTTCAGACGTAAGTAATGAGCAATCAATATTAGTAAAAACATTATCAAGACAATTGTTACCGAGTGTATTAAACCTTACCGATTTTCTCAGATTAAATGACGTAAAGAAATTGCAAAGCTCCAACGCCCTAATATCCCTTTTACCGAAATGCACATTAAAGTCACCCGTTATAATGAGAGGCTTGTCAACATCTAGTTTTTTAAAAGCTTTTACCATTGCACTGAAAAACTGATCAAAGTCGCCATCAGGAGTACGATACACAGTGACAAGCTGCATGTCATGTATATCTAACAGAATGCCTGTTACCTCACAGTGTTTTTCAATAGATAAATTCTCAAGATTTAATGAGACAGATGATAGGGGTTCTTTAATATATATACTTACACCGCCATGAGTCATCACCGACCTGGAGAAGCCTGAAACCATTTGGTAGTTTTTGATAGTTATTGAGTAAAGCTCGTTTGGTACTAGCCAATGTTCGTTAATGCATAAACAATCTGCTGATACATCATTGAGGAGTACCTCTACATCTAAAAAAGAAGTGCGGAGACATTGGATATTGTAGTGAACAATATTAAAAGACGAAAAATTTACATTAAAATCATTACAATTATTAAAGTTATTCGAAGAACACTTATTACGCAACGGAGGGGCGTTTACTGCACCTCGGAAGTCCTCAGCTGGTCTGTGGTCCGGGAGCTTTGCAGGTGCATAAAATGGTTTATTGTGGTACCCACTGGCCACAAGTTGGGTGATAATATGGCTTCTTTCTTATGACAGGGGACACCCACCTTAAAAGAGCTGTACCAGCTGTCTTTCTTCGTAATCATCTTTACACAGACACAGTTTTCATCCAGTTCATATTTTTTGAGGAAGTTGACAACATCAGCTGCTTTTGTTTCTGGGGCAAAGCCCGAGACAAAGATCCAGGATTTATTGGCCGCTGGGGCAACAATTTTTAGCAGGTCGTCCTTGTTCTCACCTTTTATGGGACTGGGTCTTCTGTTGTGGTTCCTTTTTTTGTATGAAACCAACTTCAAACCTTCATCATCTCCATTTTTGGTTTCCTCCTCAAGGTTAATAGTAATGACTGCTTCAGAAGGAGACATGTTTGGAAGTTCTCCGATTTCGTTTTGTTGAGATTGGGTAAGTTGAGTTTCTGTACCAAGAGCAATATGAGGATTTTTCGTTTTAAGTTTTTCTTTTTGTTTTTGTTGGAGTTTGTCAGGAATGACTTTGGTGACATCTTCGACATTGACAGATGGCTCTGCCATGTTGCCACTGCTGGCTGAGACCCCAACATTTCGGTTGAAGACCCCAACATCTGGTCGCGTTGGCAGTGTTGACGGTGATTTGAAAGCGCCTCGCGGCGTCATCACCGTGGGAGCAGGCGCAGTCGAAGTTGAGTTGCGCGGTTTTTTGGGGATGGATTTTCTAACCTCACTTTCAATCTTTTGCAGCTTTTCCGTTAAATTTCCCTGGTTTTCCTTAAGGAGATTGATGTTTTCCATTAGGAGCTGGTTTCTTTCTTCTAGGAGTTGGATTATCCTTTGGTAAAGGCTTCTCTCCGTGTCCCAAAATTCGTCACAGCCATACGACGGTACATGACGACACACCGCGGATTTTTGAGTTGCTGCCTGGATTAGGCACGATGCATGGAAAGATTTATTACATTTTCCGCAAAGCACGGCACACGCGGAGATTTTGTTGCAATGCACACATAAAACTTTTAATTTTTCATCGCGTAAAGAGTTAAAGAAGCTATCCTCTCAAATTCTTCTTTTAAAGAACTGACTATAGGTGATATTTTAAAAATATAATTACTATCATTGATGTTTAAATTGAATTCACTGTTTTCCAAATATATTGAAGGTTCAGCGGATTCTTCGGATTGTAAAATACTTCTTGGTTTATTATTCTTATTTATATTATCTTTCATTAACATATTAGTGAAAAATCCATCGGGTATGTTTTTTGAACCAAGTGCTATGTAAACCAAGATATTTATGTCATGTTCAGTTGAAATTGGACAATTTTCAAAAAATGTGCCTATTTTTTGCTCTACAGCACAAAAGTGCTTACAATATGCTCCACCGCTTCCACTTGGACAATCACAAAATGTATGTTTGTTTGTAGAAACTGTATACAACATTTGAGAATCCTTTGAAGAAGTTACAAAAAATTTATAATCATCAACTTTACTAACTTCTAACACAACAGCCTTTTTTTATTTGTCATATAAAATATCAGCATGATTTGTTCTATTGTTGGCATCATTCAAAATTCTTCTAACATTATAGGATTTTAATACGTTAACGATAAATTCTAATAAGGCAAGGCTATTAAAGGCTTTACATCTTACCAATATTATATATTTAAAAACTCTGATAGAACTCTCAACAAAATTATTTGTATTGTGGCCTCTAGTAAGGTAGTTTTTGCGATACAAAAGACACCATTCCTTACGACGAATCCAGTACGACTCAGTGTAACTGACAAAATTGGGATACTTCTGCGAATTTTTAAGTAATGTTTTGTAGTAAATTTCACATTCTTCATACGTTTCTGCATACAGTAGATTCCTAAACATCATCATACATTCTTGTCGGTCAGGTTTTTCAATACCATTTTTGCTTTCCCAAAGCCATCGTCATATGGCTTCACACACATGGAACGAGCAAAGAAATAATTTTGATTCCGGAAATGCTGTCGAGAGAGCCTTTCTTTCAGCAAAGCAATCGTCCGTCATAAACACTGCAGGGTAATTATTGCCGCAAAAACCATTACTAAGTACCTTTCTAAGGGTTGAAAATGCATATGCATATATCTCGTTCGATCGTCCTAAGTGAAACAAACAGGCTAGTGGTATACAGCCACTTTTGTGAGCACCTAAAATAAAAGTGACGCATGCATGAATTATTTAATAAAATACACACAGAGAATATCTTGTTTGCTGGTAAGGTTAGTGTATATCATTTTTAATAGTATCTCTATTAATTTTTTTAATTTTTATATCGACTGATGCATTGCATCCTTTTTCTTTAACTCGAGTACGACTCCGAACCCTGTCGTCATAGTTAACTTTGTTAAAGTTGGAATGATGACAAACATACAATTTTCTATAAATCATAGTCTTTAAAAGGGGCCAAGAATTTCTCACTATCCACTGCGTTTTCGTCGCAGCACTAAACTTTTTAATCCACATATTACACTTGACTGTATCGGTGGCATCAATCTGCAGTTTATTTAAATTCGTCCTCACAATTATTTTAAAATTCGACAAGCTAATAAATTCCGTGACAACTATCACGTCTTCATCCACCAAATTTAAAAGTTTTTTCAGTTGATTTTCGATATTATATATATCCATTTTAGACTTTAATCCTGCTAAAGAAGTTCTAAAGTTTATGACACCGCAGTAATATATAGACATAAATACGGAAATGCAGAAAAAAAATGCCGCGAGCGCTGATACCGTGTATATTTAGTAAGATGTGCTGACGCGGCGTATAGTTAAGGCACCCATTCACTAACAGGCCGCCCGCAGGCCGATTTCTGAAGGCATCTAATCCTGAGGTATGTGCTCTCCACATACACGCAAGTCGACTGCAAGTCGAGACCTGCCAACGAAACCCTACTGTGAATGGTGATTTCTTGTCAGTTTATATCCGAAGGCCAGAACTTTCATCAATTTTAAAAATTGGACTGAAGGTCAGCAATTTTTTTTGAAATTTTGTCGTTTTAAACAGGATAAATATGAGCGACAGGTGCAACCAACCTGAATTTATAACTGGATTGATAGATATTTATAGAAATCACCCGTGTTTATGGAAAATAAAATCAAAACATTATTCCAACCGACAAATGCGGGAACAAGCATATTCTGCATTGTTGCAGTATTATAAAACTGTCGATGAAAAAATTAATATTTTCTTTGGTAGTTTCATTGCTTGATATGTTTAGTTTTCCATTTATTAATCTATCGTGAAATTTTGTGGTCTCAAAAACGCCTCCGTCGGATACTCGTCCATTACATCCAACACTGGCGTAAGTAAATTCGTAATCGGCGTTAACCATTGCCATTAAAACGATACTGTCATAACCTTTATAGTTATAAAAGTATGATCCACTATTACATGGCTTGACAATTCTAATATGCTTCCCATCAATGGCACCTCCACAGTTGGGAAAATTCCATCTACTCTCAAAGTTTCTTGCTATATCTTGCCATTCCTCACGGGTTTTGGGAAACTAAAAAAAAATCTGCCATGAAAATACCTAAATTTCGTCTGTTTTTATTTTAGAAGTTTAACATTATTCTAGATAAAAATATACTAGTATTTTACAAATCTTGCTTTATTTTTTTAGGCCGAACATATTAACGAAGAAATTTCGAGTCCCAGAAGTACTGGTATTGACGAATCTGAAGATATGAATACCGTACCAACGCCACTAACGTCCCCTCAACCGGCTGTTTTGGCAAGTAATAGCAGATGTTCCTCAAGAACCTCTACAAGTTCATCTAAACGTTCTGCACCAAAGAGAAAGTTAACAGAGCAACATGACATAATTAAAAATTTTGCAGCACAATTTTAAGAAATGACATAGCAGATGAGTTTCATGTAATAGGAGAAAATATAGCTTACAAACTGCGAAGAATTAATGAAGAACAAAGATTTTATACCGAACAAATAATAATCAAAGTTCTGTTTTATGCAATCCAGAATAAATTGACTCCCGACTCAGACGTTTTAGTGAACAAACCTGTTTTCAGCTATCAAACAATCCAGATGCCAGTCTCAAATGAGTCTCATTATCAGCAGAATTCAAATGTTATCCAACACCAACAGTCATATCAATTTTCAAAGCCACTCCACACAGTCACAAATAACACACCTTTTTCGCACTCAAATGTTGCTTTTTCTGACCAACAACCTACAGTTTTGTCATCTGCTGGCCAAATTGAAGAAGAGTTGTCGGATTTAATTATTTTAAAATAATAAAAATGTTTTTATTAAATAAATAAATTTTAATAATAAATGTATTCACTTTGTAATCGTAAATTAGTTTCATAAGTTTCAATTACGAATAAATAAATGTTTATTTTCTTACCTTTAAATACTCTTTCTTTAAAACTTTGTAGATGCACTTGCACGTTTCAGGGATAATGACTCCTAGTGTAAGTTTTTTAATAAGACTTATATGAGACAATTTTTCTCTCTCTAGAAGCCAATTTTTAAGCCAGAATCGTTTTCGTTGTCCAGCTGGCTTTTCGATTAACAGAAGTAATAATAAAATTGTTAATTTCTCAGTTTTTTTGAATTAGCCATTTTGTTAAACGCAACGCTTATTCAATAAACTACGATCGACTGAGAGTGTGTGGACATGTTTGGGGTCGCCTGCAGGCAACGATCTGAAGGGCCAATTCTTTGGGTTTTGACCCGAAAGGCCGACTGAATAGTGTGTGGCCTCCCTCGGCCATTGCCTGCCGTCAGTCCATGGCCTGCAGGCGATCTGTTAGTGAATGGGTGCCTTTACTTCGCTCTTCATGATGGCTGCAAGTGGGAGGAGCTTGTGCTGCTGTTAAGTATATTTAGTAATATCGCTTCCCGGCCGTAGCCGACCGAGAGTTCTAGCCGTGACACTGGTTTCGTGGCGTCAAAATTGAAGCCGAGATCTGGTGGCGCACGCCGTACAGTGGAACGACTAAGTGGAGATACCGCGGGACCTCATATTTTACATTTTACAAGATAATATATTTTTTTTATTATTATGTATTTTTAGGTATATGATAAATGTTTTAAATATTTTTTATTATTTATTTTATTGGAAAAATAAACATAAACGGTGTTTCAAATTCGTCTATCCTCAAAATACGAAAATGGATAATTTACCCCAAAGTTGCACATTATTTACTTGTAAAAGAATATGCCATATAAAAAATATATATTATATTTTATGTGGTTTTGAAGATTATTGAAAAAAAAAAACAAATTTTCAAAAACTTATTCTTCACACTTTTGTGGGTTATCTTGGTTGCTATGGGAAAGTTTTTGCATTGCTGTATTACTATTCGTAAAAATGTTAATGCCGAAAACAAAAATAGGTAGGTACCTACGCCAAATTTTTGTTGCTTATTTAAAAAATCGAAAATTTGAATGATTCCGAAGATAAAAAAAACAAAAAAAACAAAAAAAAATTTTAAATCCATTTTAATTTTTTCTGAGCTTAAACAGGAATGCAGCAAGAGGTAGGCATTATTCTAAATAAAATTAAGATTGTAAAATGTAAAAATAAAATTGTTAATTTACCCACCTAATTTAAATACCGAATTTTTATTCTTTTTAAAAACTCAAAGCGAGTATTAAAATAGTTTGGTAGTTTAAAATTTTAAATGCATAATCTTACTATAAACTACAATAATAACTGCAGTAAAATATTATTTCGAATAAACGCAAAATACGTGCCCCAGTGCGGAATTTTTGCCATCGCGATGCGGTCGTCGCGTCGCATGATTTCGGCTTCTGTTGTGAGGTATCGATGGAAGCGGGGATAAGTGTCCAGGCTAGAACTATCGATCGGCTACGTCCCGGCTCGTCCACAATTCAATCCCAGCAGCATCGAGAGAACCTCGTATCTTCGTCTGTTTCACGTTATCCGCGCCGAACTTGCCTAACTTTATCTGACAAATATTGATTTGTGGCCGTGGAAAGACTCGTAAATATATACGGGAATTGATGACTAAATATCGTAATATATTTTGCAGTTTATTTTAATGCGTATATGTAGTATACTGCCGTCCAAAGCAAAAAAGCGGCATCTGCTTAACGAGCGAAATTGAGATAATAGGGTTTAAAGTTTTTTTCCTGAACCTTTTTTTGTTTTTTTCTTTTTGATATTTTTAACTGTAGATTTCATTTTAACTGAGCCTGTAGAAATTTATTAATAAGTAAATTTAACAAAAATAAAATAAGAGAAGCTGCGAAGTCACTTACCGCTTATTCGTTTAGGAACCATTAAATAACTTGTTGGGGTTTACTTAGTAATTAAGCAGTATGTGCTATTTTTGTGTTCGAAAATAGACTAAACTGCTGAAATGGTTCAAATATATTTTAGATATGTTTTAAAATACACAAAAATAGTAATGTGGAAGCAAAAATATTTCTCACTGCTTATTATTAGACAACATTTTCATACTTGCAAAGTCAATATGCGGTATCTGATGTTCTGATTTCTTTTGTATATATAAAAAAAATGCAAGTTGTAAAATATTTGCTTTCCTAGGGATTGCATAATACATATAAAAAAACAATGAGTGAAATTAATACTGTTTTTATTACTCAAGTGGACTTACGAATAGGTATTTAAAATTTTTACCAGTAAATTAATAACTCTATTAAAAATAACTAAGGATCTTCTTCATTAGGTTCACTACGAGATGGCAAGCTTAGCCAAAACATTTTTCAATTTTCTGGAATAATTTTATCTAGCACTTTTAACACATTTTCTTTTTTATTTTTAGGAATCCGCGGGGTGCATCAAGACAGACAACATTTTTAACCAACTGATTTTTTTTCATAATTTTTTTCTGCAAAAAATCTAGTACTTTGTCTTCTCCTGAAAATGAAGTTTTGTACTTTAACGTAAATTTACCACATTCCGCAGAAATTTGCACAATGTCGGACAAATAAGGTCGCTTTTGTGTCTGATCATTTAGTTTTTGTCGAGACGAAAAATGATTTCTTTCTATTGAAAGAAATCTTGGATATCCATTTTTTTAACATGTACCTTGCCTTTGCAGCAACTTCCAACAGCATCCGCAAAATCATTAAAGTCGTAGATTTTTTGTTTGCGTTTCATTGACCAAACAAGTCCACCTGATGGTGGAAACTATCAGCCGACATGAGTGTGTGGCCAGGTTCGAAATAATTGAAACATATGGTCGTCGCTGAGATTTCGTCGGAGTTTATCATTCTCACCAGAAATGTTAAAAGTGCCCAATTCTTGTTTTGGCTAGCACAATTGTCCAACCAAATTATAATTGTTTTAGCGTCTCTATTTGACTTTATAAAGGAGTAAAAAGTGCTAGTCAAATCTTCTTTACTGCGTTTGCTTATCGCTTCGTGCCATATAACTGCATACGGTTTGTTCTTAGAAGAAAATTTCCCTACGGGTACAAGGTTTCGTTGTACGCAATTAGTCTTTTTTATCAAAAAAATTACGCATTTGAACATGTCCATTCGCGGCAACATCACCACTTTTTGCAGATCTGCTGATACACAAATTGTATTTTGGTTAAATGTTTTATCTGAGTGTTCTTTGTATAACTGACGTGATTCATTTACACGTCAGTTTTATGGTTAATCCAGTTTTTAGACGTCTGGCAGGATTCGTTTATATTTTCGTTGTTATGGCCGTGAAGATCAAATGTTTCACAAGCATCGCATTCCTCGTGCCCTAGTTTTGTAAATGAAATTCGTTTTGCCTTCATTTTTTTTCGGTAGGTTTCGTATGATAATTTTGCATTAGGAAATTTTTCCTTGAAATCATTGTACATAAGTGTAATATTGACATCACTACTAAGATAGCGAACATGTGGTGCATGTTCTCTTCGGTAGTGCGAGATACATGGGTTAAATGATTCAATGTGAGTATTTATGTCAAAGTCATCAATTTTATTCACTGGCTTTTTGCCTTTATTTCCATGTAGCAGTGGAATAACTTGCCCTCTTGGTGTTTTTGATAAAGTATCGTGAAGGACTCTGTCATTGCTTTTCTTATATCCAAGAGTAGATGGATATGATGAGTAGATGATCAGATTTATCATTTAAAAAATATTTAAAAGTATTTTGCTTTGTTGGCTTTTCTCGAGTGGTTCGTTTTGTTTGCAATCGCTCACTTGAACTCAAAAAAAAGACTTTCTTTCGTGATCGGACAATTTCCAAAATTGCGTATTAATTTCTTCTCTCCTACGTCGATCAAATGCAGATGAACATTTTTTTTTTGCAATTATCAGCACAATCTGGTAAAACCTTATGATTTTCAGCAATCTTTTCCCTCTTGAGAGTTTTTCTGGCTTCAAAATCAATGACGGTTTTTTTTCCTCTTTTGTTGACGGTTTTGTTTTCTGCAGGTTCACAAGATTCATCTAAAATCAAAGTAAATTAGCTCATAATATAAAAAGTTTTTAATTTTTTTACCATTATTATTCAGTGCGTTATTATTAGATATCGAAGCAATGTCACCACTTGCCCCATTTATTGTAATAGCTAAGTTGGTCCGCTGTTCATTAGTTTCTAAAAATAAATGACAAATAAATTAGTTCTGATATTTTCTGATATGCCTACAAAACAACTGAATTTTATGTTTTTTATACCACTATTATTCAGTCCATTCGGATCAGGATTCGCAACAAATGTTTTCGTTATAAGCATATAGGATGTACATTCTGAGAATCATCGTTGGAGCTTTCCTTGGTATAAGATAGTGCGGTACAGTTTCTAATATTGAAATCTTCTTCAAGCTTGCTTCCTCTTTTCGTATTAATTCCTTAAAAGTTTAACAATTCACATATCAGCGTATAAAAAAACTACCTACCCTTATTTATTATTAAACCGTCAGCAACTACAACAGGGTTCAAATTATAAGAAGCTACATCGTTAACTTCAGATCTATTTGGTATAATATCATCACTTGCCTCATTTATTGTTATGGCTAAGTTGGTCTGCTTTTCATTACTTCCTAAAAATAATGACAAATATTAATCCCGATATTTTTTTTTGTTCTGGATCACGACCGATAAAAATATTTTAATGAAAAAATAACTGGAACTAGATTTTTTTTTATAAAATGGTTTTTAACAATGCCAAGCTTTAGGAACAAGTTTTTTTCTTCAAAACTAAAATAAAATATACCAAATAAACGTAATAATAAAAAAAATTGAACTAAATATACCTTTGTTCTGAACTAATTCTCCATTTTCTATACTGATTTCCATGTGTTTTAACATTTTTCTTTTAAAAATTTTTATTAATAAATTATTTTTTTTATGTATATATGTATGTGGTAGAAATTTTATCCTTAAATTTAAATCTTGATAATATTGACTTTTTTCTTATTTAATTTTTAATCAATGACAAACAAGGCGTAGAACAAGTAAAGGTTCAAATTTTTTTTATTAGGTATATTTATTTACTTAATATTTTATTTTAGGCCCGAAGAAGGAACAAATTAATTTTAAAAACTTGACATTGTTTAAGAACATTTTATAATAAAAATACCTTTGTCCCAGTTATACTTCATTAAACATTTTTTTATTTTAAAAATAACCTCGCACCTATTTCTAAAACATCATCAGTCACTTGATTACAATTATTATTGTAAGGAATGGATTGGCCAGGTGTTAATAAATTTGATGTGTTGCTATCATAATAGCAATCATTTAAGTTTATGTTTTCTACTTCCATTGTATTTTTCTGTTCTAAAATAAAAAAGCAACGTTATTTCTAAAAACCTGTGACAACGCCATTTCCACTACCATCATTAATGTTGGGATTCGCGTGGTACATTTCATTATTTATCCAAGAAATCACTTTGTCATTTATTAATGTGCATGGCAGGTCCAGTTTTATAAAACCCCTCCGACACGATTCCGGCAAAGCTGCAGGTTGTAAAGTATGTAAAATATAATCTGAGCCTTCATTACTGTTGATATCTATCTCAGAATCATTTTTCGTTCTAGAATTTTAATAAATTAGGCTACTGACTTTTTATCGTCATACCTTTGGTAACTGATATAAATTATTACGAATAATACTAATTAAATAGCATTACTTACCTTTTTTCATGATCCCAGCAATTATTGAAGCCATTATTATTGACTGAATCTTTTGCAAGGGCTACTAGTCTCTTCGTCCTACTACTAAAAGCCATATCAGGTTCCCAACAACAACAAAAATCTCACACAATTATTAACGTTGTTTTTTGATCAATCCACTTTGCAGCGATACCAATTAACGACTAAATTTACTCAGCAAAATCGCGGCAACTACGGCCTGCTTAGCGAAAAAGCGGCAAATGCGTCCGATCCACGCGCACTTGCCGCGTATTCGTTAAGCGGGCTTTCCACTTATGCAACTACGCATGCAATACAGACGAAGAACGATAGTGGCGCGTAGACGCAAAGGGAGAGGCATGCCGAAAATAGTTGCATACGAGGCAGTTGCAAATAAACGCAAGTCGTTCGATCTGGTAGCGGGAGACACATGCGTGTATCTGCCTCTTTAACGTTTTTTGTTAAAATTATCACTACAGATTGGGGATATTTTATAATTAATTATCGTTTTGGCAATTTTAAAATTTAATATTTGTATGTGTAATGAGTAAGATGGAGTGGTCTAATGAAAAATGTATTGCGTTTGTCGAGGATTACCGCAGTTTTACTTGCCTTTGGAAGGCATCCGATAATAATTATAAAGACAAATTTAAACGAGGTGATGCTCAACAATATCTGGCGGATAAATAAAATTGAAGAACTGCCTTCAAAAAAAGAAGTTTTAAATAAAATAAAAAGTTTTCGGTCATACTTTCGCAAAATACACGGTGAACTAACAAAGAAGAGAAGTGGAGCTGGAAGGGATGATGTTATTTCGGAGTCCAGCTGGTTTCTGTACAAATATCTTTTGTTTATTTTGGATGGAGAGGAGGATCGGCCAGGGAAAGAAACATTTTCAACTTTGTCAAAGCCATTAGAATGTATACAGGATGATTAATCTAATGAGGTAAATTTATTTAATTATAATTTAATTATTATAACAAAAACAAATAATAGACTCTATACACAAAATGTACAACACAAATCATACATGTTACAAATATACAGCTTGCCAAGGGACAGCTCCTTCATGAGACATAAAGTAGTTCATAAATCCCTCTCTTATATCTTTTGCTTCTTTTGTGGCATTTCTTCTCGTCCTTGCAAGGTTTGTACTTCCAGTGTCGTTTATAATTTCCTTTCTCCATCTTCCAAAAATCAAATTTCCATCTACATCAGAGTCGAGGGTACCTGGGGGGCAATAAAGAGAAGACGATTGTCGGCTTCGACGTAAAAAGTTGTGGATATAAACACAGGCCAGGACGACATCCTCAATAGTTTCTGTTTTAAGCTCAATCGGAGATCGAAAAATTCTGAATACTGATCTGAGTAAGCCAAAAGCATTTTCCACTATACGTCGGGATCTCGATAATCTGTAATTGAATACCCTTTTGGGAGATCCTTTTACCAAATCCGTTGCATAGGGTTTAAGAATATGTTTTGTTAGTGGAAATGCATCATCCGCAACAAAAACGTATGGTAGAGGAAAGTCAGTGCCCGGAAAAATGTTTTCATGCGGTAAATTGAGTACACCATCTCTTAAAGCTGTATATAAGGAGCTGTTAGAAAAGACACCCCCGTCTGACATTCGCCCTAGTCTACCCATATTTACATATCGAAAACAGTAATTAGCATCAACCAGTGCAAATAAGACTATACTAAAATATCCTTTATAGTTGTAATAAGAACTTCCAGAATTGGCAGAGCATTGGATGTTAACGTGTTTGCCGTCAAGGGCACCGAGGCAATGGGGAAAATTCCACCTTTCTCCAAAGAGTTTAGATATTTCTAACCATTTTTCATCAGTAGTAGGAAGCTGAAACAAAAACATAAATTTTAAGAAGTTTGCTTAATACTTACAATTACAGCTATAAACTATATGTTACTTTTAGACAGCCTAATTGGGAAAGTCTAATTTAAAAATTTTATTTTCAGGCTCCAGAAGAAGGGAATGAAAATATTAATCACCAAAGTATCAGTGTTGACGAATCAGAACATTCTGTGACCTCACCTCCGATAGTAAGTCGTAAAACGAATAATGAGGATAACAGTACCCCCAAACAAACATAAAAAAGAGATCATATTTCCGCATTTTCTGAGTATGTTGAGGCTAGGATTCGGAACCTCAAAAAATCTCGTACTCAGGCAATTGCGCAAATGCGTATAAATTCTCTCCTTTTCGAGATAGAAATGGAACAAGAGGACTCTATGGGCGTCTCTTCTAATCTAGTCTCCAGGGATAACTCACAGGTCAACCTTTATCCCATAAGCAATCCGAATTCAAATGTGGTTAATCAGTATCGTCTTCGCCAAATGTCTATGCCGGTCCCTTTGAAAGAGACTTGTCGTGCTAATACCGCCAGTAAACAAGCTTTTTAAACATACTCAGGAGATGCTTCGATACTTGTCCATTCCTGGACCAAGTAGTGGATCTACTATTAGCTCCAACATGTTAACATCAAATGACCAATATGAGAATTTCACATCACAAACTATTTAAACTTTAGCAACAGCGGACAATAATATATCATATTATATGTATCGTCTGTTCAACGAGAGAAACAACAATTGACGTTTGGTTCCTGTGTAAATTATGTGACTATTTTTATGTCAAGTGCTGTTTCTCTCGTTGAATAGACTATATTATATAAACTATTATGAAACAGTACTGTTTAATAAATAACAAAATTATTAAAAAGGTATGAGTTTTTTTTAGCCCTGTACATATTAGGCCAGGCGGCAGAGACTTTTCTATGGGAAGCAATTTTATAAATCTGGAACTAACTTTTTCAAATCACAGGCTCCGATTTTCGTTATAAATAATAGCAAAATAACTATAAAAACATATGAATTTTCTTTTCTTACCTGTACACAATCATGTAGAGTCTTTGCAATAGCTTGGCTAACAGCTTTTATTATGCGAGATATACTTGGAGTTGAAACTTTAAAGGTGTACATTAAACTTGCAAATGTTTCACCGCTCGGTATATATCTCAAGAATATTGCCAACCTTGTAGCTTCTGGAAGTGCTTCACGAAAATATGTATTTTGTTTGCGTATTGCTGGGCCAACTAAAGTCAAGAATAATTCAAAATCAGACGGCGACATTCGCGTAAAGTTTTTAAACAGCGAGTTCTTAGCCAGTCTTATTTCATCTACAATACTCAAAGTTTCATTTCTCCTCTGCAGAAAAGGGTTTACCCAGCATGAAGGCTTTTTTCATTTTCTTTTTTCCGCCTCAACATAATTAAGAATAATTGCCACTGCAGCAGCAATTGCACCAATTTGTATTTCATTCAACATTGGTAAAAAGACGAGCAGCACAACCAACACCAAATGTTTAAACAAATGTGGACATAAAGAGAGGCAATACCTATCATTTGAAATTGAGGCATAAATGGAAACAACATTAGGCAAGACACAAATGGCAAGCACGGTTTTGAATGCGTTTGTTGTTTATGTTCCATGCATAATTGCATAAGTTGAAAGCCCGCTTTAGGCATTAAGAAGATACCGCATTTTCCTGAGCAGTTGGATGAATTTTGCACATACCGCCAAAACAAAGTTTATAAATTCGAGGTATGTTACAGATACTGCATTTTTCGTTTGCAGGAAGATAGTTTATTCCCTAAGAAGTCCAACCATGGCAGTAACTTAATTTTGAACATTTTTGCAGATACCGCTTTTTTGCTTTGGACGGCAGTATATTCATTGTATTTTGTACATACTCAATTTTGGAGTTTGACCAAGTAACTTCACCTAAACTATATATATGTATTTCTTTTTGTACGTTTTGCTTAGTTTTCTGTGGGCAACAGTGGTAGTATATAATATTTTTCAATTGTATATTTGTTTTTGAATTCTTTTTTTGTTTGTTTTCAGAGTCAGACATGATCTTTGTTTTAATTTTTTTTGGCTCTCTTTTGTAAACCAATGACAAAATTAATATTATATATATTTATGTATCGGATTGTTTTATATGATTTACAAAATAAACACATTATTATATTATTATTATTAATATTATTTATAACGAAATAATAAAATACCACTAACTTAAAGTATTAAAAAAAAACCAATCTGGCAGCAAATAACAGATCAGTCCCTTGGTGCTAAAGTTTTACTTACCCCAATATTGTTTGTCCAAAAATGTATGTTGAAAAATTGTGAAAACTGGAAGCAAAAAGTTGGAAGGAAAATCAATGTGTTTAAAATCTACAACCACAGAACACAAAATTTTACAACTGCATCAAAACACAAAACAACAAAAAAAATTTTTAAAATATAATATATATATATACATATATATATTTAATAGTCAGTACAAAAAGTTTACATTTTAGATGTGTCGATTTAAGCTTCATCTGCGTCTACCGAATCTACTATATATCTATATATATATATATTTCGCACCCTGAAAACTAAACTGACACATTTCAAAAAACCCCGTTTTGAGTTATCGCCAAAAAACAAATTGACTTACCAGTAATTGGATTTTAAAGGGTTAGAAAGTAAAGTTAATTTTAAGTATTTAAAACATTTTTTTCTTATTTCAACATAATTTTCCTATTTTTATATAATTTTTAATAAATATGTTTTGAGTTGTGACGGTTTATATTTAAAAACAAATGGCAATTTGTTAAATTAAAATGACTCTGTTTTAAGGATAAATAGAAATAAGAAACAAAATCTTACATTATATTATTCATTATAATATAGTATAATAAGTATACATAAAATACAACAAATATATCAAAAAATATAAATTCTAAAAGGAACTCGAGAGTTGCATTACTTTGGTATCTACCTATAGTCCTTAAAAGTATGTTGCATCTAAATAACAAAAAAATTCTTAATTATAATTAATGTTTTTTATAATATCTATTAATACATAAGGTAATATTTTATTAAAAAACTAATTTAGACTTATTCTTAAACAAGACTCTTACGCACGTAGATTCTCAAAGTACGAAGCATAAAACTTCGGTATAGCCTGGTTTTTAACTAAATCTAATAAGTCTTTCTTTTTATTTTCACTTAAAGGTATTTTGTTTTGGTACGCCTGCTTTAATTCAATATTTTTAATGTCTTTATACTTTCGCCTTTTTTTTCTTACACAAACTTCTTTCGAAGAATCATCTTCAAACGAAGTTTTATAGAAAAAGGAAAATGGACTTTCTCTATTAAATTCTAAGATTTTTGAATCTTTCCAAGTCACATCCTGTCCTTCTTCATTTTTGGAAAAGTTAGTTCCCCATTCTTTTTGAAGAATGCGCATATCCCAAAAATCTTCATAGTTTAGGTTTGGCTTTTTTTGCTGTTCTAATTAGTGTCACATACTGTTGTGGCGAATAAATTGGACTAGATTTTAGATTTTTTTTAATCTCTTTTTCAACCATACTATGGACAGTATCGTTTTCATTTTGCGTATGCCCCCTTATCAGAAATTTGTGGGTTATTTTCTTTATTTTAAAATGATTTACAGCATAAAGATAGGCTGACGCAAGATATTTATTTTTCTGCTGTCCTCTACAGTTATCGGAATATATATTTACCTCTAAATTTTCATTATCAGCTTGTCTAGTCATGTTATTTAAAAATTTTTAAACACACGATCCAATCTCCTTTGCTCCCCTATTTCCCTCTATTTTATTCCAGAAAAAACAGTCGACGTTGGCAAATCGACTATAAAGTTTTCCACCTCCTTATTGCTTTTTTGCTAATTCAGAAATAGTGAAATTAAAACAATTTAATTTTGACTTGTAATAGAATGATGAAATATCACCCCGAGGGCACTGCATTACAGCTTGTAAATCATATACTATTACCCTTTTGCTATTATCAATTTCACTCTTGTCTTTCTTTTTATGCTCCCTACACAAGTTTTTTTTCCCTGATATGCAAATCATATTTAGCTTGATTATTTTGACGATACTCTTCTGGTGCATTTTCGAAAGACACGCACAAGTCACATTGGTCCTTTTTGAGACAGAAAAATCCCAGATTATATTTTGTATTAAAAATATTTCGATAGTTGGCATAGCTACCGCAAGCATTTTTGTTAACCCTAAGTTGGTCTTCTTTGAAATCTCTATATAAATCACTAATAGTCTTACCGCCGTCAATAAATTCTTTCGTAGTTTGTTGCCTTAAATAATGCGATTCAATTCTCGGGATAGATTTGATGTGTTCATTGATTCTTTTTGTTAAATCTTGATCTTTCCACACATCTCCTTTTCGATGAAACCATTTTGATTTTTCTTTCCTAGCACAGTCCTTATTGGTCGATCATTTATATCTAATGTAGCTTTTAGGAAAGTTTTACAGATTCTTATGGTTGATCCATCAATTTCGAAATAAAACGCATTATTTTTAGTTCTTAATCTTTCTAATTCAGTCGGATACCGATAATTAGGATTTATTTCTTTACAACAGGACGCTAAAAAATCCCTTTGTTGCGATATATCACCAAGACTCTAGTAACTTTTAAAAATTTCCTGTTTTTTTGTATCGTCTATATTAGTAGAGCATTTAAGCCTACATTTTTCACCACAAGCATTTCTCATTTGACGCGCCGGAATCTTTCTTCTGCTTTTTGAAACGGAAGTATATGCTTTACCTAACTTTCTTGATTTCTTCGCACGAGCTTGTGTCCAATTATCCGGTTTTGAAAGTTTTTTCCTTGCCTTTACCGTGACAACCTCGTGATCCTCATCTGATGAATTGCTGCTACTGATGGGAAACTGGAATTCAATTCTGCTTGAATTTGAAGAGGGCACACGTGGATACAAATTATTATTGGAAGAACAGGAAGGAAGATCAAATGTTGGATCTTGATTACTATCATCTGTGTCACTTTCTAACTCGTGAATTGGTGACACTCTATAATTTTTTCGCGGTAATCTTGAAATTTTTAGTTTCATGTTATCAGAGTCCATTTGTACAACTTTATATTCTTCAATTTCTTTTCCATTAGGTCTTTCGGGAGAAATAGGGCTCGTGTGAAATACATTTTTTAACTCTGTATATTTTTTCGGATTTTGATATAGGTTGTTGACCACCTACAAAGAAATAATATATACACATAATAAAATTTTGATCTTACGCTTTTCTTTACTTATTACTTACTTCAGATAATATATTATTATCATCTGGAAGTTCTGGAACACATTCAACATTAGCTTCAATAGCATATATTTTATCTACTACAGGTAGTTCCTGTTCTTCCTGTTCTATAGATATACCTTTCACACTTTGTTCCGGCGATGCTTCAATTTCATTTAGTTGCTAAAATTTAATGACACCATTTAAGGATTTTTAAAAGTGATTGGTGTATATACACGCTAATTTTTTTTATTGTGACCCCCTATTAAATTTTTTGGATCACCCTGTATAAAAAAGTGTCATAATAATATTATATGAAAGTTACAGCATTTGAGATGTAGTTTTTGCACAATATATTATTAAATATACAGGATGTGCCAGAAAGTGCGAAAAACCAAAAATTTATTTTGCTTAAATGGAATGCCCTATATATTATTCAATTTCTAAATATTACATACAGAGTGATGCAAAAAAGATAATGGGCATTATAAAAAATTACCGTCTACAATATCCTTAAAAAAAAAATTACCATATTCTCTTTATTATACTCTGTGCTTCCAGCTTCGAGTCTACTTTGTTAATTTTTACGTATATTGGTAAAAAGTTCCGAAGAATTTGTACTAGTTTGCCCCAGTGCTAAGCTTAGAATTCTTTTTGATCTTGAACTTGACGCCATTTTTAGGTTTATTTTCAACTAAAAATTTTACAGAACATAATAGCCAAAATACCGAAAATTACACATTTTAAATAATTATTGTCTTATTTAATTATTAAACCGACATATTTTATATAAAAAAATAAAAATAAAATATGTCGCTTTAGGTTTTGAATATAAGGAAAATATTTATTAAGGCTAAAGTGACCTCTGTTGTAACTTAGCCAAACTATAGGTTCTCAAAGTAGGTTTTTAATACACGATGGATAGATGGCGTCATTTAGTGTCGTTTTATTACATAATCTCAAAATCGCTAAATTTTGAGTTATGACAGTTTAGTTTTCAGAGTTCGATTTCAGGGCTAGCTTTTTTAAATTTCATTTATTTTCAATACTTTTTTTACACTATTAACGTTATCCATATAAACTGTATAAAGCTGTTATTAAACTACAAATAAAAATTAGACTTACCCTTCAGCTGATAGCGTCGAAGCATTATGCCGGATATCCACCAAGCGGACAGGACAAAAACAAAATAAGAACTGTTCGTTTGAACAGAAAATTCGAACAGTTTTGTTTTGAAATTGTTTCAAAACTGTTGTGTCCCTAACGGACTGAAATCAATAAAAACTGTTTATGTCCTGTTTAAGTTTTATTCAGTTTACATCGAGACACCGGACACGGCATTTGTGAAAAATGTGGCGCGCAGCAATAAGACAAGATGACGAGGATTTATTTTTGCTAGGAGCTGCATATTTTATTATGAATAAAAAGAACAAAAATAAACGTCGATTTTGGGTTAGACCATCTTTAAGGCAAAAAGGAGAAAATGTGACTTTTAAACTAATGCAAGATCTAAGAGAAGATGATATAAATATAGGAGGTGAACTGCGATCAAGTGTTAATAACTTTTTAAAAATGTCAAGCACAGATTTTGAAAATTTATTTTGTTTAATTGGCCCTATCATTAGCAAGAGCAACACCAACTACAGAGACTCTATCCCAGCAGTGGATCGTTTTACCATTACATTGAGGTTTCTAGCAACAGGAGATTCGTACCATAGTTTAATGTATTTATTTAAAGTTTCGGTACCATCTATATCAAGAATTGTGCCGTTTTCTCTTTACGCATTAAAATTAGACTAAATCACTCAATCACAACAATGAAATTAAAAACAAACTGTCTCAAGACGTCTACACCAAGCAGACAAACATTTCTAGAACACGCGGACCCTTTGAAGTTACCGACACTCGCCGGGACACTGTTTGTGGTCGTAAAAACTCTATTCGCAGACTAAAAAGTTCTGAAAACATCAAAAATGTTCCAGAACAGTTCGCGAACTGTCACAAACGGACTGAGTCTGTGTTTTGTTTTTGTACTGTCCGCTTGGTGGAAACCCGGCATTACATTTGCTAATTTAACGTGATTTAGCAGTGGCTAAGAACAAAGATACTGATTTTTTTATTGAATCATCAGACACATCAAGGTATCGTTTTCTAATGGCAGCTTAAAACAAATAATGTCATTTACTGAATTATATATGTCTTTCATAAATATTTTTTTTTAATTGCCGAACAACTAATTAACCAACTAATTTATAATTTCAAAACTAACCAAAAACAGCCTGATAAGTTTTTATGCTGCAAAGGGGAATCTTTTTCTTCTTTCCCTGTCCACTATACAGTAGTGCTAACTCTTCCCCAAAAACCTTTTGCATTGCCATATAGATACTTTTGAGTGGGTTATTTCTACCTACCAGGTAAAGAAACTACTTCTTCCAATTGCTGTTTTATCTGGCATGGAAACTTTTCCAAGAAGTTATTTCTACTGTCCCCTATTATATATAAGTCATCACCAGAATTGCTGCTTTTACAGTTATTGTTCATAAAATGTTCAATTCGCGATAGAATGGTCCTAGTTTCTCTCATATAAAATTTTATTTCTGTAATTTCTTCCAGTAGTGGGGTTAAATCTAGAATAATAGTATTTTAAATTCACTATAAAAGTAATATACTTTCTTACCAAATTTGATACTATGTAGTAATATTTACCTGGGGAAAATTTAGTTGATAAATTTCTATGCATTGAGACTGGAGTGGAACTAGTTTCTGGTGTTTGTTGAGCTGAAGTTGCATTTGTAGAAGCTAAAAATCAATAGGTATATATGTATTTCCTGGACATAGATTAAAATATAAAAATGTACAGGGTGTTTCAATGAGGACTGAACACAAGTTTATTAAGTCAAACAAAGGTTCTGTTTAGTTCTTGTTGGAACATTTTATACAACCATTTATGAAATTATTACACACCTCTTACAGATTTGGCTGTGGAGGTAAACTGTGCTTCCCACACATTTTCTAATAAGGGCTCCGAAAAGTGTGTTTTATTCTTATGCAAGGGCTCTTGAATATTAGAAGTTTGATGTGCTCAAAGTTTTGAAAACAGTATTTAATAAAACCAATACATTTTTCATTATGTTTATAACTTACAATTCAAAGCTTTATGACTTGAAAAAGCTTTCCGAATTAAATTCTGCCCCCTAGCTAATGGAACATTTTCATCAGATAAGGAATCTGTTATATTACTAAATAGTCGCCTAACCTTTTTTCGTTTTTTTTTTACTTCAGAGCTGCACTCTGGATCAGTAATTTCAAAGTTCAAGGTGTAGGTTCCTCTTTAACATAAGCTCTTTTGCCATTTATAGATCTCCTATAGATTGTGCTTTGCACACAGTATCAAGCCATTCAAACTGACCAACTTCAAGAGTTAGGTTACCATCAATAGGTTTTTTAATTTTAAGTACTCAATGGATATTTATACTTAGTTCGGGTATTATTTGCCCATGATGAAGGAAAATAATCAAGTGTGTTTTCCAGTGTCCACACAACAATATCCCAAGAATGGTCCATGGTAGATTAGGCAGATGCTTTTTTTCGCTGAATTATTACTGATATAAAATAGTCTAATACTAAAATTATGTTTAATAAATATTTAAGTCAAAACTTACACTTTATTAAAATTAATTAGGTAACATAAAAGTTATTTTTTTTCTTTAGAAAGAGAAATGAAGTATTTGAAAAGCTACATAAAAAGTTTTGCAATTAAAAACCATAACTTTACTTAAAACATCTGTAAGCTTAATATAACATACATGATTCATATCAAAATTATTAAATTGAACCACACCTTATCTATTATTTATCTTGAATAGTGGTGTTTGAATATAATGGAATTTTTCATTAACAACAAAATCTTAGTTTATATTTTCATACTTTATAAACAAAACTATATTTTCTGACAATGGTTTACAAAGTTGAGCAAGAGCTTGATTTGGTTTTCTTAAAAGCCTTTTAAGTTTTCCCAAAAAAATTTCAAAAGGAAAACATGACTGAAACTGATTTCATTTAAAGTACAATTAAAGTTTAATACATCATCTGCCAAATTATAAATACAGCCATCTGGCCCATAGATCCAAAAGAAATTTTCCACAAAACTAATTAATAGGTCCTTGGCTGTTAATATGAATGAGGTCCCAACAAAGCGTTTACATAATAATATTCTTAAAGCTACATGATATAACAAAAAAAGGTCATATATGTCTTTGTGCAATATTTTATGAAAAATTATTGGTCCTAAATATAGTAAAATTAGTAAATAAGTAGTAACATATTTGCCGATTCTCTGTTGTCAAGTCGACGCAAATTTCCAACGGAGGAAATTTTTAGCTATATTTTAACAACCATTATAACGTTAATTTAACTTATTTGTGTTGTATTTTATAGGAAAATTTAAAATAAAAAGTATAAATACTGCATCTAACCTATTTTAAGAATAAATATAATATCCTTAAGCAAAAAAAAAACAAATTATTAACATTCTTATCCCTAAAACTGCTTCTAAAAAATTTGAAGCGACAACACCGGAGCTTAAGCGCCTGAGCCATACGCGTAGTGTCATCTGTCAAACGCCTTTTTGTTTATTTTCGGGATTCGTGTATTTTCTTTCATTTTTGGTTTAAAAAAGAAAAAGGCCACATTTTACTGTTTTTTTTTTAAATTGCTAGGATGGCAAAAAGTTGTGTCGTTTGTGCCTCATCATGATAAAAAGGTGATTCAAGCCGATCTTTTCACAAGTAAGTACCGATACTTTCATAACATCACATCATGAGGTTACCATGATCATAAACGTGGAATAGGGGATTTTATAGATATAAACCTAATAAAAACTTAAATGTGAAAGTGTGCGTAAAATACCAAAATATTTATATTTCTAAATCTAAATATTTTTTTGAACATATTCATCTATCAATAGGCTATAAAAAATATAAAACTAGAATTTTGTCCCTGGTTTTATTACAGGATTATGTTTTTTTTGTTGTTTTGGCAGAAAGAAGGCATAATACCCATGTACCTATCTATATATAGTTATGGTTTTTTTAATATAGACATTAGGTAGATAGATGAAATTACTAATTTCTTATTGCCTTTAAAGAATTTTGAAATTTATTTAGATATTGATATCTATGTATAAAGTTAATTTTGTTTTTCCGTAAAATTTGGTCGATATTTTTTTTTTGTTTTACCATATTGCAACTTACAATAATATATATAGTAATTGGCACCACATATTAATTTATTACTGTAATTTTTTTTTGCTTTTTGATTAAATATCAAATATTTATTATAGATTGCCTAATATATGCCCAAAGGGAACAATGGATTTCATTAATGGAAATCAACACAATTAAAAAGAACATATTTGTTCAGATCACATCCTTAGAAGTAATTTCTTATATAAGGAAGATAATATTATCAGTAGCCAGACTTTATTAAAAAAATCAGATCTACCTTAAAGGTAATTTTTTTTTAAATATATTTTTCTAGTATAAAAAAAATCGTCACAAAAAGTATTAGTGTTACTCATATAAGTTTTATTTATACCTAATACTTATTAAATTAGGTATGTGTGTAAAACTATTATGTGTGTATAACTATTTTTACTAGGATTTCTGATACACTGGTTAAAAACACAGCAGCCGATAATTCAGTTAATTTACCAAGTGATTTACCCTTCAAAGCTGCAGGGGTAGCTTTCCTGAAGAGTGCAAAAACTTCTTTAGCTTCCAAAATGGTATATAGTACAAACAATGAAGCTAATATAGACAAGTATGGATATTTAAAATAGATTAATATTCTTGATACACCAAATTTTGTATAATTATAGATCTGATCATTCATCATCAACAATAACTGCATAGGAGATTAATAGTTACCGTGGGGTCTAGGTCAACAATTACTATTTCTCATCCAAGCCGTTTTTGTTTCACTGCTACACATTCCCTGACTCTGCCAATGAAAAGGTAAAAATACATTCAAAATAGACTACTAGTTTAATGCTATGTATCATCCTATTCTATATATCTTATTTAAAAGTGATATAGTATTTTATTGTGTTATATTTGTTTAATTAAATGCAATTAATCAAATGTGTGATATTACAAAGATTCTTTATAATAATATACATTTTATTGATCAATTGGATTATCATAATAAATTTTTTTACTTTTGGTAATACTATATTTTTATGTATATTATTTTAGCGTAAAATTAAAATGATATCCTGAGGACCTAAGCACTGATGATTCCACCGTTTCAAAAGCTAAATCACTTGTCACCAAATTAGGGAAAAAAATAAAGAACAAAAAATTTAAATTCGAAGATTGCAACAAACAAATTTGCACCAAAGAAATTGAATTAGATGTCTCAAGTCATTATTAAAATACTTAAGAAATAATAACATTTTTCGAAAAAGCCCAACATACTACATATTTTATTTGACTTGTAAAAGTACTTGCTTGTATATTACTACTAATAAAATATCTAATCTAATCTATTGTACATAGTCTTTATTCTTAGGTAAGCTTTGTTTTTTAGTATAAGTTAATATGATATAATTGGTATTAGGTATTATATAGGTCAGTGTTAAATGCCTCAAAACCATTGTACAGGCTAAATACTCATAATAAAAATCTTATAACCTATAAAAAACCTGCAACTCCTTCACAATTTCAACATCCTTGTAGTTTTAACTATTTCCGCTGAAGCAATACTGTCCCTTTGAAAAAGTCAGCACCATAGAAATATATATTATGTGATATAAAACTGAGTTTTGTCCAATATAACAATAACAATAAAATTTTGCAAAATGTTAAAAATGTGTGTCTTAAAACATGATTTATTAAGAAATCTATAATATTATATTAATAAAATATTTAATTTCCATAAAAATGCTTTGACAAAAGCATGACATTTGACAAAGCTGCCTTTTATTAGGACCTTCCTCTAACGAAATCCGTTAAAAAAATACATAAATGGTAATATTACTTATACTCAAACTCTATAATAATTAATAAAAATTTATCAGGTAAATATTTGTTGACGACGTCACTGGTAGAGAGTGCTTGTATCGGTGGCATCAACAATGCGGTCGAGCGGCGTTGCGATGCCATTACCGTTTTCTCGTTTCGTCGTACTTTATTTTCATTTATTTAACGTATATTAACTTCGATATAGAGTATCTTATCAAATTTATTTTAAAAAGATGCTTGATATTTTATTAAAGGGGAGCAGTAGTATTGTTTTGAGCCTTCGGAATCAACTGAAAATTTTTATGATATTATAAAGTGATTTTTGCCATTTCTCTATAAGCATTTGGCATCATCATTGCATCAGAGATATTGCAAGCAAACAAACCTGCCCATAGTTCCACGCCATGCTACTTCTAGCCTTTCAATGTTCTAAGAGTGGGCATAATATTTTACTACCTGCTGGACATTTTTTGTCTTAAACTAACTGGTAACTTAATTCTCTTTCTTGATTCACATTTTACAAACCAATAAAGTAACATTTTTCTCATAACATCTAAGTAGCATAAAAGCATATAATCAAGTGAAAAATTCATAATCATGTTGATTCCTACCACTTTTAACAATGAAGTTACAAACAATTTTATATTTTTTGAGTCACGTCGCGGCAGCCTAGCGAATAAGTCATGTTTATGTTTGTTGCAAAATATTTGACAAAATGATAGTTTTTCGGCTAATTAATTAGAAGCTCATTGTTGAAGGTGCTTTGTACTTTTAAGTGTATTTACGGTGATATTATTATACGATCGTGGTAACAGTTTTTTTGGTTCCTCTCATTTTGCCTGCTGCTGTGATTGATCTAGCAAAACTAACGAGTCATCTGTCCGCATTTCCAATTGTAGTTATTTATCACATGTTTTGTATATTTGATACTAAATTCCTATGGTCAGGTGTAAATATATGGTCAACGACAGTTAAAAGTATGGACTTTTGATGTGTTTGTCTAATGCTGGTTTGTGCATTGAGTCAACGAAGTAGCAAAGTAAGGACTTTCATTCATTTATTTTCGTTGTGATTTTGAGTTTCTTGTCATGGAACTGTGTAGCAGTTGCGATAAAGTAATTAAATCAGGAGCAATTTCCGTTGAATGCAGCTTGTTTCGTTCCTGGTTTCACAAAGGCTGCTCTAATCTTTGCAAAACCGAATTTGACAAAATGTATGCGACTTTTAAAAAGAAGAAGAGTCATGAGTGGAAGAGTGTAGTTCTTGTAGTACAGTTAACAACAGACGGTTGTCAAGTATTGGTGTTCATAATGATAATGAAAGCTCTAGTTCTATAAAGACTATTCAGGAAAATATAGGAATGGGCGATGTAATATACATGTATATACCTGAGATTTTGTCTAAGAGAAATGCTTCCATTGGTGATCTGATGAACGGCATTATTGAATTGCATAAACTTATTGTTTCTCGGCAATCAACAATTAATAAACTCGTGGAGGAATTACAGAAACTTCAAACATTTAGGAACGACCCTGCTCAACCAACAAATGATAAGATTAAGGATAGTAACTCCATTATAATTTCTGAGATAAATGTTAGAAATGAACGCAAAAACAATATTATGATGTTTAATGTTCAGGAAAGTCATTCTGATGATATGAATAATAGAATTAGTCATGATAAGGAGTTCGTACTTAATGTTCTGTCCAATAAGTTGGGAATAGATCATACTGAGCCCTTTAAGGTCTATAGAATTGGACGTCGTGAAGCCAATAATAGGCCTATAAAAGTGTGCTTTAATAATACCGAGATTGTACAAAAATGTTTGAGAGAGAAAAAGAAATTAGGTGGTAGCAATATAGTAATTAAAATGGATTTCACCAAATTACAGCGTGATGAAATCCGAGAAGTTTATGAAGAATTGGCAAAAAGAAAGGAAAAAGGTGAAGATGTGATAGTTAAGTTTACCAATTGGGTTCCATCAATCTCTAAGAGAATTGTGCGAGGTCCAAAAAACGATTAAGTGATTCCTTGGTGATGTATTATTTTAACGCTGGGGGTATGAGGTCTAAGTTGAAACATTTGAAGCAAACAATATCCGCATGCAGTTATGATGTAATTTCGTTGACTGAAACATGGTTGTTTCCGGATATTTTGTCATCTGAATTGGAGTATACGGCATATGAAGTATTTAGATGTGATAGAAGTGCCCTAACAAGTGCTAAGAAGAATGGTGTGGTGGTTCTACTTGCCGTGAGAAAGGAGTTAAAACCGCAATTAATTAAACACTCTTGTTCATCGTTAGAGCAAGTTTTTGTTTCTGTACAACTTAATCTTAAGAATATTGTTTTTGGTGTGGTTGACCTGCCGCCAAAATCTGATATGGGTCAATACAGTGCTTTTTGTGATACAGTACTGGAGATCTTTGAGGCCCATCCGAATTGCTTATTTACTATTGAAGGAGACTTTAACCTACCTGGCTGCACGTTCCCTTTTCGGATGGGTGTTCGAATGTCGCACCATCTTCACTGCTTGGACAGGTATTTAATTACTTAGATAGTTAAGAAATGTTTCAGCTACCAAATCAGGAAGGCACATCTTGATCTTTGTTTTTCTAATATTAATGGGTCTTCTAGATTAGCGGATGATTTTGGCTCTGATTTGGCTCTCGACACACTCCGTATAAATGTGTCTTTTCAGTACCATATATGTTAAGGTCTCTAAAATATGCAGTAAAGTTTTTTGACCTTAAAAATGCTGATTTTGTATCGTTAAATAATTTCCTTGCATCTATCGACTGGTCCTTTATAAACAACACTTCTGATATAAATATTTCGCTAAATAAGTTTTATGACCTTTTGTATGAAGGAATCAGCTGTTTTGTTCCTATTAAGTCCTCTAATACTGGTAGCTTTCCTGTATGGTTTTTAAGAGAGGTAAGAAGCTTAGTTTTACGTAAGAGGATTGCTCATAAGAAGTTTAAGGAGCCTCAATTGCAAAGTGATTACTTGGTTTTCTCTGGGCTTCGGCAGTCATGTAGTGTGTTGAGCGGTTAGTGTTACCGCGATTATATTTTTCGTACCGAGAATAATCTATTGTCAAATCCTAGGTTATTCTAGAAACATGTGAGCAATGTTCAATAGTCAAATATTATTCCTAAACATATGTTTTTTAATGATGAAACTAGTGATGAGGGTGGTAATACTGTTAATTTATTTGCCAGATATTTGTCAAACGTATATTCTGATAATGCATTTCAAATACCTGAATATTAGATGACAGGGCTTGTGGATCAATTCGATGCCAAATTTGTAGAGTTATCTTTAGTAGAGGTTTTTGACGAGACTTCTGCGGGACCAGATGGCATACCCAGCTTGCTACTTCGTGAATGTATATGTACTCTGTCGAAGCCTATTTGCACTTTATTCAATCTGTCTTTAAAGTCGGGAGTATTTCCTTTTTTTTGGAAGAATTTGTATATTACGCCGATATTTAAGTCTGGTAATACCAAGCAATAAGTCTGGTAATACCATATAATAATAAGGGTTCACAAGTTGATGCTGTCGGATTTTTCGAAGGCGTTCGACAGAGTTAATCATGCGCTTCTACTGGAAAAGCTCCAAGCTTTGGGTTTTGGATCAAATGTAAATGAATATATGTATATTGTCACACCGGGGGTTGGGCCAGTCTAGGACAAGGCCGTGTGACGGTTACATGTATGTAACTGGGACCTTAAGGTACGCTTTAACATTGAAACAAAATATATAGTTCACTAAATACCTTGTATTAACAGCAAAATATAATTATAACGATTTAAGTGGAATTACCCAAATAAAAGAGCTAATTTGACAAGAGATAAGCTAAGATCGACATAATAGGATTAATAATTTAAGTATGTACATAGGAATATGTAGCGAATTCTATAATTAAAGTGAAAGTAATGTTACGTAACTTAATAAAGTGACAATGATTGTGACCTTCTTCGATAAAAATAAAATGTTGTACTTACATTATTATTATTCTTGGAGCAAACATTTCACAAAGCTTTCCCGCACTACTTTCCGTCACTTCCTCTTGCCCGAGGCCCGGTCGTAACTACCTCCAAATTTCGTTCGTCGTAATCTAGTGTTCATTTTCTTTGTCAGCAGAATTTGCGGTTTTTTCCAAACCATCGTTCTGTCGACAAAGTACTTTTGCAATCTTTTTACGGTAGAAATGACTTGGTTATTTCATCATGCAATCAGGAAATTGTTACTTACACAATTTTTGGGTAAACGACCTGGTATATACCGAACGAATATTTTTAACTGATTTTTGTATTAATAAAATAAAATTTAAATTGTTTTTTAATGAATGATCTTGGTTTGACAATATTTTATTAACAAATATACTAAAAAAGATATAAACATATATAGTTTTTTTTTCTACTTTTAAGATAGTCAAAAATGTTTAAGTGCATTAAGAGAGAATTCACTTTATAAAAACAACTACTGCAGACAAAAGATATCTGTATTTTGACAAAATGTTTGCTTAAAACATTTTAGGTGACGTGATGACTTGATCGCTTAAATGACATCTTTTTTAAAGACGCTTATAAGCACTTACTCGCTAAAATATGGTTGTGAGTCACAAACTGTCAACCATAAATGTAAACAATGGAAAAAAATGCTACTGAAAAAAATATGTAAAAAAAGTTAAAAACTAGTGAAAAAAAACGGAAAATAATGTGTAGTTTGCTTGAACGGTATGGTACGACTCTACTGCAACGAATGAGTCAGCCTTAGAGACCTACAGCGGTACTTTCTAACTCGATAAACATAGAAATAGACAAGAAAAAATATAGAAAGAAAATATCTTTCTATGCGCGAATACCACTCGCTAACTTTTTCCTATGTTACTCGGCATCGTTCGGCTTTAGACATTCTTATACTACACAATCTACAAACATTAGCTTATTACTATAAAACCTAATCTATTTAACTCTTCCAAAATTATTTTGGTATGACTATTACAAACATGTTTATTCTTCGCAATTATAAGTCTAAATCTAATCATCTAAATAAAAAACTGTCATAATTCCCATAGGCCGAAGTTTTCTTGTTAATGGTTTAAGCAGTTTAGTAAAAATAAATGGAGCAATGTTAAGACCAAATGGTAAACAGCTAAACTGATATAAACAATCTAAGACCCCTGATGGTTCCTCCAATTAGGAAATGCGCCGGGGTTAGTGCATTTAAATCGTCTGGGTCCTGAGTAACTGGACACAGGGGACGCGAGTTCAGTATTCCTTCAATTTGAGTCAAGATAGTAGAAAATTCTTCGAAAGTAAGTCTTGCCTCACCAATAACCCTTTTAACATGATGTTTAACACTCTTTATTCCGGCTTCCCATAAACCACCGAAACTGGGAGAGCGAGCCGGTATAAAATGCCACCGAATTTGCTCATTGGCAGCGTTATTTGAGATACAGTTTAAATTATTATTTAAAAATTCATATAAATGTATGATTTCATTGTTTGCTCCTACATAGTTCAATCCATTATCGGAATATATGTTAGTAGGTCTACCCCGTCTGCTAATAAATCTTTTTAATGCAGAGATAAATGCTTCTGTAGTGAGACTAGATACAATTTCAATATGCACAGCTTTCGTGCTCATGCATATAAATAAGCAGATGTAAGCCTTAACAATTTTTGCCCCACGCGTAACTCTATCTTTCAAAAGAAAAGGACCACCAAAATCCGTACCAACATTTGAGAACACAGTAAAAGGACTTACACGGACCTTAGGAAGGTCTCCCATTAAATACTGATTAGAGTCCTTCGGACAGGCTCTAAAGCAGGTTATACATTTCCTGATAATACCTTTACAGGCATTTCGCCCAGAAATCAGCCAGTACCTTTCCCGAATAGAAGATAATAAAGCTTGAACGCCACAATGAAGTAAACGCTTATGTTCATGTCTCAAAATTGAATTAGTTAAAATATGACTACTGGGTAAGATAATTGGGTGTTTTTTATCATAAGATTGATCTGAATGCCTAATCCTACCACCTACTCGTAATATACCATTTTCAAAAAATGGATTAAGTGATAATATTTTACTAGACTTGTGAATTTCTTTACCTTGACTTAAATTGGGGTATTCTTGAGCAAAACTTTCAATTTGCACATTCTTGATTAAAAGAAGTAACGCTTCATTTAATTCTTGTGGCTGTAAAGGACCACAGGTTTTGGTCATTTTATCAACTTTCAAATTAGAAACAAACCGTAAAATATATGCAGTTACACGTAGCAATGTTGTAAGAGAAGAGAATTTTGAAATTAAATTAATTATTTCACTACTTGAACTTAATACAAGGCAAGAAACGCTACGTTTTTCTGGAATTACAGCCATATCAAGCACAGAAAATTTTAAACTCCATTCAGAATTGGGTTTTAAAAGCCAGTCAGGACCATGCCACCATAAATTCGAATTACTTAAAAGTTCAACAGAAATACCACGTGACAGCAGATCAGCTGGATTATCAATTGACATAACATGATTCCAATCTTGAAAATTTGTAAGACTTCGTATTTCGCTTACCCGGTTGGCTACAAATGTCTTAAATTTATTAGATTCATTTCTTATCCAAGACAAAGTTATTTGGGAATCAGTCCAATAATAGAAGTTATTAAACTTTATTTCCAACGACTCTGTAATTTTTTTAACTAAATTAACTAATAATAGCGCTCCACACAGTTCAAGTCTTGGTAAACTAAGTTGTTTTAAAGGAGCGACCCTTGATTTTGCGCATAGCAAAGTTGAACTGTAAGTCCCAAATGGTGCTAAGCATCGTATGTAGAGGCATGCCCCATAGGCCTTAATGGAGGCATCAGAAAAGCCATGTAATTCGATTTCAACATAACTTGAGATTATTGAACATCTTGGAATCTTAATTTCAGCAATTAAAGGTAAGTTTTTATCAAATTTTAGCCAGGTATTAATAATTTCAATTGGAATATCGTCATCCCAACCAACTTTAAGTTTCCAGAGATCTTGCATAAGAGGTTTAGCAATGATTATTACTGGGCCCAATAAACCTAAGGGATCGAATATTTGACAAATTACAGATAAAATTCCCCTTTTTGTTACCTTGTTTAAACCCTTAGAAGAGTTAGCCTCCAAATTCAATTTATAACATAATAGATCCTTATTAGCATCTCAAAATATGCCCAAGGTTTTATTTGCTTCATTCTCACCTATATTTAAAATATTTACATCCAAATCTTTATTAGTTTTAAATTCGGCCAAACTTTCCTTACAATTACACAGAAATTTTCTTAATTCAAACCCATAATTTTTTAATAAATCAACAATATTAGCTTGTGCAATTAACAATTCATCTTTAGACTCAAAACCTGTTAGGAGATCATCCATATAAAAATCTCTTTCAATTATTTTGGACGCAACCGGAAATTTAGCTTTGTTCTCTTCTGAGATTTGAAATAAGCACCTTACTGCAAGATATGGTGCCGAAGCAGTACCGTATGTTACGGTATTCAATTTATAAACCTTTATCTTTTCATTGCTATTTGACCTCCAAAAAATCTTTTGATATTCCCTATCATTAAAATCTACCCAAATCTGACGATACATTTTGGAGATATCACCCGTCATAACATAAGAATGAACTCTAAATCTACCTAAAATAGCAAAAACATCCTGTTGCAACGTAGGCCCTACAAACTGAGCATCGTTTAGCGACAAACCTGTAGTCGACTTTGCCGATGCGTCAAAGACGACTCTACATTTTGTGGTTAGACTGTCATTCTTTAATATAGCATGATGTGGAATATAATACCCAACATTAATATTTTTATCATCGATCTCTGACATATGGCTCATTTCAATATATTCCGTCATAAATTTGACATAATTTTTTTAAAATCTGGATTGTTCTCTAATTTATTTTCTAAAAGTTTAAATCGTCTTAGAGCCATGTCATGGGATTCCCCTAATTCACATAAATTTCTCTTAAATGGAATTTTAACAATAAACTTTCCATCATCATCTCGAGAAATTGAATTTTTAAAATATTCCTGACAGTACTTTTCAGACTCGCTAAAATTATGTTTATGCTTCACTAATTCTTCTATCTCCCAAAATTTAACCAGGTTTTTGTCTAATGATTCTTCTAAATTAACACTCAAACAATTTATTGAAACTGAAGAAAAGGTAGTATTTAAATTCCCTGCAATAATAAACCCGAACTCTGTTTCTTGCAAACTTGGTAAATTAACCCCGAGACGGAAGTGCCTGGCCTTAATTATTTTCCAAAAGAGATCAGATCCTAATAAAACTTCTATATCCCCAGAAATATTAAAATTTGGATCGGCTAGTACTATATCATCAGGTATCTTTAAAGTTTGCTTCTCAAAAGACATCCTCGGTAATTTATCTGTTATTTCAGAAATTACTAAACAATTTAAATTTTCTTTAAAGGCATTATAACAAGAATTTATATTAATATTTACTTGACCTTTAATATTAGTTAGTAGTTGCCCTACACCTTTAACTGCATGATTAATTTTTGACTGCTTTAAATTTAATTTAGTACATAAATTTTCCGTAATAAAATTACTTTGCAAACCGCTATCTAATAAGGCATGCGCTACAACGGATTTATCTTTATTTGTTAAACGTATTAATGCAGTTGACAACAGAACCTGAGAAGACTCTCCTAACGATGAAGTCTTGGCAACACCGCATTGGGTGATATTTGGATGGAGTGTAAAGTCCAGTTCAGAGATCTATTAGAATCTTTGATATGTCGCAGATGCCGCACTAACTAGTCCGTGCACCTATGTCATATTTATTGTTGCATGATATATATGTTTAAATGGCAAAATTTTATATTGTCTATCTATGAAATCATTTTAAATATACGTAAAACCCCATGTGTTATACTATTTTTTATTTTTCTTTCGAAAATGTCAATTTTTAGAAAGAAAATAATATCAAAAAATTGACCGCGGACTAAAATCCAAGCATCTTACAAAATATTTTAAACACTTCCAGCACTCACAGACTTGTCACCTCTTTTTAGCCAGTCTATTAGACAAAGATAAAACACCTGCGTTCTGGCGATTCCTACTTTAGGATGTTCAAGTGATTGTGTATCTCTCTCTATCCCACTGATTTTAAGAATTACGGGGCCGTACCCAAATAAATTTTTGGGCTGTTTTTGTATTACTTTCGACGTGTTTTTAAAGAGATCTTTAAGGATGGGTCTATCGCCTTTAAAATAGTTGTTGGATGGGTCTATCAGCTTTAATAGTTGGGAGGGGGGCCATGTGAGGTTATTATTTGATGTGTTTTGCCGGTTATGCTTTTTACACGTTTATGAAAGTAAAGAATTTAGAAATTTGCCTGTATTCGTCTAAATTTTTTGCAGTTTTTACTGTGAGGAACTGTGTTTTTTTATTTGTGTTTGTGGATTTGTTTTGGTATTATACCTAAAGACCTTAAAATGTTTCGACCCTGGAAAAATAGGCAGGACAATTTGGCAAATGAAGAGGAAAGTGTTTGTGCGGGCTTATGGAGACCGTGGGTGTACAAGAAAGACAATAACATTTGTAATAAAAACAATAAGAGTGATCTGGACAGTGATTTAGACTTACATAGTTCATTTTCTAAAATTGAGGAAGCAAAAAGAAGCAAGGGAAGTAGAAGCTACAGAGGAAATCACGCAGTTTTAAAAGAACAAATTTATCTAAATATCTATAACAATCTAAGGAATGATCCTCAGTTCATAAATGATTGTAGTGCTTTGCAAAAAATAGCGTTTTTAACAGGGGTTCCCTATAGTACAATATGCCTGTAAAAAAAAGGATTAAAGACAGAATAAAAAGGAAAGATGCAGGACAATCAAAGGGACTTGACATGGATATTGCCAAATTGCTAAGGAAAGGTGTGTATTCTAAATACAAAAACAATGAGGTTCTGACCATAGAGACACCTTATCGGCAAGGGACAAACATTTCTCAGTCTCAACCTTGCAGAGATACCTGATAAAATCTTGGATTTAAGCTTAAGATGGTTAACAAAAGAGCTGCTGTAATGGAATTGTCAGGGGGTGTATAGAATATTTGAGGAAAATTTAAAAAATTTGGAAGGAAGAAAGATCCATATATTATTTAGCCGAAACATGATATGATACATTTATGATTGATGTATGATTTCCATTCTCTGGGAAAAAAGTCCCTTTTTTGCCATAGGAAGAAAACCATATTTTTATTAATAAAACAAGTTTAAAATTTTGTTTTTTACAGCTTACTGCCCCTGTTTGTCCTTCAGTGACACAATAAAGACTGCTTCTTCCACCATTCTCTGGAAAATCTCTTTTTTGATATGGTAAGAAAAACACTGTTTTTATTAAGAAAACAAGTCTAAATTTTTATTTTTTACAGCTTACTACCCCTGTTGTCCTTCAGCGACACAATGAAGACTGCTTCTTCCTCCATTCTCTGGAAAAAAGTCCCTTTTTAGCCATAGTAAGAAAATTCTATTTTTATTAATTAAACAAGTTTAAAGTTTTGTTTTTTTCAGCTTACTGCCCCTGTTTGTCCTTCAGCGACACAATAAAGTATATATAATGTAATGCTTAAGTATCTATATGCTGATGTGCGAGATGAAGTTGGAATCCATGGCGGCAACAGAGAAACTGTTTCCTTCCTTAATGGAAGAAACTGCTAAAGAACAATGGCAAAAAAACAGAATTTACAAAATTTGTATTAACTTTTTGGGCCAGATTCAAAAGAGTGGTTAAATTTATAAAAGTATTTAGTATCCTCACTGTAGTTTTAGGATCCAGTATACTAAATGTAGTGTTTTGTACAAGATTTTTAGTTTTTAGTATAAGCATTTATTTTTGTTAATTTTTATCTAGTCTCTCGTAATATGCATAATAACTAAATACGAGGCAAACAAATTAATAAACATTACATTCAGGATGTAAAGTGTTTTTTTTTTATAAGGAAAACTTGTGTCTTAAAGGCATAAAGTATAGACAGCTAGATGATTTTTAATGTAAAAGTTTATTTTAAAAAATATACTTTCCATTTTCTGACTACATAATTACTTTTTATCAAAAGAAGTTGGTACTAAATATAGAGATGGGAGGTTTTCATGAGTATATTATTATAATAATATATCATAATATGTATTAATTAAAAAAAAACTATAATAAAGGACATTGAATATGGCAGCCACAATCCCTATTATTAATCACCACCATGTAAAAATAAATCTCAATTCCCAAAAAAAAGAAATATATAAAATTTGAAGACAAACCAAAACATTTTACACTTTCAACTATCCTGAATTTCTAACTTAGTAAAACTAAACCCAAAAATCCCGAATAATAAAGTTTTAAATACAAATAAATTTTAAGGCCGGACCTGTGCAACTTCTCACGCTTGAGTGGCTGTGACTAAGGTCAGGCGTTTAACAAAATAGTACGTGAGCGCATGTAGTCACATTTTACGAATCAAATGTATAAATTCTTTAAAAAATGCTTAAAGCATTTATTTATTTAATGAAATGATTAAATATCGCTTAGAATATTACTTTGTGACTCTTTCCACATAAAATTTTGCGATTTAAACATGCATGTCATGTGACAATACAAGCAACACCGGCACTTGGACTATTTGCGGTACATCAAAGATTCTAATAGATCTCTGAACTGAACTATAGTAGTCAGCGAGGCCAACGGCGGTTCCTGGAATTGTTGATTTTCTGCAGCTTCACCTGAATTGGGATGGGAGTTATTTTCACCATCGGTAGTGTTAAAGGACTGAGTATTAGAATTTTTAAATGTTTCTAAATGGAGTAATGAATTGTGTGGTTTTTTACACTTAAAACAATTGTATTTATTACATTTCCAGGAGGGATGAGAAGCACGTAGACAATTTAGACAGAGTTTTAACCTTTTTGCTTCTTTTATACGATCTTCAATATTTAGATTTAAAAAGGAGTGACATTTAAAAATCGAATGGTTAGCATTACAATATGAACATTTAAATTTTTTATCATTAGTAGTGTTGTTAGTTGATACATGGGTGGTGGAAGTTTGCCTCTTAAACATCTTATTACTCGTATTTGTTTTATCATATTTTACATCTGTTAAATTGCAAGACAGTTCAATTTTTTCAAGCATCTCACACTTTAATTTAAGAAAATTATTTAAATCTTCCATTGTAGGCAAATCACCCATGTATTTATAGGTTTGCCAATCACGACGTGTAACATGATCAAATTTACTACACATTATATATATAATTAATCTATCCCATGTCTCAGTTTTTTCCCCAAGACAATTCAATGCCCTTAAGTGCTTCGTTATATTGTCATATAAATTCCTAATTTCAACATATGATTCTTTTAATATTTGAGGATATTCAAATATGGCACGAATAGGGCTATGAACTATAATTTTTTTATTTTCAAACCTCTCTATTAAAAAATTCCATGCAATTGGATAATTCAAAGAAGAAATTTCAATAGATTTAATTATTTCTAACACGGAGTCACTCAACGAAGACCTTAAATAATAAAACTTTTGAATGGGACTGAGCGAGGAATTAGTATCGACTAAGGCAACAAACGTGTCTTTAAATTCAAGCCAATTACTGTACTTTCCATCAAATGGTGGCAGCCTAATTGGAGGCAATTTAATTAAAGGTTGATTATTATAAGACTTTGGCATTACATTATTATTTTGAGAGACATTACTTTGTCTTGATAAATTCGACTGAGCACCAGATACAGAACCATTTAAGTCATTATTAAATTTCTTACAAAATGCTTTCGTTTCACTAATTAATTCAAAATATTTTTTCTCAAACGAATCTCTCTGTTTTGTCGGTCTCAATATAGTCATTACAGTTTTCTGATTCTATTTGAAATTGAATATCATTAAATTCTTCCCAAACAGGTAACATTTTTTCTAAGCGCGATTCTAAATTTATTATGTTTTCATCTACATTTTCTTTATTTATTGATTCAAAAAAATGCTTAAACCTACTTAATTTGGATTTAATTAAACCTCTTTGGGCTTTTAACTTGGCAAGATTAGACATAATTCACGAAATAAGTTGACTCAAACTGAAAGATACCTACTAAAATATTAAGTCTTACTCAAACCACCGGTGCAAATATATTTCTCCGCGATTCCTCCAACTGTTTATTTGTAATTCATCATGGTAATGTGCACAGGAAAACCAACCAATCACGGGGTGCTACCTTTCACTGGCGTCTAGCCCCGGGTATGCAACTATTGATCCTGACGCTAATTTTATTGTTGACGGACGGTGGACAGTCATTTTTTTATGTTTTTACGTAGAAAATAGTTAAAATTATTTGTTTTTCTTAGTTATGCTTATTTTTAAAAATAGTTAAAAAAAAATTATTAAATAAATAGAACAAAGTTGAAAATATCTCATTTATTGATAAAAAAAAAGTTGGGCATCAAGATTTGCACTCTTTATGTCCTTGACAAGAAAATCTGCAAATAAATTAAATTTCAATGCGTTAAGTAAAAAACAATTTTTGGTAATTTTTGTTTGTTATAGCGTTTTTCGCCAATTTTAGAGAGTGTTTACACTCAAGTTTATAAAACACTTTTGTAAAGGAATTTTTTTATATCTCTAATATTGGAAAAAACCTGTATAACAAAAAATATTACAGATTTTTATTTAAAAAAATCTTACCTGCTTTATTAAAGAGGAATTAAGTGTAGTGCTGTTTCATTTGACGCTGTCTCAAGTCTCACTTTTCTATTTTTGGGCTTTTTTCGTGTTGAGAAAAATCGTTGCTTCTTGATATTTTTGTTGTGTGGTTCCTGTGGTTTTTGTTTTTAGCTCTTGGAATGCATTTGCTGTTTTTCAGGGCTCTTAACGTGTGCTTGATTGGAACTAGTGCTTTTTCTATAGCATCAAGCTCTTCATTTTCATCTGATGTAGTAAAAGAAACAACGTGTTGCAGTTCCTCCAATAAACTTGCGTTTTTTCGTTTTTTAGATTCAAAGGATGTAGTTTTTAACTTTGTGCTTGTTGACAGTTCCGGTAAATGCGCTTTTGCTTCTAATGTATGCAGTTCCTCTTCCATTGTCTCTCTTCCACTATGATTAGATTACTCTCGCCGACATCTTTATCTACTGATACAATAAAACAACGTCAAACTAAATTTATTCTTGCATTTATAGCTAAAAAACTGAGCCCCTAGTCAAAATAATAATAGGTAAATCCCAACTACCTAATCCAATAAAAACCCAATTAAAATAATACAAACATTACTTTCACCATTAATATTAAGCCACATACATTTAAAGACCATTACCTATGTTTTTTTATTTAAAATGTATACCTATTTTTTTCCTAATTGTCGTCATTTAAGGATATGAAGCATAATGCTATACAAAAAAATCATGTTTATGTCGCATAAAATATTATTAATAAATTGATGGAAAATAATCATAAAAATTACTAACCAAGTTCTTGAGGATGCTCCAGTGAGTCAGTTACACATTGAGAAGTATATCTGATCAGAAGATGAATATGTTTGCACATGTTGTATTTAACTGACGAGTCAAGACAAGAACAGCAAAACTGATGGATGCAAGTTTTACGTTCATTGCACAGTAGTTGGCATTTACAATCTCGTTGAACCTTCTGGATAACATATAATTCTGCTGTTGTTTCTGAGGCAATGTTCCATCCATTTTCACACTCGACTACTAAATCTTCCTTCAATTTTAAACTTTGTTTGTGCCTGGACCGAATTATTTGCAGCTTACTGGACAGCTTCCCCTTGTTAAGAACTATTAACCTGTCAATGCATTTGTCTCTTACAAATCGCATTATTGCGTTTTGTGCATATTTTCTAAGTGCATGTTTGTATTTAAACCCGCACCAAGTCAGTGGCAATATGCCCAACATACTACACAGCACATGTAATACTTAAAATAGTTGGCAAATTCCATTGTATCAGGATCTTCAAGTAACATAGTATATAACTTGTTAGTTAAAATATTAAAAGTTGTGACATCCCTTTCTTCTAAGACAGCTCTTAAATTCTTATAAATAAAAGCCTAAAAATTAAAGCAATGTTAATAATGTTATGATTTTTCAAGTTTGGCAAAACATACTTGCTTTTCTTTGGTGTTGATTTTTGATAAATTCTTACGCCACGCCTGGTCATCGTGCCATGAACAGTATAATCTAAAATTAATGGTACTATTAAATAGTGACACAACTCGTGACACAATTATAATAACTTTTTGGCTTACCTGAATTTTGGTGGAGACATTATTTCAATTCATGCATTGAACAAAGCTTCTGCCATATCTGACATGAAGACATTTGAGCAAAGTGCAGTACCAAGGCGAGATTTTACAAAGTGAAAACATATTTTTAACTTGTTTATCAGACCTATTTGACACAAGAAAACTGCAAGGAAATCTCTGACGAATATCATCAACAACAAGGAGAGTTATAAGTTCGAAGTCATAGTTATTCATCCCATGAGTTCCATCTATACAGATGCAATCGGTCCCATAAATTTTAAGCATTTCACATTGTGCAGCAGTCATGATAATCAAAACAAAATCCTCATTTTTTAACATTGGCCATTCTTCACTTTCAGAACCTTGGGGCTTATAAAACAGAACTGCATCTCCATTACTTTGCATATCATTGATCCAGGACTCTATGACTTGTGATGTCGTTTTTATGTCTGACTGATGAGGAGCACAAATTGAAACAGGCTTCTATGTTATATAGATCTTTCTTTGTGAGCAGATGCAGACGTTTTAGTTCTGAGTCAGTGATTGAATCTCTAATTTCGTCTAAAATATCTTCAAATGGGACTTTAGAAGAAATTTTTACTGCTAAATTCTCTCTTTCTGTTTTAGACAAATTCAAGTGGCCGATGTCATTCTGATGTCCCACATGTTTGTCCATAATGGTCACTTCACAAGTGCCATTATTAAACTTTTTTATTTTTATGCTTGCTGGGCAGAGTGCATTTACTTCCTAGTATCTTCAAGTGCCGAATATTTTTGCCTTCTGGAACATATCTTCCTGAACGATGGCATATAAAACTTGCAGCTACATGTGATTTAAAACATTTCTGATAGTTAACCACATATTTACAGTTTGTGTCATTTTCAAAGGTAAGCTTCCAAGTAATAAATTCTTCCTCACTTTGAAACGTCAATTTTTTATGTTCAATAGGAATGTTATGAAAGTCTCTATAATGTTCTATAACGGTCTTCCTATCAGCACAAAAGTCACTGCACAAAGCACACTGATTTGCATTGGTAGTGGTCGAGGTATTGGGGTGTGTAATATCGGGAGCTGAAGTGTTATTTGAGCCTCTATGTGTTCTGATGTGGAATTTTAAATTTCTTAAATGCGTAAAACGTTTTTTACACTGGTCATAAGCAAAATTATAATGTTTATTTTGTCGTATTTGCAGGGAAGCTAGATAGAGACATGCTTTCTTAGATTGCTAATGTTACTGTATTTCTTGCTGCACTGCACACTCGTATGTTGCCCCTCCATTTTTTTATTGTCTTAAATGTACTATAATTGCACAGAATAAACGATCTCAGATCGTTTATTCTATGATAATAGCAAATAAATTAACAAAAGGTGGATTTATACAGACAAATAAAAGTAAAAATAAACATAAAAGTTAAAATTTGACCAACTTGAAAGGTATTTCCAGTATTTCTTATTTTATATTATCCACTACATTTAGCTTTTAGTTTTATTTAATTTAGTTGTATAATTTCACCCAAAATTAATAAAGTTTTACAATACTAACGAAAAAACGACACTTTAAAACAACCCACAACTTGCCGAACAGTATTCTAACCTAACTAACTTATGACTAACTTCACCAAGCGCATGTCAAAAAAGAAGGATCAATAGTTGCATACCCGGGGCTAGACGCCAGTCTACCTTTCTGCCTCTCGCTCGCTCTTTAAGGCCCAGCGCCCACAGAAGTGGTATTGGCTTATGGCGTGGCAGTGGTGTGGCACCGACGTGGCAGCGGCCTGGCGTTTTGACGCCTACTAAAGTGGCACAGAAGCAGCACACAAAATGCAAATTTAGTCATTACTACAATGTCGTCTTCAGAGGACGAAGATGTTCTTGCTTTAGTGCATTTAAATAATATTCAAAGAAGACGATATTGGGTACATCCTTTATGGAAAAAGAAAAACAAAAAATATGGCAGCTTTAATGTATTTAAAGAGCTAAATCAGTATCCAGAACGGTTTCAGTCTTTTTATCGAATGTCTAAAGACTGTTTTACTCGGCTACTAAACATAATAAAACCAAAAATAACTAAAAAGAATACAAACTGGAGAAATTGTGTTAGTGCAGAAGAGCGATTATTAATAACTCTTAGGTAAGTAATTAAATAATAACTGTAGAATACACTAAAAAAACATTATAAAATTCATGAATAAATTTTATTATGAAATTTATGAATATGAACACATAAAGACAAACATAAAAACTAGTCATATGAATACCCTTGAGGCTGCTGATTCGAAAAACTAGTAGTATATTCAAAATCGGTTCCATGTAATGTTTGTAGTGTATGGTATGTTCGACTTCTATTTTCGTTTGCTGGTTGATTTGACGTTGTGATATTAACCGGAGAATAAACTTGTATATTGGAAGGGTTTGAGGAAGATTCGCTAAGCGGTGAAATCATTTGCTGAACATTCTTCTAAAATTTCTCCAGCCAAGTTCAAAATGCCAATTTTAAATTTTCTTTTTTGAAAATCAGTCATTTTTTTCATGTCCGGTAGCATACTTATCAGGCCCTATCCGGATCCTCAGTTTTTTCAGGACATTCTTGTAATTTAGTTTGTTTCTTTTGAAAATATTCAAAAGCACTTGAATTGACTTCTTGCAAAGTAGGGTATTTTATTGTTTCTTTCTTCTTTTTTGGTACGTGCACAGCTTCTGAACTACTTTTTTCCCCATATTCATTGGTGTCACTTAAAGGCGCCTCTAATTCACTGTCAGACTTGCTCGAATCAATTTCATTTGCGATACTTTCTTCTTGAATCATTTTAGTATTCCCCAATGATTTTCTTGATTTTGTGAATGGTTGTAAAAAATGTAAGTTTTCAGCTAAATAGTAGGGCTTGATTGGTTTTGCTGAGGATCTCGACGGAATTTTTTTATTTAAATATTTTGCAAAACTTCCCCGGATATTTTTCCATCTATCCTTGCAATCATTTACTAAAACAAAAAAAAAAGTTTTATATGCTGCTGGTTTATGTAAAAAAAAAGTCAAAAACATATTCTGGAAACTTTTTTTTAACAGTTTTTCCTTTGTGTCGTTTCAGATACTTTGCCACGGGCTCATCTTTCAAGTCCTTACAATGTATAATTACAGAATTTCTCGGGGACGCAAATCAGTGGAATGCTGCTTTGGTATGTTAAGTACTAAATTTGGAATATTGCAAACGCCCATCTGTATGAAAACGAAAAGGATTGATATAATAATTCTAGCAATATGTGCTTTACATAATTTTATTCGTATTTACGATGGAATTTTTTCCACACCTAAACAACCAAACAATATTCAGCACATACCTGTTCAGGATTTGCAAATACAAAGAAACACTCCACAAAATTTAAGAAATCGGCTTTGTAACTACTTTTGTAACATTTCTCCCATTCCAAACCAAGGATATTACAATTTTTAATAACTATTTTTTATTAGGTATTACAATACCATGTACCTCTACTACATTTTTTGAGTTGTAACTATAACCTTACTTATTATAATAAATTATTGGATTAAAAATTACCTGTTTCCTTAATTGTTTTCGAGATTTCATTCCAGGCAGCATCTTGTGCAGTTCTGTTGCAATAATCAGGTCGATTATAATCATATAAACATGGTTTTGATTCAACTAATTCGACAAAGCGAACATTAAATTCAAAATCGTCCCGCATTTTCATGTCAAAACTATGAAAACATTCAAAACAACGAACGAGATCGGACTGGCATGCCGCTTTCCATGCACCACTAGTGGTTACAATATGGCGTGCCATTTCTGCACCGCTACCACGCCATCTCAGTGTGCGTTGCTTAATTCATTTACATTATCTTTCTATTGCCACTCGCCAGAACCACGCCGCTGCCAGACTTCCGCCACTTCTGTGGGCGCTGGGCCTAACGTCACCGCTCACCAATTATTCTATAATCTTCTGCTTCACGTCAACTCTCGGAATTTGCTGGTGCGAATGAATGCCGTGCCTCTTGTCGTCTTAATAATTATAATATTTTTATAGAATATGTAGCTTTACTCACTTTATTTATTTAACTACATATCCTGCTCGATTGGACCAATGTTTGGGATCATTAAAAACCCCTATTTGTGGACTGTATATCACTTTATTTACTTTAAATCTTGATTATTTGCTGGACAAAACAAATGCGTGCATTTTCACCTTCGGACGACAAGAGACTGACGTATGCAATGTTGTCACGTTTAAAGCGTTTTAATTTTTACAGAAAAGAGTTGGCCATAACAGACTCAATAACAGCCCCTACTGCCGACAAACCATGAGCCAATTGTTCCTGCAAAGCCCTCATGAACCTATCATGTTCAACAACAGATTTAATTAGGCAGGGCTGCATCTCATTATTTATTTGAGGGGGGTGAAGCGCCCTACAATTCGATGGAATTTTGTATCTAACTACTAACTCATCTTTCTGATCTTTAGATAACCCCTTTTTTAAATAATTTTCCCAACGGACAACAATTTCTTCATGTAAAGCTTTCCCTACATTGTCTTCTGAATTCGGCTTTACACCCAGCGCGTTAAAACTTGGTTCAGCCTCCTCAGCATTTGCTGTTACTGCAGTATCTTGGATGACGTCAGGGTCTGTATTCCGAACAGTTACAGATTAAGGCTCGGACAGCTCTGACAAATTATGTTCACTTAATAATGGCACCTAATAACACATATGACTAAATGAAATGAAATCGTACAATTTCATTAAAAATCGCTCGATTTTATTTCTAAGAACAATGCACGTTGCCTTAAATATTTTATTTTTATTAATTTGAGTAACATTGCACAATATCTCAAGTTCTAGAGGTATCCATCACTCCAATAAACCATAATTCTTAGGAACAACGCACGTTGCCCTAGAAATTCGAATATCAACTAACATGAAAATCACACGATTTCATGTATTTAGGGAATATCGCATGATAACCCAAAGCTTTCGATAAAATGTATGCCAAAAATGATTCTATTCCGGATTGACATGGGTCTTCTTATAGTTCTTTGCTAGTGCCTAGGAAAGAAAGAAAAAAATATGCAGTTTACCTTGGTCATACACAGACTCATTAGATGATGTATCACTAGTGTCATCACTTGAAGAAATACATAATCTAAATGTTCTTGCAACCGGGCGAATTGTTTTTTTAAATTTTTTGATCTTACCATATTTATCTTTAGATTCACAAGACCGCTTAGGCATGTTTAAAATAATAAAACCCACACAAAGCACTCACTATTCGAAAAATTTTGATTATTTCATAAGTGATCGCCGACGAGCACGAAAACGGAATGAAGGCTATGCTGGGCCCTTATAGTGGCTAGATGGAGGAATGTTGGCTCTGGTATTTTAAATATAAACAAGTTCGTGCTGATGAGTAGGTTATTCGGAAATGGTTTGCAGTACCCTAGAACTTGATTCGACACGGTCCACTAGAAGTGTTGGAGAGGAACTGGGAATGAGCAATAAAACTGTTGCTCGTATCTGGAAAAAATATGGGTACAAATGTTTCAAGTATTCAAAAACTCAGGAAATATTTTCTGAAAACCAGTGGCGAAGAATGGAATTTTGTGAAACCATGATGAAAAAGGCAAATGAAAACGAATATTTTTAAAAAATATTTTGTTTTCTGATGAATCTTCTTTTCCATTACATGGCAAACACAATCCATTGTAGTTACTGGTCTCAAAGGAAAACGACCACAGCAGTTTTCAGTTTCGTACCCAGTATCCTCAGAAATTGAATGTTTTTTCAATGGGCAGGTATTTTGTGCGACAATGTTATAGGGCCATTTTTTATTGATGGCACTTTAAACGCCCAAAAGTACCTGGAGTTGCTGCAAAACCAAGTTCTTCCTGCCATTCAAATCCTACCTGATGTAGACCTGGGATCGGTTTATTTTCAGCAAGATGGCTGTTCTGCTCATAACGCGGCTAGGGTAAAAGAATTTTTAACAAATACGTTTCCTAACCACCTTATTAGTGGGACTGGCGATATTAAATGGCCTCCTAGATCTCCAGATTTGTTTCCAAATGACTTTTATCTGTGGGGTTACCTTAAGCAGACCCTTTACAAGCATGAATTTAGTAGGCCAACAAATTTAGAGGAGTTGCGAAATAAAATTGTCGAAGGTGCCAATTCCATTTTACCTGAAACTCTTTTGGAGGTGCGAAATAGCTTTTACGATAGGTTAAGTTTTTGTTTAGCGAAAGAAGGCGGTTTATATGTCTTTTATTTAAAAAATGATATGTTGTTAAGTTTGTTTATTAGAGTTTTATTTCTGATTTGTTATTATATTTTTATCAGAGTTGATATTTTATTTTTTAATAGAATAACGCTTTAATTTTCATTATGCAAAACACAGCATATTAAACATTTTAAGATTACAATTCTATGCGGGTTTTACACATTGTCATATCTGTAAAACCCGCATTAGAATAAATATTTTAAAAATGCCTGGATTTTTGCATAATATTTTGAGACATTTTGTCGCCAAACGACGCAGCTCCCACGAAAGTCAGATGTTTACTAATCCCGTCACTCGTCAGAGACAACCAAAGAGACGCGGAACTGTGCGCTAATAAAATATCCGATTATTTTCCATCTTTGTCTCTCTTCGTGAAAGGTGAACGTAGATGGCGCAGATAGTGTTTGCCGCCATAATTCAAACCTCGGCTATTAAGCATTTAATTTATTTTAATTAAAATCAGCCGTTATGTCTCAGAAGTCAGAACCTCATAATTATATTCTGAGTCAGAAGAGCTGATTTTAATTAAAACAAATAAAAAGTTATTGATATGTTTTTAAATGCTCAGAACGATGGCAGACTTTAATTAAAACAATGCAATTTAATAACATTTAAATTGGGGAACTAAATAAACTAAATATAATTCTGAAACGTTTTGTATTGTATGTTCAGTATATGGTTTAACTATAATATGTGCATGCATTTTCTTAATTATTTTCATAATTTATAATTTAAGACGGTAACAGTAGCATGCATATATAAATGCAATTAAAATATAGAAAGATTTTAATTATCACAGTACTATAATAATATTCCAAAAAATATATCCTTTGGTGTAACACTTTTAAAATAAAAAAAGTTTAATGTTTTGCTGAAGATGCTAATATCGTTAGCGATTTGGTAAAGTGGTAAAAGTGTTTTTCTACTAATTAGTAAAGAATAGATAAGTCTGTTCTATTCTATAATAATGAATATACATATACAGATGTTTCATTATTTATGATGCAGTATTTTTTTAATCAATAAAAATTAATTAAAAGAATAAAACAGAAAAATTACAGCTAAATTTAAAATAGCAGCAAATAGTCAGCACATATAGTCCGAACAAATGTTATTCTTGTAATTATTAAATTCTTTTAACTATTTATGTTAGTTTTTTAATTTTTTTTCAATGTTTTTTTTGCAAATCTCTTAATTTTTCCATTTGAACCTCCTTGGAATACCTATTTTAACTACAGCCTTAACAATTACCTTAATGAACATATTTTTGTTCCTAATACAAGTCAAAACACTAAAATCTGTATCCTACAAAAAACTACAACTACTAACTACTGTAACCAAGTTCACCTAAATCCGGTAGGTAATAAAATACGTAAAATTTAAGCACTCGTCCAAAATCTCAACTAATGATGTAAAACAAAACAAAATTAATCAGCAACAACAACTATTCAGCCATATTGAAATTCACGTGTTCATGTTGAGTAAGGACTGCACTGTTGCCGTACTTAATTATAATTTTAATAATACTAGAGATTTGGACACAAGCTGTCCCGTATTTTTGCATTCATTTAGACGGAGATGGAAGAATGTTTTTTCTTGACTGCTCTGATAATTAAATACATTTAGCATTGCCAAAGATTAGTATTGTGGCGCCACCTTAGCTCACCTTTTATAAGGGAAGAGAGAGACAACGAAATACAATATATACAGATTAAAGAGAGCAACAACAATAGAATAAAAATGTCTATATAGTTGCCCGTCTCTTTGGTTGTCTCTGATCCCGTCGTTGGGCCGGCCGGGGCGGTGCTCTGTCGCAGGCACTCGTACACGCGCGACGTTGCAAAATTTCGCCTCTATGCGGTTTCCTATAAGTAACGAACGAAAACACGATCTGTATATCTTAGTATTTTGCCGTCCAATGGAAAAACAACGTATGTGCACATTTACAAATTTCGAGAAAATGGCGTTTAAAGATTGACTTACTTAATTTCTTGTATTTTAGCTAATGTCGAAAATACCGAATTTGGTCTATTCTTTTATCAAACTAAAAAAATTCTAGTTATTTAAAATACGTCGGCTTTTTCAAACGACATATATTATGTATAATAAGTATCTACAGATACCTTATTATCATTCTTAAAAAAATTCATAATTTTTTACCCCTAGCAATGGTGTTTTTTTACCCTTCAAATGTCGAATATGCCGAATTTGGACTCTTCTTTTATCATAGTAAAATTATTATATTTTTTTAAAATACGTCGGCTTTTTTAAAAGGCATCTATAGTAAGTATATACAGACATAATCCCTTAAAAAATCATATTTTTTACCACTAGCAACGGTGTTTTTTTACCCTTCAAATGTCGAAATTCCCGAATTTGGTCTATTCTTTTATCATAGTAAAAAAATTACAGTTTTTTAAAATTGGTTGACTTTCTCAATATATCCAATAAGTTAGTAGAGATATTGAGTTGTTATCCCTAAAAAAATCCTCAAATTGCGACCATAACAACGGTGTTTTTTTTTTGCTTTTTATACGACTTATATAGAGTTTAAAATAATTTTTTTCCGATAAAATTTTTCATAATTTTTTTAATTGTGCCGACATAACAAAATGAGTAAAGAGGAATTTTTTGCATTAAGAAAATGCATCTAATGGAAGTTATAATGCATCTAAAATTTTGCATGTGTTGAATAAACTATCAATTTTCATAAGCGCCGCTTCGACATCGCGCGCGACTCGTGACCACCCGGCAACCGCGGTTACTGGTATTCCGTTGCTAACATTACTCCGATCGTATATCCCATGCTACCGCATCCGTTGAAACCGGATCGTGTATACCCGTACTAAAAGGGTTTCGTCGGTTTATCGCTCGAAGACGTGGCGTTTCAACCCTCCTACATGGTGGGAAGGATTTTTTAAACGATTTTGAAATTATTGGACTCTTGAAGCAGTCATTGCGCAAAATGTTGGGTGATCCTTGCCTTAAAAATTAATGGATTGCGTTCTACGATTGTGAATCGGTTATTAACTCTAAGGCCGTCGTCCCACCAAAGATACACGACAGCGACGCCACATCGCCGCGATGTCGCCAGCGTGTATCTTTCGTGTCGAACCCATGTTTTAAAATCATTTTGTCCCCACCAATGCTGCGCCGAAGACACATCCAAATGCGTGTCGCCTTCGTGTTGCCGGGAGACTGGACGTGTCAGTTGCGATTGCGAAGCAACATTCAAGCTGTGTGTGTTGGCGTTTTTTTTTCATTTATCGAAGTTTTGTTTTTTTTTGTTTATTATGGCACAACGAAATGCTGAACTGGATTTTAATGGATGTCTGTGCAGCTTCTTAGCAGCAACAAACATTTTTTTTTTAAATTTTTCTCAATAAAAGTATGCACCCACTATTTTCTTTTTTTTGTCTTTTTATTTTTTTTTTTTATTCCGCAAATACCAATACATTGCAACCACATCCTCGTCTTCACTCGATGACATTTTGAACTAAACTGAACAACTTAACGTAGGAAACACGAAACGCGTATCTTTGGTGGAGCAACTGCATGTCGTCTGAATGTGTCCAGGCGAAATCGTATCAGAAACGACGACGAGCGTCGCCGTCGCGTATCTTTGGTGGGACGACGGCCTAAACCTTTAACGACTCTGATGAGCTAGTGGCGTTAACTCCTAATCTGTTTTTACGGGTGACTTGCTGGACTTTAAGGCCGTCGTACCACCAAAGATACACGACAGCGACGCCACATCTCCGCGATGTCGCCAGCGTGTATCTTTCGTGTCGAACCCATGTTTTAAAATCATTTTGTCCCCACCAACGCTGCGCCGAAGACACATCCAAAAGCGTGTCGCCTTCGTGTTGCCGGGAGACTTGACGTGTCAGTTGCGAAGCAACATTCAAGCTGTGTGTTGGCGTTTTTTTTTTATTTATCGAAGTTTTGTTTTTTGTTTATTATGGCACAACAAAATGCTGAACTGGATTTTAATGGATGTCTGTGCAGCTCCTTAGCAGCAACAAACATTTATTTTTTTTTTTAATTTTTCTCAATAAAAGGATGCACACACCATTTTCTTTTTTTTGCCATTTTATTTTTTTTTTCTATTCCGCAAATACCAATACATTGCAACCACATCCTCGTCTTCACTCGATGACATTTGGAACTAAACTGAACAACTAAACGTAGGAAACACGAAACGCGTATCTTTGGTGGAGCAACTGCATGTCGTCTGAATGTGTCCAGGCGAAATCGTATCGCCTTCGCGTCGCCGTCGCGTATCTTTGGTGGGACGACGGCCTAACGCTGGCGATAAAAGTTATTTAAGTAAAAGAATTCGTAATATGCGAAAGTTGCGTAAACATTTCCGAAATGGGTATGTTGGACAGTTGCGGTCGTTTTCAAAATTAAAAGACTCTCGTGAAAGCGTTATCAATAAAATTCCCCTTATTGGAAACCCTCCGTATATGTTTACTATTTTTTTATTATTTTATTTACCTGAGAAACAGTAAACAAATTGATTAGCGGGTCGGGTGGTCGATGGTGGTGTTTCTAGGGTGAACACAATTAAGACTTCAAATGGTATTTTACAAAGACCTGCGTCTAAATTATGTCTTTTTCCTAGCTTTGATGGTACGAAACGATATTTTTCTTTTCTTTTATGGTAGGTGCAGTAACACCTACAGCCTTGTTTTCTTTTTTTTTCTTGTTGAGAGTAATTTACCTCTTTGCGGTATTATTTTTTTATTATGAGGACCAAACAAATTATCTGAAGGAGCTGATTTTTTAATCTCTTCATGCTTACTTGCAATCGCTAAAAGAGTTGGAGCTATTGGGGCACATAACTATAACATAACAGCTGTTTCTTCTTTCCAATGAACCACATAACGATAAGGAGGTACCACTACACCATTACTTTTTAAATAGAATAATTTTAGTAAGTAGAGCTACACTATAGATTTTTCCATTTCAATATTTTAATTTGTACAGCTATATAAACATGGTTTTTGCAACATCTAATATGCACTAGTATTTCAAAAACCGCCACAACTTTTTGCTGTCTATGAAATGGCAGCAAAAAATTGTCAAAAGCTATACAAATTTTGTACTTGTTATGGCCTTGTCCAGCCGCTTTACTTTATGTCCTTCGAAATAAATATACTTTATGGTCCTATGCATCCTTTCAATACTCATATTAATATTTAAACCACTATTTATCCTATAGCAATACGCCCACGATTGTACATTATTTAAATAATTATCTTTAAAATATTTGCCAAACTCTTGTATAACCGGGTCGGTCATCATTAAAAATATAAAATGTTCTAGCATGGAGTCAAATAAGCTCCCATTCGTCTCTTGAAGTAGGGTTCGCAGATATTTGTATGCCATGATCTAAAACAAATACAGATTAACGAAAAAGAAAAACATTCTTCAGTTTTTAAACGCCTATTAAGGTACTGCATGTGTTTCTATTTACTAAACATGTTTTTTATAGAAAAAAAAAGAAAAAAATATATCCTGCATCATAAACAAAATAGTTATAGAATTAAAGCGTCTCATGACTATATGTACGTCACCTGCTTTTCGTTATCTTTTATTTTCAGCAAATTTTTGCGCCAGCTTATATCCGTGTGGCAAGTACAAAATTATCTAAAAAGAAAAATTTTATAAATAAACATGTGTTATTTGGTATTTGCTTATTTAACAAACCTAAATTGTGCAGGTTTCATTACTAACTTCCATGCATTGTAATAAGCTTCAGCCATGTTTGACATAAACACTTTACAGCTTATTTGATAACCAATTCTTTGCCTTATCTAATAAAAGAAAATTTCTAAAACTATTCCATCTGATCTATTAGAAATAAGAAAACCGCATGGGAATCCCTCTCGTACGCCATCTAGAACATGCAAAGTATGCAACTTAAAATCGTATTGATTTAGTCCATGGGTTCCATCTATTTCTTAAGTACTTCTTGACCTGGGTTCAGAACTATTAAGACGAAATCATCTTTTTTCAGGTCCTTACGATCTATTGAATCCACCTCTTGACTGTGGATTCTAAATTAAAGCTTCTTTCAATATTATATAGGTCTCTTCTAGAACCGGAAAATTGGTTACTTAGTTGTTAATTTACTTTAATTATATTCTCACCTACATAATAATATATTGAACAAAACATATATAAATTATGTAGTGATGCCATGAAACTTGTTTTTTAAAAAAAGTTTAGTCAAATAGAAAAGCTCTAATTTAGTACGGAGTTAATTCAGATTTTAATAAGACTGAACAAAACTGATTTTAAAACAATTAATATAAATAGATTAAATCGGGTAAAATACTGAAACGTTAAATATAAAATAATTATGTGGTAATATTATATATTATTTGGATTTATGAGGAATATGACATATAACTCCTCCCCTCTTAGAATGAAGCACCCTCTGGAAGGTTTACTCTCGAGCATCTTGGTTCGAGAGGAACATCCTGAAAGAAAGGATCTTTGTCACTGTCTTTGGACCAGTTTCTGTACACCTTTCTTTTCTTCATGAGAAAAAGCAATACTGCCACTAGTAGGCCAATATACAGGGTGATTATCCATAGGCTTGGGATGTAATATTTTCTTGAATTTGAGGTTCCTTCCACTGGGATTATTGGATTAAGCATTGGCGTATCCAGGTGCAAGTTTTCTAGTTGAATGTGGAACTTCGGGATGTTTTCTGGTTTGAACTTTAAGTACGGGGCGTCGAGGACTAGAGGGCTACCGTACCTTTTTTCTTGAGATTGACATTGGGGTGGGTTTTGATGGGGTGAGTTTTTATTTTGGTTCGACCTAAACACATTTACAGTTTGGTCTGGATTTATATTAGTTTGATTTTGAAAATTGCAATTTGGAAAATTGCGATTTTGACCAAAATTTATTTGATTTGTTAAATTTTGGGTAGAACTATTTAGACCAGCAATTTTTGATTATAAAAATTTGGACGGTTATGATTATAATTTGTTAGCGGCATTGACAAATTTCTTGGCATATTTGGATGTTTAGCTCTATTATTGATGGGTCTATTTATTATTTTTGAGATTTTTGTTGAGCTGACTATTTTGGAAAATCATTGACTAATATGCTCAAGTATTTAGATATGGAGGATTTTTAGTTCGCATAAGCACACCTATGGGTTGTTAAAAAGCTAAATTACGGCAATACTGAGACAACACCAGAGATTCGTTTGCTATATAGTGTGTCTAAATATAAGAGATTTGTAAATCTAATAAATGTCGGATTCTATTATAAGTATTATAAAACTTAAATGGTGTCTCATTATTATCCTTATTATCTCATATCAGTCATTTCAATATTTAAAGTATAATCATCGCGATTATCAGCATAAGCATTAAGTAAAGCGTTTTTAAGTTCCTGCCAATTTGTTATTGAACAAGAGGAGATATTAATTGCGGCTTCGCCTTTTATTTTAGATATTATACTAGACATCAGATATTCATTTTGAAAGTCATTTATATTTATTGCTTTGTAAAACTTATTCACGAGTTTTTCTGAAATACTTAAAAATCTAGGAAGAAGTTCGGTTTCGCCTTAAAACTCGGGAACCATATTTAAATATTCCTGTTTTAAAATAGGAACATTGTGAGCTGAAGCTCCATAGCTAATACCTTCGTTAGGGATGTTTAATTCAATTTCTTCAGTTAATTTAAAATAATATCTTAAATTCTTACGATGTCCCTTCGTTTTAGATTTTAAAGGAAATCTTGAGGGATACAAATTTTTAAATTTTAAAGAAATTGGTGAGCCTGAATTAAAATCCTCTATATCCGGTGGATATACTTTCATATAAGCTATCACTATCAAGATTCAATTCTCTAAATGGCATATCGACGGCTATATTCCAAATGTAGCTATCTACAAAACCTTCATTTTTCAGGAAATGAAATTTAAAGTTTGAGAGGCTCCAACAAATCAGGTTTCGAGAATTTAATAATAAATATTTACCAGTATTTTCGTTTAGATGTTAGCAAGTAGATTCTAAGAAATATCCTTCATTATTTCACTACACTATTTTTTTGGACCTAAATTTAAATAAAAAAAGTCAGATATAAGATTATAGCCATATTTGGCACTAACATTTTATTCAAAATATCTGGTTTCACAAAGTAGCCGCTTAACAGGTAATCTAGAATTTAACAATCTATTATAGATTATTACTAAAAAAGTCGATATCTTCTTCGTCGGTCACATCCGGCAAAACAGTTTCGTCCTCAACACCATCAGCAGCAGTAAGACTTCGGAAAAACAGTTCCGACCCTTCCGAAATTAAGGTTCACCTCTCAATAAACCGTTAAAATGAACCGTATTTTATTCCTAAATACGTTAGAGAGTCTTAAAAACCGACGCCAATTATATAGTGATGCCACGAAACTTGTTTTTTAAAAAAACTTTATTCAAATAGAAAACGTCTAATCTAGTACCGAGTTAATTCAGAACGGATTTTTAAAACAATTAATATAAAAAGGTTAAGCCTGGTAAAATAGTGAAACGTTAAATATAAAATAATCATGTGGTAATATAATATGATTACTATTTGGATTTATAAGGAATATGATATATAACTTACATAAAAAAATAAATAAAATAGTTAAACACACTCTTTATACAAAATAATTACACCTACTAAGAAATAAAATACTAATTTTTACCTTGTACAGTATCCCGTACTTGATCCAGAATCTCCGTGAAGGAAATTTTTTGTGCCATTTGGTTGGCCAATATTCTACGCTTCTCTGAAGTCAATGACTGGTGCCCCAGATCATGTTGATAGCCTACATGCCGTTTACCTAAACTGACCCGGTATGTATTGTTTTTATTTCAACTTTTATGCAAGCTGGGCAAAAACTATTAATTTTCTTAGATTTACTAAATCTAATAAATTAAGTATTAACCTACCTGGGTGAATTTTTTGCGTGTTTCCTTAAATTGTAAATGGTACTAAACGTTTTTTATCTCACTCAGAGCACTTCATAATAACAACAAAAAAAACTATTAACAATTCAAAACATCGATCGGTATCAGAACAATAACAAAATTCCCGCCGAATATCACCTGTTACAGCTGACAGCACTGCAGCCTACACCCCACCTGGTATTCGGATTTATCGTACCTCAACCTTCAAACTGGGAATCGTTCTCGCATACTGTCCTTAACCGCTCTTAAGAAACAGTCGCTGAAATAAATTTGGCTATTATTATTAGTGGTTATAGGTATATTTTATAACAATTAAAACCTGTGAGCGTCATTTAAATAATTTTATAATTTTTAATACGTCAAATAAATTCAAAATAGTCTAAAAATAATCAAAATAAAACACAAAAATTGAATAAACACCTTGTAAAACAACTGGGCGCTTGGTCGACTCCAAAGTAGAGATGGTGATGTGCAGACCTGAAATAATAAAAGTAACCTTATTCTCGTAAAAGCACACTTATTCCCGTAAAATTAATTAAAATAAAACTCATTAATATGAAAAATATGAATTAATATGTTTCAAACTTGCTCAGTGATTTTACTTTTAGGATAACCATTTAATTCATGTTCACCAACATTTAACCACTTTACTTAAATATCCCGAAATTTATTATTCACCCATTTATTACTTTTATCCGATTGTTAAATCAGTCCCAGTAACGACAACGTACTGATATTGAATGATATACAATCGTTCAATATGCTAAAACGTGAGCAACACATTACTCACAAACCGTAGCCAAAATACTACCAAAATCATTATCATAAAACATGAGATTGAGACAGCTATCTCCGATCTAGACCACTTGACGATAACACACTTTGTACTGAGGGGTGCAATGGACACCAAAACGCGAGGGTCCTCTCCAGATACAAAGCCTTGTTGGAAACAATGAGCTGTGCAATGGTCCCAGACCAGCTCAGTGTCTTAACAAGAAATAATAAACAATCGTCACAACAACACAAGCAAGACAAGCAACAATCGGTCATTAAAATATTTCATTAATCACATTTTTAATTAAAAAGGTAAAATATGGTAATAAAGTATGGGGAGGACTGCGTACAGGCTATACGTCTTCGGCGAACTACGTGCTGGCGAGACCGGTCACGCAAAAATTTGGTCACGGGCCATACAGGAATGTCCTCTCCTTCTGATGGGCAGTGACTGCAGTGACTGTGGACTGCGAAGGATTCGTGATGCACATTGCAGGCAGAGAGGAGTGGCAGCATTCCAACAGACCTGCATTGCTAAATAGGGGGACCATCTGGTACACAGATGGCTCCAGAATGAATAACAGAGCTGGATCAGGGCTTTGTGGTGGGATCTCACATACCAGTAGGGCAAACTCGCTGGGGGAGCACGCCACTGTCTTCCAGGCCGAAGTATTCGCTGTATTAAAATGCGGACAGAAAATCCTCAGCTGCGGACACCGCAATACAGTCGTATCAATATGCTCGGACAGCAGAGCTGCCATTAAGGCTATCATGGCCGTAAAGGTAAGCTCCAAGCTTGTACTAGAGTGCATAAAAGTCCTTGAAAAAACTGGTACAGGTTCGCTGCAGGGTCCCGCTCGTCTGGATACCTGGCCACGCAGGCCAAGCAGGTAATGAGGAAGCGGACTCTCTTGCTAGACTGGGATCCGCGAATGTGCCGATGGGGTCGGAACCCATAGTTGGTATCGCCAAATGCGTTGCGGTCGCGTCAATGAAGGATTTGCTGGACAAGTGGACCCACCGAAGATGGACTGAGTCCCCTGGTATGAGACAGGCCAAAGCGCACATAGGTGGGCCCTCTGCCTGTCTCACCAAAAATCTACTACGCCTAAAAAGACGCGAAATTCGGCTAGTGACAGGTCTTTTAACCGGTCGCTGGCACTTAAGAAGCCATCTCGATACTAACGGTATTGCGGACAACCCGGAATGCCGATGGTGCTGTGAGGAGGATGAAACCGTTGACCATGTAGTCGGGGAGTGCCCACTCACGCGCGCCAGGTTCAAATACTTGGGTAACACTTTCAATGTACCGAGTGACTTTAAGACCGTTGGGCTCTGGTAACCCCCGGTGGGGCATGACGGATCCATCAGGAGACCTATATGTACAACTGCCTTGGCAGCCCACTGTTTCGACAATTCATTCAAGGTAAAATATCGTGTAATCAATAAGATAGAAATAAACATACTCTGTGAAAACACTCACCCTTTCTTGTAGTAAAACACTACACCAAACCAAGACAGCTTATTTCACGTCGCAACACCCTTTATGGTTTTTACTAAATAACTTCACTCTTTAGTGACCAAAACTCAAATGAATTTTATAAACCAAATATTTATCTCAGACTCTTTTATCGAAACCCATAAAAATAATTCCCGAGGAAACGCTAAGTGTAAACCGTATTTGGTTACTTACGGTACCGCTGAGCTAGCTTAAGTTTTGTAAATATCCTGGGCCTCTTTTCCGTCAGACCAATAAATTTCATCTTAATGACTAAGAAAAATATTTCAAAACAGAATCTTACAATTTGTGTTTGCATTAGAGCTAGAGTTCTGGCCTTTGCCTCTTAACTTTTTTGTCTGACTAGAAAATGAAGCCGATTTCTCTATTTATTGCGGACATTTTTTTTAATCTTGATTATCTGGATCTTTCTAAACATGGTAAGTAGTTTATTATGTGGGTTGATAGGAAGGTACTATAAAATTTTTCAAATCAGATCAGTGGAAAGAAAACACGAATTTTTCCATAACAAGTATTAAAAAAAAGTCTCAAGTATTTATGAAAATCCAGTAAAATTTTGAATACAGAGAAATCGATGGATGAGTATAATGAATACCAGATGTTTAATTTTTTTCGAATGAGAAAAAATCCCTATATAAACTTGTGGAAGCTGTTGAAAGGATAGATGAAACAAAAAGTATGCAGGGGACATGTTCCAATAGTAGGATATGTACTAATGTTCATATGGTATATGGCCACACAAGACACTTAAAGTATGCCCAAAAACAGTTATGGTGACCATTAACAAGGTTTTATATTTTGTAGTTCTTTTAAAACGTCAGAACATTCGACTTCCCAATACTATTAATGAATTACAAGAAATAGCATCCTCAAGCTACTATTATCCAGGTAAGGATATCTTGTCATTGACTTTTCTAGGAGCTATCCATTATTTTTTAAAAGATATAATATGAAAATGTATTAAATATTTTTTTGGTGTGATAGATGGCACACATATATTTATAAAAAGTGAAAGTCAACATCAAGAAAGCTATATAGATAGATATAGGAGACATTCCATAAATGTTATGGCTATATGTGATTCAAAATATCTCCTTACCTATATTTTTGTCGGTTTTCCTGGATCATCACATGACTCTAGGGTAGGTAAGTAGAAACTATAATATACCTACATATTACATTATTATTCTGTATCTTGTAAAAAAAAACTAAATTAAAAATAAATATTAATTAACAAAAATTATGATGGTTGCTAGACATAATAATATGTAAAGTTATAAGATTTTAAAAGCCCTACCTCATTTTTTAAATATTTGGGAGTTATTTACATATAATTTTTTGTTTTCAGGTATTTCAAAATTCATCACTTTTTCGAAATATTAGTAGATATGATCCTAACTAATATGTTTAAATTCATCCTAACATATACTTTAATAATCTAAATTTTCACCATATTGGATAGTGCATTTGCCTTATATACCTGGCTCATGACTCCATTTAAGGGTGATAGTCTTACAAGAATAAAAAACACCATAATTTTTGTTTAAGTCAGGATAGAGTTAAAGTGGAACACACTTTTGGAATAGGACGTTGGAGAAGAATTCAATATATATATTTATATATATTGAATTCTGAAAGAATTATGTATTCATAAGCTATTGAAATTACAACTGCTGCCTGCATTTTACATAATTTTTATTTTTTAAATGAAGATGAGTGGGATGAACCATTTAATGATGGAAGCAATTTGCAGCTTGGGGAATAAGGAAGAGTAGATTTAGTCGCAGCAGCAAAAAGGAACAATATTGCTAATATACTGTATAATAATAGGCAGTTTAGATTTTAAGATTATTTTGATATGCTTTTTTATTCACTATTTTATTACAAAACATATGTGTTCTATTTTGTTTAGAATAACCAGCTTGCCCCTAATAATTCAATGTTAAACAACTTTTATGTACTTGCAAAAATATATATTTATTTCTTTAATACTTGTGTTTACTTATATTTTTAAAAATATACAAATCCTTTACTTAGATTAGATTAGATTAGATTAAAATAAGGGTGAAGTTTCACTGCGACCTAAAAGATCTATTGTGTGCCCCTTTCTAATTACTGCTTGATGTTATTCTCAAGTCAAATTACTTCGTACAATCCTATGGCTTTAATAAAGGCTAGTAGTTGTGACGGTTCCAGTAATGAGATATTTCCTTCTGGAATTTCATAATTACCGAGGTGCATGGCACGACTTTCGGCAACTGTTTCGCATGTAGTTACTAGGTGTTCTGGGGTCTCTTCCTCTTCCCCACAGAATCTGCATTCACCTGTCTGTTCTAGTTTTAGTTTCCTGCGGTGTTCTCGAAGGTGACAGTGCCCTGTTAGGAATCCTGTTACAATCCGTAGTTTAGTTTTAGTTAAACTTACTAGAGCTTTAGATTTTTTTGGGTCGAGGGTTCCAAGGAACATCTTGGAGTGTCTCAACCCTGGATGATCATCCCAGAGGCTTTCTCTGAGTTGATCCTTCATTTTTGTAAGCTCATATAGGTAAGTATTCTTTCCTATGCCGCAGAAAGGTTCCGGTCCTACAAATTGAGAACCAGATCCCTTTTTTGCCAGAATATTGGCTTCTTCGTTACCTTACACGCCTGTATATTTAGGTACCCACAATATTGTGACTTTATTTCTCTTTCCTACCTCATTAAGTTTGCCCAAACAGTCTCTTACCATTTTAGAACTGATGACATGTGAACTCAGTGCTGCTATGGCTGCTTGACTGTCGGTGAAGATTGCGATGTCCTGCTTGAGGTAGTCTTTGTTCAGGATTAATTGAGCGCATCTTTCTATAGCGTGTATTTCCGCTTGAAAGACACTGGTGTATTTTTCCAGTGGCTCTGAGTATTTGGTGCCAGGCCCAAATACTCCAGCTCCTATTCCTTTTTCGGTTTTAGAACCATCTGTGTACCATTTGATAGTATTCTGTTTAAGTGAGCGGGCGACAGATCCATTTTCCCAGTCACTTTTGCTGTCAATTTTTGTACTGAAATTCCTAACAAAGTGATATTCCCGAGTTATATCGTCCTTGGGAAGATCGAACAGGGGAATGGATCTTGTTTGAGATACCCAGGCTCTCTGATCAATGTCCCTACTGTTCGTTCTATCCCTTGCTAATCTGAACATGGCCCTTTTAGCAGCTCCCTCTACTGCCAGGTGAAGAGGTGCCAGGTCAACTATGACCTCCAGTGCTGCTGTGGGGCATGTTTTCATAGCTCCTGTGATGCATACGCATGCAAGTCTTTGAACCTTGTCAAGTTTACGCCTTACTGTACTTAACTTTGTAGTGTCATGCCACACCACTGCCCCATATGTGATTATGGGTTTAACCATCATGGTGTACATCCATCGCAGTATTTTTGGGGAGCATCCCCAGTTTTTACCCGCTAGGTTCCTACAGATCATAATGGCTTTGGTGGCCTTGTTTACTGTGAATTCTAGATGCTTGTTCCAACTAAGCTTACTATCCAGTGTCACTCCTAGATATTTTACTTCATCCGATGTATGTACAACTTGTCCGCCCAGGTGGATGTCCCTGGTGGGTTGCATTTTCCTTTTACGAGTGAATGGTACGATAGTAGTTTTCGCTGAATTTATGCTCAGCCCCACTGATGTGCACCATTCTTCCGTGATGCTTAGGCTTCTTTGTATGAGGTCGTATAAGGTGCCCTTATACCTGCCTTTGACTATAATAACGATATCATCAGCATATCCTATGCAGGTGAAACCGAGATTTGTCAATATCTCAAGTAGTTCATCGACTACTAGACTCCATAGTAAGGGTGAAGTTACCCCTCCTTGAGGCGTGCCACGAGTAGTTTTGATGCCTGTGGTCTGTTCGCCCACAGTAGTCTCAGCCGTACGCGTGGCAAGCATTTGACAAATCCATCGGAATATGGTTTTGTTCAAATTTCTTTTTTCCAGGGCATTTTTTACCGCTACATGTGACGTGTTATCAAATGCCCCAGATATATCTAGAAAGGCGCAGATGGCTGTTTCTTTCTCATTCAGGCTTTTCTGGATGATTTGTGTCAGTTGATATAGTGCGGTTTCTGTGGATCTGCCCGCTCTATAAGCATGTTGACACTGATGTAGAGGTGCTCTCTCCAGAATGTCATTCCTGATATGGTTGTCTACAATTTTTTCTATTGTTTTCAGAATGAAAGACGTAAGGCTGATAGGTCTAAAAGATTTGGGGTCAGTCCCATCTTTTTTTCCTATTTTCGGTATGAAGGTGACTTTTGCCCTTCGCCAGCTACTGGGAATGTATCCCGACGCTAAGCTCGTCCTTGCTATTCTACTCAGGTGAGGAAGGACTTTCTCTTGTCCGTTTTGTAGGAGAGCAGGAAAAATTCCATCCACTCCCGGTGACTTGTACGGTTGAAAGGTGTTTATTGCCCATTTCAACCTTTCTGTCGTAAAGACGGTCCTTGCAACTTCCCAGTCCTCTTTTTTAGGATTGGTGTACTTTATTGGGACCGTTTCTATAGGTTCGCACCCTGGAAAGTATGTTTGAAGTAATAGGATGGCTTGCTCCTCTTCTCCCTTCGTGTAGGTGCCATCTGGCTTTTTGAGGGCCATTATTGGGTATGTGCCTCCCTTAGCCATTGCTTTGTGCAGTCTAGCCGCAGTCGGAGTGTTAGCGATTTCCGCACAGAAAGTTCTGAAGTGCTGTCTTTTGGTTTTTCTTATCTCTTTGTTATAAAGAGTAAGCACTTTGGCATATACCTGCCAGTTACCGTCTCTTTTCGCTGTATTGAAAAGATGACGCACTTTTGACCTTAGTTTTGACAGGTGTGTATTCCACCACGGGACGTCTTTAACGGGTCTCTCACTGGTCACTGGGCAACTTGAGTCGAACGCCTCATTTATTGCACGTATGACAGCTTGTGAGTCCTGCTCTAAGTCTAGATGGTGCGGTTTCCCATTTAAGCTTAGATAATTTAAGTTGTTTTCCAGATTGGTGTTGTATAATTCCCAGTCTGTTTTTCCTGGGACCCTCCTTTCGGGTCGATTGTATTTAATGCTGTCCAGCTTGAATTCGATAATCCTGTGGTCGGACAGTGATGGTTCAGCTGATACTCTCCAGTCCTTGATGTGGTCTCTGAGACTGGAGCTGACTAAAGTAATATCTAATACTTCCGATCTTGATTTAGTTACGAATGTTGGTGTAGTTCCCACATTCAGAACCTCGAGATCGGTTGTCGTTAGATATTCAAGCAGACACTCACCTCTAAAGTTAATATCTGTGCTTCCCCATGTGATATGGTGAGCATTTGCGTCGCAGCCTAGAAGGAGTGGTAGACGCAATCTGCTACAGTATTGAATCAGCTCTTGCACTTCTGCTGGTGGTGTCATAGGCCCATCTCCAGCAAAATATGCTGACGCAATTACTATGGTCCTGTTGGTGTCCCCAATGTCGAGATTTACGACAATAGGTGTTAGGTCCCGTGTCATGCGTTCTGAAATACATATGTAATTGATGTTATTTCTTATGAGAATGCAGGCTCTGGATGATTCCTGCCTGGTATCATATATTACTTTTGACGTTTTGCTTGACAGACCCTTGATCTGCCCCCGATTGATCCAGGGTTCTTGGATCAAGACTAGTCCCAGATCTTGCTTGACAAACATCCGTGCAATCACATCGGAGGATGCTCGTTTGTGTTGCAGGTTTATTTGTGCTAATTTGCTGAATTTAAAGGCTTCTGGTTTGGCAGAGTGAAGTCCTCTTATGATTTGTCAGGGCCATCCGGTCCGTCCCCCTGATGGTCTACATTAGGTCCCAGAGGCCTATCTTCTTCTTCGCTGCTGATGACATTCTCCTCAGCGGAAGTGGTCGGGTTGACATTGAGATCGAGGTCCATGCCCTCGGTCTCTTGTGTTTCAGTCGCCGTAGAGGTGTTCTCATTGGCGACTGGCTCGGAGGAGGTAGAGGCTGAAGTGGATGGATCAAGCTCCATCTTTTTGTCCTTTGCCTTCTCCTGCTTTCTGAGGCCAGATACGGGGATTTGCCCAAACCTGTAGTGGATAGTGTATCCCTTTGCCTGGATGCTATCCGCAGATTTGGTGTCGATCCCAACAGAAAGCACTTGACCGTGGCCATTTCCCCCTATCCGCCACCTGGGGACGCGCCGGGCCGGTACTTCACCCCATACCGGCCTTTACTTACTCCTACACTCTAAAAAAAAGGAACAAGCATTGCTTAGGATAAAAGTAGCAAAATCACAATAATTTACAACAGTAATAACAAAGATGCTGGTTTAAAAATAAGAAATGGATATTTGCTACATAATAAACTTCATTATATCACTAAATAAATCACTTCTAAAAACAAATGACTAACACAAATAGAAACTAGTAAGTCTTAAAAGTAAAAGTAAAAAAAAACACCTGCATTTAGCGAACAACGCAAGCCTATATAATAAAAGATATAAATTATAAAGTACCTCAAAATATTTTTGGAAAATAACTTTTAGTTCCAGCCAGTTCTTGTTAGAGCATATAATCGATAAAACAAGTCTCCATCATGAGCCCAAGGTCTGAATGTAAAGAAAGTAAGTTTATTCATGCCTACAAAAAATTAAGAATTCTAAAGCTTAGCTTATAAATTTAGGTCTTTGGGTGACTTATTCACAGACTATTTAAATTTTTGTTGATTTTACCTATTATAAAAACTGTTACATTATTTCCAAAGTTGGCAATACCAAAGCCATTTTCCATAGATTCTTTGGGTTTCTTACTTTTCACCGTCTAGTCTGAGTCACAGCTATTAGATCTCTTTCTTTTACCTTTTAGAGATTTTACCAATAAATCAATTAGCCTATCTCTCTGCTGTTCTGGACTCACTGGATTCATCTTATGTTGTTACCTTAGATACAAAAAAACAAGAGATATGAAACAATTTTTAAATCAATGCCATTTACAGTCGAACAATTACAAAAATAGGTGTTTACCCAGTCCGTGATCAATATAATAATTTTTGAAAGTTACAAGAATTTCAGTTACACCTAACTATACAGATTTCCAAGCTATTTTGCAACCTGACATTTAATAAATCATAATTTAAAGTTAAGTTGAAAAATGACAAATTGATGTAGGGGAAAGAAACTGTAAATTCAGGTATATTGGGAATAAGTGTTTACCTAATATTTCATTCATCTCCTCAAAAAAGGGTGGTATCCATCTTTTCAGATCTAGTGATTTTTTGGTTATTTACAAATTTGGAGTATGCTTTTTGAAGGTTTGTGAATTTTTGACGACATTTCTCTGCTGGGGAGTCTCCTAGGTTAAACACTTGTTCTTCAATGGCCTTAGCTATATCAGACCATAGTTTTCCTGTTCATTTTGTCAACAAATTGTGTTGATGTGATATATGTAAGCAACAAATGGAAAATAGCATTACGTTGCAAATAGAAATCACCATCATAAAACCTATGTATTGCGCCGGTTAAGAAACGCGCAATTCTCAGATAAATGTCATCAATTTATTCATTACTCTCGACTGTAACGTTGAACCTAATAAATCATGTCAGTTAAGTAAATCTAAATAGTTTCATTACTTGCGGAAGCCATCCAACCGTGTAATGCTTACAAGTATCTTGTAAAAGGACATTACAAAGTGGCGACGAGGATATTTTTCGGACCAGGCAAGGGAAAAGCAAGAAAATGCCGTTGGAAACCACATTCATCGGACATCTACGCGAGTTCTCACTGAAGAACTCAGATTGGACCATTTTCAAGGCAAGGTTGGAGAATTATTTTACTGCTAACGGAGTGACGGGTGACACTCACGCTGAAAGGAGACGAGCCATTTTTCTGAACATGCTTGACGAAGATGCGTACCAGCTGGTTTTTGATTTGGTGAGCCCCACAAGGCCAGAGGAGAAATGTACGCACAGCTAGTTAAGGTATTCGACACTCATTTCAAGCCCCAACAAAGTCCTTTTGCAGCGAAGTACAAGTTCTATAGTTCACGGAAGCAACCGACAGAATCTGCCGGCGAGTGGGCAGCGAGGCCTGGCGGTCGGTTGCGAATTTGGCGACGCGCTGAAAATGTGCCTGCGAGATCGTTTCATTTTTGGATTTGACAAAGGGCCAGTACAAGACCGCATGATGAAAGAAGACGTCGATAAAGACTTTGAAAAAGTGGTGTCCATCGCAGCCAACAAGATGGCCGCTCGAGAAATCCATGAGGTGATGGTGAAGGCCGAGCCAATACATCACATCCGAGGGGGCCAACAAGGGGCGCAGGTATGGCTGGAAGGAACCAGCGCACCACAGCGGCCAGACAGCACGGCAACACCGCGAAGGCCAAGCAAGCAGCAGTGCGCATGACGATGTGCCATGGAGAACTGGACAACCAGGAAGCCAACATGGCGGCCATGGCGAATATGTCAACAACAGCTGTGATGTCTGCGGGAAAAGGAATCACACCAAAGATAAGTGCATTTTTAAATCCTATTCTTGTAATATTTGTAAAAAGGTTGGTCATTTAGCAAATATGTGCAAAAATAAAAATAATTTGCAGGGTAAAAGGTACAACAGACATAATTTTTTAACAGATTTTTCCAATAATTGCGCTATCAGTGAAAACGTAAACAAGCTATCAAATACACCAGATGATGATTTTAGCCTCTTTAACATTTCAAACCGAAATATTTTTGAAAATTCTGAGCAACATTCTGATAGAATGGAGAATTTGTTTACGTTTAGAGTTTTAGTTGAGAATATTTATTTAAGTTGTCAGATTGACACAGGTAGTAGTGTGTCTTGTATATCCAAACAAGTCTACAGTAAATATTTCTCACGGTTTACCTTGCAGACAACGAATAAATGTTTTCTTTTTTATAATGGTATACAAGTACAACCTTTAGGAGTGATAACTTTAAAAATATGTTACAATAACAAAGAAAATTTTCTAAAGTTTTATATTATGGAAAATGGAGGACCACCTTTGTTGGGTAGGGACTTTCTTTATTTATATAATCTAAGTTTATCAAGTTTAAATAATATTAAAAATACTGAAACCCATGTTGATATTTTAGCAAAAAAATTTAAAGAAGTTTTTTCAGGTGGTTTAGGATTTTTTAAAAAAGGTTTAGTAAAAATTCATTTAAAAAAGGATATTGCACCAAAATTTTTTGAAGCACGACCCATACCCTTTGCTATTAAAAAACTGGTTGAGGATGAACTACAGCGTCTTTTGTCTTTAGGTATGATATCACCCGTTGATTACAGTCGCTGGGCGACTCCGATTGTGCCGGTATTTAAGAAAAATGGGCAACTGCGTATCTGCGGGGACTTCAAAGTAACCATAAACCCGGGAATAGAAATCGATAAGCATTACATGCCAAGAATAGAAGAACTGTTCGCTAAGCTACAAGGAGGCAGGGAGTTTACAAAGCTGGATTTGTCGCAAGCATTTTAGCAAATGATCAGGATTAGATGAAGCAAGTAAGAAATTATTGACAGTAGCCACTCATTTAGGGTTGTTTAAATTTAATAGATTAACTTTTGGAGTTGCTTGCGGTCCTGCTAAATTTCAAAAAATTATGGACGCATTATTTATGGGAGTTGAGGGTTGTGCGGTATTCCAAGATGATATTTTGGTAACAGGGAAAGATAGAAAAGATTATATGCAAAATTTAGAAAAGGTCTTATCAATTTTACAAGGGGCAGGTTTCAAATTAAATTTTGATAAATGTGTTTTTTTTTTTAAGTGTCGATTATTTGGGGTTTGTTATTGACAGTGAAGGACTGCACACCTCAAAAGATAAAACCATTGCCATAGAAACAGCTTCCAGGCCAACAAATGTTAAGGAATTACAAACCTTTCTTGGTTGCATTAATTTTTACGGTAGATTTGTTAAAAATATGTCGAACATTTTAAATCCGTTATATAAATTATTACAAAAAAATGAAGCATGGGCATGGAACGATGATAGTGAAAATTCTTTAAAAAAAATCAAGGTAATTTTAACTTCTCCTCCAGTTTTAGTATACTCTAATCCTGATTTAGAACTAAGATTAACCGTAGATGCTTCTCAAGACGGTGTAGGAGCTGTTTTAAGCCACAGATTTCAAAATGGTGAAGATGAGCCTATAGCATTTGCATCAAGAACTTTAAATAAAGCTGAACGTAGTTATTCACAGATTGAAAAAGAAGGTCTAGCAATCATTTTTGGAGTTTTAAAATTTTCGCAGTATCTCTATAATAAAAAAATTACTCTTGTTACTGATATGAGACCTCTTGTAACCATTTTTAATCCTAATAAAGAAATTCCACAGTTTTCTGCAAATCGTTTAAGAAGATGGGCTATAATTTTATCTGGCTATAAATATGAAATAGAATATGTTGTTAGTAATAAAAATTCAGCAGATTGGTTGTCTAGGTTACCTTTAAAAAATTCAAATGATTATTTTTCTGATGATGAAATTGATTTTGAATACTGCAATTTTTTTGATTCTAGCCAGATTATTAAATTGTGTTTTGAAGCTCTCAAAGAGGCTACTATAAGTGATAGTTTACTGACCAAAATTAAAAAAATTATTTTAAAGGGATGGCCCAAAAAAGTTAATGATAAAAATTTAAAACAATTTTTTGCTAAAAGATATGAATTTTGTATTAAAGATGAATGTATTTTTTGGAATCACAGAATAGTTATTCCTACAGTTTTAAGAAGTTCCATTTTAGATCAATTACATAGCACACATATGGGTATTATAAAAATGAAATCTTTGGCTAGAAGTTACTTATGGTTTCCAGATTTAGATAAAAATAGTGAAGAAATTACAAAAAATTGTAAAGCTTGTTTGTTATATTCAAATAACCCTGCTAAAGCTCAAATTGTTCCATGGACATGGCCTAAAGGACCGTGGGAAAGAATTCATGTTGATTATTTTGATTTGAAGAGAAAAAATTACTTTGTGGTACTGGATGCTTTTTCAAAATGGATAGAGGTTTTTGAAATGTCAAGTATAAATTCATATTCCACAAATAAAGTGTTAAGAAACCTGTTTGCAAGGTTTGGCCTTCCTATCACGGTTGTTTCAGATAATGAGAGATCTTTAGTATCAGAAGAGCTAGAACATTTTTTTTCAAAAAATAATATTCAACATCTTACAACCCCTCCGTACACTCCCTTCTCTAATGGCGCGGCGGAAAATTCTGTAAAAATTGTTAAAAATGCGCTTAAAAAGACTCTAGAATCATGTAGTAGCAATGATACAAATTTAATAGTAAGGAGATTTTTGTTTGATTATCGAAATACATCTCATGTCACAGCCGGAGTTAGCCCAGCGGTTTTAATGTTTGGAATACAGCTGCGAACTAGATTTTCAACACTCTTGTCTACCACAGATTTACATAGTGAAAATTTTGAAATAAATGTCAGGGAGGTACGCAATAGAGTTGAAAAGGTTCAAGAGCAACAAAAATTTTGTAAGGGTGGAAAAGACAAAATTAACTTTAATATTGGAGAAATTGTATTAGTTAGTAAAAGATTATAGGAATGTAGCGCATCCTACATATATTAAAGGTAAAATTATAAAAGCAATAGGAAAGCGTGCATATTTAGTAGAGGTACCTGATTTACAAAAAAATTGGAAAAGACACTTAAATCAAATCAAAAAGTTAAACATTCATACTTCAAAAAGTCCTCACATTCCATTTAAAAATGAATCGGACATCCTTACTGAAAATTGGTTGGACAGGGAAGAACAAAAGTCAAATGAAATAATTCTGTTAAGTGATGACGAACAAAATCCTCCTATTGTCCATGCAAATATTACTCCTAATAAAAATGTAGAGCCTAATTCATCAACACCTGTTGTTCGGATTTCAAAACGTCTTCTAAGTAAAACAACTATTAAATGTAAGGATAAATAAGACACACTGCTACAAGGATCAATTTAGTTTATTAGGTATGTTAGATAAGTATAATATAGTAAGTTTAAGGTACATTTAGTTGCAGTCAGATTTATGGGTAGATTTAAGTTTATTATAAAACATAAAACTTGTATGAAAATATTTAATTACAAAATGTTTAGGTACAAGAAGAAATCTAGACAAAAACAAAACCAGGTCCAAATGATTTGGAGACCACAAGGCTACAGCTAAGCTTTAGACACGAGCTAAGCAAGGAATTTGATGACAAGAAGACCATAAAATCTAAACTGTGGCATAAAATTGCAAATTTATCAAGGAATTTTTATCTGGGTCCCACAGGTGCAGAAAGACGCAGACAAAAATTTTCCAATTTTTGTAAAGGCTATTTGGCTTTTTTAAAAAATCAAAAAACTACTGGAAAAGAGGCCATGGATCTGCCCCCATTCTATGATGAAACTCATTTGATATTAGGTAATTTTTATTAATTAGCTTTACACCGTTTATATTTATTCAGAATGTTTTTTAATTGAGTGCCAATAATACAGGGTGTGAATTTTCAAAATTTCAGTGCAGACACCACTGTTGAAAATAAAAAAATGGTTAAAAATGCTGTTTCCCACATAAATGGTGTATACCAAATTTTATAAAAATATAAAATGGTCTGAAATTGACAATAAAAAAAATTATTTCTTTCTCAGAAATTAAGAGGTTTTAACACTTTAGACTACATATGTTGAAAATAAGTTTTTTTCTTAAAATCACTCAAGGATTCACACAACCCTGTATTATCGGCACTCAAATAATAAACATCCTGTATAGTATTGAATAATACTTGCTTAAATTTCTACTGTTATTTATTTTCGGTTCTAAACACAAAGCTGTGCCCCAACATTTAGAAGATACTATTTCTTAAATGCAGCAACAATTTTCAGACAATGAAAATGAAACAGAGGTAGATGAAGCAGAGCCTTGTGCAGGCCTCTTTACGGACACTGTGAGCCGATTTTGTAAAAGTAAAAAAAAACAGTAAAGCCTCTGTCAAAAACAGAATCCGTTTTAGTTAAAATGAGGGAGGACAGGAAGCAGAGAGAAAATTAATTTAACTTTATAAAGGAGCATATTGTTAAAGCCTCTGACCAGAGAGACAAGTTTCTCAATATTTTAGGGAAACTTGTCTCGAAAAGAAAAAGGGAAGATTCTGACTCTGTTTAAGATTTTATGCCATATAAAAATCAGAAACTTTTTATAAAATTCTGCCTCTAAAGGTTCAGTTTAATTAAAGGAGTCCTAACTGTTTAAGTTTTACGAGTTTATATACTACCTACCATATAAAACATTTAAAATGTTTAAATAAGATAGATGCAGGGTGCATCAACAATAAGTTATCGAAAGTTATGTATTTTTTTTTAAATTAGAGACATTTACATTAGACAGAATGTTATTAGGGGTGGACTGTTTTTCCTCGGACACCGTGTATTTACTTATATTATACCTAAAAACGAAAGAGTTCCTACTTATGCTGCCGAAGATGCCTAGTTACTTGTTATCAGAAAAAAAAATTGTTTGTTAAAGAAGTTTATTTTTAGTTTATTAGAATTAAGCAGTCTATATTCCATATTGCCTTATTTAAATAAGATTTTGTTTCCTAGTTATGTTATAAATAAATATTTTATAATTTTTGAAGCGCCTAGATAATCTAACCATCTTTTATATTAAACTGTCACGAAATAAAACAACTATATATATTTTTAAATAAGCAAATGCAAATATGTATTTATTTACATAATAGAAAAAATTTAATCTAATATGTATTATGTAAATACAACTCATTTTTAATCCTATCCGTTTTAATTCTCCCTTGTGCGCGTACGTCTCCTTGCTCCGCATTATATTGTTCATCTTTTACCTCCAGAATAGGCTCTGTAAACAACACATCATTGTATATTAAGCAGAAATTGTGCAAGATACAAGCTACAGTTGCAATTTCTACAGATCACCAATTAAGTGATAGTTCTCATTATGAAAAAATGTATTGGGTCCATGGGTCTCAATCTATCTGAATAAAGTGGAGTTTTCAAATACCTGAAATAAGTTACAATCAAAATGGAAATAAAAAATAATTAAAAATAATTATTTTAAATTTTAAAGTATAACATATAATAAATACACATCAAATTACTTTAATTTTTATGCAGAATCGTAAAACAAATAATATATTCGATAACATGTTCGATAAAAAAAAACAAATTTATTCTTTGTTTTTGTTGCCATCCATGCCTGTAGTGTGTGGCGTGCAAATTATTAGAATTTCACGTACATAAACAAATATTTATTGCCAAACACGTTAAAATTTAAATACAGTTAAAAAATGTAAAGGTGATGGCGTTACATTCTGCCGTCGAGTCGTGAACGTGAAAAAGTGAATGTCGTCGTCTTTTTTTGTCTTCACTGATGCTGCTCGGCTTATTCCGTCAGCCCCAGGATACAATTCTGTCACCCTTCCGCTGCGCCATTTCAGTGGCGGTAGTCCATCTTCCTTGATGATAACGAGGATGCCAGGTTTTAAGAGTTGTGGATGGTGCTGCTTCCATTTGCATCGAGTCTGAAGTTTTGTCACATATTCTTTAGTCCAACGAGACCAAAAATGTTGGAGCATTTTCTGCTGGTCCTGGTATCTTGACAATTTGTTCTCTGCGGTTCATAACAGGTTACCTTGTGGAACAGATGTAAGCGGCTCTCCAATAAGGAAGTGCGCAGGTGTAAGCGAGTTCGGGTCATTAGGATTATCAGGAAGGCTATACAAAGGATGGGAATGTAGACAAGCTTCTATTTGACAAAGAATTGTCATAAATTCCTCAAATATTAAGGATGAAGCCCCGATTACCCGTTTCATATGGTATTTTACCGATTTAACAGCTGATTCCCAGAGTCCCCCGAAGTGAGGTGCACGAGGTGGAATGAAACTCCATTGTATACCCTGATTACTTAAGCTGTCGGAAATAATAGAGTGTTGGTGCTTAAGAAAGTTAACTAATTCATTACGAGCACCAACAAATGTCGTACCTTGATCGGAATATATCTGTATGCATTTACCTCTTCTCGAGATAAATCTGTATAAAGCTGCTAAAAAGTTGTCACTAGTGAGGTCGCTTACTATCTCTAAATGTAAGGACTTGGTAGCAAAGCAGACAAATAACGCTACATACGCTTTAGTAGTTTTAAAATTCCGTCTCTTACGATCTCTAAGCACAAAGGGCCCGGCGTAATCAACCCCTACTACGGCAAAAGGTCGAGAAGGTGTTATTCTCGATTTAGGTAAATTACCCATTAGGTATTGTGTAGATTTTTCCGTGAAGCGAAAACATTTTATACAACCATGGTAAACTTTCTTTACCAAGTTGCGACCATTAATGGGCCAAAAAGATTCGCGTAATGATGCAAGCATCAGTTGTGGCCCAGCATGAAGTAGTTTAATATTCTCGCGATGAGCGATTAAAAAAGAGAGTCGGTGCTTAGGGGGTAGAACAATCGGATGTTTCTTCTGATAGTCATAATCTGAATTTTGGATACGTCCACCAACTCGAATTACATTCAATTCGGGATCAAAAAAAGGATAAGAGCTAAAAGTTTTGACTTGTTTGAGATCTTCTTGCCTCCATGTAAAGCAATGAACTCTTCAGGAAATGTTTCGGCTTGCACTAAGCTGACGAGTAAGTATAAAGAATTTGTAATTTCCTGAGAAGAAAGTTCATTACTGATAACAAAATCATTAGACTTCAAGCGATTCTTAAACCGTAGGACATAGGCAAAGATGCGAAGAAGTCGAGACAATTTAGAACATTTGTCAATTACGACCAATAAGTCATTGGCTGACAGTTTATTGATTGGATATATGAACAGATGTAGTACGCACTTCAGGGGTATCAATGTGATTTAGATCTATTGGCTCGTTTGGGCATTGATCTTGTCGCAACCAAGAAGGTCCATCAAACCAAAGATTGAAGCTTAGTAAACTTATTAGTGGTATACCTCTAGTTAACAAATCGGCAGGATTATCGAAAGTTCTGATGTATCTCCAATTAGTAGGAGTAGTTAAGGACTGAATTTGGGCCACCCGATTGGCAGCAAAGGTTTTTAATAAGTGAGGAAATGAATTGATCCAAGCCAAAACAATTTTAGAGTCACACCAGTAAAATCTAGAGTCGAGTATAGATGGAATTGAAGCCAGTATAGTTTTTGATAATTCTGCTAACAATAAAGCAGCGCAGAGCTCAAGCCGTGGAATTGTTACTTGTTTCAGTGGCGAAACCCTAGTCTTAGCGCAAAGCAACTTCGAACAACAGTTACCAAGTGAGTCCTTAAGGACTGCGTGCTTTCATTTCGAAAATCTGAGCTATAGATGATAAAATTGTACGCTTGGTTATCCGCGTATATATGAGTTTGTCAGAAGCTACATTATTTTCTAAAGTGTCTGTCACGTGATTAAGGCCTAAGGTCTTGCAAGAACTGAAGAATTAAAGGATAAATCTGTGGAAGAGCTCGAAGGTAAAGTTCGTTCATTCGAAGCCCATTTTCGAAGGGGAAATCCATATTTTAGAAGAAGTTTGTGAATATCCTCCTTAATCTGTCTAACTTCTTCGATAGTGTCACCTCCCGTGAGAAGATCATCTACATTAAAATCATTTTGTATGATGTTAGATAACTTAGAATAATCTTTAGAATGCCTCTTACCGACCTCTTGAAGAGCTCTGGTAGCAAGAAATGCAGCAGATGCACAACCTGGCGGTACATTTTTTCAATATCTCTGCTCAGGACTACAGCGTGGATACGATACCGGAGAAGTATAGAAAAGAGGCTGTTTTGCACATTAGGCCCCACCATGAGTAAGTCATTTAAAGAAAGACCTAAATCTGACTTGCACGAGGCATCAAATACGACGCGTAATTTGGTGGTGGTTGAACTCAACTTAAGTACACAATGATGTAGTAGGAAATACCCGGAACTATCATTTTGATCATCGGCAAGTCTCGTATGACCGAGTTCCTCGTATTCGGAAATAAAATTTTGATATGAACATCTCAAGTCAGGGTTTTTATCTAGCTTTCTTTCTAGATTTAAGAATCTATTCGTGGCTATTGATTTGGAATTACCCAGTAGATGAGTGGGCTGCTTGAGTGGAAGGTGTACGATAAATTTACCATCAGGACCCCTAGTAGTGTTTTCAGAAAAATGTTCCTCACAAGAGGTTTCTTCTGACGACAAAAAATTAGTTTTAGAATACCCCAAAATCTGGAAAGTTGAGTGTCAAGGGTATTGCTAAAAAAACATTGTGATTTAAGAGAAGTATTAGAGCTCAAGTATGCATTAAGGGGACCTGAGATGATCCACCCAAGTTTTGGTTTTTGAAGGACTGGAAGCCCTTGGCCAAGCTTGATTTGCCAACATTAATTAGTTCCCAAAAAATATCTGCACCGACAAGTAAGTCGACAGGTTTAGAAGAGTTAAAATCTGGATCAGCCAGCATGATATTTGTAGGAATCCGAAGTGTGCTAGAATCAAAAGATACAGCAGGGATATTCCCAGTTAATGTGTTGAGAACTAAACATGATAATTTAATCTCATAATTGGAAAAATTTGATTGAACCTTGACCATAACTCTGAAATTCACTGTTTCAGCTCTCTGACTAATGCCAGTGACTGTGTATTTAATCCTTTCCAAAGGTAATTGCAATAAGTCACACATTCTCTGAGAAATAAAATTGGATTGACTTCCACTGTCTAAAAGAACCCTGCAAGAATGAGGCGTACCTGTAGTGTCAAACACTTTTATTACCGCTGTAGATAATAAAGTAGTTTTGGCAGTTAAGTGCTCGTTAACGAGTAGACTACAAGGTGCGTGTACGGTAAAAAAGTGTGTCGTTAGGGAAGCATCTTCGTTAGAGTTGTGAGAAGTAGAAGGCTCAATAGAATGAGATTGATTTTTTCCAGGGTCAGCTTTAGCAAAGTGCAAAAGTGTATGGTGAATTTTTCCACATTTCCTGCAGCCGGAAGAACGACAGTTTTTTGTGGAATGCCCAAAAGAAAGGCAGTTAATACATAACCTTATTTGTTTAGCTGTGTTAAGTCTTTCAATAGTGGAGGGTTGTAAAAATTTGGGACAAGTATAAATAAGGTATTTCCTTTGACAAAATGGACATTTTCTACTTTCAGTAGCAAGAAATGAATGTGAGTTGCCTTTGCTATGACCTGTGTGTGGCTGTTGAGGCCGAGATTGTTTCAAGGCAATTTTGATGAGGTTTGCTCAAAAGATTTTAAGATACGACACCTATCCTTTAAGAAATCAATTACCTCTTCGTATAAAGGTAAGTCACTGGTAAATGTCTGTGATTCCCATGAACGCCTGGTAACATTATCAAATTTTGAGATGATGATATGACAGATTAAAGCATCCCAGTGTTCAGTAGTTTAAGACTTTTAAGGCACCAATGTGTTTTTGTACTCCATCAAGTAAATTCCTAAGGCCTTTATAACATTCGCGTGTTAAAGTAGGTAAATTAAAAATGCCAGTGATTATTGACCAAAATTTGTTTATTTTCAAACCGTTCATTTAAAATGTTCCAAGCAACTATGTAGTTTGCGTCACAAATCTCAAGGGACGAAATCGTATCTGCCGCTACAGACTTTAAGGAAAGACGCAAGTAATGAAACTTTCTAGCAGGTGTAAGCTTGTTGTTATTGTGAATTGAAAGTTAAAAGTATCGCGAAAAAATAACCATTGGTCATATGACCCGTCAAATGTGGGAAGATTGATGGGAGGTAGTCGAATATTAGCTAAATCATCATCGTTATTACTTATAGAGTTCGGTGTTATAATATTTCCCACGTTTGGCGTTTGTGATTGAGCATTATCATTTAAAAATTTCCTTGCCTCGGATGTAAGAGTAAAAAATTAGTTTTCAAAATTTTCTGTGTCTTGATTTTGCTCATCAACATCTATCTCCGAATCAGCAGAGGCAATGTTTAATTGAACAGCGTTAAACTCCTCTAGAATATTATCGAATTTAAGTGCACGTGCTTCAAGTTCTACGAGATCAGTTGGTGAAATAAGTGCTTTCATTTTGAGACTCTTAAAGTAATTTTCAAAGCGAGTAAGAGTGCCTTTTGGAGCCTTTTTCTTATTTTTATACTTGATAGTTTCTTCCATCTCGGTCAACAAAATTAAAAATGTTTATTTAATAAGGAAATAGTAAGTGTTACCAAAGGCAAAATATTTTAAATCAGAGTATTTGTATTGAATAAAATGCAAAGTAAATGTGTACGGAATAATAAAAAAAATATTAAAATATTAATAATATCTAAACTGATAAAATACGTAATACGCAGTGGTAGCAATAAAATGTAAAATTGTACATACGTAGTACGCAGTAGTAGTACTGGTTAAAAAAATCAAAAATGTACGTAATACCTACAAAATGGTAAAAAAACTGAAGTAAAAAATGAGTACGTAGTGCATAGTAAAGAAAATCAACAGTCTAAACTCTTAAAATAATAATTGTTAAACAGCGGCTGGTTGTAATAAATTTAATTAAATGTTAAACCTGTAAAATACCATCCTCAAAAGACATGTAAAAATACAGTAAATGTCGTAACGTATTAAACAAGTAATTATAAAAAGAAGCTTGCATAAAAATAACAAAATATAGGAAAGGAAACAAAGGAACGCACTAACCTTTATTTGCAGTGAACAGCGGCGAACTTCCAGAAACTCTTGCTTCTTGCGGGCCGGTATTTCCTTTCCTTGCAGCGAAAATTGCAGCGTAATGGGGTCAAGCTCCGTGTAAAAAAACCCAAAGTGGTTTGTAAAACGGCAAATAGTAGGCAATCCAGCGACGAAGGATCAATATATGTAGTGTGTGGCGTGCAAATGATTAGAATTTCACGTACATAAACAAATATTTATTGCCAAACACGTTAAAATGTAAATACAGTTAAAAAAAAGGAAAAGGTGATGGCGTTACATTCTGCCGTCGAGTCGTGCACGTGAAAAAGTGAATGTCGTCGTCTTTTTTTGATCGAGCTGCACGGGATTACCTGGTCGCGCGCTCCCCTCCGTTGTCGTGGCAGCGGTATTGCCAATGTGAGTAGGAAAGTAACAACATAAAAGGAACAATGCCTTTTGTAAACACCCTGTATATCTCAGAACAATTTAGTAGTAGTTGTAGTAATAAGGATGGGAGAGCTAAAGCTCCGCAAGTAGGCCTGAACAGTCCCTTTTCGTTCGTTGTTAGCAGTCACCTTGCTTTAGAGCCGTCATGGTCTGGTATCATTTCCTTAGCCTGTCTACATCCTTCTGTCCTTCTCCAATTCTTCCTTGTTTTTTCTCAAGCCCAATTATTAATTGCCTATGAGATTTGTTTTTTGCTAAGACCGAGACAAGGTTCGGGGCCTACGAAGGGGTTAACGGAACCCTGTCTTGCCAGTTCATCGGCCCGCTCATTGCCCTCGACACCTTGGTGTCCTGGGACCCACCTTAGTCTCACTTCCCTGTGTGCTGCAAACCTTTCCAATGCGTCTCTGCATTCCTGGACTAGCGCTGAGCTGGCCCTGGGTTTCTGAATCGCCTTGAGGGCAGCTTGACTATTGGAGTAGATGCAAATCCCCATGGAAACGAACACAGGGAAGGATTCCCTTGTGTTCGTTTCCATCCTGTACACTCCAGCTCCGGCTGAATTGGTGCTTTTCATCCATGATCCATCTGTGTACCAGGCCTGGAAACCACTTGGCTCTCTAATTTAGTTCGCCGACCGTTCGCATACCGTTGGTGACCTTCAATACAGCTGTCCACCATACCACGGATCCGTACGAGATCCTCGCTCGTATGACTGCAGTATAAAAAATGGGGTTTTAGACCCCATCTTCTACCTATTGTTTGCCGTAATTGCCATATTAGGGAGGTTGCCTTATTTACTGCCTGCACTACGTGAGTTTTAAACGTGAGCTTGCTGTCTAAAATGACTCCCAAGTATTTGACCTGCTGCCTTAAGTTAGGCGAGTCTGACACATAATGGGAGGTTTAAAGCCTGTCAAATTCCGCCTCTTAGTAAAGAGAATGAGTTCGGTCTTTTCAGGGTTGCCGACAGCCCTGTCTCCCGACACCACTGTTCCACTATCCTGCACGCGACTTGCATTCGCTGACAGACTGTGTTCACGAATTTACCCTTGACCATTATCGGGTATTTCCGAGTTTTAGCAATTTTTCGTACGTACGTATTTGCATTAAAACACCAACATTCTATACAAACCAATTTATTTACGGAAGAGAACACGCCATTCTCACTTTGTTACTCCCCCACGTCCTGGCGAAAGTGCCTTCTTAAAGCGGCGCGGCGTGGCGGTAGCGGCAGCACAGAGTTGCCGCGACAAGAGTTACGTACTGGTTTCGCAGTCAAAGTTGCCAGATTGATATAATAATGGTGATTATACAGATAAAAAACCTAATGATCTTTTACAACCATCACTATAGTCCATCGTCCGCGTATGCCTGTGCATAGAATCCTTCTTGTTTTTGTCTTATCAAATGCGCCTCCCACGTCAAACAAAAGAGCAAGTGCTATTTCCTTGTTCTCTATGGCTTTTTCAGCTTTGCTCACTACAGTGTAAAGTGCCGTTTCCGTCGACTTCTCTTTCATGTAGGCATGCTGATTTCTATGTAGTGGCGATTCTATTAGAATCTCCTCTGTTATATGTCTATAAGCCTTTCTATAGTCTTTAGTGGAAATGAAGTCAGGCTTATTGCCCTAAAGGACTTTGGTTGACGGTAGTCTTTCTTACCCGGTTTTGGGATAAAGACCACATTTACCGCCCTCCATGTTAGTGGAACATACCCCATTGCAATGCTGGCCTCAAAAACTCTCTTTAAGTAAGACAGTATGGTTTCGAGGCCTACCTGCAACATCATGGGTATGATTCCATCAGCCCACTGCCCAAGCTATGACTTCGCCTGTTACTATATTTTTGGCGAGGTTCCAGTGCGGCTCCGGATCTGGTTTCTCGCCCCAAGGTGCAGCGTTTCCTTCTCCAGGAAAGTAAGTTTTAAGGAGAAGTTTGATGGTCTCTTTTTTGTTTGAGGTTATAGTTCACCTTTTTTCAGGCATCCTATCTCGGTTTTCCTATCAGGGCCCAGTAGCTTCAGAAGACGGGCTGTGTCTGAGAGAGATTCGATCTCTCCACAAAACTTGCGCCAGAAGTCTCTTTTGCATCGTCGAACTTCGTTTTTGAATTTCCTTCTAGCTGTTAGGTATACATCCCAGTTCTCTTGAGTTGTCTCCCCTTGGTGGTGCAACCTTCTTACGTCTTTTTTGAGACGGTCCAAAGTGTCATTCCACCAGAGCAATCTCTTATTGCCAATCTCCTGGGGGGACATTTGGCCTCGTAAGAACTGATAAGTATTCTGTTTAGCCGTACTATTTCTGTGTCTAGTTCCGCTTTGGAGGATATGGCTCCACCTAGAGTACCCATAAACTGAAGAAGGTCCTCTTTAAATTTGCTCCAGTCGGTAGCCCTTGGGTTTCTCTTGAGAAGCTGTTCCTTCTTATCCGAACCGATTTTGAATCGGATCATTCTATGGTCGGACATTGTTATGTCCTGTTATACTCTCCAGTTTTCAACCCTATCTGCAAATGACCGTGTTATAGTTCAGTTCAGAGATCTATTAGAATCTTTGATGTACCGCAAATAGTCCGTGTGCCGGTGTTGCTTGTATTGTCACATGACATGCATGTTTAAATCGCAAAATTTTATGTGGAAAGGGTCATAAAGTAATATTCTAAGCGATATTTAATCATTTCAATAAATAAATAAATGTTTTAAGCATTTTTTTAAAGAATTTATACATTTGATTCGTAAAATGTGACTACATGCGCCCACGTACTATTTTGTTAAACACCTGACCTTAGTCACAGCCACTCAAGCGTGAAAAGTTGCACAGGTCCGGCCTTAAAATTTATTTGTATTTAAAACTTTATTATTCGGGATTTTTGGGTTTAGTTTTATTAAGTTAGAAATTCAGGATAGTTGAAGCAAGATAATATTTAATTTAAATATAAGATTTAAGTACGTTAAATGAGTTTAACCAAAAATTTTAATTTCATAAGTTTAGTTTTTAGCGCCATCAGTCCCTTATAACAAGTCAAGTCTCTTTGCTTTGCAATATGTCAAGTTGGAATAATGTATTGACTACTGTTAACCCACTGCATAGCTTTCATCAAATAGTATTAAACAATTTTAACACTGCTTTTCCTGTTGTCAATATTAAGAAACGAAATAGAAAACCTTGATATACTAAGGGTTTACGAGTATCTGGAAAAAATATGCGCTGCCTTTTTTACATTAGGAAATACGCTATGAACAATGCAACATTTTTAAATTATTATAACAGATACCGCAAGATTTACAGAAACTCTCAGAATGGCTAAGTGGACCTACTTTCAAAGGAGGATAAATAATTCCTCCAACAGAGCAAACGAGTCTTGGAAGATTTTAAATGAGCTTAGGGGTAAAAATAATGTCTTGGTTATTCCAAGTACCTTAGATTCCAATGTCCTCAATTCCTTCTACTGTGATATTGCTAGTAACCTTGCAGTCAATCTCTCACAAAAAATAGATCCCAGGAGCTATCTCAGCAATGTGGTAGTAGCCGAATCTTTCTTTTTTGCCCCCACAAGTGTAGAAGAGCTTAAACAGTTAATGGTTAATATTAAGAATAAGAGTTCATCAGGTTGGGATGGGCTTTCTCTTAAAATATTTTCTGTTTTACCTCTTGTTGCTTTGCAAGTCTTGGCACAGTCAATTAACTTTTCATTTATGTCTGGAGTTTTCCCAGAGTGCTTAAAAAGAGCAATGATTGTTCCTCTTTACAAAGGTGGCGATCGCGACTGTCCTTCTAACTTTAGACCTATAGCGTTATTGCCTACTTTAGCCAAGATAGTGGAACGGCTTGTTAAGGTGAGGATAGTTTCATTTTTAAATAGATTTGGCCTATTGAGTCTTCAGCAGTTTGGCTTTCGTGAGTCTGTGAGCACAAATGATGCTATCTTTAGCTTTCTAGAGCACCTGTACAACCGACTGAATGTTGATGAAGTTGCAGCAGCGGTATTCTGTGACTTGTCCAAGGCATTTGACTGCATGAGTCACAGAGTGCTGCTGATGAAACTGGAGCTCTATGGTTTCAGAGGAACTGCCCTTGAGTGGTTTCGTTCCTACTTATCAAATCGTGTCCAGGCTGTCAAATTTAATGGTGGTATCTCTAAGGAACTTAATATAAATGTGGGTGTTCCGCAAGGATCAGTACTTGGTCCTTTACTCTTTCTCATTTATGTGAACGATCTGCCACAACTGCAGGTAACTGGCAAATTTACATTGTTTGCCGATGATACCACCATCCTCTGGCACGACTCTGATGTTTCTCAAATGGAGGCCAATATACGTGTAGATTTGTTAAAAATAAAAGACTGGTGTGATGCAAATTTTTTGACATTCAATGTTTCCAAAACAAATATCCTTAATTTTAAATGTAATACAAATGATATATGTTTAAATAATGAAGCCATCAACATGCCACCGTTCAGTAAGTTTTTGGGTCTTTCCATAGACAAGTTCCTTAAATTTGAAGACCATATTGTGAATGTATGTAGAAAAGTCTCATCAGGCTGCTACGCCCTAAGGGTTATCGCCACCAGACTTAATTTCTCCATCGCCAGATCTGCATACTTCGCGATTATCGAGTCGCACCTTCGATATGGAATTTGCTTTTGGGGTTCATATTCAAATTTACTTTTTAGTTCAGTGTTTGTACTCCAGAAAGGGGCCATTAGATATCTATGTGGGGCCAAGCCTCGTGATTCATGTTGCCCGCTTTTTGTAAGTCATAATATTTTAACCCTGTGTTGTATTTTTATTTTGGAAACAGTTTTCTTAGTTTTTAGAAAATATAAACAGGAACTCCACTTAGGAAGCCACTATAATACGAGACAAAATTATTTGTTGAGGCTACCCATTTCTCATTTTGAACTCTTCCGTAGCTCTATCATACAGGGTGTCATTGAAATGGTGTAAAAAAATTCGGGGGGTGATAGTACTCCTAAAAATTTTAAAAAAAGTTCCTATAACTATAGGGCGGAAAATGCATATTAAGGGAGTTAGGGGCACTGAAAGGGTAAATTTAAAAAACGGTTTTTTGAAATTGTAGGCTTAAAAAACGAGATAAAATTTCGAAAAAAAATCCTCTGCCATAAATTTTGACCCAAAATCAAATGGTGATACTGAAAAATAATTTGGAAAATCGGAAAGGGTAGTTTTTGCAAGGGTAGGGGGTTAATTCGTGAATAACTTTTTTTAGGTTATTTTTTTCGCAACGTGGGTTCATTTTTTAAAAACTACATACTTTTTCCTACAAAAAAGGTACTCTTGTTGCACATCGCCCAGAACGATGGTTTTCGAGAAAATTGAAGGCAAAAAGTTTGCTCTGATGGGTTGCTAACTGGTTAAACAACATAAACCTATGAAAGTTATGGGGTTTCAAAAGTAAACACGTAGTTATTAAATAATTAATTGAAAAATCTAAATTTTATGATTTTTAAAACATCTTATTGCTTTAAAAAACGAAATAAACCAATTACCAAAATTCCTTATTAAAATAATGCATTTCTTAATTCATTCATAGTAAATGTTTAAAGTGACCACCATTCATTTCAATGCAGACATCTGCTCTTCTTCTCCATGATCTGCGTACCCTGTGGAATATCCCTGGGGTTGTACGAATTTGATTGGAACAGTCGATAATGCGTTGACGTAGTTGCTCTTCAGTATTAATCGGCACTGAGTAAACCAAAGTTTTCAAGTGGCCCCAGAAATCTAATGGATTAAGATCTGGTGATCTTGCTGGCCAAGCTTGTGGACCACCACGTCCTATCCAACGCCTCTCAAAAACTTGGTTTAAATGATTCCTCACCGCTAGCGGAAAATGAGCTGGTGCACCATCATGCATAAAATACGTGATCTGCCTCTGTGCTATGGGAACTTCCTCCAAAAGTGCTGGTAGATCATGTATTAGAAAATTAAGGTAACTTTGACCATTTAGCCTAAAATGTTTATTATTATAAATAACAAGCGACTTTTCAAAAGGTGTCAAATTGACCTCGGGGGTAGAAAAAATGGTCCAATAAGTCTATCGCCAAGAATTCCCGCCCAAACATTAACTGAGAATCGAATTTGGTGTCGACTTTCCACAACAGCATGAGGGTTCTCATCGGACCAGTGATGTGTATTATGGTAATTGAAAATTCCATTTCTTGTAAACCCAGCTTCATCCGTGCATAAAATATTTGCCAAAAAAAGGGGTTCTTGTACCTGTTTTCTTAATAACCAACGACAGAAGATGACTCGAGCGGGATAGTCTGCCGGAGCAAGAGCTTGTACCCTTTGGATGTGATACGGATGCAGGAGTTGAGTCTTAAGAGTCATCCACACAGAATGGCGACTCTGGCGACGATGTTTTAAAAATCATGAAATTTAGATTTTTCAATTAATTATTTAATAACTACTTGTTTACTTTTGAAACCCCATAACTTTCATAAGTTTATGTTGTTTAACCAGTTAGCAGCCCATCAGAGCAAACTTTTTGCCTTCAATTTTCTCGAAAACCATCGTTCTGGGCGATGTGCAACAAGAGTACCTTTTTTGTAGGAAAAAGTATGTAGTTTTTAAAAAATGAACCCACGTTGCGAAGAAAATAACCTAAAAAAAGTTATTCACGAATTAACCCCCTACCCTTGCAAAAACTACCCTTTCCGATTTTCCAAATTATTTTTCAGTATCACCATTTGATTTTGGGTCAAAATTTATGGCAGAGGATTTTTTTTCGAAATTTTATCTCGTTTTTTAAGCCTACAATTTCAAAAAACCGTTTTTTAAATTTACCCTTTCAGTGCCCCTAACTTCCTTAATATGCATTTTCCACCCTATAGTTATAGGAACTTTTTTTAAAATTTTTAGGAGTACTATCACCCCCCGAATTTTTTTACACCATTTCAATGACACCCTGTATATGGAGGTAGAAAGCTGTTTAATAAACTTCCACTAGAAATAAGACAACTTAAGACTGAAAAAAGCCTACGTACAATGACGAAAATATTTCTTGCTAGTAAAGCGTACTAAACTATGTAGCACCTAAACTATGGTGAGTTTTTTAATTATTAGCATTTAAGTATTTTTTAATGTTTTATATAATTTTATTTATTTTAAATTAGTTTCTCGTTTTTATTCCTTTAATGTACAGTCTATTGGCTTTGTCTACAACTTCTATGTTTATATTGACAATAAAGCATTTTTGAGTTTAATGAGAGAATAGGTGACAAATTACTTAGGCCTATTTATTCTGTGGATTAACGCATTAAATAGTTACTTTTTGACACAAAAGTGTAAAATGTTTTGGTTTGTCTTCAAATTTTATATATTTCCTTTTTTTGGGAATTGAGATTTATTTTTACATGGTGACAGTGATTATTAATGGGGATTGTGGCTGCCATATTCAATGTCCTTTATTATAGTTTTTTTTTTAATGAATACATATTATGATATATTATTATAATAATATACTCATGAAAACCCCCTATCTCTATATTTAGTACCAACTTCTTTTGATAAAAAGTAATTATGTAGTCAGAAAATTGGAATTATATTTTTTAAAATAAACTTTTACATTAAAAATCATCTAGCTGTCTATACTTTATGCCTTTAAAAAACACAAGTTTTACTTATAAAAAAAACACACTTTAGATCCTGAATGTAATATTTATTAATTTGTTTACCTCGTATTTAGTTATTATGCATATTAGGAGAGACTAGATAAAAATTAACAAAAATAAATGTTTATACTAAAAACTAAAAATCATCCGTTGCCGTTACCAGATCCCCAAGCTCAACTATTACCTCTTCGTCCTGGTAATTTAACGCTAATTGGTATTTCATCTCAATTTATTTCACATACGACACCACAATCAATAATTTTTTTTAACAATCTAAACAACAAACATAACCTTTTTCTGGACTTCTGTATGACCAAAAAAAAATAACCCAAGTGCAAAACCGGGTAATAACTGATAAATACCAAACGTGAATTAGCTGATTCGTGACGTCACGTTTTGCTCTACTTTGGTTCAAACCAGAATCGTAGAAACGCATTGGTAAATACCAATTAAGAACCGTTCCACGCTGAAAATCGGCTTTTGCTTTTTCTCTTTTGCTTTACTATATTAATTTCTATATCTTTTTCCTATTTAATCGTTTTATGTATTATTATTTAGCCGTATATTAGTTCTAAGCTTTTGTATCATTGCACCCCCAGTCTCGAATTGAGTTTCTTTTCATTGGTATTTTAAGTTTAGTTATATTGAAAGTTATCGGGAACTTCCAAGGGCGGCGGCATAGATATATAAAGGAGGGGAGATATAATTGTTTACATTTTAAGCCGATCAAAGACCTCTCATATTACAAAGCGACGATGCCATAACTCTGCTGCGGCAGCGGTTTCTTCAGAAAATAAATTTTGTCTCCTTATTGTCGAGACCCGACACACGCACGAATATTTGTTTACAAAAATCGATCCGACAACGCTGCACCGGCGTCACGTTGTCGGCGTAGGAAAAATAGTACTATTTCATTCATGTTTGTTTTTGCTGTGTTGTTCAGCTGCGGTTCGTTTTTGTTTGTATTTGGCGTTTTTTCGATAACTTTAGTGATTTTTGTGTTTATAGACCTTTATGAAGACATTAAGGCCTACCGCACACCGGCAACTTTTTAATCTCGGCGATTAAATAGTTTAGTCACTAAAAATTATTGCAAATCTATTTACAACGCCCAATGATGACTGAATAGTTGCTCCGCAACCTCAGTCGAAATGGATTTCCTAGAAACAGCGTGCGTTTGTGCTTTGATTTTAAAAATTTAGTAATAGACATTAACGATGATGAGATTTAAGATAAGTAAAAGACTTCTAGATGGGCAATTTTATAAATTGTTCAGCACTTTGAGGGAACATCCAAATAATTTTTTTAATTATTTCCGTATGAGTATACGAAGCTTTGATGAGCTTCTGGTGTTGATAGGTCCTCATATTTCATACCAGAATACACAATTACGAATGGCTGTGCCGCCACAGGAAAGATTGGCCGTAACTCTAAGGTAAGAAAAAAACTCATTTTATCGAAAAATATTTATTCCGAAGAAATATATTAGTATTATAAGCATTTAATGTAATTCAAGCAGAGACGACATTTCTGACTCATCATCAATTTGCTGTTGGGACGTATTTGCATAAACCTGTACCTGTCCTGCGGAAAAGTCTGAAATATATTGTGCTGCAGTATAGCTTGGATTGCGATTGCTGCTTTGTATAACATTGTTATAACCTTCTTGGTGGTAGGAATATGTTGGCGAGTGCAAAGAACTATTTCTATCATCTCCATAATGTGATCCTTCTGCACTAGTTGAAGGAATATTTACAGCAAGACTTTTGGCAGTATTTTGGTGGTGCAAAGCATTTGCTTCATGGGGAATTTGATTTTGGCCGCTTCCCGACATACGAACGCGTCTTATCACATTCAGGATTTCCGTTCGTGCAATGAATTTTTGGTCTTCATTAAATTTTTTTAATGTAGGGAGTAGAGACAAAAGAAAATATTTATCTTCGTCAATTTCATTCTCTGTATCCTTTTTTTCCCTCAAAATCTGAAGCAGAGATTCCTAATATGTTTTCTGATGAGTTTTCTTTTGGTAAATTTTCTTTCTAGAATGGTCAGTCTTGGCACCAGTACGAAGTTGCGTAGCTTCACTAGCTTCTGATTCTTCCTCTCTGGTTTCTGTGTTATCTTCCACATCATCAGTACCTTGTTCGAGACTGTTGTAAATAATTCTGCTTTCTATAGAATCCCGCAGAAATAAAAGCTGCTCAAAGTAAAGATATTTCCTTCTCTTTTTAGCCCCAGAACCAGAGGCAATATTCTTTTGAGCATCGTACTCTCTTTTAAAACATGTCCTAAGATTTTTCCATCTTTTTTGTAACTCGTTACCTAAAAAAACATTATGTATATGATATGATGTATAAAACATGATGTATATTAGACAATTTTTTTTAGGTATTTAGCAACGGGAAATAGCTTTGCATCACTACATTATGAATATTTACTTGGAATTACAACGATACGAAAAATTGTAAAAGACACATGTGAGAAACTTTGGGAATGTTTGGTGCCACTCTATATGCCAAAACCGGATCATGATGACTGGATAAGAGTTTCCAATGAGTTTAATGAGAAAACACAATTTCCCAATTGCATCGGAGCAGTAGACGGGAAACATATTAGAATAAAAAGACCTGATAAATCTAGGTCCGAATTTTTTAACTATAAATCTTTCTTTTCTACTGTTCTTCTAGGCATTGCAGATTCCAATTATAATTTTATATATGTTGAAGTAGGATCTTATGGATCGACAAGTGATTCCAACATATTTAAAAAATCGGCATTTTCGCATTTGCTTGACCAGAAGGAATTAAATATTCCGAATGAAAAAAATCTTCCTAATTATGAAAATGGAAAAGCTATGCCGTTTGTGCTCGTGGGAGATGAAGCTTTTGCTCTCTCAAAATTCGTTTTGAGGCCATATCCACGCAGAAATTTAACCGTAAAACAACGAATCTTTAATTATAGACTTTCGAGGGTACGTAGAATGATAGAATGTACATTTGGAATTTTAGCCAACAAGTGGCGTATATTCCACAGGCCTCTAGATACCCAAGTTGAATTTAGCGACTCCATTACAAAATTATGCTGTATTTTACACAATTATGTGAGAAAACTTGATGGACTAAATTTTGAAGACACCTTTTATGAATGTCCATTGGAAGATATTCCTGCTCTTGGACTAAGGAGCAACAATAAAGGGTATACAGTTAGAGATTATATTGCAAATTACTTTATTTCTCCTCAAGGGTCTGTTCCTTGGCAATATGATAAGATTTAAAAATTTATGTTCTGGTCTTTTGTGAATATTCAGGGTGTTTTTTAAGTTGAGGTTTTTCTTTTAACACTAAGTATATAGAACGCAAGAAAATAAGAACTTTTATAAGAAAAAAAATTTGTCTTAAATTGTCTTGTTTCTGAGATACAGGGTCTTCACGTTTTACATTTTGCTAACTTAAGCACACTGTATTTTGGAGGAAAGCAATTTCGATGATAAAAAATGTGATTATAAAAAACTTTATTTTTTATTTAAATGCAATGAATATTTTTATTATTTGGCAGAACAAAAATTTGTAATTTTTTAGGCCATTTTTATTTAACATGTTTTTTCATTCATAACCGAGAAATCGATTGTTAAAAAAAAACTGTTATAATTTGTGTTTTAAAAACGACATTTTGTAGGTCAAAATAAGAACAAAAGTTCCTATAAACAGATGACCTAAATTGCTTAGTCTCCTAGCAAAATGAAAAATGTTTACACCCTGTATCTCAGAATCAAGACCTTTTTGGACAAAATTTTATTCTTATAAAAGTTTTTATTTTCTTACATTCTATATAGTGTTAAAATGTAAACCCCAAATTTAAAAACACCCTGTATATGTTTGAATAATTTTGTAGGTATGTTGAATCTGTGACTTGATAAACATAAAATAATTTGGTAAAACTTACCTTTTTCATTCTTTTCCTTATCCCCAAGTTCATTCCAATTCTCAATGAATTTTTCACATAATTCAGTCCATAATTTTTTCTTTAGATTTTTATCTGAATATTCTTTTTGTTTCGTATTGTACAATGCTGGTCGTTTTTCGACTTCAGTAATAAACAATTCAACATCTATAGCAGCCATTTTTGTTGTAATTTGCCGGCTTATTGACAAATATTAACTACAAACAACTTTTTTCAAAGCAAATCACCAGTGAGCGCGATCCCGTTTAAAACAAGCTTGTTCTATTTTATCAGCAACTGTTTCGTCTCTCAAAGAATCCAACAGGTTGGAATTATTTAGTTGCCGCAACTAAATAATCACCTGTGTGCGGCAGATCATAAATATTATTGTGTTCTATTTTTATGATTAATAAGTTGCCTATCTAAAGTTGCCAGTGTGCGGTAGGCCTAATGATGGTGCATCAATGTGTGGTGTGCAAAAAAACGGATTTTGCTAACCCGGATTTGATATTTCGAAGGTAAGTAAAACTGGATTATTTGACCTCCGCCATCTTTCTGTTTTGTTTTAAGGTGGCATTCCGATCCTGGCAGTCGCGACTCGGCTGCCGCAGCCGACTGCCGCGACCCATTGAAACTGCTCGGTCGCGCAAGAATTACCATTCGGATAGAAGCGACCCTGTTTCCCAATTTATAGAGTCACTTAGTACTAGACCGAAGCCACTGTGAATAATTGTGTGTGTTCGTCGTGTTTAAAGATTGAAGCAAAACTATGTCAGATATAGCAAAACAAGAACTTTTGATGCGGCTACTGGAGGACGAAGAAGAGGATGATGATATAATTTTGGTCTTACTATCTGCCAAGAGAAATAAAATTGATTCATTTTATACATCAAGACATGCTGAAGGCTGCTTTGAAATTTTAATAAAACGGCACTTGAATATCAAAGACGCAAAATTCAGAAAGTATTGCAGACTAAATAAAACACAGTTTAGATTTGTACTCAGTTTAATTCAAAATGAAATCCAACCAAAAAAAACAAGGTTCGATTACAGCTGAGGAAAAATTATTTCTTACTTTAAGGTAAATATGTAAGGCTATTATTTATATCATTTGACTCATTATAATAATCGAAATTAAAAGTATTCGAGTTACTTAAGTTAATTGCCGTAATGGGTAAATTAGTTGTATTCGAATTGCTCAAGTCACTAGCTTCAAGGGGCGAATGAGGCGACGAAACAGAACTTATTGGAGAATATGAATTTGATGATAAATACTCAGAGCTTTGGTGTAACAGAGAACTATTGAAGGTATTGCTGGAACTCTGGTTTAGACTCTTTAAGTCATATTCTGCTAAAATATTGAAAACTTTAGTTTTAGCTTGTATTCTCAACGCAGGAGTAAGTTTTGTCAACATTGTCCCAACATGTGAGCAAAACGATTTTATACCATCTACATCTGGTTCATCTATTTGGACTGCATTTGACTGAGATTTCAGATCCTGAATTTCAGCTCGTCTTTGGATATCCCTCTCTTTCCAATAATGTAATAACGCCACATTCATAGCATTATTTTGACCTACCTTCTTTTTTTTGAAAACGGCGCCGGCCGTTTGTTGTTTCATCTTTATCAGTCGTATCTGTACTGTCTGTTTCTTCCGTTACACTTCTATTTGCACTTACGACTGTTATTTCACTGTCCATTTCTATTTCATTATTCTCTATTTGTGTATTATTATCGTCATTATTATTATAAGGGTTTTCATCATTTAAAGCATCGTTTTCACCATGATCAGCATCCTGAGAGTCTTCAATATTACTCACACTTTTTCTTTCTGCTGGGATTTTTTCCAAAAACTGCAGTCTTTCAAGCAAAGGCCATTTTTTTGGTTTGCTACCCGCTGCTGATCCAGTTGGTAATTTATTTTTACGTTTGATTCGTGCGTAAGAATCTCGGATACATTTCCACCGTTTTTTGCAATCATCACCTAAAACATAAATTTTATTTCAGGTTCCTGGCAACTGGTGAAACATACGCATCATTAGAATTTATGTATCGCATATCAGCAAGCTATATTAGTAGAATAATCCAGCAAGTTCTGAGGAGTTTAAGAAATAATTTAGTACCAATATTTCTTGCCAACGGAAAATCAACTAAAGGGCGCAGCCAAACAATTTTGGAATAGGTGGAATTGTCCGAATTGTTTTGGAGCCATCGATGGGAAGCATGTACGTATTAGAGCTCCAACCCACAGTGGATCAATGTTCTTTAATTACAAAGATTATTTTTCCACTGTGCTGCTGGCTATAGTAGATGCAAACTACAAATTTGTTGCTGTCGATGTGGGTTCGTATGGAAAGGAAGGCGACAATGGGATATTTCAAAAGTCAGCTATGGGGAAGAAAATTATTTCTGGCCAATTTAATGTGCCTCAACCAGCATCTTTACCAGGCACAAATATCTTAATTCCACATTTTTTAATTGGCGACGACGCTTTTGCATTGGATGTCAACATGATGAAACCTTATTTCAAAGATCATGTTCGAAGCGATCGTGCTAAAGCAATCTTTAATTACCGTATCTGTCGAGCTCGAAGAGTCTCAGAGAATGCTTTTGCTCTGTTGAGCCAAGTATTCCGAATTTTATATACACCTATTGCAATTAAACCCGAAATATGTGATGACTTGATTATTGTTCTATGTTGCCTCCATAATTTACTACGGGATGCGTATTTAGAAAATAATGGTGTCCCATTTTACCATTACGATGAGACAAAACCCAAACCTATACAAAACATGATTTCATTGGCTCGCAGGGGAGGATTTTCAAACATCGCTGGATTTCAAATCAGGGATACTCTTAGAGATTTCTTTAACTCAGAAGTTGGAAAAGTAGCATGGCAAGAAGAATGGATAAGTAGAAGGAATTGAATAAATGATTTTTTTTGGCAAATATATATTATTTCTTAAACAGGGTTTCCCACGACGAACTGGGGCGATCGATTTCTCGAAAAGTATGATTTGTGGTACATTTGGAAAATTTGGCAACGTCGATAAAGGGTAAAAATCTAGCTGTTAAAAATATTTTGAGTAATGCAGTGTTGTCGCTTCTATATAAAACCGGCAACGTTTTTCTTATTTTAAATGAAACACCCCATATATTTTTTATCATTTAGAGTCTCCATAAAAATTTAAGAAATCTGGTATACCATGTTATGGCCTACCTTTAACTGTTTTTGACAAAATGAGTTGAACATCCACTTTTTTAGTACTTTGTCCAGTCATAACTTCCAAACTATTTAAGCTATTAAGCTAGAAAGAAACGGTTTTCACTGTCCTATCCTAATTTTTAAAGATCTTAATGTATGCAATGACAGTTGTCATTGCCAAAAATTTTAAAAATTAACATCTGTCATATTATTTTTTTAAAAATTATTTAGCGAGCTTTTAAAAGTTACGTGAAATAAACGTGAAAACCATTTATCTTAAACTCTAACTTAAATAGTCTTAAAAAGTCTTTTTCGAAATCCTAGCAAAGTTTCTAGCAAACGATCGCCGCAGTTCGTAGTGGGACACCCTGTATACTGGCATTCGTACATAATAAGATCCAAATTTTTTAAATAAAATATGCTCTTAGTTTTGGCATTTTCCATTATAATCAATAAATTATAATAATAAATGAAAATAAAAACATAGCACTTACTTCCAATTGCTCCCAAATATTTTCGCGAACGGTACTGTCCTTATACGATTTTAGTCGGAAATCATATAGAGGAGGATTTTTATTAATCATTTCAATTAAATATTCATCATCTTGGTCATTAAACGTGGCCATTTTTGCTCAGTCACTGATTGAGTCGCGCGACCATACTGCTCTTGAAGCGGTCTGGCGGCGCTGCCAAAATGACGCGCATGCCGCGTTCATTAGCGGCGCGACCCAGTCGTGTACATCCAAAGGCTCTCCATTCAAAAGCATACAAAGTTACAAAGCAGTGTGCACGGCAGCGACTGCCATGATCGGAATGCCACCTTTAAGGGGTTCGACAGTGGCGTAACTGGCGTACGCGTACCTATTAATTTAAATTGAAAACAAACAGCAGTTCGATTTGTTCAATTTGTTGTTTTAGTTTGTAAGTTAATGAAAATAGAACCGCTAATTAACATAAAAGGCGTGAATTTATTTTTAAAATTTAAAAATGAGCTTATAAACAACAATCAATAAAAAGTATAAGTACACTAGGCATAAAATTAGACCTTCCACTTGCCTTGCTAGCTACCTGTCTCGCTACTTACTAATATATAATCTTGTCTGTCTTTGCATCCCTTTAGGGAAAACCTCAATAAACCCTAAAGGTAGGATCCCTTTACGTCTGTTGGGCCTTATTTGCTATAGGTATTTTGCTGCTATCAATTTAATTTAAGAGCCCATGGATTGATAGGTTTTATGTATGTAAAAAATACTATAGGTATTTATAAGTAGTATACCTAAAACCTTACTATGTTCTATACTAGACTAGGGGCTATTTTCCTAACACCAACTAATTATTGAATACTTTTGCAATAATATTAAATTTTCTTAACTGTATTTTAGGTTTCCAGTAACTCCTGAGAGGCGGGCTAAGCGGATATCTATTTTGGGTTTGTCAAACCAGCATATTATAAAGTATGCCCATATTTGCTCAAACCATTTTGATCCAAGTGATGTTATTGTAACAGAAATAATAGGTCGAAGACCAATAAGGCCATGTGCTGGTCCTCAGTTTGATACCACTGTTTTTATAGAGCCTCCCTCTTGCAGGTAACAATAATTTTTATTATACCTAACCTATATATTATTAGGTACCTATCTAATAAAAATAAATTAAGGAACTCTTACGTAAGTAGCTTTATTATAAATAGTAATAATAGTTTGTGATTTACAAAAAAATTTAGGCCTGCTGATTTGGAAGGGGCTATGGAAGGATTTATTAAAAACATTCCTGAAACAAATATTATTGACCCCTCTGTAAAACCTAAGTAGTTTAGTACCTGTAAGTTTGTAAGTATGTTATTGTTTGTTCATCGTGAACGTAACCATGATAAATGCAGAATTGTCTTCCAAAGCAGCTTTATCAATTTCTTTTGATCGGACTGCTTCGTGTTTCCGAGTAATATGATTTTGGTATGTATCTTCCAAGTTACAGCGGTTTTGAATGTTAGATTTTAATACCGATTACAAGTTGCGCACTGATCTTTTTTTGGCTTAAAAAAAGAAATATTATAAGATGTGCAAAAAATTTTTCTATATGCATGGGAAGAAACTGATTTAAAATTATTCTTTAAACAGTAGGCCCGGTATAGGTCGTACATCTTTGAGATTGATAGCTTACGATCTAAATAGAGTCGTTTTGAAGATTTTCGATTGTAATGACTTTCCATTGTTGGAAAACTTTCAATGTGGGCCTTTACAATATCTATGTCAGAATCGGAAGTTTTATTAACAAAAGCTTTTTTTCCTCTTCCATCTTCACCTTCGAATACACCCAAAGAATTTCTCTTTTTAAAAGCTGTCAAAATAGGACCATTATTTATATTAAGCATTTTCATAAAAAATTATTGACAAATTCTTATCTTGTTAGTACCTTTATAAAAATGGTATTTTGTTGCATTTGATCTTATCTTGCTATTTTGACCTTTCCTAGGTCTTCGACTTTGAGGCTCCTCTACATCAACATTTCTCAAAATAAAATCCATTTTGCGCTCATAAGCTTTAAGTCCCCAGTATTCTTTACAAATTTGTTTTCTATCGTCTTCATCAAATATGGTGGTGCACTTGAATCTACATAAATTCCCACAGGAGCTATTTTGAGGAGTTTTTGCCGGTTGTACTCTCCCTTTGGTTGTTGAGTATTCTAGAGATTTACTCATGTTTCTTTTATTTTCGTTTCTATTCCATTTAGCTGGATCACTTTTCCTCCATCTTGTTATTACTTTCTTGCAGCGATCATTATCGTAAGTTTTTGTCGCTCTCTTCCTTAGAAGACGATGCCTTAAAGAAAAAAGATCAAGTGAAGAGTCATCTGTTTCTTCGTCTGATGAGGAATAAGGTAGATTCAATAGATTTTTTCCTATATTTTGATTTTGATTATTTGTTATAGTAGCTCCGATCAAAAATCCGCTAGTTTCATCTACAATGTATTCTGTAACATTTTGATCAGGTTGTGGAATTGCTACAAATAAATTTTGTACTGTACTAACTGTTTTAATATTTGATATTCTTTTAAATATTGAAAAAATCTGAAAATATTGACTTAGTGAGTTTTTGCTGCAAGCCGACGAAATATATTTAAAAAGCCAATATCAAAGAAGAATGAGGAATTTATTTTTGAATATTAAAATGAAATTAATGAATATATCTTAAAATTAACATTAAATGGACAGCCTGTTGTTAACTCCAACAGGAAAACGGGGTTTTTAGGTTTTCTAATTTGTATACAAAGTTTACAGGAAATGTATAGATATTTAGTTAAGGAAAACCATTTTCTTAAATTCATCTTAATGTATAAGTTTTCACAAGATTATTTGGAAGTGTTTTTTGGAGCCTTAAGAAGCAAAGGCGGACATAATAATAACCCAACAGCTAGGCAGTTTGAAGCTGCCTACAAAAGGTTATTAATTCATTCCGAAATTAGGGCTCCTAAAACAGGGAATGCCATAGATCTGGAATCGGTGCCGATTTTAACCTACGGATCAAAACCAAAAATTTTGAATGTAGAGAGAGAGGAAATACTGGATGATGAATTTAAGGAACATATTCAAGATAATTCGTTTATAACGTCAAATGCATGGAATTTAACTTTGTATAGTGAAGATATTGTTTCATATATAGCTGGTTTTGTAGTAAAAGGCTTAAAAAGGAGCTTAAACTATCTCAAATGTATTGAAGCACTGGAAGCTTCTAATGGAGAAGTTCCCTCTCAGCTACACAAAATAGAACTAGAAGCATAAATACCAAAACAATTTTGTTTCGTAATGGATGGATCAAAACCAAAAATTTTGAATGTAGAGAGAGAGGAAATACTGGATGATGAATTTAAGGAACATATTCAAGATAATTCGTTTATAACGTCAAATGCATGGAATTTAACTTTGTATAGTGACGATATTGTTTCATATATAGCTGGTTTTGTAGTAAAAGGCTTAAAAAGGAGCTTAAACTATCTCAAATGTATTGAAGCACTGGAAGCTTCTAATGGAGAAGTTCCCTCTCAGCTACACAAAATAGAACTAGAAGCATAAATACCAAAACAATTTTGTTTCGTAATGAATAATTTATTATGTTTATATTTTATTTTGTAAGCTTTTAACTTTTATTGTTTCTAGCATTAATACAGACAGCATGTTAGTATTAAAAAATATTAAAATATAAGCACAAAAAAAGCTTAACTTGCCAAACAAATCACCGTTGTTCTAAAGCATTAATTCAATCATGCTTACTTTATCACTGTTTTCTTTTTGGGCAAGGGCTTTATATATTTACGGAAACCTAAATTAACGTAAAATAAAATGAATTATTTTTTATGTTATTATTTAGGTATGTAGACTTTAATTTTGAGAAATATATCCTTTTTTTTTATTTGGTCGTTTAAATAAATATTAACAATAAAATTGTAATAAAATACTTATTATTTATTTTTTTGTTTTATTTTTACTTCAGTTTTGTAGAATATATTAAACGATGTCATAAAAATGTTGATAAAGAGCAATATACATATAAAAAAAACAATAGTTGTCTTAGAACATTGAAAGGCTAGAAGTAGCATGCCGTGGAACTATGGGCAGGTTTGTTTGCTTGCAACATCTCTGATGCAATGATGCCAAATGCTTATAGAGAAATGGCAATAATCACTTTATAATATCATAAAAATTTTTAGTTGTTTCCGAAGGCTCAAAACAATACTACTGCTCCCTATATTTTTTATTTAATAAAATATCAAGCATTTTTTTAAAATAATTTTGATAAGATACACTATATCGAAGTCAATATATGTACTTTAAATAAATGAAAATAAAGTACGAAGAAACGAGAAAACGGTAATGGCATCGCAACGCCGCTCGATCGCATTGTTGATGCCACGGATACGAGCACTCTCTACCAGTGACGTCGTCAACAAATATTTACCTGCTAAATTTTAATTAATTATTATAGAGTTTGAGTATAAGTAATATTACCATTTATGAGCTATTTATGTGTTTTTTTAACGGACTTCATTAGAGGAAGGTCCTAATAAAAGGCAGCATTTTTGTCAAAGCATTTTTATGGAAATTAAATATTTTATTAATATAATATTATAGATTTCTTAATAAATCATGTTTTAAGACACAAATTTTTAACATTTCGCAAAATGTTATTGTTATTGTTATATTGGACAAAACTCAGTTTTACATCACTTATTTTATATCACATAATATATACTTCTATGGTGCTGACTTTTTCAAAGGGACAGTATTGCTTCAGCGGTAAGAGTTAAAACTACAAGGATGTTGAAATTGTGAAGGAGTTGCAGGTTTTTTATAGGTTATAAGATTTTTATTATGAGTATTTAGCCTGTACAATGGTTTTGAGACATTTAACAGTGACCTATATAATACCTAATACCAATTATTATATCATATTAATTTATACTAAAAAACAAGGAGTACCTATGAATAAAGACTATGTACAATAGATTAGATTAGATAGTTTATTAGTAGGAATATACAAACAAGTACTTTTACAAGTCAAATAAAATATGTATGTTGGGCTTTCTGGAAAATCATATTATTATTTCTTAAGTATTTTCATAATGACTTGAGACATCTAATTCAATTTCTTTGGCGCAAATTTGTTTGTTGCAATCTTCGAATTTTAATTTTTTGTTCTTTAATTTTTTTTCCATAATTTGGTGAAAAGTGATTTAGCTTTAGAAACGGTGGAATCATCAGTGCTTAGGTCCTCAGGATATCATTTTGATTTTAGCCTAGAATAATATACATGAAAATATAGTATTACCAAAATTAAAAAGGAAAAATTAAAAAAAATGTATTATGATAATCCAATTTATTCCAATAATTGCATTTTAATTAAACAAATATAACACAATAAAATACTACGAGTATATCACTTTTAAATAAGATATATAGAATAGGATGATACATAGCATAAAACTAGTAGTCTATTTTGAGTGTATTTTTACCTCTTCCTTGGCAGGGTCAGGGAATGTGTAGCAGTTAAACAAAAACGGCTTGGATGAGAAATAGTAATTGTTGACCTAGACCCCACGGTAACTATTAATCTCAGATGCAGTTATTGTTGATGATGAATGATCAGATCTGTAATTATACAAAATTTGGTGTATCAAGAATATTAATCTATTTTAATTATCCATACTTGTCTATATTAGATTCACTGTTTGTACTATATACCATTTTGGAAGCTAAAGAATTTTTTGCACTTTTCAGGAAAACTACCCATGCAGCTTTGAAGGGTAAATCACTTGGTAAATTAACTGAATTATCGGCTGCTGTGTTTTTAACCAGTGCATCAGAAATCCTAGTAAAAAAATAGTTTTACACACATACCTAATTTAATAAGTATTAGATATAAATAAAGCTTATACGAGTAACACTAATACTTTTTGTAACGATTTTTTTATGCTAGAAAAATATATTTAAAAAAAATTACCTTTGAGGTAGAGCTCATTTTTTTAAGTCTGGCTACTGATAATATTATCTTCCTTATATAAGAAATCACTTCTAAGGATGTGATCTGAAATATTCTTTTTAATTGTGTTGATTTCCATTAATGAAATCCATTGTTCCCTTTGGGCATATATTAATATTAGGCAATCTATAATAAGTATTTGATATTTAATCAAAAAGCAAAAAAAAATTACAGTAATAAATTAATATGTGGTGCCAATTACTATATATATTATTGTAAGTTGCAATATGGTAAAACAAAAAAAAATTATCGACCAAATTTTAAGGAAAGACAAAATTAACTTTATACATACATATCAATATCTAAATAAATTTCAAAATTCTTTAGGCAATAAAAAATTAGTAATTTCATCTATCTACCTAATGTCTATATTAAAAAAAACATAACTATATATAGATAGGTACATGGGTATTTTGCCTTCTTTCTGCCAAAACAACAAAAAAAAAACATACACCCTGTAATAAAACCAGGGACAAAATTCTAGTTTTATATTTTTTATAGCCTATTGATAGATGAATATGTTCAAAAAAATATTTAGATTTAAAAATATAAATATTTTGGTATTTTACGCACACTTTCACATTCAAGTTTTTATTAGGTTTATATCTATAAAATCCCCTATTCTACGTTTATGATGATGGTAACCCTATGATGTGATGTTATGAAAGTATCGGTACTTACTTGTGAAAAGATCGGCTTGAATCACCTTTTATCATGATGCGGCACAAACGACACAAGTTTTTGCCATCCTAGCAAATTAAAAAAAAAACACTAAAATGTGGCCTTTTTCCTTTTTAAACCAAAAATGAATGAAAATACACGAATCCCGAAAATAAACAAAGAGGCCGTTTGACAGATGACACTACGCGTATGGCTCAGACGCTTATGCTCCGGTGTTGTCGCTTCAAATTTTTTAGAAGCAGTTTTAGGGATAAGAATGTTAATAATTTTGTTTTTTTTTTTTGCTTAAGGATATTATATTTATTCTTAAAATAGGTTAATTGTGGTATTTATACTTTTTATTTTAAATCTTGCTATAAAATACAACACAAATAATTTAAATTAACGTTATAATGGTTGTTAAAATATAGCTAAAAATTTCCTCCGTTGGAAATTTGCGTCGACTTGACAACTGAGAATCGGCAAATATGTTTGTAAACAGAACACCCCTCTTGCCCCTGTGCACATGTTGGACTCAAACAAAGTTGTTGTTTACTAATTCTAGCCTTTCAATGTTCTAAGATAGTTGTTTATATGTCTGTGGTAAAAACTAATCATTTTGTTAGTATGCTTTCTTAAAATCAAAATAAATTAAATCAAATTTTGATAAACATTATTAGCTACAAGGCTATAACGTAGACAAAAAAACCTATGAAATTAACCATATATGTAATATAAAACTGTTTAAATAGCCTTTCTTTTAAATAACTCTTTAAACCTAAAAAACAGGCTTTCTACAATTTTAAATAAAATATTACTGCCACTGGTTGCCCGGTGAGAGCGCGATGCCGTGGACGCGGTGTCGCACGACTGCTTTTTTTTATCTTCGTCTCTCTTATGTTAAATATTGAATTCTCTCTCGATTTGATATCTGATCGCAAACAATAGGAATTTATGAATGAAATGTTATATCTCCCCTCCTTTATATATCTATGGGCGGCGGTATGTTAGTGAACTTTGCAAATGTTCCTCGTATAATGAACAGTTGTTGTGCGCAGCCTGTAACGCGTAGTTTCGTACCCGGTTTACACGCATCCTATTTTTACACTAATTAAAATTCGATACTACGAATTTATATTTTTAAAAAAACTTTTATTTCGTTAATAACTATAATACGGGTAAAATAATAATAATACATATATAATATGGTATGTTTAAAACAATGGCTTAGCTCTGACTGAATTGGTGAATTAAAAGCGAAAGCATAAAAAGTAAATGAAATTGCTTATACAGCTAAAAATGAATTTAACAATAATAATGATTTTATAAGATGAAAGGGGTGTGTAACTCCTCCCTCTTCAGATTGAACTACATGGTCTGGCGGGGTAGTTGAATAACGTCCTGCTGGGGTGCCTTCTGTATCAGGAAAGGCAGCTTTCGGTCTCAGCTTCTTGTACGCAAAGTAGCTAATGGCAGCTACTAGTGTCAGGTATATAAGGATTGTCCAAATACTGGGGTAGCGGATTGCGTCATGGAAGGACAACAGCTTCGGTTGATTATGGAGAATCTGGCTACGCAGTTTGTTTAGGTCATCTAGTTTGATCTCGTCAATGTGTGCGCTAAGTGTGGGTAAAATTTGGGCGTTTACATTAAAGTCAGGAAACAATATGGGTTGATAATTATTGTTTCCTATTGATTCATGGTTGAAGATTATTACTTCTTGATCAAGTGCGATTTGGCAGTTAATTGGTGTTTCAAAGATTAAGGAACCTTGAAGTGTGATGAATTCCTCTTGGTCGTAACATTCTAAATGGAGGGTTTCCTCGTTAGGAAGGCCTGCAGCATATTTATTAGAGAAGTCTAGTTGGTTAAATATTGGTTTGGAAACTTTAACTTCAACTGGTTGGCAGGTTGATTGACCTCGGTTTTCCAACAGCTGTACTGCACAGGGGCTGCTTGGTTATATCTCTTGTAGGTATGTTTTGTCGCAGAAAAAGAATTTCTCTTTAATCTGTTGACATTCGATTGCCCGATATGAGAAATGCAACTCATTTTTTGGCAAAAATGGATTTTTTGGTATTATAACCTTAAACATGCTCTGTTTATAAACTGGTAAAGAGTAAAGGTGAAAATAATTAAAATCTTTTTGATTAGTTATTGGAATGCGAAGAAGAAATGTAATTTTATTATTTAGGACAAAACTATCTAGTTTAATTATTTGTTCATATAATAAGGTATTTTCTAATGAGACTTCTAAAGGAATATGCTTTACATCAAGTAACTTTTGAATTCGTTTCAATTCACTAAATAAATCTTCAGTCTTAATTATACTGGGGTGTAAAATTCTTAATTTGGAAAATGTTAAAGCATTTTCGATATCCTGTAAAATTGAATCGATTATTTCATACAAATTAATTATTTGATTTAAAACATGTTTAATGTAATTTGTTTCTACTGCTTGTTCAACTTGATGCAATTTTTCATCTAATAGTCTCATGTTGCGATTTATCTGTTGAATTGTTGTGTTAAACTTCTTAAGTAAATTAAAGGAAATTAAATTTTCTTTCTGAATGTTTAAACCTAGCGTTTTCTGATTCTCTTGTAAGTCTTTAATTAATTTTTCATAACGTTCTCCATCGGAGGCGTCTAAATTACCCGTGATGCTTTTAAATATTGAACCTATACCATTGATAAGTAATCGCACGATTCTGTGTGGGTGTGGTACTATTTCTTTTAGTTTCGTTTCGACTTGGTCTTGTATGATCGTTAATATTTTCAAATAGTCAGTTGTTTCTGATTTATGTCCCGTGTTATTATTTAGGGTATTCGTTACGTTGGTTACCTCTTTGTTTGGAGTTTGTTGACTTCTGTTATTAAGGGGTTAAGGTCATAGTAATGTATAATAGTATGTGTGTATTCTTCAATTTTTGCTTGACCTAATTTAAGTGGTAATAGTCCAGGGCTATCTGCTATTTATTCAAACTTGTTTTGGTCTCCAAGTCTATATGTTACTTGTAGAAATCTGAAATGGGATGGAAAGGACAAAATTAGTCAAAACTATATTTTGTTTTTAAAGGTCGTTTTAAATTAGATAGATGGATTTTCTCTTGGTTTTCTAAATTAGTGTGAACTATTTTTGAGGGTTTGTCAAATTTATCACTGGTTTTTTGCCTAGTATATTTTTTAGGATAAACCATTTGGTCTTCTACAAATATTTGGAGATCGTCTTTATTAACGTTAACTAAGCAGCAAGTTTTTTCTTTGCATTTATTAGTTGTTCGCTAATATGAGAATACAACAGTTTACTTTTTTCTTTATCACTGGATACATAGTCACTGAGAATTAATTGATCTAATTTGATGTTAAATACATCGTCAGATGTAATATGGCCATATCTCTGACCTGTGGAATGTAAAAATTATTCGGAATACAAAACTATATTTCTATACTTTATACTTGAATGATGCCTGTATAACTATTATTAATCAAATATCAATAGATAGCGATCTACATGTCTTTTTAAAAAACAATGAATTGGAAAGTTCTGATTCATACAACTTAGAGGATGAAAATGATAGTGATATTTGTAATCGAGTAATACTTTTAATAGACCAAATAACTTTGCTTATTTTAAAACAAAAACGTTATTGCCCATCAACTATTTGATGGGCAAATTTGAGCAACAAGAAGTGTAATGTCTTTTAATGTATATTATATCCCCTTGCGCATATGAATTGCTTAGAGATTATTTCAATTTGCCCACCAAGAGGTACCTACAGTTTCTTTCTTCTAGCTGTGATGTGTGTAATGGTATTACTGGCACTTACTAATTTTTTGTAATCCCCTCTCAATCTTCTGGGCCATTCATAAAGTTTGTAGTTGGTTATTCAACCATTATCTCGGGCGCCACCCTCAAGTTTAGTGTGGATGAGAGACTACGGCCTATCGGGTAGCCTTTAAACAGTGGAGAAGGTAATCCAGGTCTTCTGTGTGAGTAAAACAATAGGCAACATTGTAACAAAATCACATTTATTCATCCCCAAACCTAACATGTCATCTCTTTGCTAACACTTCTCAATAAGCCTTTCATACGGTCAAATTCAATACGGTACGGTGCGGGAAGAGAAGAGCAGGGGTGCAATGAAGAAACTATGACGGTAAGCAAAATCTAAAAGCGGGACGGTTAATTATGGCAGTGAACAAACGGATCAGATACAGCTCAGAGAAAATAAAGCATGAAACGGTCGGCATTACTCGGAATGGTAAGCGGTAAATCACGTAAGGGTCCAAACCGCAACGCGGTGTATCCTCTAGATAGTAGGAATAAGGAGATAATGTCCAATGAAGGTAATAATGTCCAATAAGTCCAATAATGTCCAATGAATTTTATCTCGGTAACGGTCCTAGACACTTAGCCCCCTAGAACTTTTTAAGGAATACACGTCTGGCACGCAACCCCGTGTATCCTGTAATCACTAGGAATAGGAAAAAGGGATTTGCCTACCTTCTTACCTACTATACTTACATGCTGGCAATATCGATGGAGTGAAAGAGCTGGCGGCGGCGGAGCGATGTTCGGTACTGTGGGGCTTACCTCGGGTCGGTTATTGCTGGCGCTTCGGTCGGTCTTCCCGAGTGGTAGCGGACTGCGGACTCCCACTGCAGGTCAGTGCATCGCGTTATGTAAAGAACGGACATGCGCCGTACTCAGTAAACGCAGTAACAGTAGTGGTGGTACGTACACAAACGGTGCTGAGTATTAGACGTGATGATAAATTAATAATTAACGCGGTCGCGCGTTTATTACCAAAAGGGAAACTTATCTAACTTTACTGGGCAAAGCTTAGTTGTCACTATGAATCTTGAAAGTTATTAATTTAAATTGGAAAAAGAACCTAGTAATTCTATAGATAAATAAGAGAATTACAGAAAATTTAGTAACTTCGTTACACACCACCTTCTCTTCGGTAAAAAGAAAAATTGAATAACATATTTTTTTCTAAAGCTAAAATTAAAAAGATACAGATACCAATTATCACGGAACTTAACTACCTAACCTAACTTATATACTAACTCCCCCAGTGGTAGACCTTTGGAAGGCGGCGTGGATCGGGTCGGAGAAGTCCAGTTGAGCAACGGTCTCTTCCTGGCCGGAAGACCTCACCTCAAGTCTGGTCATCGCTCGGTTTATTCTTAAGGTCGGTGATACTACGATGGTTGGTGGTACCTCAGCCGGTCTTGATGCTGGCATCCTCACCAACGTATTTACAAAAGGGTTTGTCACTCCAAGAAACGGTATCAACGGTCTTATACTCGGTCATTAATAATGTCCAGGACATCCACATAAGCGGCAAGGTGGCTTTTGACCAACTCATGAAGTTGTCGGTGAGTGTCCCTTTGATGGCGGTACCTGTGAACCACAACATCATCATCACCTTCATCATCACCACTGTCATCCATCCCACTCGTCCGCAGCGGAAACAGAAAAGTAGCGGTCGGTCGGAGCAGTCATCCATTGCGAGGTTTGGGGCCGGCATTTCGGAGGTGGCTTCAGCCAGTTCCTTTTTCAGGTCACAATCATGCAATTCCAAGATGGGTGTCAACCTCGGGTTGGTGTCAGCATGGTCGGTTTTTCTTTGTATGTTCGAGCTTATTCCCTACCGGAAAGAGTAGACACCAAAAAAAATCCATGAGTAGCAGGAGATAAAGGGGAAGGAGGGGAATAGAGAGAGAAAAATCAGATGGTCTAATCATTTATTACTATCATCCTTCTCTTTTACTTTATACAGATCGGGAGTTAGTCAGTAGATAAATCGTAAAAAAAATAAATAGATATCCAAAAAAATAATTAACACAGCTTCTTTCACAACCAAGGGAATGATCTCTTTGACGATTGTAACCGGGATCGCCGTCCTAAAAGCCTTTGCGGATAGCAATATGAACCCGCTGGCCATTGTCTCGCTTTAAACACATTCGAAACTTCTGGTATTTCGCTCCATCTCGGATCCTGAGAGGTAGACGCCTCCGCAGTGCCTCTTTGTAGAGAGGTGACCACTCGGTACAAGCTCTATTATTTTCGGCCCACTCTGCCAGCTCGTTTTCGGTTGGCAACGGGTCGAAAATGAACGTGGGTGCGGTCGGTCCTGAAGGACTGGCAGGCGACGGAATTTGGTGGAACTGAGGCACTGGTAACTCTATTTCGGTTCAGTCCTCTTGGTTCTTCATCACTCCCTTCTCTTTCCACCATCGGTGTAAGTCTGGATGAAGGTTCAAATTGTCCGTTTGTTTCACATACTCCTGGTTATCACGGCGGGTAACTTGTTCTGTCAACAGGTGTATGGGTGTGGTAGTATCTGCAATGGGCAGCGTTGAAATTTGTCCCATAACTGCGGAGATGTCTGTGGTGGAACGGCGGTGATCGGCCAGATTTTCCGGTTGGCATGCACCATTTCTACAATCATGGCCTCTGCCTGTTTTCGTTGCAAGCCATCCTCGTAAGGGGTGTGTAGTGGCAGCGGTCGGTTTCGTTTGGCCATTTCTTCTTATTGATTTGACTATAAGAACGAAGACGATGATTATACATAAGCAGGCTTAAGGTCTTTAATATGAATCCGGTGCAGTGTTTTACCGGTACCATTCTTTAAATCATTAACTGCCGGAGAGGTAACTTTAGTCACAGTATACGGTCCGGAATATTTCGGTGCTAACTTGGCAGTAAAACCCCTAAAAGCAATAACCCCGTGTATCCTATGGACACAAGGAATAGAAAAAAGAGATTTGCCTAACTTCTTACCTACTATACTTACATGCTGGCAACAGCGGCGGAGTGTAAAAGCTGACGGCGGCGGAGCGATGTACGGTACTGTGGGGCTTACCTCGGTCGGTTATTGCTGGCGCTTCGGCAGGTCTTCTCGAGTGGTAGCGGACTAGCCGACTGCAGACCCAGTGGACTCCCACTGCCGGTCAGTGCATCGCGTTATATATCGCGGACATGCGCGGTACTCAGTAAACGCGGTAACAGTAGTGGTGGTACGGACACAAACGGTGCTGAGGTATTAGACGCGATGATAAATTAATAAATAACGCGGTCGCGCGCTAATTAACAAAATAGAAACTTATCTAACTTTACGGGGCAAGGCTTAGTCACTATAAATCTTAAAAATTATTATAAATCTTAGTAATTCTATAGATAAATAAGAGAATTACAGAAAATTTAGTAACTTCGTTACATGTGTCACCAAATTCTGACTTAAATAAAACTAACGATAATAATAACATTGTAACACCACTAATTATTTAAACATTGTATCCATTTCTTTAGCACCGACTGAGAAAGTTGTTAATTTATTAATTGATGAACTTTATATAACTAAAAGACTAGACTATAGGGGAATAAGTCTTACTGGTGTTGCTTCAAATAACAATTCTTTAGCATCAACCGTCTATAAAAGCATTAAACAGCATATATTTTTTAAAGATTTTTTTCTTAATATATTTGTGGTACAGAATTATGACTCTCTTTATAATGCTATGTTCTATATTTTCGAATATTTTAATTAATGATTATGTAAAAATGAAAAACAATCAGTTTGCTGTACAAAAGAGTTTATCAAAAGATAAAAACAAAAAGAGGAAATTAGAAAACATTTACAAAATAATTCTTTTAATTAATATAAATAAGTATATGTAGGTTTAAAACTCTGTTTAAAAAGTAAATTTTTTAAAAAGTACCTAACTTATTATAGGTTCCTAGTAAGTTTAGTATTTGTCTGTCTATATTTTTTGATATCAGAATTATGTATTATTTATGTGCTTTATTATTATATAAATTTAATATTTAGGAATATCATGTGCTAATAGTAGGCTGTCAAAAAGTGATAAAAATGTTCTAGTCTTTTCCTTTATCAGTAAGTCTAACATCAATAACCAATCATATGATGTTTATTTAGCAGCCTTTAAGAAGATTATTTTTCCTTTAAAATGTGACATGAATGCATAAAGGGAAAGATTGAGAGGAAAGATGATAGGATTGCTTTTGTGTTAGTGTAGGTAGGTACCTAATTGAGAAAAAAATATATAAATTATAAATATCTCCTTGTATACTAAAAAAAATTAAAAAAAAAATAACTTATTTGTTCATAAAAATGTCGAATAGTAAAAATTGTAAATTCATTTTATCTGGAAGTTGTAAAGGTATAATGTTAAAAAAAACTTACTTTTACCCCCTGTATAAAGCCAATTAATTTTAGTTTAAAAAAAATGGTCTAATGGCGATATTCTAGAATAAATTTACTATGTAGCACTAAAAATAGTACCTACAGTATCGGACAAAAATAGAGCGACGATATAGTTTTTTTCTTTTATTAAAAAAAGCAAAAACGCAAGAAGAATTAAAACTCAATAAAACAAATACACTCATTAATAAACATATATTTTTTACATAACATACCAAAATTCTTCCTTATAAACAAGATCATAAAAAGAAAAAAAAAAGTTAAATATTTCTATACGACAAAAATTAAGCGACGCTTACAATAAAAATAAAAGAAAACATTATCAGATTGCGCCCTTAATATTTAGTCCACAAGCCTTTATTTGCGATTACCTGGCAACACCTTTGAGGCATGGAAGAAATTAAATTATCAATTATATCTTGATCAATATTTTTCCATATATTTTTAATTTCTTCAAAAATGTACCTTGTTGTAAAGTTGCCTATCCACAATTTCCCACAGGTTTTCGATCGGGTTAAGATCGGGCGATTGGGCTGGCCATTTAAGAATGGCTATTTTATTTTTATTAAACCATTCTTTTATACATTTTGCTGTATGTTTTGGGTCATTGTCGTGTTGGAAAACAAAACGTAGTGGCATATTCCATTCCGCATAAGGTAGCATGACATTTTCAAGGATATATTTATACTTAAACCTATCCATAATGCCCTCAATTTGGTAAATTGGTCCCATTTCATAGCCAGAGAAACAACCCCACACTAACACGTTGCCACCTCCATGTTTTACAGTACCTTGGACATACTTTGGGTCAAGTCTTTTACCTGCAATACGACGAACATATTCAACACCATCACTTTTATACAAATTAAACTTTGACTTATCACTAAAAAGTACTTTTTTCCATTGCTCTGGTGTCCAGTAAGCATGTTGTTCTGCAAACAGAAGACGTGCTTTAATATTCTTCTTACTAAGAAGCGGTTTTTTGGCAGATTTGCATGCTTTTAAGCCTGCTTTAACTAGTCTGCGCTGTATCCTTCGAGAGGAAACATTAGAGCTTCAGCCAGAATTTGCTTTGCTGACAGAAAAGGATTTGCCTGGGAGATCCTTTTAATTTTTCTATCCAGTTTCTTTGAAGTTTTTTTCAGTCTACCCGTCTGTTTTCGGTTAAATACTTTTCCTCTAATTCGATAGTTCTGAATGGTCCTCGACACAACAGATTTTGAAACCCTTAGTTCCTGTTTTATTACGTATTGTGATGTTCCCATCTTACGATGCAATAATTCTTTCTTTAAGATCAATAGAAAAACTTTTACCACGAGGCATTTTTAAACAAAATATAGATTTGATACCGACCAAAACCGATGTTTATCTACTAATGGTATGAACAATATCGATCAAGGCTTAATTTTTGTCCATGAAAAAATGCATAAAAACATACAACAATTTACTAATCTCTTGCTATTCATCACAAGAGGGAAAGAATGTTTAAATACGATTAACAAAGGTATGTACTGATACTACAAAATTGTTTCTAATTATACGAGGTACAGTCACAAAGTTTTTTAGGAATATTATAGCGTCGCTTAATTTTTGTCCGATACTGTAGTTATTTTTTTTTTAAGAAATTTAACCTTAAAATCAACCCAAAAAGAATATTGATTCTTCCTTTAATCTGTTTTTGTTCCAGTTTAAATATTGCATTTATATAATTATTAACGGCGCCTATACATATTTGAAAATAAAGCAAAATCAAAATTGAACGTCCATCTCGACAGAGCTGCGCTTTCAAAGCGTAAACGGATCCGAATCTCCCACTTGGTGCGACGTTGCCAACTGTTATTTCACGGCTTGAGTTTTCTTAACAAAAGTAGTTGTAGCGTCTTCAGAGTCCTGAATTTCTATAACCTGCAGTCATAGTTTATGAAGTTTATTTTTAATAATTCCAAGTCATTAATTTTTCTTTTGGTATATTTATCTTGTTTATTTGTTGAGAAATTAAAGTGTTATGTTGCGATATATTGACCATATTTGGATAGTGATCTATGACACAAGTATGTAATATGTAAGAATTTATTTGCTTTGTTGTTTATTTGCTTTGTTGTTGCTTTGTTATATTTATATCCCCTGGAAAGATTTCTATATTATTTTGCAATTTGTCATCAAAAAACATTATCAGTGCATCATTATTATTAAAATCCCCTCCATTATAGTATGTGCTTTAACCTTCAATATTAAAGTATTCAGAAAATTAATAAATTGATTTAATATTTCCTTAAATAAGTAAAAGAAAGAAAAAAGTGGCCCTCATAGAAAATTGAGAAACAACTTTTGTAAGAGACCTCGGTTTAGTTCCTGTAGATATTAAAATGGATCATTTTTGGTGAGGTTTATAATTAGATTTTTTTTTGAGATTTGCTAATAAGGTTTTGAGTTTCCCATTTTCGGTTATTATAAATCAAAATCTTACTTAATAACTGTAAATATTTATCAATTTGCCATGGACATAGGTTTAGTATATTTATTTTTATTTTATCTAATTACATTTTATAAATTGTATTATAAATATTATAAATTAATTATGAATTCATTAAATGATTTTATTGTTTTGACATGACAATTTAAAAAATGGTTTGATAATCTTATTAGAGAAAATACATTATTTTGTTTAGTAATTTTTATGGATTTGAAATATTTCTTATTTACTGATTCTTATCGCTTATTTTTGATTTATCCTTTTTCAAAAAATGTTATAATTGTTTTCACATTTCGTTTTCTCTATTTAGATTTTTGCGAAATATCCAGAAACATTACATTAGAACAAGTTGCCAAACGGTTTTATTTGAATTATTCGATATTTTTAGATTGGAATAAGTGAAACTACTTATATTGCTTGTAGATGCAATTACAGAATAACAATAAGTTAAATTTTTATTGGTTTCAATATCTGAAATTAATGCTTTACTGGTCTGACTGTCAACCAATTGTGAAGAAAAGTTTTGGATATATCATTCTTATTATAGAAAATAAATTGTCTAGGAGATCTTGATTAAGGTGCTTAGTTAAAACATATTAACAATGTTTGTCAAATATTTAAGTAAAACAATAACTGAATTAAGGATTTAAATAAATTCTTAAATGCAGTAAATATTTAAATTATTTAAATATTCTTGAATACTTCAGTTGATCTAAAATAATTAAGACCAAATTTACAAAAATAAGAACTTAAATCTGAATTACTTTAAACAATTCATGCACGATCAATAAATCTTTAACTATCTTAATTGACTGGAATAAGTATAATTCATTCTTTATAAAACTACGTCTGAGGTACTCAATTACATAGTTTTAAATTTGCTTTTGCAGGAATAAGCTACTTACAATATAATATGTAATTGATATTATTACGATTTACGTTAAATTGAATTCAATATTTATAACAACATATTTGGTTAAAATTCTATAATAAATGAACCTCTCTATTTAGTGAGAAAAAAATTAATTATATATAAACCTTTTTAAGTTACCACATTTTCGTACATTTCTTCCTAGTAGTTTTGTTTGGTATGTTCTTACGGATATATAATTTTTCAAAAAATTATTTTCGCATATCCATTATTAGCAGTGTGTTCTCCATCAAACCAATATCCATATTTTTACGGGTTTGAATGGACTCAAACGGTATTTGATTTAGAACCTGAGATTTAAAGAAACTTACATTATTGGTTTATTTCTTTTTATTACACGAAATCCTCGATAAACACCTAACTGTGTATATCATGCAAGAGAAGCAGCTTTTAACTACGCTACTAAAGAAAATAAATTAATGTTTATCACCCAAAATGTCCACAAAAATATTAAATAATCTTTCGAAGTAGACCTATTGAAAACATTACTAAATATCAGCTCAAAGCGTCCGAGTTTTCACGCCAGATGATGCAAAGCAGGCAAACAGTGACTGTCGGATGTTGGCCACAGAACACAAATATAGAGAAATGCGTGTTGCCTAATGAACAGACAGAAATTCTGTTGACAGCTTTATTGACGTTATTGACAAAGACGGGGGCAGCCATCTTGGGTGGCGTGTGGCGGGAAATTTAAGCCTGATCTATTGCCTGATATTTAGATTTGAAGTAATTTGAAGAATTACAAAAGTTGATGCGTTAACTGACGAGTGATGAGATATATTTAAGAGAATTTTATTTTATTTTAAAAAAACAATATGCTTATCAGTTTAGAAATACCCACATTTAATAAAAATCGTCAATTTTTAATGTTGAGAAAAAATTAAAATATTGCATCTCAGACATCCCTCATCACTTCAGTCAAGAATTAACACATCAACTAAAATATTATTTAATTTAAATTTGGTTCTCAAGACATTGCTTATTTAAGATATTTAGCTATAGATACTTACCAAAAATTATAAATTGGCACGATATATATGGGACCAAATTTTAAATAAGAAAAAACCAAAACTAAATTGTCTTTTAAATGTTTTATTTTAAGATGAATTAAAATAAATTTAACAAAGGGTTTTAAAATGCATAAAAAAAGTTACAATATAAATTAAATACTTCAAACTGTAAGTATGGTATTAATAAGACCTTTTATGTAAAAAATAGAATTTTTACAGGTATAAAGCGTATTTTAACTGAAAATCCTAATTTCTGGAGTTTCAGAAAAATTACCTGCTTTTTCTTGTTTCCATAAGTGTATAAAACATTATAAGAAATATGTAACAAACATACCTAAATAAAAAATTAAACATATATATTTTTTAATCATCTATACAATTGTAACAAAATAATATATATCCACATATGGAAAACAAACAAATAAATATTATCGAAAACATAAACTCTTATAAAGATAGAAACTGAACCTATCTCTTGAAATAAATCTGGCTTTTTATTGTAAATAAGTTAATTATTAATGACTAGATATAACACAAATACATATGGACAAGTTAATATGCATGTTTTTTCCATTTTATTTTTTTAGTATAAGCAAATAAAAACAAAATATGACTTTTGATTTTTGGTTAGTCACAATCGGGTAAAGATGTCACAAGTCAGTGGGGTTGTCTCCAGTAAGTATGGAACATGAAACATAGGAAAACAGATTAAGACAGTGTATTGTGTATACAATATTCTTCTAAAATAAAATACATAAGTTTTTATTATTAGTAACTATTGATTATCACATTTAGTTATGATTACAATTAAGGTTCTAAATAATACTTTTAAAGAATTTTATATTAGTCTATAATTTTACTTTAAGGTAATAACATGATCTAAATTATGGGTCAGTAAATAAAATAGAACTGTACATTTACTATCAAAATGTCTCAGGTAACTTAGGTATTTTAAAAAATAAGATATAACATACTAAAATCTTAGTATCATTAGCTAAAAAGTTAAAAAACAAAATTATTCTGATTGTGTATCATGAGTATTAAATGACGATATTCAAGATTTTTGTTTTTTTGAAAACATTTTAGATTATCGAAACTTTTTCTGTTTTCTAGAATGACAAACACTTAAAGATTGTTGTTGTAGTTTTGAAGTTCACTTTTGATTTCATCCTTTAAATATTTATAAACCAACCAAAACTTTTTCTCTAAATTGCCTGAATGACCATGGTTATCCATAGATGTATATAACTTAAGGTGGATTAAGTCAAATAGAGAAATCAGTTTTTGAGAAGGATATGTCAATCTGGATGTGTGATCATTTTCTTTAAATTGAACAAATAGGTGTTATATTTCTACTCCATGTGAATATCATTTCTACTCAAGAACCAGAAAAGTGTTTGGAGCAAACTCAATAATTGGTGATATTTTTAGTCGGACTTACATGACAGACAAAATTTTTGTAATGATGAATTCAATGGAAATTAAAAAAAATCTATGATTTCTGTGACTGTCTGGGCAATTCCTAATATACAAACTAGTGAATAAAGAATATTTGCATGAATATCTTAATCTAGATGAAGACAAGTAAAAGGAAATACTTGATATTTTCCCAGTGAAGGTTCAATAATTAAAACTTGATTGTAAAAAAAAGTTAAATTGAGAACAGTGACATAGATATGTCTAAAATCAGATTAAATCTACATATAATTATATCCTGGGAAATGATAATACAACAAGGTACACCTAAACATTATTAGAAAACACTTTAAATTTCAATTATAACAGGTATGTCATAATTGAAATTTACCTGTCTCCTGCTCTATGTTGTTGCACTTACAGGTAAGTTCGTTTAATCTTTTAATTATATTTCAGCCTCGTCTTTCGTAAATAAGTTGGTTGTAGTTGTTTAAAGAATTATATGCAACAATCATTGGTTTGTGATTTATTATCAAAAAAGATGAAACGTTTTTTGTATACTTATACGTTTTTGAATAACAGTTAACACCCAACTAGTAATAAACATAATATTCAATTTTTTAATTGGAACTCTATAATAACAAAAACTTATTAATAATATATATTGTATGCTTAATTCTAATGCTAAATATTAATGAAATACAAAATTTATATAATTTTATAATAAACATGTAATTATAAGTAAACATATAATTTTATAATATCTTATACTTTTTACTAGCCACTTAAAATGGTTAGAGAAAAATTGTTTTCTTTGGTAAGAGGCCTTTGGTAAAAGTTTGCAAACGTCTTCGAAGTTTCTGTCCAACCAGCTGCACGCCTAATAATATCAAAACTTACACCCTTGCGGGCTGCAGCTGAGGTTGATGCGTGCCTAGTACTGTGGGCAGTAAACATAGACGTATCAAGACCACTTTTGTGGAGGATATTTTTTATCCACCGGCTGATTGATTGCGAGGTAGCATCGTGAAATGGTTTTTTATAGGTAATAAAAAGGTTTTTTGAGGAGTTAGGTCGAATCTTCTTTGTTACTTTTAAATAGTGAATCATAGTTGTAGCAACACAAATCTTTAAGTTTTGTTTAAAGAAGGGTAATATTAGCATTGGTTGAAATTTATTTGGACCGGATGTTTTAATTCTTTCAGGAATTTTTACAGTAATTTTGTTGTCTGAAATAATTACGTTAGTTAATTCAATGCTGCATATAGTTTGAACTCTTTGACCAGTTGTTAAAGCTAATAAAACTGATAACTTCTCAGAGAGATCTTTTAGATTTAAAATATTATTTTCTGCTAGATTGGTGTTTATGTGATTAATGACTATTGCTGGATCCCAAGTATTATTATATTTAGGCAGATTTGGTCTGAGATTATATAACCCTTTAAAAAACCTTTTTACCCAATGATCATTAGCTAGGTCTGGAGTAGCTATTTGAGCAAGAGCTGACCTATAGCTATTTAAAGTGCCGTAAGAGGCACCTTTATCGAACTGGTTGGACAAAAACTGAAGAACTATAGCAATTGATATATTAAATGGGTCTATATGATTACATCTACAAAATGTCCACCATAATTTTAACCCTACATTATATTGTTTGGTGGTGGCATCAGAAATAGAAGCCATACATATGTTAAGTGAGGATTCTGGGACATTTCTTTGGGCTAATGCTTGCAGGATAAAATTCCTGCCACCAGGGTAAGGTTCCTCCAAAGTGGATGTGGGATTCTGTTGAAGGAAGATAGAAGGGTTTTTGTTGGTTTAAAATATATTGGCTCATGTATTAGCATAGAAGAAAATATAGGGAACCAAGGTTGTGAGGGCCAGTTTGGAACCACAAGTATTCCTTCAGCATTGTCATCTTTAATTTTTTGTAGTGTGCGCAAAATCATACTAAATGGTGGGAATGCATACAATTTTAAATTTTCCCAATTGAGGGTAAATGCGTCAACCGCACAAGATCCTGGATCTTTAAACCAGGAGACATATTTATTGCATTTTTTGTTAGTTCTGCTAGCAAAGAGATCAATTTCTGGAATAGTTTTAAAATGTTGATAAATTATTGTAAAAGCTTTATTACTCAATTCCCACTCTGTTTCAATATTTAGCAGCCTTGATTCCCTATCGGCTTCAACATTATCTGAGGATTTAATATATGCGGCAAAGATAAACAAATTCCTCTTCTCACACCATTGCCATATATTTCTCGCTAAAGAATTAAGATTCTGGTGTTGGACACTACCCATTTTGTTAACATAAGCAAGTGCTGTGGTATTGTCTACTCGACACAAAATATTAATATTTGATTTTTGTTTCGCAAAGCATTGCAGACCGAAAAATAAAGCCAAAAGTTCCAGATAATTAATATGAAGATTGATTTCAGATTTGCTCCAAATACCATGAGATTTTTCTCCATTGCAATAAATTCCCCACCCTGAAGAAGATGCATCAGAGAAAATCTCCATGTTAAATCTCAATGGCCTTATATCGTTATATGCATTATTTATATGGTTTAACCACCAGTTAAAATCATTTAATAATTTGTCTGAAATGTGCATTTTTGAGTTGTAATTTCCCCCCGATTTTTGAAGAGCCAAAAATTTTTCTCTTTAAAAACTTTTAGTGTATAACCAACTGTATTTAATGGCAGGGCAACATGATGTTAAAGTGCCAATAAATTGTGAAACATTTCTAATTTTACACGATTTAAGAGATTTATATTTGTCTGTCTTTTTATAAACCTTGTGCCTTTTTTCTTGTGGAAGTGTCAATGTCATATTTGAAGAATTATACTGAAATCCTAGATATTGGCATTCTTTGGATGGAACAAGGTTACTTTTCGAATAGTTGATTATGAAACCTAAAGATTCTAAAAGAGAAATTGTTGCTGAAATATTATCTTTGCACTCTTTAAACGATTTTCCTAGTAAAAATGTGTCGTCCAGGTAGATTACTGAAACCCAGTTACAATGTCCTAAATGTTCTTCAACAGGTTTCATAATTTTTGTGAAAATTTCGGGGGCACAGTTGAGGCCAAATGGAAGGCATGTATATTGATAAATTTTAATTTGAAATACAAATCTTAAAAACTTTTGATGAGATTTAGAAATCGGAACTAGGTTATAAGCATCTTTCAGATCAATAGTTGCCATAAAACAATTTTCTGAAATAATTTGTCCGACAATTTTTTGGTCTTCTATTTTAAAATGACTACATTTAACATATTTATTAAGACATTTAAGATTAATAATTAACCTCATAGAACCATCAGGTTCTTGTCGTAAAAAAATATTTGATAAGAACTGATCTTTACAGGGTTGGACTATTTTTAAGGCGCCTGATTGAATTAGTTTTTTAATTGTTTTAGAAATTTCTTTGCTTTCTGACGATGAGCATTTTTGATATTTTGGCATGGTTTTCTGTTTAGGTTTTTTAATAAAAGGAATTTTAAAACCTTTAATACAGGACAAAATATATGAATTATTAGTGATGTGACCCCAATTGTCATAATAATATTTTAATTGGCCATCATATTTACCAACCTCTTCTGTTAAATTCGGCGCCTCTCTGTGCTCATCCTGTGGACCCGATACTTCTCCACTTATCTTTGATCCTGGTAATACTTCCGTCGGTTTAGAGGCTGATGGAGGCTGTATGTCTGCTGTTTTTGTCCACCTCGATATCCCCCTAGTCGGGGCAGACTCTTGGAGTTTAAAGGGATCTTCTTTTTGTTGCTGTTATAGCTGGTTAATGGTGTCCTCTTTGCAGGTTGCAAAGCTTTAATGGAACTTTCTATATTTTTGGAGGCTTCAACTGTTTTCTCGACCTCTGTACCAAATAGAAATTCACCTGCTGGACAGGTTTTCAGGACCTCCTTGACACCTTTGTCAAGGTTATACGAGACAAGATCTCTGCGTGACGTTGTGTCCATGTTAAGGATATCATTAAGTAATCGACCAGCATCACATAATGGTTGGAGGAATGGGTGGTCCCCCCCCCCACCCCTTCTGTACTTAAAATGTTTGTTATTGTTGTTCCTATGGCAGTTATGCTGGTTCCCACTTGTAACGAAACTCGACTTAGGCGGTCATCCCTTTTAACTACCGAGTCAGATACAGTTTTACCAATAATTCCATTCAGTTTGGGCGGTAAAAGAAGTGGAACATTATCAGGAGGTGGGTCCTTTTTAATTAGTGATGTCGTTTCGTCATCCTCTAGACCATTCTCAATAATACTGGTCCAAGTTTTTGCCATATACGTGTTTTTATTTTTGATACACTTTCACCAAATATAGACTCTGTTGGAAGGGTATCTAATGCAGTTGTATTGTTAACGGTTCTTTCTGTGAACAAAGACAAAAGAAATTTTTTATTATTTTTTTTGATTTATTTTTATGAAGAAAAAATAGCTTGTAAGTATGCCAAAAAAAATGCTATTATATTCACAAACAATACCAACCGTTCTATTTCGTCTTACGGCCTACAGATTTAGCAAAACTGTGTTCACAAACAGTAGGAAAGAGCACATATTATATACATACTATGTTCACAAATAGTAGGTATAGGGCACTGTGTTCACAAACAGTAAGCAGTGAGAACCAAAAATTTCGTAAATTGTAACCCAATAATAATATATAATCATCCCTTACCATCAGAAATTAGCAAATCCAAAGTGTCAGGGGTGGGGTTGTCGACCACATCATTTCCACTTTCACTTTCGCTGCTTGTTTCTGCTATTCTTCTAATACGCCGTCTTTTATTTGCCGTGTGCAACGGGCTTCGCGATCTTGAACGAGATCTAGCAGGGGATAAGGAGGAAGACGAAGACAACGATGGTGAGGGCGCCCGCGCACGGCGGCGGCGATTGTGTGAACGTGACTGCCGGGACTCACCTGGGTGACCTTTGGGTTTTTTCCGGGATTTACTTCTTTACATAGAGCACTGGTTTTTTCCCCTAAATCCCTCAAAGACTGCCTAATTTTCGCAAGATCTCTCTCTAGATCTATACGAGAGTCCCGTCTCCTAGACATTTTGGCACAAAATCCACAAAAACGTAATAAATCGCAAACAAAACACAAGTCAAGTTGAACGCGATGCGTACGATTTGACGCGTGAAAAAAGAATGAAATGAAGCTCGCCAGCCGATGAGTGTAAAGGGGTCGGGGGTGAGCAGTGAGATGTTTTGTTTCTCTGTCTTTAAACACGCGTGGTTTGATGCAAGAATGGAGATACTACAACCAACTTATTCACGAAAGACGAGGCTGAAATATAATTAAAATAATTCATAAGACTTAATACCTTAATACCTAGTAATATAACTTCTTGATCAATAATTTTTTGTAAAAAGTAACCCATTTTGTTATGTGATTTAATGTCTGAAAAATTGTGCAGCGTAGTCAGATCTGTAAAGTAAGGGGTTTTGAGTGAGGATGTTTATAGAAATAGAAAATAGGCCACATTTTTAATTTTAAGCGACACAGGCAAATTCTCAATTACCATTTGTTACAATTATACTTAAAACTATAAAAAGATACCTAGTAACAGCAAAAAAAAACAAATATTTTTTTTAAAGACCCCGCATCACGGTTATACAGGACGTCAATAGAGGTGGTATAATTAGAGGAAAGTTGAGCAATATAGTTTCCTTTTATAAAAAAATCCAAATACCTAAATTTTCCAAAAAACTGAAAATTGGCAAAAACATTTTAATTTTTTTCTGGTGTTATTTAAAAATATACCGGGTGGTGCGTCGCCGAGCGGAACATAGGAAATCCCATGTAAATTTTAAGGGGGTCAATTATTGACTTCCCTGTACATTTTACACAAAAAATGTAAGATAACTTTTTGAAGAGACCAATCTGGCAAACCCTCGTGCAAAGTTTCAAAAAATTTTAATAAGCGAATCTTGAATTATTCAATTAAATGTAATTGCAAATATACCAAATTTTCGGTTCAGGTAAAACCAGACACCAGCCACCAGCAAACAATTTGTTATAAGGCTTTGTCAAATCTGACGTACAGCCGAATACAAGAAATGTTTTTTTTTTTTCGTTTTATCAATCTCACAACCATACATTCAAAGTAAGACACGTTAACATTACTTTTTTATCTAAACTTTTATTTAATATAATGATGAAGTTAAACCAATAACAATTATTATTATCGATTATTAAAAAAATAATTTTATCATACTTAGAATTTAATTAAACCAATAGCAGTATCTGAAATATTTCCAATTTATTTTCCAATCAAGCCTATCTGGTCCATTTTAATCATTAAACCTATTGTTGGTAAATTCGAGTCCAAAGACATTGCAATAAATAATTGTAAATGTTTAACTCAAAAGATCGAAAATAGATCCGAAAGAAGAGAGAACAGAACTCTTAATATTTTATTAAGTGTGGAAAAATAAAATAAAATACAATAACTTTTTTTTAAATAATAGAAAATTACATAAAAACATCCATTAATCAAATGTTCAAACAACCCCCCATTAACAGCTAAACAATATCCTAACCGATCATAATTCATTTCTAACGTTACAAAGTTGAATTGGGAAATTTTATTACATTCTAACGAAATAGCGATTTGTAACTGGTTTAGATTCTCAAATTTTACACTTCTATAAATGACACTTTTTAAATGACCCCACAAAAAGAAGTCATTCAGTGAAAGATCAGGTGACCTGGCTGGCCAAAATATCCGGTACCGTGGACCAATAATATTGTGGAATTAAGGTCCAAAGTGAAAGGGTTGGATATCTTCTTGTCATCGTGGAAATGGAAGCTCATATTTAGTCTTGGCAGGGAGACGTCGTCATAATTGAGGTTGCTTGGTTTGTAAGTCCTCAGGACGAATGATTTGATTTGAACAACACATTCATTGGTGGCTTCAACCAAGTAGGATCCATGAAGTGGAACATTATCTTTTGAATTGGGACATGAAACAGGAACGATGAGTTGTTCAGGAATAGTCAGCAACCATTTTCCATCCATAATCTTCTTGATTTGGACATCGTGGATTTTGATACGAAAGGGGCGACATGTTGTAGCATTTTGTTGGTATTTGATTAACTGGACAGTACAAGGAGGGTCCTTGTCGATATAAGCTGTATGTGTATCTTTACATAGATATTCATTACTTTGTAATTCTGTACACAATTGATCCATGTAGGAAAATTTAGTATCGCTAAGTGCAAGGAAGGGTTTTTGTGGTAGATTTAGGTAGAATTGTTTTTCTTGGTCTTCGGGGATTGGTTCCAGTATGAAAGTTATGATTCCTTTTTTTGAGTAAGATTTGATCTCAATTATTTTTTCAAAATTAAGAATATTTTCAATATTTTAGCTTCTAATGGCAATTTATCAATAGTCAATTGATTTTTAAATAACTGTATTTCTTTAATTAAATCAATTGGATCGATTAAAGAATTATGCAAGGTGTTTGACTTAGCGAATGATATGGCTACTTCTGTTTTTTCTAATACATCGTAAATAGCTTGATACATCATGGATATTTGATTAATCATCAAGTGTAATCCGAGATACTGATTACTGTTTGTTTGGTTAAGAGCTACTTCTTTTATTGTCGCTTCTAATTGTAAAATTCGGCTTTTAAGAATATATTGATTAGCAGAAATATTTGATATAATACTTTGAAATTGATTAATTCATTTTTCTAATAATGTTACTTGATTTTTTGAAGCATCTTTTAACTTATTTTGATTTTCTTGGAATTGACTAATTAGATTATCATATCTTTCTGCGTCTTCGCTATCCAAATTTCCTGTAATGACTTTTATAAGTGAACCGAGAGGATTGAAAATACCTCGCTTTTGTTTCTTATTAAAATTAATAGGGTTTATTTGCTTAATGCTGTTTATGATTCTTTTCTCATAGACAAAAAGGGGTAGAAATGTATTTTCATATTCTCTTATGTACAAAGGTTCAGTTTGTAGGGTGTTAATTAGGGGTCCGTTACAGTAGCCCCCCCCCCCCCCCAGTTGTTTAAGAGCATTAATTTTTTAGCACCCTATAGCTCTCACCTAGCACTACCTAGCACCCAACTTACAGAGCTAGCACCACAACCCCCAGCGAATTATAAAATATTTTCACCGGGGGGGGGGGGGCTAATGAAACGCGAACCCCCCCCCCGTTTGTGTTATTTTCCCAAAATTTTAGCGCTCGATATCCCTTACCTAGCACTACCTAGCACCCAACTTAGAACGCTAGCACCTCCTCCCCTAGCGAATTACAGAACATCTTTACCGGGGGGGGGGGAGGCTAATGTAACGCGAGCCCCCCCGTTTGTGTTATTTCTCCAAAATTTTAGCACCCGATAGCCCTCAGCTAGCACCCAATTTAGAAAGCTAGCACCACCTTCCCTAGGGAATTACAGAATATTTTTACCGGGGAGGGCTAATGTAACGCGAGCCCCCCGTTTCTATATTTCTCCAAAACTTTAACACGGTTTAACATACTACTAGCACTAATTAGCACCCAATTTAAGCAACTTACAAAGCCAGCACCTCATCCCCTACCGAATTTTAGCGAACAAATTTACTGCATGGAGGGTGGAGGGTAGACAATGTAGGTAATGTAATGCTTGCAAAAAAAAGAAGGGATGAATTTTCGTGCTAAAAATGGAAAAAAATAACACGTTAATGCGCAAAAATATTTTATTTTTTAGAGTGAAATATAAATATTCTTATTTCACATTCAACTAAAGACAAATTTTTAATATTACAAAAATGTGTTAAAATAACAAGTTGGTTTCAGAAGTTATTTAATGCACATTATGTTTGACAGAAAAATTATCACTTTTTAATTTTGTCTATTTAAGTTACTTTACTAGTAAAACATCAAAAAAAATAGCCTTCTAATTGGCTAAAAATAAAAGAATTGAAATATTCTAACAAATAACAAATGTAGGTACAAAAAAAACTTAACATCCTTGGTAACTAAAATAAATGGTACAAATGGTGTAGTTATACAGGTTATTTGAGAAAATATCCTTATTTAACAAAAAAAAAACAGAAATAAGAACCATATTTACATTTTTTGTATTGTATCAAATTTTAATGAAGAATGCATTAATTTAAATTTAATCAAGTTCACTGCAATTGAAGCTACGAAGTATAAATTAAAACTTGAATATTAATGACAGTGGTGGGCGATACATCAATTTTCTTTTTTTGTAGGTCATCATAAAGTTCAAAACGCTTGTTATGACGGACACAGTAAGCTCTAAAATGTCCTACGTTTGAACCAATATGTGATACTATTCCACGAAGTTGATAAGTTTATATAATGTTTGATTAATACTATTTAATGAACATTCTGCTATTTTATTCAAGACATCAAACGGTTCCAAAATTAGAAGGTGTGGATTTATGGATATTTTATTACACATGGTATCAGTTTTGCACTGGATACAAGTTTTTTCTTTAGGAATAGTATTGCTAATTTCCTGCTCTAAATCATTAAAGTTTAGACTACAAGGTATATAAGATTTTTTCGTTATTGACATAAAGCTACGATTTTTGGTGTTTTTTATATATTCTGCCGAAAACATACTTCCACTAAAAAAATGATCTAGGACCTCAGAGATTGTAGCCTCGCCATTTATTTTAGTCAGACCTTGAGCAAGCTCTGTCCTAGGCTATGTTAAAAAGCACTCTGCTCTTTTGCTATACGTACTTCTGCATGCACCTTTTTTGATCATGTGTAGGACAAATGTAACAAACTTATTACCTACGATGCTCTCTAAGTATAAGTTTGAAAATTTCATTACAAATTAATTTTTTTTATTTCAACGTTTACAATCGAGGTGCGGATAATTAGTTGGCCTTGGAAGCCAATGACGTGTTTTCTTTGTTTGTGTTGCTGGGTAAACAATAGTTAAATGTCAATAATTCGACAACTTTTAATTTTGTAGGGTGTTGGTGAAAAATAAGGTAATTAAATCTCATGTGTTACCCACCCCTGAATACAATCAAATACTAAGTTTTAGTTCGTTAAATAGAGCATAAAAAGCTTAGTAACTCTACGAAATTCTATTTAAGAAATATTAAATATTAAAAATATTAAAACAAACACACAAAATGGTCCTACGTGACAAAATCGACCGCGGTATCCTTTTGCCTACACAACAGTTCTTAGATAATACATAACGATCATTAATAAAGAAAGAAAAATAAACTGAGTGTCTCGCCGCGGACCTTTCGATTGCTTAGCCTGAATTTCTTCTGGTCTCTTTAAATTACACCGATAAAATAATAATTGAGTTAATAATTCGAACAAATAGCTAATATAATTGCTTAGTTTATAAAATAACCAAGTAAGCACAAGCACCATAATATGTACATAAGTGTTTTTAACACTATATGTTTTTTGATTTGACTATTTTATTTTCGAATTTTTTAATTACCCCAACAAATCAATACCTACCGGCCCAGTCTTACTACCTTTGACTACTTCACATGTTTGTCCTATTAGCGGATACCAGCTAGTTTGGTATTAATACGCTCACCTCTTAGATAAACAGAATCAAAAGAAAAATGACCAACTCAACCAATGACTCAACTAAACACAACAAAAATTACGTAGGTATGTAAGTACAACTTCACTTTTTCAGTTAATGCGTGTAAATTTAAATAAAGTTTAATAAAGCAAGCCTAAAACAAATCAGAGGAGCACTGGGAATCCCAGCGTCTTGACTGACATTTAGGGAGACCGGTCACAGGGCTTCGGCGTGTTGCGGGTTGCGTGTATTCCGTATATCGTATTTCTCTATCCCTATAAAGTAAGTTGTTATACATATCGCTTTAACTGACTATTGGTTAGTTCAAATTGAGGATTGAGATTGAGAGATGATGAGAATGATAAGATTGAAAAAGATAATATCAGGATGACTCAATAATACACGGATGTGCTTTTTAAGACTCGTCTATTAAAACTAAAAACTCAATATATTTTCTCAGCGTGTTTCCAAACAAAGTCATAACACTAAAACTCTTTCATCAGCATATCGATACGATTCCATGAAACCCATCTTAAGTACCGAAATTAATAACCAGCCTAGCTTTCAATAAATATCGGGTTACCACTTGAGGACTGTAAGTCGGTGTCGGGCCATATTTTACTTTGCTTGACAGTCGGCCATCCTGCATTTGTTTCGTCCCGAAACAACCTTTTCTCCAAGTTGACCAACCATCCTGTATCTCAACTCATCAGAAACCTGCCGACAATAAAACTATCGTTACACCGAATCAAAGACAATATAATTTATTCAGGCCAGAATTCTAATCCACATTAATTTATACCAATATTCATTTGACATATGTAGAATACAACATTGTCAATCTCTTTTCCAAATCATTTCCAGTACCTATTTTTGTAACTAGAAAATGCGACAACATTTTCTCAAACAGGGTTCTCTAACTCATACTTAGAGCAATCCCACCAGCTTTATCCAAAACCAGGATCCACCACTTAGTGTGTTATACCATGCTTTAACCATCAAGAATAGCTCAACTTTATTTCAAGCAAGAATCAACACTAAGATACTTTACACAACCTTATTAATACTCTTCATGTTACAGCTTTGGCTAACACATAGCCACTCACAGTATAACAGAATACAGTTATACTAATTCACCTTTTCGCATGAACAGAATATAGTCATGCCTTTGATAGCCTTAATGTCGATCAGAATTCTGACCGATTTTATTTTTATATACACTCCAGTATACTTTTATTTAAATTACACATCAAAATAAAAAGAAAATATTAAGAACAGCCAACTGGGATTCTCAGAACCTCTCAATCAACTTACTTAATATAGGCATCAATCATTTATCCACACCATAGAAACAAAATAATGTTAAAATAAGAATCTGTAACTTCTTATTTCCAAACCTGTGGATATTACTTTAATTACTTTATAGCCTAAAGTTTTCTTCGACAAAATCGGGGTGGCCACCGCAAACCTTTAACCATAGTAGCTACATCTAAAATAACATTTCTTAATTTACAGGCCTTAAACATTAACTTTTCAACAGACAAACATTATATTTACCATGTTTAATATATATAGGTACCATGTAGTACATCATACACTACTTAATATACCACTATACTTAAGATATTATTTTATTTTTTTTTTTTTTTTAGTACATATACTACCTAATCTAAGTTTTTATCATCAAATGGCAAATCGCTATCACTATTTAATACTACGCAAGGTTTAATTTTATCTATTGCTACAACGCTAATACAAGCCCGCTTTTTATCCCTTAAATCTTCTACTACATAGCGATCATTTGGCAACACCGCCTCTATTTTAAAAGGTCCTTTAAATATTGGTTGCAACTTTTTACTACGGCCCGTAGCTACATCACTAGTGATTTTTACCATTACCAGATCTGCCTCTTTGTATACCTTGGAACGGAACCTTTTAATATCAAATTTCACGTTCTGTTTTTGCTGAGCCTCTGTCATTCTCTCTTGCACTCTCTCACGCAGTTCTTTTAAATCGGTTTTCTGTACGTCTGTCGCAATTTCTTGCACTATTTTTGCATCAGCAGGACAATTGGGAGTTATTCCCATTAACAACTCATAAGGGGTCTGTCCTGTAGTTTTGTGCACTGAAGTTAAAGTCAAAAAAGTCAAAAAAGATTATTACCAAAAAAATAGTTATAAATATAATTAGCTACATGAGAAAATAAAATTGACAATTTTTGGTAAAAGGAACTGCTTCGCGATTATATAAAACCGATAGCGCAATTTGCGTGAAACAGGCCTTGAAAACATTATAAATAAACACAAAAAAAAAATCCTAATTAACCTAAAAAAGAACAAAACTAAAACTAAAAAGGGGAGAAACAAAAAATGGCAAAGCAATTTAGCTGGCATGCGACGGAAGGTAACAAGAATAGACAAAAAAGAACCACAAAAAAAAGATTGGACAGGCCAGCTTATCTTTGGTCTTGTCTTGGTCTTTTGTTGATTTTGCAGTTTATGCTACTATGTATCTACTACTAGTCATACTACTAAGCTCCGAACGAGATGGGAGTCGAGAAGAATTTGCTTAACCTTGGTGTAAAATTTATTAAATGACAAATCTTTAATATTATTTGGCAAGTTATTCCACATTGTAACTCTGTCCGCCTTGTAACTCTGAAGTATTAAGATTTAATTAGATCAATGGTATATGTTTATCCTAAGAACACTCGTCTTTGTCATTGGCACTTAGACACCTTAAAGAGTCGAGTATCGTCCCATTAAATCTTTCGCACTGGCCGTTTGCTCGGGGAGTGCAGACTGCATTTAAAACATGTTTAATGCCCATAGAATTGCAGAAATTATTCATTGTTTTTGATGTAAAACAAGAACCTCTGTCAGATATAATCCTTTTAGGGACACCAAAAAGATAGATAAAATGTTCAAGTGCCTTGATTACGTATTTTATTTCAGTAGATCGCACCGCTTCTAAGAATACAAACTTGGTAAATCCGTCAACAATTATACCAATAAATAAGCTTTTCCGCTTTTAGTTTTTATAGGGGTTTTTATAGGGGAGTTTTTAAGGGCCCTAAATGATCAATATGAATGGTTTCAAATGGCACATTGGATTTTGGAATTGGATGTAAATAACCAGGTTGAAGGCCTTTGCCGCCTTTCATATATAAGCAATTTAAACAGGCTTTGATATATTTTGTAACAAGCCTATTCATTTGAGCAAACCAATAATTCATTCGAATTCGTTTAAGGGTTTTCTCTAAGCCTAAGTATCCACAGTCGTCATGATTTAATTTGCATATTAACCATCGGGAGGCCCTAGGTATAACCCATTTTAATTGTTTATCTACTTTTCGATATAATACCTCATTTTTAATTTCAAAGTTTTCATAATAATTTTTGTTCTCTGGTCTTTTTTCTGAACATAATCAATTATTTGTACAATGTCATCATCTTGTTGTTGCACTGCTTTTACCCACTCTTCTTCCGTCAAATTAACTATGGCATTTACATTATAATTTTCTTCACCAGTCGACATGTTTCATTTGATGACCAGGTCTGTAATATAACTCAAATGTATACTCTTGCAGTTCCAACCACCATCTTGCTATTCGCGGCAGTAGATCTCGCTTCGTGCTGCAAGCTCGTACTACAGAACAGTCGGTGTATACTTTAGACTCCTTTCCTAATAGATATACTCGAAAATGTCTTAGCCCAAAAACAACTGCCATGGTTTCAAGTTCGTACTCACGAGTGATATTTACTTTGCTCAAAAGTGCACCGTTTACTATAATATGCCACTGGGTGAGGACCATCTGGATGTACTTGAATTAAAATGGCTGCCACAGCAGTGCTGCTAGCATCAGTGTGTACTTCTATGTCTAGATCGGGATCGTATATTTTTAAGACTGGCCTTGACATTAAAATTTCTTTCACCTGTACTAGTGCCTGTGTTTGTAGGGAAGTCCAAACCCAATTTACATTTTTTCGTAAAAGTTTTGTTAATGGACTTGTAATTTGGGCATAGTTTTTAACAAACTTTCTGAAATATCCAGATAATCCTAAAAATCGTTGTAACTCTTTTTTATTCTTAGGTTCATGTAAATTAATTAAAGCTTGTATTTTTACATTATCGAGTCGCACTCCTTCATGAGATATTTCTCTTCCCAGATAATTAAGCTTCTCCATAAAGGATTTGCACTTTCTCAGTTGTAAGGTAAGATAGTAGAGTAATAAATGCGGTTTTTTCTATAGAATCATTGGCCATCGGAATTTGGTAGTAACCAGAAAACAAATCCAATGAGTTGAAGATGGAGAATCGCCTTAGTTTGTCTATTTGGTCATCTATGAGTGGAAGGGGAAACTTTATTTTCTTCGTTATACTGTTTAATTTCCTGTAGTCGATACACATACGCAACGATCCATCAGGCTTAGGAATTAGTACTACCGGGCTCGCATAAGGGGAATTAGACTCTCGAATGATGTTGTGTTCTAGAAGCTCATCCAAAATAACTTTTAATTTTTGTTTTCTATCCTCTGACAGTCTGTAAGGGTTAATTTCATTTAAATTAATAAACACTTTTTTATAAAACAAATTATTTGCATATATATCTATAAAATTAACATTTTTTTTCTCCAATAATCTTTTTCAATATGACCCCGTATGCCACAAATATTGCACTCATTACTTACACTTGGTTTGACTATATTAGATCTTACATTAGAGTAACTAGGTTTCTTACTATTAATTTTCGCAAAACGATTTTTTGGACAAGTTATTTTTTTATGTCCACTTTCATTACAATTAAAACAGTATTTTTGAACCACCAGATCGTTGTTTAAGAGTGCTTTTATTATCTGGTTCTTTTGATGCATAATCGTTACCGCGTAAAAATGTCAATAACTGATCTAAACACTTTTAATTATTGCTAAAAGCTAATTGTCTAATAACTGGGTTAACTATACCACTAGCTATAATATTAACTTTGTCACATTCCGGAATGTCCCATGAAAGTTTATTTATTAATAAAAATTTTTGTTCAAAATATTCTATTAAGTTCTTGCTATCAGAACTTACAAATGTTGCTGCATTTTAAATACTACTCCTATGCTTTGCGGATCAATATCGTACACTTCACGAAAACGTTTTTTAAAATCGTTAAAAGATATTCCGCCAAAACTAGAGTTTAAAAACCAATCACGAGCACGCCCACTTAAACTATTTGTCACGTTTCTCATTAAAGTACCATCGTCCCAACGACAAAAATATGCTTTTTGTTCGAAAAGTCTAAGCCATTTATTGGCGGAAATGTTTTTATGGGCCGGATCAAATGGTGGAATTTCTTCCCAGGTAAAAGAATACTGTTCATCGCTTACCTTATTGGTTTGTTTTTCTTTTAATGCTTTCACTTCATTTACCAAAACCTTTATTTGATCCTGTAAGGACAAGCTCTCCACCACTTCGACAACTTCCACAGATTGATTTTGTGAAGGCAATGGAGGTGTGCAACTCCTTTCCAACATCGTGGCTGAACTTTACAATCACTACACCACAACAATAAAAATCGTTTGGTTAGTACTTTATGCACACCACTCACACACAGGAGCGTCCCGACGTCGACGTCACGAACAAATTAAATTTTTAAACGCTTTTTAGTCTTATTTCAAAATTTTAAAAATAAAATTCAAATCCCGTCTTCTGACTTTATCAGGATGACCCAATAATACACAGATGTGCTTTTTTAGACTCGTCTATTAAAACTAAAAACTCAATATATTTTCTCAGCGTGTTTCCAAACAAAGTCATAACACTAAACGTCTTTCATCAGCACATCGATACGATTCCATGAAAGCCATCTTAAGTACCGAAATTAATAACCAGCCTAGCTTTCAATATATATCGGGTTACCACTTGAGGACTGTGAGTCGGTGTCGGGCCATATTTTACTTTGCCTGACAATAAATATAATAAAATTAAGCAATCATTTATAAGAATTAATAAAAATTAGCAAATTGGCGGCTTAAATACCAACGTATATACTTAATAATCAACAAATTATACTGTTAATTATATTTTTGATTCTGGATTGATTTTTTCAGAGGAAACTATTTTAATTAAATTTTCTTTAAAATGAAAATTCTGAACTATAATATAGGTAGTTTTGTTTGCAAGGTTATATTTTTAACAGATATTCGTTTTTGGTAGACCTGCCTATATCTGCGAATTAAAATGCTAATATATGTTTTTTTTTTAATTTCTTAACGTCATTTTCTTAAGCATCAAATTATTATTAATTAGAATTTGGGCCATCCTGTACATAATTTGTAAAATAATAATTTAACCAAGGTCATCGAGTAAGAAAAACAATATTGTCAAAAAAGTATTTAGGTTATAAATCAAATAATAAAGGCAAAATTTAAAAAAACCTCTATTTAAATTCAGCTGAGAATAAGCCACCGCGTCATCAGCGGCAACGAGCTCGTTGATTCCCCATCTCGCTTTTACACCACCCAAGCTTTTTCCATCTCAAGAAATATACACTTTTCTGTCCTTTTTTATATGACGCGCGTGCCTTCTTCTTAGTTGAATTTATCTTCTACAATAAATCCACAAAATAAAACATACACGTCTCAATCATATCTCAAGAGAGGGCTATCTCTCTGAGGGCTATCGGGTGCTAAAATTTTGGGGAAATAACACAAACGGGGGGGGCTCGCGTTACACTAGCCCCTCCCGGTAAAAATGTTTTGTAATTCGCTAGGGGAGGTGGTGCCAGCGTTCTAAGTTGGGTGCTAGGTAGTGCTAGGTAAGGGCTATCGGGTGCTAAAATTTTGGGGAAATAACACAAACGGGGGGGAGGAGGGTTCGCGTTACATTAGCTCCCCCCTTGAAAATATTCTATAATTCGCTGGGGGGTGTGGTGCTAGCTCTCTAAGTTGGGTGCTAGGTAGTGCTAGGTGAGAGCTATAGGGTGCTAAAAAATTAATGCTTAAACAACTGGGAGGGGCTACTGTAACGGACCCGTTAATTAGTGAACTAGCATGTCCCTTTATAATATAAAATTCTTCTATAATTGGGTTTAAATTTTGTATTTGAATTAATGACCAATGGTTTGTAATTATTTTGGCTGTACCTAATTTATAAGGTAGCATTCCAGGGTTTCCGTTTAATTCGTGAAATTTTATTCTTGTTGCGTTGATATAGATGATCCATCTGCAACAATGGGTATTATTTTAGTTTCGTTAAGATGTACAATTTCTTTTTTGTTGTTATTAGGATTTTGTATTTCAATTTTGTTATTTTCTAAAATTTTAGTTAAAATAAAAGGACCTTTAAATTTAGGATTAAGTTTTCCTAAACGTTTTTCTTGTTTTTTATAGATATAACATCCTAGTTGTAGCTCTTCGGGTTTTTTATTTTGATTGTGTTTGGCAATTGTTTTTTCTTTTAATTTAATTGTATCTTCTTTTACTTTATTATACAAGGCGTCAGTTTTAGTTCTGTGCGTATGTATATATTCGGCGTAAATTGTTGCGGGCATTAATTTCATCGGATCTTGTGAGTCTGTATGTCCTAATACAAGTTCGTAGGGAGTAAAATGCGTACTTCAATGTATAGTACTATTATACGCGATAATTGCATAAGGCATTAATTGTACAATGTCTTCATTGGGATCTTTTTCTCTTACAAGTCTTATATGTTCTATTAAAGTAGAATTTAAACGTTCAACGGGACTATTAGATTCATGATGATGGGGAGTTATGAAATGTATTTTAATATTATGTGAAGTTAAAAGTTCTTTAACGGTTTCATTTTTAAACTCAGTACCATTATCTGAAACGATTAATTTCGGGATACCGTAAAAAGAAAAGTATTGTACGAGAGTTTGTACTACTGAGATAGCAGTTCCAAAATATGGTAGTGCTTGTTCATATTTAGAAAATGTATCGATTATTACTAGAAATTTTTCTTTTTCAATAAGAAGGGTATCAATATGAATTATTTCGAAAGGTTTCGAGGGTGTTTCCGTTAGTATTAAAGGAACATTAGGAGGTCTCCGATTATATTTTGCTCGTTAGCAAATTTCACAATTGTTAATATAATTGGTTATATCAGTTTTCATAGATTGCCAGTAATAATTTAATTTGATTCGAGTAAGTGTTTCTTGAATACCACGGTGGTTAGTTTTACCTTCGTGTGAGAATTGAATTATTTGATTTCTTTCTTCAGGTTGAACATTATTAATTAATTTGGTGCATTCCATTAATTTACATTCATTAAAATAATTACTTAATGCTTCTTGGAATAATGGTCTTAAATCTTTTGATATAAAATACACGTAAGTAGTTTTATTAGTTAGGTATTCTTTAAATGATTTAATTATTGCTTGAATTTTAGCTGGGATAGTAATATAGAAAATTCTTTTATTTTCAAAAGTTTCAGTTTTGCATTCTATAAACTCTTCATAGGGTGATTTCTTTACAATAAATTGAATATTTTTATTATTTATTATTTCGTCTAAAAGAGCTATGTCTTTAAGGGTTTCATTAACATTAGTGCTGTGTACTGTATTGGAAATGTCAGAAGGAATTAGTCTTATGTTTTGTAAAATCTTAATTTTTTCGTGTCCTTTTGAGGTTGAGGGTCGTTCTAAACTCTCTAGGGTTACGTCATTAGCTACGTCATCACGTGGTATTTCATTGGGGTCAAAATTGTCAAGACTAAAGTTTTCTAAAAACTGGTCAATGTCATCGACTATGTCATTTGGATTATTTTGTAAGGAGTTAGTTTCTAAAGCGTTGAGTTGAATTCTTGATAAAGCGTCCGTGTTGGTATTTTGTTTTCCGCTGTTGTAAATAATTTCGTAATCGTACTCTTCTAACTTTAATCTCCATCGCATTAATTTTGAATTGGGTTCTTTTAAATTAAACAACCAAACAAGGGGTCTGTGATCAGTAAAAATTGTAAATTTCCTACCATAAAGATATGGTCTAAAATACTTACATGCCCAAATAATAGCAAGAAGTTCTTTTTCAATTGTCGGATATTTTTGTTCAGTCTCATTAAGAGTTCTTGAGGCATAAGCTACAGGGTGACCATTAGGTGGAAGGTCTTGTGATAAAACTGCACCGATTGCAATATTAGTTGCGTCAGTGGTTAGGACAAAAGATTTATTAAAGTCAGGATATTTAAGTATTGGAGCCTTAATCAAAAGATTTTTTAAATGATTAAATAATTGTACAAATGGTGGTGTATGAGTTACTTTAGCGTTCTTTTTAAGACATAATGTCATTGGTTTCGATATTTTCGCGAAATCTTTTATAAAGCGCCTATAATAACCGGCTAATCCTAAAAATGACTTGATTTCTTTCTGAGTCTTAGGAATCGGGAAATTTTTTACTGCGATTATTTTGTCTTGATTGGGCTTAATACCATCTTTTGTTATTAAATGACCTAAATAATTAACTTCGGTATGTAAAAATTCTGATTTATCGAGCTGGATTTTTAAATTTGCATTTCTAAGTCTTTGTATGCGTTCTTGTAGGGAAGTACTAAAAATTATTACGTCATCAAGTTATACACAACAGGTTTCAGTTTGTAATCCTCTTAAAATATTATTCATAACGCGTTGAAAGGTAGCGGGTGCGTTATTTAGTCCAAAAGGCATTTTTTTTAATTGAAAATGGCCCGTGTCTGTTGAAAAAGCTGTTTTATGAACGTCATCAGGATGCATCTCTATTTGATGGAATCCGTTGGCGAGATCTAACATAGTGAAATATTGAGCTTTACCTAATTTATCTAAAATGTCATTAATGTTAGGAAGTGGGAATTTGTCGTCAATTGTTTTTAGATTTAATTTCAGATAATCAATAACTATGCGCCATTTTTTCTTTCCACTAGAATCAACTTTTTTGGGAACTATACAAATAGGACTAGAATATGGAGAATTAATGTTCAATGATGCCATTTTTTAACATTTTTTCCATTTGAATCTTAACTTCTTTTTTATGGATATGAGGGTAACGAAAACTTTTAGTAAATATTGGTGAATTATCTGTTAATTTAATGTTATGTTTTATTTGGTTTGTGAAAGTCAAAGGTTTTGAAAAGTTTGTGAAAGTCAAACATCTTCCGAATAGAATATGTCTCTAAATTCATAACATAAATTACGAATAGCATTATATTCTTCTTTATTGCAGTGATTTAACCTTAAATTTTTTAAATTAGATTTTAATTTGTTATCTAGATTTTTGTCAAATTCTATATCTGTTTCTATTTTTTCAATAAAATTGTTTTCTAATTCGTTAACAAGGTCAATATCAAAAGGCTTTAAAATTTCTAATTTAAGACTTACTTCGCTGGAATTTGTTATCATTGTTGTCGCATGATAATTTTCTATGGTAACAAGAGCTTCAGGCATTTCAGCACCATTAAAGTTTTTATAATTAAGTATGCCAATGCCGTTTCTTATTTTTACGAGTAATTGAACCTTTTGTGTCATACGAGGCTCTAAAATGATGTGTTTGCCGTTTAAAGTCTGGTGGGTTAAATAAGTGCAAGGTTGAGCTTCCGTTTGGAATATTATTGTTTGGATTTTTTGTTAAATTTAAAGGAAAACAATAATTACGCATAGGGTTTTTTTTATTGATAAATCAATGGGATTATTCGGAATGTCAAATTGTAGAGGTAAAATTGTATTTGGTGTTTCAAGAGTTGAGTTTTTAAAATTTATTATGGCGTTTACATCCATAAAGAAATCTATTCCTAATAGACCGTCGAATTTTTCAGAAAAGTCGAATAAATAAAAGGAATGATTTTTATTTATTTTAAAACAAGGGAAAATTGGTATGTCAATTACTTCGTTATAGATTGAAGTACCATGGGCTGTTCTTACAGTAAAATATTCGTTAAAAATGTGATTGGGGTATACGTTATAAGCAATAGAAGGTTTAATAAAAGATTTACCGCTTCCAGTATCCAATAAAAATCTAGCATTTAATTCTGGAATATAAAGTATCGGTAAATTTGTTGCTATATAGGTATTTAAATATATTACGTCTTATCTTCTGTGTCCTGGGTTATTTGAAAATTTCTAGAATCATCTTGTTCATCTGAAGGGGAAATTTTTTGATCTTCATTTTCTTTTTTAGAGAATTTTCCATAGTCATATTGGTTATAGTCAAAGTCAGGGTCGTAATTTTCTAAGGGATTTTCCTCTAAATTATTGGCAGAAGAATAATTATTTTCGTTAGAATAATCAATCGATTCTAGATTATTAATAAATATTTGTTGAGGTTTTTGTACAGATCTTATTCTCGAGTTTGAAGAGGATGTATTCATTGGTTCTGGATAATTATTTTGCCTATTTTGTCTGGGATTAAAAGTTTGATTATTAAATCGGTTTTGGTTAAAATTAGGGTTATGTTGTCTAAACTGGGAAGAATAAGTTTGGGGGTGATTAAATCGTTGGGTATTATATTGATTAGGTTGATAATTATTATGAATTCTTTGCAAATTATCAAATCTATTCAAGGCATTACTATAACTTATGAGAAAAATTGCAGGTTTTTGATTATTAGGTTTTTGATGATTATTATTTTGTTGATTGGTTAGAGTTGGTTAGAGTTACTAGAACTATTATTATTATTAGTTTGATTTGATCGATTTCTAAATTGTAAGAAATTCTCTTCCTCTCTAACAAATGAAAGGGCTTGTTCTAAAGAGTCTGACTTTTTAAGTCTAATGACCAGTTGCATATGATAATTAAGATTAGTTATAAAAGTTTTTAAGCAAAGATCGTCATATTGGGTAATTTTTAAAAGTTTAACTTCATTAGTATTGTTGGAAATATTAATTTTTGTAAACAATAGTGATCTAGCATCTTGGATACGTTGACCAAAAACACAAAAAATTTCGTGTTTTTTGATTTTCATGCTTATAATATCTTGGACAAGACAGTTTTCAGATTTTTGATCCGAAAAGGTTATTAATAAAACATCTTTAATTTTTTGCGATGAATCAAGTTCAGTACAAGGAGCTATACGATCAGCTGCTCTACCAATTAATTTACCTATGATTGTATCAAACAAACAAATATTGATCGCATTATTGGGATCTGTTTTTTTTTGATGATTTTGTAAAAAATGCTCACATGATGCTATAAATCGATTAAGAGTTTTTGAGTTACCATCATAAGAAGGAATTTTATCTACTTGGTATCGAATCAATTGATAATTGGGTTGTGCCATTTTATCGAATTCGGGTTTTAAACTTAAATTACTAAATAAAGTGACTAGATATTCTAAATACGAATCTTCCAGATTGGAATTATAAAACGATATATATAAAAATCAAATCAGATAAATATATCAATAAACGATTTTTGTCCTCTCTCCTCACCAATAGGGCTGTTGGACGATGCTTGTTCCTGTCCCCTGGTCTGTCCTTAAGTACTATGGAGTTCGGCGATGCTTGTCCTCTCTCTTCACCAATAGGGCTATTGGACGATTTAGTTCCTGTCCCCTGGTCTGTGAGCTGGAGCTTGGGCTATTCGTCTTCTGTACGTCTGGACACACGTTCGATAGACTTTAAATCGTAAACGAAACGAACGAATTTTAACCACGATATACCCAAATTTTCGGTATATTTTTTCGCGTGTTTTATAAATCCGATCTTGGCCTATCCTACCGACTGCGCCAATTACGTGGTGGCCAAAATAAAAATCGTTTTTAACAACAATTTTATTTAATACAGAATTAGCGACTACTAAGATTACAAGACAACTGACTCAGATAAGCTAAAGCACACATATTTATAGGCTTCTATTAAGAAGCTGAATAAGCAAAGTATAAAAATAGTTAAATACTAAATAGACATTTTAAAGTGCTAAGTAGACATCTTAGAGGGATGAAACTCTGGCCTGTGTTTTAGTTCGGCCTTGGTATGATGTACATATACGTTCGGCGGTTGAAAAATTTCGAATATGATATTTGCGTAATGTGTAAGAAGGAGACAGAGTAGAGCGAGAACAAACTTGGCTCCACCCTGGGCGGCTATCGCGTCGTCGTTGCGCTTAAAGGTTGCGCGTCCGGTTAAAGTTCGGTTGCAATTCCTCGCATACCTATGTAGGTGTTAGCCGATCATGTTTACAATTTATTTCAACCTTTGGTACGAAGACGGATACAGTATAAAAATAAAAATGGTTTTCACTGTTGATCAAAAGATTAATATCATTAAATGGTATTGTCATGCGGATAGTGCAGAAGAAGTTGGCGTTTTATATTTGCATATCCTGATCAGCAAGTCCCTATTGCTAAAACAATTTATAATATCTGGCATAAGTTTAAGCAGTCGGGATGTGTAAATCGGTGTGCAAAATGTTCTAGTGGCGATCAGGAATCTCGTCGAACACCTGACGCTAGGATTGAAAAGGAGGTCAAGGTGTGTGCTTTTGTGGAAGTAACTGAACCTTGTTCTAGCTCCCAAATTTCTGAAGAACTTGATATTCCAAGTCATACAGTACGTGATATTTTGAAAAGAAATAAGTACAAAGCCTATAAAATTAAAAACATTCCAGAAATTTTTCCAGAAGTGAAACTTAAGAGAAAAAATTGATTAAAATAACGACTTCACAAGTAATATTTTATTTACAGACGAGTCATCTTTTTCTCTTCTAGGTCGACATAATTCTTCAGTCGTGAGATATTGGTCTCGGGAAAATCTACATTTAAGTGTACCATTACGAACTCAATACCCGCAAAAGGTAAATGTTTGGGCTGGTATTTTAGCCAATCACATTGCAGGGCCTTTTTTTATTGATGGTACCTTAAACTCTGAGAGATATTTACTTTTATTGCAACAAAATATTATACCTGCTGTACGAAACTTGGATGTTAATTTTGAGGAAATTTGGTTTCAACAAGACGGATGTCCCGTTCACAACGCTAGACAAGTGCAGGACTATTTAACAAACACTTTTCCTGAACGGCTTAGTTCCACAAGAGGTACCATACCATGGCCTCCGCGACTACTTCTTATGGGGCTATTTGACGGAAATTCTTTACCAACACCGACATGAAAGAGCCGTTAATTTGGACGAATTGCGACTTAGAATTATTAATATTTCTAGGTCCATTACACCTGAAATGTTAGCCAATGTACGTAGAGAATTTTACGACAGCTTGGGATACTGTGAAGCCCAACAAGGAGTTGTATTTGAACACCTTATTAAATAATCCATTTAATTAGAATTATTATTTTGTTTAGGAGTTATTTTTCATTTTATTTTAGAATATTGTATTTAGTTTTCACCAAAGGTTTTTAAGATTTGAGCATATTAAAGTTGTGTTTTTGACTTGCGATTATGAGCACGTTAAAAAACAACAGAAATTTTTATCTTGCGTGTGCGCGTAAAATTCCAATACTTCAGTCGAGGCTAACCTGCCCATCTCCAAGCGCTTGCTAAACATCACTGCGGTGACTGCGGGCAATAGTGATGCGAAGAGTCCGGATTAATCGTCCGTTTAATCCGAATATCAAATTATTCCGAATCAATCTGGATATCTAAATCGTCCGGATACACGCCGCCTGTCGTCCGTTCGACCGACAATGAAATAATGTATGAGCACGAGTTCCACGTTCCACCGGCTAAGAGAATTAAATCGTCCGGACAAATACCCGACAATCGGATTCGGAATCGGCAATATAGTTCGACAATATATAGTCTGAGAAGTGGCACACAATCTGCTATTACTGTCCATTCAGAAGCATCCAGAAAATCAGGAGCTGTAGGTAAAGTGGTTACTGCGATAGACAGGGGGTCTTTAATTTCTAAAAATCTCTCCAACATAAACAAAATAGAATTCCATCTTGTGTCAACAGATTGCTTGACTTTAAGTAAAGGCATGTTCATCTGCTCTTGGCATTTTTTTAATTTGCCAGTGGCAAGGCCACTGTGTTTGAAATATCCAACAAGACTTTTGCATTTTTTTATAATATCTTTTAATAGCATGTTAGTATCTACGGCCTCTTTCACGATTAAATTCAAAGTATGCGCTACACATGGGTGATGGTGTAGACGCAAATGCTCTATAATAGCGTTTTTAATGTTCGCACCGTTATCCGAAACAACTGTAACAACTTTATCCATAAGGTTCCAATCATTTAGAATAAAAGGTCCTCACTAATATGTTTTCCCGTGTGTGACACGCTTGATAGCTCTTTAACAGCTAAAACGCGGGAATTTAATGTCCTTGCATAAACAAAATGGCATGTAGCTGACAAATATGACATATTACTGTCTGATAATTAATTGATATTATATAATTGACACATATTTTACGTCACATAAAACTGCTTTCAACTTTGCGACTTCCTCGTTATATATTTCTGGCAAAAGTCTGTTTGACAAAATATGTCGACTGGGAACCAAATAGAGAGGATTCGGTATCCTGGAATATTTCAAAAAACCTTCATTTTCGACTATGGAAAGGAGCTGAAAGTCTTTAGTAATCAATTTCACTAGACTAATATCAAATTGTTTTTTTTGAAGAGCTGAAAGTTCATTGGTATTACTGCCGCCATATAATTTTAATTGTCGTCCCCCTGGTTGCGCCCGTTTTATAGTCTTTTGAATTCCTGAGGGAGATTTTGATTTGACTGCTTGATGCTCGATATGAATTCCATGACTTGTACTAGGTCCAGGTTCAGATAATATATCTAACTGAGGAGCTTTAGAATTGGCACTTTCAAGTTCCCCTTGCATTTGAATATCAGAAACAGGAGGAAGATCAACAGAAAGGCTTTTAGAAACATTACTTCCGTTTTCGTTTTCTTCTACGTGAGTTTCGGAATTAGAAACAACACTATTCCTTTTTATATGTTCAGTGTATTGAATCGGATGTTTTTTTTAATGTGTTGGCCTAAGTTGCATGTGCTCTCAAAGTACTTCATTTGTTGTTTACATAAACGACAAATCACAAATAATTTATCGGAGGACTTGACCTCACGTACGAAAACTTTCTCGGGGCCATATTCCTAATTTATTGAACGCGCTACACTACAAAACGGTTTGTATACCCGCCACTGGACAGAACTGATACGTGACTAAACGCTAAGCTAAACAATAACTGGAAACCTAAATTGGTGGACTCGAAGTACAATATGCAGCAGTATTTTCTATTTCTTTTCCGTTGCTTAAATATGGCTTTAACTATCCTTATTGTACTAATTTAGAAACAAGAGAGAATACGAGAAAGCCCAAATTGTTTAAGGGTCGCCTGACCTTCAGAAGTTTTTTTGTAAACAAAGCATTTTTGTATTGCTATTTTGCATCATTTAAAATACACATGATTTATTACATGCATAATTAGCTATTTTAGTTTGGACATCATGTAGAAATCCGTAAAAACGAAATGTCTCATGGGTTGCATATTGCATACCTTATATTCGAAAAACAGCTATAAAAAACGTTTATCGGACGGTCGAGCATCGAGCCCGAAAGCCGAAACGTGGCATAATTTGCCGAACGGGCGAGACATCGAGCGGATGAATTAACCCGGATGAAAAAACCGAATTTTCAACTCATCCGAATCAATACTGTCCGGATATCGAATTAATCCGGATTTTTACAACACTAGCGGGCAAGCCGAAATTAAATTCACATTGCGAGCGGTACGGAGAATCGGCGTCGCTATCGGTGGGAGGTTACCGATGCAGTCGTTCTCCGTCTACTCTCTATTTATTAGGTAGGTCTAATACAACTCAATCCGTGAAGGTATCCTTACACGGGCAATTAAAATTGCTTAATTTTAGGCAATATTGGTCAATTTTACTTTCGGAAATAGAAAGCAATTTCGGTAATGGCAACAAGTTTCAATTTTTAAAAATGCTCTGCAGCAACAATATTGAGCGATATGGCGCAACTCCAAGAAACTAGCAATAAATTAGATTAAGTATATAATAAGATTAGACGAAACTTGCCTTAACCCTCCGATTTTTGGCTACTGAAGATTCCTACAAAAGTTTAATGTATCTGTTTCGAATTTTTGATTCTTGCATTGCACTGTTTGTACCTACAGTATGCAGAGCTATTGCAGATGCTCTTCGTGGATGTATAAAGGTAAGTTGGTATACTTTTCATTGTTGTTAACTTTTAAGTAGTCGCGTGCGCGAAGTTACTCTAATCAAATCTATCATGCGACTAGATAAAAAATCGAAAATCAATATAAAATCTTTTTTTAGGCTTTTTTCAATTTTTTATATTACTATATTACCAGTAATTACTAAATAATTAAAACAATATGATATAAAAAATGTAAATAAAAAATACACTTGAAAATACAATAATTATGTTAATACTACTTAAAGGTTAACTGATATATCATATTGTATTGTCTGAATTAGGGGTAAAGGGAGAGGGACTTAATTGGACCAGAATTGTTTTTTTTTAAAATTTAATCGGTTATGAACTCCATGGCAGTACTATTGTCGTCCATATTTGTGATTGTTCTAGCTATTAAGACATTATTTTTCTGCTGAGACCCAAATAAATTTCCACCTGTTGAAGGAGTAGTTCTGGGTTGGTGAAACTTTTGACCAGAAGAAAGGTTCGAGTCACTATTCTGGCAAACCGATGCCGATGTAGGACTAGGAGAAGGAATATTTATGTAGGAAAGAGGCGAAGAAGCTGGAGAATCTATTTGCTGGCGCTTTGCAGAAACTTGTGATGACATAGAGGATGATTTTTGCATTCTAATATTTTTTTTGTCAAAATAGCCCATATCAGCCTCATATAAAATTTGAGAAATTTTCTACCTGGTTGCGCACGTGCGGGCTGGGCTGTATGTTATGTTAGAAGTTTCTGGTTTACATGCTCTCCAAAGGCTAGTGATTTAGTAGAAATTTTCTGTTTAACAAGGTCCATAACTTCACAAGCTTCTTGGTAACGATTATCTTCAGTGCGTTTTTTCTTATTTGCACCAGTTGACTGCGAGGGTGGTGGCAAATGGGAGCTATTCATTTCATCCGTATTCATACTATTTGCAACTGTTTCCACCTAAAAAAAAATATTTTTTTTTTACAGTTGCCTACAAGCGCTCAATAATGGAAAAGTATATCAAGAGATTATGAAGATATTTGGAACTTCCCACATTGTTTAGGTTCTATAGACGGAAAGCATATCCGAATAAAGTGCCCTAATAAAAGTGGCAGTCATTTTTTTAACTACAAAAAATTTCATAGCATTGTTTTGTTTGGTGTCGTAGGCGCTCATTATAAATTTTTGTATGTAAATGTCGAATGCCAAGGCAGAATATCTGATGGAGGAGTTTTTGCCAACATAACATTTGGGAAAGCTATTTTCGATAAAACATTACCCATTCCACCAGCGGAGCCACTACCAGGCCGAGAAAGGAACACTCCTTATGTTTTGGTGGCGGATGATGCATTTCCGCTTTCCGAAAACATTATAAAACCATATCCGTGCGATTTAAACAAAGGATCTCCAAAAAGAGTGTATAATTATAGAATATCGAGAGCACGCAGAGTAGTAGAGAACGTTTTTGGACTATTAAGTTCAGTATTTCGAAATTTCCACACAAGTATTGATCTTGAAGTTGAGACAGTTAAACGTGCAACTTTGGCTACTTGTTATTTGCATAATTTTTTACGACGAAGCAAGCGGGCGCGGCAATTATACACACCAACTGCAATGTTTGATATGGAAGATACCGATTCTGACACCATTATACCTGGGCAGTGGAGACAAAATTATAATCCTGACGATTTAACCAATTTAGAAAGACGTCCAAGAAATGCATCTACATTAGCAAAACTAAATAGAGACGAATTTATGCATTATTTTATGTCCGAACGCGCAAGTGTTCCTTGGCAATCTGCTTATTTCTAATTTTTGTAATAGATTTTTATTATACAAGGTGTCCAGAAACTCGACCGACAAACTTTACGAGGTTTAATTCTCCAACAAAAAATAAGAATTTTTTTTTTTATGAATGTATGTCCTAAACGTCTTACTTTCGGATCTACAAAGTGTTAAAAATTTAAAAAAAACAGTTTAGAACATACATTTTGTAAAAAACAATCTTATTTTTTTGCTGCAGAATCTCCCTGTGAAGTTTGTTGGTAGAGTTCCTGAGCATCACCCTGTATACCTATTTAGATTCACACATTTAAAATTCCATACATTTTTTTTATACGTGATCTTTAATTAGCAATAGGGTTATTCAAATTAAAATTGAATAAATTTACTTACCTCTGATTGTGTTTCCGTTTCTAGTCCTGAATCAGCTTCATCTGTGCCTTTTAAAAAACTTAAGCTTTTAAAAGCAAACCAAGTCTTTCTTTTTTTTCATCTTTTTTAAGCAAGCGATCTTTGAAGTCAGAACTTTTGTTGTCCCACAAGCAATTACGCAAATGAACTGCATCAATAAAGTTAATAATCGTTTCATTACTCCAAGCAATTTTACTATGAACCACGTACAATCACATATACACAAATAATAAAAATTCTTGTTAAAAAATAAGTGACTGTTCCAAAAAAAAACCCGCATGCACGCCTGGCACTTCGCTCTCGCAGTGGAAGCGAGACGTTAAGCCAAAAAATAAATATGTGAAAGCGAGATACAAAATAAAATTGACTTAAATTTCCATGTCCAGCGGATATTCGGCAATTCGTCTCGGCGATATTAAGCAATACAGAATATATGAAGCAATATTGCCGAAATAATTGCCGTATTTTAATAAACTTGCTAGATGTTGCTCCATTAATTGCTTCAGATTGATCAATTAAGTGGCCGAGCAATAATTGCCCAAAACATTGCCCGTGTAAATGCGGCTTAAGATTCAACTCGCCAAACGTGTATACGAATAAAGCCGAAGATGTAAGTACCGAATGTCCGAGAGCGTCGAATCGCGTCCGCTCCGGTGGAGGGGGTGGGGTGGGGAGAGGTGAAAGTGCTTGGCAGGCCATATTCGGTGGTCTCAGAGAAGTCATTCTCCTGGTGACGTTCACCAGAGGCTGATGGGAAATGTAAACGTAGTTTTATATTTATTTAATGTGTTTTGTTATTTAGTTTGTATTACGTGGAGGTAATGTACAGTTTTATATATTTTTATTTAAGAGCATGCTCTTTTATGTTTTGGACCTATTGGCATTATAATAGGAACGTTTTCTTTTGACGATTGGCTATACATTTTCATAAAATTTAAATTTCTATATTTTGCAATTTGGAGGTTCAAAATAAGGGATTAGTTTCAAGGTTTACTTTCTTTTATGAGTTTATTCAAATAAAATTAAATTTAAGGGGTAAAATGATACATTTCTTAGTGGATTTATTCGTTAAATTCACACTTAAAAGGAGTTAAAAACTTTGTTATTAAAATTTGTATAAAAAGATACAAGCTAATACTTAATGAATTTATTTGATAAATTCACTCTTTACTAAGCGGTGAAAACTTTTGATCAGGTTTCAAAACTTAAATATTATTTTAAAGGGGTAAAAACATATAAGCTTGTACTTATTTATGTGGGTGGATTTATTCGCTAAATTCACTTTTAATTAAAAAAATAATTGTCAATCTTTTGTGGCATAACATCCAGCTGTTCACTATACGATCCATGAATTTACCGAACCTAAGGGTGAACCGGCATATTCATCATATCCTGGTGGACCAAAGAGAACTCAAGAGATTTAGTACTTGGGGGGGAGGGCATGCCGTAATCGCTCTGTACAAAGGGGCTTGGTGCCTAAAGATCCTCTTGATATTGAATCTTCTTTTGTTCTTTTAAGAGGTTATGTTTCAATGATTTGGCAGCTATGGGAGTTTATTCATTCTAGTAACTTCCTTCTTAGTCGGGTTTCATTTAAAGTGGATTTATTCGCTAAATTCACATCAAAACAGTCTAAGGGGGTTAAATTAAAAATTCAAGTTCTAAAAGGGCAAAATATAGCAATTTAAATAATAAGCAAATTAAAAATCACTGTGAATATATATATTCAATGGTCTAAAATTGCGCCAATACCTATACAATATTCACCAATTACTTTTACTTATTGAGTTGATTTACTGTATACTGTTTGTTCTTATTATTAGTAATTTAAAATGTAGGATTGGTATTTTTTATTAGCATAAGATAATTAGCATATATTATAAGCCACGAAGAAGTATTATTAAGCATTACATATATGACTATTATGCTCAACTGTATTTTTATGTACAATTTTTCATAAATATTGATACTGTATACCCCTGAAATATTGACAAAGCACTTAGCCAGTGCACCTTTCCCTTGAAAATTTGACTAAGCATGTACACAATGTGCCTAAACCCCTTAACATATTGACTAATCATGTAATCAGTGTGCTTTAACCCTGAAAAATTGACTAGAGGAATGGGTTTTAGTGGGTCGGGGCATGGCCAACTCCAACCCCACACTACCCTGGACGTTTGACAGGAATCACCCCTATCCAATGTCCAGGGTGTCTGTTTGCAGATTTCCTAAACCTCTTAAAAAAAAAAAAAAAAAAAAAAAAAAAAAACTTCATAGGCCAAAGAAGAATATAATAAATTAAGTTTTACTCTATTAAATGGCACAAACTCTTGAAGAAATGAAGAAATTTTTCCTGTCAAGTAAAAAAAATTACTATTCTTAGTTTAGATTTCATCATAATTGATGCAATACTCTGCAGATGTTAAACGCTATTATGAATAAAAGTTTTGTTAAAGTTTAATCATTTAAAAGATTAATTAAAACTTTTGTTCTAATTGCTTTATAATGAATATTGTTTTATTATATGTATGTATTTATCTTTTCTTTTCATACCTAAACCATATTATGCCTTGAATGTTTATGTATGCAATTACATTATAAATATTTATTATTTTCTTTGTAGCTTTTATGCTAAATAAATATACATTAATATTATTGTCTCTTAGCAACAGAGTTGGAAAAGGGATACCAATAAACTTTTGTCAAAGAATGAATCATCCAGAAGCTGTTCCTTATCTAAGGTTTTTCTCATCTTCTTCATCCGTAACCCTGGACAAGGGATCCTAAACATGGAATCTGCAGTAGGCTGGAAAAAACACTCAAAAATTGAGTTAAAAACAGTAACAAAAAAATACAAATTTAAGTTTAGTACTAAGAGCTTATATTGGACAACCTATATGATTCGTTTTGCGTTTTTAACATAAACAGTGTTAAGAAATGATGATCAAAATAATCCTTTTTACGTTTTGGAGATAACAATCATTAAGACAATACGATAACTATTAGCTTTAGCTAATGCTCCGATTTGATTTCAATTTAATTTTTAGAGTTTATTTGATTTATCCTAAATGATTTTAAATTTTTTGGATGAACAAAATCCGGGGTCAAAATGACAATTTTTTCAAAATATGCTCCGAATTCAAAAATTCTTTTTTCTGCTTAAAGACAATTTAAAAGGTAGTAAAAAAGCTTTATAACAAGTTTTCCACGATTCATACGAGTGCCACAAACTAAAGAGAAAAATCAGGTCCTATAAGAAGCTATGTATTGGGATAGGACAAATATATGGGTTTGTTTCTTGATTGTTTTTGTATTTTTATTTTGAAAGGCAATTATAATAAAATTAAATTAAAAAACTTTAAAGAAAAAAAAAGAATAAAAGAATTTATCAACGTATTGAATAGAAGCTATAAAAGCCGTGATATCAGTAATATAGTAAAAAATATAAACATTACTACAAATATAAAAATACTATATAAATACTATAACAAATTGGTAAACTATTAATATAAATGTATTACCAATTTAGCAACCCCCACTAAAAGAATCCTAACTAAAATAAAACTATTGTTACTGTTAATGTTTTTCCAAATATTAATACCTTGTCCTTCCCATTAGGCTACTATTACTATTATTATAAATATAATTTTTCTTGTAAATATTCTTAAACCCTAAAACACACTGTATATTACTGTTACTATTTTTATAAATAGTATTTTAATATTAATACCCTCTGTATATTACAAAATATATATTTATTAATATTTATTTAGTTTAATTATCCTAGTAATTTATCAAAAAACCGTTCAAATATGACAGACGTTAGATGCGCGGCGAATTTTCCCGCCGCAATTGAAACCATTCGATAAAAGATATGCACATATTCGGAAAATTCAAAGTTTCTTGATATCGTCACTACTAATTTCTGATCATTTTCACCCATTTTAAGCCGCTAATTCTCGAATTGAAAAAGTCGGAACGGCCCCAACGTAGAATTTGCCGCCATGACACCGAAAACTCCGCGGTTGCGTCATGTGGCCATGTGCGACTCGATAGTGACGTCGTCCGTATGCTTTTACATTGAGTGCTGGACCACTACGGTATTGTTGGGTGAGCTGGTTCCCTGTATCTCCAGGGTATGACTGGTTGATTGGACCGGCTTTTTTTGGGGGGTTTTTCTTAAATAACAGCGCGTTGCGGAAAAACGGTAACATTTAAAGAAAAACGTTTTTTTGCGGATTATAGCCAGATAGTTTCTGGTTGTTTCAGAGAAAAAATGGTTTTGTCAATGGTAGGTGTCATAGGTATTCCAGTATTAAGCGTCAAGGTTAAAAAAAGGTGTACAGCAAAAACTGCTCTACGTAGAAAATTGAAGACTATGTCAAAAAATTGATTTTAAAAAGTTCTTAAAACGCTAAAAATTTGAAATCTCTAGGTTCCGCCAGTAAAGAGTTATTAAGGAAAATAGAATATTTGTTAACACAGCTCACTCTGTATAATACCTAGCGCCATAAGTAAGACCTCTATTTAATGCTAAGGGATCAGGCTTTCAAATTTAAGTCCGCTAGGTAACGCGCAAAAAGTTGAAATTTCGTTCACAGAAAAATTCCACTTCTAAAGAGTTTATCTCAAAAAGCGCCCCTTCTGCACTGCTTCCCATCGAGGGCTTTGACGTCAATGAGCTTCAGAAAATTCGGCTCAGTCAATTTTCTCCCACCGATCAAAGACCCTGTTATCACATACGCTACGTTCTGACAATACGCGAAGCGTATTGTAATAAATACCAATTTTAAATTACATTCGAAAAATAGAAACACAAAACATCAGAAAAAATTTAAAAATCACTTACAGTATATCAAATGAACTCCAAAAATTAAATTGGAGTCAAATCGGACAATGCTATAGGGTTTGATTTTTGTATTTTCTTAACCCTGGTGATATCCAAAAACGTAAAAAGGATCATTTAAGTCAACTTGCACAACCTAAATATTAATTTTAAATTACATTCGAAAAATAGATAACTGTAATAGAATGAGATATGATTATTTTTTTAAAACACAATAATCAGAAAAATTTTAAAAATCATTTAGATTTTTAAAATTTTTAGATTTTTAGATTGAAATCAAATCGGAACAATAGCTAACGCTATTAGTTATTGTATTTTCTTAATTCTGGTTATGTTCAAACTATAAAAAGGATTATTTAAGTCAACTTGTATAATGTAAATACCAATTTTAAATTACTTTCGAAGAATAGATAACGGTAATAGAGTGAGATATGAGTATTTTTTTAAGACACAATACTTCAAAATATTTTTAAAATTCGTTTAGGGTTAAATAAATTATATCTAAAAATTAAATTGAAATCAAATCGGACAATGCTATAGGATGTAATTGCTGTATTTTCTTAACCCTGGTTATGTCCAGAACGTAAAAAGGATCATTTGGGTTATCATAACCTAAATTCAAAATTTAAATTATATTCGAATATTAGACAACAGTAATAGAGTGAGATATGAGTATTTTTTTTTTAAATACAATACATCAAAAAAAATTTAAAACTCGTTTTGACTATATCAAATGAACACCAAAAATTAAATTGAAATCAAATCGGAACAATAGCTAACGCTATTAGTTATCGTATTTTCTTAATTCTGGTAATCTTCAAACCGTAAAAAGGATCATTTGGCTATCTTGTATATGCGAAATACTAAATTTAAATTACATTCGAACGATATACAGATATAATCATTCAAACCTCGCCTTTAGGTAATAGTCTATGAGCGTAAGCGAGAGGGGACATACAGGGTGTTCATTTGAACACCCTGTATGTATGGTGCGTATGTATGTACGTTTGGTTTTACCTGAACCGAAAATTTGGTAATTTTGTTATTACATTTAATTGAATAATTCAAGATTTGCTTATTAAAATTTTTTGAAACCTTGCACGAGGTTTTGCCAGATTGGTTTTGCCAGAGGTAACAATTTTGCTACATGAATTGAATTATAGAGAAGAAATTAAAAGAATTTAAAAGGATTATTTGTATAGATGGAACAAATATGAATTGTTGTTATGGCATGGCTATATTTTATCTTTGTAAGTATGTATGTAACTAAAATATGATGGTGTATTATTTAGTATTTAGTGTTCTATTTAACTCTAGTCTTTAACGGTTTTGGTTCAGGATCAGTAGATATCAATTTTAAAGCAAGATTGTAAATATCAATTTTAAGAGATTTGAGATTAGCTGTTTGGTTTCTACCTATATAGGTGTACCTATCTTTTATCTTCAGACTATTTTAGCTAATTGGTGTTTTATTTATTTTCTATTTAAATTTTCAAATGTACTTAAATTTGGATTGCTATACAGGGTGTCCCATTAGTGCAATAACGGACGAAAGCTCCTTATACAGTCCTACAAAAAAAAATTATACAAAGTTACTTTACTGTCTAAGGTGCATAACATAAAAATATTTTTGGATAATTTGGATATACAGGGTGATTCATAAATGTGATATGATACACAACTTTTTTAATTTAAATGGAACACCCTATATTTTATTGCTTTTTTGGATTGTTTTAAAAATTCTGCATACCTTTTATCAAGCATCGTCTATACCAAAACTTACCCGTTTGTGAGATATTTAATATTTTATCAGAAAATCGACGTCTCCACAAAAACAAAAATAATTCACTCATTTGGGATCCTACAAGCCAAATCTTTTGTAGGTTGTTAGTGCATACTTACACTTACTTTATGGTCCTATGAGAATTTGATAATATTCGACAGGGTGTTCGCAATACTCTATCCAAAACCAAAAAATGTAAACAGCCATATCTAATTTTTTTCAAATGGAATGACTCATATTTTCTTATCTTAAAATGTCCACAATGTGATAAGCTTTCTTTTTTGTTAAGCACGTCCTATACCTATCTGTAATAATTATCGAGTTTTTTACACTTTTTCCTAATTTCGCCCTTAAAATCCACAATAGTCGCGTTTTAATTTAAAAGAAGTTTGCTTAGTTGGCCATGGAAATAACAATTGCACAAAAATCAAGCAATTACTTTGACAGAAGATTTAGTGTTGTCAATTTATCACTAAAGCGAAACATTTTTGCATTAAAAATGAATTTTTGGAAAGAGGATATAGTGAAAATGATTTACTGTTTCAACTGTTTGGATGCAATTGAGGTAACTTTACTGTTTATTGGCAAGCACAGTTAGATAATTAAAAAATCCACTGTCGACAGAATCACATGTTTTTATGTAGGTACCTACAGATTATGCAAGAATTATCTGATAAAGATTTTACTAAACGTTTAAAGACGTTTGAAAAAAACAATTTATTAAACCTTAAACTTTAAAAATAGTAAACGGAACGGATTGAAAAGCATTTTTAAATTTGGCATTTACAACAAATTTAATGATACCAAAATTTACAGAAAAGAAATTTTGTTTAAAATTTACCAAATAATAAGATCTTAAAACTAATCGAAAAATCAACAAAAAAATATTTCTTAAATAAAAAAAATAAAAATTGTGAAAACAACAAATGACTAAACTAAAAGGTATGTACATTAAACTATAAATAATGTTCTACATGTCCACCCTGGTGTTGATCACACAAACAAATTCGTTTAACAAAAGAACTGCTTACTTTCTTTTCTAACATTTCTCTAGTTACTTCTTGAAAAACATTCGGAATTCTTTGCTTCATGTCGTTTTTGGTTTTTGGTGATAACAGGTCTTTGATAAACCCGATTTTTCACAAACCGCCACAAGAAAAAAACGAGTTTTGTGAGGTCAAGAGATCTGGTTGGCCAAGCAACTGGTCCTCTCCTGCCAATCCATTTATTTCGAAAATGGTCATTTAGATGGGCCCTAACAACACGGCTAAAATGAGGAGGCGCTCCATCTAATTTTAGCTACATTCGTCTTACTGTTTGTAACGGTAAATCATCCAGCTCTTTTTCGAATTTATTTTGCAAAAAATGTAGAAATTTCTGACCGTTCACTGCCCCATCAAAGAAATATGGTCCAAGAAGCTTTGTCCCAATGATACCAGCCCATACATTAAGTGACCAACCAGAGGTATCACATGCCTTGGATTTACATATTATTTACGTTGTAATAATGGAAATTGTGTCGGTTTACAAATTCATTTTTATGGAATGTCGCTTCATCAGTAAACAACACAAAGTCAAAAAAGTCCTGTTGCAGTTGGATTTTATGCAAAGCCCAGTGGCAAAAGTTTCGGCGATTAGCAAAATCTTGATCGCTTAATTCTTGTATAAGCTGTACGTGATATGGATGAAATTTATGTTTCCGGGTGATTCTATTAACAGTGGATTTTTTAATGTCCAACTGCCTTTCAATTTGCCTACAAGAGACATGCGGATTTTTTACTTGGGCTTGTTACATGCAGATTTTGCCCTAAGCATGTAACATGGGATTTCATATAAATTCGGGCAAAAGTTTATGGGTTTTGGTATCGGCTTGAAAGGGTTGTGTGATTTACAGTTTTATAAATGAAATTTGGGGTTTGATAGTAATGCAATTTATTTTTTTTAAGGCTTTTGGGGTTTGATTATTTTTAGGAATGTATTTACCTACCCTATCCTGTCAGCACACCTCTGTGGAGTTAGTCGTATTATGTTTCCTTAGTCCCTATTCATGTACTGTCGGCAAATTTGAAAATGTCCCTCGCATCTGCTCTCGGACTTAGTTGCCTTACAATTTGGAAACATGGCTTTTGACTGGAAGGGGTAGCGTACGGCGGGCGGTAGGGTGTATATCGATCGAGTTTAGTCGTGTATAAATAGGAAGGGGTGACGGAACTCATTTTTCAGTAGATGGGGTTTTTGCTATGGGACGTTTCGAATATTTTTGTGGCTGTGCAAGCTGATATTAAAAAAATCAATCAGTTTGTTTTTCTTCCTTATGTAAAGTTTTTAGGACCATGCGCTATAGTGTTTTATGCGTTGGCTAAATGCGCTCTTCAAAATTCTGTTTGGTTCATCACTTTTGAGAAATTACTTTCAGTTATTTTTTTATTGGGACACTATATTTCTTAACTGCAAATTATTATTTTTTTGCTTGATCTTTCACAACCTATATTTTTGTTATCAAATACTGCTTGTTGTCAAAATAAATAGAAAAAAAAATCGTTTTTACATTTTTATGCATTACATAAAAATCCTAATCGATGTTTTCTTTGAATTTTTTTTTATCAAAGTATTACTTTATATTACTCACCCAACATTTGAAAAATAAAATGCAACTTAAATAAAAATACCAATCCAAATTTTAAATTGTTTTTTACTTTTAAAGTGTGCGTTATTGTATAAAATAATATAATTTTGAAAAATACCCATTTGTTTTATTTTTATTTTTAAATATATGGTGTGTATTTAAAAATAAGTAAACAAACAGATGTAATTCTATGATCAAATAATAGTTTTTTTAATTCTGGCAGCAACCAGTAAGTGTAAACCAAAATATAAGTAATCATAAAAAAAGGAAACATTATAATAATAGAAACTTTAAGTGCTACAGCAGAAACGATAGGTATATGTTGTATATGTTGAGATTTTTCTCTTTCATCCTGTGTCTAGGAAATGAAAAACACGAACTCAAACGTGTTTAAGGCATTAAAGGTTTCATAAAAAATAGCGCGCTATGGTTAGCACCGCCTCCTAGCATTAAAAACGTAATACGAGCTGAGATACTACCAAAACTACTTATTTTGGAATACCCTGTCCAGCGCAGTAAAACTAAGTACTTGTACTAAGGACTACCATACTATGGGAAAAAAATTAAGATTTTTGTTTCTTTTTCCTCACATTTTATTTATAAGTATGTTACGTTACGCCACTGGTTCATCCATTCGACCGTTCCCAAATTTTAGCTGACGAAGAACTATAAGAAAAACGTTTTTTGTGCTTGTGTATGAACTTTTAAATAATCAGATTTGACTGTACCGTCTAAGTCGCAAGATCGACTCAATTTTGTATTCATATTTTTTTAAAACAGTTTTTATATTTTAACATATTAAATTTTTTATTGAAAAAAAGGAAATATTCTTTTATTCATTTCAAAACTGGCGCAGTCGGTAAGATAATTCCGGAGAGATCATAATTTCAATTTACCGGGAAATCAAAAAATTTTACAAAAACGCGTTCGAGATTGCACGTTGTTCGCTGTCTGTCGTCCCTAGCCGTTTACCAAGTGGAATTTGGAACTATCAAGAAAAGGTCCTCTCAGCTCTCCCCTAGCCTAACGAAGGAATTTGGGATTTCTGGAAGACAGAACCTTCAAGACGTTCCCTAGCCCGAAGTTCACTGGAATTTGGATGAAAAAAATTCAACACAGTCAAGGTGTAATGCCACCGCAATGCTGACTGAGTAGAAGCAGATCGACGAACCAACACAAACACCACAGGCTACAGTCATTCTCACGGAGTACAAGAGTTGCAGGGTGAGTCTTACTGCACGATTATTTAATTTTATCAAATTTATTTTATTTTTCGTTGTTTTTTTTCTTGTAGGTTGTATCACTTATACTCAATTTACCACCTTGCATAATGCCTGATACAACTGAAAATTCAAATTCAAATACTTCAACAACTTACACTATAACTTCCGATAAAGCAATAAAATTAATTAACCTTTTTGATGGTGCTCGCTCTAAATTGCATAATTTTATTGATTCTGTTGATTTTGTCTATTCAAAATTTAATCAAAACGAATTAGATGTTTTTCCTTTCATCGTAAAAAGCCGGCTAGAAGGCAAAGCTTTAGAATTTATTGGCTCAAGAGAATTTAATTCTTGGGATGACATAAAAATTGCACTTCTAGAACAATATGGTGAAATACTAGATATTCACTGTTTAAATTTTGAACTCTGCCACTTTAAACAGCAACTTAATGAAAAACCTATAAAGTTTGTAGAACGCATTGAAAGTCAATTAATTATAATTCATAAAGTTATTAAATATGACATTAAGCTTAACACTATTGAAAAAAATTGCTTGACCACATTTCACAATAAATCTGCCTTAGTGACAGCAGTCACAGGTTTAAAAGATCCCTTGTCGCAGTGCTTAAGATCGTTAAAACCTGAGTCATTAACAGAAGTAAAACAATTAATTATTAACTATGAAAATCAACAATTTTTTAAACAAACCAATACTCAGTTTTCGAAAATGAATATTCAAAATCAAAACAGTAATGCATCTTTTAAACCATCAGGTAGTTTTTCAGAAACAAATGCATTTCAACAAAAACCCCCAATAAAATTAACAATTCCCAAATGTAGAATATGCAATAAATTTGGACATAAAGCCGAAAGATGCTTTAAAAATTTGGAATCGCAAGTCCCCGTAAATAATTTTTATTCTGATTCTGCTATAAATATCGAGTGTGAAAAAGACGATGAAATCGAATTGATTTTTTATGCCAAAATCCTATATTACTAGAAAACCCACCTATAACGACCTTGGAATTTACCAAATAAATAATCAGTCATTATTATACATACACGTAAAAACATTAAACCTAAAATTATTGGTAGATTCTGGTGCAGCAATTTCTATTTTAAAACCCCTAAATTTTCTTACAAATTATAAGCTTAATTCCGAAAATTTAGAAGTTTATGGAATAAATAATATCCCCATTAAAATTAAGCATAGCGTTAATTTTTCTATGTTTGCAAAAACTCAAAAATTTTATATAAATAATTTTAATTCACCATTTGATGGCATATTAGGATTAGATTTTTTGAAAAATAATAAGTGTACTCTTGATTTTGATTCTAAATCTATGTTAATAAAAATTTCCTTTATTTTCATTAGGAGATAAAAAAGAAAAGCCTATTAATCATATTTCTCACACAACAAAAATTGAGTATATTTATGAAAAAATAATAGTTGATCACCTTAGTTTGGAATTACAACGTAAGATTAAAGATTTATGTTTAAGATATCACGATATTTTTCTTAATAAAAACGAACCTTTAACTTTTAATAATAAAATAAAGCATTGTATTCGAACAACAACCGAAAATCCTATTTACACAAAAAATTATCGTTATCCACACATCCATAAGGAAGAAGTTAAAACACAAATTAAAAAACTGCTTGATCAGGGAATAATTCGCGATTCAATTTCACCATGGAACTCTCCACTTTGGATAGTACCCAAAAAACAAGATAAAAGTAGTGTTCAAAAATGGCGTGTAGTTATTGATTACCGTAAATTAAACAACATTACAGTGGACGATAAATATCCATTGCCACATTTTAACGATGCTTTTGATTTATTAAGTAACTCAACATTTTTTTCCGCTATTGATCTTGCTTCTGGGTTTCACCAAATACAAATGAATATTTCTGATATAGAGAAAACTGCTTTTTCATCCGAACAGGGGCACTTTGAATTTACTAGGATGCCCTTTGAGTTAAAAAACGCGCCTAGTACGTTTCAAAGGGTTATGAATGAAATTTTTAAACATGTAATAGGAAAAATATGTTTTATTTATATGGATGACATTCTGGTATTTAGTAATACGATTAAAGAACATTTAAAAAATTAAGAAATAATCTTTGAGGTTTTGCGAAATCATAACTTAAAAATAGAATCGGATAAATGTAATTATCTCACTAACGAAGTTGTTTTTATCGGGCATTTATTAACACCAGACGGTATAAAACCGAACCCTGATAAGGTAAAATCTATAGTTAACTTCCCTTTACCAAAAAATGAAAAAGAAATAAAATCTTTTTTGGGTCTTTTTGGCTACTATAGGAAATTTGTGGAAAATTTTGCAGATATTACAAAACCTCTCAGCAATTTGTTGAAAAAATCAGTTAAATTTAAAATAACACCTCAAGTAATAAATAGTTTTAACAAATGTAAAGAAATCTTGACATCTGATAATATTTTAATGTATCCCAACTTTGACATTCATTTTAACGACAGACGCGTCTAATTACGCTCTTGGCGCGGTTCTTTCCCAATTAGATGACGACGGCAAAACAGAAAGACCAATATCTTTTGCTTCAAGAACGCTAACCGATACAGAAATTAAATACTCGACAACCGAAAAAGAATTGTTATCAATGGTATGGAGCACGGATTATTTTCGGCCCTATATTTTTGGTGTTAAATTTCAGCTAATAACGGACCATAGACCATTAGTATGGCTTTTAAATTTAAAAGACCCCAACTCGAAATTATCGAGGTGGCGTTTAAAATTAAGCGAGTATAATTTTAATATAAAACACATTTCTGGTAAATCAAATAAAGTTGCTGATGCATTATCACGAATCCAAATAAATGAAATCACCGTTAAAGATTATCCAGCTTTTCTTAATTCAAAACAAAATATTATGGTGACAAATTTTGATTTTTCAAACGAACAAATATTGGACCCGCAAAATAAAAATATCGTTTATATTTATGATGACTCCGAAAAAAACGAATTTCACTTTAATATCATTCGTGACGTATTTCCAGTCATAAAAGACTCCTATTCCGACTCAGTTATCGAATTAACGAACGAAACAAAAACACGTAATTTAATCTTAGCTAAGATCAAGCCGCACTGTAATGAAAACAATTTTAAAATATTGTCGGCTCTCAAATTAAAAGAAAATAAAGTTTATGTGACATATTTCGAAAAATATAATTTTTATAAAATGATACAGTTTTTATACCCTCAAACTAAGTTTATTATCTGTAAAAATATTATTACTGTACCCTCAATTGAAGAGCGACAACAACTTATTTTTAATTATCATAATGATCCCAGTAATTACCACAAAGGTATAAAAGAAACTACGAATAAAATTCGCCAATTATATAAATGGAAAAATATGCATAATGACATTGCAGAATTTATAACTTTGTGTCCCACATGTCAAATTTCAAAAATTGACCGTGTAAATCGTACCCAGCCTTTAAATATAACTGATGAAGCCCCAAATAAACCTTTTCAATCGCTTTCAACAGATCTTTTCTTTTTTGACAATGAAATCTTACTAACAATTATAGACAATTTAACAAAGCTTGCACAAGTGTATTTAATTTCTAATAAAAAACCAAAAAGTGTTATTGAGTCTTTACGTGCATATTTTAGTATTTTTGGAATACCAAAAACCATTATCTCTGATAATGGTGGTGAATTTAATAATAAGCTAATAAAGGAATTTACCGAGACTCTTAAAATAAAATGGCATTATACGTCATCAGAATATCATAGCTCAAACGGTATTGTAGAGCGCTTTTACGCTACTTTAGCTGACACTTTGCGGTGTTACCTAATCGAACATAATACCTGTGATATAAAGGATGCCTTATTAATTGCAATTAATTCTTATAATTCAAGTCAACATAGTTCTACTGAATTAACGCCAAATTCTTTAGTTTTTCCTTATAAAGAAAATATTGATCTGGAACACCAACGACAAATGATCTTAAATACTTTTCAAAACGTGAAACATAAGCAAATGTCAATTAAAACTAAACAAAAGGCATATTTTGTTGAAACGAAAGCAGCAAAAAAAAATGAAACGTTTGATGTTGGACAAAAAATTCTCTTAAAACGACCCAAAAACCCAAATACACCTAAAACTATTCTTTGTACAGGACCTTACGAAATTTTAAGTGTTAATAAAGAAAATAAAACGCTTGAAATATGTCTTGATAATAATATAATTCGCAAGTTTCATTTTAATAATGTCAAACTTTACTATGAATAATAATTAATTTTTTTTTAATAAACATGCAATAAATTAATAAAATATCTCCCCAATATCGACATTATTGTTAAACATTTTTTATTTTTTGTTTCTGTTTGTCTGGATTAATTAATTTGATGTTACAACTTACAAGTTAAATTGAGTTTGATTTTTTTTTGTGAGTTTATTAAATAAAAAAAAAATAATTAAAAATAAAATCTTGCAGTTTGGCTCGCAAAGAGAAATGCAAACTCTTCATTTAAAAATGACTTGGCCTTTACTTATGCAAGTATTTTGTTTTATTGCATGGACTTGGCTGCTGATCTGTATGGAACCCATCCACATGATGACATAACGACATCAAGTATCGAGTATAAAAGAGATGCCATGCAGATTGCAGACTCTATGACCAATGGACCATCCCCATGGTCGTCTTCTTCAGAGGGGAGGTGTTACGTTACGCCACTGGTTCATCCATTCGACCGTTCCCAAATTTTAGCTGACGAAGAACTATAAGAAAAACGTTTTTTGTGCTTGTGTGTGAACTTTTAAATAATCAGATTTGACTGTACCGTCTAAGTCGCAAGATCGACTCAATTTTGTATTCATATTTTTTTAAAACAGTTTTTATATTTTAACATATTAAATTTTTTATTGAAAAAAAGGAAACATTCTTTTATTCATTTCAAAACTAGTATACCTATATAAAAATACAGGGTGTAGAACTCGTCAAAAGAAGTTGATATACCAAAAATTGCCTATACTCGTATAGTAAAAGTTGCATATTAAGAAAGTTAGTTTGCATTATTGATTTTTTTTTTACTCATTATCAAGTTAAGTGGACATTGTTTTTACAAAAACTGTTCAAAATTGTCCCCACTTGTTCGATTAACCCAAAATGTTGTTCGGCAAATCCATATTTTAAATTGTTTATGTCTATATTTTGGTAAGAGGTAGAAAAAAATCTATGTGGTTCTCCTGAGTAAAGCACACTTTTTAACCGAAGTGATGAATAAAGTAATATTTCCGTTTGTAAAAAAGGCACTCTCGTGATTTCTTCTTGGATAAAAAACTATTTTTTATAATTTTTTTATTGAAGCGAAGTTAACTTAAATTACTAAACTTTAATTGTAGTAGTCCCGTATCTTTTTTTGTTTACTTTTTTTTAAACCTTATAAAACATATAAGTAATGGATCAAAGGTCAGTTTCAAAGCGAAAATTTTATTTCCTATTTAATGACAAATTACAATTCCTTAAGTATAACATCTTAATAACAATTAATAACATTCAACACTACTCCTAACAAGCTTTAGTAAGTATAATTACAATTTAAATCTACAATAAAAATACTTTTTTATTTAAACTTTTAAATAGCCTATGTGTATTGTGTTTTTTTCGAAACTTACACCTTTTTTTTTAAATAATAATTATTTAATATCACAGGGTGCGGTTGGTATTGGTATGGCTTCTTAATTAATATTTGGTATAAAAACCATTTGCGTCAATGCATTGTTGCAGCCTTTTCCGAATTGATCCCGCGTAATTACTAAAATCGGGCCTCCCTCTGAAAGATTCCCAAACTCTTTGAACGTGGGCTAGTAACGTTTCCTTCGATCTAATTTGGCCTTGATTAAAAGTGTCCCAAGAATTCACCATTTCAGCCCACAAATTTTCGATGGGGTTTAAGTCGGGGCTTCTGGATGGCCATGGAATTAAATTAAATTCCGGATGTTCCTCAAACTATGTTCTCGCCATACGGGAGGTATGAATTGGACAATTATCGTGCATAAAGGATATTGGTCCAGCCGGATATAATATTCTGTATGAAGGCAGAAAAGAATTTGCCAAAATGTCCACGTAGTCCGTGGAATTAATTCGGGGTGGCGTGGTTACCAGCATTCCGGGTCCATTTTGGGTCATCCAACCCCATAATGACAATGTTATTCTCCCGCTTTTTTCAGTTTCTTGGACATAATGGGAATCATTTCTGGTACTTGTAGGTCTCCACACTAATTGATGGGACCTTATGTCTAAAGAAAACGTTTTTTCGTCGGTAAATACCACATTTGACCAGTCTCGGTCAATATTTTCTTGAGCAAACCTAAGCCTTCGCTCTGCGTTGTCGACCGTTAATTTGGCCTTTTTGGCTGGTCGTCGGCTGCAATTTATTCCAGCTGAACGAAGAGTATTCCTAATTGTTTGCATACTAACATCCAAGTTCATGGTTTCAAGGGTTATTTCTTACTTGGGTAACAATAGCTTCTCTCATATTTTCGGTCAATACAGGTTGCCTTCCAGGATGTTGTCTGGTTTCTACATGCCCTTCTGCCTCTTGACGTTGGATCCAGCGTCTAACTTGTTTGACCTGTTTAAAAGCAAATGCAGTAATTAGTATTAATTAATTAAATAGATATCTATTATACTATTAGGTTAGTGACAACAGTTTAGCAAAGGGGTGGCTTATATGTATAGGTATAGATACAAAATAGCAGTCAATATTTTATTATTAAGAATAAGTTAATAAAGTAGGTACTAAAAAAGCAATAACAGCGTCTCTTAACAATATTAAAATTTTATATTATTTGTTGGTGTTTTTTTAAAACATTCAGAGCGTTAAGTCAAAATATATTTCTATGACAACTTTTTTTAAATTACAATAAAAGCAGGCGATAGAATTCTTCTCTTCTTTTTCGTAAATTACCTATGTCAAAGCTCACTTATGTCAATGCTCAGTCTAATATCGTAAAATGCATATACATAATGTATCATATTACTAAATCGAATAAATATAATTAACGAGGTAAAGCTTAAATTTGGCATAAAAAAAACCCATTCACAGGTATAATAATAAATACAATAATAATACAGATATAAAAATATACTAGATGGATACAAATAATGCCGTAAATAGGTAGTGGATTGGCTCATGGTGCGTTTTGGACTAAATATTATTTTAATAAACATTTTTTAATAGGGCCACTCCCCTTAACCCTCAACTGGTGCAGTAGTGAGTCAGATATTAAATTTAAAATTCAAAATATCGCCAATCTATACTACACTCGAGTACCGTTTTTGAGAAACCTTTAAACCCATTAATACTTTTTTTAGGATATGGTACTGCATTAAATTCATTTATTATCTAAAAAAAACTATACCTTCGTTTTTTAAATATTTAGAAAAAACTTAAATGTTTTCAAGATATTGCGTAGCAACACTTTAAAAAACTCACCCTGTATAAGGGTTGCTTGGATTTAAAAAATACTACCTCAAAAAAAACAATCAATCATAAGTAAAATGATTTTACTTTAAAAATAAAACAAAAACATTTTTTATTTTGATAGACCCAATAACATGTATATTTTTTTTTGTTAAAAATATAGGTAAGTTTTATAACCTTTTTAGATATCTATCGATAAATTAAACTTAAAATATGTAATTTTGAGCTATTTTTCTAAATAAAAAATTTAATGAAAAAATTATAAATTACCCTCGAAATCACTCCTATTTGAACAGATTCCCGGGACGATGAGATAATCATTTTCGTTTTTGATCTATTAAATTTATTAGCTTATTTCGGGATATCAAAAAAAGTTGGTTCCGTATAAAAACAAACCTTTTTTTTTTAAATGAAAGTTAAAGAAAATTTTTGAAGATTTTTGACGAATTTCATAGTTTAGTTTAAATAGATTTTACCTAACAACAAATTTAAACGAAATGCATACAAAAAAAAACTTACTGAAAGATCCGTGGCCATTGCTATTTCTCGTAAGGTGGCACCCATCTCATGCATAACAATAATTCTAGTACGAATTTCCATGGTACTGTCCCTCTGTCCAGGCCATCTTGGCATTATGAAAAAATATTACAAAAAACACTTTAAAAAATAATAAAAATTAAACACGAAAATAGACTCGAGGCACTTATAAACACAAAAGACAGTACAATACTACTTACCATCAAATTTATTTATAATTACCACCTTATACATTTTACCTGCATCCCCGTGCCACCAATTAATATGAAAAACCCTCCTTAAAAATAGATCTTAAAATTTACAATGGTAACCTTACACACAATGTTATAATGGGATCCATCGCATAAGCTGCCCCCGCATCAGCCCCCGTTACTTATTTCCGAAAAATACCGCTATACTTTCTTCATTCATACAGTGTAGCCAAATTGTGCTTAAATTACGTGTAAATGGGTAAAGAGCCACGGAGCGGGGGACATTTTCAATTTTGTTGACTGTACCTGGTGTTGGTAACTTTCTGACCTTTGATTTGTTTATCAAGAGTTTCTATGAGGCCTATATATGTCTGGGGTATGGAGGGACTTCTAGAGGGTGCTGTTGTGCCACAGATTGCGCTATGAGTGGAGTAAATAAGACCTTTTAGATGGTGATCCGTTAGTGTAGGAAAACTTACAAATACTTTCTTCTATAGCGGAATCATGTTGGGCAAGGTATCCTAATTGATTTGAAATTGGCCTCCCCAGTTTTGCTTGCTATATTTCCCTTCAATTCTTCAAGTTAAGTTTTAGTAAATAAACGTGCCTTGACATCTGGTTTCTAATCCTACTAGCCGATTGACAGTGACTGTGACTTGACAGTGACCATGACTATTGACACACTTGTTGTTTTGGAGGTTTGGCAGCATTGCTGTTTCCCATTAAAGTTTGGTTTCCATTTGGCGGATGACGGAGCGTCATAAATCAGGCAGAGCGACGTAAGGAGCGAGGAAAATTGGAATTTCGTAGCCCCGTTGGGAAAATTTTGTTAGTTTTCCATGTTTTAGTATCCGAGCAGTATCATTTTGCCGTGGTATTGCGGAATTTCTATTTTGATAGAGTGAGGCTCCGCGTAGTTTGCACCAAGAGGCAGGGTCAGATCGTGTCGAAGAGAGAGAGTGACAAGTTCACTGCCAGTGTCACGTGTCACTGTCTGGTCATTTGTCAGTTCCTTGTCCAGCCTGTAGCCATCCCGTTATCAGAAAGAACAGTCGACAACCACAAAACGAGACTCTAGGCCTCGCTCACCACCTTAGATATGTAGCAACATGTTGGTAATTGCCATAGAATTGATTGTGTGTTTATTTTACTGATTTTTTTGTCCTCTATTTTAGGGGCCTCTCCTTTTTCTCATTCTCTCCCCTATTCTCTAGTCTCTTCCTATTCTCTGGTTTCTTCTGGTCATCCCAACACTGTTGGAGACCGGCTGAAGTGAGCCTCAACATAGCCTGAACTGAGCATTGTACTGTGGCTCTGCGATTTTGGATTGGAACTTGCCTGAAATCGACTTGCCCATGTGGTCGTTACCCTGGTTGTAGCTGACTGGTTCCAGAGCTGTCCAGTTAAGCTACCTTAGCCAAAATACACAGGAGATTAAAGGGCATGCAAGTTTTTGCACATTTTATTTTATTTTTCTCTTATTGAACGGTTTGATTTAGGGTTGGGGGTTGATTTATCAATTTAAATTTTATGGGTTTATTTTCTTTTATGTAAAACAAAAACGTTAAGGGGTTCTTGCTAAGTCTATTAACATTAACCTGAGGGTTTTCATTTGAGTCGAGCATCGACATAATTGATTTTGACATTGAGCCTGGATCACCTTGTAAGGGATCGGCTATTTGCTACAAATAACATATTTAGTCATAATGTTGGTTGTTGGTTAATAGGTTTTATTGCACCAACATACCATTAATAGGCTTTCAAATTCGAACCTTACCATTTAAAAGTTTTATTTAGATTAATGTGACTTGACTAGAGTTTGTAAAAGGTATTTTAGGGCCAGTGAGGTATTGTGAATTAGGCTCCAAACATATACTTCTTGTAAACAACACGTGATCACGTTTTGGATTTTCCCCTTGACCAGTAGTTCAGTGCGGATTTGTTTTTTTTTTTACTAATTCCTCGCCTTAAGCATACCTCAAGTAACTCTTAATTCTTTTATCAATTTTTTTTATTTATTTAAAATTACTACAGTATTACATTTTGAATAATTATCTAAATTTAAATATCTCAGTGGAATTTAATTTTTTTTAATACAAATGGAAGTGACTATGTAAATTCTTGGATGATTATAACAATCTGGTGGAACTATGGATTGTTATTTGAGTTTTTCCCAAATTATTTTCAGCTTTTAGGATCTAGGTACAGGCATAAATATAGGTCATCATTTTCTTGATTAAGAAGGGGCTTATATTACCATCATAATATATCAGGGTTTGGTGTAAAATATTTAAATCAAGCGGCGCTCTTATTAAAATTTTTCCCACTACCTTCCCACTGTCTAAAAGCTGGCGGCCACCAAATCTCTGAATCTTTTAAAACAAAATTTGCTTGTCTGGATTTTTTTGTGGTTGGATGGTAGGTATGACTCACACGGGTTGGAAATAAAATGGTTTGAACCGAGTTACGCGCTACAATGTCCGCTACATTTTCGTTCGCTGGAACATATGACATTTTAATCCTTAGCAACAAAATCCTTAATGAAATGAGCTTTAATGTCAATATGCTTAGACCTCTTACTATTTTCAAAACTTTCAATTGATTTCAGAGCACTTTGATTGTCTATCATTAAAGAACTTGACACATGACTAATTTTAGAAAATTGTCATTTATTTGTATGTTTCTTAAAAAAAAGTGCATACCATTATATATTTTTGAAAAGGTAAAAAGAAGACAAATTTATTAGTGCATATATATACAGGGTGTTCCATTAAAAAAAACATAAGTTTGGCTTATAACTCAAAAACAGTATATATTAAAAAAAAATAATCTACGCCACTGCATTCTACGGAAAAAAATCTATAAATCTGCTTTTTTTACATATTCGATAAGTTAAAGAATAACCGAAATACAAGGGGAGTCCCAAAATGTCGAATTTTCAAAAATGGCCTATATCTTAAAAACTAAGAGGGCTTTGGAATTTTTGTTAACGGCATCGTTATTTTCACGAAAAAGTAGCACACTGTCGCGAAAACCGCATCACGCTAACGTTAAAAATAACGGAAATACCCCGCAAAAGTACCCAAAATTAAAAAAATTAGTCTATTTGATCTCCTCCCCAATCGGCATCGGTATACGCCAAAATTTCAGTTCCCTCAGAAAACTTCTTGATGTAAATTAGAGTCATGTTAATTGTGTGCTTCAAATATCTCACAATTCTTTTTGCGGCCACCCATACTTGTTGCGTCGGTTTACCTAAATAACGGCTAAGATATACTACCGAAAATAATATATCAGGTCTGCTGATAGTAGCTACATAGAGTAAGGATCCTGTAATTTCTCTATAGGGTAAATTTTTCCTAATTTCTTGATCCTGTAATATCTGAAAATTTGCTTCCATTGGCGTTAAAGCAGGTTTGGAATCTTCAAGATTAAACTTATTAATCATTTACTTAATCATTGTTGTCTGATTAATAACCATTCTATCTTTATAAGTTTGAATTTCCATACCTAGAAAATGACCTAATTTTCCCAAGTTTTTGGCTTTAAACTCCTTCTCCAAAGCTGTCAAAATTTCCATATGTTTTAGTCCTGTAAGAATAATGTCATCCACCCAAAGTAAAAGCAATACTCCATTTCCTGTGTATAAGCAAAAATCATTTCCTGACCTCTTCAGCTTGTGTTTTTCTGCAAATTCGTTGATCCTTTTATTCCACATTCTGGGTGCTTCACGTAAGCCGTATAAAGCTTTATTTAATTTTTGTGCATTAAACTTCTTATCCACTGTTAAGCCTTCAGGTATTTTAATGTAGATGTCTATATTCAGATTTCCATTTACGAAAGCCGTGGGAATATCAAATTGCATAATATCCCAGTTTTTGCAAGCATATGCCATAAACATCCTTATAGTCTGATATCTAGCAACAGGTGCATAGACATTATAGTGATATTCTTCCTGATAACCCTTTGCTACTAGACGTGCCTTCTTAAGCCCATTTTGCTTGATTCTGAATACCCAACGTGTGTCAATGGCCTTCTTGTCTTCAGGCAGGATTACTGGCTCCCATGTACAATATTCTTCATGTGCATCTAGTTCCTTTTTTATAGCCTTGCTCCAACCTTGCCCATTCTTGCCCATTGCTTCCTCGTAATTAGTTGGTTCTTCAGACAAAAAACAATAATGCGTTAAATATAACTCATAGTCGTCGAATCGTACTGGTGGTTTGGATATTCTCCTACCAGTTGTGGCTTCCCCTGGATCATTCTGATCCTCTTTCTCATTTATTTCTTTATTCCCTTCTTCTTCTTGATTATCTTCAACTTCATCCAAACTTTCTTTTCTATATGGTCCTTCCAGAGTCTCGTCTACTAGGTTTTCATTTTTCACCATTCCATATTGATATAAAGTATCATTCTCGTAAAATCTAACATCCCTCGAAACTGTAATATCATGTGTCTGAGGATTCCATAATCGATATCCATTCATGCTGTATCCTACCATCCTGACTGCTACTGCTCTAGGTTCCAGTTTGTCACCGGAGTTTGGCATTTTCAGTGCCCATGCTTTACTACCAAAAATTTTCAGCCTGTTTAGATCAGTTTTTCCATAGTAAATACTAACTGGTGTTTTATCATCTAAAGCTGCTGTCGGACACCTATTCAGCTTATACGCTGCACTTCTTATGGCTTCACCCCATAAATCTCTGGGTAAATTTATTTCTGCAAACATTGACCTCACCTTATCGAGTAAAGTTCGATTGGCTCTCTCACTCACACCGGTTTGTTGTGGATTACACTCCACAAGTAAACAGGTAGACAAACTCCACAGGTAAAGTGTACTCACACCTGATCCCCTTCTGCTTACAGAAATTTTTGAACTCAGCACTCGTGAATTCTCCACCATTCTCCATTCTTATCCGTGACACTGTGTTATCCTTGGCTTTTAATTCTCTTATAAAAGTCATTAAGTTATTCTGTGCCTCAGATTTTCTCTTCAATAGGTACACTAAAATAAAATGTGAATGATCATCAATAATGGTTTGATAGTACCTCTCATTATCACTCGTGGAGGTTCGAATTGGTCCACCAATGTCTGAATATAAAAGCTCTCCTATTGCTTTTGTTCAAGGTACTTCCAGCTTTTCAAATGGTTGCCTGGTTGCTTTACCCTCCATACATGGACTGCATACTGTTGATGGTACTGGAAGCTGCAATTTTCTCAAATATCCATCAGATAAATGTCCTAACCTTTTATGCCAAATATCACCTTTAACTGCAACATTACACATTTGCTCGGGTAAATTAAAATTAGCCACATACAAATTTCCCATTGCCTTACACCTAACATTAGTACCACCTTTTGTTTTTATAACAGCCTTTTCCTTATCAAATACTACCTGATTACCTTTTTCATTTATTTTCTTAACACCAAGTAAATTATATGTCAAATTCGGTACAATAAGAGCATAGAAATCAATCTTATTATTACAATATTCAAGACAAAGCTTACCCCGCTTGTAAACAATCAGTGAGTTTCCATTCGCCACTCTTATCTTGATCTCCTTTTCTAGTTTCACAACATCTGTCGTGTACCTCTCTAAATCACTGGTCACCAAATGATCTATTGCTCCACTGTCTAAAATAAAATTCACTCGGTCACTATACTTTATTTTTGAGTTCCCGGCACTTAAAACTTCTGATATAAATGAAATTGCATCAATTCTATGAGCATTCTCATTATCACCAATACTTAAATTAGCATGTTTTGGTCCATCCCTAAAATTTCGCCCCCTACTTCTCCTCGAGTACCCTCTGTCCGGTCCTCTTGATGGGGCTGCACTTTTATGTAAATTTTTAGGGCATTCCCTCAAGAAATGGTCTCCTCCACATCCATAACATTTTACAGAAGTTGACTTTTTGCCATAAAAGGCTGCCTCAGGGTGATTAGGCTGACATTCACTGCTCTCCGAGTATTTAAATTTTAACTCAGCATCTAGAAGTCTGTTCTTCACAAATTCTAATGAAATATTAGTACTAACAGTTTCAATTGCCGTTATGACGGTGTCGTACCTATCAGGCATAGTTAAAAGTAAGTAGCATACCTTATCACTCTCATCGAGAGTTGCTCCGGCTCCCTCCAGCTTTCTGAGCAGTGTTTCGACCTGCATGAAATACTCTTGTATCTCCTCAGATGTGCACCTAAGTTTTAGTAACTTTTTCATAATATAAAGCTTCGAAAAAGTGCTCTTTCTTTCGAAGACATTATGTAAACTATTGAGCATTTCCTGTGCAGTTTGAGCATTCTTTATATACTCTAAATGCTTGTCAGTAATGCACTGAACAATGAGGCATTTTGCTTTAGTATCTAGCTTGTCAAATTTAGCCTTACCACTTTCATCCAGCTTGTTGTAATCTTTCTGGCTTGCCTTTATTACATCCCTAACTCCTTCCTTATCTAGCAACATTTCTAGCCTATATCTCCAGTTATTGTAGTTGCTACTACTTAATTGTGGGAATGGTACTACTCCTGATGATGCCATTATATTATCACGGGATTTTTCAATAGATTTTCCGGATACGTAACCTCACTTTTCGACACTTTATTTTCACCGGACTTTTCGACATTTTTTTTTTACTACACAAAATTGTCCTACACTTATTTCACTCAATTCCGCAGACTTTTTACGTAGTCCGGGCCCATAACCTATTGATTATTGAGTAAAATTTGTGAAAATAAAACACGTTCTTTTACTAACGAAAAAGAATGAAAATCTTTATTACAAAATTATGAAAGAACATACAAAACAACTAGCGCCATGTAAAAACTAAAAATATTTGACAGAGCGCAAACAGCTGATCGACATAGTAATGGGCTGCACCTAACAAACAGTAGTAATGGGCTGTACTTAAAGATTGGTACAGGTATTATCATTTAACACGTACTCTTACAATACTAAATGCGTACTCCTAAAAAGCGGCTTTATAAGAGTGCGCAAAATCACTTTTTTTTTTAAGTTTAATTTTTTCTGTTGAAGTACTGATGTTTAGTTTGCGAATTATACCTTATTTTGTTGTTTAAGTATCAATAGTCATAAATAAAAAATATATATTTTCAACGCAATTCGTTTGGATTTTTTACCTGATTAAACCTTAAGTGCGCACTCTTGAAGCACTCTACTAAGGAAGGACAACTATTTAACATTAATAACCAAAACTGAAAAATCCATATAAATTAGGTATAGGTACTTAAATAGGTACATAATGTCCTATTACTGTACCGTGTACGTGGCGATATAACCTTTAAAAAAATAATTAATAAAAGAATCCTCCATTTAACACAAAGCTATTTTATTTTTAACCAACTACCACCTTAAAAAATATCTCTCAGAGTTGCCGGCGCGCAACATATGCAGCCGGTATTTTAATATGAATAACGGCAACGTAGCACCACACATCTGCAGTGGGATTCTAAAATCACGATTCGACACGATTACTCGATATGACTGATTCTAAATAAAATTTTCAGTCGTGAGTGTCTTGCGGATTGCCTATTTTTTAACGATTTGTCGACGACACGCTTGGGTATATCGTATACACCAGACGATATAGCTTCTTCCTTTTTTAATACGTGCATAATGTGACAGCATCCTTTTTTAAACGTATTTGTTTCATTTATTGTTTACCAAAAGTCATACCAGGTTTTCATTAGTATATCAAGAAGCTTTCTCAAACACAACAACTAATAGATTTAATTCGACCCTATTCTCCACAACCTTCTGTTAATAATAGAGGCAGAGGAAGTAGAGTTATCATTGAATGGGCAGTTTTAGTGTCAAGATTTTATGCCACAGATTATTACCAAAGAAGCATTGAACAAGATTTTAAATTTGGAATTAGCGAAACTACTGCAAGTCGTTGAATCCATAAAATTACTGAAATTATTGACATCACCTTGCTGATCGATTAATTTTTCAAATATAAGAGATGAGAGAAATTAATAAATTAACATTTATAGAGAGATCCAATTTCCCTGGTGTTATAGGTCCTATTGATTGCACCCATGTTGCCATATTAAAACCAAAAGAGGATGAACACAACAAGTTTTTGTGATTTTTCATGAATTTAATTATTATTTTCCAATGGATAGTGGTAGTTTTAAACGACATTTTTTTATTTTAAAGAAATAATATAGACATATATTTAAATAAAAAAACACGAAGGCGAAAAAAATTAACAAAATAAGTGAAAATTCTTAGTGTTTACTGTTTATCAATAGAAAAGACAATTGACCATCTGTCAAATATTAGGGAAAATAACAAATATATACCAAGAAACCTAAATCAAATCGAAAAAAACGAGTTTAGCCGACGATTGAAATTTAAAATCACCCTTGTCGTCACGACTGAGTCGCGATCGAATTCGAAGTCGCGATCGTATCGAGATCGAGTCGCGATTTTAGAATCCCAGCCCTGGCTGCAGAGGCACAGTGATTTCCAGGCGGCAGACGCTAGTGACAGTAGAGAGCACATGGATGAAACTTGTATGGTGAAAATCGGAATCGTATATCGGCCATCTTGCTTGGCAAAATTGACAGGGAGCTGACAGACAGTTGTTGACATTGACTGATAGAACATCATTTGTCATTGTCATACCATTTGAGTTTGTTTTTCATTTCAATGAATGCCAGCGTGGGTTGAGTTTGCTATTTGTTTTAAGGATGTTATTTTAAATTTATGACTTTTTTTCTAAAAAGTTCTCTTTCAATATTGGGAGTAGTGTTTTAATTAATTTGCGGCAAGCAATTCCAGGTTTCTGGTAAGAAAATCTGATTTTATTTATTACTATTATGTTTTTGTATTGTCAATCTTTAGTCTTTAATAAAATCAAATTCAGTTGATTTCAATGAAGAAGTTTCACTTTTCAAGTATTTAATTTTTAACTTGATTATTATAAATACATATTACAAAATGTCTGGCCTCTCATTTTCTATTCAACAATTAAAAATTGATTGAAATTTTCCTGACCTTGATGTAAGAGTATGTATATTTTAAATGTTTCCGAGAAACAGTAATAAAAGATTTTTTTAATTTCCTTCAGTTCATATTACAAGAAAAACATAGAGAGGGATATGCAATGTAAATATTATTAAGACTTTGAGCTATAGAATTTCTTCTGATCAGTTCTCCACAAATTTTAATAATGCTGATACCCCTGGCTTTACACTACAATACATATTTATTTAAACATTTATTTTGTCTTTTTTTTACATGAATCATTTAGTAAATTGATTTATAAGGTTTGCACTGTCTATTTTTTTATTTTATTTCCTGCTCGTATCATACCACTTCCTGTGTTCACTGAGACAAGACATAGGTATAGCGGCTAAGAGATCGGAGCACCCGGAATGGATCAGAATTAATGTTTTTCTTACAACTTGTTTTTTTAAGAGTTTCTTTTTATTTTATGTAAACATCTATCCTTGAATTAAGTTTTTAGTAATATTATAATTCCAAGATATGTTGTTAGTATTATAAGAGACCAACAAATATATTCTATGTAAGTGATATATGTTTATTATACTAAAAAGTTGTTTTCATTTTGAAAGAGTTTATTTTGTTTTGTCGATGGATATATTGTTTCTTTCAATAATACTCTGTTATAGAATTTTTAATTAATTTTAAAAATTAATATTTAGATTATAATTTAAATAATTTTAAAATCTGTTTAATTTTTCTTTAGGAAACAGATACATATTAAGTACATATTAAATAAGAATAATTCATCCTCTATTGACTCTATGCACAGATGTAAATAGCTCCCCACTGAGCTATTTACATCTGTGCTCTATGTGTTAATAAAATGAGGATATTATTAACCTAATGGGAATGCCTTTAGATGTATTATGAGAGAAAACAGCACAAAAATGTTGACAACCTTTTCTAATCTGTATAAAATTAGGGTAGTTCAGTGCTAACAAAATAATTTTAAACATTTTTAGATTAATTCTAATTTATATAATGTCTGTTATAATGAATTATTGAGTATTATGTATATCATTTTAAGTAATTTTTTTTTCAGGAAAATTAAATAATAAATGTATTAAAGCAAAAAAAACATTGTTTTATTTCCATTTGTCCAATTGGATATGTCGTACACTATTGTTAGTACACTTTCGTAGATTATTGCAGTAAATTAACCTATTTAGATATCTAAAATAAAACTGAAAAGATTTATTTTTGTTCAGATCAATATCTGATGCTAACACCTAAACAAAAAGGCTCTTTTCTCTATGAGTAACCTTTTTGATTAGGCGTTTGCTTTAGATATTACAATTAAATGATAAGACTGTCAGATTAAAAAAAATGTAATTTCCCGCCTTAATTTGGCCACGCCTTTCTACCATTTAGATTGGCCCAATTAGACACGTCAAACTGTCAAGTTAGTTACAACAGTTTCCGCTGCCAAGCGAGAGGCCGCTAGCTGATGTGTCAGAAGAATTTCTTTCAGTTTGTATGCAACCACCACTTCTCTATATATTTGTGTTCTGTGGTAGAGAGTTTAAGTGCAGCGATGACGTAGCCCAGATTTACGCACGTTAAACGAGGTTAACGCACGCACGAGTATAACGTTAGGTGTCCTGCGAAATGAGTTTAAGCGAAATATTTTCTGCGTGTTGACGTGACGTGACGTGACAGAATTGACAGCGACTTGTCATTTGTCAAGTGCCAGGCGGGATAATTTTTATTAATTTGTCTTTCACTTACTATTGTTTTTAATTTTTAGTAATAGAAATTTAGGAAATTGTGTTTTTTGATTAGTAGTGTTTTGATTTGTTATTTTTTGTAGATACCTACCTAATAGTTATTTGTGGTTATATGTGAAAATAAGGTAGGTAGAGAAAACAACTTAAAGTTTATAAGAATGTAATTTAGTTATTTGACCTAAGGTTCAGGATAGAAGATATTTTGGAAGCTGCAGTTTTCGGTGCTTTTAGTGACGAAGAGGATGATATGGAGGATGCTATGATTTTGCACATTTTTGATGGCGAAAATGTCGGAAATAGAGCTGACTGGTATGGTAGATTTAATCTGGAAAATGTTTCCAATGTTGGGGCGAAAAGACTTTTTCATTTCGAAAAAGAGCACATTCCCAGACTTGCTGCTGCATTGGATATACCAAATAATATTAATGTTCATAACATTAGCTCAAGTGGTAAGTGTATTCTTGTGGTAGGTATTCAATATTTTATGAGATATTTTCTTATGTGTATGTGTTTGTAAGTTTGTGTCTATAATATAATAAGTATATTAATTGCTATGATCATGTTCTTAACTTTTATTTTTTATATATGCACCCTCCCTTTTTTTATGTTCTTATCATCCTTTTATATCTTCTCATTCTATTCATTCTCTAGTTGTACTAATTCATAAAATGTTATTTTTAGGAGTTACAGCACTGTGCATACTCTTACGAATACTCTCTTACCCCAACCGACTGGGAGAGTTGGAGATATTATTTGGATAATCCTATAGTGTCCCTTTTAAAATTTTTTAATGGGTTTTTTTTAGGTCATAGCTGAAAAGGGAGCTCCAATGAACAATATATGGGCGTTTATTGATGGTAACTGTACGACCTATTTGTAGGCCATCAATAAACCAGAGATTGTACTACTCAGGGTACAAGAAAGTACACTGTGTTAAATATCAATCTCTGTGTGGGTTCACTACAAACTACCCGTTCAGAAATGAAACTCCACTGAATTAACGCAGAGAAAAAAAAAACTTTTATTTTACCATAAAAAGACGCCGAAAGAATTTACAGAAAAACATAAACTTAACCTTGCTACTACCTGCCGCAATATTCACACGTGTACTTAACCTATTACTTACAAATTACTTATAGGCCACCCGCAACGCATGACTTTCTAGTCTGTAAATACGCTGTTGCTGGCTTACAAAAAGTATTTAAGTTTAACATTTTGTGGGTTTCAACATTCTCCCACCCGAGAAACTAAACACAAGTTTCTCGCATAAAAAACTAAAACAAAATGTTCTTGCCAGTCCCTAAGTTAGTCATTATATCGGACAGGTAACTTTATTGCCCTCCCACTACGCGTGACTTTAGCGGTGGCACACTTGATCTGGTCATTCCCATTTTCCGAGAAAGGCACATCATCACTCACTTCCTCATCAGAGGAATCACTGTTACTCGAGGCGGGTGCTCTGCTATTTACACTCCCGATCGCGGATGGCTTCTTAACACTCTTAACAGCCTCCGATGGAACCGCTTGAACTTCTGAGTAGCCAATGCCAGCATCAACGGGTACTCCGGCCTCTTCTAAAGCATAGACCCTTTGCACAGGACGCAGCATCGCTCCATTTACCGTAGAAACGCGCACTAAACGCACAACACCATCCTTACCGGGTAAAAGCTCGGTAATTCGACCAAGTGGCCAGTCAATTCTTTTGCCATGGTCATTACCGACGAGTACAACATCCCCAATTTTAACTTGCCTAGGAGACTTAACACAAGAGATGTTTCGAAGATGTCCAAGGTACTCATTACGAAATCTTGCCCGTAAATCTTCCCGAAGTTTTTGTATTCGCTTTACTTTTCGACACAATGAAGATCGATCTACAATTTCGCACTCAGGTAACATATCTTCTGACAAGTCGCGTGTAAACATCACAGGAGTAAGAGGTACCAAGTCGTTCGCGTCTTCGGATATATATGTCAAAGGTCGAGAGTTTATTATTTGTTCACAGTCACATATTACCGTAAGTAAGTCCTCATAAGTAAGCGCCGCACGTCCAAGAACTTTTCGCAACAGTCCCTTTAGAATTCCTATAAGCCGCTCCCAAAACCCGCCCCACCAGGCTGCGGTTGGCGGGTTGAAGCGCCACGTTATCCGCTCCACAGCTGCAAATCGTTCCACCTCACTCCACTCTAGTCGTTTAAATAGATTTTCTGTCCCAACAAAGTTGGTACCATTGTCGCTATATACAACCTTTGGCCTTCCTCTTCGAGCGACAAATCTTCTTAAAACTTTCATAAAGCACTCGGTGGATAGTGAAGTAGCTATTTCCAAATGTACCGCTCTATAAATAGCGCACGTGAAAATACATATCCAAACCTTCTCCCCTGTCCTAAGATGCAGAGGGCCAGCGAAATCTACACCAGTGATCTGGAAAGCTGATGCATCATTAACTCGATCTGCAGGAAGAGGTGGAGTCTGGACTTGAATACCCTTGAGTGTGTGCCGCCGACATATTACACATTTTGAAATAACACTTCTAATATATCTCCTTCCACCCAATATCCAATATTTTTCCCTCAACAAACTCAACAAGCCCTGAGCGCCAACGTGACAAGACCTCCTGTGGGTATCAAAAATGAGTCTTTCAGTCACAACATGGCGTGAAGGTAACACTATTGGCCTGCGAAAGTATACAGTGTCTTCCCGATTAGCAACACGTGATCTCAAGCGTATAAGGCCAGAATCATCTTGGTATATGTCCAATGTCTTCAGTCTCTGATCATTCTTCAAAAAACACTCCTGTTGCACAACTTTTAAGACAACAATTTCTGCCCGATCCATCTCTTCAGCTGACAGCTCACCAACACGCTTATCTCCCTGTCGAACATTGTGTGTAAACCTCAATATCCAAGCTATCATCCGAACAGTTTTGATATAGCTTGAGAAATAGGATAAATGCCATTCCTCTGAAGCCTTAGCTGCTTCGGAATTCACCAAGCTAGCTACCACACATTTTTTCTTTTCAGAAAATATTTCTGTCTCATTGTATGTGCCAGTTTCATGGGGCCACAAATCATGATTTTCACGCAGCCAATTGGGACCCTCCCACCATCTCGACTCATATAGCTGTCGAGGTGAACATCCTCTTGAGGGGAGATCTGCAGGATTTTGAGAACCAGGAACGTGGTGCCAGCTGTCTATTGCGGTGGTTTTCCTGATCTCAGTCACTCTATTGCCTACAAACGTGCCCCACTCCTCATCTCTTCTGATCCATGACAACACTGTTGTCGAATCAGTCCAGAAAAAACATTCTATATCAAGTTCAAGAGCTTCTTTTATAGAATTGCACAATCTAGTGCCAATGACTGCTCCCAACAACTCCATTCGAGGTATGGTTACAATTTTCAATGGAGCAACTCGACTTTTAGCAGCCAAAAGAGTAAGATAAACCTTGTCTTGATAGACACACCTTATAAATACGGCAGCGGCATAGGCACTCTTACTTGCGTCGCAGAACGTGTGTAGGCTCATTTCCTTTTCATTACCCGTCCCATTTATCCAACGGGGAACCTGTATATTGAACAGAATGGGTAAGTCTTTAGTCCAATCTCGAAACAACTTCTCAATATCGGGACCAACTTCTGCATCCCATGACAATTTTTCTTTCCAAGTGTTCTGGAGTAACAATTTTGGAATCAACGTAGTCGGGGATGTAAATCCTATGGGATCGAACACTTTTTGAGCTAATGACAACATGATCCTCTTGGTAACAGGTTTATCCAAAAGCGACTCCAAATCTCTAAGACATTCTTTATTTATACCCAAAGTATCAGTGTGTGTATTCCAGACAAGACCTAGGAGAGGTGTGGCTTCAATGGAAGCACCATCACCTACAACTTGTGTAGCATTAGAGAACTCCCACCCTCTTAGTTCAAACTTTGCCTGTGCCAAAATCTTAGTGGACTGACTTATAAAATTCTGCAAAGTTTCAAAATCCGGTACGCTGTTCACACAATTGTCCACATAGAAGCACTTAGCTAAAGTTGTGAGTATGGAACTGTCAAAAACAGAAGTACCTTCATCACACTTTTTTATTTCCAAAGAAAGATGATGTTTGATTGTTGCTGCAAGTAAAAATGGGCTACTTGTCACACCAAAAACAACACGCCTGTGTCGGTACACTATTTCCTTTTCCCGAGAATCAACCCAAATAAACTTTAAAAAATCTCGGTCTGTAGGGTGTACACTTATCTGTAGAAAAGCTTTTTTGACGTCTGAGGTCACTCCAATCTTACTTCGCCTGAATCGTGTTAAAATCTCTGGAATCAGCTCGATAAGGTTAGGACCTTTTTCCAGACACTGGTTTAATGAAACTTTTCCTTTTACTTTTGCACTGGCGTCAAAAACTGGCCTTATTTTGGTTGTGCAGTTGGAACTCGATTTTATTACTGGCCGGTGTGGCAGATAATGGCCCAAGTTGTCATCACTGTCAGGCACAAGCTCTATAACACCTTCTTGAAGCCATTCCTGGAAAATGGTATCATATGACTCATATACATTTTCTGACTTCAATTTCTTAAGAGTTGTTCCAAGTCTCTTCTTTCCTATGGAATGGTTGGTCGGTAGTGGGGGGTGTCCATCCAGCCATGGAAGCCTCACTTCATACCTCCCTTCTTCATTTACTTGAACCTTCTGGTCAAAAAATTCTAAAGCCGCCTTTTCCAAATCCAGCTTACTTTTATTAGCCACGGGGTCAGTGATTCCTAGTACGTCCAGCTCCCATAGATTACTTATACTGGAATCCATCACCATACAATTTAAAAAGCTGTGGGATACATTTTCTTCACCAGGCTCTATTGGCACTTTACCCATAATCGTCCAGCCTAGCAAAGTTTCCATGGCTGTCAGCCCACAGCTGAGTCTTTGTGTGCGACCTGTATATAACTTTCCGGCTACATCAGAACCGATTAACAACTCAATAGTCGCTGACTGTCCCACATCACTAACTTCAATATTTAGGTTTTGCAGCTCATCCATCCACACTCCGGAAAAAACACTGGGAATTTCACTGCAAATCTTAGGCTGGTCTAACACATCAAACCTACACTTAAAACCATTGTCCTGCGACAAATGAATCTCATAAACACTGTGGGACTGCTCTGACAAAACACCTCCAAATAAGCAGTGCATGATATTTTCCCTCGACTTGGCCACAAGCTGCAACGTCTGCACTGTAGATTTCAAAATGTATGAGCGCTGTGATCCAGTATCAATGAGAGCTCTTACTTCCTTCATGCAATTTTCACCCTTGATTTTCACCCTTAGGGTCTGCAAAAACACATGCTGTCTTTTGGAGTCACTGGTGCAGGAAAGCTGCATTTCAGCAAGATTGTTATTTTCTCTTGGAGTGCTATTTTCACCTGGTTTAGCTGATCTATGGGTTCCTGATTCGGGACACATCAAAACTACATGGGATTTACCACAAATCACACATTTAAGACGAGCATGACACCTGCGAGACTGATGACCAACTTTTAAGCACCTGTAGCATGCCCTTTTTGCAGACAAAATCTCCCTTCTTTTTTCTAAGGAAAAACTCTGCGCCTTGAAGCAACTCGGACTGTCATGATGCCTCTCACAAAAGATACACGTAGCTCGATTGCCATGTCGTAGTTCTAAACTCTGCTCCTGGTTGACAAGATTAGCAGCTGTAGGCAACACACCACGAGAATCAGAACTCCCTGGTTTTCCTTCCCCTTCTCTTGAAGTGAGGCCCCTTGGCTTGTGCAGACCAAATCCCTCCGATGCCATGGAAATCCTCTGCTCATTATCCACCTCATTTCTAAGAAACTTAAGCAAGGCCTTTAATCTATTTTCCAGAGAATTAATACAGGACGCTCCAGACACAGACTCACTTTCATCCGGCTCCTCTTCATTGGAGATTTCTGCACACAGGATACCTGAAGTTCTTTGCCACACTCTCAACAAGTCCTCAGGCAAACAGGACTCAATTAAAGGGTAAAGCATAGAAGAATACTTATCTGGCGTTATGCCCAGGGTTTCCAGAGCTCGCAGCTGGGTTTCAATACTGTCGTACAGAGTTGACACATCAGGCTTGGCTTTGGAGACGGCATTATTCAGTACAAGTTTTAACAGTTCTCTAACATAAACCTCTACCTGAATATCTTCCCTACCAAAACGTGACTTAAGGCTATCGACAATTTTAGAATAATTTTCCCCAGTGGCAGGAAAACTGTTAACGAGGTTTCGGGCTCGGCTATTAGGCACAGTAGCTTGTATTAGATATTCGACTTTATCTGCTGCATCTATGTCTGGATCCTCATCAACCTTTTTAAATTGGGTCCAGAAAGAAAGCCAATCCCTAATGTTACCGTCAAACTGTTTAAACTGTATGGTAGGTAATTTAAACTTTCTCTTACCCAAATAACGTATGTCATAGTCATGTTCGCTCCTGTCTGGAACCTCCTCTTCGTCTCTAGGTACTGCTGACACCCTTTTGGCACTTTTTATGCTCAGTTCCTTGAACCTCCTTTCATAACCATCACAACAATCCCTGTCTGCGGTCAGGTCTGCCTCACTTGTATTTTCATCTAACAGTAGATAAAAGCACTCGGAACTAACAGCCTTTAATTCGTTAAACCTGTCCTTCAGAATGTCGCGACATACCTCTATTGCTTGTGGATCAGTTCCAGGTTGTGTCAAAAGACTATCGAGCTCATTAGCGTATTTTGTAAAGGAGCCACGGACTACGGCACGAACTTTTTTCTTATTATCGAGTCCCGACATTGTCTTTTCGCTTTTTTAATACACGAATTCGGTCAAACCGGCCTCAAAACCGAAACAGCACAAAAACTGAGGCGTAATTCGAATACAAACGGCGACAAAAGACAACTCAGGTTTTCACACTTTACCGGCGTTTCACTACTATTTTCCTCTGCGTCCTGTCACGGTCGCCATAAAAATGTGGGTTCACTACAAACTACCCGTTCAGAAATGAAACTCCACTGAATTAACGCAGAGAAAAAAAAACTTTTATTTTACCATAAAAAGACGCCGAAAGAATTTACAGAAAAACATAAACTTAACCTTGCTACTACCTGCCGCAATATTCACACGTGTACTTAACCTATTACTTACAAATTACTTATAGGCCACCCGCAACGCATGACTTTCTAGTCTGTAAATACGCTGTTGCTGGCTTACAAAAAGTATTTAAGTTTAACATTTTGTGGGTTTCAACACTCTGTTATGTCCAGATGGAATAATAATAAATTTAAAAGGGGCATACCCTGGCCATCAACATGATGCAGGGATATTCAGGGAATCGGGCATTTACGCCGAGTTAGAGGCATCAACAGTATTTGATGATAGAAAATACCTTGTATATGGAGACCAAGGATATAGCTTAAGGGAACTTTTAGTGACACCTTTCTCCCAACACCAGATAGCTGGTCATCCTGAAAGGCAGCAATTCAACAACACTATGAGTAGTTTAAGAGTTGCTGTCGAATGCGGATTTGGGAAAATATTAGCTGTGTTTGCCTTTCTTGATTTTAAAAAAATCAAAAATTACTTTACATGAAGTTGGTACTATGTACCATGTCGGAGTGCTTCTAAGTAATTGCCATACCTGCCTATATCCTGGTCAGCATTTGGCATATTTTAATATTAATCCCCCACAGTTGGAGGAATATTTAGGAAATTAGCAAATAATGAATTTTAATTACAAATTTCGTTCGGCGCCAAAAGAATTTGGTTTGATTGATAACATAGCTAATTTCATCAATCTTTTCAGGGTCACCATTTTATAAATATGTCTAGATATGAAGCCATTTCAATTGTTTTTTTTTTAATTAAAATACATAAGTGTATGTAATTTTGTCTTTTGAACCTAAACTACATTTATATTCATTATTGAAATAGATGTATTTAATAGTCAACAAATATGACTCAATATATTTCTATTATTGGAGAGGTTTATGATGTTTATATTTAGTTTAAGCCAATATCCACATCGTCATCTTTCTTTATGAAAACAGAAAGCAACTGTAATATAAATGCGTTTGTATAATAACTGACGTAGTGTTTTTACTAATACAAAGACCGATTCATTAGGTCCGTATTAGTCTGTATTAAAAGCGATATATTTAAGATTTATTCCTTTTTCGACTTTTGCTTCATTCGCTGCTTAAGTAATAAAAATAAAAGAAAGTTATTATAATTTGTGTTTTTGTTCTACCCATATTCTTAATAGGTTATGGGCCCAGAACGTTTGTTTGAATAAATTCGGTACGCGATAAAAAATTACAAACTTTCAAAGTGTAAATAAACTTCGGTGTTGTTAGTGCAAAAAAAAATAGTGACAATGGAAAACAATAAAAAGGTGCGACGTAATATTACTTCGTTTAATGGAACTAATTATTCAATATGGAAGTTCCGCATAAAAGCTCTTATTGCCGAAGAGGGTGCATCACAAGTGTTACAAGAAAATCCACCTATTGACTTACCTGTCAACTGGCAACAATTGGAATCAATTGCTAAGGGTTGTATTATTAAATACTTAAGCGATGTAATGGTGGGCATGATTACCGAGGAGGACACTGCTCGTGCAATTTTACAAAAGCTGGACACCATTTATGAAAGAAAAAGTTTGGCCACCCAGCTTGCTGTTCAAAAGAAATTGCTAAGTTTTAAATTCAAGCAAGATACACCTTTAATCGAACATTTCATCAAGTTTGATGAAATGATTATTGAATTAACATCCGCAGGAGCTGTATTAAGCGAAATGAGTAGAGTAGCCCACTTACTCTTAACTCTGCCGCCTTCATATGATGGGATAGTGACTGCGATTGAAACTTTGTCGGAAGACACCATCAATTTAGGTTTCGTAAAAACACGTTTATTGGATCATGAAACAAAACAGCTACCCGAAGAAGAGATATACTTTTACAAGGTGCGACTATTGTGGTAGGACAAATCACCTTAAATCAAACTGTTTCTACTACAAACGAGGAATTCAGGACATTACATACGATTCAAACCAATCAGGATGAATCAAGTTTTGCATTTATGATGTCTAGTAGCAATTTGCCAAAACCTGCTAACCATCAAAGCAATAATACTATTAAGTTTCTTCTGGACCGATCATATTATAAATCGGCACCAATATTTTACCCATTCTACGGAATTAACAAAACCAGTGGACATATCAGTTGCGAAAAACAATACTGCTGTAAAGGCTTATCAAAGAGGAGAAATCAATATTATTACCAACTTGGGTGTCCATGGAAAGTTGGAAAATGTGTTATTCACTCCCGAAGTTCCATACAACCTACTCTCGGTAAGACGCATGCAAGAGGCAGGTATGGATGTACTTTTTACATCAAATGGAGAAGTGACGATAAGCCATGAAAGTAAAACCATTATAACTGGTAAGGTGATTAATAATTTAATACCAATAATTTTTAAAATAAATAAAAGTCAAAATATTGCAAATCAAATAAATGTGCATGAAACCAAAGCGCCATATGATAATTATATAGTGTGGCATGAGCGCTTAGGTCATATAAGTAAGAATAAATTTTTAGAACTAAAAAGGCAGAAATATTATGAGAAATTAAATACTGGTTTATGTGAAGCTTGCATTTATGGAAAGCAAGCATGTTTGCTTTTTGCTAAAAGTAAAGATAAATCTCATATTCTAAGACCACTATATATTGTTAAAATTTATAACGAAAAACAATCTCTTTTTATCTAAATTCAATCAACTTTTATTTAATCTTTAACCGCCACGACTTCATATGGAACTGTTTTTTGTTTCTTCCTAAAAATACGCCTTATCCTCTAAACCTTTTTAACCTAAACAAAGTATCAAGTTACAAACTAATATTTCTCGGCTATCGCTACGTACTTCTTAAGTGCCGCACATCATTACTTTTTCCATAAATAACTGACACTTATTTCGAACCTATATAACAAAAAGATTATTGTCCTTATATTTAAACCGCGTAATTATTATTCACTCAGACATTTGTGGACCTATTTCTCCACCTACAATAGACAATAAAAATTATTTTATAACATTTATTGATGAATTTACTCACTATACGGTAACATATTTATTAGTCTATAAATCAGAAACATATAATGTTTTTCGAGATTTTGTACTAAAAGGTGAGGCCCATTTTTCTTTAAAAGTAGCATTTCTATATTGTGATAATGGGCGTGAGTATCTCTCTAACGAAATGAAATCATTTTGTAAAGATAAAGGTATTTCTTTTCATTTAACCGTTCCATATACTCCTCAACAAAATTCTGTTGCGGAGAGAATGAACAGAACTCTTACAGAAAAAGCTAGAGCCATGATACATGGTGCAAATTTAAATACATGTAAGAAGTACCGACGTGATGACGACGCGACGCTAGGTCATCATCATAAATCGTCGCCCCAATATTTATGCTTTGGGATACTTATGTCGGCGGGGCAATAACTTATTATAAGTTATTTGTTAATTAATAGCTATAGTTTATTACTAGTGACCTAAGAGTTATTTTTCTTTAGAATTTAAGTTATGGTTACGTTAGTGTTTTTACACTTTTTAGTATGATCATGATGTTTACTTTTTGGGACGGAACTGATTTAGAAGGGACTCGCTCTTTGCCTTTCTTTAGGAAAGCATGTATTTTGTTGTTCGTAACGTCGCAGTTTTATTATTAATATAATTTTTAATTTAATTATCGAGTTTTCTTACATACACGTTTTTGGGGTGAAGCTATTTTAAGTGCCACATATATTTTAAATTTAACCCCGACAAATACACTACTTAAGAAGGAAACACCTTACGAATTGTGGCATAATAAAAAGCCCAAAGTAGATCACTTAAAAGTTTTTGGCTCTACTGCTTTTGTACATAATAAATCTCGAAAAACAAAATTCGAGCAAAAATCTGTCAAGGGCATATTTGTTGGCTATGAACCGAATGGTTATAAAATTTTTAATTCCCAAAATAATAAATTCATTACAGCTCGGGACGTTATATTTGATGAAACCACTTTTAACACATCAAGACCTCAAATTGAACTTGATGAAAGGTTTCACACACAAAGCTCCGAAGGTATTAAAATATCTAAAACTGATAAAAACCCGGTACCGATTGTTTTCCCTTTACAATCGGAAATTAAAACAGTTAATAATAAAGCTGTCAATAAAACCGAGGATAAAAATCAGTTATGTAAACAAAATACCGACCAAAAAATCTGGGACACCCGTTACGGAACCCAGACGGAGCGAAAGACTCATAAATCTTCCTAAAATTTCATATAACGAAAATGAAATTGGTACTTTTATGAGTGTACAAACACCCCACTTAAAAGTCCCTTCTTGTTTTCAAGATATAAATAAACGAGCTGATAAAAATGAATGGGAAAAGGCTATTAATGAGGCTATCTTTGCTAATTAATGACACCTGGTCTTTAGTACCTAAACCAATAAATAAAAATATTGTAGACTGTAAATGGGTGTTTACTGTTAAAAACAACATACAGGGTAGTTTACCCAAGTATAAAGCTCGATTAGTAGCCAGAGGTTTTAGCCAACAATATCTCCTAGATTATAATGAAATTTTTGCCCCAGTTGCCCGAATATCGACTTTCAGAATATTTTTAGCAATTGCCAACCAATTGAATTTGCACATTCATCAAATGGATGTTAAAATGGCATATTTAAATGGTATATTAAAAGAGGAAATATATATGAAAATTCCCGAAGGTATTAATACAAAAGACGGCTATGTATGTAAATTAAATAAATCATTATATGGGTTAAAGCAATCAGCAAGATGCTGGTATGAGCATTTTGATAAATTTTTAAAACAGCACAATTTTCAAAATTCAAGCGTTGACCACTGTTTATATTTCTTAAATAAAGGCCATATCACCGAAAATGTTTACGTAATTCTATATGTAGACGATTTAGCAATAGCTACTGGCAATATTAACACAATGTTGAGTTTTAAAACTTATTTAAAAAATAAATTTAAAATGGTTGATATGAATGGTTTAAATTATTTTTTAGGAATCAGAATTGAAAGAAATCAAAATCAAATTTCTTTAGATCAAAGTAATTATTTAAAAAATGTGCTTAATAATTTTAATATGAGCGATTGCAAACCCGTAAAAACACCTCTGCCGTCTAAATTAAATTATTTAGCATTAAATGCCGATGAACAATATGATGCCCCATGCCGAAATTTAATGTTGATTTAAAACTAATTTATGCCAGAAATAAATATACCGACATTTTAATTGGCTATGTAGATGCTGATTGGGGTAGTAATGAAATAGATCGAAAAAGTACGACAGGATTTTTGTTTAAATTATTTGAAACTTGTGTAATTTCATGGAACACAAGAAAACAAAATTCTGTCGCTACATCTTCGATGGAGGCAGAATATATGGCAATTTTTGAAGGGGTTCGAGAAGCTCTCTGGATTAAGTCCTTATTAACAAGTATTGAAATAAATATTTTTAAGCCAATAATTTTATATGAAGATAATAATGGTTGTATTTCGGTTGCTAATAATCCTGTTGATTTTAAACGATCTAAGCATATAGATATTAAATATCATTTTACTAGAGAGCAGGTACAAAATAAAACCATATTAATAAAATATGTTCCCACAGGTCAACAGTTGGCTGACATTTTTACGAAGCAACTTCCAGCTCCAAAGTTCCACGAAGTCCTATTCAATTTGGGGCTACAAAAACTATCGAATAAATAAGATAGTATACTTTTAAGTGGAACTAAATGGTTTGATTTGGTTTTTTTTTTGGGGTTTTTCCAAATCCTAGCAACGAATGTTGGACCATATAAATTATTTTCCCCAGATATGACTATTCTTTGAACGTTATTACTTAATTAGGTTATAACTTATACATTTTTATTTAAATATAATTGATTCATTTTTGAGAGGGTGTATTGAAATAGATGTATTTAATAGTCAACAAATATGACTCAATATATTTCTATTATTGGAGAGGTTTATGATGTTTATATTTAGTTTAAGCCAATATCCACATCATCTTTCTTTATGAAAACAGAAAGCAACTGTAATATAAATGCGTTTGTATAATAACTGACGTAGTGTTTTTACTAATACAAAGACCGATTCATTAGGTCCGTATTAGTCTGTATTAAAAGGGATATATTTAAGATTCATTCCTTTTTCGACTTTTGCTTCATTCGCTGCTTAAGTAATAAAAATAAAAGAATAGTTATTATAATTTGTGTTTTTGTTCTACCCATATTCTTAATATTCATTAATAAAATTGTTTTTGTGAAATATGTTTCTTCCACTTTCATCTAGTTTATGGCTTATTTTGGTAAAAATACTTAAAAATGTAATATATAAAAATATATATTTTTTTTTAATATAAAAAAAATTCAATTTACAAAATTTGGTTTTATTTTTTTGCCCTAGCATTTTCTTAAAAGCACTCATAATATGCAGCTCAATGGGGATGTTGAAATATTAGCTGAACTAAAAAAAACTCAACAAAACTATACCAATCTTATTTATTTAACAAAAATTATAGGAACTTTAAAAATATAAATTAAATGAGCGTCTATACCTATTTCGCAAGGGTCCGATTTCCAGAATAAGAATGAATATACACATAATTATTGTCATAAATTTCTTTAAAAAGTTATAGCACTTCAGTCCTTTTTTAGACAAATATTAATATATAGAGTAAAGTCGGCATATATGGAATAGTCGGGTAATATAGAACTTTTCATAATTTTTAAACTGGTGGCTCCATCTCTAGAGTGATGGCGACATTAGAATTCTTGTTGAAATTCTAGACTGTTGGCATGAAGTAAAATTTACGCATACGCCATCAACGCCGAAAAAGTTGAGGTTATGATTTTTCACATGTTCAGAGTTTGTACACGGGGTCAGTTAAAATCGTTTTGTGACTACATTTTGTTGAAACAAAAGTGTTTAAGCGCATGGTAAGTTTGTTTAGGCATAATATGGTAGAAATCTTAAAGATTTGCTTTGATATTTTTCATGATACTATATAGAGTACTTGTTTTGTTTACATATTGTGTAGCGTGTAATAAGGATATTCCATATTACCCGCCCTATCCCATATCCCATATTACCCGCTCAGTATAAAATAGAGTTTTTTTTTAATTTTCAGACATAATGGCTGCTCCCTTCAAGCAAAAGCGAAAACAATGGAGTGAGGAAGATATGGAAAACGCCATTGAATCAGTAAGAAACAGAAATATGGGTTATTTGGCGGCAGCAAAAAGATTTAAAGTTCCACGCTCAACACTTTTTCGCCTCTGTCATACTGAAGGGCCTCCAGCAATTGTGAGTAAAACGAAGTTGGGTAAACGACCAGTTTTGTCAGAGGAGTTGGAAAAGGAACTAGTTCAATATTTACTTATAATGGATCAGAAGTTTTTTGGTCTGACAAGAAGGGATGTCCGATCTCTAGCATTCCAACTTGCTACACGTAACAATATACCAAATCCATTCTCTCTTTTACGTGAATCTGCGGGAAAAGATTGGTTTTCATCATTCATGCACAGGCATAAGGCTACACTAAGTTTACGAAAGCCCACTGGAACTTCCCTAGCAAGAGCCGTTGGTTTTAATAGGGAAAATGTCAATGAGTTTTTCGACTTATTAGAGAGGAATATGGCGGAGCGAAATTATGGACCTCATCAAATATATAATGTAGATGAGTCGGGGTTGTCCATTGTGCAATCAAGATGTCCAGAAGTGGTATCGCTTAGAGGCAAACGACAAGTTGGTACTCTCACATCAGCCGAAAGAGGTTCACTTATAACCATCGTAATGTGTATGAGTGCGGCAGGTAATTTTGTGCCACCGATGATCATCTTTCCACGCAAAAAAGCCAGTGAGCAGTTGAAAAAGGGGGCACCTCCAGAATCGCTGTTTGCTTTTCACCCATCCGGGTGGATTCAAACAGATTTATTTACAAAATGGTTTGACCACTTCCTAGAGCTAGCCAAACCTTCAGCAACAAAACCAATACTGTTGATATTAGACGGCCATCACACTCACACTAGAAATCTAGATGTACTTATCAAAGCTAAAGAAAATAATGTTACTATTTTATGCCTACCACCACATACAACGCACAAACTTCAGCCCCTTGATAAGACCGTCATGGGTGCATTAAAGACCTTCTATAACGAAGAAGTGAGAATCTTCATGAGAACGGAAAAACGTGCAGTAACACATTTTGATATTTGCCAGTTATTTGGTAGCGCCTATCTTAAAGTGCAATCTGGGGAAAGAGCTGTTAAAGGATTTAGTGCCACTGGGATCTACCCTTTAAAAAGAAATATACAGACATACATTCACAGACGAAGAATTTGCGGCCGAAATGCAAAACGAAAATCAAAATTTGCCGAACGATAATACACGTCCTCATAATGAGCAAAATAACTTGCCTTATGTTTATCCTAGTGACATAATTCCAGTTCCAGAACTAACAAAGAAGCCGGCAACTCGGGGAAGAAAATGTGGGCGTTCCAAAATAATCACGTCGACGCCGAATAAGGAGGAATTAGAACAATCAATTAATCTCTCAAAACAAAAAGTTACACGAAACGTTTTCGATGAACCTGGATCTAGTGGATTACAAACCAAGAAGCGTAAAGTCACGAAAAAATATGTACTATCTAGTTCCTCTGATTCAGAATCTGAAGCAGTGCCATCTGCCATGAATGGGCTCACGAAGCTTGTACCAGTGCAGAAAAAGATGTATTTGTTTGCGATTTTTGCAATTCCTAGATATACTTTTATATTCATATTGATGTTCTGAAGTTAAATAATTTTAGTAAAGTTTTTTAGTTTTTTGCGTATAATAAGTCTATTCCATATTACCCGATATGCATATTCCATATTACCCTCCTTTTTTTTGTCGGCCAAAAATGCATTTTTTTTAAATGTTTTTGTAAAATTACCGAATATGATTTAATTTTTAATTTAGCACCTGACACTCTTTGGAGATACTTAGAAGTATATATTAATGAAATCATGCAGCTCTAAACACTTATGTTTTGATGTTATCGCTATAAAAATGATTGGTATTCCATATATGCCGACTTCACTCTATAATTTCTTTAATTAAATGTAAGTGCTGCATGTTAATGCACATAAAAAAGGTATTTTTTCTTAATAACCTCCAGCTCAAAAATTAAGACGTTAAGGACCTATTAAGTACTCCACAAGACCCCAGATAACAGTAATAAGTAGTACCCATAGTAGGAAATCCAAAAATAGATTATTTTTTTGGATTTCTTAAAAACAAAAAAAAATTCTTGAAAACAAAACAAACGAATAAGCGGCTACTTTCTCAAAGGGCCAGTATTTACTACCAGTATATACTATATCGTTCTCACTTTCTGAAATACAAAATAATAATAGAAAGAGCAAAAACAACTTTTTTGAAGATTTGTTGCTGTAAAATTTAGAACTTAAAAGAAATTTAACGTTATAAATTGGAACTTTTTTTTTAAATTTTTTTATGTTTAATATAACAATACTGTCCCTTTAAAATTGGGGCTTAAACCCTGCCTAGGAACTTTTGACTAGTTTTTACAATTTCTTAATAACTAAAAACACAGCTTAGTTTGTTAAGACTATCGATATGACACTAATATTATACACAGTATGGTTTTCTTAAACTTAAAAAACAAAAATTTAATAACACAAATTGTTATAGTTTTAGATTTTACATAAGGAATATAATATACCCTTATCTGTTATACAGGGTGTTTCAGAGTTGTGGTGCCAAAACCTTAGGGGAGATTCCGCTCAGCAAAATAAGAAAAAAAGTTTATATGAACATGGGTCCGGAAATGTTTCGTTTCCGAGATACAGGGTGTCAACTTTTTTCCAAAAATTAAGTTTTTTATTAATAATTTAGAAATGCGTTAGTCGATTTCATTGAATTTTTCGATCCGAAATTTCCAGGGGCGTACCAATAGAGCAAGTATTTTGTCTTTTTGTAGAAAAAAATATCACCCTGCAACTTTTTTGCCGTTTTTATTTACTTATTTTAAAAAACCCACTAAAATAAAACTTTTTGGTCTCTTGACTTTTTTTAGTGTCTCGCTTCGTTTTTGAGAAAAAATTACAATACGCCACCACGGCACGTCTCTGAACTCCATAACGAAAAATAAAAATGCTTAGGAATTATCCAAAAATGTATCGCAGTGTGTTTATTTTTGAAAACTAAAAAAAAACATCAAATAAAATTTTCTCTAAAATAATACATTATTTCTCAATTTTCTTAGTAGGTACGAGAATACATTTTTGTTAAAGTAATCACTGATAACAAAATTACAAAAAATGTTCAAACTGACAACCTCCTGCTTCGATGCAAGCATTGCACCGTCTCACCATACTTTGTCGTACTCGTTCGAAAATACCTGCAGTGTTCTGAATAGTCCGACAAAAAATCGAAAATTCTTTGCTGTAATTGTTCCACTGTTTCCACGGGGGTAGCATAAACAAGGTTTTTTAGGTAACCCCAAAGGAAAAAATCTAAAGATGTAAGATCTGGTGAGCGAGGAGGCCATGCAATGGCTATTAAACTGTGGATTGTTTATAAGGCTACGAAGATACTACTGGCAGAAAAAAACACGGAGTGGATAGTCGGCTGGAATCAATGCATGGACTTTTTGCAAATGGTAGGGATGCAGCAGCTGCTCATGCAATATTCTTCAGACTGAACTGTGTCCAATTCCCATAGCATTAGCTATTTCACGAGTGCTAACGAATGGTGCATTTTCCACTCTTTCCAAAATTTCCTCCTCGGCAGCCACAGTTCGGGCAGTTCTTCTGGGAGCAACATCAGGCCGTGTTACACTCAATGTACCAGTTTCTCGTATTCGCCTTTCGATATTTGGAAATATTTTTCTGCTGGGATGTCGCCTATTGGGAAATTTTCGACGATAAATTCGTTCGGCTTCTCGAGAATTGCAACGGGCCTCACCATACACAAGAAGCATATCTGTTAGGTCAGCAAAAGTGTATTCCATTTTTTTTCACCACCAACTACCAAGATAGGTATTTTAGAACTAACACTGTTAAATTTAAACTTTAACAAATGCAGAGCGTTGTAAACAAAAACACTTACTTCGATACAAAAATAATCTTTAGAATGGATAGGAATGTAATTTGGGTATTTTCGATGTTAGTTATGATTATTTACGATTTCGATGTTATCTACGTGGTAATGTTTTTTTTAGTTTTCAAACACACTGCGATACATTTTTGGATAATTCCTAAGCATTTTTATTTTTCCTTATGGAGTTCAGAGAGGTGCCGTGGTGCCGTATTGTAATTTTTTCTCAAAAACGAAGCGAGACACTAAAAAAAGTCAAGAGACCAAAAAGTTGTATTTTAGTGGGTTTTTTAAAATAAGTAAAGAAAAACCGCAAAAAAGTTGCAGGGTGATATTTTTTTCTACAAAAAGACAAAATACTTGCTCTATTGGGACGCCCCTGGAAATTTCGGATCGAATTTAATTGCTTCAGTAGATATCAGACATCTACTACTAATGGTTTAAATAAACTGTTAAAAATTTAATGAAATCGACTAACGCATTTCTAAGTTATTAATAAAAAACTTAATTTTTGGAAAAAAGTTGACACCCTGTATCTCGGAAACGAAACATTTCCGGACCCATGTTCATATAAACTTTTTTTCTTATTTTGCTGAGCGGAATCTCCCCTAAGGTTTTGGCACCACAACTCTGAAACACCCTGTATATTATGAATTCTTATGACTAATCAGATGAGGGTATACATATATTCCTAATGCCGTATCTCATACTATTAATATATGATATAATAATTATAATATAATACAGGATGAAGAAACGATAATACAGATTGAATAAAGAAAAATAAAAAATGTATCCAGCTTAAGAATCACTCTGCAGAGTGTAGCGTTCTTAAATTCAATCATCCTTTTTTCTTAAAACAATTTTTAAAATATCTTGCTGATTGCTTACAAGGTTGAGTTGTACCTTTAAAACCTCTTCTTGTATAGATAATCTTCGATCCTCCATCGCCAGTTTGGTTTCTGATTCCATTCTGTGTAGACGTTCTTGTTTATCTAATTCGAATTTATTTTCGTCCAGTATCTGCTTTCGCCTCTCCGACTCCAATTCTTTAAATCTAATGTCATATTGGCGTTGATTTTTTTTCTAGGAACTGAACCATATTTTGTTTTATGGCAGGTCTGGTTTTTTTTTAACCAGGATCTACAACAAATTAGGCAATCTTAAATAAATTATGTTGAATGGATGGGTGTCTTTACCCTGTAAATAGACTGATTTCATAAATTTTAACAGAATTAAATACTCAATGAAATATATATTGCATAAATCAATCCAGGAAAGTTTTTTTAAGTAATATTTTAAATTTTTACGTGGGCTTTTCTTCTATTCAAAATTGGTTGGCTGATTCATAAAAATATAATATTATTAATATATAACTTACTTAAAATATTGGCTTGTGCCAAAGGCCTTTTCCTTTTTTGTTTTGAGGCGTTAGTGTCATCAAGAGTGTTACTCTCTTTTTTTTCAACATTTTTAATAAACTCAACATTTTCTGTGATGCTTATTTCTTCCATGGGTTCTTCTATGGTTATGTCCATTTCATTGGTACAAAAATCAATGTATACATCTTGATTACATATATCCTGGTCTATATCTAGAATAAAATAATATTAAATGAATATATTAGCAATTTATTAATTAAAAATCTTCAACCCCAGAAGTGTTATTAACTCCAAAATCTTAAATGGAAAGGGGAATCAAGTGATACATCAATTTAAAGGTCTTTTAACCCTTGTTGGATAGTATCCTGTTAAATTGTCAACACAGATGTTAGATATACATTTTATACTCAGATACATTTTCAGAGAATAAAATGTGTGGCTGTAATCCTTGACAAGAATTTAACAGAAAACTACACAAATTTTTCACTTTGACAAGCTGTCATTTGAAAGAGGATGCATATAGCAGTTTAAAACTTTCAATTATGCTCAGGGTCAAAAGATCTTAAAAAATTTATATCACTCCACCCCTTTTCCCAAGCCTTTTCCTATTCATGATTTTGGGGTTGATGACACCCTTTGGCCTAGGGAGTTGATGATTTGCAATTATTTTTGGGACAAAAGATGTCTGCCTTACTAACAAAATTGATGTATTTGAGAAAAAAAAATTCCTTAGTAGTTACAAATGCCTTGTGGTACATTTTCGATGGCCCACCCTGTATGTTACTCTTTAATACCATATTATTAGGTTGAAACAAGTACAATACTTACCATTCTCATTTGGAATCTGAAGAAATTAGCATGACGCTTTTTCTCTGGCAATAAATCCCTTCTCAAAACTTGACACAGAAACTTCTTTGCTACTATTTGTTTTTTTTCTTTCTTAAATTCTTTTTGCAACTCTGCGCAACAAATCATCTATCTCTGGTAGGCACTTCTATTCCTGATCTAAAAATAGAAATTACAAAACAAGTAGAATTCTACATAGATGTGATTTTATACAAAATGTAAGGTTTAAAATACAGATTAAAATAAACTTATCGAGACACTTATACTATAAAGTAATATAACCACTTTACCTTTCCTCCAATGCTTTAAACTTATCCAAGAACTTCGTCAGTAGGTTTTGAATTCTGTCTCTTAAAGTTCTTATACTAACGCATTCTCCAGTGATTTGGATCATATTTACTTAGATAGTTGTCCACTTTCTCACATCTTCATAGGGATTTTGTCCCAATACTTAGAACTTGCCAAATGAGGATCAAAACTTTCTGTAAACCGAAATCTACTTTTTGATTTTAATGATTTTACAGTGCTGGTCCCTGCACTCATCTTGTTCAGCTGCAATATAAGAAATAACATAGCCATATCTTACATTGGATGGGATAAATAAACTAGATTGCTTCCTCAACTTCTAGGCAACAAAGATGAAAGCATAAACAGCTTAATTGAATCATATTAAATTGAGCATAAACAGCTTAACTGAAAACCCGAAAAGTCATGAGACATAAAAACTAAACTTTCCCTTACTGGAAACTATTAAGGGTTACGTTATCAGAGGATCTAATTCATTATCAGCAAAAACAAATAATCAAACTATAACTTATCAAACAAAATTAACCCAACTAAGCAACCAAAACCCAAAACTAATATAATCAAACTACAAAACTTTTGCACCTTTGTTTTTGTTTGGGATGATCCCCATCATAACATAGCCTAAAACCTAATCCGCACTGGAATCGAGTCGAATCGTGGATGCTCGAGACGTTCCGCGTATACGTACATGCAGTGTGCAGTAAATTAGTCCCGTGGAGCAACGCAGAATAACGTACACCCGTAGCCCGAATTTCAAGCGAAACGTGAAAATGAATGAAATGCGCAGGCGCGGCATCCTTACGCACGTAGGATTTGCTGCACTTAAACTCTCTAGTCTCGCCACTCTATATTTGTGTCACAGAACACAAAGAGGAAAATTTCCTTGGTCTGTTTTCTGTGATTTGTGTTCTGTGACTCTCGCCAGCAGCATACGTTAAAAGACGACTATGTCCAGCCAATGAGAATCGAAGACGGGACCGAAAACCGATTGATCCGAAGCCACCGTAATATGGAAAGCCAGAACCCTCGAGTCGTGACGTCACGTCGAACGTCTGAGTATCCCGTGTCGTTCGTATGTTATAGCCGTATTTATTCAATACTACCGTTGTTAAAATCATAATATTATCATTGTGTATCGTTTAAATGATAATATTGTTTAATAAAATTAATAGTGTGTTAGTAGAAAGAAGTACAAATAATAAAAACATATTCTTTATTAAAACAAAAATGATATAAAAATCAACAAATTAATAAATAATAACTTTAATGAGTTATAAATATAAGGCAAATAAGGCCTATATGATACAATAGTTTTTAATAACTACTGCAACATATATATATTTATAACTATTAATTAAAACAAATACAAAACTCTTAAAAAAATTATAAATATAGCCACTGTAAGATGGTTTCAAACAAATTTAATAAAATACTAAAAAAATATTTAATAAAATGGATAGATAGTTGGTAGTAGTACAAAAGAAACAAAATAATATTTTTTATTAAAACAAAACAACATAAAAAAATCTAAAATACTTCAACAAGCTATAAATATAAGACAAATAACCCATACAAGCTTTTAATACCTCCCAAAATATATATTTATAATAAATTAAAACATAAATACAAAACTCTTAAAAAAAATAAATATAATTATAATGAAATAATAAATATAATATGAAAGTTGGTTTAACACAAATTTAATAAAACACCAACAGAAATAAAACTCAAATAGCTAGATAAAAAAACTCGATAAAAACAGAATAAAAAATTTAATAAATTAAATTTATGAACTGGAAAGTTTTTTATATTTTCTGGTCTTTGGTTCTGGTTTTTGGTTTTCTTTTGATTTGGACACATTTTGTTTTTCTTTTCTCTCTATAATTTTTTTAGTTTGGCGGCATGGATTGTATTTTGGACTTTTCGGTAATTATTTAATAAAATGTTTGAAAACTAAAATACCGCATTTTTTACAAGATCTTACATAAGAATTCCACAGTCACATGTTATTTCAGGATTGATATCTGAATTGTCGAAAATAATTCCAACAGCAAGCTTGGTGAGGACGGCTCTCTGAGATGAGCATTTTAAATAATTTTCTTTATATCTGTACGATATTAGAGATTTAAAGATGTTAAAAGTTATTATTAATACTTCCTAATGCCTTCCTACCGAGCGCATACCTAATCCCGGGTCTACCCAGCCGATGCATGGCGAGGTGAGGAACAGGGGGTGGGGCAATCGATTTCAGGGCCGCTCGAGTGGTCTGACTTGTTCACCGAACATAAACTAGAATAGAAGGATCACTCTAAGCGCCACCCAAAATGTTGCCTTTCTCACTCGCTTTCTGATGCTACTCTTTTTTGCTGCCCGGTGGCGACTGCGTTATACAGGGGCGTCTTCAATATTAGAACTATAATAGCGTTGTGCGGAAATTTTGTACTTTAAAAATGCCGGCGATATGTTGCGTAGATGGCTGCAGGAGTAAAATGGGATATAATTTTTTTTTTAAATAAAAATGGATTAGTTTAGAGAAAAAAATACACGCTTTTCTTCAGTATTTCTTAAATATCTCGGAAAATTGAGATCCTACAAAAAAATCTAATAAACAAAAGTTGGTTTAAAAACAAAAGATTGGCTTTTGTTTGATTTATCTAGGTGCTATAGGCGCTAAGATACAACTGTGTGAACATAACCCCTTTTTTTAGATAACAAAATATAATGACGTAAAATAATAACGTGAAATAATTTAAAAAAAAAACGTTTTTTAGACAAATATCTAGCACATTTTTTCAAGTATGTACTATCAAAAACATTAAAAATAAACTTGATTGTAAGTCATTAGCATGTAAAACACCTATTTTCGTTTTATTTGAATTTTAGTGGTTTGTTCTTTCATCCCCTATTTAAAAAGCAAATAATTAGGCATTTAATAAGTTTTTTTTATTTAACTGCCTTTTTATATTTCACTGTTACCGAGTTCCATATGCTGAGTGTTGTTATCACATTATTATGTAAATTTTATTAAATATTTAAAAAATGGGTATATTAACGAAGTTATTATTAATTAAGTATATGTAATATTAGGTAGGTAGTTTCTTGGTCAGTTAAGAAAAGAGCATGAAAGGAACGTAAAGCTAAGATTTAATTGTGTACATTCTTATTAGAATTGTTAATAAACTTTTAAGTTTATTAACTTAATTTTAAAGCTATCTACCAAGTGTTTTTCTTACAGTTATTTGTTCAAAAGAGATACTTAATAATATTCTTTCAATTTCATTTTAACAATAATACAAAGTGCCTTTAATTTCAAAAAATTCCATATATTACACGCTGCCCGCCGCGATGTACGAAAATATTCCTTATTAAAAATGTTTCAAACACCCCCCGTATCGTAAAGGATTGCCGTCGAAACTAAATAATGATTTACGACCGCGAGTTAAATGGGCCCGTTCTCGATTTTTTTCTTATTTTACAAATCGAAAGAAAAACACCTATAAAGTAAATTCCCAATTTTTTAGATTTTTATTCCTACTTTTAACCCCTTCAAAAAATTAACAAAGTTGCTCCACGCGAAAACGGGGCGGAGCTTCGGGTGACGTCACGATGCAGCAGACGAGACGGTGCGACCGCGCCGCGGTATCGGGAGACGGCCAGAAACAGTGGAAATCGAATTAAAAAACGTGTTTGTTTAGTCTGTTGCGAGTATTCGTGTGGTGTTTTCTGTTCTGTAATTTTTTTTAATTTAATTTCTGGTGTACCATTAGTGACAAAAAAACTACGAGGAAATATTGTATTGTACCTGAGTGTCCTAATACCTCAAAAAATGCCCCTGAGAAACTATTTATAAACGTGCCTTCTGATCCTACAGCTAGGAAGGTTTGGCAAAAAGCTATGCGTCGAGAAGTTTTTGTTTCTGGTAAATCACACGTTTATTGTTGTGAGGATCATTTTGATGTAAGTTAAAGTTTGCGATGATAACGCAGAATAAAAAATATTTTATATCTTTAACCTCTTTTAGGTAAAAGAAGACATAGAAAATTATATGTATTTAAAAACTATGAAAAAAGGTAATATTCTTATTAAGCCAAATGTAGTACCGAGATATTTGATTGCCAAAAAAGTTGAGTAACAGCACATAAAGCGAAACAGTCGAAGTTTTTACAAAAAAAAAGAACAGCGGTCTTTGATTCATAGTTTACTACTTCCTGGGACTTCTGCTGAAATGTTGAGCAAGAAGATAACGTGACAAGCGAAACAGAACCGAAACAAAAAGATGTAGGCATTCAAGTTTTATTTAAGGTAGAAAGTCGCAGCAAGGAAATTCAATGTATGCCAGATGATTTGGTGCCAGTGGAAAAAGAAAAGAAAAAAAGAAAATGTGCATTTAAGCAAAATGATTCGAAGATAATGCGGTTTGCTGAAAAAAATAATTCTATCTCTATTTCCACTAGCGGCTCTACGTCCACATTTAGCTTGTCACAGCTAAGTATGTCGGATTCTGACAATACGCAATATATGGAGAATATGGACTTTTCAGAAGAAATACGAAAAAGATCTACGTTTTTAATAGAAGAAATCCAAAACTTTATATAGGTATTCCTAGCCATTCATTGTTTATTGTAAATATTCTAGCGCAAAAATGTAAATTAGATAGATTAGATATTTTTTTAACTTTCAAAAAGATAAAACTAAATTTATCCTATAGAATATTAGCTGACGATTTTGGCATATAAGTTGCTAGGGTATGTAATATTATTCAAAAAACTATACCTTTATTAGCAGGTTACCTTTATCCATTTGTGCAATTTAAATCATTAAATGATGTCCAAGAAAAACTTCCTATTCCCTTTAGGCATAGATATAAAAATGTTCAATGTATTATTGACTGTTTTGAAATATCGATACAAAAACCAAGCAACCCAATACTACAGTCTCTTTCATGGTCAGAATATAAAGGTTGTAACACTATGAAATATTTAATAGCATGTACACCAAATGGTTTTATTTCTTACATTTCTAGTGGCTTTGGTGGTAGAACTACTGATAAAATGATAGTTGAAGAATCAACTTTTTTGGCAAAATTAGATCCAGGGGCTCAAGTAATGGCCGACAGAGGGTTTAAGCATCTCGAAAATCAACTTTTAGCCAATAATAATCAATGGTTAAACCACCATCTGTTTCATCAAGTCAAAAAAGTTCGAAGAATGAAGTTACAGAATCAAAGAGAATTGCAAGCTTAAGAATACATGTTGAACGAGTGATTTCTCGAATAAGGGAATTTTCCATTCATTAACCTCATGCTAGTGTTCATTTAAGTTTAGTTAAATATTTAGATTTAATAGTGCAAATAGTTTGTGGAATTATTAATTTACAAGATTATTTAGTGAAATAAGTACACAGAGTAATATTTTACATTATTTTATTAAAAATGTTTTCCAACCAAAATTTATTCAGTTGTTTTATTACAGATTTCACAAGTTTTTCATCAAAATCACAATGTTTAATTGTAATTTTTTTTGATTTTTCAAAATCGGGATGTGAGATGACAAAAATTCCATGCGCTCTATTACTAAGATACGTTTGTATCTGAATTTGATACAAGTATTTTTTCTTAATATTTCCGTCGGAATCTATGTAATTTAAACATGATTTTTCGGTTGTTGGACTTTTAATTTCAACTACAGATGTACTATTTATAGCATCAGGAGAGGCACCTATTAGAGGATTTTCTTGAGAAAGAAATATTCCTGCTTTCGAGAATTTTTGCCCCATTTGGTTTTCCAATACTTTTAAAATGTCACTTTCCAGATTTAATCCCCTCTTCATTGCTTTTGTTTGAAAAAGTTTTGCCCCTAAAATGCTTTCGACTAAACATCCATCTAAAACTCGACATCTGGTCACAGCATAAGCCTTTGATGCAGTAATTCGCCCATATCTCATTTCCTGCCAAATATTGCTCTCACTCTGTTTTCTAGTATCTTTTTCTACATCTAAAATTAACTGATTTTTCATTTTTGTTTTAATAAATTCAACAAAGCATGTTGAGCTTATTTCTGCTTGTAATGAATTTTTGTATGAAATTGCTAAGCTATGGATTGAAAGATCCGAATATTTATCAATGTTTTCATATCGCATTAAGGTATTTTCAATTTTCTGCCTTTTAGCTGTATATATATATTCTTATAGTGCCGAATCATTATACACCGCTTTAATTTCTTTTCCAAAATCAGATGATGAAATAAATTTTTTTGTTATCGGAGCAGATGATAACTTTGACTTTTTCCAATAACATACTTTTTCTGTTGGAGAAGGTTCTTCACTACGTCGATGCAACCACATCAAAAATGCTACTTCATGTTTACATCCTCCTTCTGACGCTGCACAGCCCTGACATTTTGCTTCCACTACTTCTTTTTCATTAGTGTTAATAACACAGAACACGTCGTAATTTTTTGACTTTATTTTATGTTCTGGCGTAATTTTAGCTTTTAGTTCACAAAGTACTCCTTGCTGTTTGACTTGTACATATCCAATGGCATTATCACCATAGTCTTTTCTACCAGACCTAAAATTAATGGTTTTCCTATCAAATCGGAAGATTTATTTTAAATAAATAAATAAATAAATATTGTTGTCTTTATTAGTACCAAAAATGTACATAGGCGAAGTCTAGCCAAAGCTAATCTACCTAACCCAATACACTTATTACAAAATAAATTATTTTAAATACGTAGATAGCAATCTAATAAATTATCCAAAAAGAAATAATTATAATAATAACAATAAATAAATATAGTTTAAAAAAACACGCTTTTAGCATATCAAACTAAAAAGTAAAAAATAATTTTTAATATAAGCTGAAAACAATAAACGGAAAATACTAGTATTAAGGTGAAAAAAGCGTGGGGCGCTTTGTGCCATTTTTTTTTCATATATCGAGCAACCCACTCTTTTTTTACATTAATACTAGTATTTATGTGAAAAAAGCGCAGTATAGTCGCCAGCGCCAAACTTTCCAAGTTATTTTGTTATCTTACTTAAAATAAGACGCCCGGAACCTATCACTCTTGACAACTTGACTACTTACCTTATCAATTTTATTCCACGCATTTCTGAACTTATAAAGTCTTTATTTTTATTAAAATAATCCAGCACCATGAACATATCTACTTCTGGCAAATTCCCAGAATCTGCCTTTATGAAGCCTCTTTCGACTGAAAACATTGCACAAAACTCCACTAATCAAAACAATAGTTTAACTAATAATAATAATAGTGTTTTATTACATTCAGGCATCAAACAAAATAGACCCTTTTTTATAGCGGCGAACTAGATAATAACAAATAATAACATCAAAAACACTGAAATGTCCGACTCAAATGCGTTCGGGGTCGGCCGCCCGCAGAGAGCTGCTGCGGCGTGACGTCAAAAATGGAGGGAGCGGCTTTTACGGATATTCAATATTTAACGTCGAATATCTAAAGATTGGATATACATAGAAAGCTGAAATTTTTACAGTTTATTTAGGATGTTAAGTGTTGTTGAATTCTATGAAAAAAATTGCGAAAAAAAAAGTCGGCAACAAGCCCATTCAGATATCGACGAACGGACTTTTAAAAAACATTTATTGATACAAAAGGGCCTTAAAACTAGGTGAACAGAAATATGAACAGCAACGGTATTAGCCGAGGCTTTGACACAATATTAATGCTAACGATAAATTACAAGCGATTTCTTAAATATAAAAATAGTCCTAAGCTAAGCATTTTATAATGTAATATAAACAATTAATTGTGGTTTGAGGATATGTCTCCTCCACCCTCAGTTCTGTCAACGTCCTCGTTGACAAGTCTCTGTAGGATTCTCAAAGGGATAGCCTTCTTTCTTCCTTGTTTTTGCCAATGGTAGATGATCAATGCTAAGCAGCATAAAAGAATGATTGATATTGTCGTAAGAACATAATTGTGCATTGGAACATGTTGTGCTAGGTCATGAAAATGTATTGGTTTGATGATATCTTCTTGGATTTTCTTAGGATCTTGAAGATGTCTAATTTCTAGATTGATTGAATTATTGGTGTTTGGGACTTTTATAATTTTTGGAATTATGACTGAAATATTGTTGATGATGGCTAATGAGTATTTGTGTTGATTAATTATTACGTCACATTGACTTTGAATAAGGTTGCAGTCTTGGAGTATAATCTTCTGAAACTGGAGGCAATCTTTATAAATTCTTTCAGGGCTTTTTGTACAAAATAGGAGTGCATTTCTATAAGTTAAGGAATGTACCTTAAAATTGTTTAGAACAGTGGCATACTGACAATTTTTGGGTAAAATACATCCATTGGCAATTGGTCCAGAGCAGATCCATTGTGAGTTGACTTCTTCGCATTGGCTATACCATAGTTCGTTGCAATAGTATTTACTAGGACTTATAATTAATTTTGATTCATTATTTGGCACAGGATAAACTAATTCTAAATTACATACATTTTGTTCAAATATGGGTATCTTAATTGCTAGAATTGCCATTTCATTTAAAATTAAAAGGCCGGTTTTACAGATTAAGGTTAATTCCGATAAATGCCTAATTGGCCATAGTGCATTTTTAGGATAGTGAACTTTCAAGTATTGCCATATTTCATTGATTTGTTTTAATGTTAAAATTTCGAGATCTAAAATTTCTAGGTGTCCAAAAGATAAAATACGTAATATTTTTTCTAAAAATTGATTTAAGTTGGTAATCTGAATATATTGACTTTGCAGATTTAACATTAAATTAGACTGGGTATTTGATTTAGAAATTTCATTACGTATGTTTTTCGAGTTCTCGTTAATCGTGTGAATATTATTTTTAAATTCTTGCATTATATTTCCTGCGAATGAACTAAGGTCGTTGATTTTGTGCATAGACTCAAGCTGATTAAATTTCAATATTTGCAAATTCTGGGTAATAACCTCTAGGTCATTGTTATCTAAGTTTCCTGTAATGAACTTGATACCACTTCCTAGGTAGTTTATTAAACCTCGTTTTTTTCGATTTTGCATAATATTTAAGTTATTTTCGTCAAATACATTTAACTTTGCGAAAGTGTCATATGTATCATTTAATGCTTTAGAAGTCAAATAAAATTGTGATTTAATTAAAATACTATTTTGATTATTTACAGATGGTTGCATAATTAATAAATTGGTAAATAATTGGGACAACGAATACTTAAGGCTACTTATATTAAAGGGTATATATGTAGTATGATATTGACTTATTACTAAAGAGGGAGCAACTTCTTCTATATAATATCCATTATTGTGGAGTTTGTGCACCTGAAGTGCTTGGCAAGGGCTCGTTTGATTGAGTAGGGCCAGGATCAGGTGGCTGAAAAGGTATAGATTTTTTTCTAAGTCTTTTGATTTTTCTAAGATGAGTAGATATTGGTTTTTTCTTAGCGGTACCTGTTATTTTATTTTTGTCTATTTGAGATACTTTTAGGGGTACGTACTGTGGGTTTATTTTATTTCTAAGGGTAGTTTTCTTATATACCGTATCATCTGGGAGTATTTCTGGAGGTTTTTCTGTGTTTTTATTTTGTTTTTGAGTATTTGTAGCTTGCTTGTTGTAAGCCGTTTTATAAATTTGTTCGTGGAATGGTAGTAACTCCTTTTTTCGTCTGTCATTATATTGCTCAAATAAGGTTAGGTCGTTATCGATGTTCGGTTCGTTTACGTAAGGGCCATATAATATGGAAAAGGGCGAATGACCTGTTGTCGAGTGAATACTTTGATTGTAGATTAAGACTGCGGAAGTCATGAGATTTTGAGGAGTTTCATCGGGATTTTGCATCTTCAGAATTCTTAGTTTTTCTAAAAGTGTGGAATGCAATCTTTCTACAGGACTGTTGGAGGAAGAATTTCCTGGAGTAGTGTAATGAACTTCTATACAGAAAAGTTGACAGAATTCTTTGAATAAATTATTTTGAAATTCCTTACCCTGGTCTGTGACGATTTTTAAGGGGGTGTTATGATGTGAAAAGTAATGACGTACTTTGCTTAAAATAGTAAGGGCGTTTTTATCAGTTATAAAATAGGCTTGGGCATATTTTGAGAATGAATCTATTATTGTTAGAAACTGACAATTTAAAAACTGGAAAATGTCTAAGTGAAGTGTCTTAAATGGTTTTTCAGAGAGTAAGGGTCCTTCGTAAGCGATTTTGTAAGGGTGTCTTTCATATTTATTTTGAAGGTATATTTCACATGAATTAATAAAATTAGTTATCGAATCTCGTAGTTTAGGCCAATAATATTTTTGTTTAATATGGTTATATGTTTCTGTTATACCGTTATGGTTACTTTTTTGATAATTGGCTAAGATTTCCTTTTGTTGAGTCTGGTCAGTCACGTCAAGGACGTAAGTGCTGGCAAAAACTAGTTTTACGGTTGTATTTAGATTAGAAAATACTTGTCTTCGAAACTCGAGTTTTAATTCGTCATTTTTAATAAATATAGTAAAGGTAACGTCTGGTTTAATTATGTCTTTGATAATTTTTAAAATGTGTTGTTCCTGATTTTCTTTTGAAATTTTTACAAAATAGTGGTTTTTATTAAAAGGTTTAGTGTAGGTGTGTTTAAATTCATCGCCGTAGTCGATGACAAGACGATTTGATGCATAATTGAGGGGTAATTCTGATATTGGGATATTCTTTCCTTCTGTATCATTATTGGAGTGTGCAGTGACGTCAGAATCGTCGTCGTTTGCGACAGGGTTAACAGGGTTTGAGATGTTTTGGGCTGGAGCGTCTTCTTTGTATCTTTCATTAAAGACAAAGTCGGCTAAGTCAAAATCGGATAAGTTGGCAACTGTATTGTCAACATTTGGGACATTAGACTGTGAATCGGCATCATTTGTTTCAAGAGTGTTAAGATTAATGCGGGAGAGAGCATCTGCTACTAGATTCTCTTTTCCTTTTTTATAGTGAATTTCGAAATTGTATTCCTCTAGTTTTATTTTCCAATGAATTAATCGGGAGTTGGGTTCTCTGACTTTTGAAAGCCAAACTAGGGGATTATGGTCAGTTTCAATTAGGAATTTTTGGCCATATAAGTATGGACGAAAATGTTTAGTCGAGTCCACTATTGCGAGAAGTTCTTTCTCTATAGTTGAGTAGTTTTTTTCTGCCGAATTTAGGGTATTGGAAAAGAACGCAATTGGGTGGTCATTTTGCGATAGCACACTGCCTATGGCTATGTTGGAGGCGTCGGTGGTGAGCTTAAAGGGTTTTGTGAAATCAGGGTATTGCAAGATAGGGGAATTGGATATAAGTTCTTTGCATTTTGAAAAGGCATTTTTATACTCTAAATTTTCTATATCAATTTGAGTATTTTTCCGTAGACATCTCGTTAAAGGAAAGGTAATTTTGGCGAAGTTTTTGATAAATCGGCGATAGTAGCCTACAAGCCCTAAAAAGGCTTTAATTTCTTTCTGATTTCTTGGTATCGGGTAACGTTGGATTACTTCAATTTTTAAAGGATTGGGTTTTATTCCCTCGGAGGTAATGATGTGTCCTAGGAAAGCTACCTCTTTACTCAGGAATTCTGACTTATCAGGCTGTATTTTGAGATTAACTTCCCTTACTTTTTTAAATATATGACGTATATGGTCTATGTGTTTAGATAGGGATTTAGAAAAAATAACTATGTCATCCATGTAGACAAAGCAAAATTTGTATAAGTAATCACGGAAAACTTCATCCATCATACGTTGGAACGTAGCGGGTGCATTTTTGAGGCCGAAGGGCATTCTGAGGTATTCATAGTGACCATTGTTGACAGTAAAGGCCGTTTTTTCAATAGAATCGGGATCCATTTCTATTTGATGGAATCCTTGGGCGAGATCTAGGGTCGTGAAGTACGTGCATTTTCCGAGATTATCTAAAATTTCATCTATTCGGGGAAGAGGCCATTTTTCTTCTATTGTCTCGTTGTTAAGGGATGTATTAGATATATTAGTTTATCACCATCCTATGTTTCTGGATGCCTGAAGCATCGGGCTTTTTTGGGACTATCCACACGGGTGCGGAATACGGAGATATTGAAGGACGAATTATTTTGTTCTCTAGTAATTTCTGAATTTGGGATTGTATCTCAATATTCATTAGAGGGGGATGTCGAAAGGATTTTACATAAATAGGTCTGTCTGTTTTAGTTCGAATTTTATGTTTGGTTTGACTGGTAAAACTGAGGTCACATCCTTCGTGATAATTTATGTCTTTGTATTCATGACATAAAGGTAAAATTTTTGATTTTTCGAGAGGGGTTAAGTGATCGAAACGTAAGATGTTTTCAGGGTTGAATTTTTCTAAAATTGGGTATGATGGGTCTAGTATATAAAATTGATCTTGGGGGATGACTTTCATCCTTTGATGAAAATTTACGTGGACGGTAGGCGTGGGGTTGGGAATAGTACAAAAGCCATTTTCAACTTTTACTAAACTGTCAGGTATAATATGATTTTTTATGTCAAATGATGGCAAAATAGCGACACCATTTTCGAAATTTACTGGTATTTTTAAAAAGTTATTGTTAAAGTTGTGTATCGGATGCAAGAGGGGTTTATTGTAAGCCAAAGAGAAGGGTATTATTATATTTTCCACCTTAAGGGTTTTGCTTTCATAATCTAGCAAGGCTTTTAAGTTTTTAAGATCTTTTGATCCTATTAAGGCATCGAAATCGTTATGCCAATTCAGTACTCTCATTTTAAATTCGTTTTTTATGCCTAGTTCTTCTAGCACGGAAATTTTTAAATTATTGGTTTCTTTATAAGTGTTCTTGCATGCGGTTACTTCGAAAGGTTCGATAAATATTTTGTCGGAATATTTGTTTGCAATTTTAGGAGATATGATAGAGTCGGAGGCACCGGAGTCAATTAAAATTGTCAAGTGCTTTTGTGGTAAATAAAAGTATGGGAGCTCAATTTGTTGTGCTACGTTATTTAAGTTGATGGTAGATCTGGGCCTGATTTCGGAAAATTTGCGAAATTATCAATTTCGAAATTTTGTTCGGAAGTGGGGTAGTGATTTTAGTCATTAGGATTCGTTAAGGTGGGATCGAAAGAGGTTTCTTCATATTGAAGGTTTGGCTCGTAATATTCAGAATAATGTTGGGGTGAATAATCGGTATAATGTTCAGACTGGTTATCTTCGACATAAGGCACATCGGGATAAGAGTTAGCGTTGGTCTCAATGTTAGTTAACTCCTGGGACACAAAATTTCGGGGGCCTGATGATTGGAAAAAGTTTGGTTGTCGAAAAGGCATTCTTTTTTGATACTGCCTAGAGGGTCCAGTTATGGAGATTGACATTGGAGTAGGGGGGTCTAATTTAGGTTTATTATGATTTTGGGGAGCGAAGACGTTTCTTGGTTTTCCAAAAACTTGAGCATTTGTCGGATAATGTCTTTGAACTGGTCTAGGTCGTATTTGTATGGGTTGACTGGGAAATTGTTGCTGGGGGAATGTCATGGGGGGTTGATTCTGGGGTAGTAATCTTACGGGACTTTGAAAGCTATTTTGTTTTACATAGGAATTATGGTTATTATTATTAGTAAATTGGTTATTATGAACATTAGACAGATTTGAAAAATTTACCTGTGATTCAATCATATTATAGTTAATTACATGCGTATATGCATCATCAAGTGTATTAGGGCCTTGTAACATTAACATCGTTTTTAATGTCTGAGGCGAATTGGCTGTCAGAATTAAAACCGAAGTTTTTTCTATTTGAATAATTAAAATTAATTTCGCATTTACATCTGTGACTTCGCAATGTAATTTAGAAAAAAATCTTTGTACAAAGGATTTGAGTCTATCTACAAATTGTAATATGCTTTCATTTTTATTGATCTTAAAGTATTGTAATTGTTGGTGTAAAATTTGATAAGTGATAGCATCACCGAACTTTATCCTTAGGGCCTCTTTATTAATTGAAGGCCATGAATCTAAATCTGGTCTAGAAAGTAAAAAGTCTCGAGCATTGTCAATTAACTTTGACTTAATGGCTGCTAAAACAACTTTATTTTGTTCAATACCATCAATTGTAAAATATAATTGGTAAAACTCATCTATGGATATTATAAAACTTTCCAAATGGTTTTGAATTCCAGAGAAGGTTGGTAAGAGAGAAGTGTGGAATCTTATGTTTTCCATTTTAATATTTAAATTAGGTTTAGATAAACTAGAATCTAAAGTTAAGTTATCTAATAGGTTACTTTTGCTATCTAAATTGTTTTGATCGGAAATATTTTGACTATTTAAATTAGAAATATTTGAATTTTCGTTTTCAACTACTAATCCTAAAGATGCCCTATTTCGTATTAATATGTTTTTTAATTTTTGCGACGGATATGGACTAGACATTAAATAATGGCAATTCAAACAAAAACTTACAGTACAATCAAGGGATGACCCATAGAGCTTGCACAGTAGAGGTTCACAACCAAAGGAGTCCCTATAAAGGCGTGGCTTGAATCGTTCTGGTCCAGATGAGATGTTTGGGAAGGCAGCACTTGGATCAGCTAGGTCCCTGACAACACGGTAGGCGGCTTAGCAGTTTCTCGGCTTGGTCTTCTCCAAAAGGGTCGCAGTACCAAGGGTTGCGGTACTTGGGGTTGGTCGATGTCTTCAGATTCTTGATGGATAGTGCACTAAGATTTGACAATCACTTTTACACAACGGTAAACCGATAAAGGGTAAAATTGCACTATCCTGTTCGCAGCGCCAGTTAAATTCAGATATCGACGAACGGACTTTTAAAAAACATTTATTGATACCTTAAAACTAGGTGAACAGAAATATGAACAGCAACGGTATTAGCCGAGGCTTTGACACAATATTAATGCTAACGATAAATTACAAGCGATTTCTTAAATATAAAAATAGTCCTAAGCTAAGCATTTTATAATGTAATATAAACAATTAATTGTGGTTTGAGGATATGTCTCGCGTAAAAAAAGTCGGCACTGTTTAGAAGTCCCTACTTCAAACGGCCGCAAGAGAGTGAGTCTACTGTCTTGTTCTTTATACTGTGGACTTGTTGTAATCTATAGACGGTGATATGGGGTATTCTGTATAGTGTATATGTTACGGTCAATGATGAAAATTCGCACATTAACGATAATGGCCGGGCAATAACGTAACGATCCAAGTAAAATAGGAAATATATGAGGTAAATCGAAGTTTTATAACCAATATTCTCTATTTTCTTAAAATATTCAAAACCTAACCCAACCTTGGGCCAACCCAAGTCACCAGGACGTTGTGTAGCCAATAAATTTTAATAATGCTTAAATTGATGTCCAGTCGTTATCATTTGATTAGACAAAGTTAGGGCGAGTTAGGTTGGCCCAAAGTTGGATCAGGTTTCGTATATTTAAAAAAAAATAGAGCATATTGGTCATAAAACTTCGATTTTTCTCATAATTATATTGTCTATTTTATAATAATTTGTATAAGTATAAAACTGATTTAATTTTAAATTTAAATTTTATTAAAAGTTTCATACCTTCTGGCTTCATTAATAAATTCTTGATCAAAAAATCTTTGATTACCAAATCCTTCCATCTTTGCAAGACACACACACACAACAATAAGTTCTAGGTTGAACGGCCTTATTCGTTGTAGTTGTTGTATGGTTGGTATCAAATTCAATTTCACACAGTATCCCCCTCCCTGAACTGAATACTGAATTTCGGTCACTTTCACAGAACACAAATATAGAGAAATGTGTGTTGCCTAATGAACAGACAGAAATTCTCTTGACAGCTTTATTGACGTTGTTGACAAAGACGGGGGCATCCATCTTGGGTGGCGTGAAATTTAAGCTTGACTAGGCTTGAGCTAAGTCGTAAATTTGAATTCACAGGTATAACTGTTAACGCGATTTTCTATTCACTGTGAATATAACTTGTGAACGTGAATTCACGATTGAGCGCCGGTTGGCGAGTTTGCTTATCGTGCAGTTTAATATCATGGCAGTGAATTCGCATAATAATAAGAAAAGTATTACTATTCTGTGTTTATTGTGTTAAGGATAGTTCATACCCAGATACAAATATTAAGGGGGCCTAAAGTAAATAAAAATTGGAGACAATATCATTGACAATGAAAACAATAATTCATTATTGTCACATTTGAAAATATATATATTTTCATAGATATTTTTAAAGCTAATATCACGATGTCTTAATAAGAAATAATTGTCTTTAAAACTTTAAAATAATGATAAAAACAAACATATTTTAATATTCGACCTTCCGCAGAAATAGATAAATTAAAATATTCTATCATAATAAAAATCCAGTAAAAAGAAACTAAATAAGCATGACAATATAAAATATAATATATGTACAATAAAAATAATTTATAAAAAATAATTGTTCTCTCGTTTTTCTCCACAAACGAGAGAGATGGATAGACGATGGGAGTCAGATAGTCTGTTTAACGATGGCTAATCGTTGATGAATAAATTACTTCTTTCGGTTTTTCAAATTTCAACGAGCATTCGTTTGTTTGAATGTGAACGCGCCTTTCTCATTCACATTTTGACATTTCACAGTTTATTTTTAAGTTGTCATCAAGTCGTGAATGTGATTTTTTATTCACAGTGAATGATTCACAGGTAGTGAAATTTTGCTCAACCCTAAGCTTGACCTATTGCCTGGTATTTAAATTTCAAGTAATTTGCAGTTGCATTACAAAGTTGATGCGTTAACTGACGAGTGATGAGATATATTCAAATAGAATTTTATTTTATTTAAAAAAAAAACAATATACTTTCATTTTAGAAATACCCACATTTAATTAAAATCGTTAATTTTAAATGTTGAGAAAAAATAAAAATATTGCATCTCAGACATCCCTCATCACTTTAATCAAGAATTAACACATCAACTAAAATATTATTTAATTTAAATTTGGTTCTCAAGACATTGCTTATTGCTTATTTAAGATATTTAGCTATAGATACTTACCAAGAATTATAAATTGGCCCGATAGATATGGGACTAAATTTTAAATAAAAAAAAACAAAGCTAAATTGTCTTGTAAATGTTTTATTTTAAGATGAATTAAAATAAATTTAACAAAGGGTTTTAAAAAGGGCATAAGAAAGTTACAATATATTCTAAATGAAATACTGCAAACTGTAAGTATGGTATTAATAACACCTTTTATGTAAAAAATAGAATTGTTGCAGGTATAAAGCATATTTTAACTGAAAATCCTAATTTCTGGAGTTGCAGAAAAAAATTACCTGCTTTTTTTCATTTCCATAAGTATAAAACATGATAAGAAATATGTAACAAACATACCTAAATAAAAAATTAAACATATACATTTTTTAACCATCTATACAATTGCAATAAAATAATATATATCCACAAATTATGGAAAACAAAATATAAGCTCTTATAAAGACAGAAACTGAACCTATCTCTTGAAATAAATCTGGCTTTTCATTGTAAATAAGTTAATTAATAATGACTAGATATAACACAAATACATATGTACGAGTTAATATGCATGTTTTTTTCCATTTTATTTTTTTAATATAAGCAAATAAAAACAAAATATTACTTTTGATTAGTCACAATCGGGTAAAGATGTCACAAGTCAGTGGGGTTGTCTCCAGTAAGTATGCAACATGAAACATAAGAAAACAGATTAAGGCAGTGTATTGTGTATACAATATTATATATTTTATCGGGTTAAAATTAAATCTCCTAAAAGTATTTCATCCTAATGATCCAAAATACATAAGTTTTCATTATTAGTAAGTATTGATTATCACATAATGTGATTACAATAATTAAGGTTCTAAATAATACTGTAAAGGTTTGATATTAGTCCATAATTTTACTTTAAGCTAATAATATGAATTTAATTATGGGCCAGTAAAAATAAAATAGGACTGTAAAAAGCATAGCATTTACTATCAAAATGTCTCAGGTAATTTAGGTATTTTAAAAAATAAGATATTACATACTAAAATCTTAGCTAAAAAGTTAAAAAACAAAATTATTCTGATTGTGTAGGTGTAGGATCATGAGTATTAAATGAGGATATTCAGGATTTTTGTTTTTTTAAAGGCATTTTAGATTGTCAAATATTTTTCTGTTTTTTAGAATGACCAACACTTAAAGATTGTTGTTGTGGTTTTGAAGCTGGCTTTTGATTTTATACTTTAAATATTTATAAACCAACCATAACTTTTTCTCTAAATTGACTAAATGACTATGGCTATCCATCCATAAATGTGTATAACTTAAGGTGGATTAAGTCGATTAGGGAAATCAGTTTTTGTTAAATTGAACAAATAAGTATTGTGTTTATACTCCATGTGAATATCATTTCTGCTTAAGAACCAGAAAAGTGTTTGGAGCAAACATTTTTAGTCGGACTTACATGACAGACAAGATTTTTGAAAGGATGGATTCAATGGCAATTAAAAAAATTAATGATTTCTGTGACTGTCTGGGCAATTCCTCATATATAAACTAGTGAATAAAGGATATTTGCATGAATAACTTAATCTAGATGAAGACAAGGAAAAGGAAACACTTAATATTTTCCCAGTGAAGGTTCAAGAATTAAAACTGAATGAACAGTGACATAGATATGTCCAAAATAGGATTAAATCTATAATTATATCCTGGAAAATGATAATACATACAAGATACACCTAAACATTATTAGAAAACACTTAGGTTTGTCATAATTGAAATTTACCTGTCTCCTGCTCTATGTAGTTGCGCGATGATTCGATGTTGGCACGTTTGTAAAATAATGTATCAACCTAGAACTCAAAAAAACTACAAAAAGCTATAAAATTACTTAAAAACTTTAAATTGGAAGAAAATTATGAGGCTTGGCTTGTTTTCCACCCAAAGAAAACCTAAAAAAGACAATCGTCAAATACGACAGTTAAAATGTCACTATTGTCATATTTGATGTACGTCAAAAATTAGACAATCGAATCAATCGGCCATCTTGGGTGGCAGACTATTCCGCCACATTCAATCTTCATACCGGTGGTCACTTTGCTAAGAATATTTTAGAGTTCTGACAACACTATTTTTAACCGTTCGGCCGGATTCGTAAACGTAGGACAAATTCCGAGTAGGACCAATTCCGATCTCCCGACACGAGAATAACACACCGCTCGGAAATACTCGATTATGTTGAGACGAGAGAGACAACAAATCGGAAATCATTTACCAGAATACGTACCGAAAAAACCTTTCGAGACACAGAATTATCGGGATTGCCAGCGCTATTATTTTACAGGTAATATACTATTTTTTTAGGTGATCGAATAGTCATACCATTCGATAAATCGTTAAAAAAAAATAATTAAAAAACAAAACTAATTTCAATAGCTGTCTTATTATTCTTTTTAATATGTTTCCTATTTAAATTGCAGTTTTCAATTGGCGCTAAGACCGATGCTTCTAGGTCTTGACAACCCTGAAAACCCGCTTTCTGTAATATCCATCGAGTGATTCCCTGAAACCAAAACTTCAGCTTTGCTTTTTTGCTTGGCTTGCGATATTATTGCGATTTTTACAAATCACTATTGAATTGGTATTTCTCTGGAAATAAACTACATTATTATTGTTTAGTGTTGTGTACCGTTTGTTTTTTTAAGCGTTTGTAGTGCTTTTAGTGCCAAAATACTTTAGAGGTGTCCATTATATTCAAGATTCAAGGATACCTCGACCGCCTAGGTACTTTCAACTTGTTTATGTTTATTTTATTGGTAGATATAGGTGTAATTTCAGGGTAATAATGGACCATAGGAGATATCAGAGATCAGGAGGAATTTACCACGACGGGTTTTTGTACATAACAAGATCCACAAAGCACAACATCAGGTAGGTATCGATTATGAAATTGTGTGTTAGACAAATATTAATGTTAAACTAGGAGTAGAACTGTGTCTATAATAGCAACTACAAATAATAAATAAATTTGAAAAGGATTATTCAGTTCGCATTGGACTAGTCGTTAGTTGTATGAATATATATGTATATGTATCTAATTTTTAGGTATTTAATCTGTAGCAAGTATCGACGATTGGGTTGTATTGCATCAGGGAAAATCCACTTAGAAGAGGGAAATGTCTTCATTCCTATAAAGGTTGAACATAATCATCCTAGAGACGACAACAGAGTTGAAGCAATGGATTTTAGAATTCAGCTACGGGAGGCCTGTGTTCGAGAAAGAGGAACCCTTAAAAATATTTATGAGCGCGTTGCCGCAAGGTAAAGTGGCTATTATATATACTACAGGACTATATAGGACTCCACAGGACAATACAGTATTATACAGGACTTCTACAGTACACTACAGTAATGTAGACTAATAAATTTCTGTTTAAAAAGTGTTTTATAGAGACTTTTTTTGCTGCCATTAAAGAACTATTTTTTCGTAGCTAAATAAAACACTTTTTAAACAAATTTTTTGTTACAAAAAAAACTGTTACCCTTACAATTTGCTTTTTAAAAAAAGACATACAGCTAAAGGCTTTTTTAATTTTAAAAAGTACATTTTAACTTTTAAAACAGATTTTCTTATAACTAAAAACAAAAATATTAATAGTAGCATTTTTAACCATAAAAAAGTAATTTTTAAGATTTTAAAAAAAAACTTGTTAAGGTAAATAGATATTTTTTAACGGCTAAAAATCGTTTTATAGGAAAGAGCATTGAGTCAAAACTCGTTTCTCTATCTATTAAAATCTATAGGTGCTTAATTTGAATTATTCTTCATTTAGAAACGTGAATGGTGCTGTTGAGGTTCCATTTAATGTGATTCGCCGTTCAATGTTGAGATGGAGCCAGGCAATGAGGCCTAATGTCCCGGCAACTTTAACGGAATTGGCAGACATATTTCGAACAGGTAAGTAATTGGCCAAGATATACGGATTGTACCAGTGGACGTTTTTTTTCAGGTGTGGTCGAAGCCAATGGACTTACTGCGGTGGTTTTTGGCAATGGGGAATTTATAGGGAACTTCATTGACTCCCAACACACATTCATTGATGGAACCTTTAAGGCAGTACCGAGAAGACCTAACTTTTGTCAAATCTTGACCATATTTGCCACTTGCATGGATCATGTAAGTATAACAGCTATAGGATTTAAAAATTCACAGTCAATTAATTTAATTGAATAATTAGGAAGTATTATATTTACTATTTATAAGCTATCCTTTTATAAAATATTCACCCTCTTTGCTAAAATAAAAATAAGTTTATGCCATCCTCTAAACATTAATATTTAGAATATGATAGAAATAATCACTATTATAAACTTTTATTGTTTATACAGTATTCAGTTAATTTTAAGTTATATACTTTTGCAGGCTTTTCCAGTTGCACATATTTTCATGGAGAGAAGAACGAAAATCTTGTATGATGCCGCTTTTGCCTACCTGCGTGAGAACTTCCCCCAATTTGTCAATATTAACATTGTGACGGACTATGAGGTGGCTTTGATGGAATCACTGAGGAACAACTTTCCCAATGCCTCATTGCATGGTTGTTTTTTCCATTATTGTCAGGTGCGTATTTGTATGTACACATGCACTTCAACAATAAAGGTGAAAATATGAAATAAGTTGTTAATATTTTCAAATTTTTATTTTCCTGTATATGTAGATATTTAAGGAAAGTTTAAGCACCACGCACTTAAATTATATGTCACAAAAGAGCAGTTTAAAATGGTGCTTACACGCATTTTAATCAAAATGCATAATATGAGATTTTATATGAAAAAAAACTTTTTTAGGCGGTATTACGAAAAGCCAGGACTTTAGGGATTACACGGCAGATCGAGGGACGACCTAATGGAAGAGTCTTATTGAAGAAATACTATTGTTTGGCGCTTCTACCTGCGGAGATGATTGAACCGACATTAGTTTCCTTGCAGGTTTTTTTTTGTTGTTATCAATGGCATTTTTTATTCGTGACCATTGTTTCTATTATAAGCACGATTTGGACTTTGGCTCTGGACTTTAGAGAACTCAATGAGTATATCAGGAGGCAATGGATAGAACGCGTTACAGCTCAGCATTTCAGTGTATTCAGGCAACGACATAGGACCAACAATGTGATGGAATCATACCACAGAAGACTGAACAGTAAATTGAGTAGACATCCTGGCGTGTGGGATTTGATAGGTAATCTACAAATTTAAAACTCTAAGCTAAAATTTTCACCAAGTTCGTGACAGTGTTGTACTACACCAATTTACATGATCTACTTTTTTTATTGTTTTATTGCCCATTTTTTTAAATAACTAAATGTTTTTCGTCAATAAATTTTTTGGACCGGATGGTGAATGCGCTAATATTCAACGGCTACAGGCGATGCGCGAATCTATAGTCTATTTACTTTAATATCTAGTAAATTATATTTCAAGCAAATATTATAAAACTATATGCTTTAAGTGTAATTTAAATTCAATTGCTGCTGATGAAGGTCTTTTACGGGTCCAGCTTATAAAAACGGTGCTTTTTCTTTATTAATTAACCAATATACTTTTTCTTTAACTTAAGAAAGCAACGTTACCTTCTATTCAATTATATTTCAGAGACGCTTATCGATATCCAGAACACTGCTTCCATCGCGCTGACTTAGCTGGAACAACACCCCAATGTTTACAGGATTGCAAGAAAGAATGTGGTATTTGATGCTCGACTGAATCAAGCTTGGGACAAGTTATCGGATGGTCGCTTCACCGCGGGAGATTTCCTAAGGCAAGCAGTCCATTTTGTGGATGGCATAGATGGACAACTACATCAGTGGAACCAGGAAGTACCGGCCGAAGAAGAAGAAGAAGCTGTCGTCGTTCCAGTAGACATCTTCATCGTTTATTAATTCCAGCTCCTATTGCTCAACCACCAAGAAATGTTCCTATTTTACTCCATCAGCAACGTCCTCTTCTTCTGGAACCTCCTCCGCTCATTCCGCTTCCTCGTGCACGCATGCCTTTACCTCCATTAGTTCCTATTCCCATTTTACCACTTGTCCGTCCATTGTCACCTCCTCCCCTTGTCCCAATCCTTCAGAATTTGCCGCCGCCGCCCCAAATCTTAGAACTACAACCCCCGAGATATCCACCTCCCGGTTTTCCTGATTCACCTCCTCCTCCTCCTCCTGGTTTTCCTGCTTCTCCTCCTCCTGGTTTTCCTGATTCTCCTCCTCCTCCTGAACCCATGTTCAATTTCCTACCCATCCCTGAAGGAATCTTAGAATTGTTCGGCCAGCTAGAAAACGATGAAGAGTTACCAGTTAGAGCTCCAGTTAACCGTAAGTTCATTTCAAATGGTTTTTTTTTGGCTAATTTTCGTGCTATTTTTTTTTAAGGCTGGGAATCGAAAATTCAAGTAGTGCCATTTAACGAGGACACCATGCCACCCATGCTGAACTGTAATGTCTGCCTTCTAAACGTGGTACAATATGTAATGCCGGACTGTGGTCATCTGTTTTGTTCCACATGCTCATCCATTATATACAACACTGAGGCAGCTCGGTGTGCAATATCTCGAGCGTAACTAAACCGATCACCTATTCCTTTTTTTTTAATTGAAAGTAATTTGATATTTTTCAGGTTTTATAATATTTTTCTAGTATTAGTAGTATTTCTATTTTGCAGCATTTTCTGTATTCCTTTTCTATACACCTTTATTTTAATTAATTTTTGATTTCCTAGTTTACCTTTCCTTTCCCCGGCAAAAATCCATATTTTTGTTTCACTTCTTCATCAATATTGCAGGGGTAAAACAAAGTATGGAAAGTCTACACCTTCTCGTTGGTTTTGCTGAACTATAAAATGTTTTGTATTTGTTACCAAACAACATATTTTATTGACTAAGTAGACTTCCTTTTATTTTTACAAATTACATTAGTAATTAACAGTTCCGAAATGCAAGTTTTAGTTTAAGTGGAATATATTCAAATACTTGTATACATAACAATAATGTTTAGTGCAGAAGTCTGATAGGTACACTGCAATAGTTTCTTTCTTATGTTACTTCAAATAATTTTTAATAGCTACATAACTAGCTAACATTGTAGTTTGTATAAATTTAGTATAAGCAATTAACATTTTATATTAACAGTCCTTATTTAATAGCCGTTTTTATATCTTGTTTGTTTGTATAATAATTATTATGATACATATAAAAGCTTAATAAAAGTATGTGAAAGGGTTCTTAGTTACTCATGGTTTTTAGTTCAATTCAAAGCATACTTAAAAAAAAATGGATATGACTGAATTATTTTTAAAATCTTAGTAGGGATATATATACTATACAGGGTGCGTCACCAGGAACTGCATCGACCGATTGTGGGAAAACTATAACTATAAGACTCGGAAAATTTGGTACTGCACCGAGGTTATTGGGGGCAACTATAGGCTAGAAAATATTCTCAAGATGGCGGCAGTTCCGGTCTGTGAGGGAATAAATAATACTGTGTAAACTATTCAAATTTATATTTTCTTCACCTTGCATTAGACATTATTATCATTTTTAATTATTTAAGACGATTAAAGATGAAAATATTATAAAAATTCCCCCAAAATATTATTTTTATTTTTTTTCCCACCATCTTTGAATTTTTCGCCATCCTGTCCAGAAAATGATGGAAATAATATTTTGTTTTCAGAGAAAAATAAGCAATAAAACAATTTAAAAAAAAATGTTTTTTTACAAACTGCGGATATTAGTTATTAAGTATCTTTCAGGATTTTCATAACCTATCAATTTGGGTAATTGTTTACTATCCTATAGATTGTCTATTATATAATAGTGTATTTCATAAATATATTTATCATAAATTCATTGTCGGAGACCAAAAATTTCAATTTATTTGGGCTGGGTTGGATTGGGTTAGGTATGGTTGGGTTGAGTTGGTTGGGACTGAGCTGGGTTGGTAGTGATTTTCCTTTATATAAAAAGGCGCCGGGTGCAAAAAGGACCTGTTGGGTGAATAATCATTTTTCATAAGAAAAACTGATTGCGCAAAAAAAAAACGAACAGGGGTCAAATTTTAATATTTTTTATTTTCTTTTTTCAAATGATTGAGTCTCCGACAACGATAATATAATAATTTATAATAAATACGACATACATTAACTTTTGTAACTGTTTAATTTTTTAAATTCGTACAAAAAAACGTCGTTCGATAGGATAGTAAACTGTTACGCCAGGGGTAATTATTTCATATAGTCACTTTTTTTTAAACGATTTAAAAAAAAATAAAATTGAAATTTTTAGTCTCCGACAATGAAATTATGATGAATACGATATTCACTATCCTATGTACCTGTCTTTTTTTTAATCTTAAAAATGGGTAGTCGATAAGATAGCAAACTGTTACCGTAATTTGTATACATTCCAGCCCTGACAAAACTCAACAATATAAATGAAAACTTGGCTCAATCTGAATAAGGCTGTAATATATGATATTCTCTAAGAACCTGTTTCTTTTCCTACTTATAAATATTATTAACTAATAGCTCATTGCACTTTTTTACGACACCAATTCAGAAATAATGTTAGTTACAAATTACTTGATAGCAATAAGTGTGTGTATAAGTAAATTAAAAACTGTATAGTCTATTACAGTCCTTTTGGTTATTCAGTATGTTATATTTAAGGTGACACACTATAGTTTATAATCCAAATATCCTCGGAGGCATATGACTTCATCAAAATCATCCAGTTTCTCCAGCATATTATCCTAAATTGCACTTTTTCAAGTTTATTAGTCAAAAGTAGTAAATATAAACACTATCACCACACCTATGCAAGTCAAATGGAACTATGTTTGCCACAATTTTTAATGAAAAACATGCTTCCACACTCCATTTGAGTGTGACCTTTAACCAAAAACTTTTGTTCGATGGTAATATTGAGCTCTTGTGAGAGATGTAAAAGAGCGTTTGATATTATGTTGTTCCGGTTTTGGTAGGTACACCCATCCGAATAAATGACTATGGGTTTACCATCATTAAGGAATCTTTTGATGTAGTCTATGACAAACGATACAAATGTTGAGGCTTGAAGGTCTGCTTGGGTCTCGTCAAACCAATAACAAGTGCAGTACTTAGTAACTATATTATAGACTGCAAAATTATGAATACATAATTTAGTTTTAAAATATAAGGAACTAGCCATCAATGAAGGACAAACTTTTACGGCCTGAAGATCCATTGTAAGCACATGTTGGGCACCTAAAACACCTTGTTCCTTATCTTTTATCTTTTCTTCTCTTGCTCTATCTTTTTCTTCTTGATGTCTTCTCCATTCTTCCGGTGATAAATTTTTTTCTTCGTACTGACAGCAAATGTCACATTTGTCTTTTTTGGGCTGATAGAGACCAATATTCATTTTTTTTAACATTTTTGTTAAAGAATTTTGACTCATTGGTACTTCACTATTTTCCCTGCAACTTTCTTTGTATGCCTTATAAAGATCAACAATGCTGAAAAAAGTCTGCTCCAAATAAAGCTTGTTTGTGTCTTTTCGACAATAGTGCGAAGGTAACTTGTTAAGATTTTCTAAAAAGGTCTTCATAAATTTATTTGGAGCCCGTTCTGACAAAATGCCTTCAACTTTTGGTCTTTCGTTTTTTTTATCGTTTATCCCATGTTTACTTCGATTGACCCAAAAGCGAACTTGCCATTCTCCTAATCCTAGGGTAGCAAGGAACATCTTTTTGCATACAGGATAAACGGTACTGTCTACTTTCAGGGTATATTTAAGGGTTCCTGTTTTTCGAAAAATTTCTCCTTCTGATTTTCTCTGTTGTGGTGATACTTTATTTACTAAATTGCAAACAAAAGTTTTTCTCTGACTCCACGTTAAATCATGCCAAAACTTTTTAAAAATTTCTTCACGTTTTAAGTCATCAAGTTCATTGCACTTTCTCTTCTTTGACTTCCTACAAAAGTTTGACTTACATGATATACCCATTTTTCTTTCTCCCCTTTGAATATCCTGAAATGTTTTTGACTGATTTGGTGGTCTTCTGTATCCTAGGTAGGCTTGTCCCTTCATCCGCAAATCTTGATTATTTTTTTAAATATTTTTACCAAACTCACGTGTCATTTTGGTTTGTTGTTGAACTTGCTCATTCAGAGATTCGGATGAGTCTAACTCTTATTCTAACTTGTCTTCACTAGGATGAAAATCGCTGTCCTGGTTTGCCTTGTCGTCTTCATTTTCCGAGACAATAGTGTGGATATCTGACTCGGTGTCTCTAATTCTTGGTGATAGCTGCTCTTCATTCACAGGTAAATCCTGGCGGACACAATTAGAAAATGTCGGTGTTAAATAAACGTCCCTTTCAAGACCAAGATCATAACAATTAGCCTGAGTGTCACTAGCGGTAGACTCTAAAGTCTCTTGCAAATTAAGCACAGCGCGTTCAACTTTGTCATCTACAGAACCAGGAACCATTTTTTCTAAAAAACTGTCATTGACCTCAACATCAGTAATAATATCTATTGGCAAATCCATTATATTAAAACCAACTTGATTTTCGATGACTGGTAGACTATCAGGTACTTTGATTTCTCTATCTTCTTTGGCCATTTTATTTGGTCTATTTTCATTACTTTGGCACATTTCAGCCAATCTTTTTGATCTTGAACTCATTGTAGTCTACTAAAATAAAAAAGTAGAAATCAAAAAAAGCCTATTTAAGTGAATAAACTTTGGCAAATATCAGGCAAAATACTTTTAGTTTTATCTTTAGTGTTGACTTTTTTACGAGAAGAACTGCTTAAATGTAACCTCAGTATGCTCAATACTTTTAATATTTATTAAAGTTTTTATTCTAAACACGCGTTTTCTCATAATATTATTTATTATTATTTATTTTTCTAATTACCTGCAACAAGCCGTAAATTTAAAGTTAATTAAAAAACAATACCACGTAAATCACATCCAGTGCATAATTTCAATACCGCGTAAGTCAACTGAGTAAAAAAATAGTCTTTTAAACATAGATAATCATAAGATCAAACGAACTTACCTGTAAGTGAAGTTCGATCTTGATTATATGAAGGCCTCATCGAAATAAATAAACAACACGTAGTATCTCCGCCTCTGGCTTAACACACAGATTTTAAAGCATATTCGATAAAAAAAACCCTAGCGCGCTCCCCTCTCTACGACTCGTCCCCGTTCAACCTAGTTATTTCAAAGTTACTGTTGCAACTAAGGGACTTTGTTTCTAGAAAAAGTTTGGGAAGAGGTGGGACTTATTTATTTCGATGAGGCCTTCATATAATCAAGATCGAACTTCACTTACAGGTAAGTTCGTTTGATCTTATGATTATACTCGGCCTCATCTCATAAATAAACAACACGTAGATGTTTAAAGTACAGTTGCAACAGTTTATTCCATCTAAGAAAACTTTTATTAATTAGATTTAACTAATAATATAAATTTTAACAGTCATCAACATTTCAAACGTAAAATTCAAACTTCATTATCGTTAGTAATAATTCGTATAATATATATCTACATTACTGCACACCAACCTTCTAAATTAAACAGGCAGAAGTAATACAAATAATATGTAATAAACACAGAACATTTAAATATTATAAACTTAGAAACTTATTATAAAGTGAATATATCTTATCAATTAGTTCAAAGACAAAATAGCATTCGCAAAATCTTTATTATTGTTGACCAAAGGTCTGTTGTAAAAATTTGCAAAGGTTTTGGAATTTTCAGACCACCCTGCAGCCCGTCTAATCGTATCGAAATTAACACCCTGTCGTGCTGCCGCAGATGTAGCCGCATGCCGTGTACTCTGTGGCTTAAAACGGTTTACGTCCACACCACTCTTTTTCAAAAAGCACTTAATCCATTTACCAATGGTTTGCGTAGTTGCTCTGTGGTGCGGCTTTTTAATGGAAATAAATAAATATTTACAACCACTCCTTAGAGTATCAGTTATTACCAAATAAGTTCTAAGCCACCTGGCCACACAGACTATAGGCTCAGAGTTAAAAAATGGCAAAACTAAAAAGGGCTGACTTTTATTAAATCTCGATGTTTTAATCTTCCCTGGAATAGGAATTTCTATTTTGTCATCTTTAATACAAATGTTTGCTATTTCAATTAAACTTAGTGTCTGTAGTCTGTGCCCAGTAGCCAAGGCCAGCAAGGTTGCCAATTTTTTAGTAATGACTTCTAAAGATAATATTTCATTCTTATCAAGTGAACGATTGAAATTTAAGACAATTCCCGGATCCCATATGTTTTCATATTTTGGTAAAGGTTGCCTCGCTCCAAAGACTCCTTTAAAAAATCTTTTAAGTCGGAAATCATTACCCAAAACAGGACCTGCTATTTGCCCTAAGGCTGCTCGATATGTATTCAAGGTTCCATAGGATGAACCCTTCTCAAAAAACAAGGTTAAAAATTCCAAAACCCTTAATACAGATACCTCATATGGGTTAACATTTCGATTGCTGCAGAATTCCCACCATAACTTGAGCCCTGAAGTGTATTGCTTCAATGTGGAGAGGGAAATAGATGACAAACAAATGTTTATTGAACTCTCTGGAATATCTTGCCTTGATAGAGCTTCCCTGATAACCTCCCGGCCACCAGGGAAAGGTTTCTCCACATGGGGTGCGGAATTCTGCCAAAAGAAAGCAAGTTATAGTTGGGTTTTAATATTACTGGATCCGTTGTCAATAAGGAACAAAAAAGCGGGTACCAAGGTTGCGAGACCCAGAAGGGTGCAACCACAATACCCTCTGCTTCATCCTCAATTATCTTTTGGAGGACTTTTGAAATCATTGAAAATGGTGGAAACGCGTAAAAATCCAAACCACTCCAATCCAGTGTGAATGCATCCACCATAAAAGCTTCTGGATCTCGCATCCATGAAGTAAATCTGAAACACTTTTTATTCAATCGACTGGCAAATAAATCGATTTTTGGAACACCAAATTTCTTAGTTATTAATTTAAACGAGTCTAAATTTAAACTCCACTCAGTTTCCTTATGAACTTGGCGAGAGGCCTTGTCCGCTTCAATATTATCTTTTGAATTAATATAGCTAGCAAATAAAAAGACATTTCTATTCTCACACCAAGACCATATTTGTTGAGTTATCTTATTAAGTTTTTTGAAACGAACACTGCCCATTCTATTAACACATGATAATGCTGTGGTGTTGTCAATTCTACATAGAATATGACAGTCTCTATAGCTTGATAAAAAAACTCTGAAGCCCATACAACAAGGCCAAAAGCTCTAAACAATTGATATGTAAAAGTTTTTCAGATTCATTCCAGAACCCAGAAGCACTATTATTTCCACAAAAAACCCCCCATCCTGTCTTGGATGCATCAGTAAATATTTCAACCTCATAATTTTTAACACAAACTTCATTACATGCAATAGGAATATTTTCTTTAAACCAAGCTAAATCGTTAAGTAGTTTAGATGAAACTCTTATTTTTTGATCATAATTTCCTTTTGCCTTTTTAAGCGCTAAATATTTATGACGCTCTAGAAGTTTAGTGTGTCTAAAACCAAACTTTAAGGCTGGACAAGCGGAAATAATAGTGCCAATAAATCTTGCAAAAACTCTAATTGTACATACAGGCAGCTTCATAAAAATTTTTATTAATTTTAAAATATGGACTATTTTCTTTGAAGGCAAAGATATTATCATCTTGTTGGAGTCAAACTGAAAACCCAAAAATGTACAAGAGGTAGTAGGTTTCAATACACACTTTTTATGATTTATTAAAAAACCTAGTCTAATGAGAATTTCAAGGGTTAAATTTAAATTATCTTTACATTGTTCAAATGATTTTCCTATTATGAGAAAATCATCTAAATACCCTATAATTAACACACCCCTCTCTCGTAAATATGCCAGTATTGGCTTTATAATTTTTGTAAAAACCAAGGGTGCACAGCTTAAGCCGAAGGGTAAACAATTATATTGATATAATAAACCCTGAAAAAAGAACCTCAAAAATTTTTTATGGTCTTCTTTTATAGGTACTAAATGATAGGCATCCTTAAGGTCTATCTTGCAAAAATAACAACCTCTAGTCATTAGGCGGGCAACCACTTTCCTATCTTCTAATTTAAAATAGGAATTTTTAACAAATTTGTTAAAGGATTTTAGATTTAAGATTAATCGGTTTGAACCATCTGGTTTTGGTACAATAAAAATCTTTGAAACAAATTGATTATCACACTTCAAGGCCCTGGAAATAGCTCCACTAACCGTTAATTCCTTTATTAAGGAATCTAAAAATTTTTCCTCGTTATTTGACCATTTGGTCTCCTTAGGAATTAAGGTTTGAATTGGATTTCCAATAAGAGGAATTTCCAGACCTTGAATATAGGAAATGATTTTCCTATGAACTGAAAGTTGGAGCTATTGTTCTACAAAAAACTTTAATCTACCACAAGGAAGCGTACACACCTGATGAGTTACCTCCTCTTGTCCAGTGGACGAGATCCTTGCAGTCTCTTACCTTGGCTGGAAACTCTGTAGTATCGACTGTTCATTGATGTTGATGTCTGAGCCTTCAATTGAACTCGTTGTCCAGTCGCCCTCCTGGCTCTGTAACTCGGGGCTGGACGGTAAAAGTTTTCCTGCTGGGTTGAGGCTGAGGTTGAAGCCTTAGAACCCACAGGCTTTGTTCTAGCTTTTTGAGTTAACTTCTTAAGAGGCCTCAGTTGCTGTCCCGACTTCTTTAATTCTTTGGCTGCTCTAATTCTTCCCTCTAAGTCAGAACCAAATAACAGCCCTTCTTGGATAAGACTTGCTGTAAGAACCTCATTTAAATCCTTATTTAAAGTCAATTTAATAAGGTCCCTCCTTGAAATGGAATAAGTATAATGTAGGTCCGCTAAAATTCGGCCTACATCACTTAAACTTGCCATGTATTCTTTATTGCCCTCCCCCTCTTCTTTCACCATGTTGGATAATACTGAACCAACCAAAACCAAAGCAGCTCCAGCTTGCTGTTGGAACTGAACAAGCCTTTCATCTCTCTTAAGGACCGGCTCAGATATAGCGGCCTTCACCTCCGGGTTTATCTTAGGTGGCTCCAAATCTTTACAATTTTCGGGGGGCAGATATTTATCTATTATATCTATATTATTTATATCCAGTTTATTGCTTGTGTCCCATCCATTAGTCAGAATATTAGACCAATGACTCGCTATGTCATTATGGATTGGAGCAGAAAACTCTTTTTTCCTTGCACCATCTTTGACCAGTATCGTTCTAACCTCCTCCCTCAACACTGGCATATCCTCTTGATCTCCTCTTGCCTGATCTAAAGAAAAACAACACAGTTTTCCCTATAAATCATGATGTATCTTAAAACAATAATAACTTATTAAAGTGGCCCCGTTCCTGATGATAACCTATATAGGCAAAATTTTTTTTTTTTTTTTTTTTTAGAAAAATAAAATATTTAATAAATTTTTTTAAAATATTTAATAAATATTTTTCAAAGTAGTCCATTAATTTTACTAAATTTACAACATTTTAAAATTAGCCCAAGTATCAGTCAAATAACAAGCATACTATTAAGCTTATTATGAAGCATAATAAGCATCCTGATACTAGCTAGCCACAGCCTAACATCATTTCTTCTTTTCACTGCGCTCAAATAAGAGCAAGAGTATAGCCCTATATTGATTTTAATAAACAGGTATGTATATACCCATTTATCTACAATCTACTATGAGATATTTGTCAGTTCACCTACTATGAGGTATTCAATTAATATTAATTTTTCCTACTATGAGGAATTAATATTAAACTAGGTTTTAAAAGGTATAACCTACTATGAGGTAAACCTGATACCTAACTGGAAAATCCCATTTAAGTAGCTTATCAGTTGTCATATTTATTGCTCACAGCAAAAAATAAATAGTTATTTCGGAAAACCAAATAAGTATCCAATAAATTAAATATTTAAAATATTAAAGGCTTCAATACAGGAACACAGCTCAATAAGAGACAATTCAATACTTCCAATAGAAAAATTGATTAATAAAATGTATATAAATAAATATACACGTAAATCTTTTATTTACCTTGGACGACGTTTTGATTTATTTCCAATAAAACATTATTTCTAACGCCATCAGGCAAAGGTTGCTGCTTTTGCAGTCGATTTTTCTGGTTTTTGACGCCCCTTTCTCTAGAATCGCCTCTATCTGAATCTGATGAGGCAATGTCAATCAGGTCGACCGAATTTTTATCCGAATCCGAATTATTGTCGGTGGAGGACGGCGACCGGTGCCGCCGCTGGCTTTTCCGACTTAGTCGGCGATGAGTGCGACGACTGCGTGACCGAGAACGATCGATCGATCTCGAGGATAATGAAGCGGACGACGGGGAAAAATGGCGGCGACTGCGTTTTGATTTACGCTGTTGGCGTTGATTCTTTTCCACTTTATCCATCCTTTCTCCCAGCTTTTTCAGTAATCCTAACACCTCATCACCTTCTTCTCGTTTTCTTTTAGACGACATGATAGAATACAACTTTCATACACAAAACCCCGATTTCGCTAAGAAAAATGAAAAGAATCACGAACACAACCTGCGTGCTTCGCACAGAAATGAAAACTAGGTTGAACGGGGACGAGTCGTAGAGGGGAGCGCGCTAGGGTTTTTTTTATCGAATATGCTTTAAAATCTGTGTGTTAAGCCAGAGGCGGAGATACTACGTGTTGTTTATTTATGAGATGAGGCCGAGTATAATATATATTAATGTAAATTTAATTATTAATATTTACTCACATTTATTATAACGCCATACAACACTAACTTTTTTAACAGTTAACAATCTTTATCCGCTTTAGAATGTACTAAAACATTTCTGAACAACACCTCTAATGCTAAACTGCTGACTTACGAGCTATTGAATCGATTTTTAATGATTATGATTTACGTGGTATTGTTTTAGCGCCGTTTTCCCGGTAACGTATTTTTGTAGGTTGACTATCGTCTAACAGATAGCGCCCCTAGTTTTATTGAACCAAAAAACATTGAAATCTAAAAATGGCAAATTTTGGACTTACGAGGTATTGATTTGAGACCATCGATATTAGAAGTGACAAAAAATATGCAGAAAATATCAAAAATGTATGTAAATATATTCTATTCTGAATTTTGAAGAAATCTTACCTTTTGCATAATATATGCCATTTATTATATGTCCTTTATTGCCTAATAATAGCTCAGCATTATAAGCACCATACCCTAAAAAATAAATATTACTTTAAATATAAAGTTGCTTCCCAGATGATATAAATTAATGTAAATAATTTTTACTCTCAGAAAATCAAGATGTTAAAATTAATTTATTTTTATAAATAAGATCTACATATATAAAAAATCTTGCAAAAAAATATTTTAAAGCAAATTAAAATGATTCTATTAAAGCTTAAGCCTCAAAAATTAATATGATATTTTGAACCTCTCCTAACATAATTTAATGAATCCCTATATAAATTTGATACCTAAACCAAAATTTTATTGTTTTGAATGTTTTAATCCACATCTCAAACTCAGGATTAAGTCATATCACTCTAAAAGATATGACTCATTTTTTTATAAAGTACCTACTTGATCCTTTATCATTTGTTTACAAGTTTAAAATCTATAGCTTTTCATATTTTTTAAAATCAACTAAAGACAGATCCATTAACTTTAATATTTGAAAAGCTGCTCTCGGAAACAACAATTTGAGGTAAGTATATATTATGTAAGCCCCCAGTTGAAGATGCGGGGTTTAAAATATCAAATTATTTTATTCCCCTCAGCCAAAAGGTAATATTGAGTACAAGATACAAGCAATTTTCACTTTTTTATAAAATATTTTAATGCCCAATAATCAAAAATTTATTTTTAATAACTCGGCATTCTTTTTTATTAGTATAAAAAAGAAAAAAAACAGTTTTATACCCAAAGCCCCTAGTGGTAAGAGGACTGAACTTGAAAGATATTTTGCTAGTAAAACATATTTTTTTATTTAAAAAATAATAGTAATATCATTCTATATGTACATATATATAAGAGTAAAATGTGGAAATTTTAATTGCAATATATTCAATATGGAAAACCCTGTTCATTGAAAAAAAAATTAAAAAATATGGGTCCCTATATTTTAGGTTTGCCACCAATTTGTGCCAACAATTTAAGGAAAAAAATTAAACAATAAAATAACTTACATAAGTATATATGTAAATCTTACTAAATAAGATTTACATAGATATTCTTTTAATAGTAATTCATTCATTTACTTACCTTCAATGTTAAGAGTAGGTATTGCTGCTCTTTTGAGTCCTCTCTTACTGGTTGGCATTTTGCAGTACTCTTTAAAGTGACAATCGCAAACATAAAAACGATTATAGATTTGTTCTAAGGATAAACAATGATAATTAGGTGATTAATAATGGAAATCCATACATTGTCCTGATTCAGACACCCAGCTACACAACATTTTTTTGGGTGTGACTGTGGAGCAGTAGAAAACATGATTATTTATAGAGAAACTAAAATTTTAAAACCTTAATATTAAAATAAAAGAGAGTAGGTATATAGAATCTTACCTGAAAACCAGGTCTTTATTAAACAAATAATAATAGTTTTGTAAATTGCAACCCTAATCTGGAAATTTACCACAGGTAAGCACTATAATCTATTCTATAATGTCAACAGTATATAACAGTATGTAACAGTATATAATAAGAAACTAATCACTATTCACATAAAAAGAAAATCTATTATGCGGATAAATATCATAAACTCGCACAAAAATTTGAATTCTAAATGTTTTCACACTTTTTTGCATATAGTGATGCCATCTGTCACTCAAAATAGAAAACAAAAAATAAAATGGGAAAGTGTTACTAGCGTCAAAGTGGACGCGATCCGAACCTTTCCCGTGGCGCAAATCCCCATTTATGTTTTTTTTCTATTTTCCTCTTTGTGTTCTGTGTTTCTTCATTTTCAGTTGAAGATGAAAGTTCACACCATAGAGTAATTAAAAGTATGTAAGTTATTAATATTCATTTCTCTATGGTTCACACTGAGATAGCACATCTGTTTGACAACTCTCGTGTCACTCATCAGACTAATGACATAATCAACTGACAGTGACAGTGCAGGTTAGGCAAATTCATGCGATCAATAGGCACTATACAAGTAAAGTGGGTTGCCTATCAACGGACTCTAAAATTAAATATTCTATTAAATATACAGACATAATATCATAATAGTATAATACGTTGGTAACTTTGTTATTACATCAAATTTTAAACAAAAAAGTTTATAATGACTTTTCCGCTAGAGTCAAAATTAAAGTCAAAATAACGATAAATATTTTTAATTATTTGCTTAATAATTATTTAATTATTTTTAATAAAAGATTAAGACGGCTATGAAAACAACATATTCATTAAGATTTGATAGCATTAAGATGAGCAACGACAAATTGCTAAACTGGACATCTTACGACACTAGAAGGCTTTGGAAAACAATGATAAAATCAAATAATGTCAAACATAAGTGTGTTTGTCAAATACTCGTTTATAAGCTTTATTGGCTTACCCTTACGATGGCCCCTATCTTAGGTTTTCGCTAAGAATTTTGAAAGTCTAGAACACCATCTAGATCCATAAAAAAAATTTTAAATTATCGTTTCTTGCATTTTTTTTATATAAATATTTGATTTGACAAAAAACAATCACGGCCCACTCCGTTGTTTCTAATTAGGTAGTTTATTCGGGTTCGTATCGAAAAAATACAAGAAACCATAATTTTCCATTTTTTAATACTAGATGGTATTGGTAGATTTTTAATTTTCTTATCGGGAACATAAGATAGGGACGATCAGAACGGTAAGCTCCCCTGAATCGTCCTCTAAAATTAGATTTAAACCATTTTTCGAAGAGAAAATGAAAAGAGCTCACAAAAAACTGGGATTAAAACTATCGGGCGTTTTGAAGCATAACTGTAGTCAGGGTGCCAAATAATTCATTTTTATCAATCAATTTGCGCGGGCTGTAGCTCTGAGGGAAAACATTTTAGAACACGTGTTTTTAGGAGAAAAAAGTCTTATTGTGACTCCAATAATAAGCTCTGAAAAAATGTGCACAGAATTTTGTAACACCCTGTATATAAGTTCTCCGATTAGTCCTAATTAAAAGGCATAAATTAAAACCCTAGACAAATTTTAGATATTTATTAAGTTAAGTAAGTAGGTTTAGTTTAAGTGTTTTGTACAAATAAGAAATTTGTAAACTGTGATAACTCGTAAGTACTGTCATATTAGAATATAGTTCTAGTGACGAAAGACTGAAAAGGGTCACAAAGAAGAAAGGGGGAGAGGTAACATTATATTTCCCAATGGATGTTAAAAAAACATAGGTGTATACTGGTTCACAATAAAACAATACTGGTTCCTTCCTGATACAGCGCAGGCGAAGTGCACATAGGAGGCAGTCGGGTTTTGCACCTTGAGTATTAATGTCGCGTCTACGATTGTAATTTTCAATTTATTGTATTGTGTTATATTATATTACGTGTAAAACCTTTTAACGATAATCTATTAAAACTAGTCCAGATGAACCGGCCTTTTAGTTTACGCCATACACGACAAACAGGCTCTGTTTCTGAATCTAATGTCAAACATAGCTATGGACAACTTGTGCTTGAACTATTTGTTTTGCTGATTTTGATAGAATTGGATGAAATTTTATTAAATTAACGACGAAACATAAACAAATAATTAATGAATTAATGCAACTTTATTATTGAAACTACAATTTCAGAAAATTATTTAATACAGTCTGGAAGATTACAGATATAATATATAAATAACAATTATGTATCCTCTTCCGATATAAATTAAATCGTTACAATGTTACCGTTAAATTGATGCACGACACATTATAATAAAGCATATTCCTAACAATTAATAAAAAAATACCTGTACATAAAAAAATCGTTAATAATGAGGTTTAATTACGATTTGGCTTAAATATAAAGGACCATAATAAAAAAAAGACTATAAATCTTAAAAGTAAATCTAAAAAATGTAAAACATAAGAACATAAATAAATTAAGTGATCATTTTAACAATTCCCTAATGCGTAGAAAAATTCCTTTTTCCTGATATATAAAAAAATTGAATTGACTGTTTTTACTGTTGCCTGTGGCTTGAACATTTTTTATGTAGTCCAATCCCGAGACCAAATTATCAGAAAAATTTTCAGAACAATCCTTACTAATTTTTTTGGCGAACCGATAAAATGCACTAAAACCTAACCGAAATTCTTTGACTGTTTAATATTTTGGTGTAGGAATCGGACAAACTTCTAAAATCTAAATACAAACGGACAACTTTAAATAGAAATCTTGTAATTAAAAAGGATAAAACATTGCAAAATACCTAAACGTTCACCTACAATTTTTAACACTTAAGCGAATCTGTCAAAAAATATTTGGCAGCAACTACACGCAATCTTAATGTTAAACCGTTTAGTAAAATATTTAATTTTCTACCTATCTACGGGGGTGACAGCCGATAGAAAATGGAATGATTTAATTATTATTCAACTTCGTAATTAATATTGTTTTGAATTCATAAGAATACCGGGCCAAACATGCACGTGCCACAAATTAATTGTGATTTCGCTCCCTGTAATTTTCCACAATTTATTTGGCCCTTTTCGATCACTTACTACTATTCACATTAAAAAAAAAACTAACAAAAAACGTTTAAAGCCAATTATTGTTGCACAATATTTCTATAAAATGATCGAAAGATTATTATCGATTAATACTCGTTCAGTAGATAGTTAAAACTATGAGGGTTGTCCGTAAATTACGGTCGTGAGGCTATGGAGCGGGTCCAAGCTGACAACAACGCCGCGTTTCTTACTTCATACGTTTCCATTGTGGCCAATCTGCAACCTCTTTGAGAGAAGGAATCGACGTTCCGGTCAATTGTGAAAAATATGTCAGGGAGTTCGCAGAGGGCACGACGAGTTCCTGAAGAGACAGTGAAGAAGGCTGAGGACCTTTTGCTTGCAGATCGGCAGTGACCAAAAGAAACTAGCGTGATAGGTGGGGGTACCGCAGATGATCACTGATAAATGCCAAAAGAAGCACATCGAAAGTACTTACTTGCGAATGGCTGCTCTGTTACCGGAAAAAGGGTTAGAAAAGGATTTTTTAAAATTTAATTGTAACTGGAAACCATAATTTGATACCAGAGATTAAGGCATAATCAAGACATTCCGGTTCTGTAAGTGTCAGGAACTTAAAAAAAACGTAGTCAGCGGGTGAAATGATGGTTTCCGTATATTGGGACAGGAAAGGCAAATATTGAAAAATACAACAATCAACGCTGCAAAATTACACCAGGCTCTACAGCTGCAAGGAAATTTCCCCCACACCACAATCGATTTTATTGCCAAATTCAGGTGGGATTTGGCCTTCAATGATTACTATGAAATAGCACTTTGGGTGAATGAAGTTCTTAAGCGACAGTGAAGGCAGTTATCAATTCCGTTTTGTACTGACCGGCGGGACAGTGGTATGACGCGGGTATTAAAAAGTTGCAGGAGCTAATCAAAAAGTGCAATAATAATGACGGAGACTACATTGAAAAATAGCTAAGAAGTCAAGCTTACAGTATCTGTGATGTTTATTATTTGAAACAGTATTGAGACGGACAACCCTTAAATATTTTGTCTGATATACAACTAAAAGATAAGAATAGTTAAACGTCAATAAGTAATGACAATAAAATATTTATACTCTAAAATAAACAATCGTTCGTTAATGGTTTTCATTAATTCCTTCGACCATATTTATCTCTAATATACAAAAAAGAATTAAAATCACAGTATATTATATAAGATTTTTTAGCTTATTAAGTATTAACTTCCCACCTTCTTCATTCCAGAGTGCATACTGGGGTATGTAAAAATTCCTCAACTTATAAAACTAATTCGAAAAATATCCCAGCAGGCTCATCCGGATATCAAATATTGGCCGAATGGATCTTTTGCTGCATAATGTCTAATAAAATGTCGGAGTATTGCTGCATCAAGTCTATGACGGATCCGGAGCCGCTCGCACCTTTGGATACGAGGTCGTGGAGTTTTTTAATGGCATCGGTTTGGTTCACGTCCATGTTTCCGTTGTTTTGCTTCAGTTCGTTGAAAATACAGTCATGGACCACCTAAATAATATAAAATTATCATTACTTTAAGGGAGTAATTATACCATCAGACATAGCTTATTTAATTAAATAATATATAATGAGTATTTATTGAATAATTTAAAAAGTATGCAGAGTTTTACTTAATGCTATGTCATAATGTGAAGGGCCGATTTTTAAGATATAAAACGGTTTTTGCTTATTTTCGTATTAATACATTTTTCAAGCAAATAGCTCCCACACAGTTTGCTTTTAGAGATGCAGTAGGAACACAGTGAGTGACAGGTGGCCATATATTGGGAACGAAAAACTGACTAAAAAAACCGTTTCTGTACAACGAAGGGGGAATAAAAACAAGCATAGTACTTCATCCTTATCTACATCCCCTTCGACAGGGTGAGATACACCCCTAAAATCTTAAATAAAAAGGAGATCCAGTAACACTTCATCTTGAAGCTCTTGAAAAATGCTTTCCGTTGATACATCATTTCAGAAAGTTCTTCTCTGCCATCAAAGAAAATAAATAAAACACATTTTTGAATTTTTTTATTATTATATAATTAAATGTTCAAAATGATGGGTATTGATATGCTCTAAAGATTTTAAACAAGTCCGTAGGTATTTTGTATTGAAAAAAAATGTTATTTATAAATATTCGCATTTTATTATCATAGAATTTACATTAAAAGTAATTTGTACTAGTATTAATATTTTAAAAACAGTCGACTTTTGGTTCAGTTTAAACGAAAAGCAACATTTCTTAACTGGTTCTGTGACGAATAAAAAGAGAAATCAACCGAGACTAGTCGACGAAACAGCGCTAATTGAAATTATGTATCTTATTAACTTGTCTAGCAGCTGTAGAACCTGGATTATCTCGTGAATCAATAACAAAGGTCATATAAAACCTACATCTCATAAGTTTTATTCCTATGAACTGCAAATACTGCGAGAACTTGGTGAAAACGATCAGGACAGAAGAGTCCAGTTGTGTGAAATAATGACACAAAGAATTACGGCAGAATCTCGAATAGTTAAAAATATTTGATTCAGTGATGAGTGTACCTTTTATTTAAATGACCATGTTAATAACAAAACTGTCGTTACTAGAATGACGACAACTCAAGCGTATTTAGAGAAGGACATACCTCGTACCGCCAGAAAATTAATGTTTGGGCTGGTATATTGGGAGATGGTATTATGGGTCCAATATTTATACCAGGAAATTCAAACGGCGACATGTATGCTGAAATGATACAGAGGTCTATCGAAGCAGTAATAGTGCTAGAAGAACGCTTACTACCATTCCAACAGGAAAAAGGACCTTCTTATTACATAGTTCCCATTAGGCAATGGTTGTACAATCATTGTCCCAACCAGTGGATTAGAATTAATTGATTACTACCTTTTTACCTATTGATGCTACCTAGATATCCGCACCTAACACCTCTTAACTTCTTAACCTCTTAACTTTACTTTTGTCGGATCACCTAAAATCTGTGGTTTTTACAGTGCAACCTCAGTTACTAGAGCAACTCCAGCATATAATAGTTCAGGAATGTCGTGCTATATCCAGAGAAACATTTGTAAAAGTAGGCTTTATTACTAATAATGGAAATCATTTTCAACATTTAAATAATTAATAACAAAAATATCAAAAAAAGGTTTTTATTTATTGTTTTCCTTAATAAACAGAAAAGCAGTTTCTGAAATATGGCTTTCTATAGCATCATTAAAAGGCATTAGGAATCTTTCAAGAGCTTCAAGATGATTACTTGATCCCCCTTTCTATTTATGATTTTAGGGGTGTATCTCACTCTGTCCAAGGCGTTGCAGATAAATGTGAGATAATATGCTTGCCTTTGTTCCTCCTTCGTTTTATAGAAACTGTTTTCAGCGTCTTTTATTCAGTTTTTTATTCCTAATATACGCCCATTACAAGTTATTAAATTGTCACCTTATATAGAGGAACCCAACCCAACTTTTATTTCAGCAATACCGAGACAGGAACTGTGGAGTATTTACATGTTTTGTTGACTACCAGAAATGTTAGAGTCTGTCATCGAAAACTAGTAGGAATTCTAAAAAGTATACGCTTGAATGGATGCTGATATTCCAACATAATAGTCAAGCTTTTGCCAGAATTGAAACTACTCAGAAGTGTAAGGTAGGCCGCATTTACTCCCCATTATTCAAGTCATTCATTCAAGATTTGTTCAGAATTCATATTAAGAGAACCGTCGAACACACAGTTCCAGGAATATCCTTAAATGGATAAAAAATTAACAATGTTCATTATGCAGACGATACGGTCACTTTTTTGGACCGTATTTTTTGGGCTTGGGTAGGTGGTCTGGGCTCTAATCGGCGTAAGGCTGAACGGTCCCTAGCACACCTCTCGGGTAGTTTATTGGACCTGCACGGAGACCTTTTTGTTTTTCTTCTTGGCTAGCACCTCCATAGTCTTCAAACTACCAAGACTACAGGATAATCCCGTCAATGATCGGGAGTATGCAGGCCTGGCCTGCATCCTACACGCGGTAACCCTGTTGAAACTAAATCCTGTAGATCTAGACTGGACGTCGATAAACTCCCCGGCAATAACACTTGGGATTGTTGGACTAGCCACACCTTTCTTCCGCTATTCTTGGGTGTGCCTCTGCTTTCTCTTCTTTCTGCTTACTATCTGCCGCCCTCGCCCTGCTGTTCTTCTTTCTTAGTGTTCGTCTTTTCCTGCGTGTCTTCTTCTCTTCTTTAGCCCAATCCAAGGTGTGTAGGCAACGTGCCGAGGGATGAATGGCCGTGGGGCAAAACACGGTCGCTGACGTTCCCTCTGGAATACCGGGCGACCTTCCAGAGTATCCAGGTAAACGGCTCTGCCTGGGTGGACCGTTATTTCCGACATACTCGTGGGACCAACATGGGCCATCAAAAAAAACTCTCTCTCCCCTTCGTTCCCCCTCCACTTTGGCGGGCTCTGATACATCAGAGCTCACCTTTCCTTCAGCTCCTGTTGCGGGCCCTTTCTCTGATGGGCCCACACATTCTCCCACCCTCGAGGTCTCTGCCTCAGCAGGGAACCCGGTAATCCCCGACGTCAACATTGACGATCTAGCTGGAGCTCTCAACAGGGCACAGCTGAAAAGAAAGAGAGCTAAGAACCTCAGGCTGGTGGTGGGGGTAGATGAGGGATCGGCCAAAACGATAAGGGACAGATAGCGCTCGCTATTTTATAGCATCACCAGGGCCTCTGTCTCCCTTATCGAGAGCAAGAAAGCGGCTGATGACACCAGGGTGGCTACTTCCACAGTGGCCCCTGGGCCCTCGGCCGCCGACTAAGAAAAGGCCACTACTGCTGACACCGCAGCTTCCGAGAGACCAGGGCAATCCGTAGACGTTGGTCCTTCCAGCTCCAAGGACTAAGCGTGCTGGCAGTCAGCCAGCCCCACACCATACAGCATGCCTTTAACATTTCTGCAGGCGAATCTACAGCATGGAAGAGCGTCCACCGCTGTTCTGTGCAAAAGGCTTACTGAGCTCCATATCGACGTCGCCTTATTACAGGAGCCCTGGACTTTACTTTAAAGGATCTGGTAGTCTGCTCTGCCTACTTTCCCATCGAAACTGAATTCCCCCCCCCCCCTCCCGGCCGTCACTGCGGTGGTCAAATACTGTGAAGACTTGGGTCTCCCGCTTCTCATGGGCTGCGATTCGAATTCACATCACGGCCTTTGGGGATGCGGAGATGATGAGAACCCAAGGGGCCGCTCCCTGGTTGACATCCTGTGCTCAAATGGCCTAGAACTAGTCAACCGAGGCAGTGTCAACTTTCTACTGCAATAGGGGTCAATCAATTATTAACCTTACTATCTGTTCACCTAGTACTGTGAACCTTTTCAGCTCATGGAGAGTGTCCCTTGAGGTCACAGTGTCGGACCACAGGCACATTCTTTTTGAATTAAAGAAGCAGGCTCCGTGCGATACCCCAGCCTACAGAAATCCAAGGTGCACTGACTGGGACCACTTTCGAGAGGAACTAGTCGGTGGTCTTGCGGACATGCCGGCAAGGTACACACTTCCGGCCGACACAGAGATCGGGACTGTCAACCTGACTCGTGCGATGGTCGCGGCATTCGAGGGCAGCTGTCCCCTCAGACGGAGACCTGCCAATGCCAAGAATGCCTGGTGGAACAGTAACACGGAAAAGCACCGTGACACTACGCGTCGGCTCCTTCGCAGGACTGAGCGCACTAAGCTTGCCACTACGATGCTGACTAGGATGCGTTCCACGCAGCTCAAAGGCAATACAATAAGACACTCAGGGACTCCAAAAGACAGTGCTGGAGGCGGTTCTGCGATGACGTTGAAAACACACCATCCGCAGCACGACTGTGCAAAGTACTGTCCAGGAACCTGGAACTAAAGTGGGGTCGCTGTCACTTCCAGATGGCGGCTTTACCACCAATGAGCGGGAGTCACTGCTGAGTGCTGCGCACTCACTTCCCAGACTCCAACTCATCTCTCGATCCTCCTAGCTGTTCTCGGGCTCCAATTCGCTTAGAGTTCGAGACTGCAAGAAAAATAATTACCTACGAGAGGGTGAAATGGGCAATCAAACACCCCCCTTTAAATCTCCGGGCATGGATAGATTATATCCATGCCTTTTGCAAAACGGGTTAGAAGTACTAACCCCACACATAGTCTGACTATTCAGGACGTCCCTTGCTCAGGGCTACGTCCCAAAGTTATGGCGTCAAGTGAAAGTCGTCTTCATCCCGAAACCCGGAAAAGCGATTTTACAGATCCTAAATCGTACCGACCTATCAGCCTTACCAGCTTTATGCTGAAGGCGATGGAGAAGTTGATTGATCAGTACCTTAAGGAAAGCATCCTGGTCAAAAAACCACTGCATGTGCAATACGCCTATCAGGCGGACAAATCCACGGACCTGGCCCTACACCACCTTGTCAGGAAGGTGGAGGGTGCTCTGGCTAGTGGCAAGGCCTGTCTGGGTGTGTTTCTAGCCATTGAAGGGGCGTTCGACAACACCCCTTTCGCATTAATCTGCCAAGCACTCGAGAGCCGCGGCTCAGAACCCTGTTTGATTAGCTGGATAGAGGCCATGGTCTCGAAACGTCATGTATCTGCCCAGCTCAACAACGAGATTGTCGAAACGTTGGCGGCTAGGGGCTGCCCGCAGGGAGGAGTATTGTCCCCTACCTTGTGGTGCCTTGTGATCGACAGCCTGATAAATCTTTTAAACAATGCTGGCCTATACACACAGGCCTACGCTGATGATCTGGTAATCCTTTGCCCGGGGAAAGACGCCGTCTCAATGCGGGGCCCTATGATGAGAGCCCTGCGTACGGTGGACATATGGTGCCTCTCGGGTGGTCTCAGGATTAACCCCAAAAAAGCAGAGCTCCTACTATTCACGAGGAGACGTAACTTTGGCACGCCCCCTGTTATATCTCTAGGTGGCGTGCAGCTGCATTACTCCAGGACAGTTCGATTTCTGGGAATCAAGTTAATCCCAAACTCTCCTGGTACAATCATGCAGACACCAGAATGAAGAAGGCCACCTGCGCGCTATGGACCTGCAGGCGGGCTTTCGGCAATACCTGGGGTCTCCTAAGATCCTCCACTGGATCTACTCGCGTATTGTAAGACCTCTTCTCACATACGGGGCTATTGTTTGGTGGCCATGTACGGAGAAAGCGAAAATTCGTGTTCAACTGGACAGAGTCCAACGTCTTAGCATAACGGCTCAGCATAACGGCTTCCATGCGGACGGCGCCAACTAGACCGCTCGAGGCTCTGCTGAGTCTTCCGCCTCTGGACCTCGTTGTGCAATTCGAGGAAATGAGGACTGCGTACAGGTTATACGTCCTCGGCGAACTACGTGCTGGCGAGATCGGTCACGCAAAAATTTGGTCACGGGCCATACAGGAATGTCCTCTCCTTCTAATGGGCAGTGACTGCATGGCTCCAGTGACTGTGGACTGCGAGGGATTCGTGACGCACATTGCAGATAGAGACGAGTGGCAGCATTCCAACAGACCTGCATTGCTAAATAGGGGGACCATCTGGTACACAGATGGCCCCAGAATGAATAACAAAGCTGGATCAGGGCTTTGTGGTGGGATCCCACATACCAGTAGGGCATACTCGCTGGGGGAGCACGCCACTGTCTTCCAGGCCGAAGTATTCACTGTATTAAAATGCGGACAGAAAATCCTAAGCTGCGGACACCGCAATAAGGGATACATATATATCAATATACTCGGACAGCAGAGCTGCCATTAAGGCTATCACGGCCGCAAAGGTAAGCTCCAAGCTTGTACTAGAGTGCATAAAAGTCCTGAAAAAACTGGTGCAGGTTGGCTGCAGGGTCCAGCTCGCCTGGATACCTGGCCATGCAGGTAATGAGGAAGCGGACTCTCTTGCCAGACTGGGATCCGCGAATGTGCCGATGGGGCCGGAACCCATAGTTGGTATCGCCAAATGCGTTGCGGTCGCGTCAATGAAGGGTCTGCTGGACAAGTGGACCCACCGAAGATGGACTGAGTCCCCTGGTATCAGACAGGCCAAAGCGCACATAAGTGGGCCCTCTGCCTGTCTTACCAAAAATCTACTACGCCTAAAAAGACGCGAAATTTGGCTAGTCACAGGTCTTTTAACCGGTCACTGGCACTTAAGAAGCCATCTCCATACTATCGATATTTCGGACAACCCGGAACGCCGATGGTGCTGTGAGGAGGATGAAACCGTTGACCATGTAGTCGGGGAGTGCCCAGCACTCATGCGCGCCAGGTTCAAATACTTGGGTAATACTTTCAGTGTACCGAGTGACTTTAAGTCCTTCAGACCAGAGAGCCTTATCGGTTTCTCTAAGGCCGTTGGGCTCTGGTAACCCTCGGTGGGGCATGGCGGGTCCATTAGGAGACCTATATGCATAACTGCCTTGGCAGCCCACTGTTTCGACAATTCACATTCACGGTCACTTTTGCCAACAGCATAGAAGGGTTACAAAATCTCATGAATAGAATAGAGTTTAGTGAACTATATGGCGTGGATATGAATATTAAAACACAACTAATAATTATAAGAAAAGACAACAATAATAACTGTAAATAATCAAAATATCCCTCTACATAATTTGTAACCCATACTATAAATGTTACAATTATGACTTAGAACGTATTGAAAACAAAATGGCGTATTACAGGTTTTTTAGAGAAAACAAATATTACAATAATAATGCCTCTTCACTTGAGTTATGTAAAATTTACAATATGAAGTCATGTGACAGACGTAGATCCAATTTTGCTGCAGTTTAAATTACTAAATGGCATTATTCTCTATTTTTATATACACTTTTTCTTAATATATTTGAAATACTCTTTGTTTTTACCTCACATATGTTCCCAATAACAATGGATATTTAGAATCTACTCTTTTTAGTAACTGTAATCTCTATAATAAAATACACGATAAAATGGATATTATTTTTCCCCATTTAAAAAGAATTTTGAAAATTGCTTGGTTTGGAAGCTCCCTTAAGAACCGGTTAAAGCGGCATCTCAAAAACTTCGGGCTCTCTTTACAACGAAAAGGTTCACGAAAAGGCAATACATCGCAACTTCTTTTAACGCCTTACAAGGCTTAGATCTCTTTTAGTATTGCTCTTACATATAGGGCTCTGCACCCAACCCAACCCAACCCAACCCAACCACACTTTCAAGCTACTTGATTGATTTTATCCAGAAGATTTCATACATCTTATTCCTATAAGGGAGTTTCCTATTTTTTTTCCTAATTCCTATTCCTGAGTCTTCTGACCCAGAGCTAACTAGAAGCTTGGACAGTTTGGCTCATAGAAGGAAGGTGCTGGACCTGTTTTATCGATACCATCACGATAAATGCTCTTCTAAACTAGCCCAAAACATTCTACTTAGAGCTGTACGTGCAAGATCTACTCGGTAGGCAGATGCACCTGTCGAGTAGATACTCATAAATATTGACTGCATCTGCTGACGCCTATAACGTCCCTATATCGATACTCCTTTTTATTTATTTAAGCCTTTATTTAACAGTACAACAACATATAAATCTAATAATATAAAAAAATATAAAAATAATAAATAATTTAGATCCTAAACACAACCATCTGCAATAAGCCTATTCAAAGTCACGATTATATGTATTAATTATAGCACCCACAATTACATTTATAGAAAAAATATTTGTGTTGCACAAATAATAAACTATTAAATATATCACAGCAAATTACATTTAAGGTGATTTGAACAACATATTGGAATGAGGCGTTGTTAGGAAGAAGGTATGTGGGTATCTAGAATTAAGCCTAGGTACCAAAAATAAAATATAAGAGAGAAGAACAGAATGCTCCCTAAAACCATTAACTAACTCAAATATAAATTGAACAACAAATATATTTCTTGATCAGTGCCTGCTCAAAATAGTATTGTTGATTGACTAGTTGTAAGAAATGAGGATCTTTGATCTTGAATAATTGATCACACTACACTTCGCCGCATTAAGCCACAGCCTGTTATCAGCACACCAAGTTTTCAAGAAATCCAGACAATTCTGAAGAAATAGCAGTCATTAATACTGTCTATGTTAAAGAATATCTTTAAGTTTATCGGCACAACCCTGTCTATAGCTGAAGAGTTGAGAGAGCCGACTAAATCATTTTTAAATGAAATAAATAACAACGGACCCATGTTTGAACCTTGCGGTATACCCGAGATAGCATTAAAGAATTTGTCTCTAAAGCCCTTGTACTCCACAAAGTACGATCTACCAAGTATGTACGAATGAAATAATCAATCAAAATGATCAATCCTGTTAAAAGCTTCTTGAAAATCGGTGTATATAACGTCAACCTGAGACTGGGCATCAATAGATTCACAAATATGACTCGAAAGTCAAGACAAATTCAGTAACATAAGATCGACATCTGAAAAAACCATGCTAATCAATGTAAGACCCTTGACATGGTCGAACAAGGATAGATTTAAATAATTTTAAATATTTTCGAGAAATTGCAGAGGATTCACACTTTTTTCAGTCAGGTTCACACTTTTTTAATATAGGTGATATTTTGGCAACCTGAATCTAAATATCTGGAATTTGCTCTGTAGATAGAATTAAGTTGAATATGTGAGTCAATGGATTGGCCAAGACGCAAATACAATCCTTAGCTAAAAAGCTAGGTATTCCATCGACCCCAGATGCTAACCCGTTCTTGAGTTTTACACCAGCCAAATCTACCTGTGAAACGTTAACCCGGGATATGTCTAAAAGAAGCAAATTACCAGAAATGGGGGAATACTCGATACTAGTAGACGTTATAAAAGTGTTCCCAAAGAATGATGTAAATGCGTCAATTATGGCTTGTGGATCCTTAACCACCGTACATCGAGTACATCAGGTAAAGTCCAGTGCAACGATATATTAGAATGGTCACCCGTCAAAACACCAGCATTCCACCTGCCAAACAATGTAAATAAAAGGTGGATGACATTGTTTGGCAGGTGGAATGCTGGTGTTCCACTGGAAGGCAGTGGAATGAGGTGCAGGTGGAATGGTGACGGGTGACCATTCTAATATATCGTTGCACTGGACTTTACTACACTCACCAGGTATCCTAGAACGTCCTTTTCTATTATTAATAAAAGCCCACAAACTTCTGTGTCCAAATTTATAATTACTTATTTGTATCTTAACAAGGCATCTCAGGGAATCAAATTTATTACGATATAGATCTGATCTATTCAGTTTATAGTTCTTTAGGGTCTTTTCCTTTTTATACAGGGTGTTCCTTAAAGACGTGCTAATATTTAAGGGGGTGATTCCTGTGATTAAGAAAAAAAGTTACTATGAACATATGTCCGAAACCTATGTGAAAAAATACTACGCCACTGCTTTTTATTAAAATAGCGCTTTTCTAGCTTTTTTTCACATCAAAAATTGCGTCTTGATGCATAGAATACATGTTCCAAATTTCATAAAAATGTCTACAATATTGTTTTAGTTATTATTAAAAAACTTTTGTTTTTTGAAAACTTTAACACCCTGTATCTCAAAAGTTAAGACGTTTAGGACATATGTTCATAGAAACTTTTTTTCTTAAAATGGGGCCCAGGAATCACTCCTTTAAATATTAGCACTCCCAAAGCATGTCTTTCATGTACATAACAACTTGCAGAACTTTAAGAAGAATATTTACAGACACCCTTGTAGTAGTGGCACTACTCGTGATAGTCGAGTTCCATAGATTTTGCCCTTTAGTACCAGTGTATTTCCGTAAAAAAATTGATAACCCTTTCCAAGATCTTAAGACATTATTAGCAATAAGCTTATAGGACGCAAAGGATTCGGCATTAGCTACTTCGGGTATGAGGCACACAATTGACTCACGCCATGGCTGTGGAAAGTATCCTGATTTTAAATAACAATTCGTGATATTTGTTATAAAGTCAATAATCTGTGGCAAACAAAGGTGTAGCATTTGTAACGAAATAACATGACAGCTGAATATTTCGAATTATGTCATATCTTGATTAACGAAGGCAAAACTAAATTATGATTGGAAAATTTGTTGTTGGAGTAGTCATGAATTTTAGTTTGACATTGTCAGATTTATTAAAAATATTTATAAAGTAGTTATTTATTGCATTAACATCACTTAAGTTAGGAGGAAGATCCGCAATTTCTTTAGATGTATTAATGTTTTAAATTATGAAGACCTTGCCAAAAGATTTTATTTTTTAAACGTTACATTTTACAACTTTTATATTTGGACAGTGTTTTATTTTGCTCTTTAAAAATTAACTTTAAATTTTCAGTTAGACACGGTGCTAGCATTTTACTTACTCTGATACTTTGATAAGGCTCTGTATCTCCTAGAAACGTTTATATTTATTTTATTATCCCTTTTCCCTCATTTTATAGCTCATATATTTTATATTGAATCGTCATTATTATTGATCTGTGAGGGATACACAATATTTATCCGATATTTTTGTGACTTGTTAAGTAGTAAATTTCCTTTATAATTAGGAAAAAAAAGCAAATTCGAAAAATACCTTATGCGTCTTTATAAGAGACATCTTAATACAATCCAACGCTTCTGGCTGTGGATCTCCCGCATCTTCATTTTCTCGGAGCTTTTGATAAATTCTGGCAACGTTATCCGCCGTCGCTACCAGTTTCCTACTGACATCTTCACAAAGTTGATTTGAAACTGAAAGAAATAGAAACGTTACTACTGTTAGCCGTAAGTTATTATTAGTATGCCTCTACTAAAAACTGTCCCAGTACAGAATTAAAATGCAATAAATACGGTGTAGTAAGCAACTATATTAATACACTTACACTCAATAGATGACAGATCGACACTCTCACTCGATAGATCGAAATCGTCGTTGGTTAAAGTATCATCAAAGTGAATCGAGTGCCGTGTAGCTAAAAAGCAAACAAAAACAGTGATGATGCTTAGTCGTGTTAGTGAGTTAAAAATGTTACAAAATGGGTGATATTAAACTAAAGTAAAACTAGTGTCCTTTTTAGCTGAATTAACCATAAAACGATCTAATTTGTCCTGAATTAACAGTAGCAGGGAAAAATCGATACGAACCTGGTTTACTTTCCTTATTGGTCATATATTTCCTGGAAGAATGTCCATTTTCGAAACTTTGCTGCCTGCTCATTCGAGGAGGCACTTGAGGTTTCTTCGGCATTTCTTCGTCCTCTGAAGTAGACAGTGTGTCTATGCCGATTTGATTAATATTACCTAGGAAACGATCAATTAGTATTATACATAAATGTACAATATATATTATGTATACTTATATTTATATTTTATATTTATGTATACTCTTATACATAAACAGTAAGTGTATTTGTAGGATTTCAACTAAAAAAATAACTTTTTGCAAAGCATATACACTACTGGATGTTTGCAGATGAAGAGAATCTGCGATTGTCATGGATTTTCCAACTAGTTAAGAACTGAAAGAAAGAATTTCAAAAGAAAAAATTCGAGTATCAGTTTGGTCTTCTCAATTACCCAATTTGAACCCTATAGAGAATCTTTGGCAGCACTTGGAAAATCAAATTAAAGTAACAGGCACACCTAGACAATGTTGTCTGCGGACTTGAAACAATAAAATCAATTTTTCTTGCTAACTATTTGAAATACCGGCTGACACAGGAAAAAGGAAACACTTAATAACTTCAAGATAAGCAAATGAAATTTGTTATATTGATGGTATTCTTATCTTATTATTTATAATGTCAAAAGAGCATCTTTTGACATATTTAGTTATTTTCCGTCATTTCCTGTTTAACCAGAAGTGACACACTAACTATCGTATTTTAAATGAGACACTTGGTATTTGGTAAACTATTACGTATTTTAATGGAAAACAATATTCTGGACAATAATGTACTGAATTTGCTACTTTTTGTTTTAAATAACACATTATGGGTAACAACCACTTTTGAAATGCGGTTTCTTTTTCTGAATAATTTGATATGATTATTCTTTAACTCACATAAATAAATGCATTTAATTAATAAAAATAGCATAGAAGGCATTGATTTCTTAGATACTTAGTTTTTTTCTTTTTATAAGCTTATTTATTAACCTATTTTAAAAATAATCATATTAAATGATTGAGAAAATAGCTGTATTTCAGAAGTTAGTAGTAAGTAGTAGTAAGTAGTAAGTATAAAGTAAAGGCCAAAAATACTGGTTTGGAAATTTTAAATAGGCGTGTAAAAGATTCAATAAAATACAATGAATATTACTTTTCCGCGATTCCTTGATTAAAAATTAAAACTTTTAGTTTGAAATTTAAAAGATTGATTTCTTCTATAAGTGTAAAACAAAAATTCGCAAATGTAATACTATTATTCTCAGAATATTATTTTCTATCAAAATACGTAATATACTAATTGTCCCATTTAAAATAAAAAAAGTGTGTGTCACTTCCTGATGGAAAACAATAGATTATGTCAAAAAATGCTCTTATAACTATTCTATCGATATACTAAATTTATAAAATATAAGCGTGAAAGAATAACTGTCTCTCACGTCAAATGGAAGTCACTGTTTATGGAAACTTCAATGCTCTTCTTTGCTTAGCTATCACTTACTTGTCGAGTAGGACTGCTTCTTTCTGTTATGCAGCGACTTTTGGTTCATCTTATTATTTGAACTGATTGTTGGCCTCATAAGTCTGGACATCTTCTTTTCCTGGGAATCGTTTTCTGAATCTGACTGCTGATTCAGAACCACGCTAGACTTACTTCGCATCATCGAGTTGTTTTTCACGTAGCGGGGAGTTATTCTGGCTGGTGGAGCAGGTTTCTTATCTAATACAAATTATTATTAAGATTTGATGCTGGGGCTTAGTTTTATGCTACTATTAGTTTTAGATAAATAATAAATTATGGTAATAAAATTAACAAAAAAATAATATTTTAAGAAAAAACTTATCCAGTTTTATAATTGACATTATTTATACGTAATTCGCACAGATTGAAAGTCTATAATTATAATATTTACATTAAGGCAAAAAGTATCTTTCTTCGAATCAAGCCCTTAATATACAAGGTGGTGATAATGTGGGGGACATTTATGGGCACACAACATCAATATTTTTCTTCACCTAGTGAATTTTCCTCCTTCACCTAGTGATAGGTTCATCACTGAAATTCCAGAATTTAGGTAAAGATAGATCATAAAAAAATTTAATTAAGAATCAGGAAATGTGTAGAGGGTCGGGCTGCCCTGTCGGGTGCCCTGGCATTTTGAAAGAACAGCACAAGGAAATGATATATATATAATATATAGGAAAAAACTAATTCAAAAATAAGGGCTAACTCAAATTATACATATTTCAAATTCTGATAATGTGTCACGTTCAGCCTGGAAGATTATAAACTCCAGTAGCAAAAAACTATTATCAAAATGTAATGTTAATTTTGATTCTGAGGAATTTAATAATTCTTTTTGCATATGCGGCCGAAAAGCTTTTATCTTCCGTATCTTTACCCTTGTGACTATCTAAACAATGAAAACATTAGCAATAACTGATACTCTTCTTCTGAGGTGAGTTTCAATACTGTGCGAGAGTGAGTTTCACTATGTTCTCTAACTGAGTTGTTGAACTGTAGTATTTGTGAAGCAGCCTACCCAAATTCCTAAACCTGCCCAAAATATCAGCAAGACTATTCTAGTATATAAAAGTGAAGATAAATTTTGTGTCACAATTTGGATTCCAGGAAGGTAGGTCAACTACAGCAGTTGTGGGAAGGCTTTGTGATTACATAGTCAAAGATTTTGAGAAAACCACTTTTTTGAGTTCAGTTTTCTATGATCTTTCTAAAGCCTTTGACTGTGTATCTCATTGCATTCTAATTGAAAAGATCTCTTACTCTAATCTTACTAAAAATGATCTAATTTTACTTGAGAACCACCTAACAAATAGAAGTCGAGCAACTTATTTTCAGTCTAAGCTCTCAGGAGTTAAATTTGTGACAAGGAGTACCACAGGGTTTCATTCTGTGCTCTTTCTTATTTCTCATTTATTAAAATGATAAAACAGCTCGGCCAAACTGTTTTGTTTGGCTCTGTATCTAGCTGAGACAAGCTTCATGGTGATGACCAATGATCTTGAAATTACAAAAGAAGTTGTGCTTAATTGTACAAACTCTGGGAGTAACTGGCTTCGTCTCTAACCGAAATCGTCTTGACCTAAATCTAAATAAAACTGAAAACATGACTTTCACACGCTGACTCAAACAATCAATCAACAACAATTCTGACGAAATTAAGTTTTTAGGAATAAATCTCAACCGAAAACTAACTTTAAAGTCTTGTTTGTAAAAAAAGTCACATCTAGTGTATCTTCTAGCTATCTAATCTCTCTTTTGAGATATTTAGCTCAAAGAGTTAAGAAGAGGATTTTATTGATAACCAACTCTTCTCTTCTCTATTCAGCTTGTATAAATGGTTTACTTGTTTGGGGCTATTCTGCACATGTGGCGAGACTGTTTGATTTGCAGAGGAAGAGCAGTGTGAGTCATTGCTGCAGCTTCCTACAGAGATGATGTGTTTAGCCGCTTTGAGATACTTATTATTTCATCACAGTATACCTATGAATCATTATGCTTTTAAAAATAAGAGTCAATATAGGACTTTTGAGGAGACCTATGATCACCTCACTAGAAGAGCAACTGAATTTTGTGTGCCTTTTCTTAGACCAAGAACTTCTTGGAATGCAACATTCCACTATGCACCTACCTAGCAAAGAAATTGCAGAGAAATTCGTGAATTACCACTAAATAGGTTTAAAGCTGTTGTGAAGAGATTTCTAATTGGCAAGTCTTTGTTTTAAAGGATTTGAAATTCTAATCATAATTGTATTGTTTTTTTAAATTAAAAATTAAAACTATATCTGTAATTATCTTATATGTGATTAATCTTATGCCATCATCTTATGGATCATTAAATCCCTTTTTAGCCTCCTTTTGCATTCCGATAATACTCCGATACATTGATACTCATGTTTTCATGCATATATTAGTAATGGCCAAGCTTGAATGAAAAATACCACCCCCCTTCTCCTAAAAAGTGAATAAATAGAGGTGCCTAAAAAGTGCCAACATTTTACATAACCTATATTTGTATCTTCATGGTAAACAAGGATCTCTACTAACTCCACTCCTATGCAAGCTCTTCAGAAGCGATCTCCCAACCCAATCATCCACAACCATATTCCACTATGCTGATGACACCGTCACCAGTAAAAAGTAGATCACTTTACGTTTACACTCCCATCTTCTCCTATTGCAGCAATGGATAGAACAGTGGAGGTTGTCAATCAAACCCAATGAAGCCCCATCGTCTTTTCGTCTTTCTTGATAAAGAAAGCCCCAGCGTCTTTCTTTATCAAGAAAGGATACTCAAACCTGATCCACTCATACCAATGCCAAGTCATTTTTGACACCAAGCCTTATGAGCTAAGCTGGAAAAGCCAAGAGACAGCTCTAGAACATGTATGCCCTACTTCACCTCCGTAGCAAGCTCTTCGTCAGTACAAAAATTGGGCGGACGTAGGTGTCGAACAAACAAAGTTTTGAGTAAAATGAAATGCCTCCCTCCGCTCGCAAATATATTTACAAATGTGTTGTTATGGCCTACATGTTTCGAACATAAAGATGTTAATCCTCCAGGGTTTAGAATTAGAATCAATAGAGTTTGTTGCTCAAGTGGAAGCTAAATATGAATCACCCTGAGATTGGATGAGATCTCATGTTTAAACCCTAAGGTAATTTAAGTTTAGCTCCTTTACCCATAAACTCTAATTCTGAAGTGCTGACAACTAACATATTTATGTTTGAAACATGTACGACATGACAACTTACATGTTGAGGAAGACTGTGAGCGTTTTATTTTCCTTTAAACTCCATTTGCTTGAAAGCTACGTGTGCTCCACCTGGGCAGACATCATCCCTGCCATTTCCAAAGCACTTTGAGTTAGATTTAGCCTAGTCCAAATCCATCTCTAGTAAAACTACTACTCAGAAAATCCTCGATTTACAAGAACATTGTCTTCCTATATAAAAATTTTTAACAAATATTACTCTCATTTTGTGTGAAAACCTCTTAAAAATAGCCTAAATAATTTCCAAATTATCATGGATTTTAAATGTAATTTTCAAATTACTGAGGTCACCTCTAGTAAATTTGATAAACATATTTAGTAAAATCAATTCTGTGTATAGACGAGCGAACACGAAATGCGGTACAGAAAACCAGATTCTGTATTATATATTATATAAAAGTATTCTCTTAATAAATAACTCTCTTAACATGTAACTTCTACATGCATTTTATTTCTTTGGATGAATTGAAATGACTCAAGATTGAAGAACCTTGTACGATGTAAAAATGGATTCAAATAGCCAATTTTATGTTGTACCTAATAATACTTACTTGGTTCAGAATGTTTCTTTTTTGGCTGCGACGCTAGAGAGTTCTGCATGCTCAAATCAGACAAACTACACGACCTGCGCAAGCTCAACTCTGCACTCGAGGTGTCCTCTACATATAATGCTGTAAAACCATGCAAAAAGCCCAATGGTAGTGAATGAAAACCAAAATAGTAAGTAAACAAAAATTGGTAAAATAAATTGGGAATACATAGATGCGTGCAAAATGGTAAGTTTAAAATGCAACCATGCAGTATCAGCCGTTTATTATGTAAAAAGTTAAAAAAAGGTGTAGAAAGTTGTAGGAACAAAACATATTTTTTGTTACACATTTTACGCACAAAGTGTTCAGCTTAAATAAGACTAAGTGGTAAAATGCGTACTTGATTTTGTAGCTACAATAAAAAAAAACAAAATGATAGTAAGTAATAATATTTATTTTTAATCACTTTGCAGACATAAATATCTAAAAAGCTATATACATACAGCGACAATATAAATTCATAGACATGCTTAAATTAAGCTGTTTTTAATATTCAGAAAGTAGTATTAAATGTATAAAGAGAGATTGACAGCGAGGAATTAGTGATAAATTTCTTCTATGAATATTATTTTAGTGCTTAGTTCGGTTGGATATTTTTAGTTGTGAATTTCTCACACTATTATCATTTCATTTCTTCTATGTTGATAGCGGGTATAAAAAAGGGTAAAATTCTGCTAGTGTATGACTTTTTTATACCTTCTCCCTCGCTATCTTCCTTTCTTTTAGTGGAACTTTTTCCCGAGGACTGTTACGAGTTTGAAGGGGACCAGGCATGAGGCAGCCCAGCAACTAAGGATCCTGAGGCAGGGCAATTTTTGATAAAAATATGTTAATACTCTTAATTAATAATGTGGTAATTATTTTCTTGCAATTCACTTGCAAGTTAAGTTTTTTAAAAGAAAATCACCATGACTAAAAGAATAATTTGATTAATAAGAACCCTTGTTAACATGGAAATTTTTTGAAAAGAGTCATTGGAGAAACCCGGTTCTGATATTCATTTTATACAATTATTAACAATCTTAAATCAATCGTTTATAAAGCATGGCCTGCTACGTAAAGGCGAATTTTGGCAGAATGCCAGTCAATTCTCCACGAAGTTTTTCGAAATGTTAGGAAGAGTTCGAAAAGGGATTTTATGATTGCTTATAGGAAAGCGAACAACATTTTCAACAACTTATCAGATAATTCGTAAGCAGATCCCATGTCTTTCATTATAGCAACTTCTCTTCCACAAATAATTTTTTTTTGTTGTAGTACAATAATTAATAAATAGAAAATCAATGGTTTAAACTTATTATTATTCTTCCGTTATATTTTCTTCCCGTTAATAGTGTTAATCAAAGATCTTAAGGTTTAACCCAGTCTTCTAATAATCTGTACTTCAAGGAGATCCAATGCAATAATTTTTTTTAAAACACTAACCTGAAAAGCAAAATCTCAATGCAGGCAAGTTTAGTTGTCTCTGCAACTTTGAAACGCGATTATTTGGAAATCTCTGGACAAAAAGCAACAAAGAAGGATACCACTGAAAAGCAAACTGAACGATTTACCACTTAATCCCTATTCCTATTTAAGTTTGTAAGCGTGACATCTACCCGACCTAGGAGGGTTGAATCAAGAAGGCTCAAAATATTGATTTATAGTATTAAAGATTTAATTTCATAATTCTTCTAAATACGTGAATAAGTCTATTTTCTTCTTGTTTTCAATAATTGAGCATATGAGATAGTATTTTGTAAATTGATTTCTACTAACAGTAACGTAATATCCAACAAAATAAGTAACTCTTTATAGTGTCCCCCTTACAAATAAAATTGACGAACCTTACCAATTTTTTATATTTTTAACTGTAAGAAAGAAATTAATGATTAATAGAGGTTTTCAAACTGACAACCGATATAACTAATTATTATTTTAAAATTTACAGCAGCAAATTGGATTATCGGTTGTACCTAACGGACCTGGAGTTTGATGGACCCAGATAGCACAGGATGTCCAATGGACATGCAAAATTAGTCCAATCACTATCCATCATGTCCAAATACAAAAAATGGATGGATAGGCAATTTTGGACATCCAATAGATTACTGGTTTAGAACATTCCTATTACTGTCCTAAGTTGGAAATACACAAATTTATAAAAAAGTAATAAAATAAATACTTTTGCAAGGGTTGATGTACTTCAAATTATTTTTAAACAACGATTAAAGGCTTTTGACACAACTACTTTTTAGTAAACATGTTGAAGGTTTAAATTAGAAAAATCAAATAAACCCATGATTTATTTTACTATTAGATTAAATTCTGGCCTCAACCATGAATTATGGCGTTTAATTGATTTATATTGTTGTTGTTGTTAGTGTTAGTGAAACAGAACTGAATGTACAAGTATAAATAAGAGTTTCGCTAATGTTTGAAACATTTCCACTATTATTAAATAATAGCTAGTATTATTACAATATACAGGGTGTCTCACGACGAATAGACGCGATCGATATTTCGGAAACTAATTTTTCAAAAATTTTGAAAATTTGGCAACATGGCACTGTCGAGGGGGGCTACACAACTAAAATATTTTGACAGTTGTGACGTTTCCGGTTATACCGGAAGTAGGTGTCAACTTCGTTATTTTAAATGGAACACCCTGTATATTTTTACTTTTTTGGCTTTTACGTGAAATTCTAAGTATATTTTGTGTATAATGTCCTATACCTAAGTGTAACCGTTTTTGACATATTTTTAATTTCATGTGAAAAACTATGTTTATAAGCCCTAACATAATTACCGATTACTCCCTTTTAGTAGCCTTTATTTATTGGTTAGTTTTGGTTTTATTTTAGAGGAAGGACCACTTTAAAAGACTATTTTAAAATTTGGCTAAAAAAAAGATACAGGGTGGTCAAAAACTAGCATTAAAAATTAAAATGAAAAAATCATTAAAAGTCAATTTTTTTAAATGGAAACCCCCTATTTTTATATTTTTTTCATAAAGATAATTAAAAATAAGGTTAACTTTGTATAAGGTTATCTAGTCCAAAAATTGATAGTTTCCGAAATATTGGCAGTTTAAATTTGGCCTAATATTAAAAGCCGTATAATAACACGGCTCAAGGATTGTTGATTAGTTGGGCATGACGGTTGTCATAGTAACCGCTAGAAGCGGCAGTAAGATAATGGATTATAACAGAAATGTACACTTTTTAATTAAATTACACTTTTACGAAGAAAACTTAAATAGCAAGTAACTTATAAATTTAATGCATATAATCCATTGTCTTACTGCCGCTTCTAGCGGTTACTATGACAACCGTCATGCCCAACTAATCAACAATCCTTGAGCCGTGTTATTATACGGCTTTTAATATTAGGCCAAATTTAAACTGCCAATATTTCGGAAACTATCAATTTTTGGACTAGATAACCTTATACAAAGTTAACCTTATTTTTAATTATCTTTATGAAAAAAATATAAAAATAGGGGGTTTCCATTTAAAAAAATTGACTTTTAATGATTTTTTCATTTTAATTTTTAATGCTAGTTCTTGACCACCCTGTATCTTTTTTTTAGCCAAATTTTAAAATAGTCTTTTAAAGTGGTCCTTCCTCTAAAATAAAACCAAAACTAACCAATAAATAAAAGCTACTAAAAGGGAGTAATCGGTAATTATGTTAGGGCTTATAAACATAGTTTTTCACATGAAATTAAAAATATGTCAAAAACGGTTACACTTAGGTATAGGACATTATACACAAAATATACTTAGAATTTCACGTAAAAGGCAAAAAAGTAAAAATATACAGGATGTTCCATTTAAAATAACGAAGTTGACACCTACTTCCGGTATAACCGGAAACGTCACAACTGTCAAAATATTTTAGTTGTGTAGCCCCCCTCGACAGTGCCATGTTGCCAAATTTTCAAAATTTTTGAAAAATTAGTTTTCGAAATATCGATCGCGTCTATTCGTCGTGAGACACCCTGTATATTATAATGAGGGGTCATACGCTTTTATAATAAACCGGCAAATATCAGACCATTGCTTCATGTCATATGTTAAATGTCACTTGGAAACTTCATTTATATTATTGATTACAACTCCGTTATATTATTGATTATTCGCTGGACATTGTCAATTTGCAAATGATATTGTTAAAAACATCTTTCGGCTTTGTTTTACTGACTATTACTCCTGAACGTATTATTTATCTATGGACAATTTATTTCTTGATGGTTAGATTAACTCCTAAAAGTAAATTATTGTGTGTTCAGTGATTATTGGGCTTATATAGTCATTGAATTTCCATTGCATCTGCATTATCTACAAAAGGTAAAACAAAATAATAGTCACTTATATTACCAAAAATTAAGCAATTTCATTACCGAAAAGCTAGAGAAACTATTCACTCAAAATGTTGTGAACATTCGAACACTGCTTTACGCAGTTTTGTTTATTTAGAAAAGCCTTCTAGTAGTGATGGTAGTACTAATTAATGTCTCTAATGGAATATTACATGCCAGCAGTAGTAGCTGTAGTAGCAGTGGGGATAGTCTTGGAGATAATGGTGTTGAAAGTAAAATTCAAGGGGAAATGTACCGCTTGTACATATTGCTATGTTAATTTTTTTAGTGAAATAATTGTAATTAATTTACATTTTGCAATTTAAGGTGTTTAAAATATATTGAAAATTTGACACTTGAGATAATGACATAGACAATGAGATCCTCAGCTTAAAAACTCAAACTCAGAATCGGATGTGAAATGTTTATAAGATACGAAATTTTAAACCACTTATGTTAATATGAATTTTTTGTCTTATTTTTATATGAGGATTATTTGCTCCTTAAAGTTTTACTACAGAAAACTGAATCATAGACCATATTATTAAAAAAAAATTAATAATATTATTCTGCTTTTTTGTTGATACTGGAAAAAAATTGTTACTTTCTAAGTTTGATAATATAATTAAACGTTTTTGCTTTAGTTTATTTTTGTTATCACAAAGCTATTATACTTTAGCTTTTGTTGTGTAGCCATGATTGTACAAAATAGGTTATACTATGTCTGCCTAAAAACATGTCAAGCTGGACTGTTGTTCAGTTTATTGAAACATAGTCTGTGCAAGCTATCCCTAGCAAATTGTTGAAATCTGGAAACCAGTGTTGTTTCCAATGACAAGGCAGAGACTAATTCTTAAAGCAAAAAATTGAAGTTCACCTGATCCAAACTTGCCTAATACAATATTAGAATATTTTAAAAATTAACGATTTATTTATGCTCTGAAACCAGTCAATATCTAAATGAAATTTGAAGGGTTTTAAGAGGTAGTCATCGCGCGTTTTTTGACATGCAATTAAAAATTGTATGTTTACCATTGGCGCGCATACGAGTAATGATCTCAGTTTCTTAAGGAAAAAAATAGTACGCCACCGAGATATTTCAAATTAAAAATAATTTTTTTAATTCCTCGTTCAATTTGTGACAAAAAACCTCTCTTATCTTTTTTTCGTATGTGACGCCGTTTTTATGCAAAAAAAATCTTGACGCGTATTTTTAATTTCTTTAATACATGAGACATGATTTAATGTATTGTAAATCGTAGGGGATACATGATCGTTTAAATAGGAAAGAAGTTGTGAATTTTAGTGCTCAAAGTAACAAAGATCTAATAATAGTTTTTTTTAAATATTTTTAGTTTTTATGGGGATCAAATGAGAAATAAGGAATAAATATGTTTTGGTTATATATGCTTTTTAACACGAAAACCTATTTAAGAAAATTTTCTTAGTTTTGGACCCATTAAGAAAATGTGTCCAAAATTAGTTCAAATAAGTGTCTATAATGGGACAAATAATGGATTCCAAATGGACGTCCAAGATTGTATCGTTCGACTGTCCATTGGATATCATTTGGATCATTTTTGGATGGGACAGCCATTGGATATCCAATGGCTTAACGGGTATTATCTGGTATAACCTCTCATGCCTGGATTAATTAAGAATTTACAGGTTTAATTAAGAATTACAGTTATATTATCCTTTCCTTTAAGTATTGATGAAATTGAAACACTGAACTAGCGACTCAACCATTTGAAACAGGATCTCACAATTACCGGCCTGCTAAGTCTTACTTCTTTTAATACCCTTTGCAGGTTTTTTTACGATTTAATTCGATTACGTGACCCCATGATATCCCATTAATTAACCTGGTATACTAAAAATTCAGCTATGACAGTATTCATTCCTAGTTATAATTGCCATCAACTATTTTGCAGTTACACTAAGGCTGGAAATGACCTTAGGAACCCTTTCACAATGTGTTTTAAAAAGCTCCTAAAGGCTATTAGAATTACGAATGCCTTGGTTTTCAGGGAGCATAGGCTTTTTATATTTGAAACCCTAATTTAACATAAAAACAATAAAGGTTCTTTTGGGAGGCATATAGTGATAATATTAGACAAATAAATATGCTCGTCCCAGCTTATCATAGAATAAAAACGTGAGGATATCACAAGCTATTAAACTTCTTTAACACTTAGTTTTTGCAGTCTCATATACAGTGAAAAACATACTTCCTGAACACGAAAAACATTTAAAAACTAATTCATGCGTATCTAACGGTCTATCACAACAATCAGCCATAAAGGCGTACACAACAGCGAGATTCACTGTCACCTTCATCTGTTTTAATTTTTCTATCCTGCGATATCGTTTCTCTTCCATCTATTCTAGTATTCAGATTATTTCCGTTGCTACGCTCATAATTTAGTCTGCGCTCCACAAAACACGGCAAACTCAAATTCCTCCGTCTAAATTTCATGGGAGTTGCCTGCAGTTTTGTCAAGTCGTTATAGTAACTCTGAGACGTCGTCAGACTTTCGTACATTGAGGACAAAGCTTTGACTTTACTCTTCGATACGTTTTTCTTGTATATATCTACGAGATTGTTGATTTTTTGAATTTTTCGTTGTATTTCGTTTAAGATTTTTATGTTATGGAGGGCGGTCGCTATCTTGTCCTGCGGGGAAAGCTTGCATTCGATGTTTTCTTGCTAAAAAAAAGACAATTATAGAGCAAAATTATATTAACGTACTGTCTGTAAAAATAGATGAAATCTTCTTCTAACGTTAACTTTTTTTAGGTTTAGATAATGTATAGTTAAAATTACATGCAATTATTGATAAATGATAAATACCTCACTATAAGTTTCTTTGATTTCAATCTGCTTTTTCAGAACTTTCTCAACTTGCTGAGCTGTATTTTTACTAAGAGAAGCATTCTTATTCCACAAATTAAATTCTAAACTATCAAATAAATTTTTGGTTGACTCGGTATCAGAAGACAACTGGCTCGGATTATTTAGATTGACGTCTAAAGAATCGAGATCCATTCGGGACGGAGGCGATTTTTTGTCCAAACTGTCGTACAGTTCAGTTAAAATTGTGTTTTGCTGATCGGTTTTTTGGAAGTAATCCCTGGAGATACTAAAAATGATAATAGTTGTTTTACAGGCAGATGAAATTAAAAGTGGGTTTAATCATAATATATACATCAGTTGGCCACTAGTTTATTTCTGATGTTGAGGCTTTTATAAACATCAGATTAGGAAATTTCCATTAAAGTTGGCTTTTAATTAGTGTGGCTAAATTATTACATATAAAGTACAGTATAGATATAAAACAGTTGTTGGCTCAATGACCTATTTCTATTTAACATTAAACTTACTTTTCTGTCACGTTTCCACACTTAAAACTGCTTTTTACTAAGCTTGAACTCGCCTCAACATCCATATCGACATTTTTCTCTTTGAAGCATAACTCTATGGTGTTCTCTCCCGTGAGTACCAACTCTTGGAATTCCCTTTTATGATTATTTAGTATCTTATTTCCTAAAAAATAACTGGGTTAGTAAAAAGAATATAACATCTGACATGTTTATTTGAAAAATATAATTTATTGCTTGAGGATCTCGGTACTTGTTGGAGATACCTTTTTTACCTCGGTACCTCTTTTGACCATAAAAAGCACTTTTGAAAAAATTTACTTAAAGCTCCAGGTTCTCATAAGGCGCAAGAAAATGACGTAGAAAAATCTACTGAAATACATCACTGGTCCAAATATGGCACCAAAATGGTACCAAAACTCAAAAGAGTAAAATACTAATTGTATTGAATTTAAGAAATATTTTATTTAATGATACTTACCCTCGCTTTGTCCACAATTATTCTTATAAAAATCTTCTTTTCTGATATATTCGTAAGTCGTTTTTCCTTTTCGATTTTTCGAGCTATGCCTCCTTACAGCTTTGGGAGGTTTATGTGTAATTTTCTCGCTGTTATTAAGTAGACCTTTTGCAAATAGATGCCTGTCTAAGCTTGAAGTTTCCTATAAATGATAATACATGAATATATCAACTGTATGATCAAATCAAATGGTTCTTTTATGTGTTCCAATATTAGCAAAACAATTCCCTTAAAGATTAAAGAAGTTGAAGTTGCAAAATTGAAAACACAAAGATACAAAGTACAAATATAAGATACATAAAAATATTGACCTAATTTAAAAAATTAGACAGCCTACAATGAATTGGTATCAGTTCCAAGAGAACCCTTAAATTTTAATAGCAATAGGGAGAAAATATCACGTTGCACCTAATTAGCATGTAGCACAATACAAGAGGTCATTACAGGTCATACAAAAATATCTCTAAATTATCTCTCGGTTTCTGTAACCCCATTAAGTGTTCGATTCTTAGCTTAAAAGCTATATATCTTAGAATCTTGCTTTAAATGTGCTTAATATAGTAAAGATGGAGAACCTAGTAAACATTATTGGAGGACTATACATAACTGCTGCTTATCCACAGCACCTATTCTTTTTATTGTTCTACGAAATAATAATTCAATCTAGGTTTATTTTCCTTGTTGAGATTTATGTACATACATTACATTTAATACTTAAGCAAAACCATCCTGCAAGTTGATGAGGTCACATCAACTTGCACCTGACAGTACTGAACACACAAACTAATACTTATATACGTGACACCAATGGCAGACAAAAAATATCCGTTAACTCTGAAAAGCAGTTGTGTAAGAATGAGACCAGGAGAGCAGAGGAACAGCAAAACCATTAGCAAGTAATTTCTCAGTTAAAAAATTATTGACTATGTAAAATGCCTTGGAAAAGTGTAAATACAATCCACTGTACTAGCATTCTCTAACAAGGCTCTCTCTCTCTCTCTGTTGCCGTCAACCTTACCCTTATACATAACACCCTTATAAATATGCAATATTTATTAACTGTAAAATAGCTTGTAATTGTGAATAGGTAATTGTTAAGCTTAAGATTATTAACTTTCCAGGAAGCTCGTAAACTTGCAAAATAAATGTAATAAAAGTAATTCCCAGATATCAGATATTTTTCTGAGCAACCTTTTTTTGGTAAACAAGCCTTTAATTAAGCCCGAATTAAACCACCAAGATCTATTTAGAGCTTTTTTAAAAACACAGAGTAGGTACAATCTTAGAAAAGAAATATAATAAGCAAATCAACTCTTTCTATTCCAGCCGCACGAAACCAAAATGTGGTGATATTTGTGCGTAAATATTAAAACCTCACTGCATTTTTACATTTAAAGCCGGAAATCTTGCTAGACTTTTTAAGATGGGCCACCCTATACAAGGTGAATCTGTAACTTGGAATGAATTCAGTAGTTCATATACGTTTTTTTCTCAAAAAAATCCTCGGATCCGTCGAATAGTATTTTTGATTGCTCTCTTCTTTGATAAAAACAATGTTATACAGTGTGTTCCAAAAATAAGATATGACGCCATCCACGTTTTTTTTTAATAGTAACTCTAATTTTTTATTGCGTTATACATAGCTGCAAAATTACAAGTTTATGATTAACCGTTTTCAAGATAATAAATTTTTTTTAATTTAATATAAATTATAAAATCTGTTTAATAATTTTTTAACAAATGTTTAAAATGTAGTTCATTTATTATTTAATATTTTCCTAAACGAACCTGAACATCGTTTTGAACATTTTCAACGATTTATGTAGCAATTAATATAGAGTGTGTCCTAAAATTTATGTATTTCACATATTATAATGTTATCGATGACTTTTTTAAAAATAGCTTTTATTGGTTATTTCTAAAAAGCATATCGACTTATACAAAACTGCAAATTTCATTTTTTTTTTACTTACAATTGCCAAGATAATTGAAAAACCTTGTTTAAAATAAACAAAAATTTTCTCAACTTTTCTTCCTTTTATAAGTGTTCAAAATGTAGCCTATTTGCTATTTGGCAATGTCCTAAACATACTTGAAATTTGTTTAGAACGTTTCTTATATCTTTTGGAAAAATTAATCTACACTTATGCCTTATTCTGGTTTCCAACTCTTCAATGTTTGCGGGCTTGGACACATAAACTTAAAAATCTAAAGCAGTTAGATCGGGAGATCTTGCTGGCCATTTCTCTTTTACAAATCCATCTGCCTGCAGATTTTGTGCAGAATTTTGTTAATTAACTTCTCCGTTCAGCATAACGTTTATTTTTATCAGTAAAGACAATATTTACGGTCTTAACAGTATAACGGTTAATCACATGAACTTGAAATATTGCAGCTATGTATAATTTAATGAGATCTTTAAAAATACGCAGTAGAAGTTTAGGGTTGCTATTTAAAAAAATCGTCGATGACGTCATGTCTTATGACACACGGTATAGCTTTATTTTAAACAAAGAAAAGCGCAACTAAAAATCATAATCGAAAAAAGTATATGAACTACTAAATTTATTTAAGGTACATACATACCCTGTATATTTAACGGTATGAGCAGCACATGGGCGCTAGCTCGTGTATGTGTTATCGGTTGTTTTTATAATCGCAGTTCAATTCGCGTTACTCTCATTTTTTGTTTACAATCTTTAAGTGGTAATAAAAATCTTTTAAATTTGAATTTTTGAATTTGTATATCACGCACTGTAATATATTTGAATTCAAGCTTTAATTACACATTTTTAATCTATTCCTGAAGGTGCCTATCAAGGTTACCGCAATACGCGTTGAGAGTTAAATAAGGTATTTTGGTAAGTTTTATTTATTTTATATTATCAATTTTGAAACGAGTCACAATTAAGTACATTTTAATGAAAAACAACCTGCTGTTGTTAAAACAGTTTTTCTCACCTGTACGTTATTCCTATTAGTATTCTTCTCAAAGTTAATCGTGGATAAAGTAAAACTATTGCCGCTATTCTTGTTAATGTATCCCTTTTCCTCAAAAATATCCAAATTCTGATCCGGTTTGTTATTGAGCACATTACAAAACTTACTTTTGTATTGCTTGTTCTTTTGAGCTAGACTTGGAATACACATGTCCATATTGTCATTTTTTAATTTTGAATTTTTCGAAGACTTAACGGGCATATTTTCTTTACTTGCTTTCATAGTTTTTACTTTGGAGGCACAGCTGCCTTCAACAAAAAACGCTACCTAAAAGAAAACAATATCTGAACAAAGATAATTCAAATAGGCTGAAATCCTATATAAGTAACAGAGTCAGTCGGTCTTTTGTAATGAAGCAATCTCGAACGAACACACATTGGGGGTTACCTCAGGGTTAAGTTCTAAGATTAATTTTTGTTGCTGAATGTTAATGATGTTGCAAATCATTTAACATCTTTTCCATTAATCACGGAATCTACAGTGCCGGCCAAAAGTAGAGAAACTTTTAATTTATTTTCTAATTTAATAATCTATTCAAAATTTTTGTTACACCATGTATTAAAAATGTTTATCTTAGCCTAAGCCATAAATTCATACCAAAACAGTTTGAATATTTATCACAGGAATGTAAATAGTAAACAATGTTTTTTTTACTTGAGGACATAAATAGAGAAACTTTTTGTATTAAATATTTTAAATTAAATAGGTCTCGTTTGAAGCAGTTCATTTTCGATTTTGAAGAAGCTTATTTAGTATTAAAATGCCTCGAGGTATAAATTTATTTAAACAAAAAAAAAAAATTATAATTGAGAAGCACAATGCGGGAGTGAAACAAGTAACAATCGCTAGAGAACTTGATCTTCATAAAAGTGTCATTTGTAAACAAATCAAATTGTGGCAAACTAGAGGCACTACTGCCAGCATCTCTAAGCCAGGTAGACCCAAAAAAACAACATCTGCAACTGACAAGCTAATTAGACGATGTTCTATAACACTTACATTGGACCTATGATCAATGGAAAAACGTTTTATGGTCAGATTCTATCAGACGATCAGAAAGTAAGTTCAATTTATTTGGGTCAGATGGTATGAGATGGGTTAGACGTCCCGAGAATGAAAAATTCAACCCAAAGTACACTATTCCCACAATCAAATATGGAGGCGGTAATGTATTGGTGTGGGGATGTTTTCCGGGCATGGCGTTGATCCACTGGTGAGAATAGATGGGATCATGAATAGCCAATATTATCTAAACATCTTAAGGAATAATATGCTTCCCTACGCCGAGGTTAATTTGCCGTTAATTTGGAAACTCCAGCATGATAACGACCCCAAGCACACTTCTAAAATTGTTAAAAATTTCCTAACCTCTCAACAAATTCAAGTTCTGAAGTGGCCAGCTGAAAGTCAAGATTTAAATCCCATCGAGAACTTGTGGGAGCACCTAGACAAAAAAGTTCGACAAAAAAATCCGAATAAGTTCCGAAATAAAGAGGAATTATTCCAAGTCCTAAAAGAAGTCTGGAGTGAAATTTCTGGAGATATACACAATCTTCTTGAATCTATGCCAAGACGGTGTAGTGAAGTTGTGAAGAATAACGGTTATACCACAAAGTATTAGTGTGCTTTTATCCACATCAACATAATTATGTCATAGTAAATAAAAAGTTTCTCCATTTTTGTCCTTAGAGAAAATAAATTTTGTTTGCATATTTTGTAATAAATTATTTGTTTTCAATTTTTTTTCTAACTATTTTCGTCACTACTAGATATAACCATAAACATTATTTACAATTACTTCGAATTAGTTTTAATAAGAAAAAAATAAAAATATTAAAAGTTTCTCCACTTTTGGCCGGCACTGTATGTTAGGGTACATCCAAAAATCCGGGCCGCTACTTTGGGGATATAACAAATACGTTTTCTTAAAATAAAAGTTTAAATGTATTTTTTTTCTAAACCGCAACAAGAAAGAAACCAACAATTTTTCCTACAAAAAGGAACTGTTTCAAAAAGTCGCTATTTTAAAAAGTAGCTGAAAATTATTTTTTCGTTTTCGGCGGGATTTAGTATTTGACACGTGTAACGTTATCAGTAAGTTGTGTAGGTATTTCGTAAATTTTAAATACTTTGTAAACATGAATTACTTAAAACAAGAAATGGCTAATATGCATTTGATGTACGGGTTCGCAAACTAAAATAGCACCGAAGCAAGATGCCTTTATGCCGATCGTTTTCCTAAAAGACGTCTGCCGGGAAAGAAATTGTTTCAGAAAATTCATTGATTCCTCTATTATTAAATGTATGAAACAGGATGTTTGAACTCAAAAGACGCGCATATTGGAAAACCAAACGTAGATCGTGAAACGATGATAAAGAACGTGTGTTTCAACGTGTTAAAGTAGAACCTGGTACTTTGCTTTAGCGGAAGACACAAATCACATAAGTCTAGCGAATTTTTAAGGTATGTGTGTTATACCTATCATTATTAAAGAGTTCAAGGTTTGCGTCCTGTGCGGTTATGCTTAAAGAATAGCATTTTGCAACTGACTATTGTAGAAGTGAGTAAAAAATCAGTAAAATGAGTAAAAACTTTACACCATTTATGTACTGTTCACCAATAAATCGGGATTTACGCGAAATTGTAAATAATTTAACTTCTACATTTATCAGTGGCAAATTGTAAATCATCATACAATTATGCAATCAAGACGGAAAATATTTGGAAACATCACTAAAGCAAATTTTTAGAAAATATTAACAAATCATGATCGTAATTTTAATATTCTGCACAATATTTCTATAACACATTGTCCAGTAAATGTATGACCTGGCGTTTTTCTTTTTTAATAGACAGAACTTATTTTGTGCTTATTATGCTACACTCCACTTGGCTGCCCCATTATACTTTTGTATTATTTTCTATTGGTTTCTCTCCCATACAACACTTGATCCATGTGTTCCTCTTTCTATTTATTTTTTCCTAATAGTTCAGTATATTGACGCTCCTTTCTTTTAATTTTTTTTTTGGCTTAGTAAGTGTATGTATAGTTGAGTAGAATAGCATTTGTTTACTAAAGTTTGCCATCCATGTACTATTAGGTTTAAGAATTAATTATTATAAATGTATTTTGTTTCATCCATAAAGGACCCTGATGAAAACGCATGATGAAGCAGCTAATGTGGATAATGCACGATGGTGGCGATATGATAATGATGGTTAAATGAAAATTAAAATGGATACGTTAAGTAGGTCCAGTACCGTGGTCAGCTAGATCTTCCGACCACAATCCATTGAACTTTTATTTGTAGAATGTTGAAAATTGTTAACTACACACCCTGCTGCTGAAGATATAAATGATCTTCGTGGGAGAATTTAAAATTAATTCAATCAGATTCGCAACATACCAGATATTTGCAAAAAAGTAAGGAGGTTTTTTTGGAAGACGTGAGAATAGTTGATAATATTGCGTTTATTCTATTAAATATTACATTTTTGATGATGTGAATTGTTTGTTGGATTGTTTTAGAGAGATTTGTTTATATTAGCCTTTTGTTGTTTTTTTTTGTTAGACTTTGTTCAATTGTCAGATTTGGTTCAGTTCTATAGCTAGGTTTTCATATTTTGTGATTTTTTTCCGTTTCAGTTTTGCCGTCAATGTCCGTTTGAGTCAATGGCTGTCAATAATAATAATATTATACCGTTGGTGGATATGTTTCAAGAAGACCATTTTTAAGGGTCAGTTGTTGGTGAATAATTTTAGCAGCTTGATTGTGGCGGCCTAATATCTATTTTCGACTTTAAGTTGAAAGCAGTATTTTTCATAATTTCGTATCCTTATTACTCTTCTTATCTTAAATGGCCATAAAGAAACCCTCAAACTCTAGCCAGCTCCAAACCGTGCTAACGAAGACGATTTGTCAAAATTATCCGGTTGACTGTTTGAGAACTTGCCATGAGGGCTTGCTCCATCCATGCAGCACTTTTTGATTTATGTTAAATTCGAGACCACTGTTTTTTTTTTTAAATGTTTTACATTCCCGTTCAAATATAGGTTCTTTTAATTTTGGTATCATTAAATATTTAAAATTTATTGCAATAAATATGTAAAGTCTGCCCAACCAATCTGTAGCTAAGCGGTATCGGTGCGGGGAATGTGGTTGTAGACTAGACCCGCCTCATTTCATTCATGAAATGGCCAGTGACGTGCGAAATTTTATAAACCGATTACACAGATTTGAATGTATTAAATATTAAAAAATATGATTTGGTTTTAATTTTAAAATAGGTATTTGTAGGTAAGATATTAATTTGGAAATTAAGGTCTTCTAAAATATTTTATTTGTAAATATGTAATAAAAAAATGACAGACAAGATTAGGGAAGTTTGAGATAAAAGTAAAGTAAAGAAAACACAAAATTTGTAATACACCTACTTAGTTTATTCACTTAAAATAAGAGTGCCGTACTCGATGCCTGGATATCGCGAGGGAAAGAGCACGGCAGATAATCGGAATTATGCTGTTTAAACATTGAATTTACTACATAATATGTATAATTTAAATTATTATTTAAATAAGTATAATCAATTTGTACCTGTTGAAGATAACCACTCCAGTAACAGTCTCACTCTGCCAGCATTTTTTAAACGTACGGTCATTGTCTATCCAAGTTTCATCTAAATAGACAATATTGCGACCTTCGGCTCGGTGTTTTTTTATTTCTCTTAGGTATTTATACCTTAAAGATGTTATTTTTGGAAATTTTTTTTCTTCTGGCAATTTTTGCAACAGCTTTCTGCTAGTAGGCACAACTTTAAACCCATATAAATTCGATTTATTAGGTGTTTAACTATTTGAAAATGAAAGTTGTCGTCTTGTTCCACCTTCGTCATTCGCGGTCTTTTTTTGCCGGGACTAGAAAGCATTTTGTTGGGGTCCGTCCGCATTCTTTCTTCATCTTCTTTGTGAATTTTTTTTACCATTGAAATGCTTACGCCAGTATATTGAGATACTCTTTCAAGTTTGCGCTTTACTGGTAGATTAACGAAGTTATTAGTAGCTTCTTCATTGCAAACCCTAAGAATTTGTACAAGAAGTATATAATCCTGATATTCGATTTTTTTTAGTCGTCGTTCCAATTCATATTACTTATATTTATAGACATTTTATATTCAAAATAACCAACATTAACTTTAAATCTTTTTTGTTTGTAAAGCAATCGAGCTTGGTTTTATTTTATTGAATATGATTTTTATTTATTACAACATTAGGTACATAATTTTTGAAATTTAGTGTCGCATAAATTATAATTTTATTTTAATGTTTTTTTTTCATAACTGTGCTTAGGCTTTATAACTCTCTTATTATCATTTTACTTACCTATAAATCTTCGCAATCACTTCCCTTGCCTGGCTATGAATAAAGTTATTCATTTTAACGTAAATAACACAAAAACTGTTAAAAATTATGAACTTTAACAACAAAGAAACAAATAACACAAAACAACAACAAAACAGCAACAACAATAATAGCAAATAAACTAAACTATGCTACACTACTCAAAAGTCATAGGTCAGAAATTAAGTAGGTACCTAAAAATACAGCAATAAAAACAGTTTAATAGCTCAAAAGTATTAACATACGCCGCCGCCACTGAATCCGCAAGAACTCGATATTATTACGAAAATTACACAAAACCTGGTAGGATGCGATCCAATAAGATAGAGAAAGACAGAGAGCTGCATAAAAATAATAAATTAATGGCCACGATGTCATCAACCAATCACTTGTCCCCAAACAGCGAGATGCTTCCGCGAAAGCACGACGTTGCCGGCTTTGTAAGTTTTATTAGGAATTTCGGATAAATGTTAGTCAATATTGGATTTTATAATATGCAAAACATTAGCAAATAGAACTAAAAAATATGGTTTAAACTGCATTACATTATTTATTATCTTTTTTATGATTAAATAGCTTAATTTTACCATTATATTTACTTTTTATTCAATACTATTTCATTTTTGCAGTAAGACGTGACAACGCTTCAAAATTTCGCCCGCATTCTTTTCGTAGACACAGATCCGATGGTCAAACTGTATATGACAAAATCCTTTTGTATTTGTATTTGATAGATGTTCAATATTCCCCGACCACCTTTTTTATGAGATCAAATTTTGACAAAAATATCACCCATAGGAATCTTGTGTATTAAAGAGTACTGGATGACATTAATTGAATTAGAATACTTGCATATAGGAGAATTTGTATTAGTGGCTTTTTCAAATAGACATCATATGGGAAAATTTACAGCTACATATTATATACGAGGTGTGTTTAGAAAATATCGGGAATATGTAAGTTTCGTGAGTTTGGGCAGTTCAACTGTCAAATTTTTTTTTGAAATGTTAATACATATGTCTCTAAAAAAATAATTTAGAATTTGTATCAAATTTTGCGTAAAAAATGAAATAAAGTATAATGTCAACTGTGTGACATACAGGGTGTCATTGAAATGGTGTAAAAAAATTCGGGGGGTGATAGTACTCCTAAAAATTTTAAAAAAAGTTCCTATAACTATAGGGTGGAAAATGCATATTAAGGGAGTTAGGGGCACTGAAAGGGTAAATTTAAAAAACGGTTTTTTGAAATTGTAGGCTTAAAAAACGAGATAAAATTTCGAAAAAAAATCTTCTGCCATAAATTTTGACCCAAAATCAAATGGTGATACTAAAAAATAATTTGGAAAATCGGAAAGGGTAGTTTTTGCAAGGGTAGGGGGTTAATTCGTGAATAACTTTTTTTAGGTTATTTTCTTCGCAACGTGGGTTCATTTTTTAAAAACTACATACTTTTTCCTACAAAAAAGGTACTCTTGTTGCACATCGCCCAGAACGATGGTTTTAGAGAAAATTGAAGGCAAAAAGTTTGCTCTGATGGGCTGCTAACTGGTTAAACAACATAAACTTATGAAAGTTATGGGGTTTCAAAAGTAAACAAGTAGTTATTAAATAATTAATTGAAAAATCTAAATTTCATGATTTTTAAAACATCGTATTGCTTTAAAAAAAACGAAATAAACCAATTACCAAAATTCCTTATTAAATGCATACTTATTTGATTCATTAGCCTAGTTTACACCGCGAGTACCAAATATTCAATACGCGGACCCAATCCCCTATTCTCAAACTCAACGTGCGCGAGTTGACAAGTTTACACGTAAATTATTCCAAATTGTGACTTAATAGGTTTGAGAATATGTAGAGGTTTTAGTCCGCGTACTGAATATTTGGTGCTCGCGGGGTAAACGTAGCTATTGAAGGTATGCGGTCTTATCACTTTATTTATTTTGCATGTACGCAAAAGAAATGTTCTGGTTCATAAATATTTTTGTCAGTTGATTGTTGTTGAAGTGTGCGTAAACGTAAAATTTCACAAATTATGGAATACCCTGTGTGTGAACTGGCAGATATGCATTTTATTTATGGAAGAGCAAACGGAAACGGTCTTTTGGCTAAGCGCTTGTATGTCCAAAAATATCCAAATCGCAGGGCACCTTCTCACCGGATATTTGCGAGAATTCATCAGCGCCTAAGAGACACAGGTTCATTTGGACATAGAAACCAAGACCGTGGCCGTAACTTGATGGTACGTACACCTGATGTTGAGGAGCGCATTTTAGCACATGTAGAGGAAGATCCGGGGATATCTGTAAGAAGAATTGCAGCGCGGGAAAACGTGAGTCGCCATTTTGTGTGGATGACTCTTAAGACTCAACTCCTGCATCCGTATCACATCCAAAGGGTACAAGCTCTTGCTCCGGCAGACTATCCCGCTCGAGTCATCTTCTGTCGTTGGTTATTAAGAAAACAGGTACAAGAACCCCTTTTTTTGGTAAATATTTTATGCACGGATGAAGCTGGGTTTACAAGAAATGGAATTTTCAATTACCATAATACACATCACTGGTCCGATGAGAACCCTCATGCTGTTGTGGAAAGTCGACACCAAATTCGATTCTCAGTTAATGTTTGGGCGGGAATTCTTGGCGATAGACTTATTGGACCATTTTTTCTACCCCCGAGGTTAATTTGACACCTTTTGAAAAGTCGCTTGTTATTTATAATAATAAACATTTTAGGCTAAATGGTCAAAGTTACCTTAATTTTCTAATACATGATCTACCAGCACTTTTGGAGGAAGTTCCCATAGCACAGAGGCAGATCACGTATTTTATGCATGATGGTGCACCAGCTCATTTTCCGCTAGCGGTGAGGAATCATTTAAACCAAGTTTTTGAGAGGCGTTGGATAGGACGTGGTGGTCCACAAGCTTGGCCAGCAAGATCACCAGATCTTAATCCATTAGATTTCTACTTCTGGGGCCACTTGAAAACTTTGGTTTACTCAGTGCCGATTAATACTGAAGAGCAACTACGTCAACGCATTATCGACTGTTCCAATCAAATTCGTACAACCCCAGGGATATTCCACAGGGTACGCAGATCATGGAGAAGAAAAGCAGATGTCTGCATTGAAATGAATGGTGGTCACTTTGAACATTTACTATGAATGAATTAAGAAATGCATTATTTTAATAAGGAATTTTGGTAATTGGTTTATTTCGTTTTTTACAGCAATAAGATGTTTTAAAAATCATAAAATTTAGATTTTTCAATTAATTATTTAATAACTACGTGTTTACTTTTGAAACCCCATAACTTTCATAGGTTTATGTTGTTTAACCAGTTAGCAACCCATCAGAGCAAACTTTTTACCTTCAATTTTCTCGAAAACCATCGTTCTGGGCGATGTGCAACAAGAGTACCTTTTTTGTAGGAAAAAGCATGTAGTTTTTAAAAAATGAACCCACGTTGCGAAAAAAATAACCTAAAAAAAGTTATTCACGAATTAACCCCCTACCCTTGCAAAAACTACCCTTTCCGATTTTCCAAAATATTTTTCAGTATCACCATTTGATTTTGGGTCAAAATTTATGGCAGAGGATTTTTTTTCGAAATTTTATCTCGTTTTTTAAGCCTACAATTTCAAAAAACCGTTTTTTAAATTTACCCTTTCAGTGCCCCTAACTCCCTTAATATGCATTTTCCGCCCTATAGTTATAGGAACTTTTTTTAAAATTTTTAGGAGTACTATCACCCCCCGAATTTTTTTACACCATTTCAATGACACCCTGTATAACTAATGGTATAATCGTTTGCAAGATAGCTGTAAAGACCTTGAACCGAGGAAAACGTAGAAAAAGTGAAAGAAATGGCTATAAACGATCGCCGTATCACAATCGGAGAGGTCGCTGATGATGTTGGAATATCGATTGGCTTATGCCATTTTATTTTATTTTCTTCTTCTCCAAAAAACGAAAATTCCCGTTATTTTCTGAACACACCACGTATGTTAAAAATACATATTCAATATCTTAAACTCAATACGTATAAAATTTATTACAAAGCATTTTCTATTATTTTAAACAAATACCAAATATAAATCAAATCGAAATAATAACAAAGAACTGTGATTCTTGGGATATATGAACTAAGGTACCTGCAGGTAATAAGGCCTGTCGGGTAATAAGACCTATATATTCAAAAAAACCGCTTTAAATTAATAGCAAATCGATTGCGTTGGGTCTGCGTCTCCTATTGGTCCATTTACAAACGACATTCGAACGGACTACCCGCGTTCCTCGCTTTCGGGCGTCAGTAAGTTCCAACAACTTGTGTCGACGGGTCGCCGCGTGTGGTATTATAAGGATACAAAGAACAAAAACGTAAGTATTTTTAGTATTTATAATTGTATTTTTAATTTATAACTGCAGATATTTTGGTTAGACTTTATATTTTGTGATTTCAATAGTTTATTAGATTAAATTTAGCCGACATAAATTTACATAATATTTCGTCATGGATGGGTAATAAGGCCTATTATAATAAGCTATAGGCCATATTATCCTCATGCCAACCGTTTTAGCTAAGAAAGGGGTAAAAAGTGTTCACTTTCAATCGTCAGAGCATGCAGAGAGTGTGACAATTGCAGGATGTCAATGCCCTTGGAATACCAATACCTCCTATGATTATTTTTAAAGGAAAGTGGCTAAAGCCTGAATTACATGATAATTTGCCACCAGGAACTCTAGTGGAAAAATCAAGTAAAGGCTACATGACTAACGAACTTTTTAAAGAATTCCTCAAGCACTTAGCCCGATACAAAAGTCCAGGAAGGTGTCATCTTGATTTGTCAATTGTTGATGTTGGAAACTCACTTGATATAGATCTCTACTGTTTGCCATCGAATACAACACATGAGCTTCAACCCCTCGACAAATCTGTATATCGTTCATTTGAGCATCATTGGGATAATGAGGTATTATTATTCTTGGAACAGAATCCTAACAAAAAGCTGACCAAATCACGTTTTAACATCATACTTTCAAATGTTTGGTCTAAATGCATGACACATAGTAATATTATAAACGGTTTTAAGGTTACTGGTCTGTTTCCATTAAATCCCGAGCCAATTCCAGAAACAGCATTTGCTCCTTCAATTCTCTCAGACGTAACGGCACCGGATGATACCAACAAAGAAAATAGGCGTCCACCTGAATCTCCTCAACCTGGTCCGTCTGGAATGGCATCCAACAAGTCTGGCAAATTTTCCTATTCCAATGTTTACTCTTCTGACTCGGATTCGACTGATGATCATATCCCTCTTGCTGAATTAAAGAGACGAACAACAAAAGTCACTTCTTTTAATGACCTTTTGCCCACACCAGTAAAAACTAATGAAAAACCTAAAAAAAATCGAAAAAAAGCTCTAAACTACAAAGGAATTCCAGTCACTAAAGATGTTTTTATCGAGGAGAATAAAAGTCGTGCCAAATTGAATAAAGATATTGAAAGCTCCAGGGAAAAGTTAAGTACCGAATGGTATTGCCATGGATGTGAGGAAGACAGGCAGGCCGATATGAGGCAGTGCAGCAAATGTCTTAAATGGTACCATGAGGAATGTGTTGGCTTAACAGTCAATGACATGGATGATTTTGAGTGTCCCGATGGCTGCTAAACTTCGCCCAATTAACGAGTTGTGCCATTTTTATGTATAGGCTTTATTAAACCTCCATCGGATAATAAGGCCGATTTGCGTTATTTTTCTTAATATTTATTTTTTATTTTCTAGTTTTTTTAGAGATTATTTTTTTATGTTTGTTAAAATTAATATAACCTTATAAGCACTTTGGTGTATTAAACTAAATATTAACATTAAAGTCTTTCACTTTATTCAATTTTTTTCTTAGCTAGGCCTTATTCCCCTCAAGTACCGTATAAATTAAACATTTCAAGAAAAACAGTTATTTTATTATAAACGAAACTCGAAAAACAAAATTTCAATCAAATCGGAACAACGAAAAAGTTTGTGTCAAGTTATGCTTAAAGTTAATATGCATGAAATTTATTAGAAAGCATTTTTTATTATCTTAAACAAATACCAAATATAAATCAAATCGAAACAATAAAATAAGAGTGTGGATCTTGTAATATTGGACCCAATAAATTAAAGTTTGCGTCACGTGATCTCAAATCTTCAATTTAGGTAGAAGGCAATTTTTATTACCTTAAATAAAAAAAAAAATAAAAATCACACCGAAATAATATCTAAATATTTGGTGAATATTGGGAAATTATCACCATAAGTTGAAGATTTCACAGAAAATAGTAATTTTATTCTAAACGAAACTCCAAGAACAAATTTCTATCAACCTGGAATAACGAAAAAGTGTGTGTCTTTGGAAGAGAATTAAATATAACAATATAAGCGGGTGACTTTAATGTACACTTTCAGATAAATGACAATAGGGATGCTTCTTTGTCTGATACTTTCTGGTTAGTTATGGTCTGTATTTTCTGTTTAATGCTGCATCTAGACGGGGCGTTTGCTTGAATAATATTTTTGTTAGCTCTTCAGCTAAATATTTAAAACAATGACGATCAGCAGGTTGTACTTTTCATTACTTATGACCGATAGTATAATTCGAATCAAAAAAGTTTGTAGGCTAATATTACAACAGGGTCTATATGATTTCCATAATATTATTTCAGGTACATCTTGACAATAATTTATATCTGAGCCAAATGTTTAGTTGAAGACAAGTTTATCAGACTTCTAAGTATTTTGGATATCTGCTTTGTGTTTTTCTATAAAACAGTATGTTGTGAGATGGGATCAATCTAATAATACTTATTGATTTACTGATGAGTTAAAATAATTGCATGAACAGCTTAAGCTTCTGAAATTAGTGAGAAGACAATATGCAGATATTTTTCCTCAAAATGTCAAAACTCAATTCTCAATTCAACAAAACTCAACTCTAGAAAGAAATATAACAAAATAACATTTTTGTTCCATTAACTAAATTGATAAGCTTTGAATGATGTTTTTCAATTTGCTTAAAAGTGGATCTCGTTATTCCTTTGCTTAAAAAGACATATTGTGATAATCCTGGAAATTACCCACCTATATCTCTATTGTCAATTGTGTCCAAGATTTTAGAAAAATGTCTAGCCGAGCAGATTGAGGGATTCTTTGAAGAAAACAAGCTGTTCTGTAATAACTGTAAATTTGGTTTCGATACAAGAATGGTTCTTGGTTTCTTAGATCTGGTATCGGATATTGTTTGGGCTTTTCATATTTTCCAATATGATACAGTTCTTTCCTACGAATTAAGCAAAGCTTTTGAGTCGATCAAGTACCTAACTCATAAAATCCTATTTGGCAAAAGCCACTCTGTGAGGTTCGCAGGAGTGGGCGTGCCTCAGGAATCATTCTGGGGACCATACTATTTTAATATACATTAATGATCTACCACGTATTGGTAAGAAAACAAAATTTACCCTCCTTGCTGATGACACCACAGTGTCCTTTCTGTCTGACATTGTATGATACTTTGGAGGGTTCCTTGGGGGTGCAGAGAAGAATGGGGAGCTGGTTTTGCAGCCATCGTCTTGTGATGAATGCTGATAAGATCCTTAAGATCGTATTCCCAATGAGGGATCTAAATTCCTTGGGGTCACTCTAGACCAACATTTACATTGGGGTCACATCACATCGATGAGCTGGTTGCCAAGCCTAATAAAATAAATTTGCTAGAAAAGGTCAGTGATAGGATGTCTGGATCAGTTCTAAGAACTGCGCCTACTTTGCTGTTTGTCACCAACATGGGTGTTCTGGACTGGAGAGCATAATGCCAAGCGTGTACTTGCTATTCAAAGGAAAGTGATAGGAGTACTGACAGGTCTCACTTACAGGGAGGACTGTAAAACGGCATTTAAATATCTTGGCATTCTCACGCTGCCTAAGTGTACGTTTTGGAAAACCTTCTTTATGATAAACGTAATGTTCACTTATTTATGGCTTACCAAGACATACATAACTATAACACTCGACATAAAGCAGACTTGGTACCTCTCTACCGATCGGGATTTTGGTTTTTTCAACGTTCGTCCATTTAAAATAAAATGTTTATCTCTAAATAATTTTAAAAAATATATTAGCATTTGAGATTTATTAAGTTATTATAAGTAATTATTAAGTTATATTAGCATTAACAAAATTTTATTAGCAAATTCATTTAAGGAATTTTTAATATGTCGTTTTCACTCCTAAATGGAATATTTACCTTCTGGACTCAGGAAAAAAAGTTCAAAAGCTCAAACGAAGTCAAAAAGTTGCTTGTTTCGAGAGCTTTTTTATGATATACAAAAATATTAAAACAAAACTATTTTATTTTACTTTCTTGTTTTCACTTTAAGTAAACTGAATTATCTCTGCTATTGTAACTTTTATTTAAATTATTTGTAGTTCCTAGTAGACAAATTTTATTCTGTGCGAGAGATATTTATTTTTACTCTTGTTTTACTGTTTTTGTTTAAATTATTTTATTAAAAAGTTCTTAACTAAAGTTTTGTTTCTATACTTTATGTTTTCATTTGTTTCAGAATGTTTTTTAGTTATGTCTATGATATTAATATAAGATATGGTATAGACATACTACCTTAAACTTGTTTAGATCAAATAAATGATTTGTTAAAATGAGGTTTGATGGATATATTTTTTGTGTGCTCGTTCCACCGTTCAAAACAATAAAGCATATTATGACTATTAAAAAAACATACCGGTCTTTTTCCCGAAACTTGAGCAATGCTACTCTCAAACTTCAAGAGTTTTTTTTGGAAATCTTCAGATCCCCTGCTGCCCTTTTTAGCAACGATCTCCTGAGGCGTCTCAAAATCAGTTTGGGTTTGGCACGTTTTCACCGGTCCTCTAGTTTTAAAACAGTCAATGCATTTTTGATTTGTGTTAACTTTTTTGTTAATTTGGCAACTACTGGAAGGAGTGTGAGAATGTTCTACGAAATTCTTAGGAAGACTTGAGGACAGCTCCGCCTCGAATTGCGATGATATGTTTTTGGGAAGACTCTGTGAGTGTGGCATATAGTATTTGGCCTAAAATAAATTAAGATTGGCATAATTGGTATACTAATGTAAAAAATCTTACTTCAGATATTAACTGCTTTCTTTTATCTTCAAAAAGTACTTCTAAAGGTGCACTCTTGCAATCACTCTCGTTCGATAAGACACTTTCTAAACTATTACAGTAACTTTTAGTAGGACCAGTGTAGTAATCATAATCTAAATTATTTTCGTCAGACAGGATGCTTTCTTGGCTGCCATGTGCCGAGTAATTTTGATTTAGGAAGAAAGACTCACTCTTAGGAATTTCTTCTAAAAAATAATTTATTATTTAAATCAAATTTTTTGTTCCATATTATACTTACCTATATATTCCTCTTGATACCGGTATATTTCATTATTAGAAACGCATCTTCTAGGTGGAACAGTTTTTTTACTTCTTTTCGTGGAATACGAGAAGAAATTGTAATCCTCCAAAGAATCTGAACTAAAATTTGAATCCTCGTCATCGCCAGTTTTTTGATCAGCGTTTTCTTCTGGCTTCATGTTTTTATCGCAAAAATCTTTGTCAATTTGATCATATTGCCTGCTGAAATCTTGACTAAACTTCTCGATATCGCTGCAGATTTGTTTGAAGCCTTCGTCGGTCGATTTTGAATCGAAATCCAAAAAATAACTAAAATTATTTTGAATCTTTATAGGTAAAGCAAAGAAGCATCTAAAAGAGAATTACTAGAAAATAAATCAATTAGTATTGCCACAATCAACAATTTTATTTTTTAAAGAGAAGTTATATTTTCCAACATTTACTCTTTCATTGCCAAATTAATCCACACTTACTCATTCAACTATCTCAGATTCCCCTATAAACATTAAAACAGCATTATGATGAAATAATTTCTTCTAACCATTACTTTTGTCCCATTTTAGTTGTAATTGCATTTAAGAGCATACCTCCGTTACCATGAGATAGAACTTTGCAGTTTTCATTCATAATATATTATGAAAAAGTGTATTCGAGACCCCTGGCCACGCACAAGGCACTTTCAATACATTTTTTTTAATAGTAGAAAGTCTTATTAACATTCTGTACTATTTATCATCCAATTGTTATATTAAAATTGTATTCAAGAGCCCTTATGCGTGGCTAGACACCTCACATCACTAATAATACCCTAACCGGTAATATATTTTTTTAGTACAATTTACCAAAAAGTAAAAGTTCTTTTATGTTTTTGTATTTAAAGTAAATGGCGTTCTTCTTAAAATAATCTAACTACGCCCCATCTTTCCGTGGCCTAAGCATGGCATTTGACTGATTCCCGTGTGGTTCTGCTGAACAAATAGATGAGGTACAAACTTATATATCCACTAGAATTTAAATCTACAGGCGCCAGAGTGTGCTTTTGAGTTGCCTAATTTACATAAATTATTTTTACACTTTTCGCAGTATGTGATGCAAATTTCCATTATACTGTTAAGTGCTGAGCGGTGACTTGCAGTCAATAAACTGTCCCACGGCCAACAATAATTGCCATATCGTTTTCTCAAGTCAGTTTTTAGGAGTCAATATGGATCCTGGAGTTCGTTGAAATGTTCACATCGATACAATCTGTACAAGACTAAACTCTAACGCATTTCTCTTGCGGCGTTTAGCAATCGGTGGGTACACAGAGAGGCCTCTTTTGCCTTATGTCATTCGATGTGTGTAAGTGGTGGATGTCCGGCCATATAGAGAAGATTCTACTAGAGCTTTTCTAGATGTGAATTCGGAATTTATTTTTGAACACCTACTCTATATCTTCATCTCGTTTTATTTTTCTGAATCAACATACCCATAATACTAGATTAAGAAATCGTCAATCGGAGATCGATAATTTATTAGGCAAACTATCAGTCACATCACCGATTTCCTTTTACCATAACTACACACCACAGCCTTTCAAATCAATGGATATAGGCACACGATCGATATGGTGAGTATCCCTTTAGTATCCAAGATAGGATAGTACTAACCACCACACTCCTCAGTGAAGAAACTGTGGACCAAAGAAAAAAAGAAAACCGATGAAGGTATTAAAAGCTTCACTGAGAAGAGGATGGCATCAAATATTTGGTTGTCAATGCAATTGATTGGGTGTCTAGGTCGTGGCGGAGAACAGTGCTATTGCCAGCACAAGGGTAAATCCCTCACTAATATACAAATATAGGAAGTTCATTGATGTGAAGTTAGACGTTTTGGGTAAAAGATTGATATTAAAAGCATTGGGAATTTACAAATACTTTCTGGCAACGCCCTTAAGGAAGAAAACTATAATAAAACTCATCTCCTAGATTATAGAAGTTTAGCTTCCGCAACAGAATCTTATTGAGTCTTGCTGGACTGTTTCTGATGTACCACCCTATATATTGCTTGGCGCGAATACAAAAATTACCCTTAAACCTTTTCATTATCTCAGAAACAAAAGAAGTTAGCTTATTTTTGTATGTGGCATTAAAAATTGTTTGAAAGGTGATGAAATCTGCAAGGTTTTATCTTTAATATTAAGGGAGATATCCTGCAATTATCACCAAAATAAGAGAAAGCTTAAAATGTAATGGAATTCCCTGCCATTTAAGAGGAAAACGACATATTTTTTAAATTTTCTCCGTATTTTTCGAGGAATTAAAAAAAGACGATCGGGAAATTTAATCAATGACATTGACAATTATAAGTAAAACCTTAAGTTAAAAAAAGAGAATGACAATGATTTGCCGTACGAAATATACATACATCAACATGAATCAGAAAATCAGAAAGTTAAAGAGAGAACGATAATACTTCCGCCATTCTCTATTTGGGTGGAGCTCTAGTGAGTAAAGAGGCAACTAGGAGAAACGCCATCGTTCATTTTTAAATTAGTGACTAGATCTATTATTGCATTGATTTCCGCCCTCAAGACCTGCGTTGGTCAGATGTGTATATCGTAACTAAGCTCATTTTATTTTAAAAAATACGTGGACAGTCAAACAATAGGCCGTTTTCTCTCTTAAATGGTAAACCCTGTAACCCGCCTCATTAATTTTTCAACTAAATGTTTAAGGCTCTTAATTTCTCCTCTAGCTATAAATAAATAAAAACAATCATAATTTAAAAAAATATAATGCATATTAAAAGAAAATTCTGTCCTACCTGAAACTCTGTCTCTGTTGCGCCTCCTGATGTTTCTTCTGCTCTACGTAATCAGCAAATTGTCTCTCTTCACTCACGGGACTCACCGGGAGACTCTTATGCATTTTATATTTCGTCAAAGTCTTATCGAGCTTCAACTTCCTCGGTCTGATAAACTCGCTTAAACTTTTTTCGGGACTTTTAGTCGCCTGCTCCAAGCAATCGCGGAACTGCTGGCTTTCCGGATCGAACGGGGACGAGGAAGTTAACGACGACAAATTTAAAAATTGCGAAATTTTCGACGCGTTTTTGGAACTTTCGAAAATCTGATTTAGATTCGAGGTGTTCTTCTCGATATCGATCATGTAGCAGCCGCACAACTGTAAATTTATCGGTGTGCTTTTGCTAACAGGCACTTCCGAACCGGACGTACTGCATACGTTGCATGTTGCGTCAACTCTAGTAGCGGTGTTAGTTGAGGTGTTAGTAGAACAACAATCTACGGGCTCTGCTAGGGTTTGTAGTGGATGGGAAAAAGTGGTCGGAACAGATACATAAATTATTAGTTGTTAATTGGAGACCAAACACCAACAAAACGTTGCTAGTGGCATATTCTTGGTAATAATTTTAAAATTTTTTATTAGATTACAGCAATTCACCTTCCTTACTACTCAGCAAGAAATAAAAGTAAATGCAGTAAGTTTGGTCTGTACAAATGAGAAACGGTCTTACAGCACACCCAAAAATTGTTATATTACCCTAAGGATTTTTTCGCTATCAAGAAACTGTTGGAAACAAATACGATGTTGTGTTTCTACGTGTTAAATGCTTGCTTGCTTGTTATGTTAATGCATTCTCTGTGCGACCTATCTATCTTTATTTGTTTTCTGGATGGCAGAAAGAGGAAGGGTTCTTTTTTCTTGGTTGTGGGTCGGAAAAGGTTTACGGAGAGGAAGAAAAAGACTTTGTCTCGTTGTACCGTGAAATGAGATCGTTTTGACTGCGAGACGGGACCAAGTTTCCGGCCCCGCACTCTAAGAAACAATTGACTATTAACTCGGTTTTATATACACTCACGTGTATCGCGGGACCGAGTCACAGTGGATAGCTAATAATAAGAAGAAAGCCAATATATTCACACTACATCTAATAAAAATCTCTAAAATTCACCAAGACCTATCAGATGGATGGAAACCAGACAAAGTCTAAACCAAAGAATAAATTAAAATAATTGCCATTGCTGTTTTTAATGGTTGCTCATTTGTATAAAGTTGGAAATCTTGGAAAAAAAAACGGTCAATAGTCAATTAGACAAGGTCTAAATCATGTCGACGTTTCGATTTTTCTTTTAAAGAAAGCGTTCTCAAAAAGAGAAAACTGGGTGTCCAAAATTATTTGGTATTGTATGATTTCCGAGATACAGAGGATAATGTAAAAACTGCCAAAAATATTTAATTTCATGAAAAATGTATAGCGGTGATCTTGGACTTTGCAAAGGCTTTTGACACTGCACCCTATAACTTCTAGATACATTGTCTAGGAATGGATTTGGCATAATGTTAATATTTATCGAACATTTTATGACTCATAGGCAACAAATAAAACAAATGTATGGCTTATTAAGTGATCCCTTGGACATTAGAGTCTTACCATGCAACTGTTGGATATCTCAAAACTAATAATTTCTCAAAAAATGCATAACATTACCAAATATACCTTCCTGTATCTAAGAGTTAAAATCTCCATACTAGCTATACCAGCAAGAAAGCTACCAGAACTTAACATAAAAAAACAATCCGAAATTCATCTGTTGGATCCACATTCCTGGAATATTTCAAAAACCAATAAGTTCTTAAAAAATTCATAGAACCACTAAATTCGATCTTTCTTTACCCAACACTTTTAAAATCCCCTGCCTAGCTATAGCAAGAAAGTTATAGCAAATTGTGATAAAAAACAATCTGAGGTTCATCTGACAGATCAAAATTCCTGGGATATCTCAAAAAATTCATAGAATCACTAAATTAACTCTTGACCTTTCCTTATCTAACAACTCTGAAACCTCAGTTGTTATACCATCAAGAAAGTTACAGCAAATTTTCAACAGCAAGATAATTTCAGAAAATTTTCATAAGAAACAATTTAAGGTTCATCTGCCGAATGATTGGTATGGTTCATCTGAGATATCTTAAAAACTGACATGTTCTTTAAAAATAATAGAACCACTAAATGTACCATTGACCTTTCTTTACCCAACAGTTTTGAAATCTCCTTCCTAGCTTAACAGGAAGAAAGTTACAGCAAGTTTTCTTAAACAATCGTGAGATTAATCTGACAAGTTCAAATTTTTAAGTTACCTCGAAAACTGATTCTCAAAAAATTCATAAAACCATTAAATGTACCCTAGACCTTTCTTTATCTAATAGCTTTAAAATCATCTTCCCAGCTATAACAGCAAGAAATTAATATCAAATTTTCTTAAGAACCATCTGATATTAATCTGCCGGGTCCAAATTTCTAAGATATCTTAAAAACTGATAATTTCTAAAAAAATTCACAGATCCACTAAACAAACCCTTGACCTTAATTTTACCTTGCTTTGGAAGCTTTGAAATCAGCTGCGGAGCAACAGAATGTTATTGTAGATACAAATCTAAAATTAAGTAACTGAAGATGATCTCATGGAGCTCGAAATGTTGACATAATATATACATTGATTATTTAACTAATTACTCTACTGATCAAAATCCAACAACCTTACTAAATATAAAACCTAAACTTAAGTACGAGTGTTTTTTGAATATAATATGTATTCAGTTCCTACATATATACTTAACTACCGCAACTTCTACGAAAAACATCATCTTTTGTCTCAAGATTTTTAGTTTCAACAGTACTACTGAAAATTGTAACCAAGAATCTGCACTGCATTATCATCCTCAAAAACAAAAAAGCCACAGGAAAATGCGACATTTACCTTGTTTCCTGGACCATTTGTCCTTCTCGGGAATGTGGCTGAGGTCGTGAATCGACTGACTGTATCTTAAAGGACTGGAATGGCCGACCTAAAATTGGTTTTATAACGCTTAATAAAATTCTACTGATAATAATTCCACAATTACAATATATCTTATTTTAATCGCTAATATAAGTTAAGTAATTAAAATAAAACCATCAATTAAAAAAAAATCTTACACTTTCTAGTTTTTTCTTAGTTTCAGCTATCCTTTTGCTTAGTTCTTGTCGTTTCTTTAAAGCTTCAGGATCGTTTCGTTTCACTGAGCTACTGTTACCATCCGCACGATTTCCACTATTCGTGAGAAATTTGGAGGAAAAAGATGATTTGTTGCCTAGAAAAAAATATTTTAAAAACTAATTAAATCCCACTTAAAATTACATTTCTTTTGAATAGTAAAATTACTATATGATATTTGTTTATTTTTTTTACTCAGGAAAGATTATATAAACCCGAATCAATACAGTTTATTTTTATTTTTTTCGATATTTAATGAATTTAGGAAATATAGCAATATATACAGGGTGATTTATGACCAAAGTTGTCTTAGACGTATATGGAAAATTAAGCATAATATATTAATTATTCCGCAAACTTGTTTTCTATGAGGTTAAAATTCTATGAAACCCACTATTCCTTAATATCTGAGGAATATTGACGATATGAATAAGTACTGATTTTCTAGCAAACGCACTAAAACTTAAAGGCCGTTGAAGAAAACTTGAACGCTTGAAGGCCAGGTACATAACACCTGTAATTGGCATAAGTGACAGTTTTGTAGCTAGTCGTTCTGCTGTGCTAAATCTTGTAACGTTTTTTGGCTTTTTAGTCAGTTCCCTGGAGGAAAGAATTTCCATCACCAAATGTTGCTATACAGTTACTAAAATGTTATAATATAAAGAAACACAATGTTATAATACAGACAGAAGTGTTGATAGATTCTTGCAATAGTGGATTTAATCGTATTTAATTCAGGATTAATTTAAATCAAATTGTTCAAATTCAAGGTTATTATTCTAGAGAGATTCCTGTGCTATCTGGGGCCGTATTTTTGAAACCATAATATCTCGAATGGGTATATACCATTCGAATTTCAAAGTTCGTGTGCGATTCTGCCACTTGTCTTTTGATTTTAAACTAGCTTTGTATTTTTTTTTAAATTTGTGAGTTGGTTAAGTATTTTCGTAGTCTTTTTTTGTTGTTTATTGACAAAAAAAAATAACAATAATCAAATGGCAAGATTAAACAATCTTGTGCAAAGAAACGTCGTCGAAAGGAATAGGATGTACTCTTCATTTCTTGACCCATTTGAAATGTATTCAGATGCTCAATTTAATAAATTATATAGATTAAGCAAGACTATTATGATAGAATTGATGTACTCTTTATGTGCTCCAGAGACTGTGTAATCTATCCGCTACTTTTATCCACACGGCTTGTGCAGTTTTAGCCGAAAAATTTTGGGTGAATTTGCCCGACTTTAATTCCGGGTGCTCTTCCATAAATGAAATTAGTTCATTTAAAAAAAAAAGTCAATTTGCAAAAACCCAAGAAACGCATGAAAAAACCTCAAAATTCCCTGATGTTTTTAGACTTAAATTTTAGGTTAGGTTAAAAATCTATCCCGGTTGACACGGCCTCCAATAGCACTCGACTTTGCTACGTTGCCACTACATTTCATGTTCGCATGCGAATGAAATTTCGAATGCTGTTCAAAAATGCACTTTTTAATTCTTGTGCGAATTTTGCCGCTCGACTTTATTCGCATTCGAAGATTCTCGCATGGGTTCAAAAATACGGCCCCTGGTGTGTCAAAAAGGCGATCTTTTTTATACTTCACTAAGCGTGGATCACGGCTATATCTCTGGAACTGTCAATCTGATATCATTGTATTTTTTTTGTGACATTGTAAAAGTGGTCAAGAGAAACTGGAAATAATTTTTGAGTCCGAAATTTGGCCACTAGTGGGCGTAATTAAAAGGCCAATAATTCAAATGTAATTTTTTCCGGAAAATGTCAGCTTAACCTTTTTTTTCAACATAATTAGAAACCTTAAACATCATTTTCGTCAAAGACTCATTGTCGTATGGATTTTCATCAGGTAGGGAAAGGTAGTGAAAGTTTAATTGTTTAAATAGCTATAACTTTCTTTTGCACCTCCCTTCGCAGTTTATCTAGACATCAGACAAATCTAAATTACTTAAAAGGTTTAATCAAGAGATGTTTTAGTGATTTTCAGAGCACTGACTCCATTCGGCTGCTTTAGGGTTCCCTTGCGTACTCACTTGGAATATGGTTCATGTATTGTTTCTTAAAATATCCATATTCCGAATATTGCGAGTTCAGCATAAATTCCTTAGACATATAGCATACAGGATAAATCTTTCTGGGCTTGTAATTATTATTTTATAATATTGGGTTTTTGGTGTGTTGAACAAATAAATAAAGAGTTTTTCTTAGGTATTTCCTATCTTTAAATTGAAATAAAATTTAAAAGATCCATCGAAGCCATTAGGTGGTATGGTACTTGCTAAAATAGCCTGACTAACTTTTTTAAACTATGCCTATGATATTTCTATTAGATTCAAATCACTTTAAATCTGTTAGGCGACGATAAATTAATATTTGGTCAACGTTTCAGTGTCACAGTGAAAATTTATTATTAATTTAGCAGAGCGCTTTTGGCTGTTCTTTTTAACATAATTTAAACACAAATATGGAACGGTATTAACGTCTTCCCCCTTTCTTAAATACAGTACGTCGTTTTACATTAAGTGGTGTGTTATTTCTGAAAATGTTTTTTCCACTATGCGGAAGTCCTATGCATAACTGACAATTAGCACTTATGGATGACTCATACTCCAAAGGCGCTCTGCTAAGCTAATAATAAATACTCTGCACTCAATATATTTGCTTTGATTGTTTAATACTATTCTTCGAGTAGCACAGCCACTTCCCTCTTTTTTTTCTTCTAAAAAGTCATCCTGTTAAAAAATCTCTTTTTCTCTCTACAGTCTTTTACCTAATTTTTATTTACTACTAATGTACTTACTTGGCGTATGATGTTCCGTTTCAGTCCCTGACATACTTTCAAAAGTTGATTGAAGGTACCTCTCCCTGTTGACGATTTGATCTAGTGACTCTGAACTGACTGAAAACAGTGACATAGGATTTCTATCCGTGGCGTCACCCGAAGGCGTTGAGGCCTATAAAATATCAATTAATTTATTAAAACTTATCGTTTATTCATAATATGTATTTAAACTCATTAATATATGGTGTCCAGTACAGAATCAAAGAATTTATCGCGGTAAGTACAAGCAGTTATTTTCGATTAGAGTCGTTAGCGCGATTATAATTCTATTTTATTTTGAACACGTCGTGTAAAAAGTCAAGAGAAACCTGAGAAAATGCTAAATACTAACTCTCCTTGAATTAAAAAAACATACTATGAAATAAAAATGGTATCAGATGAATAGCGTTTAAACAAATATCAGATATGCATCTGCTATAGTTGTTATAGACTTAAGGGTGCGACAAGTATACAGCGAGCGGCGGGAACACCACACGACATCTCAGGATACAACTAAAAGGTGGCGAATGTTTCGGAACAATGGTCTACCTAATATATAAGAAGCCCTCGTTTCTAGAAGGGCTTCAGGGTTCACACATTGATCCCATTTTATTTAACCTTTTTAACATTTACAATTTGTTTTTCAATTTCTTGCTTTTTTCCGACGGCCTTAAGAGTTTGGGCACTAACTCTTGAGGCCGTCCTGAGCTCTTGGCACTTGGAGTTGGTGTCTCGTAGTCAGTACCAATGGATTGGAACTTCAAGTTGAAAAATATTTGTGCATTTCATTTAGTCGCTGGTTAAATTTATCTATGATACTATATTACTGCTCCTACATACATTCATACATTCTTCCGCATTTTTATGTGTCTACTCAAATATAAAGGCTTTACGTTTACTATATTGCAGTATCCGTTACGATTGAATCAATTCATTCTTTATTCCCGTAGTTTCTCTTGAATTTATTGTAAAAAATATAAATTAGTTAGTTTCTTTCGTCAGTCAAATATAACTTTGTAAGTAAGTTGTATTTTTATTATCTGAAATAAAATGTAATATTATTTTAAAGCATTATGTTAAGGCATTATTAGTGTATTATTCAAATTATTATTTTATTAGTTAACTGTAAGACTATATTACCATTATTGTGATATTTACATTTAAAAAAAGTGACCAAATAATCATTAATTCATATTATGATGATTAAAACACAATATTAAAGTAATAAATTTAAAAATGATTTATACTTGGTCTCTTAAGAAACTTAAACGCGGTCTCTTGAAGTCAACATTTCTGTATCTGTGTACTTCCTCAATGATATTGCCCTTAGTACATCTCTGGGTCAGCGAGATCAATGTAGAACAGTCAGACTGGCTCAAAAATATGTACTATTAGTTAATATAGAGATATTGATAACCAGTACAATTTAAATTATATTCAACGACGTATTCAAGGGATATACAGAGTGTTACAAAAGTTCAGCCGGCTACTTCGGGGGCCTAACATACACGTTATGTTAAGACCGAAGTTTAATTCGGCAAAACAACGACAAACAAGCGTTTGAAGAAAATCTGTAATGGCTATGAAATTTTAATAGTTAATTAGAAAAAAAAAGCGGCCACGAAAACTAAATTTAAACTTATAAGAGTCGGCAGGGTTTGTTATTTGACAGGTGTCAACGTTGTTACCAGTAAATTGTATCGCTGTTTCGTAAATTTTAAATACAGACAGTCATGTTTTGGCTCGTCGGTTCTGGTGGTATTATTTTTTTGTTTTGATTTGTTTTGACCCTACATCATATCGAAGCAATCTGATAGTTTGCTCGAGTATTCGATAAATTTAAATAACAGTTCGAGTTTTGACTGTTTTTATTGTTCCTGCTTTACTGAACATAAAATTTATTAGGTTACAAGATTTTATGTTTATAAAATTGCTTAAAATTAAAAAAGGAAAATTTGAAAAGAAATAATGTGATTTTTGAGGGTAAAGTATCTGAAGCGGAGAAAATGTTTCTTTTTTTGCTAGATATTCTTAATAAGCGAAATGAGGAACTTACCATTAAAATTACCATCCTGATCGGTAAGGACAAGCATGAACCTACTGCTAATCTAAATGGATTGAATTCTCTAAATAAAGGCTTAATAATCAACCTAAACATATTTGAGGAAAAGTTCTAACACAAGAAGCTTAACACAGATTCGCTAAAAAATTATATTACAGACTTAACAACCATAAATAAAGAAATGCTTTGCTGCATCAAAGTCCTTGCGGTCGAAAAAAAATTATTTGTCAGAAATTGTTAACCTAAAAAATTCGGTCGCCTTTCACCTCAAATGCTTCATCAGAAGCCTCATCCTGAATTAAATTTAAAAAATAAAATTGTTATTCTGAGTGACAATTTTGCAAAAGAAGTTTAACAAAAGAACTGATAAACTCTAAAATTGTTTTAATATCTAAACCATTTTGTAAATTTAAGGATTTAGTTATTCTGATTCGTTTATTAATAATTTAATTATGTAATTATTTTAGCTGGTTTAAATGACAGTTCTTTTCGAATGTCTGATATAACTCTCTTAACTAATAAGTGTTTTGGTTGTCTGCAGTTTTTCAATTTGTTTACCAATTTGATTGTCTGCAGTTTTTCCACTCTTCCCAATTCTTTTAACTACCATTATACTCGCACAAGTAATATACTGTTAATCAAAAAATAACATCGGTGGTTGAAAACCTGAAAAGATTCAATTAATATTGAATTTCTTGATTTGTCTAATACATTTAAATTTAGAGATTTCTTAAGTTCAATATATTTTCTTAATAAGAAGAGCTTGGGTAGACTGCGAAAATTTATTAGAGATAGTGTGCTAAACTTCTGTACTTCGAGAGTTACTAACTCAGTTTACGTAAACTCTGGTGTTATTAGCACTCCTCTGATATAACTCTCTTTGGTTATCAAGTTTCGGGAATTTGTTGTTCACATAATACTAGTACGAACAATAATTTTTTATAGATACAGCCTTGGACAACACTAAATTTAATAGGATAATACTGTCGGTTCTCTAGATATTTTACTTTTCACTGAACACTGCTTTTTTAGAGAAACCATGCTCTTTAACAATTATACTGCAGGAAATATGTTTACATGGTAGCACCTTAATTTGGGTCAAAAATATTATTCAACAATGTATTAATATAACTGAAAAGATTTATTTATCGCCTATACAAAAATAATTTTAGAGTTCTTTGAACTGCTTTTGCTTTTATTTCCAGTTAGTAGTAGATTCCCATGAACTGAATTCTTTAAAAAACCTTTTCGTCTTTCTTAATTTACATATGCTTGTTACACAATCCACAAGAATTACATCTTACTCATAAACACTAATAGATACTTTTTGTATAAATTTTAACTCAGAACAGGTTTGTGATATACTTCTAATTTCCTCTGGATTATCTGATTAAGAGACAATTTAAGCCAGGATAAAATCATTCTAAAGTAAAGCCACCGACAAAAACTAAAGTTCGCAGATTTTCCATAATTTAGTCAATAATAAACACTAGACAATGATGTACAGTTCCCTTGATTTTTCAATTCATATTGTCTTAAATATTTTTAATTTTTCCCAGTTTTAAGAGTTCCCCACTTCAAAAAATTAAAGGTAAAATTAAAAAACTTTCGATTACTCTTGGTCTAAAAACATCGTCAATAAATCTACATGCCTTGAGAAAATTTACAACTAATCCATGTTTCCACTATTACTATAATGTATATAAAAAATGTATAGCTAAATTATAAGAAGGGCCAAGAAACATCACTACGAGTTTTGATTGAAAATAGCGCGCAATAAATCCAAGGAAAATTGGAGTATTATTAATGAACTTAGAGGTAATGGAAGGAAACTAAACAATATCCAATTGACGCAGATATGTTTCATCATACTGCCAACTAGATCCCCAAAATTTTACTCAACGTATTTCTGTCAAAAATTCCTTTTACTTCACTCAGACAGATGTACATGAGGTTATGTGTTTTTTATACACTTAAGAATAAACACATTTATGGGTTTGATGGATCTTCTGTGAAGAGTCTTTAAAGTCTGCCAGATCAAGCTCTCGCCTCTCTTGAATTTGCAATTAATGTTTCTTTTTAAAGAGCTACATTTCCGAATAACCTTAAAGTATCTATTTTTACCATGATCATAGACATATGGGTTAAGCAAAGAATGATGAACTTCCTCACTTCAGCACAGCATTTTAAGCAGATGCCAGTTTGGCTTTTGAAAGAATGTAAGCCTAAATGAGGCAATGTTTGCCTTTCTAGAAAACCTTTATTTAAGCTTGAATACTGCCGCCGCAGCGGTCTTCAGTGACTTCTCCAAAGCATTTGATTGCGTGAATCACGGAGTATTACTCGGTAAGCTCTTTTGTTGTGGCTTCAGATGTGTTGCTCTGAAATGGCTCGAATCATTCTTGTCTGGAAAAAGGCAAATTGTCAATGGATGACTTTTCTGCTAAAACTCCAATAGACCATGGACTTCTCCAGCATTCCGTGCTTAACCCTATTTTATTCTTTCTGTTTATTAATGACCTTGCACTTCTTGATATTAAAAAATTATTTCACATTTTGCTAATGATACTACCATTTAAGACTCATAAAGATCTTGAGTCATTAATAGAGACTGCCAGGGATTTAAGTAGGATCAAGCAAAAGTTGGAGCCAATATCTTTTCGATTCTGTTGATTGCGTGAATCACAGAGTATTACTCGGTAATCTCTTTTGTTGTGGCTTCAGATGTGTTGCTCTGGAATGGCTCAAATCATTCTTGTCTGGAAAAATGCAAATTGTCAATGGATGACTTTTCTGCTAAAACTCCAATAGATCATGGACTTCTCCAGCATTCCGTGCTTAACCCTATTTTATTCTTTCTGTTTATTAATGACCTTGCACTTCTTGATATAAAAAAAAATCATTTCACATTTTGCTAATGATACTACCATTTAAGACTCATAAAGATCATGAGTCATTAATAGAGACTGCCAGGGATTTAAGTAGGATCAAGCAAAAGTTGGAGCCAATATCTTTTCAATTCTGTTTTTATTTAACAGAGAAGAGCAATTAGGTATGTATCGTAAAACACCTAGAGCACCTGTAGGCCTCTTTTGATTTGGTTTGTTATGACGATCGTTTTCCCAACGACGTCTACCGGTAAAAAATTGTTTAAGGAAATTCATTCTCGTTTGTGTGAAACTAGATGTTTGAATTTAAAAGAGGGAAACAAAAATTGACAGCGAACTGGCTTTCCAAGCTACAAAAAAAGTAGATTTCACTCTGTAAATATATTTACTCATTAGTTAGGCATCCTTAAGTTTGGTCGAGGGTAATGAATCTAAGACACATGAGAGTCAGAGATATACAATTACTCCAAATAATATTTATAAGAACACAGAACAATAGTACACTTATTTACAAAAATGAAAAATGTACCTAAAAAAAAGATTGCCACTTGGAAAAAAAAATTGGGCTTTAGTTAAAGCTGAAAAAAAATAACGTTTATAATTCTAAAGGCTACTTGCCATTACAAAAAGGAATAAAAAAAAATATTATCGCATCCATCCGCCAGTATTGTAACTAGAAACAAAAACTCTTTACAAAAAAAATTATAAAAAAAAAAAAAAATTATTATTCCTTGTCCGCCTCCCTTAACTATGCTGACGGGTTTGGATAGTGGTGATCTATCCCGAAATTAAAAGCCGGAAAACCAAAACCCTAGTTATATTAGGATGCTGATATTTCCGCAGTAAATGTAGCAATTCATCCGGGATTAATTCCGGTCGATGGTGATTACCGGCCGTATTAAACGGCCTCCACAATCTAAAAGAGCCTCTACCAAATCAATCACCAAATTTTGTCTAAAAAAAGAAGACCTAACACACCTCCGAGGGCTGTGACTTTGTTAAGTTTCCTAGTTGAAGGTTTTATTAAAAAAGAACGATGATCAAGTCGCAAATTAATAGGTTAGGTAAACCCTAAAACCAGTTAAATCAATGACAGCAATTTGTTGTCAATTTTCTATGAGATTCTTAGAAACACAGTAATCAGGAAGTAGGATTATCAATGTCAAATATCAAAATGTGGCCAAATTAAACAACCAAAAGGGCCTAGTAATCCTCAATAAAAATTTCTGGACAGAAAACGGCTTATTCTGAATAATGAATTTTCCAAAATCATTTAACAATATACTTCAGGAATACTATAATAGTGGCAACGTCGTGATGACCTTGACTGGAACGCGCATATTGCTGCATTATTTGAGGCTGCGTTAATCGAACATTTACGACATCTTTAAAATTTGATACTAAGTAACAATACATGTCATTATCTGTACACATAACTTCAATGTTCAACCTAAATTTTCATGAAATTAAAGCTATACAACGGTTGTGTCCGGTGGATATCAAACAAACCGCAAATGTTTACTTTTATTGTCACTTGCCAGTAGTAAACAAACAATTTAATATAGAAAAATATGACTAAAATTTTTTCGGTACTTCTGATATTGTTATTGAAACTAAATTAACGTGCTTAACAAAATATTTCATTCTTCATGCGTGGGAACACTTTAACTTTCAAAACAATTGCTATTTTAGCTGCCTCAAATCCTCCACGAAAAATTAACAAATAGTAGGTGCTAATAAAAATCAAAATTAAAGTAGAACTTATAACCTGAATTATTGGAACCTTCTTAGGAAAAACTTTAGTATTAAAAAAACGTGTACGTTACGTCCCTGAAGTAGAGGCCCAAACTTTTTTAATAGCCTGTACAAAGATAAATACAGATTTACAGGTCAATATTTAAAAAAAAATGTAACTAAATGATCATTAGTCAAAAGAAAATAAAGTTATAATATGAAGCAATATTATTATAAATAGAACTGGTAATGTTACTACTTTAAACAATTTTTTAACACTAATTTTTTTAGATGGGCAATATTCCCTAAAGAATCCATTCCTAAAGAGAATAAAATAAAAGTAAAACAATAACTGAATACTTAATACCAAATCGATAATAGACTTACATCATCATCGTCGTCCTCCGAATCGTATGTTCCCGTAGACGCTTGCTGGATCATAATATTTGGTATTTTCTTTTTTCTTTGCGATTTTCTCAGTTCGTCTGCATCAACGTTTGTCACAGTAAACTCGTTCCCACTTGGCGAACCAACCGAGGAAGGATAATATAAAGGCCTAGATCTAAAGAAGATAAATTATAACTTTTGAATACTTAAGTATTAACTAATTGCAAAAATAAAGTAGTTACAATAGCCTGCCTTTTCCATGAAAGAATCCACGTTTCGCAACTAGTATTAAAGCTTTTGTTAAAATTTTAAATGTAGATTTTGTATACAAGCTTACTAAATAAAAGTTTATAAAAGAAAGTTTATTTTAAGTAGAATAAGGAGTTTATTTTTTACATTTTACTTTAATCTTAGTTTTCAGTTTAATCTTTACTAATAATTGTGTATGTCTTTTTTTAAAGCCTAACCCTCGATATACTAAATACATTATTTTATGTTTTTCAATAAATACGTTTCCTTTTGTACATTTTTTAAATCTAAAGTAAAGTTTTTAAAGTAAGCTCCTCTACCAATACTAAGGCCGTTTGACAATATTCACTCGGCTGATACTGACCGGTATTCACTGTCACTATCCAAATCGCCATCGTGAGCCATAGATTCTACATCGCCAATGGCACTATCGTCAGTCATAATCCCTCTCCTAGTTGTATCTCTTATTGTTATGTTTTGCGATAACTAGAACAAAAATTTTTGTTATTTACTATTTAAATCTAAAACTGTTAAAACAATATAAATTGAGTTACAAAGATTTGTATTTTCAATAAGTATAAAGAATAAAGTAATTAGTTAGTCAATATAGTACATCGGTTACTATATTAACTTAATTTCCGTAGTCACTCTTTTGCATCTAACGCACCAAACTCCAGGTAAGTATTGTACAGGTAAAAATAATTATAAAAGCCTCATGTTCTTATGAGATTCTCACTTGTTTTCAAAATATAGCGTAATTACAAACAAATAAAATTTTCTACATTAACATGGCTATAATTATAGCGCTGTTTTAATAAATATTTAAAAATACCACCATTTACCTCTAAACATATTCTACTACGACTTCACTGGAAGTATGGACTATTTCTTCACTATAATCTACTTAGTCTGCGTCGAATTAGAGCCTTTCGAGTGTCAACTTTCACTTTGTACACCTCATCTTTAAACCAGCCCTACAAACAATAGTCAAGAAACTTGCCAAATTCATGTTGAGCATTATCCAGCCACTACATCCCTTAAGCGAAACTCAGCTCATTTCATCGAACTTCTTCAGGCCACTAACGTTAGACTCATCGGTAAGCTACTAAGTTTTGATTTTAGCCTTTACAAAGAGGTGCCCATCGAAGAATCTCGTAACATGATCAGAGAAAAACCTAGGCAGGATACAACACTTGCAAAACGTACTGGACTTCCACTTTAGGGAATAATGAAGTTTGTTTTCCTCCTACTTTCAATTTAAAAATAGGTTTGACACCCAGGCTGAAGAACTTCCAATGGACTCATCGTTATCTTCAGCGATAGCCAACCTATAAAGAGTTGTTAGAGGAGCACGCTATAAGGATCGCTTAATCCAAACCTCAGGTGTGGCTTCGATATGTTGATTGCTCATTTATAAACCTTTCTGAAGTACATGAATAATATTAGGCCAAGCATTACATTCAAGATGGAGTTGGAAACTGTGTCAGGAATGCCCTTCTTAAATATTCTTCTAAAGAACAACAATGGAAAACTAACGACATCAGTCTGTCGCAAACCAATACACACAGGACAATGTCTACACTACGACTTCAATCACCCTGGTTCAACACAGGTAAGAATCATTGAAACCCTGTATAAGAGAACAGCCACAATATACAACTATGTTGACCTTAACAGGGAAATAGATAACATCACAAAAATTTACAGCATAATGGGTATCCAAGCAAACTAATAAAGACCACTATTAGAAAAGCAGCAGAGAAAACAAGGAAAGAGCGATCAAAAGAATTGCTAGAAAATTCAACATCAAGAGTTTCTTTTTTTTTTGAAGACAATAATACTAGGCTTAGTATCGAGGTCCAAGAACTGAGTATACGAAATATCCTGTGAATGTCGAGAGTCCTACATAGGCAAGACAGAGCGACTACTGGAAGTCAGGATAAAAGAACATCGAAAGTGGACCCGAATAGAAGAGGTTTCCAGATCAGGAATAGCAAAATGCAATCAAAGATGATTCCTGGAAGCAATATACATTACGCAAAACCAAAGAATCTTCAGCAAAGCCAATGTTGAGATTCCCAACATCTTAGATAGCATCTGATCAGATTGCAGCATATCTACAATCCCATCTGGATAAACTGTTGCTTTGGGCAAATATCTAAAAAAAGGTAAATGAAGTAAAAAAAGCAAACTCTCAAAGTGCTGTTTGGTTCGCCTATTTATTTCAAAACATCTAACAAATGGAGTATGAAAAGGTCGCAAGTGTTTAAAAAAAAAAACACTAAGGTTTTTTTTTTTGGTAAACACAAGCACAAGAGGAAAGTCCTATGTCACTCTTGGAGTGGTGCTTGCGCGAAGATATTTGTGGGCATTTATCTTGAATCGCTGTAGGTTATATGCGTCGGGAAATATGTGAGGTGGAAGCCCGTTCCACAAAGAAGATGTTCTCCAGATGAGTCCCGATACAGCGACGTCCTTGGGGTAGGCAGGTGGACTCGATGTTGATGAGCCGCAACTGCTAGACGCGTCCTTCTTGCCGGAACAGCCCTGGGTGGAATCAGGCCTGCCAGCTCAGAGGAGCACTTACCGTGATAATAACGGTAGAATAAACATAGATCAGCCACCTTTCTCCTGTGCTCCAGATCATCCAGACTCTTTGTCAGTTCTGGTTTGTCGATAAGACGAATAGCTCTCTTCTGTATAGAATCCAGCAGGTTTAAACTATGCTTGGGTGCAGAGCTCCAGACATGCGAGCAATACTCGAGGGAAGGGCGTATTTAAGCCTTATAAAGAGTCAGCAGCTGTTCTGGTGTATACAGTTTTTTCGTTTTCAAAAGCACTCCGAGTTTTTTGGAAGCCGCCCTGGCGACCTCGGCAACGTGGTCATGCCAGGACACACTGTTGGTGTAAAGATGATTTCATTGGCAATGTTTTCCCTGCCATAACCAGCTCCGGGCCACCAAGGATAGTCTTCATTGTAAATACTGCAGCCTGCGTTTTTTTAGCGTTAAAATTGACCAAATTGTTATCGCCCCACTCCAAGATTGCTCTAATATCGTTGTTGGTTGAAGCTACTTGTTGCTGCCTAAGATTCTGAGAACTTGCGGCTGTCGTTGGTTTGGCGGACTTAAATGTGGAAATAAGTGTGCTATCGTCGGCAAAGCTGTAGATTGGATTGACAGTGGTTCCTAACAAATCGTTGATATATACCAAGAAAAGGGTGGGGGATAGAATGCATCCTTGAGGGACTCCAGCGTTAATGTTAAATTTGTCGGAGAGGTATCCATCGACGGCTACTTGGATTGTTCGTTGTTCAAGAAAACTTTTGATCCAATTCAATAATGAGTTTTGTATGCCGATTGAGGAGAGCTTGGTTAGTAGTCCCTCATGCCACACTCTGTCAAATGCCTTGGAAATGTCAAGAGCGACTGAGCGGGACTCGCCGTGCTTCTCCATGGCCTCCGTCCACAAGTGTGTGACGTAGGCAAGAAGATCGCCGGTGGATCTAAGCTTTCGGAAGCCGTATTGATGACCGCTGATTAGTCCAGATGATTCCAGATATCTTAACAGTTGTTGGTTGACTGCTTTCTCCATAATCTTCGATATTACTGGAACTAGTGCAATCGGGCGGTAATTGGAGGGCATCGTCTTCTTACCCTTTTTTGGTACAGCTTGCACTCGAGCAGTTTTCCAGCTTGTTGGAAATTGGCCCTGCTTATACGATGCCGTGAACAGTCTACATAAGGGAGGAGTCAATTCGTCTGCACAACGTTTTAGTATTAGGGCTGGAATTCCATCGGGTCCAGAAGCTTTGTTGGTGTCTACGCTTTTAAGAATTTTATTTATCATTCGTTGGGGAAACGAAATTTCTCCCATCGATGAATTCACCCTTGGCAAATATGGCGGTGTTTTGCCTTGCGAGTGCAGAGTAGAATTGGATGCGAAGAGTTTACCCAGTAAGTTGGCTTTTCCCTTGCTGTTACCGCGATAGAACCATTATCTGCTGTTAGGGGTGGCAAGGCCGACTTAGCAAATCCTTGACTAACGGCTTTCGATACCGACCAGAAAGATCTTGTTCCATTTGGGCAGTTTAGCAGTTTGTTTTTGATCCTGTTGTTGTGACTCTCTTTGTATTCATCAATAATTCGCTTGCAGCTATTTCTGGAGGCTAAAAAGTTCCTCCGATTTTCGATGGAAGGATGTTGACGCCATTTGCGATATGCTGCGTTTTTAGTGTTTACTGCCTTTTTGTAATTCAGGTTGAACCATTGCTTGTTGTTTGATCCGCATTTAGTAGAAAAAGGGATATAAGCTTCCATTCCTGCCAACATCGTCTCTGTAATTTGGTTTGCACATTCTGAGATGTTATTGGTTCTAAAGCAGACTTCTTTCCAAGGGAATGAGCGATAAAATTCCCGAAGATGGTTCCACTCTGCTGATTTATAGTGCCCTACCTTCCGCGGCATCGGAGGATCCTGCGTTTTAACCTCCAACTGGCAAGAGACTGTTATCAATTTGTGGTCCAATGTTCCTAGGGGGGCATGTACTTGCATTTGCAAGGTTAATAACGAATGCACCGTTTTATCTCCAAAATCTTAATTTTCACGAGGATCTAAAGATTGACAGGATATAGCAGTTTTTGAAAGGTTCACGTGCCAAATTCAGAGAGAGAAAGAGCATTTTTAAATAAAAAACATCCAAACACGCCGTGGCAAGCTGTGTTTTACCAAGAGATTAACAAGAAATGAAAACGGTCCTGCAGTGCAACCAAGTGTAATTAAAATAGGTCCAGTGGAGGATTTGATTTATTTTCTCTGGGGGTGTGGGCCGAAATTCGGGTTTCGGCTCAGACCTCCACGATCATTTTTTTCCTTTCTATCATACCCCATCCCCAAGAAAAGAAAAATTTCCCTCCTTCTCACCCACGTCAGCACCGAAATGCCATCGTGGTAGGATCTTGACCTTGCTAAATGATTTATTTATTATTAGGGAATCGATCTTTTTTTATGTATAGAAAATAGCATTTCATTTTTTTTTTCATCTTATATTCGAAGGTCTCATTAAATTCCTTTGCCAATTCCCTATTTTACTTAGACCATAAGGCCTGCTATTTAATCACTAAGGATCAATTCCGGCTATAGAGAGGCCGATCTCTCTTCTTTATTGCTGCCAAAACTATCCAATAAGAACAAAAGAGGTAAACTCTATATTCTTTGTGATAAAATCGGTGGGAAAATAAATAAGCAAATCTATGAGTCTATAAAATCTGAAACCATGATGGTTGAAACCCTAATAAAACCGGGTGTAGTTTTTAAAAACAAAAAAATATATAATATGTAAAAAATATTAATTTTATATTTACTTACTTACTAAATTGGTAATAATTTTGTTTGGGAAAAAATTGAAAGAATTCGTTTATAAGGTGCATAATTATATTGCAGGATCTTTGACTTATATTGACATTAGTGTGGCAAGAGATTTTAAAATAAATCGCTTAAAGTGTGCAAATACAATAACTGATAATATAAGAAAACATTTTAAACGGCAAAAAATCTAATTTATATAAAAACAGTTGAACTTAGTAGTAATTGACAAACTGCGGGTGAATGTATTGAAACAGTTGAAATAAACGATAAAGTAGACGATCTAGAACATGTTATTTTGAACGAAACGGGCAAAGATTTAAATAAAATTAGTAGTAATTATAATGGTACTATTGACCGAATTTTCTTAACATCGTTCCAACTTCTGGTACATCAAAAAATAATCTGACTCATAATATTGGCTTAAATGATAAAAAACTTATGAAAGGAAGGAAAAAACCTAAAACCAATAGCCCTAATAATAAAGACTTAAAAAGCCTTTTCGTCAAACCGATTTTTCCTAAAACCTAAATATTGTTGTGTGAATTTTCCTGTGCTGGAATGTTATTGGCTAAGCGTGAGTTGACTATTGTTAGTATTTATAGATCAATAAACGCTGACTTAAATATATTTTTCGATGAAATATTCAGGCTTCTTACGGAACTTATTGTTTACGGTTATATTAACATTTGTTATCATTCATAAATATCAAGATATAAAAAATATATTTTTGGCATTTAATATTATCTCACATGGGTCAGAATATACCATATAGTAAGGGAAACTATATTTGCTCTAATTATGATAGTACTGAAATTTGCATCGCTCTAAAAAAGTGTGAGTTCTCTGATCATCACGCCCATTTAGTGACATTTAGAAATTCTTTTGAAAATATTAAAGATTTTGGTGAAGTACTTAGAAGAAGATTTAATGTCATGAATTAAATGAAATGTATTTCGCGATAGTTTACTTTCAGAAGATTGGTTTAAAAGTTTATGAGTGCCAGGGTGCCAGATTTTCTTTCGACATTTTGATGCCATCTTTTCATTAGAAAAGCAGCACCTGGATTCTAAAAAGACTTATTGGATGACTCCAAGAATGAATAAGTGGTCACAAAATATAAGAGACTGGTATGATATTTATAAAAGAACAGCTTCGCAGATTATTTTGGATAAATACAAAGAAAAAAAAACAATTTTTAAAAAATAATTATCGTAAAGCACTTAATGACAATATAATCTAAATCATCATTAAAGAATTGCGGTCTAGTACAAGTAAAGAATCTCTTGCTGCATTATTGGAAACACTAATTTAGTGGCTGAGATATTTGGGAATAACTTTGGGCAAGTGAATACCAGCAAAGTCTTAAGCAAAGTTATAGCTCATCAACCCAAGAATGTTCATTCTGATGTTTTCTTTGTGAAATTAGATAAAAATATTAGAAACACTCTGTATCTAAGGCTTTGTACACCCGTACAAAATAAAGGTATTGTAATGCGAATTCCACCTAAATATTCAACGGGCATTGATGAAATACCGGCAACCACATTAAAAATAGTTTCAGATATGTTATTCATTGACTCTTGAATGCATGTTTCGAGCAAGCAGTGTTTCTATAAAAAAAAGGCGTTAAGAAGAACTGGAATAATTACAGTTTATTCTTTTATCCCTTACGTGTATTAGAATTTTTCTAACATTAACGGTTTTTGAGATATTTGAATTTTCGCGTTTTATTCATTTGTGGCGTTCTTGTACATTATTAGAAAATTAAACATCATCTATAAGATCCCAAAATTTGTTTTACAAGACATACTAAAATTTCAGAATTCCAGCTATATTACAAGTACCCAAAAAATGCGTTTTTCTCAAACACGTCCTTTTTTTACGTTAAACGTCACCACAAGGGTGAAATAATCCAATATGGTCGCCAACAGCAGGTACCTCGGCATGTTTTTTTTTGGAAGGGTGTCGCAGTTTCGTTAAATTTTCAATAAAAATGATCCGGAAGCTATCAATTAAAGGTACCGTCTAATCAGAAAACTCGTCTAAAAAGTATTCGATATTTCCTTAGGAAGCTATTTTGGGGGCTGTTTTATTTGTGGTGTTTGTTAATAAATTAAGTGAAGCAATAAATGTAAAAAAAACGTAAAAAATAAAAGTTGTATTCTTATTAATTATACAACTGATGAGCTGTAGAAAATAGGGGATTTCTAACAGACTTTAAGCAAAATTATAAAGGAGCGAACAATAAACCTCATAAGTTTGTATAAGTTATTTCTGTTATTAGATAGACGGCAGTTATTATCAGAAATTATTACTTACATTTTCTGCACTCTTAGAAAAAGCATTTTTCGTCAAAATATATTGCAGCAAACTTTCACTTGACCGGGAATATCGCTTTTTATTAAACATTTTTTTGTCAAGCGTCTCTAAGAGAGAGCGTATAATGATTTTGATGCACCACAGTATATCAATAAAGTTCCTATCTAAATCACATTTAATCTGTTAACGTTTAACAATTTATTTGTAGGCATGGTTAGCCACTCCCGAATTAATCAATAAGCATAATAATCGGAAAATTATATATTCGTAGTTAGCAAAAGTGCTAGATGCAAATAAGTATTATCGATGTTGAATTATTTTATTATCTGATGGATAATAATACGATAATGCCGTTTATTTTTATGAAAAGTGAAACTTTTAGTCTATTTGTTAAACTTTAACTAATAACGCTGAAGAATTGCTTTTGATAGAACATACCTTTGCACTAATTGTCATGGACTCTTTTTTTGCCTCTTTGTACATTTTCACTTCAGTACCGCTATCCAATGAACTGTCCTTTGATCCATCAGAATCAAACCTCTTATCTGCAAAAAAAAACAAACCATAAGTATTTTAAAAGTCTTGAACTATAAAAGTTAAAGAACATGAATAACAAAGAACTCTGACGATAATTTTAACTTATTACGCGAGGGTTGTTATTATGAAGGTTGTAAATTAAGGCCTCCAAGCAACAAGAAATACATGAACAATACACCATGTGTCTTTATGTTCAACATTCTCAAGAATTTCAAATTTTAAAATCTGTTCAATTTTTTTTTTTTTCATTTCAAAACAATCCCAAAATATCGAAATATTTTCAAAAATATTTTAATTGTTCCATACAAGAAATGCGTGAAAAATAAATAAAATACAAGGTTTTTCAATTTTTAAATCCGACGTTCTCAACAAATTGTTAGGGTTCAAAATGGCTAAAAAGTTTTTTTTTTAATAAATTGCCAGACCGCCGTAAATAAACTGCTTATTTTTATTTATTTTTGTATATGGTCATAGTACCCCCATCTGTGGGTAGCCATTCAACTAGTGAGTTGAAACCACTTAACAATTTACAGTTCTCTATTTCTCATTCATATCGATCATCACCAAATAGTAGGATTCTAACATGGATACTTCTACTGCACAATGGTACTGCTTTACGTTTAATTATCCTGGTTCTTGATGCTAGTTAAAGGAATTGAGGTTAGACCTTGTGGTCTAACAAATCTAGACAAATTTTTACCCAATATTTGTCAGTTTTCAAAAATTATTTTGAATCGGCTGCAATATTGACTAGATTGTTTCTATATTTACAATTGTACTACAAGTTATTTTTGGTGTAGGTTTGAAATTAAACTAGTGCACTCATGTGTCATTAAAAAAAGATGGAGATACTTACCAACCGAAACGTCGTGTTACATTAAATAAATAAGACAATGCAAGTCCGACAAGATGTTTTGCCTGTACCATTGTCTACCACCTTCAAAAACACATGTGTCATTAGTTTATGGCCAACAGTATTTCGTTTTTATTTTGAAAAAAGTTTTTATTTGTAATTTTTGGGTATGGAGACGAAAAGGATTGTATGTTGCAAGTTCAATGTTGCCCAACTTGATATTTGGAGAAAGCCGTACCGACCGTAGGGTCAGATCGTTCCTTTTTGAGTGCGTTCCTTTATGAAGTGAAAAGTTCTTTAGTCTCCTCTTAAAATTTTACCCTTTTTGGGGAGATATAACCGACTAATGTGATAATAATAAAAATCTATTTAGGGTGTAATGCTGTTTTATTAGTTTTGATTTTACTGGCTTTTTATGGCGATTTTATACCTTTAAAGCTTAACAGGTGCCCTGTACCACCGGCAAAATGACGTTACTCACTCTTGGCATTTTTGGATTTGATTTGAAACCCTCTAGTTAAAGGTTGATTTATTTTTGTACATAATTTCATCTGTGGAAAGGTGTGGAAGGAAACTTTGAGGGCTGGAATTTTGGTTACCGTGAGCTATTTTTGAATAATTTTTCTTATTTAGTTTAAACTTATTTCTAATTTCTAAAACTAAATTCTTGTAGTATTGCTTCATAATATTTACACTAGTTTTACCTACTATTTATTGCACAGAGTTTTGTCCACAATTTCAGATTTCTTTGACTTAGTAATTTATTATTTTTGGTTTATTATTTTAATTCCAGGGCCAGTAAATATAAAAATGTAATATTTGATGTAATTTTTGAAGAGCCCGTTACTGTCGATTGGACATACTGTACTATGTAAAGTGCAATCTTTAATTGAGGAAGTTTATTTTGCAAATGACGTCACTGCTTGGGAATACGGAATTATTTTAAATTCAGTAATTATTTTTGTTTTTCTCGCTTGTCACTGTCTGCTGGACATACTGAGCGACGTAAAGTTGGTACTATTTTTTTATGTAAGCTATCCATAATTAGATGTTTAAATTTTAAGATTTCATAACTCGGGTAAACTAATCACCTACTGGACTTTTATTTGGTTAGAACTCTTACTAAAGATAACTTTTAAGCATACTATTCCAATACACCTGATAGGACATTTTTTTTGATGATTTTATCTGGTAAACCTTTACTTGTTTAAGTTATTTAAGGGTGAGGTTTTGAAATTGTCATTATTTTGCATGGGGGTTAAGGTCAGCTAGTTAACTTCATGAACTTATTGTTTCCTTTTCTTGTATGAGGTTCTGCAATATTTAAACTTTGAATTTATGTTTTATAGTCCATGGTTCTGCCATTAATAGTTGAACAACAATCTAGTCCAATCAACATATTTATGCTTTGGTTTAAATATTTTTAAAATCTGATTTGGATTTCATTTTTTTGTTTGACTTGCCAATAAATGTTATCACCTCTAGGCTTTGTTACTAGTAAATTAAAACTTCGGTGGCGCTATACTGATTTTGGACTCCTTCGGTCCTTAGAACTAGGTAACAACTTGGGTTTGGTCACAGTTTTTGTTGAATAATCAATTTGGTAATTAATTTAAAGAGGAAAACCAGAATCCACACTGACCAGAGCTACCAGTGATCTTGGTAGGAGGTGGTCACATAAGTAAGCGGGGTACCTTGAATTTTTCGAGCATCTTTAACATATTTGGGTTTGAATCCATTTGGGTACCATCTCTCGAACTTGGTATATGCAACTTTTGACTCTCTTTTTCACACTGGAGTATTGTTTGATAAAAGAAATATTGAATATTTCATGAATTCTATATAATCTATATATTGGATAATTTATTTATGTCATGCATATTTTTTTGTAACAAAATTTCAAAAAATGCCACAAATTTTGAAAAAAACTTCCAGTACCTTTTTATTAACAATACATAATATACACAGAGCTTTCAGTTTAAAGTTCTTCAAAATATTTGGAACATATTTTCAATTGCTTCTCAGACAACAAATGAATAAAATATTGTATGTTATTTCTATATTTTCATTTTTTTCAAGAGATTTTCAAAATTTTTAAGAAATGTTCGAATAAATCCAAAATTTTAAATTTTTTCCCGTAATTTTATATAAGGAATACGTAAAATATGCAAAAATACCGTATTTCAATTTTCACGTTTTAAAAAATGTTATGAATATCCAGAAAAATAAAAAATTTTAAAAAACCTTCATCAACCAACAAATCATTAAATAAACAGGGTGTTTTAATTTCGGGTTTTTCAGTTTTTTCTTTTAAGAAATATCCAAAATATGCAAAATTTTTGCAAGGACATATTACTCTTAATGTTGCGAAGATTATAATAGGTTTTTTAAAGAAGCTTAGACACATGACTTTGGAATCTAGGGTTGTTATTAAAGCTCACACCCAATTAGAGAGTCCATTACAATAACCAAATTTGAGACGCCGGACCAAAGTAGATTATTACAATTTCAACCCATGCTTACAGGAGTATTTAAAAACTCTTCTTAACGACATTAATCCTTAAGCGACCCCTCTATAAGCATACAACGGCTTGGATTTAGCCCCATCAACTGTGACCGACTGCGATCTGTCATCCAAATAACTGCGAACTAGAAAAATAGCACAAGGTAAGTAATGTTTAAGTACCATATAAATTATTAAGGAACCTATGTATGTATTTTGTTCTTGCATATGCATTGTTGCATATTGAAAAACAAATAAATATTACGCTGCATATAATTATTTATATGCAGGGTATTCGCTAGAAGGGGCGCCGAACAAAATGGTGAGTTGTTGCGGTCGTTTGCCACTCATTGATCCACAATGACCTCTATTAAAAACTTCGGAAATGATCACACCTTAGCCTTGATAAAAAAAAATTAGTTTTATTTTTAATCCAAAATCTAACACCAATAAGTTGAATTATTATATGTGTTGATAGCTAAAAATTTCCTCTTTTGAAAATGCGTGTGAACTTGACAACAGAGAATCGGTCAATATGTTTGTAAACAAAACACCCCACTTGTCCCTGTGCATATGTTGAACCCAAACAAAATTTTTGTTTACTAATTCTAGTCTTTCAATATTCTAAGATGTCACCTAATAATACATAAAGTGATTTATAGTTAAAGCATCTATACATCAGATGATGTATTTCCTTGGCTGTATTGATCCTAAGGGACCTCGTGGGGTACGCATCTGCAAATTTCTTACACCACTTATGTACTTTTTAGGTCCATCCATTTTTTTTCATAAACCTCAGTTAACTGGCGAAGGATTTCAATATAAGTTGACCCTTTAAACTTTAAACTAACTTAAATATACTATTTTATTAATAATAATATAAAGACTAATTGATTAAGTAAATAAATCAATAATTTGAATATAAAAGAGTAAAAAAAGTATTTTTTTAAAGCTAAATTTCTACATTATCCTTATAAACTTTTAGTGACAATATTTCATTTAAAGTATTTTTAAGTGGCACGTAAAGAATGTCTAATGAACGGCAGTATAAATTATAAGTTTTTGTTATTCTACATAATAGAGTGCTGACCATTTGTTTTCCTGAATGGAATAAAAATAATTTGCTTGATCTCATATTGACTTGAGGAATGTTAAATTTAAAAAGTGACAAAATAGGAGGAGCTTTAGAGTAACAATTCATTACTTTATATAAAAACCAAACATCAGTTATCAAACGTCTGTCGAAAAGTGAAATTATGTTAAAATGCTCTCTAAAAGAAATCTTAAAAACTTTTTGAATGCTCTCCAATCGATCGATATACAGGGTGTTTCAGAACAATGGGATCAAACTTCTGGGGGTTGTTCAGTACAACAGAAGAATCCATTTGAGTATAGGAACCCATGTCCGGAAATGCGTCACTACGCCACTACGGCCCGAAGACGCGTTAAAATTTATAAAAACAATTAATTACCTAAATAGGATCTGCTGCATTTATTTTTACCTTTTGTACATGATACCATAACAACAATGTTTAAAGTCAACGCTTATCAATGTCATGTTTAAAAATTTTATAGCTTACAATTTTTAAACATTTTATTGCTAATGGAAAACTTTACCAATCAAGAATTGGCGGATATGCATTTGGCATACGGAGCAACAAACTGCAATGCGTGAGCAGCATCGCGGTTGTATCGTGAACGTTATCCCGAACGACAGCATCCTGGATACAAAAAGTTTATTGCGGTTCATCGGCGGCTCGCTGAGACCGGCATGTTTAAGACCAAGATGCATGATACTGGTGTTGCTCGAACCGTAAGAACCGTCGAATTTGAAGAAGAGGTGCTTCAGCGAGTTGCCGATGAACCATCAAATAGCACACGTGACGTCGCTAAGAATATGAATACGAGTAACGCTTCTGTCTGGCGGGTACTACACGAGCAACAACTCCATTCTTACCACTTCCAGAAAGTTCAAGGTATGACTGCAGCCGATTATCATCCTAGAGTTCAATTTTGTCAATGGCTTCTGGATCACATCATTGCACAACGAAATTTTTTACGATATGTTTTGTGGACTGATGAAGCCTCTTTCACAAGAGACGATATTTTTAATAGTAGGAATAGCCATGTTTGGGACAAAGAAAATCCTTATGCAATTTTTCCAAGAAAATGTCAGAATCGTTGGTCTGTTAACGTATGGGCAGGCACTGTTATGATTATTTAATTGGGCCATACCACGTTCTACCGGAACGGTTAACAGGACCTATTTATCTACGTTTCTTGGAGGAAGTTCTCCCAGAACTCCTTGAAAATGTTCCACTAAACGTTAGACAGCAAATGTGGTTTCAGCATAATGGAGCGCCAGTTCACTTTGCTGTACAAGTACGCGAGTATTTGGCTCAGCGGTTTGGGCACCGGTGGATTGCCAGAGGTGAAGCAGTTTCTTGGCCTCCTAGGTCACCCGATTTAACGTCGCTCGATTTTTTCTTGTGGGGACATGTAAAGTCTTTAGTCTACGAAACTCCAGTAGAATCAGAGCTAGACTTAGTTGGACGAATAACAGCAGCATTTGAAATCATTCAAAACGAGAGTCAAATTTTTAGTGTAGTCCGCCAAAATCATGTGCGGCGTTTAAATTGGTGTATTGAGGTTGGAGGAAGACATTTTGAACAATTGTTGTGATGGTATCATATACAAAAGGTAAAAATAAATGCATCAGATCCTATTTAGGTAATTAATATTTTTTCTAAATTTTAACGCGTCTTAGGGCCATAGTGGCGTAGTGACGCATTGCCGGACATGGGTTCCTATACTAAAATGGATTCTACTGTTGCACTGAACAACCCCTAGAAGTTTGATCCCATAGTTCTGAAACACCCTGTATTGTAGTACAAGTACTTAAGTTGGCTTTTGTATTCTTTGTTGTTCGAACTGTAAACATCGGATTCTCTATCACATTTCCTGTAATTATGAATGTAGTAATAGCTTAATTTTGAAACACAAAATGTACCACATGTAATAATATAATTGGACCAAACTGGTAACTCTGACTTATACTTGGCAGAAGCACCGATTTTTCCTTCCATTTTATACGGCTGTATTGCCGCAAACCATTTTTCTAATGAATTAAAAGGCAGTTAAAAAATGTACTAAATAGTCTTATTTGTAAATTAAAAAAGAACTGATCCTATTTATGACGCTAAGATGTGATATAAAAGTTTTCGTATTAAATGTTTGTCAACAAAAAAAATCCAATGCCATCATTCTATTCTTACTAAAATTAACTTTTATACTAAAGCACTAAATTTAGTACAAATATGAACGACTTCTGAAGGGATGAAACTTATTTTTACTCTTTACGCCACAGATTTAACTGCATACTAAAGATATAGAAATAATGTTATACTCACCCATAGTTGGATATTGCAACGGTTGACTATAGAACGACTGGCCGCCCATAGTGTTTTCGGCCCGTTGGGCCCATCTGCCCTTGGGTGTACTAACTCCTTTGCTGATGTTTGGAGGAGGACTGTACTCTTCTGTCAACTGTTTTTTAGCCCACTTTGGTAGTTGTCCTATGCTAAAGCTGTAAAAAGTAATTAATTTTTAATTCCTATTAAAATACATGTTTAGTTTTAAAAGTTCAATCAACTAATAGTGGATTCTACGAGTTACAGCAAATGAAGAGTCTGATTGTTTTTTATATTAATGAATAGAGGGGTATTGGCCTTGAGTTATGGTGTGTTTCCTTGTGGCCTATCAAAACAGATCATGAGGCAGTAGTAGTAAATTGAATGGCATAACTCACATTGAGACATTAATTCTTATATTAACGTTTTTAATAAAACAATACTTTCTGGTTTTGGCTGTTTTTGCCCAATAAAAGAAATAGTCTAGAAAAGTCCAAAACCTCCCTGGTTTACCCTTAAACGAAATCACTAGGGCAATTTCAATATTACTCGCAAAATAATGTGGTTCCAAAATGATGGGTTGCCCATATCATAGCACCTTCAAGTTCGTCGTTATCTAAAGCGAACGTACCCCAACAGATGGATCAGCCATTTTAATCAAATAATAAAATTAATAAAACTACGTCTCTAGTACCTTTCTCGAGCTGCTTATAGTACCCTAAAATCCTATTAAATAATAATAAATTTACCTAAAATAAATTTAACTTTCACAGATCGTCAATTTATACAAGACCAAAAGTCTTTACTTAAATAGCATACCTTAATCTTGACATGAGAACTAAACCATACATCAAAATTACAAAATAAAATTTACTCTTGGATTCTTCTTACAAGCATTAACAAATTCCTGGCATAAAATATTAATATTAAGAGTTTTCTTTCTTGGTTTGTTTATTTTATTCTTCTTTGTTTTGTTTACATATTAAATTGGACTATATTACATTAAAAGTATTACACTGTTAGACTTTATTCTGCCTGAACTTGATTTATCTATGTAAATCTTTCAAGTTAATTGTGTTTCCAATTACAGTTTTAGCTACTTTGCAATAATCTTTTTTGAAACAAATATTAAAAAGATGCAAATAGATTGATCGAACTCACCTATAGTTAGTATCAACGCTGGAAATGGTTTCGTTTTGCTCAAACATTGTACTATCCTGGAGCAATGCCGTCTCCAAAGGTCTACCCTGCCGCATTGCCTGTTGACTTAACCGAGCTTTCATCGTTACCACCATATCAGGAGGTATCCTCCATACAAATATACATCTAAAAGTAAAAGTTATTTTTTAATATAATTATTGCATAATAAGTCCTCAAAAACATTTATCTGATTCTTCTTACCCATCCCCACTGGCACTAATTAACCGTTTGCAGTCGTTTGTAAACCTTAATCCTGTTGCTAATTCACTGTGTCCGCACATTGTGGCCATACATTCTCCCGAGTAGTAGTCATACACTGAGAGGCTCTTGTCTGTGCAAGATGTTGCCAAGTAGATGCCAGATCTATCTAGTACAACCTGTAATATATTTCACGAATAAGGTTTTGTTTTTTAATTGGCTACCAAATAATTTACAAATTACTGTTGTATTTTATTTATTTAAGAGTTATTTTTCTGAAAGGCAGGAACGGCCTTAAATAAAAATAAAACACTAAAGCTCAAAATATAATCTTTTTTATCAGCGTAAAACAATATTTTTTAAAAATAATATGAGTAAATTAAAAAATAAGAGTATTCTAAACAATATTTTTTCTACAAAAAACAATTGAACATTTTATAAGATAATCAACAGTATTTAGTAGCATGACCTGTTTTTCAAAATGGAAACCTTCTAGACATAGAGTCAATTAACTTTCGGCATTCTTCTACGGTCATAGAATACCAAGCTTTTAAACTTCTTCGTTTTAAGTTTCCTTGCCCGCAACTCGATTTTTTAGCTCTTTCCTAAGGTTCTCCATCGGATTGAGATGGACAATTTAAAAGTGTACAATTTTTACTGGTAAACTTGCTTTATCTTTGCAGTATGTTTAGGGTCATTGTCTTGTCAAAAGAATGTTTTTGCAGTTAGCACGATCCATTAACCTTTGTTGAACATTTCTTTTGCTCAAAAAGGATATCTTCCAGACATCTTCTTATGGTTCTAATTTCTATTTCAAATTTCTTTTTATTGTAAAAAATATCACAAATGAATCTTTGTGCGTGCCGCTTGTACACATTTTTCGGTAGTGTTTCTTGGACGACCTTGAGTTCCTAGCGGTTTATTTGTTACATGTTGTTCCTTTCAAACTTATAAGTCAAACACATTTAAAAAATCCAAGATAATCCGTTCACGAAATGCAATTTTGTATCGCGGAGCACAAGTATAATGATTTTTTGTAACCAATTTTTTCTCTGTGATGACGTGCAATTTTTTTAATGAGATTGAACCTAGTTCATTGTAACGGGCCTAGGAAGAGCTGAGGTAAATAAGGAAAATCAAAAACTAAACAGTTAAAGTTCCATCATAGTCATAGTTTTGTATGATGCTGCAAAGTAAAATAAAATTTAATATTCCTTTTATTGCAATGCATAATTTTCAATACAAATCAATTCTTCTGATAAATTATTCATAGGCTTCGTGGCAGCAGGAAAAATGTTTCAAGTGTAGTTCAAAATCAAGATATAGACCTACGTCAACTCAATATCCATAATACAATTCAATGATCATCTGGATAAACCTATTGTCAAGCAATGATCACTGAAAAAGAACAATACATTTTCAATAAAAGCAGTTGAGCACGATTTACAAAATAATGTCTAGTCTTCTTTTCTTTTTTTGCAAGCATATCCAGTATTTGTTCACTAGTTATTGAAATATCACGCTAAACATTGAGTAACTGTTTGAGAAATGTTTTTGGCCGCTCTCTGAGAGAAAGTTATACTTAACACTTTTCCACATTTTAAAATCGGATTTTATTTCTTCAGGACTTTCAGTAAATTCGTTTGGCCATACATACTTTTTTGAAAACAGAATATGGTTTTGTCTAATTGAACTTCATCAATCTCTGCACATTTTGTATTTTGGAAAGTAGATTTCGTTGCTTTAAGAATTTCAATTCAAGATCTTCAGAGTAATATTTTGTTGGGTTGGGTTGGGTTGGGTTGGCGTCACTTATAGCAAAAATCAATTTAGAAAATACTATCTCACACGCTCAAAAAATTGAAAAGAAGAAGAAAATAGACTTATTCACGCATTTGAAAGAAATATGAACTGAAATCTATAATGATACCGTTCGATATACTTAATTTAATTTAAGTTCAATAAGTTTTAAATACAATAACTTACTTGAGGTATAATAGATTTTTTTTATATACCTAGGAGCTGAGGTTTAACCTCTGAGCTCGTTTCTTCTTTTCAATATCCTACCTAACTTTGTTATGAATATTAAAATTAAAAACGATAAAAACAACGAGAAAGCCTACTTTTTAAAAAATAACTAATTTGAACCAACGTTTCGGTATTTATATCTACTACCGTTATACAATACAGATTTTACTTTTTCTCTTCAGAGTACTGGTATGCATGGAATGTATGCCGATCTATAGTACTCTTTAGAATTTCCAGCATAGTTGTCCTTGTAACGTTCTGCTTGTCGAAGAAGAGTCAGCACGGTATCAATCGATTCAGCAATATATGTCGTTGTTCGAAAATTTCTCGAAATGCTTCGTCTACTTTGGCACACATGTCCTTTATTTTTATTACTATCGTGAACACCATTCACATATTCAATGCATTTACTGGTTTGGTTAGAAATTGTTTTAAGCACTATCAATGAAAATATATTGGTTCGAATTGAAGCAAGCTCGCCCTGAAAGACTCGTTTAAAAATTATTCAGGTGGTCGATATTCTGGAGGGGTGGAGGGAGGCCGGACCGCCCAAACCCCTCCATACAATGTTTTGCGCCACCCGTTATTAAAATTGTATGGGGCTTTCACTAAATTACAAAAATAAATTGAAGACAAATAATAACGCAAATGTCGAATTTAAATGGTATTACTTTTATTTTTTTGTCCAGAAGAATGCATTTAAAAAAAGGATTTATGAGATAAGAAAATTCAAAAAATTCCGATTACGGTAAAAATAAGTCATCCATACACAGTTATACCATTGTACAGATTGACCAGAAAAATGGAACTATCTTAGCAATTATTCTAATACTTTTATTTTTTGGCCATCACTGTATATACTGCTCTTACCTAATGTCAATTTTTGTTTTTTCTTTAATATATACCGATATACCCAAAAAAATTTTTAGTTTTAAACTACAGGGTGTCAAATATTTAAAAAAAAATATTTTTAATAAATATCTTAAATATCTCTTGACCGATTAAAAGAAGAGGACCAAGCCAAGAAACTCTTGGAACAGCATTATTTATGTCAGCTGACATATTGTTGCATATATTCGATACCCAATTACTATCCTTTTATTTAAAACTGATCTAGAAATATATAACGCTTTTAAGTCAAGTGAACAGGAATGTTTAAATAAGTTGCTTCGATTCATGCAATTTTCTTCTGACTGAAAAGCAGTATATTTTTTTGATCTGTCTTGAAATAAAAATAAAAATGTGTGATCAAATTTTGAGTAAAGCCAGAGTGTCAAAGAGATAACATACAGGTATTGCTAGGTGAATAGGATGTGAGTAAACTATGTTCAGTTTTGTTAAAAAGTAAAAAATTACTCATGCCTATGCCTTACAATTTACTGCATTATTATCACTTTTACAGCACAAAATACTAATATACGTTTAAAAATTTACTGTGGGCACAGGATATATAAGATGTGCTTAGCATGGACTAGTTAGCACAAACGCCACTACTGTTGATACAACTGTATTGTAATGTACTGCTGTTCCTACTGTCTGTCTACTAGGAACTAGTCCGGTTGGTTTAAACCGGCTAAACGATATGGCCACGGGAGCACACCTTCGAATCATCAATCTGGATAACTTGTATTTGAATAATCGCGAAACATGATACTAAAATCATACATTAAAAACATTTTGTTATTAATCCGATGGGTACTTCTCGCAACAAATCTGGTAAATTGTGTCTGAAAAAATGTAAAGATGCCAGCCCGTTTAAACGCTGAGGCATAACATACGCTCCTCTTAGTCTCTCAAAAAATACTTGTCAAACCTTATTGGATTTTCATCGGCCCATATGTTTAGTATATAAATTAATAACAACTTCGGGTGTAAATCCTGCTTCGTCTATAAACAACAATTATTAAAAAATTTAACGATCTTGATATTTTGTCGGCATCCGTTGAAAAATTCTACTCTAGGTCAATCTTTCAATGCTATGCTTCTATTTAAATACTGTACCATACCAATTAGAATTTGTTGCCAATCAGGAACATGCACTAAATTGTTTTTTTTTCTCGACAAAGATTATGTAAAAAAATCCCTCCTTACAGTGTACCGTGCAAATGTTGAATCTATTTTAAACTATTACCTATTCAGTACTACCGTCTAAGGTGCGACTAGCAAATATATTTGCCCATCGCAAGTTGTTTTGTAAAGTCCTAATTATGTTAAAGTTATTGAATAAAACTACACCTACTACATACAGTGCTTTTCATTTCAAAACGATCCACCCTTAATAACTTTCTTTTTTTTTTCTCAAATTAGATATACAGGGGGACGTTTAATTATGCATTTACTGAAGTTCTGTCAATCACCTCCTCACCTCCAGCTAACCTCACTTTAATATGTCAAATGGGAACCCCCATCGTGTGATACCTCATAGTAAGCAGTGTAGAATTCTCTATTCAACGGTACCAAAAAAAAATAAAATCGGCAAATGTGTAAGCAAATAGTTAGCGAAAATGTCTAGAAATAGAAATAATGAATACTTTATTTACGCCAAACTTTGGTATTTTAAATGAATACTTTTAGTGTGGTACCTACATCATTTTAAAATTCTTACAATTTTTATAATAGATCATAAAAAAAAAAAAAAATACAAGCAATTAAGAAGTTAAAATGTGTAGTAACAAACAGTACATTTAGTTCAAGCAAATTATTTATTTTTTTAAGTAAAGAATGTGTACCGTTATTTGCGAGAAAAAAGAGTGTCTTCAAATTGTTTGCAAAAATCTTTGCAGTCTTATAACTTTGTATGTGTATTTATTTCACTTATATTTTTTGCGAAACCTATCTAATAACACAGGTACAAAAAAAAAACACTGCAATACCTTACATTTTTAAGGCGTTTAAAAAGCAGGCGATTTATTATTGTGGTGCAATCGAATGGTCTGCGCGGTCTCCGGACCTAATCCCACTAGACTTTTTTCTTTGGGGCTACTTAAAAAGCAAAGTTTATAAAACCCCACCTGAGAGTATTGAGAATTTAAAAAATAGAATATTTCAAGAATGCAGAGAAATTAGCGGGCAAACCCTTGCCAATGTTCGTAAGGAGTTTGAAAATAGGCTTTTTTTATTGTCTTGCTAATAACGGCGCGCATTTTGAACATTTAATAAAATAAATTTGTTAAACTAATTAAATTTGTTTTTCTACCCTACCTATTTACACTTTAATTGCTTCTTGGTCAATCAATTTTTACAACCATTGATAGCATAATGAATGCCCTTTAAAATAATGTATTACACCATAAGGTAGCCATTTGACATACCAAAGTTTGGCGTAAATAAAATATTCATTATTTCTAGATATTTTCGCTAACTATTTGCTTACACATTTACCGATATCATTTCTTTTGGTACCGTTGAATAGAGAATTTTACGCTCCTTACTATGATGTATCACACGATGAGGGTTCCCATTTGCATATTAAAGTGAGGTTAGCTGGAGGTGAGGAGGTGATTGACAGAACTTCAGTGAATGCATAATTAAACGTCCCCCTGTATATCTAATTTGACGTGTTTTTTTTTTTTAAGATAGTTATTAAGGGTGGATCGTTTTAAAATGAAAGCACTGTATAGTAAAAAACCTACGTTTGCTCATAGTAACGGTTTCATAATACGAAAACAATGACTAGTCTTGGACGACAAGACAGCAGTTAACAGAGTTATTAATAACACATTTTTATGAAAATTACTGTTTAATGTGCCTAACTATAATGCTAAAAACCCCCTTTTTACTTATCTGATGTGAGAAACAATAACTGTCAGCCAAAATCTCCTACGTACAATATGTTGTAGTTATTTAGTAGACTTAAGTTACAATAAATATGCACCGATTATAAAAAAAAAAATAAGTCTACTAATATTGTTACTGATTCATTAATCTAATGGATCTGTTAAGTTCAACAAATTATATAAATAAGTTTCCGCAATATAAATATGTACCTTTATAAGTGTCCCGTCATCTCCAGTGCTCCCTTTAAAAGTTTTCGTATGTTTGCCAGTGTTAACATTGTAAATTCTGACATTTCGGTCCTGACACGCAGTCAGAACGTGTTTCTGACCGGTGTCCACTTCCATGTCGTACAGCGTCGTTTTTCCTGTTGCGTTATGATCTCGAGTGAATTGAATCTTGCCATTATACTAAAAAAAAATGACTGTCATTATTTAAAGTTTAGCATCCTTAGTGCGGCCTTTATTTAGCTCATCTTCAGGGCTGGGAATAATACGTCAAGTTTTCACAATTTACAATGTACAAATTCACAGTTTATTAATTTTTTTTGATCAATATAAAAATAAACTTACATCTGATAATGATCTGAATATGAGACTCTTGTCGGCCCCACAAGACACCATTTGAATCTGGTTGTTCGGATGGCTTAAAAATCGAACGGCCGTTATGCTCGATGAGTGATCATCTAATGTTTGAACAAAGTCGTAATCCTAAAATAGAGACAAAATATTATGCCAGTATATCATTACGGATCTTTTCTAGAGTATCGAGTTTTTAAACTAAGAACTTTCTGCATTTAAATCCTAATTGAAAGTAAATCTAAAGCTTATACCTGTAGGTATTTGAAAACAAAAACCTTTAATTACAACTCTACGAAAATACATAAATTGGTAGTTTGCTAAAAAGACCTTAAACTATTGAAAAATGAAATTTGTAGCTAGTAAAAGTTGCGAAGGGGCATTTTTAATATCGAGTATTGCCTCCAGGTGCCTGAATGATTGCTTGCATTTTTCTTGGCATGCCTATAATCAAATGACTAATGCCTTCTTAAGGAATAAGGTCCCAATCCTCCAGAAGAGCGTATTATAATTTATTTAAGGTTAAAAGAGCAGCTATATGGGTTCGTAGTCTTCGCCCAAGTACGTCCCAACCCAAACATGTTCAATTGGGTTCGCATTAACGATGGCTACTTCAAGGCAGGAATGTCTACATCATTTAAGTATTCTTGATTAATTCACCCATTGTCTGGAGTTATCAGGTATCAGAATAACATTATTTCCAATATAATCAACACACGGAAAAACAAAATCCTGCAGAACTTCTCAGTAAAGCACTTCTCGGAATAACGTACTCAACTCTGTGCTTGCCTCTAGAGAAATTTTAGAGTACACCCTAAGTGAACTCTTTGGTAGCCTACCTTACGACCAAAGATACATACTGCAAAATGTTCTTGTGGTCTTCGCCATACGGTTTCATGACCATCCGAAGACCTTAGGCTAAATCTCGATGTATCTGTAAACAAAGGTCAGGTGGTCCCATTCATTTTCGCCCCAGTGTTCCATGATTCCTGGCAGACTGAAATTACCTGTCGCGGGTCTATGACTAATAAGTCTGGCCTTACCAAATCTTCATATAACGCTCATATTGGTATTCTGGACGTGATAAAGTCGATTATAGGAGTGCAGCATTAGGACTGTGTTCCACGTTCCCGACAACTTTGGTTGTCCGGATTTTGGTTTATCTAGTGTTGAACCGGTCTCCTCAAACTTTTTCACCGAATTGCGCATGAAACCAATGCTTGGTGCACAATAGTCGCAGAATTACCATATTAAATTCACTCAGGCACAACGTGCAGTACCCTCCCGGGAAACGCTTCATAGCAACTGAATTCCCAACAGACAGGCTACCGATTGACATATACTACGCCCTTCGGATACGTTGCGTTGACACAATAAGCAAACAAACAATAATATTGAAACACCTTGTATCATATTTGTTCGTAACATTATAAATTAATTTCTTCGATTCTTTTGCGTTTGTTTTTGTCTCAGAAACTAAGCAATTTCAAAAAAAAACTTAAAGAAATATAAAAGTGGGAAGTGGCTTTGTTACTCGAAGGATAGTACGAAATAATCAAACCAGATATATATAAAGCACCATGTTTATTATTATTTTAATGATCCCTCACTGATGATCCCTCACATGGCCAAATGCGTTCTGCTAAGATAATAAACATTATGATCTCACTATATCTGGTTCGATTATTTCGTAAAAGAAATATACCCAAAATATTTGTTTAAAAAAATGTTAATATCATAACATTTTTTCTTAAATTGCGGTTAAGACTATGCATAACTTACACTTTTAGTATCAAACACATGGATAAGCCTATCCCTGCTAGCGCTGGCTAATAAACTGTGCTTAGAATCATTGGCGGAATACTCCAAGCATAATACTTCACTGTCATGGGCTTCGATTTTGCATTGCTCTTTCATCTGTGTTGTGTCATGGATCCTTATGTTACCTGGAAAAAAATTCATTTTGTTCTACGGGTTTCATTGTGTGGATTAGGATTATATACAGGTTGAAGAACTGAAATTTGATGAATTAAAAGAGACGCATTGTCCAAAGAAATAGCAACACCGGTTCCTCTCGTCGATGAGCGGTCGCCTCCAGTCGCCTGAGGTATTTGTTGTTTTTAGTTTTTACAAAATGACAATAATAACATAGGTTTATTTTGTTTATTATGGCTCTTTATACTCCTTCCGAGAGTTCAAATTATTAAATGGTGTTATTGACGCAATTCGGCAATACAATATTTTCAATTACATTTGTTTTCAATGAAAATAGACCGATTCCGTGATTTTAAATGTAGTCTCGAATTTTGAGACATCCTTTCTAATGCCCTAGAAGTGGATTCAACACGATCAAATAAAATGGGTATGGAACATTAAGCACAGAAGTTTTCAATTCCGTATTCAATATCCTCAAAAAACGAATGTTTGGGCTAGTATTTTGGGCGACTATATTATACGGTCATTTTTTATTGACGGTACTTTATACATCCAAAAATACTATCCAATCATAATGGCCAAAAAAATTTTAAGAAATACTTTTCCTTACTATCTTATTAGTAGGACTGGCTATATTAAATGGCCTCCTATATTTCCAGATTTATTCCTCCTTTATTTTTAGGAATATCTTTAGGAGACCATTGACAAACACGAATTTAGTAGGCCAACAAATTTAGAGTAGCTGATAGAGAAAATAGTTTAATGTGCCAATTTTATATATTGTCAAATTACAATTTCTATGTGGGTGGTACATTGATGTATTATGTAAAGCCTGCATTTACAAATACCTAAACTTTCGACGACGACTTAGCAGGCGCAGTAAAATGAATTCATGTGCCTCTATGCCTAATGATCGATTCCCCAACCTGTATATTAATTTACGAATTTTATTTGTGACATACACAGCATGTATCTCAATGTCATAGCTGGTCTATAAATAGTCCCAAGCACTTAACATTTTTCTTTTAGTTGGAGTTTAGTTTGTATGTACAATCATACTGCGGGACATATCACAGTCATCGTCATGTATAATTTGTTTTTTGTTGATTTAATTTTTGTTTCTTGTTAATATTTAACAATTTATAAGTTTTATCAACTACGCGAATTTATGCCTCGTGAGTTATTGGACATGGTCTATCAGGCTCTGGTTGAATCCATTCTAAATTATGGTATAAGAATTTAGGGTAGTGCGTGTAGCACAATGTTAACAAACCTGGTTATCACTCAAAAATATATACTAAAAATAATAAATAAAACACCAAAAAGATACCCAACAGTTAGTTTGTTTTTGGAAAGTTTGTGTGTACTCACAGTGCTCTCACTGTAAGAGAACTTTACCTGAAGAGCACCCTTAACTTTATGAAGAATAAAAACATTTATAAGATTCTACCCCAACGCCTTAATATTACTAGATCTGTCACGAGAGAACATGTTTATTTGACTAAGGTAGATTTTACAATTTGTCAACGTCATATATCTTATGTGGGGCCAAGAATCTTTAATTTTATACCACACGCTTTTAAGGCTATAAAAAAAAAACTGTTTAATATACGCATAACCGAATGGATCAGGTGTAACTATGAAAATATTTTATTAAAGCTACCTGTTCTAATGTAAACAAATGTTATAATTACAGGTATATTTGCAAATATTATTTAATGTTAGAATAAAAGAATGAATTAATTTAAATATTACTTTTACAAATTTAATCTAAGTTAATTTAATTTGGTTTTTATAACAAGCTCTCAAACTTATTGTTAAATTATTATTGTATTCTGAAATACTGTGTCCCGACAAGTCACTTGTGACTTAGGGCACAAACACTAACTTTGTAACAATACTGTACAATTTTAAGTAATATATTTGAATTTGAATTTGAACAAGCAGTTATCATTGAAAATGTTATATAATTTATTTTATCAGCATATTGCTATGCAGCCATTTTTTTTATTATATTAATTTATAGCCCTGTTTCTTTATACGACGAAATTGAAATAACGAATTGCTGAGTTTGAGGGTAACACAAAGAAAGCGAATTCGCGGGTTAGTGTTTTCTAGCATCCAGAGATCCGGCAGCTTTCTAATCTAGTTAGAAAAGGCAAAGCAAACTGTGAACTTTTAATGAAATAGGAATCTGGGCTGCTAGAATGACGACGAAGAAATATTTAGCAGTAGTCCCAAAGAAGAAAGTTACCTAGACTCTGGGTATTCTAGAGAGTCTCTAATACTCAGTTATATATAATGTAGTAATAGGTCAGGATTACCTGTTGACTCATTAATTATGAATTGTAAAAACCTGGATGGAACTAATAAGTATCTGTTTTAAACTTACCAGATCTGTCTCCACTCGCCAAATGCTTTCCATCCGGACTAATCCTGATGCATCGCACACCATTTTTCCCATCATAAGATGTCTGTTCTGTCTGCTTTTCATTGCTAACAGTCCCTGATATGTCTAAGTCTTTTATGAAGGATAAGTCTTTATCTACATATACTACTTTGAGAAGTTCCTAAAAATATACAATTTTTTAGAAATAATATTTTTATTTTAATAGTACCTATCTATAAGACAGGAAAACCAGAATTATAACTAGAAAAATGTTTATAGCAAATGATGAAAATGTATAATATACTAAAAGATAAATAATATAATTGTCTTAAGCAGTTTCGCTGTTAACATAGCATAACCCAACAATTACACAAATACAATCAAGATACAGACACAGCAAATCCTTTTTAGTGCTCAAACACTCGACATCTGACAGATTTTGAGGTAATAAAAATATCAAAGTGCGCTTTTTGCCCACATATGAAATAATAAAGTAGTTGATAATTTAAGCAATTTTGTATTTAAGAGGGAAAAAAGGGAGTGTGGCTTCTATTAATAAAACAAGGCACTAAAAAATTCAATTTAAATATAATTTTTGAAAAATCAAGTCATTGCTTGATCATCTTGATCATGATGCTTCAGAATCAATATTCATAATATGTGACTAAAGGACAGCTTTGAGTAAAAACATACTCCACGGTTCTTAAATGAATGAACTCGATACAATGATTTGTTAGTCAAGATGTAATAAAATTTAACTGGTCTTAATTTAGTCGTAATGTTACATTTTGCTACGTTAAGTTTTAAGCTATTCACAGTGGTCTTAAGCTGCGAAAAAGTTGGCCAAAAACAGAAAAATGTATGTTGAAAATTTCGATGTGATTAAGTAAATATTTCTTTAGGAGTCCTCTGTGTATACTTTTGCGAAATACATCTGACTGGAACATCGTTATGCTCTTTTCAGCGCATGCCGACCGCAAGAGTGTTCGATGCAGCTGATCCGTGATTTCAAAGCAGAATTATTTGTGGCACGTATCTTTTTCTTCTCATGCTATCCATTAATGAATGTCTACGAGCACGTCTGGCCTTTTTTCCTTATCTCTGGTTATATGAATCAATTCCTCTAAAACTTTTGTTATTCCTATTCCTGTCCAATGTTCCCATTTCTGTCTCAGGTACGCTGTTTTCCTACGTTTTATTGCACCCAGCAATTCGCGTTATCTTTCTATCGCCCTCAAAATTTCCTCATTGGTTTTTGTTGCTGTCCATGGGACTTCGATAGATCCACATTTCAAATGCTTCCAGCCTATTCATTGTGCTAACCTTCAATGCCCAGCCTTCCATACCATACAACAGTACGGTCCATGCCGGAACATTTTGTAAATCTTATTCTAGGATTGAGATCAAATTACGTAAAGACGTTTTTGAATCTCAAAAATGCGCTCCTCTCTTTTTCTAACCGGCCTTTTTTACTCGTTCTATGTTTTCCATATCGTCTGAGAGTTTCGTATTCTGAAACTCAGGTAGGTAGTATAGTATTCTGAAGATCAAATAGGTGATTACTAGGAATGTTGTGTTTTCATGTTGATGTTAATTCTCATAAGTCGGCCGTGCATTCCAACTATATCTAGGAACCTCTGGAGGTCTTTCATATTCACTATTATAAGGATTGTGTCATCTGCATACCGTATATTGTTGATGTGCCATTTAGTTTGACGCCTAATCATTGTGCGTCGAGAGCTGCTTGAAAGATGTTTTCAGAGTAAATGTTCTTTTACCAGATATGAAAATCCAAAAATCTCATCCATTATTCTCTAAGAGACCAACATACAAAAAAATGACGAAAAACACAAAGTCACGGTCTCACAACATGTAATTAAACAAGCTACACGTGTTTCGCTCTAGTTAGAGCATCATCAAGTTCATTTATGTACTGTGAAGGGTGTGGATGGCTTCTAAAGGCCTGATAAAGGAACTAGAGCGAAACACGTGTAGCCCGTTTAATTACATGTTGTGACACCGTGACTTTGTGTTTTTCTTTGTTTTTCATCAATTCAGATATGAAAAGCCAATTATTATTGTTCTATTTTATAATATGATATAGAGAATACTTCAAAGAAGTTTGAGTGAATATCAGTATGATTAGCATAGTATTTTGTCAACCACTATGTAAATTAAAAGGTGATATCGTAAGAATTTTGTGTAGTTTTCATGAATATACATTTTTTGTCGAGTATTGGTGCTTCGAAAAGTACATAGTACAATTTTTTATACAGTTATGGGTTAAGATTGCAACCTGGTACAACTTACCGTGATATTATAATATTATCATACTGCAGTGGTGCATTATCCAGAACCTTTGTGGGTGGTCAAAATATTGAGATAGAGCCACACAAAAATCTAAATTTAAATGTTTTTAGACTTCCTGCAGAAGAATTCGCAATTTTTTTTTAAATGCCTGACACAAAATAGTTGTTGGTGTGAGTCGAAGAATGATTCAAATATTTTGAGTACATATGTTCGGAGTCGCTTGTAAATAATTTTTAAGTGAGAAATGTACATAAATGTATCTAAATATCTGACAAGAGAATCCGCGAAAATTTCGAAAGAAAGCCTTTACGAAGAGAAACGACGGCAGATATTTTTAAAAGGCTCCTAGCATCTCAAGAATCCCTTCATTTCAACCTTTCAGAAGAGCAAGCCACTAACTAGTGAAGTATTGCTTAAAATCATCTGCTTCAGTTACACTTGTTACTTTACTACTATAGAAACTGTTTGTTTCAAAAGAAATTCAGAACTATGAATACTATGATTTTGATTAATACTTGGCATTAGCAGTGAAAGTAGTGTGTAATATAGAAAATTTATGAACTTTCCTCGGTGTTTTACTACACTTTTGTGTATTTTGTACACTGATATTTTGTACGGATGGACCAGGGTAAGGGTAAAATGAGTGTTTTAGGACTAAAATTGAAATTTGTTCATATGGAGATACTTCCGAGTAATACTCTTTGAAAAGAAACCTTATACATTTTTTAGACGAGTGTAAAGGGATGCCTGAGGATATATTTCATCTATAAAAACTTTTATTAAGTGCAAACTTTACTGATTTGCAGCAATTTTTGGTAATCTCTGTTTAAATAGGAATTTTTACAATCAATATTTAACTTCTACTTATTGTAATTAAAAAACTGTTTGAGGCATTTTAATGTTGTTTTCACTCAAAGTTAAAGCAATTCTTAACGAATAATTTTATATGTGAACAATTTTTGAGGCTCAAGAACTTTTTGAGCTGGAAGCAGATTTACCAGGGATAGGCCAAAGCAAGCCTAAAATGGGTATTTTAGGACTAAAACTGGAATTCGTTCATAAGGAGATACTTTTGAGAAATAACCAATGACTTTTTCATTTTTTATAATTTTTTTCGCAAAGAATCTAAATCGCAAAGATAAATTCCTTGCTTAAGAAACTTTATATTTACCATTTTTAAGTTAAAGGAATAATTTTATATATTATGAAAAATTTCTATAGCTCAAAAAGTTTCTGAGTTAGAGCAAAATCTATTTACTAGGAATCAAGTCTAAAATGGTAAATAAATAATAGTTTAGGAATAAAACTGAAAGTAATCGATACAGGGATGCTTTGGAGTATTATCCAAATACTTTGAGGAATTTTCAAAAATTTTTTCAGGGAGAATTAAAGAATTCTTGAGGTTGAATTCCTTACATAAAATATGTTTTTATATGCAAAATTTAGGGATTTACGGCAATTCCTTTTAAATTTATATTAACCTTTATTTGATAGCAATTTTTTTACACAAATTTAACTTCTATCCACTCTAACTCAAAAAATATTTGAGTTATTTTAATGAGGTATTCACAAGCTAAAGCAATAATAAATTAATAATTTCATATAATCTGACTCAAACTTACCAGAAATAGACTTCTTAAATGGAAATTTTAGGAATAAAACTGAAATACCATAATACGGAGATACTTTTGACTAATTCCTTGCATAAAATATCTTTTATATGGACGATTTTTTGATTTGCTGCAATTATGATTCGTCTCTATTTGATAACATGGTACTGACCTTTGAATGATTAATTGTACTCAAAAGTAATATATACATTCCGAAAGAACGTACACTACTCTGTGTTGAAGCGACCATATCTTGAACTTTATAGTGTCATTAAACTTTCATGTATATTTTCGCGCACCTTACGCCTTTTTTATGTAAATATAAACCATTTTGTTCGAAATATCGAATCCAACTTTTTAGACCCAAAACCCCTCTGAGCATGATTTTTTTGCACATAAAACGTCGTCTGTATGGTTGCATACCGCGATATCATATCTGATATCACGTTCATCCTTATCCTGACATCAAATTCAAACTTTGCCGGACTCCCTCTCCCCCTCGAGTGCCAATTTTCGCGCGTTTAACATTTTCGTATATCATCACAGCCATATTGTATCCTCCATTTTGTTCTTTGTTGCAATGTTTAAGGCTAAATTCGAATTCACCGAAAGGTTAAATTCGAATTTCTCGAAAACCAAAGCAGATAAATTATCAAATAGTTTCATTTAGGTTTTTATTTTTGGCCAGCTTTCTGGCTGTCTCAGAGCACTGTGCCCTTGTTGGAACACTTAAATTTAAATTAATATCATCTGCATAAAGGGTCCAAGGACTGACCTTTGAGGGACAGTAGAAAGTACATTTTAAGAAAGGCGCCATTCAAGTCAGCATATTGACTAAGACCACCAAACATATGACTCAAGCGAATCAACTAACCAATTCGAAAAGGCAAAATTATTTAGCCTAAAAGCAAAGCATTATATAACTGGTTAAAAGCTCTAGCGATGTCATGTAATGGTATGTATATAGATTAATGAAGTCGTTTACTTACATTGCTATAAATATTTTGCTGATATATGCCCCGGCTGCTCTGCTCCGACATTTTATCCAGAGTCCACACCCTGATCGTGTCATCAGAACTGCAAGTCAAAAAACTGCCAGGAGGAAAGGGGCTGTTGGGTGGGGCCATTTCTACACCCCATATGCACGCAGAGTGAAACAAGAAGGAAAATGACTTTCCCACCTAATGTATAAGATAATTTACTGCTAAAACTCTAAACAAAAAAACCTTAACATAAGACAAACTAAGAGAAGGCACTCGTAGCGTCGAAGATGAGTGTTTCTTAGTTGGCAGCACTATTAACTAGAAAATTGTCAAAGTTTAAGCTTCATCCGTTACGTAGTGCCATTTCTATTGTCTGATTATAAAGCTTTTTTTTTGTTTAAAAAAAAGTTCTGCGAAAAATTCGTTTTGAATGGTGAATAAATATGTTCATTTTGAAGGCTTTAAACCGTAAAAAATCAAAGCTGAGTTGGATGCAGTTAGAGGCACAAACAACCTCTAGGTTTCTACAAAAATTACTAGTGGTTTATCATACTTTAAATATGTGTATCAAAAAACGAACTAGGGGTTTCTTCTAGAAAAAAATATAGTTGAAATAATTTATTGGGGCGAGAAGAAAAAAGTAGGAGTCCGCATTAAAATAAATACCGGTTCCTAGAATATTTATTTCATTTAAAAGTGGGAGCCTATTGAAACCTTTATGGCCGCTTGGCTGCCTGAAGATGTAACTATTTTTTTATTTTGAGAATAACGTTTTTGGATATACAGGATCGTCTGATTAAGTCGGTACTATTGGTATCTTTGTTAATATTTAAGATCCTGGCTCGGGTAAATTAGCAAACTAGTAGGGTTTTTTCTGTTGAATAAAACGGTGAAAACAGAAAAAAAATACAGAAAAAAAATTGAACATCGCGTTTTCGAGAAAATGTAAAAAATGTACTTTTATTAAATAGAATCCTCTGTATCTTTTTACGTAAATCAAAAGAAAAATAATTTTCTTAATAAAAAAGTTTTTTTAGTCTAGTAGCCTAAACCTAAAAATAACAAAGTTATAATAGTTTAATAATTTTGCCAAATTTAGGTAAGTTGGTTTTGACCTTTTTAATAGTGAAACAAATAAATCATTGTTTGAATAATAACGGTAGCCATAGAGATTTAAGAAAATAAATAAATACTAATAGTTACACGTTAGCAAAGTTTGTGATTTTTGTAAAATTTAAATTAGTAAAATGCCTTTTATTCATATTGAAAAATGTGATATGCTAGAATGTTAACTTGTCTGCTGAAAAAAATAGTGATAAGAACGCTGGAAGAGTACCGCCAGAATTTCTTTTATTTCTTACGTTTCTACAGAAAATTTAAAAGCAACGAAGACGTGTTTAAAAGACCTAGAAGAAGGAACTAATTTATGCCAGGATGTTGAAATTTCTATGTTGGCATATTTTGAGGCTCATATGGAAAACTCAACTAAGAGAATTAGCAAGAGCTCATGGTGTGAGCTTAGTAACAATATGGCGGGTTTAAACAAAAACACAAATTTGTGCCATAAAAGTATCGACCATTACAAACATTATTACCTGGCGATAACGAAGGAAGAATTACTGTTTGCAACTGGTTCCGAAATGCTATCATCAAGAAGATATGCATCAAATGATAATATCTTAAACTATATAATTTGGAGCAACGAAGCTATATTATCAAAAATTAGCTTCGTTGCAAAAATGTATACTATTGATTCTAATGAAGTATTTTCATTGCCAAAAACCCTTAAAATCAATTTAGTAACGGTTGGTGCGGCTTAATAGGACGCCAAATAACAGGACCTGTGTTTTATGATGGCAGTTTGACCAGAAGGAAATATGCTGACCTCATAATATCTGGAGCGCTGAAATATTATTTGGATAATGTTAACTTGGAGAGACGGCAACAAAACTACTTGCAACAGGATGGAGCACCTCCCCATCAACTAACTAAGTAATGTAAGAATATTATTTAATAGTCTTTTTAATGATAAACGAATTGCGACCCGATTAGTTGGCCACCTAGATCACCAGCCTCTCGACCATTATTTTTGGGGTTACATAAACAGTGAAGTCTATAAAAAAATACAGAACCGCTGATGAACACATATTAGGCAAATAATTGAATCAATAAATGGAAGACCAATCTTAAAATTTACAAGATGCATGCTCAAGTCTGCTTAGAAATGTATTAAACAAGATGGCGATGTGTTTGCTCATTTATTGTAAATTAAGTAGGTTTACTTAATGTTATTTTTATATATCACCTAAATTTGATAAAATTATTATTATCACTATAACTTTGTTATTTTTAGGTTTAGACTATTAGTGTAAAAAAACTTGTTTATTAAGAAAACTATTTTCCTTTGGTTTATGTAAATATCTACAGGCGATTCCATTTAACCAAAGTACATACTGTTATTTCACAAAAAATGAACATCGTTCGGGATGCCCAGTGAAAGTGACTACTCCCGAAAATATTGACAAAATGTTAGATATGATTTTAAGTGATTAAGTGCGGGATATAGTTGAGGCCACCGGCATAACGCGAGGTACAGGTGCTTCAACTTTTTGTATGAAAAATTGTCAATTGGAAATTAAAGAAAAACGTTTACATTTGAAGAGAAGAACATCTCTTACATAATGATAAGGCGCCTGTGATAACTTGTATAGTTTCGATGGTCAAAATTACAGAATTGAAATTCCAATTATTACAACATCTACCGTATTCGTCAGATTTGGCCTCCAATGAATTTTTTCTGTTTTCGAATTTGAAAAAAGGGCTTGGTGTCCCACGATTTACGTTATATGAGGAGATTATTGAGCGAATAAATGTTTTTCTTTTTGCAGGACTTTCAAAATCCAATTTTTGGGAAGGCATAGAAAATTTGTAAAAACTTATAGAGCTGAGAAGAAATTATGTTGAAAAATAAAAAAAAACTGCGTTTTTATCTTTTTGTAAGGACTTATTGAACGACCTTCATACTATTTTGTCCTAATAACTTAACTTAAAGTTAAATTATTAGGTCTTCAAGTAATAAACAATATGACTGAGAAATAACATCCCTTTACCCGTTACTCACCCTTTTAATATTTAAAACATCCCAAATATATACGGAATGATCGTTATATACTGCAGTCAGTTTGTGATTTGTTTCATCAAAGGTGACCGCCATGGTGTCCGGATATTTGGCATCCGGTGGTGGAGATGCCATGTGTCTTAAAAAAAATAATAATTAAAAAAAAAAGACAACAAGTATATAATACAGGATTTATTTCTATGCGTTATACTCACTGTATACTAGTTCCAAAAGTAACATCCACACCCAAATAGTGACATCGAGGCAATGTAGTGATAAATACTAGAGTACTGGGGTCGAAACACCGAATTATCCCCTCGGCACATCCTACGAAAATATTCTTCTCTCCTACAGTTATACAATTGGCACTAGTTGTCTAAAATGGAGGAAAAAACAGTGTGACGATTTATTTTCATTGTATGTACCTACAAAGAGTATTCAAAAAGTATGATTCCCAATTTCCCTAGCCTGGGCGTGTGAGGGTAGTTTTACTTAATTTTTTGTATGTTTTACATCAGAATCACGGTGAAATAAATAGATAAGGCCTTAATTCACACAACACATAGATATAATATTCGAGTATGATTATTAGAATGAAAAAACAAACACAAACACAACAGAGCTGGCGAAGTCTAGCAGATAAATGCTAATCTACTTAACCAGCCATACGTTTTTTAAAAACGTAAAAAAAATATATATAATATACTATTAATAATTGTCTAATAACCTTAAGAAAATAAGAGATGGAAGGAAGAAAGATGGTAGTTATTATTGGAGCTGCATGCAGCAATAGTCAATCATATTGAGATTAAAATAAGTTTGCAGATCACATACATACCGGCACTTGGTTGGAAAATTTTAAAAAAATGTGATTTGAGCATTAATTTATTCAGTATTAATTAATTCTGCATGACGTGTATCATATTTTTATGAAGCATTATAATGTAAGGATAAACGAATCTTTTACGTTCTGAAAAAGGTGAAAATATTTATAAAAAGGATTTTCAACCTGGATAATCATATCTGCCTTAACTACACTACATCAAGAATCAACACTGTTCAGATTTTAAGAAATAGTCCATCTTTTCTTAAAGAGACCGGCTTACTTAAATTTATTAAATTAAAGTCAAAGGATTACACGTGTTTCGCCTATACTAGGCATCATCAGATTCACTTGTGTATTCACTAATAAAAAGAACCAAAAAAGAAGCAACAAACAAAAATTATTTCTTTATATAATTTTAATATGTAGTAACTAGTCTCCATCCGATTTTACCAATTTTACCTTAGTTTCTACCCTTGACTTGTAGCATGTAGTGTTGTTCTCTACTTCTTTTTTCGTTCTTTTTATTAGTGAATACACAAGTGGATCTAATGATGCCTAGTATGGGCGAAACACGTGTAATTCTTTAACTTTAATTAATTCAATTTGAGACCTGTGACTTAGAGTTTATTTCATTACTATTTAACACTGTTCAGTATTGGTTTTATTTTAGGTTTAAATAAATTAGGATTTCATTTTTAATTTGGGCTTGAATTTGAATTGAAAATTCCTTTATTATAACACGGGTCTCCCAAGTGAAACCTCTATCGAGCAAGACACATAGGACTCGAACACACTGATCCTAGAAGCACTAGATTGAACCCTTTTCAAAGGGGTTGAAATTGTGTTTCTTTGTGTGCTATTAAGACTGTCTCACTCATTTTCGGATCTGATAAACTATGAATTACGAGATATGTTCGCAAAGTAAGGGCTGTTGGGCCGCAAGAAAATATATACTCATATGAAAAACATTTAGTTGGCACTCTCAGTTAGCTACAATCCTAATTTATTTCTCTACATAATCGCCGTTCACTTCTAATCGTTTTTCGTAACACTGCACCAGCTTCTTTAACCTCTCTGCATCAAGCTCTCCGCCTGATAGTTGAACCAGACAACGCCGTTCTTAAGGTCCCATTCAGTTTCAAAATGTTGTCCACGGAACTGAACCACTGTTTCAAAATGCAAGAAGAGGACTTAGTCTCTGGGTGCGAGGTCAGGACTGTACCGAGAATGGTCAAAAAGTTCTTAACGAAAATCTTCAATTTTCTTCTTGGATTTGGAAGCACTGTGAGGATACGCGTTATCGTGGAGGATCACGCCAGATGAAGATAAGCGTCACCACTGATTGACATCGATTGCTATTTTGTTTCTGGATTAATGTATCCGTTTTAAGTCCCCGGTAACAATACGAGAAAACAAATTATCTCCATTTTGTTGGTAACGACCCAAAAACTCTTGTCCATTGGAAGTTCTTTACTCTTTGTGGTGGTCAGTGAGCATTTTCAGTACCCACCTTGCACACAATTTGTGGTATCCGCGGTTTTCAGTGACAATATTGTAAACAATAGAGCGTCCAAGTTAAGGAAATTGTTTACGCAGGCCATTATTCGTCATCAATCGACGATAAGATCGCAGTTTTGGTCTTTTTTTGGGACTGCTGCATCGCTCTTCGTTATAGACATTTGTTCGTCCATTTTTAAAGTCATAGCACCATTGTCCATGTCTTGTCAACTTTTCCGTCACTCATAAATTTAGGTCCATAAACTAAGGCATAATTCCCGATAAATTTCAGTAGCCGACAATCCTTTTGCACTCAAGAACCATATGACGGAACCTTAAATGTGACAGGATAAACGATTGTTGCAAAAATTGTTGTTTACATGTTGATGGCGTGTTGTTTACAAGTTGATGGCGCTGCAGGAGTAAGACTGTGTTGAAGCTGCAATATTTAAATATAAGCAAACAGCTTACAATATGAATCCGCCTCATAATTTTTGCCCATTCTTAGAATTAGTAAAATGAGACGAGTTAGAACACGGCATTTTTGTACAAGGAGCACAGATTTGACCCAAAGTTTCACGGATATTTCGTCAAAAGTTCAACATTAAGTGTCGTAAATGTACTATAGCAAAAAAGAGCTGAAAATTAAGAGCAAAAAAAAGAAATGGCAAAGAAGAAACAGGACAACTTGCAACAGAATCTCACAAATCATAGGAAACACCTAAAAGAACTGATACCATGGAGAAATTAATTAACACATCCAATAGAAATTATAAGATTTTCCTATTGGTTTTGATGGAAACTACCACTACTTACATGATGTAGTTAAACTTTTGAGGAACAAATACAGAATAAATTATTGGAATTTAATAAGACCGGAGGAAAAAAAATTCTCAAGAGAAAATCTTGTATTTCAACAAATTGTGATTATCCTAATTTCCAATTGATAGAGAATTAAAGTATGTCTAGTCCTTGGGAAACCCCCATGTTAAGTCTGTCGACTGCTTACTATTTCAAAAAATATGTTGTACTCTTCTATCTAAGTATGACTCCATAAAGGAGACGAGATCAAAAAATGAGGCATAACTTAAGTAGACAAGTTAGTAAATTCCGAGAGATGCTCGATAGTCAAGACTGTGGTGTAGAGTTGTTAAAAAAAAGTCCAATAAACATAGGAAAATATTTCATGCATAAATAAATACATTGCAATGATCTTCACAGTTGCAAATATACTGTTTTCCGGCATTCGGGAATCATCTCAATGGAGCTAGCGGTGAGCACAACCCTGGACATCTTGGGACACCTGTTGAAAATTGGAGAATGTCCCGGAACAGTAGTTTACCTAATATACAGTGGATTCATGATAAAAGGAATAAATTTATTTAAAATTCAGGTGTTTTTTTCTTCTTTTATTCTTCAGACACCTTGATTAGCATCGTCACTTGCGCTTTTTTTGCAATAAAATTTTTTTATACAGGGTACCTCAAGTAGAAACAATGGCGTCAACATTAAATTTTTTAAATGTAACACCCTATATATCATGACATTTTACAATTCTACGATATATTCTAAATACTTTTTGTATAGCATACCATATGCCTAAAGTCAGCGGTTTGTCAAATTTGACGTAATAGACTAATATAACATATGACATTAAAAAATAAAAATGTATACAATATTTATTGCAACTGGTGTTCAATTTCTTATCCATTTACTGCAATGCATTTTTAAACTCGGTAAATAACTTTCAATTGCACATTTTCAATCACTTGCCGACAACTTTGGACTTCAAATATTCCCATAAGAAAGAATCTAATGGGATTATATCCGGTGACTTTGATGGCTTTGGTGGTCAATCGGTACATCTTCATTCATCTGTTAGAAAAACTTGCATCAAGAAATTGTCGAACGGCGATGGCAAAGTGAGGAGGTCTTGTCCCGTCTTGTTGAAACCATATGTCGTTACGAGGTATGTCAGCCTCTTGTGGATCAGGGTATAAAACAACTAAAGCAGGGGTAAGTTCAATCTGTAGTGCGCAAATACCGCTCTACGTTTAATGTTTCTTCAAAAAAAAGGGTTTAATGATAAGGTCTACTTACTTCCTTAAAAATCCCATAAAAAATTAATGTTGGCATTAAAGTTTCTACTTGAGACATCCTGTAACCAAAATTTTTATTGCAAAGGACACATGAATCAAATTGATAACAAATTAAACATTAGTTGTAATAAATCTAGAGTTAATTTCAAAAAATAAAGGAAGAAAACAATACCTGATTTTTTTTTAATGAATTCGTTCCCTTCATTATGAATACACTATATATATATATATATATATAAGGAGCCCTCGTCGCGTATAATAAATGAGACTATTTTTGTGTATCGAGTATTTTAATTCGCACCTAAACGAACAGAACCACGATATATTTGTATATTTTTTCCCAACACAGGGAAACTTACTTTTTAAATACCCCTTGCAATATTAAGCACTCTTATCATATGGATACTTACTCTTAATTCTACCCATCTATCTAATATTCGCCTATTATTAAATTCACACAATAATCCTGACCTAAAACGTAAGAAAAATCATTATTAACACATCTAGTTTACAAATACAAGTTTTTAATAATAAAAACGTAAAAAATAAATGTAAAACCATTATTAAACACAAATAAAAGTGGAATTATTATTGTATTAAAATTTGTTTTAATCATAATAATCTTATGGCAGAGTTCTGTTTTAACGGACCAGTCATCACTGTTAAAAACATCAACGGATAAATCAAAAAGTTCTGAAAAGGTTAACCGCAGTTTTTACTTTACAGAATTATATACAACTTATTTTGCTCCATATACAACAAATATACAGGGTGACAATTTCAAGAGTAGCCATGGCTTATAATTTTTAAACCGTAAAAGATATAAAAAAATGCTTAAAACCGTTTCTATAGTAACAAGGGGGAACCAAAATGATGAATTTTTTAGGGATATACTATCATCCCCCTAACCCCCAGAGCCACCCCCTTAAAAATTTTAAATTGGAAGGGTAGTCGAGTGATACCTTGTTTGAAAGGTCTATTAATTCCCTATATTTTGCCGTCTTACTCATTAAAATCAATGCAACCATTTCCGAGATATGTATGTCCTTTTAAATGTTAGTCAATTCATTTTACTATCAGAATAAAAATATTTATTCTGATACTAAAATGAATTGTTAAAAGCCAAAACAAAACTCCAATAAATAGTACACTTATACTGAAATTATTGAATTGTCGGAATGGTATTTGGCGATGTAAAAAAAAAAGGAAAATTTTCGATGTCTGCCATTCTCGAAATATTTGTTGTTTTTTGTTTATTTAAATTTTGCCTTAAAATGTTCAATTTTTGGTTTGGTTAGTAATATCGTGGTTCTTTTTGTGAATTAAAGTTCTCTCACTGCTCTAGTTTTATTTTTACAATGGTTTATACGATCGCCGAAAGAGTTGAAATGATATTTATTTATGGTTCTCAAAACCGCTGTTTTCGTAGAAGTGCCACAATATTTAATAAGAGGCACCCAGATAAGCAGGTTGGGCATTATTACATCCAGAAGTTGGTAAGAAATTTGAAGAAACTGGGTTTGTAGGTGATATAAATAAAGAAAAATCAGCCAAGAATACTGGATGAAGCAACTCAGATTGAGGTTCTTGGGCATTTTGCTATGGATCCTGGTATGTCGACTCGTCAAGCAGCAGCTGCCACAGGAGTGTCTCGTGAATCAGTACGAAAGATATTAAAAATTAATAAATTCCATCCTTACAAGCTACAGATTGTTCAAGAACTTGGTGATGACGATCCAGACAGGCGGATCGAATTTTGTGAATTAATGACCCAAAAAATAATAAATGAGCCACGTTTTATAAAAAACATTTGTTTCAGTGACGAGTGCACTTTTTATTTAAACGGTAACGTTAATAAGCAAAACTGCCGTTACTGGAGTGATGAGAATCCCCATATTTTTAGGGAAGGGCACACCCAATATGCCCAAAAAATAAATGTGTGGGCCGGAATTCTAGGGAATAATATAATTGGGCCATTGTTTATTGATGATAATCTAAATGGAGAAATTTATGCTGAAATGTTAGAAACAACTATTGAGCCTTTAGTAATAACGGAATTGGAAAACCAAAGGGATGAAAATGGAGATCTTGTTCTTGATGAAAATTTATTGCATTTTCAACAAGATGGGGCCCCACCACATTATGTATTGCCTGTTAGAGAGTGGCTAGATAATCATTATCCAGACCAATGGATTGGTAGAAGAGGACCTATTGAGTGGCCGCCAAGATCGCCAGATCTCACCCCTCTCGATTTTTTTCTTTGGGGTCACCTAAAATCGGTTGTTTTCAAAACGCAGCCCGCCACCATTGAGGAGCTAAAACAAAGAATTACACAAGAGTGCCGATTATTAACAACTGAAGTTTTTAGAAATGTTCGTCAAGAGTTTGAAAACAGATTGTACTTTTGCTTGCAAAATAATGGAAGCCACTTTGAGCATTTAATAAAATAATTAAAGTTCAATGCAGATTTTTATTGTTTTAAAAATAGAATAAACGCAATATTGCAGAGTGTTTTCCTAGTTCTTAACCATTTGTACTAATGTTCAAATGTTAAATATTTTATGACATTTTCAAAATATGTTAATTTTATAAGAAATTAAAAAACACTTAAATAACCTTTAATAAAATATTAAAATTGGCATAACTCTAAAATAAATGCATTGATTATTATAAGTAGGGTCGCATAATATAGGGAATTAATAGACCTTTCAAACAAGGTATCACTCGACTACCCTTCCAATTTAAAATTTTTAAGGGGGTGGCTCTGGGGGTCAGGGGGATGATAGTATATCCCTAAAAAATTCATCATTTTGGTTCCCCCTTGTTACTATAGAAACGGTTTTAAGCATTTTTTTATATCTTTTACGGTTTAAAAATTATAAGCCATGGCTACTCTTGAAATTGTCACCCTGTATAATAATTCCAATATTCTATGAAGGAGGCAGTATAGTAACAAAGTAAAAACTCATTAAAAAATAGGCGAAATTCGAGCCAGATTTGAAAATTTCAGGGCGGAGACAATAGCTGTTTACTTTGTGAACAAGATTAATATACAGGACGGATTTTTATAATGAAACAAAATTTACTAAAAAACTGATTCAGAGGCTACATGGTGGTTTGATTTGAACAAAAAGGCTTCATTTTACGATAAATACAAGAAATTTAGCGTTCTAATGCTAAAAAAGCCCGTGACTATTGACCAGCGATTTATTCTCGTAAAAAACTAAATATTTCAAATAAAAAGCTTACCTAGTTATCGCATACGTACTATTACCACATTCTCCTTTGCCACATGCTACATCACAGAAATAATTGTTTCTTTGCTCGCCCAATATGGCTGATCTACCCATCAAAGGTACCACTTCTTTGTACTAAAAAAAAGACCATAAAAATTTTATATGATAATAAAAGTTATATGATAGCACCTTAAAATGTAAAAAAAATATTTAGATTAAAGAATATTTACCTTATTTTTACCACTATCCAAGAACCAAAATTTCACATGCCTATTCCCAACTGTAACGAAGTAACTTCCATTCTCAGCAAACGCTATTGCCTTCACTTTGGTACTGACTTTATTACTAGCAACCTATAAGAAGAATATTTAAAATGCTGTTAAAAAATGGTAGGAAGAATGCATCATTGATTATTCTTCATACATGTTTAGAATCCTTACTTTAATGTTATTCCTCCAATCCCATAGATTTACAATCATGTCATGTTGAGTACCAACGCTAACTACATATTTGTTGTTAGGTGAGAACGACTGCAATAAATAAATAAATAAATTAGCTTTCCTTACATGATGTAACAAACATATATCAAAGACGAAAATAATGGGAAATTTTATGCAATTACCACACAGTTGACTCCATATTTGTGGCCCATAAACTCGGCAACTTGCTGAGGCTGTGAGGCTAAACCCGGATGGACCGACTGCGGATCTGACTGAAGGTCCCACACACGAACAGCTGGTTGATGGCCGCATTCTCCTACAAAATGAAATTTGTTGAAGCAAAGAAAATTAAAGATCATCAAGGTCTATATAGTAATTTCCTTACAGTATCATCTGCCTATTATAATGTTTTAACTGAATTAATCATCCAGAGTGAATCTTTACAATGGAACACCCCTTTATACCGTAATGACTGAGTAATTTGTTGAATAGAGTGACACATACAGTCAAACGTATTCGAGAGATCGGAGGAAGCCGCTATCACTAAACTCAGAATTTTATCATACTTTTCTGCAACAATCTACTAAATTGAGGATCTTTGGTTAAATTATACATCAATACTTTTAATAATAAAGGAGATGTTTTCTGAAAGGAAGTCTTTTCTCCACAAAATAAATGCCAATCTTGTTTTAAGAGTTACTAAAAACAATCATTATTTGTAGTCATTAAAACTAAGTGTTGAGTCCGATGATGAGAAGTTATCTCATCGAAATGCATAACTTTTAAAATAAGATTGGCATTTATTTTGTGGAGAAAAGTCTTCCTTTAAGAAAAAATCTCCCTTATTAACCATTCACTTCACATCCAAAATGGATTTCAATAAAAAGATTTTATTATTCGTGACTATAATCTACCCTAAGTCTAATGAGGACCTACTACTTTTTATGTAAAACTAGCCACTGATGTATTATTTCCCGTTAGACAGCACCATCCTGCTTACTTTTGTGGCCTAAATTGGAAAAAATGATCTCTGGTCTCATACTTTAAGAGTTGTCAGTGGTTTCAGTGTGGTGGTGGTTACACTTTCTGGCGAAACCATTAACCTCATAAAAAATGTTATAAGATTAATTAAACTCTCTACAATTTTGGTCTCGTGTAACAAAGCTGTAAAACCTACGGGAATAAAGTTAGAGGGCGCCAAAGTCACCCAAAGACAGCTTTTTGCAGTTTTACGAATTTCCCAAAAATGGTTGTCTAAACGCACAGGAAAACACGCAAAACAAATAGGGATGTTATTCCGATTTACATTATAACAATTCGCGAAGGTAATATGTAAGTGCACTATTGACTATGATTATCAATTTCATGCTAGTTAAATACACACTTGAAAACGTTTAGGAACTGAATGTGATCTATCTGTGAACAATGTATTATACAAAAATCAATTCTTTCTCAATTTAGTAGGGTTTTTGCTCACGTTTTTTTCATTTAAAAAAACTTGGCACAGTAAAAAAGAATTTATTTCCCCCTGAAAAATAAAAAAAATTAATCAAAAAACTTTTTGGCATTCCTCAAAAACAGAATGGAAAATGGATACAAATTTATAAAATTAAACTTTTCTAATGGACCACTTTCGACTCCCAAAGTATGAGACCAGGGACTTTTTTCCCTTCAAATGCTATATTGACTGTACTATTAATCGTCCTAAAGATCTGCCAAAAGAACAATACTATAGTGATTTTAGGAACGCTGATTATTTGGGTTTTAACAACTATTTTGATGAAATCCCTACACTGTTTTAGAAAAACTAAATATATACGACGTCATTTAACAGTTCTATGAAGTATGAAACTTGGCACATCACATTTTATGCCTTTAAAATGCTTTAAAGGCTCAAACTTTCCTAGATATTTTACTGTTTGAGCTTAGGGCATTGTATGGATAAAGACTGCCAATAAAATTTATATAAAATCTAGATCTAGTGTTCTATATACAACGTTTTCTGAACTAATATTTTCACATAAAATACTAATAATTGAAAGAGACTATAATATCTATTTAAATCATATTAGGTTAATAGATATATTTGATAAAATCTTTCATTGCAAAAGAAATCTAGTAGTGGTCTAGATATTCCAGAATTGTCATTGTATTTTTAAGTCAGAAGGACGTAATCAGATCGCTACCTTTCGAGAGATAGTAACTTAATCGGTTAGACCCAACATTTTTGATAGTCTTGTTTCAGATTGACATTTAAGTTGTTATTTAGATAATCTTTTGACAAAAGGAAATGCTTTGATTCGGTTTTGTAGTATTCTAAGTATAACTTTACTTAGACGGGATATCAGTGCAATGGTTCTGTAGTTGATTGGAATGAAAGTGGATGAAATCTAGTTGCTGGGCCAGTGTACAGTTTTCCAGATCCTATGTCAGATCTTCTATAATAGATTAACTAACATCTGCACCGGTACCCTTATTATTTTGTAAAAAATGGATCGTATAAAAAATGGTATGTAAAGGGTGGTCCAACCAAAACGGACGATGTTAATTGTAAATAAAACAAAAGTTTCAGAGAATTATCTTAATATTTTTTTATTATGATAGAAGGATATATGACAATTATGTGTGAAACAAAATGTCGGCCAAATGCTCGCCACGGCTGCGGTGGTATACCTCTATCCAATGGTCAATATTTTCAATAACTCGAGAAATAATTGAGGTTCAATGTCTCTTAACTATATCTAATATTTAGCTCTTGAATTATTCTTGGCTTATTGGCGTACACTTGTTCTTTTAAGTATCCCCAAAGAAAGAAGTCCATCGGTGTTAAATCACATTATAATAAACACAGCCAATTAAAATCGCCACGACGTGAGATATCACGGCCATTGAATAGCTCGCGCAAAAGATCCATTGTTTCGTTGGCTGTGTGTCACCATCCTGTTGGAACTACATATCCTCCAGGTCCATATTCTGAATTTCTGGCCACAAGAAGTCCGTTATCATCTCGCGATAGCGAACCCATTCACGGTAACTGCTTGGCCGACCTCATTTTCGAAGAAGTACGGCCCGCCGACGCCGCCAGCCCACAAACAGCACCAAACAGTCACTCATTGTGGATGCATCGGTTTTTCCACAATAACTCGTGGATTCTCATTTGCCCAAATGCGGCAATTCTGCTTGTTAACGAATCCACTGAGGTGAAAGTGTGCCTCGTCGCTAAAGATGATTTTCTTTGTAAAGTCGCCATTCATTTCTTTAATGCGTTGGAAAAGGTTACGGGTTTCGTTGGAGTTGGCTCTGCTTTCGATCTTTTTTTATATTTGTTCTATGTGGTGACTTCTATCCCGTCTATATAGTCGTTGGATTTCTCTACATAGTCTCCTATTATACGGTTCTTCGCTCTTGTGTATTTATGCCTGCTTGTCTAAGAGAGCTTCTTTCTTCTATTACATTCAAGGTTTCGTCATCTATTCTTTGTTTTTACTTTCGCTACTTACTTTTCTTTTGCTTAGTTGTATCAGTTGTTCTTTTGTCATTAATAAAGTTGTTTTGAGGCTTAGCCAGAATTCTTGTGTATTTGAGTGTCTTGAGGTATCCCAATCTGTTATTAGGTTTTGTTCCATGTTTCCTAGTTCTAAGGAGGGAGTTATTTTTTCTATTTTCTTTGTTTTTATATGAATTTTGACTTTAGCTACCAGGAGTTGATGGTCACTTCCACATTCTTTTATAGGGAGAGTTTTCACGTTATTGATGTTTGATTCCCATCTAGCTGATGTTATGAGGAAGAAGTCAATTTGATTTTTATATTGTCCTCTTGGAGATATTTACGTGTATCGGCGTATTGGGAGTTAAGGAAATAAGCTTTTTGTAATGACTAAGTTATTTTTTGTACAAAACTCTATGAGCTTTTGACTGGAATCATTCCTGTTACCTGTACCCAAGTCGTAGCTTTCAATTCCAAGAGTTGCCTTATTTGTTTATCTTCTTGCGTTTGCCTATTTTGGAGCTAATATAGCTTTGTATATAATATGTTACTTCTTTGCTGGGTATTTTCCAAATAGCTCTTTCTTATTGGTGGTAGAATTCTTTACCGTAATTATTGTTGAGTGAATAGGAGTAAATATCATCATACAAAATTATGGCTCTAACTTACCTTTAATAGGATCATCAATCGTTCTGACTAGAATTCCAACATTTGCTCCTTTCAGAAACTCACTGCAAGTTGATTGTAATTTATAGTACGTTTTGTTTGTATCTAGTTTATGGATTTATATTATTATTAATTTGTATATTATTTTGGATGTTTTTAAGCTCTTGCCTTCAGACAATAGTGTAGTGACTTTTATATACTTGAACGTGTATTAAGATTAAAACTGTATTTCAATGGAGTATCCCGTATATTGTTAAGTAAATCAATAAATGTCATCTCTATTGCCTTTCTCAGAGTAGAGACCACAAACACTGATGGGTAATTGGAAAGATTACTTATTAATGATTACTTTTTAAGAAAAGGGCACACTTCAGATGTTTTAAGGCAATCCGGAATCAATGTTTTATACTTTTCAAAAAAACTATATATTTTTCAGAGCAGCTATCAATGAGAAAATCTCATGTTCAGTACAGAATTTCAGGAAAATAGAGGAGTTATATGGACCACATAAAAATTTTATATTTATATCTCCATTTCAGTCTAACTTGTCTTATAGAATGGTGAAAATCTTCAATATTAGAGAACATACATAGTGTTCAAATAAAAAAAAATCATCCGACTATAGAGTATCTAATTGAGATATCTTGTACAACAAGGTTATGCTTAAAAAATTGATAGTACATACCTGTGACAATGTACCTCCCACAGGACGAATATGCAAGTGATGTGATAGTTCTTCGACTAGTATTGATTATGTGATTTTGTTGCTGTGTCCTAGTGTTGAATAATACAACCGTACATCTGAAAAAAAAACAAAACGTTAAAAAAAAATATATACTTAGCTTCTAGGATAAAATAATGCAGTGTATAGATAAAATCCATTTATTCCTTTGTAAGAATCTAATTTTATAAAATTAAATCAGGCCCTTATTCCCTTCTTAATCACTTTCTGCAGTGCTTTGCAGAATTATCCTTTTGTTAAGCTGAACTTTAATACAACCAAGATTCTAAGGCCTTTTTCAAATAAAAAAAGCAAACTTTGCCCGAAGGATCTCTATTCTTCTACTTTTACAACGCGTTCAACTTTAAAAGCCCAACAATTCCATCTACATCGTACTTGCAACATTTCTTGGCAGCCTTCCAAAACTTGGCTAAAGTGAATTAATAAAAGGCCTTATACATGGCTGTATTAAATTTATATTCTGGTTTTATTAGGTGCTTATTCGTGTTTTTGTAATAATTCATATAAATGAGTTAATAGATTTGTTTGATAAATTTAAATATGTTTAAATTTATCAAACAAATTTATTAAAGAAAATTATTTTCTAAGCTAATGGAGTCCTAATATTTGTTTATTTATTTCAATCCAAATCACAGTACAAAACCAATTAACAAATGGGTTAACAAAAATATGCCAGAGAAAACTATAAAAAATAATACATTATATAATAATAATGATTTACGATAATTTGCACTTAAATATATTTAAGTTTCTTTGATATTGATAACAGCTACTGCAAACACTCAATAAAGGTGAATTCTTACAGAGACTTGTCCTCGGTGTGGGATTATAGAAAGTTGGCGATTGGCGAACTACCTATACGAAAAGACAGGCGTTCCAATATATTACTGGAATCTAAAATATTATGCAACACCTCATAAAGGAACGTTAGATCTGCAATTTTTCGTCTATGTTCCAGAGTAAATTGCCATGTTTTTCTAGCAAAATTTGGTAAGGATAACTGGTATCTGAATATTGATCTTCAGTTCTAAAACTTAGATATTTTGAAAATCGGCGCAGAACTTTTTGCATATTATCAATATGAATTTGGTAGTAAGGAGACCATATTACAGAGGTAGTCAAGTAATATAAACGTTGACCAATTACAAAATAATTTAGAATTTCTATTAATATAACCAAGTGACCTAAAACACTCTGCTATAAGATTATTTATATGGTGTACAAAAGAAAGTTTGTTATCCAACACCACAGTCAGTGTTGTTGTTACACCATCCAGCCAATTTATCAAACGTTGCCTGAAGTCTATACCAGTGATCCATGTCCTTTCCACACATAGATCTTTGCATCATCTGCATATAAAAGCATGCTACCACTATCCACAATACTATAGGCAGTTATTAAGCTATTACGATTTTGAACAGTAACGGACTTCCGAAGTTGCAATAAACGTTGTACGAGGGTGGTTCCAGAAGTACGCGCCCCAACAAAAAAAATACAAAAATGTTTTTATTTTGTAATAAAATCTCCTTTCAGCTCTACACACTTTTTCCAGCGGTTCAATAGGTTTAATACCGGTTATATACTGTTTTGCTCCCCAAAATAGCCATTATATAGCCTCAATCATTAATCGTTGCAAATTCTTTGACCATTCAGCCATTTTTTCGAGTTTGAAAACAGAAAAGGATCCAAGGGAACTAAACCTGGCGAATATGGCATGAGGTAGCAAGTTAAGCTTTATTTTGTTAATTTTGACCGTTGCAATAACGGATTTGCGAACTGGTGCATGATCTTGATGAAACAACAGGTTCTTCTTAGCCAAATGCGGTTGTTTTTGCTTGATTTCATCGCTCAAAAGTTGCAATAACTTGGCATAATACTCGCCGTTAATAGTTTCACCTTTTTCAAGCCAATGAAAATTATCCTACCCGTGTCCCAAAAAACCGACGCCATGGCCTTGCCTGCAGATAAAACGGTCGTCGCCTTTTTTGGAGCCGGCTCTCCCTTTTAAGTCCATTCTTTTGATTGTTCTTTTGTCACGGATATGAAGGGATGGACCCACGTTTCAGCCATAATTATGAAATAACGCAAAAATGTTGCTTGTTGCTGCGAAACTTCGCTAAATATTCAATTGAAACATCTCTACAACACTAATTTTGCTCGAGTCAGCAAACACGGCACCCATCTTGCAACAGCTTTATCATGTTAAATTTTCAGATAATATGCCACTTTTTGAAATGCCTACTATGTCTGCTAAAATTAAATTAACAATAAAATAAATAAGAATTAATACTTTAGCGATCCTATTCTATCTATTAAGTTACAAACTTTAGTGTAGGAGCACCCTAAAACTCATGTATTTGCCATTATACTAAAAGTCCTTTATTGGTCTAACTTAGAAAGGTGGTTACCTTTCAAAACTAACATAAGATAAAACTTAGTTATGAGATGAATTTAGGTGAATCTATAATACAACCAAAGTTAATAATCAAACCTATTACGTTACAATTAAGTTATGTTCGCGTGAGTACTTTTGAAATAAGTCTATTTATCCAGTTTACAAGGGCATATATACGGTTTATTATAATTAAATAACTAATATAAACTTAATTATATTCAACAGTGTACTAGTGAAATTCAAAAATGAGAGTAAAACATATTTTTGAGGTAACTATTTTAGTATAATAATGGTTTACTGACTGCATGGTTCACTATACATCACAAACATAGATCCAACCTAGCTCCAAGAAGGCTGCAGGATTGAGACGGAGGACCTGGGTGGATCTGTCTAAAAGCAAATATAGATGTACTAGTAGTGGAAGTTATTGGAAACCTATAATAATAAGTGGAGATATCTACTTCTTGTAGCAGTAAACCAGGAACACACAAACAAAAAAAGGCCCAAAAGTGGAAGAATACAGATGGAGGGATTACCAATACATGAAGTAAGTATAAGTATTATTGGTTAAAATTTAACTATATGCTCGAATATAAATTTCCATGCTTTTCATTGGAGGAAAATCGACTAAAGTACCAAGAATTCACCCTTCTTCACAGGCTTGTTCTTGAAGACTCCTATAGATCAAAAATTTTCGCGCCAGTAATGGTTTTAGTGGGGGTATAGAAGAATAAACTTTCAACATCAGTGTACAATAAAACAGTTAATATTATGATTAATGCTTTCAGTTTCATCATAAGCGTTTAAAAATTATTGATATCAAAAATAGAATTAATACTGAAGTGATATCTTTATTTCATTAACTTTAGTACTAGAATAACTTAGAAATTACCTTCTAAAATTCTGTAAGCGAGCTATTCTTTCGCCAAGATTTTGAGCTTATTTTATTTTTTGTATGTATTTGAAGAAAATAAACCGTAACAGTCACTGATCCCCAAATTGGACCAGCTACTATCTATTGCAGAGACATGATTCTAGAAATATGATTAGCTTGTCTCACAATTTAAAAAATTAAGCCGTTTAAGTAAAACACCATGATCAAACAATCGAAGGCTTTAAAAAATCTGTATATCCTGGAATCCTTGGTCTAAAGTATTCGCCACGAACTGTATAAAACAAAAAAGATGGGCGACTATCGATTTTCCTGTTCTAAATGCATGCTGAGAGTAATCAAACTGCTGTTTTAGTTGAAAAAATAAGTGTTTGCGCATGTATATCTCAAAACATTTAGAAAAATTAAGTAAAAGTACACACACACACACGACAATAGTTTTCTAGGTTATTTTTATCCCCATTTTTAAATACAGGAATAACTTAAAAATGTTTCCAAATATCAGAAAATTGCGAGTTTTGCAGACACTTATTAAACAGAATAGAAAGTGGTCTTGTCAATACACATGCGCAATCATGAAAAAAAAATAAAGGAATTTTATCTGAGCCTACCATTCCTTTATTTTTCATTTCCTTGGCGGGTATAAACAACCTTTACTATAGAACTTAAATAACTCTGATTGGTCATTTTAAATTCTGACTTAAATGATAAGGGTAAATGTTAACTTGCCATAAACAATTAAATGTATTTCTATAATAATAATTTTCCTTTAAAAAAGTTAAAATCTTCGCCCACAAATTCGGTAAAGTGGTTTAAACCCAACTTGGCAAAAATGAGAGAAATACTTAATTATCTAAATGACCTTCATAACAAATCTAGGGTTCCTGAAATAGACATTCTAAAAAATAAGTTCCGATAGGAGTACAGAAAAGCTATAATCACCTCTCTTCTCACCAACTTTTAAATATTCAAATTCCTCGTGATGACTTTTAATTTGGGGAACCTATCTTATCAAAGTCAGGGATGCTATTGATAGTGTAAAATCTAAAAATTCCAGAAGACATTTATGGCTTTGACACAGTCCTCTTAAAGAAAATTTTAATAAAACGACTTTACCAAAATAGGAGTAAACCAAATTTACTATTTTGATAACAACAAACTTTTCACTAGCAAACAATTCTTCTCTGGTGGAATATGTAGTCGGGGGCTTTAAAGATGGTGACTTTATAGGTGCAATCGTGGAAGCAACACGTCTAGCCCATTAACAGTCAAACATGGGGTTCCACAGTGGTCTATTCTAGGCCCTGTTCTTTTTTAATATATATAAATGACAGAGTTAGTTCTCTTTGCTGATGACACAACTACTCTGACAAGAAGTACAAATTTGAAATTTCTGGTAGAAAATAAAAATTGTCTTAAATTAAATTGTGGTTCAACAAGAATAAATTGTATTTGAATAGTAAAACTGAGAAAAAGGTTTTTAGTCTCAGGGAGGTTGATGTAGAATATGGACCAGGTGACCTTGGTGCACAGTCTCCAGGACTTTTGGTGTGTATTTTCTTAGAACATTAGTAGTTCATGTAACATCTAACAACCAAAGACCAAATATCTAACAAATTAAATTCTACCGTATACCTCTGAAGAAGTATTAATTAGACTGCATGTCCATTTGCATAATGGCTATGCAATACTTGCCTGCGTCACGCAAGAAGAATTTTTAAACCCCAAAGTGGGGCAGTTCGAACCATAACGAGTCTCCCATTTTAGGGCTGATGTGAAGCAATTTTTTATTGGTTTTAACATACTAACACTGTCCTCATTTTATACATATATTACGGTGTTTCGTATATACATAAAAACTTGAATCCATACCATACTCAAAGCGAATTTCATATTCATAATACTCAAATTAAACCCGACACGAAGCCAAGCTATTTAAGATTAAACAGGTCATTTATAAATGTAAGCAATTTGGATCAAAACTCTTTAATAAATTACCTAGTTATGTGAGGGACATGAGTGAAAAACAATTTTACAATTGAATGAAAAAGGATTTATTGGCAAAAGCTTTCTATAGTTTTAAAGACTACCTAAAAGCTAATGATTACAAATGGTAGTGGTGTACCACAGCAATGTTGTTTCTATATTGTGTAGTATGTATATGTTTTGTATTTCTATTTTTACATTTTTATTCTAGGCTTAGTATTTACTCCAATATTTATTGGCGTGTGTCTTAACATAAATAAATCAATATCAGTAAGCAGTAAAATACTTCAGCCTCAGGCGCTCTTCTTAATTTGTTAAGGAGAAAATTTAATAATAGAACATTGCAAATTCAAGGAATATTTTAAAATATTTCCTTGACAAAAATGTGTACAATTACATAATTTTCCACCGCATTGACATCATTTTCCAAATTCCAGTAATAAATCAAGAAATACAAGAAAGTTATTTTTATATTTCTCTTCGCAGAGAAAGAAATATAAATCGAAACAATTGGCTATTTCATCATATTAAGTTTCTTTGGGTTTGGCAAATACGAGCGAGCTATAAGTTTCCGGCAAGTTGCCGTTACATTTGTAGGGCCATTTTAAGTGATCGGTTTGACTCTAATCTGACAGGAAACCTTGGGATCTTGCCAGCTCAATGGATTTTCCGTGCCGTTGCCCGTTTATACGTACCCTAGTTTGTCTGTAAATTTGTCTTTCATTGTAAAACTAAATATATATCATATAATACTTACGTAATAGAGTTATGGGTATAGTATAACAATTTGTGGATTTTGTAATTAATTTTGTTCATTAATTTTTGTATTTTTTACAATTATTTAGTATATCAATCAAACATCTAATACTGCACTGTTCTATTAAAAAAAAAATCTGATTGCTACAAGAAGATCAGAATGGAGCGTTTGTGATCCAGAAATTAAGTAAGTTGCTTTTCGTAGGTACTCACTCAAGTTGATAATATTCTTTATTTTTTCAATAAATTTATTTATCGTTCTTTTGATATAATTTTCCAGAACCACCCATCATTCCATTTTGACTGTGATATAAAAGTTATTTAATTAATTATGTTCTAATATTTGCATACATTTTTTCGTTCGTGGTTTTTTAACTCTTTTTGTGAATTTATTCAATATAGTATTGACGACATACGAAACGGAATATTTTGGCTAAGCTACACGGTAAAGTAAAAATTTAAAAATGGTAATATCAAAGCGTTTCAGAAATATCTTACTGTTTTATACAGGACGTTCAAAAATTAGGTTTAAATTATTGCAGTCCTATTATTTTCAAGGCAAGTTGCTTCATTTAAATGGAACACCCTGTATTTTATATCACCAAAAAATGTGAAAATGAATTCTTTGTCGAGTTTTTTAAAAAGCATGTTAATCTTTTGCTATTTATTCAATACTCACTGAACAGGCGATGATAGCATTTGTCAGTTACTTAAATGCTTTTTTAAAGTTCTCGTTTAATAATTAAAGCTTTTAACAGTTTTTTTTTGCTTAAATTATTTTATTGAAAATGCAACTTTACCCTGGAAAAGAACAAATTGATATAGTATTTATTCTTGGTGCATGTCTCCAAGATAGGACATATCGCGTCTGCGCTGAAAGGTTTCCCTATAGAAATCATCCAAATAAGGCCGCTTTTAAAAGACTGTTGGCTAGGGTGGAGTGAAAATGGCCGATTTTTTTATTTGTGAGATATGGCGATGCCTGCGCAAAATCTGGGTTTGGTGTGACCTTATCTTTGGCTGCCCAACGAGGCATGAATATTTAAAAAAAAAAATCAACATTTTTCCAAATTTCTATGTAGCTCTTCGCTTATTTCCTTTTAAAATTTTATTGAAACTACTTTTTTAAAAGAAAATAACCCAGAACTCACGTGAGGTGGCTGCAACTCGAGTTCCAACCGCCCGCATTTCACCACTATATATGCTCATAATTTTTTTAGTTCTCTAAAACCTTTTAATATTGACTTTTTGTTTCAAATATTGGCAATGTGGCTCTAGAAGTTATTTTGGACCTTATATAACCATCACGTGCATCAAAGCCACAGACTGCAGTTGATGCTTCAGTTACCAATTTGACGCAGCGTTCCACTGCTTGTGAATGGCATGGAAACTTTAAAATGTCAATTTCACTTGGAACTTTTGAGATCATTTCCATAAGGCTGCTATCGGAAATCGACACTGTAAGGGAAGGCTCGGTAATTGTTATCGACTGACAATCAATTAGGTCAATGTAGTCTGTGGCCTTGAAATTTAATAAGGGTACCTTAAACTCACGTACTTTTAGTCCTAATGGCTTGTGTTGTCTACATTTTAGCAGTCTTCTTAAACTTAATTCTCTTACTGCTTTTCTACTATCAGAGAGCATAGTTAACAACATGTTTTCTGGGTGAGCGAAGTACCCGTTTCTTTGAATGACAGGATCAATAATATTTCTAATTTCTTCTGGTAAGAATCTGGATTTTTGAATAATTCCAAAAACATGTTTGCTGCCATGCCTACAAGAAGGTTTAGATTTTATTTCAAACCATGAAACAGCATACACTTTCAAAATATATTGCGTTAAAATTTTAAGATTTGTTGATGGTACCAACATATAATCTCAAAATTCGATTGGCTGTAGTTAACTACCTGGAATGATTCAATTTTCCTGGTCCTCTCTGCGACAAACTCAAAGAAATGTTTCCTGTTGAAATTGCAGTACAGATTTCATAAAGGTATTGCTGGTCGGTACTAAGTTCACTTGGAGTAATTGCAGGCAAAGTAGTTTCGATTTTTTCAAACTTTTTAACAGGCATTTTTTCACAGTTTTCCAAATGTTTTCCTATTTCGCCGCTATATCCTTTAGACCCAATAGTACCGCCGTCCAAATTTTGCAGTAAATGACGCAAAGGAAGTTCGTTTGCATGTAACAAACAAACGAACCATTGTAAAGGTCGTCCAAGAGAAACTTCAATTTGTCTCAATATTCCATTTTTTACACCAGTATTGACTACTGTACCGCCAATTTTCAAGGTCATTTGGGCAGCCAAAGGTGACGTCGTAGAAATCTGAAATTTTCCACACCAATTTGTAATAACAAAACGCAACTTTTCCGCATATAGGCATTTTAAGTTTCAAAAAAATGTTTTTTCGCTCCACCTACTGTTGGCGCAATTTAAAGAACCTGGAAGTGTTGAGTCCAATTGAGTACAAGACGGATCCTAAAAGAAAACCTATAACGGAAAATAAAGATAGTAAGCCGTTATTGCTGAAGTTGCTGAAGATCTTCTTATCAAGCAAAACCAAATTGCAGAAAATCATAATATTAGCGTTCCTCAGGGTAGTATTTTAGGACCCCTTTTATATACTTTATATATTGCAAGCTTTTACTCTTGTCTAAGTTTTTGTGATTATCACTTATACGCAGACGATACGCAACTCTATATTTGTTTTAAAAAATCTGAGTATGCTAATGCAATTAAAAATCTTATTTCAGATTTACAAAATATTTATTTAAAATCTAAGGAGCATGCTCTAAAAATTAATCCTATGAAGTCAGCTTTTTTGATCTTTGGTGAGGAGTATCTTCCATATAGTAACCATAGTATATCTATTTCTTCTAAGACAAGTTGCAAAAGTTTAGATATTTTATTAGATAAAAAGCTGAGATTCAAAGATCACATTTCATTATTATTGAAGAAAGCCTATGGATCATTAAAAATTATTTATGGACAAAGACATTGCTTAAGTAAAAAAATAAAAACCATGCTTTGCGAGTCTCTAGTCTTATCTCATTTTAATTTTTGTAGCCCTATCTTTAGCCCATGTTTAGATTATGCTAATCGAAACAGAGTACAAAAGGTTCAGGATAGCTGCCTTAGGTTTATCTTTAAAATTTCTCGTCCAAACCCGATTTCACATAAGCTTACAGAAATTATGCTGAACAGGTTTATTCTACAAAAAAAAATGCTTCTTCTATAAAATCCTAAAGGAGAAAATTCCAGAGTATCTTTTTGATAGACTAACATTTCGAACCGACATTCACAATTTAAATTTAAGACATAGAAACACCATAACTATACCAAGACATACGAAAGAATTATTTAAAAGATCTTTTACTTATAATGTAGCTGTGGCTATGGATAATGTTGTCGACTATTCGTTTTCCTTTGATTGGTATAGGAAAAGCACGTGGAATAATATATTGTTTTCAAGTTAGACTCAGCCAGTATGATCCACATGGTATTAACATTTTAAGTTTATTAAGTACAATTTTTAATATTATTTTTTTTTTTGTTAATATTTAATGTGTTTTATTTTATTTCATTTTGAGAAATGGTCGCGAAGGAAACTCTTTTAATTATTTCTGTTTTTATCTTTAAGTAACAACGTTTTAAACCTATATATATGTATTATTTTGGCGTGCTACTTATAATAGTTATTCTATTTTGTCTCGATTTTTTTTCTAGTTTAATAGGATATCGGGAAAGAATTGGCACTTAGTTGCCTACCAATACTCCTTTATTTGCCAGATATTGTTTTAGGATTATTGTGATATTTATGTTTTTTATTGTATGCTGGTAAATAAAAACTGTTTATTATTATTATTATTAGTCAAGCAAGTGTTTTTAGGATAATAAATCGAAATCACTTTCATCCCTATAAAATTCATTATCTCCAAGAACTTGTTGAATTTTGTCTGTGGGTCTTGGATCAGGTTTCAGATAATAACGATTGTTTTAATAATGTTCTATTTACCGACGAATATACTTGTCACAATAATGGCTCTTTTAACACAATTTCATCATGACTCCGATTCGAATCCGCATGCGTTTAGAGTAGTCCACCATCAATAAATGGTCTGTTAATGTATTGGGAGGAATAATTAAAATGAAACAAAATTTTTGGAATTAAATAATGATTATACAGTATTATTGGAGAATATTCCTCTACGCCTTCGAAGAACTATGTGGCCTCAAATTCTACCGTGGGATTAGACAATTATTAAATAATAATATTTATAACCGATGGATAGGAAGGGGTAGTCCCATTGAATGGCCTCCAAGATCCCCGGATTTGACAGCGCCGGATTTTTTCTTATGGAATATGTGAAAGATTTTATTTTTTAATTGACTCCGACCAGAAAATATGAAAGAGCAGATAAGAGAAGCTTTTCAAAGTATTATTTTACAAATGCTGTATTTTCACAGTCGCTGTAAATTTTAAAAAGAGGATGCGTCGATATTTGCATTTAGAGGGTCAATTGAAATTTTTATTTAAATTTTTCTTAAGTATAATAGTCAGTTCAAAATAGATACATTGTTAATATAGTCTTAAATTTTATCTCTAATCTATTGTGTTGCATGCTGTAATCAATTATAATCGGGTGTTTAATTTAAACTTAACATGTCATTGTACCTCAAAAGCCATAACTATTTAAACTTAAACTTGATTACCCGCCATAAATTAGATACATTTTCATTGAATTGGTTTAAAAAAAGCTATATCAAATACAGATTATTTTATAGCTTCAGTTTATATAAAATCAATTTATTTGGAAATCCCATTGATATATCTTTCTTGCATTCATGGAGTTCTTATGGGAAGTACTAGAATAGAGTAATCGGACATGCAAGTGCGATAAGAAAAAATTAAGTTGATGATGATTGAAAAAAACGAAACGTTTTTTTTGCCTCATGTTGTAATACATAAAAGGTGGCAATGAAAAACTGTTTTTAGTTTTCCGATATCTCTTTAAATAAAGTCGGTAGAAGGTAAAAACGATTTTGACAAATTTCGGTTTTTTTCGGATAACTCCGGAATTTGAAAATATTTTAAACGTCATTTTATTAAGCTCCAAATTGCGCAACTTTGCCTCCATTTAACCGACCCTGTAAGTTTTACGGTTTCCGAGATTCCAATGGTCACCCCCTTGAATTTGGGACACCCTGTACATACACCAGGTACATGGTACATTGCAACCAGGTTTTGGAATAACTTGCCAAGGAAAGTCGAGACTTTTAAGCAGCAAAAGTTCTCGTTGTATATTAAAACCATGTTGCTTAATGAGCAATTAGTTGGGAGTATGAATTGAACTTGTAAAATATGTCTAAGTATGTCTAAGTATGCCTGATGGTTACAAGTAATAATTTCATTAAATTTAAGACACTTAACTTTGATTATCTGCACCTTCCTCTAAACATTTTTTTCCTTTCTTTCTGGGCTGCGACACATATGATACGCGACCACTCTTTTTTTTAATTAAATATACTCGTTAAACACACAATATTATATACATATATAGGGAAGACTTCTTTTATAGTTCTTAAATTTATTTTTGGTATGTTCTGTGATATACGCGTCTGTGCAACATATGCATTAGGGTGCTTATGTTATCAGTTTCTTTATAAACGCTGCCTGTAGTTTAGCCATCATATTCTGTGTCGTATGTCGTGGATTTATATTTATATTTATATTATATATTAATGATGAAGCATAAAACAAAGTAAATAAGTAATTGATAAAAAAGGTCCTTGTCTATTAAGTGACATCTGTAGTATCCCACGAGATAATAATTACTTACCTTACTTTGTTGAAAAATATTAATACCGGGTGGTCAAAAAAAAAGAATAAAAATGAAATTCAACAAACTAAAATTACTTTTTGTCCAATTGATACCGCCCCATTTTTTAAATTTAATAATATTAAGCATTAAAAATAAGAGTAACTTTGTATGAGGTTATAAAGATTTATTTATTATTTATAGAGAATGTGAGATGCCTTTCAATGTCTCCTCTAAATTGCTAAATTTTTAGATTTTTTTCTAATATCTTTCCCACAATCTATTGATGCGGTTCCTGGAGAATCACCCTGTACAATGCATTGTATTATGCCTTATATATTGTATTATTCTTTATTATTAAAAGGTGTATCCAACACTGCGCTTTTGAAGAGCTTCAAAGGCATAGAGGTATCAAATTTATGGAAAAAAAAATTTTTTTTTTAGTGAGTTTACTCACCCAAAATCTAAGACGTTTACTTCATACCAACTTTTCTTACTCAATTTCACGTCCCTGAACTTAAACACCCTGTATAAAAGAGTTACATTAAATGCTTGATTTGGCCTTATCATAGTCAAGATAACTGATACAAGGACATCATTTAACAAGACTTTTTTTTTAACCAATAAAATCTGAATTGAATACATCTTTTTATCCGTCTCTTCAAGAACATATTTATTTGCAATCGTATAACCATTATTTTCAATAACCTTAATTCTTCAACATCCGTGGGTTGGGTGGGTCTTAAATTGTAATTATCCAATTATATTATTATTTCAGGCAAACTCTCAATTAAGCCATTAACGCGATTATTAGTGTAAAGTAAATTTTGTTTCATATTTGGATTTTTACTGCAATTATCAAAAATTTCAGGGCATGTATTATAATATGTAGAAAGAAAGTTTTTTGGCTAAATCGGTGGATAATTACAATAATTTTAGATTAACTAAGATGTGGATCTTAGGATATCCTTATTGTTAATGAACTTGAGGCTCCATACAGATAAAAATTAAGAAATAAATTATAATTAATGTAATAATAGGAAAAAGACAAAGCCTTCAAAAAGCTAAACCTCGTTCTTCAGTAAACTAAATTATTTTTTCTTGATTTAAGTTAACAAGGTTAAGTTATTGAACAAAAAAAAACAAAAAAGTGATGGTTTATGCAACATGTTTTTCTGCCTTCTAATCCACAGGAAATAATAAATTTTCTTTGGTTGCTATTCATGTCCAGTAGATTTATTATAATTTTATTTTATTTTATTCATCATACATTGTTCGATTTTTTCAATTTCAAACAGATAAGACTTAAAAGGCAACATTAGTCATAAATAAATCGCTATAGGTATGGGTATCGTTGTACGAATAAAGACAGGCGTATTTTAATTAGGCATATACATATTCTTAGATTTGTAGGTTAAAAAATGATAATCTCTTAATTTATTTATTATTAAGCGATATTGAAGTCTGTCACCATAAATGAGTACGTTATTCTTTTTTAACAAATCTTTCTCTTTTAATTTTATGTGATTTAGATACGTTTAATAAATTCGTACATTTTTACACTATGAATATATTAATTAAGATAAATCGTTATACACTAAATTAAATGAAGACCTACCATCTCCAAGTCATGGGCCGTTGTTCAACTGGCTATTAATAATAGAAAATTACATGCAATCCGTTTTTCTATTAAAATAATAAATCGGTTAGCTTTCGCCGCTATGCTAAATTAAATTAAATTAAAAAAATGTCTATGTAAAGTGAAAGAGACCGCAAGCACTGATCAGGATGATTTAAAGACCGCAATGAACAAATCAAATTTTAGATGCTACCAAATCGGTATAATGATCTCATTGCATAATGTGCATAAAAGCAAACAAACTTGAGCTTTTTTATAGGTTAAATTTGTGTGCGTGACTTTTTTCGGAGTGATTGCAAGATAAAGAATTGACACCACAATATCTGCAATAACCGAAACGACCGACATGGCTTACTTAATTTCTTATAGCACTATTCGCAAATACATACGTAAGTGTAAGCATTAGGTTTTGTAAAATTACTTAAAGTTTTTCATGCATGTCGGTACGTGTGTTTTAAATGGTTTCTTTTTTGACCATATAGCATATTTTGTTCACTCGTGCGAAAAATATCCTATTTACATAATTTAAGCTTTTTCTACTGCGAAATATTTTACGTAAAAACACGTACTAGTTTTTTATTAAAAAAAACTTATCTTATATAAGGCCAATACATCCATATTATTAGGATATAAATTTAACTCTGCATGGTCAGATGTACAATTGACCATAAATTCTAGACGCTAAAAGAGTATAATATAAATATAATAAGTTTCTCAAGCAGAAAATCACGATCACGAATAACTAAAATTTAAAATCTCAACTAATTTAATAGATATTTATAATACACCGTTTAATTAGAGAAGAAAGCAGATTTAGAAGCAAAAATGGCTAAAAAACGATTGACAATGATAGTCTTTGGCAAGCACGTTAACAATGTGTCATTTTTTTTAAAGCAATCTTCATAAGAATTCCCAAAATACGCTTTTTATGCCTACCTTACACAGAAAGAAATTTTAAAATGTATCTGTATCTGTGTTTATAAAAAAGTTTTCTTCATTTCTAATAATTTAGTGAATATTATACAGAGCGTTCCATTTAAAAAATATATGATAACTTTTTTGTAACCAACCTGAATAGGTAAAAGTATTTTTGGTTTCTATATTTTTGGCCACTCTACAACTTTGGTATAGAACTTTTTGCTCTAAGTCGTATAGTTAAGATGTTGGCCGTGTTGGTGCAATTCGTAATTTAGAAAAATAATAAAAAAGATGCCTGCTTAATCTCATTTTAAAATTATTATTGATTTCCCTATTATGGATTAAGTGTATGGAGTAAGTGAATTAAGTCCCTATTATGGATTTAGAGCAAAGGGAAAAACCTAAAAAGCTAGTTGCAATAGGAGGTCCGAAACAAAGTAATAGGCCAAATAAGATTGTGGGAAGCACCTGTCAGGCAATGAATGTGCGACCTCTTGAAACTGATATGAAGGAAGGTTTTTGGGTAAACAATGGAAATGATCCAATAGTTGTAAAGCTAAAATATTTGTCTATTAAATATACATTTTGGTTTGTGAATTTCGTAATTTGGATTGTTATTTTTGTGAAGCATTATAATGGTTATTATAATGGTTATTTATGCAAAAGAGTGTAAAATCACCCTTTTTTATGAATTGTAATATTGTCGCATAAGCGTTTATAAAAAAATAAATATAGATAAAGACCATTGTTAAGCGGGTTCTTCTTAGCCTAGGACCAAAAACTTAAAGAGATGCACAGCACTCCTTTATCAGACGCTGAATTACTAAGACTATTGGAAGAGTCAGACGACGAAATACAATTAGAGTATGAATCTGATTTTTCTGATGAAAATAAAGTCTATTTAGAATCGCCTATTGAGTCTCCTGTTAATCGTATGTCACCTACTACATCTTCTTCTCCACAGTTAGTTGTTGCTTTGTTTCTCTCCTGCTTTGTCTTCCCCATCTTCACCAGCATGTCCTCCTCTCACTGATAGACAGTGGCAAATAAATTCTCCAAATGTAGATATGATCGTATTTAGCGGAAATCTAGGTCTAAAAGTTGTTATGGAAAACCATAATACCATTGATTATTTTAACTTATTAGTTGATGATACTTTCTATCAACTAATAATTGAAAGTATAAATAATTATGCAATAGAAATATTGTCTAGATACAACAAAAAGAGAGCTACAATTATTTCTGGGAACGATTAGTGTGAACAGAATAAATGATTACTGGAAAACCCATTTTCTGTTTAATATTCCAGTGTTTTCCTCTTTTATGAGTAGAAATCGTTTTTTGCTGATTTTACGTGCATTACATTTTTCTCAAAATATTCCAAATGAGCAAAGTAAACGTGCTAAAATAGCACCTCTGATGAACTTTTTTAATTCAAAAATGGAAGAGGTCTATTATCCATCTAGAGAGTTGGCAATAGATGAATCAATGGTCCTTTGGAGAGGAAGATTAAGTTTTCGACAGTACCTTCAGGGAAAGAGGCATAAATATGGCGTAAAACTGTATGTATTGGCTGAGCCAACCGGGATGGTTCAAAAAATTCATATTATGGCGGTTCAGCTGATACGGAAGTAGATGGCACAAAACATACGGAGAAAGTGGATCATAAGCTGATGGAGAGAAAAACTGGGGTTGGACATGCTCTTTTCATGGATAACTTTTACAATAACATCGGTTTATGCGAACAGCTACTGGAAGCCAAAACCTATTCAACTGGCACACTAAGAGCCAATCGTGCTGGCAGTCCAAAAAATGTATTGTCCAAAAAAATAAAAAAAGGGGAATGTTATTCTGAACATACAACCAAAGTATATAGATTTCAACTTAGTCTTGTTAGACTGTGATACAACTGATGGTATGTGTTTGTAAATGGAAGGATCGCCGGAAGGTGCTTTCTATTTCAAGCGAGTTTGGTGGAGAGCTTGTGCAAATTAGATCCAGGAGAGGTGTTGAGCAAGAAAAACCAAAACTTATTGCTGAATATAATAAGTTTATGGGTGGCATTGATCAAAATGATCAAATGTTGAATTATTACCCATGTAAGTACAAAAGAATAAGGTAATACAAAAAACTAGGAATTCATATATTTCCACTTATGCTCATAAATTCTTATAATGTATGCCTTTAATAATTATAGAGTGATTAAAAGTATGTCTTCATTTTCAAGATCTTAACAATCTCTTTAAAGATTAAAAGTCTGGTGGTAACAGGATAACATGCAATCATCCTAGTAAAGTTATCTGCCTTGATTCTAGTCTTCATGAACTAATTATATTACATATAAATATTAGAGAGATAATTATATACAAATCTCTAAGTATTTTTCGAGACTGTTTAAATCATAGTTGGATATTATTCACTTTGGAATGAAAGTTGAATTTTCTTAAATGCATAAAAATAAAAAAATAAATTGATCTCAAAATTTTAACGAAGGCAAGACTCTGAAATAATAAATGGATAGCTTGAAGCTTATAGAACTTTAAGAGGAAATTTATAAGTAAGTCTGCTACTAGTATAAATAAAATAAACAGTAATTATTTCAGTATTAATTCTATTTTTAATATTAATCATATGATTTTAATATTTAGAAATTATAATAATAAGTAATTGAAAATGGGATTTACATATTGCGCATTTAAAAAAAAAAAAATAGAAATATGGTAATAGCATTGTACGAAAGTATTATAACTCTTTAAATCCTCTTCAGATAATTCTATATAAGAAATTTAAAATTATTCTAAAAAGGTCATATTTATATCCCAATTGTTTCACTTTGTTTTGTTCATAATCATGAAGAAATTAGATATGAAATACAGCATATCCATAAACCAAGGATAAATATAGACATTCAACTAATTATTGCCATATGCTTTATTCACTTTGGGAAAAGATCAATCAAATATTTGGGTCATAAACTATATGACAATTTATTATCTAAAAAAATCCCAAGTACTATAACTAAAAAAGTTCTCAAGTTACTTAAGCAGTTCGTAGTAGATAATTATGAACAGTTTATTTCAGTTTTGGTTAAATAATACAGAGTTCTTGCATTTGTTTGTGTTTGTGTGTTTTTTAATGAATATAATTGCATATAAATACATATAATGTTTGTATGAATAAAACTACATTTTCTTTTGTTTTTTTTTAAAGACTGTATTTCGGCAAAAATTGGTACAATATTAATAATAAATACATATAAATCTGGTACAAATTATTGTACACCCTTCTTCCTCCCATACGGATGTTAGGCATCTAGGGGAACACTTTTGTAATTATTAAGCAATATTTATAATAATATTAAACATTATAAATTTTGAATATGTAGCTGAATAAATAAATAAAAAATAATATTGTTTTAATTTGACTGATGTCAAAACTCATAACTTAACCAATAAGATACGAGATTATCTTTCTATATCTAACTGGATTATGGGACAATCTTTTGAAGAAGATTGAGTTCTTGGCGCGTGCCGATTTCACTCCAATGAAAACTTAAAAACTCACCTTAATTGGGTATTTTAGTTAGTCAATACAAAATAATAAACTGCCCTAGTGCAGGATTATACTTGATCTAGTAAAATCTCAACACTTCAAAGGTTCTTTGTTTAGTGTCCAATTATGTCTTCCTGAGAAAGGCGAATTCCTTTCCTTTCCATTGGTGAGTTTAAGATTTTCTTGTAATTTCTTTTTCTTTGTGCCTGATTTATAATTCCTTCCAAATACGAGTGTATTTTATACATAAATATAAAAGGCGGGAATTTTCCTACAAAAAAATTCTTATAGACCCTCCCTACGACGATAGAGCTCCTTAAAGACGCCGCTGGAAATCGGTTTTTCATGAATAACTTTTGAAGTACTTATATACGGTATAATTTAATACAAATTTTATGTGATCCTTAAAGCACATTTACCTACATTTATTTTACCAGGGGCGGACTTGACGAGTTGTACATTATAATGCTTAAATTTTATTTTATTTTCTAAAACACTGTAGGATAAAGACTCTAAAATAATTAATATAGATAGCTTAAAGCTTAAACTAAAGAAATGGGACTCTTTTCCATTATCGATAAAATGAACCGTTTTGGAGAAAAAAAAAGAACTCACTGTTTTATTTTAATTAAAAAGAACCAAGAAAAAAAAATATGTTCTTTGTCGTTTAATCTGGAAAAGTACATGTTTTTAAGAATGTAGTGTAGTTCTTAAAAAAACAACCTGAAAAAGAATGTAAACGAAGACGTTTTTGCATCTTTTTATCTGCATTTTTTATTTTTGTAAACCATCCAAGATATTTTCTTAATTTTTGACTCATCCTATGTGTTAATTAAGCCAAAGTTCAAATCCAAAGTTTTATTGTCCAATAGGAAACAAATCCTAATAATAAGACAATTATTGAAATATCGACAGATAATACAATAGATTCAGTAATGTAACAAATACCAATATAAAACCAATCATAGAATATATATTAACTACTTACAAACTTGAACAAGTAACAATCTAATTATATCTGAAATAACAAATTTGAAATTATTCAGTCATGCCAAACAGAACAACATCAATCCGTTACTGAGCATCATTGAACTCTTTCTGGGCCAAATTGATAAAAAGTCAACATAAAGTACCCTATCTTCTTATACGGATGTAGGGAACAGTAAAATTCAAAGCTTATATAAGAAATCTGAAGCATCAATTTGATTGGACCTTGCAAGCTACTACAAGTAACTTTATCAGCTCCAAAAACGAAAATTTTTTGTAATAACATATCTTACTAATTTATTTGTGGAAACGATTCTTCATTATTTTCCAAGAACGTTGAATAAAAAACAACCAAAACATTACTACAAATTTAATTGTGACAACCTGGTTTAATCAACTAATGTTTGTTAGTTCATCCTTCGGAAGCTTTCAGACCCAATATTTTAGGAAATAATACTTATTGCACGTAGTGCCTCGCCCCAAAGTTTACCGAATCCTCAGTTTATCGGATCACTATCAGTCTCATCATGGTCATTACATCATTAGTCTCTAATGCTATTTGGTGCAGTCGTTTGTCACGCTATATGATCTCGTATTCTGCGCATATACGTTTACCCTTCGTTTATAGTGAATATAAGAAATCACCTTTACTGAAATGGACAATAATAGTTACAAAGTCCAGCTAATAAGTGCCTAGAAACTTATTTAGATGCGTTTGAAGGTACGTCTACGTACGTGAAAGTACCTCTGATTTTTCAAATATAGCATACTTTTATAGCATTACTTTTTTAAATAGTGTTTATGTAGTGTGACTGGCGATTGGCATCTCAACAGAGAGGAGGAGGCGAGAGTGAGGCGTTACCTATGTTTTTAGTTACTTTTTAGTTAAATAGGATTTTATTTACATTTAAATTTAGTAGGTGAAATATTGTTTTTTTCTTTGTAAATGTTTTTTTTATTGATTTTTAGTTAAAAGAGCATTTTTGTGTATTTGATTTTCGAATAAATATTTTTAATAATCATTTTAGTCCAGTACTTTTTCATCTGTTTTTTTTTGTATAACAATTAATACTTTTTGTTATGATATGATTGTAATAAATATATAAATATAGTATTTTGGTTTAAGACGAGTCTAAACTAAGGAAGCAAAATGTCTTCAAACGTGTTCATACATTTTGTGCCCTGCATGATATGGAGGAAAGACGCTCACGAATCTGTGGACTTAAATCTGTTCATCACGAAGTGCACTAAATATTTACAAAGGCTTAAAGACATTTTGCTTAGCTCGTAGTTTGCACTGGACTTCAACGAAGATTATTAGTTGGCATTACTAAGACTAATTTGTCACAAACAAAATAATTGATTATCATAACAAAAACTATTTTTTTGACTAAAATTGTTTTGTTAGAACAAAAACAGTTCGTTATCATGACACAAATTTATTGGTTATTGTGACCAAAATTATTGGTCGTCATACAAAAGTTATTAGTTGTCATAACAAATTGTTTTGGTTGCTGATGCGAAGAATAAGATTAAAACAAACCAGAAAAGCTAGTTGTGAAAACTGAGTTTATTAGTTTCACTGAAGAAGAACTACAGTTTGTGTAACCACTTTTTGTTTTATGATACCTTAAGCACTTTGTTCTGTTAACAACAAACTTAAAATTTTAAATAAAATGTGTGGGTGTTACCTAAACCATAGGAGGAGTTCTAAAAAAGCTACCAAAGTTTTAGTTGCCGTAACAATAGAAACTTTAGAAACGTCCTGTTCCTCGTACTATTTTATACCTGCTATTATAACTAATTTGTTGACCTGTCCTCTAGGCTATCCACACTTTGGGGCTACTATTACTAAGTTTTTAGTTATGGCAGCCTTTTTTTTTCTCAGTGTAGTTAGATGATGTAGTTAGATAACTAATGAGAGTCTAAAATTGCAGTCTATCTACTAAGTAGGAAATAAAAAACCCTACTAGATATTCATGAAAACCCATTTTATAAGTTTTTGGAAAGAATTCCATGGCCAATCTATCGAAGGCCTTAGCAAAATATTGGTAGATTACATCAAGTTGGCACTTGTAATTTATAGCCTTGTATGCGTTCCGCAGAAATGATGTAAAATTAGTGACTGTTGATCTACAATGAAAAAAACCATGCTGATTAGGTAGTAAGATTTTAAATTTAGTGAAACAGGTTGCTAAACTTCTGGACAAAATTATCGCACCACTTGATTTTTAGAGATTTTTTTTAATAAAGATAAAAAAATAAGCAAACTTATAAGCATTGTTAACTATGCATTATTATAATTAACAAAAACAATTATATTCTATTTAACAAAACGAGATTTAAGTAACTAAATTCAATACAAGGAAAAGCATCGATTTTCACTAACTTTAATGTTGATACAAAAATAAAACAATAGACCCATAATTAATTCTTAATAACGTGTATTGTCACCTCTAGCTGCAATGACCGCTTGAAGTCTTCGCAGCATTCCTCGTATCAAATTATGAAAACTTTCCTGCGTATGTTCCATGATAAAGCATAAACATAGTTTTTGTCCAGTTCTGCTTTTTATACGAGAATAGATATTATAACTGTTTTAACTGATATTTATTTTTATTTAAATTTTCTTGACAAAATAATTAGTGGTGCGATAATTTTGTCCAGGAGTTTATAAATGCAGGTCCCAAAGACTTTAGAAAAGTTGTACAAAATGGGCGATAGTTCTCTTGCTACTTGTTCAGGATTTATTCGAGGCATTTTATGTAATTTTAGTCTATAAAACAAGACACTTAGTTAAAGACAAATAATCAAATGTAAAGGCATACAACAAATTGGTTGCTATGGCAACAGAAATTGTTGTTTAAAGGCAATGTGATCCTACCAGAGTACTATTGATCCTTCAATGAATTAAATTTGTGGGATATGCGTAAGGTTTCAGCAAAAAAGCTGTAACTAAAGCTATGGCTTTGAAAAAATTTCCACCTTTTTATTTTAATTCATCAAATAAAAAGTCGACCTACTCTTTTTTTTTAAATAGGTCAAATATAACGTTCGTCACTTTTTTTGAACTGAGTGTATAACATACAACATTTTTTCTACTACCGTAATCCTACGTCGATCCTGTCAAACAATATTTCCTCCTTTATTTATTAAAATTCTTTAATCACATTAAAACATGATTATTATATCTATTCATCAAAAGAACTAAGCGAAATACCATTAAATACAAGATATATTTGCATCAACCTCGCGGAAGATCCTAATATACTAGCATCCGCTACGAAGTATTTTTTTTGTTTAAGGTCATTCAAGGTTTTTCGATTAAAATTAATTGCCTCAGGTTGCAATTTTATTGATTTATTACGTTGAGAAATGGTAAAACGACACGAAACAGCTGGTCATATTTTCCTATTCGACTATTCGGTTTTATCCGTTGTGGCTTTTCAGCATGCAAACAATGTTACTTGAAAATATTAAAAATTAATGAATTGGAACGCATAACCGGGTATTTAACTATGGTTTTAAATTAGCCTATATTTATTTCAAGCTTTTAGTAAATTACAATTGCATTTATTACACTGGTAATAACCATTTTGTCGCAAATCCTTCAGTGAGTTTTTTGGTCCTGTTGAAAACATTTTTGATTTTTGCACTAGCGCAAAAATGCAAAATGGTTTCTTTGTTTAAATTTATCATTTCGTGAAATTCAAATGCAAATAAAAATAAAACTTTAAGTTGAGTTCCGATGAAAATCACAGAATTTCAGATAACACACGACCGCTTTATCATGAATTGTAAATTAGTTTGAAGGAGATTCTTCAAGATATAAACAAATAATTTGAACAAGGAAAAATGCACAGGATTTATTGGATACTTAAACATTTTTTCAGAATATACAAGGTATTAAAATAAGTGCAAAGTTTTTTAGCTTCGAATAAAGTTTTATTTTATTAGATGAAATATCCCATTTTAAATGGGGTAGTCTCTATATTATATCAGATTTGTATTGTACTCTTCAATCAAACTATGCTTAGTATTTTTTATTTTTTTGCTGAAATCGATCTTGCATTCGACATTTTGCAGTGCTACAACGAAGTAACTTTAATAATTAATAATATGTGGTTATAATCTTCATTGACCTTCAAAAGGCGTTTGATACAGTTCGTTTTGTCGTTGATCTTAAAATCCAAATTATTCATGATGGATGAATTTGAAATTCGGAAACGTCAAAATTCATACGACGAGCAATAAATCCTTTTTATAAATCAAAATTCTCCATGTTGTTATATTCTGAATTTCTCAAAATAATAAATTTTGGATTCAATAAATCTCAAATACCCCAGAAAACTCAGAGCAATGTTTTCAAATTCATTCATACAAGCCCTTAAAAAAACAAAGTAATGTCTTACATAAGAACAATAGAAACAACATCAGAAACACACCACTTACAGATGATCTAGAGAACAATAGAGAAATACAAACGGATATAGAAAAGTACTTTTTATTTATTTTATTTATTTATTAAATATACGGGATCACCCCATTACAGAATTTAGTAACAATATTTTTTTTTAATCTAGTTATTCTACTCTAAAATATCATACATTATGGAAATATAATTTATTACTTAAGTACTTTTAGAAGTACCTAGAATACTTAGTTATGTAATACCATAATGTAAAATCGGCTCTTAATAATGTAATTTTTACTTACTAATAATATGATACTTGCCTAACTTTTGCACTATTAAATAAACTCGATAAATGAAATCATCATTTCATCAATCAGTTGTTTACCAAAAAATGTAATTCCATGCGTTTATTACCGCTTTATGGCTATCGACCCTTTCTAGTACTCCTATGCAGTAGGAAATGGATTATAGTAATATATCTATTAAATGCATTTTTATTTAATATTTTGTTACCTTATTTCGGATACAGCAATGCTTAATATAATACGAATTAAGAATTTTGATTAACTGTATCATTCTTACCTTTCCTTTAAGAATGAGAGTTATCAAGGACATCCCACACCAACATTTTTTTCCTACACATCATTGTCCAATCCGTATTTATACTCGAAATTCCCAATTTGGCAGTAAGACATCCTTTGTGGCCGTTTAAAAATGCGTTGCACCGAAATTTTAAATAATTTATTCAAGCTATTGTTTTTTGTTCTCGACCCACATGAGCTTTATTGGTAAGTCTTTAATTATAAAAGTCTCGCGCAAAACGTTCTGTTACTTGCATTTAAAGCTTTAAAACAGGAAAGCAATTCATATTGATTTTTATTAAAAAGCGTTAAAATTAGAATCTCCGTCGAGTTACTTATTTTGTTGGGTATTACGTGACCTATATACTTTTAAAAATATAATTTACTATTATATAACAATCAAGTATTTCTGCTATTAATCGAGCACATTTCTAGATAAAAATTAATTTCGAAATATTCTATCAAAAAAATAAGCCACGGTTCGATGTTACAATGCGTGAAGGAATAAATACATCAAAAGCAAAATTAAAAAAACAATATTCAGGCCGATAAAAATGCCAGTGAAGCAGAGATAACAGAAATGCGAAAGACATCGCAACTTAAATCACAAAACAGTTTAATTACTAACTAAAACTCTTTATTTTATTCTCGACGCGTATATCTAAAAACCACTTCTAATATGCTGCGAATTATCATCTAATCGAGGTTATCAAGTCCGCATGCGATGTTGGGAATTGTTAGGTTTTTCAGATCCTCGGCAAGCAACTCTTCCTTTAGAGAAGACAAAGCGTCTTAAGCGTTCTTATAGGTTGACTTCTAGTATGATGCCTCTTTGTTACCCAAATCCTTCCACCAGTCTCTTCACCGATTATCTTAAATGCTTGCCCGACTTAGTTCTTGAATTTTTCCAAACTTTCTACGGAAAACTTTAGCTATTCTTTCAGATATTTGTCAATTTTTAGCTATACAATATATAAAAGTATTCTCAGCTGCATCAGTAAACAGGTATTGCTGCACTTCACAGGTAATGCCGTAACATAAAACAGACATCATCCTGCCCACAAGGCAGTTGCCTTTCTCTACACCACTGGTGTGTGGTGATTGACAGTCTCCTCAGGAACTTGAGGATTCTACACTCTTAAAAATAGGTGAATAAAAATTCAACAATTGTATAGATTTTACATACAATTTGATTCTGGAAATGGTACAGAATCAATTTGTGTAGAATTTCTCTATGCTATTGTGTTTAAACAACTGTGGTTCTATAATCAACAAATTGTGTATCAATTTGATTTATTTTATTGTATATATAGTACACTATTTGTGTACTTAAATTCGACAATATTTTATATTTATTTAATATAATTGTTCAGTAAATAAGCAAACTCTTAGTGTTTTTTTAACATAATATGTATAGGAAAAAAACACAATTTGTGCATTTTAAATACACACGTTAGTGTAGGTTGTTTTTACAATATATTTTATTTTCTTCCATTTCAACTATAAAATTTTATTACAAATTGTGTATAATAATACTATATATTGTTTTATAAATTTAAATATAGTGTAGGTTACTTATTTTAGGTTTGTATATCAAATTAAGTCTTGTAAAAAATGGGAAATAAGTGAGGCCCAACGTTTGGTAAGAAAAGAAGTCATATTAGAAAAATACATATTGAATATGTATTTTCCTAATTTGACTTATTTTCTTTTTATCAAACGTTATGCCCCACTTTTTCCCATCGTGTTAATTAATTTAATTTTAAGCAAATTATGACTTTTTTCCATATTGACTGTTTTTCCCAAGCACTCTAATATTTATGTTTTATAAAAATTTTAGTTGTATAGGTATGGTAAAAAATTCAATTGTTTTAAAAAAACATTTTATTCTTTAAATACATTTTAAAAAAGTACACATAACCTGTACAACAAAACAAAAAAACTTTAGTAGTAGTATTACAAATACACATTAGAAACGCAAATAGGCACTTAAAATGGAAATTCTTAGTTGTAAAAACAGGATTTTTACCTAAAGGCTAATAAACACATACATTTATATACAGGGTCATTTTTTATATTTGCGTGCCTATAAACAGGGGTAATGTAAATTAAAAATTTTTCCCTGATTTAAACAAAAATTAAAATCAGGGAAAAAAGGTCTTTCGATTTGGCAGAAAATATATAGTGTTTCATTTAAAAAAATCAACTTGCTATTGTTTTATCAACTTTGCTATGCGCTTTTGTTTTTTTTACAACTCTAAAAGATAATACGGAAAAAAGTATGCAACTTTTGTATAAAAAGTTTTTCTCTATCACCCTGTATATAGGCTCGCAAATATAAAAAATGACCCTGTACATACGTATATATGTATGTAGTTACTTAACATCTACAGTATATCAGGTGGGTAATTGTTAACAAAACAACAATCATTTACTGCTATATCAATTTTTTTTTAACACATGGTGTTGAAAATTGCACTTTTCATAACTTAAGGAAAAAGAAAAGAAATTAGAACTTAGAAATCATTTAAAAAGTTTAAATTAAAAACACGAAATGGAAAATTGAAATCTGTTTTTTCTTCATAACAGAATTAGCTTTAGATCCCTTTTAAAGTCATAAAAAGTGCCATTTTCAACACCTTATATTAAAAAAATTGTTAACTATTAAAATTGTTAAGTTTGTTAAAATTGTTAAGTATGACATTATGATACATGAAAATTTTTAACATTTTATGTAGAATTTAAAAATGTGTTGACTATAGGGTGGTTCGTTTACAATAACTAAGGTTTTGGCATGTTTACATATACCGGATTTTCATAACCCATGGAAATCAAAATGATTGTTATTTCGTTTTAAATCGACCTTCATCAATTTATTTCAAAATCACTTAATAAAAATAAATGACACAATAAAACGAAAAAACTTAAAAGAAAATAGAAATACCTAATAGGAACGTAATTAGGAACTTAACAAAAATTCTTATGTAGGTACATACCTACATATTAACAACATATAGTTTTAAGCTAAGGGTTTTATTTACAGGTACATAATAATATGCTCCTGGAGTTAGTCCAATAAATCCCACTCCTTAAGTTTATCTTCAACGAATATATCCATTTTTTTCTTATGCAATTTTAACACTTAACGAAACAAAAAAACCTTAAAACAAATTAATGCCGGCCCGTCGATTGAAGTACTGAAGAATGAACAGTTGAACACCTGTGGCACTGGGAATTATAGCAATGCTGCCAAATCAAATGTATCTTAAAGATTACACCGCCAATTAAAAAAGTTACGTTTCTCATGTCATGTGCTCAAATATTGAAAAGAAAAAGAAAATAGACTTATTCACGTTTTTAAAAGAAATATAAACTTAAATCTTTAACGATACATTTCGTTATATTAAGGTTCAATAAGTTTTAAATACAATAATTTAGTTGAATTATAATAGATTTTTTTATATACCCAGGAGCTGAGGTTTAATGTATTGATCTCTGAGCTCGTTTCTTCTTTTCAATATCCTACCTAACTTTATTATGAATTGTATTATTATTATATATTATTATGAACTTTATTATAAAAACGATGACAAAACCTACTTATTTAATAAAAATACCTAATTTAAACCAACGTTTCCTACCGTTATCAAGGTAAATAATATAACATTAAATTAAAAATATGGTGCTTGAGCAATTTAAGATTGAATTGCTTAGTAGAAAGGGAACGGTCTATAGAACATTTTAAAATAAAAAAAAGTTTGGATTAATCTTATTCTGTCCTAAAAAATCAAAAAAACTTTTTACTAAATGACGTCATTGTCAAAACATTGCTATGCGAAAACTCTCCTATATGTCAATTTTGCACAATGACATACGGCAGTGTTGGCATATTGGACAAAAGTCCATAAAGTTTAGGTAAAACTCGGCAGTTATTAACAAACTTAATAGAAAGAATAAATTTCGGTTTTCTTTTGGAATTTCTTGGAAAACTTACAAAGTGTAAGAACATTTCTTATTGTTCAATGCTTGTATTTTAACATGCAACATCTGTCATATATATTTTTTTTTAAATTGGTAAGCATCCCTCATTTGATATATAAAATTTGAGAGTGTAAGGGCTGGTATGTGTTTAACCCAACTCCACACAACCCATCCCATTATGTCGTATAATTTCAATTTATTTGTCGCATTCGGCTGCGGCTTATGCAACAAAATATAAGATGGTAACACAAGTTCCTACAAAGTCTTGTATAAAAAAATCGACATAGAGATAAAACTTTAAACAAAGTAAACCAACTGGGCTGAGATCTTTATGTAATAAAATAATATATAAGGAATGAAAGCCATGAAAATAGCTTCACAATCCGGCAACGCTGTAGTAATTAGTTTGATACTCCTGAATAGGTGTATCAAATATAATAATAAGGCTTTATTTCCAACAGTCACCCACTTACAGGAAATCCAGAAAGAATCGTGTACAACAGGTTTAAGGTTTAAAATTAAATAATACAATATAATATTAAGCTAAAGGAAAAGTTATGGAAGAGGCTTATAGGCTAATAAAAATTTTAGAAAACATACATTTACTCAAAACATTATCTACCTACAAAATCTCTAAGAGAAATTCAAGATTTAAGATCATTGATTAAAAAATCCTACTAAGAAAGACATTAAAGCAACAAAGAGGTCCAAGTTGTGATTACAAAGAGTATTAAATAGGTTGCACATATAATAAATCGGCGACCTTCTAAAAATGTTATTTATTGCTCTATTACACTGAAATGTTCGAGAGTTTCTAGAGTTTAATCTGGGAACAACAAAGTAAATTTGATTTAACAATAAGCTACAGTCGATTTTTTAATTAACTGACTTATATAAAAAGACCACGGCTGCTACCACACGGCGGTCGGCTAAGGCTTTCATGTTAAAACGTGCAAGCATTATATCTTGACATGTTCTTTTGCTGCATAAACACCATCGGTCTTGTACGTTAAATATTTTAAAAATCTACGCTGAACTGACTCAATTTTATCAATCTCCACCTGATATACTAAATGTCATATAATTGAAGCGTACTCAAGCTTGGAGCGAACAAATGAGCAATATAAGAACTGCACCACCCTAACTTTATCGAAATTGTGACAATTTCTAATTATAAAATCCAGAGATCTGGATGCTGCTATAACTGTATTATGGATATGATTTTTAAAGTTGAAATTTTGGTCAAAAGTAACACCCAAATCCAAATCTTTAATTTCAAGACACCTAGTCAAAGGAAAAGTTTGTATTTCATAATTATGCTGAATACATTTTTTGTTTCTACAAAGAGTTACCTGAAAACACTTTGACACATTAAGAAAAAGTCTGTTATTTCGACACCAGTCACCATATTATTTAGCTCAGATTGAAGCAGTTGGCAATCAGATATGGTTTCTATTTTTCTATAAATTTTTAAATCGTCTGCAAAAAGCAGTTTAAGACATAAAATAGTCAGTGCAAGGTCATTAATAAACAACAAAAAAAAGAAGCGGTTCCAAGTTTGCACTCTGTGGGACACCAGATTTTACGAAGTATTGATTGGAGCGAAAACCGTCGATTTCGACAAACTGCATTTGGTCTAGAAGGTACGAAGAAAATAATTTTAATACATTTTCAGAGCAACCCAGATAATAAAGTTTTATTAATAAAATAGTGATATCTACTTGATCGAAAGCCTTCTGAAAATCCATGTACAGAACATCCACTTGACTTCTGTTGTTTAGGGCTTGACATATGTATTCGGAAAGACAACATAAATTAGTGATACATAATCTTCGTTCCATAAAACCATGTTGATCGGGCGATATTAGTGTACTTACTTGTGCGTGTAATTGTCTGTATATACAAATTTCAAAAAGCTTAGAAAAGTTGCATAGAATTGATATCGGTCTGTAGTTTCTAAGTTCTGACTTGTCGCCCTTTTTAAAAACTGGAATACTCGCGCGATCTTCCAACAAGACGGAAACGAACCTGTCTGAATGGATAAGTTAAAAATGTGAGCTAAAGGTGTAACGCAGTCTTTAACTAAAAAGCTTGGAATAGTATCGGTATACCGCATGTTAATCTGTTTTTGAGTTTTTTGGAAGCTTCGATTATGTCAGACTCTTGAATAGGATTAATCAAGACTGTGTTTTGATTATGCAGTAAAGTATGAGGAACAAAGTTGCTTGCATCTGAATCAATGAAAACGCTCTGGAAGAAATTAGCAAAAGCCTCGACTATTGACTTGGGATCCGAGAACTCATTAGTGCCATCTTTAGGCTCATCACCACACCTGGTATTCTGGGGTCGCCCTTCTTCATCTGTATGTATGTCCAAAACTGAGAACTGTCAGCGTGGATATTATTTTGTAATTGACGTAAATAATTTAGAAATGTACTACCAAGTAGTGTTTTAAGAGTTAGTCTAGCATTTCGAAATATTTCATAGTAATAGTTAGTTTTGTGTTTTTTATGTTTTTTGTAAGCTAATTCTTTATTTTCAATTAAGCGAATGATCTCAGAAGTGTACCAAGGGGAATAACTTCGTTTCTGATTTATTTTTAATGGTACAGTGGTTTTAAAAACATTATTAATTAAGTTATACAAAATGCCACAGGCTTTGTTAACGTCTGTGCATTCAAACAATTGCTTCCAATCGATATTCAAGATTAATTCATATAGAAGAGGAAAATTTGCCTTACGAAAATCACAATGCTTAATTAGGAGCAGTTTTGCATAACACAAAAGGAGACGATTTTTCCATAATTAAATTGTCAATATTAATAAGTCATAATGTCAATAATTTGACAGTTATTTAGAAAAGTCAACGATCCTAAATTAAAGGAGGCAATTTGGTAAACAACTTTCTAGATCAATATAAAAGTGATTAGTCCGCGATAATACTCTAGTATACTTTTAATATTTGTGTCCATAAGTAAATGGAAGCATAGGAAAATCGTGGTTCATATACAACATAAATTTTCGTTTTTTTTGTTAAAAATGGCTCATTCAATTTTTTTTTTGTTTTAATTTAATGGATTTAAGGTTCCAAAACATATAAAAAAAAAAAATTAAAAATCGTTGGTTAATCACCTAAAAATATGAAAAAATACACTTTTTTTATAATCTCTTGACTGCATTATTTTTTTATAATTTGATGGTTGATTAATAGTTAAACAAACTTTTTTGAAAGATAACAAATAAGTCAAAAGTTATTTCTTTTAAAATTAAAGGAGTGTGATCCTAATATAATTTAATGATATAGGAAATATATGAATAAAATATATTTTAAATTATCAATTAATTTTGATGAAAAAATCTATCATACCTCAAGTAAATTATAGTATTTAAAACTTATTGAACTTAAATTAAATATAACGAAAGGGATCGTTAAAGATTTAAGTTCATATTTCTTTGAACGTGAATTTTCTTTTTCTTTTCAATATATTTGAGCGTACGAGATGGTAATTTTTAAATTAATTTCTACTATAAGCAACGTAATGCCCAACAAAATAAGTAATTCATTATTAATTCGTCACAACAATACAGAATTTACTTAGAATCTCTATCGTTATATATTCCCTTCCCTTCTGAAGATTTTTCCACAACTCTTCATTTCTACCAAAATCCTCATCCAAAAATTGTTATTTTACCTCACTGCACTCCTCCACAAAATTTCGCCTTTTATTATTTATTTTCTTGATTTCTATTTTTTATATTATGTACATATAATAATGCTTTCAGGCGATTATCATTAAACGGATCATTACTTTCGTTATTTCTATTAGCGTTGAAAATTATAATGAAGTTTTTTTGAAATCGTCTTTTTTCATACAGTTTAATCCATTTGAAAGTGAAAATCATCATTTTCTGTGAATTTACTAATGACGATCAATATAAACTAAAGTATTGCAACTTTGTTTAAAAGGTTCAAATAAATTAATACCCAATCATCAATCATGACTTGCCAAATATATTATTATATTTTCTATGCAATACTATTAACTAAAAAATACCTTTTAAAATGTCCATTAAATGCGCTAACGCATATTCGGTTCAAGGATGTGTAATAAATGGATCGCACCAGCAATCAAGCCCTCATCGTCATAGATCGGCCTCCCAAAAATGGGTTACTCGACTTGCCGGCAAATTGCATATTTACGAGCCCTAAGGGCGCAGCAGGAAAATTGCAGGAAATTTCGCGGAAAATGAAAACTACTTTGGAATATTACTTTTAGCGATTATGTGTGAGGATGACAGAGAAAGTTGACCTTTTGACCTCAGTTTAATTACTTAGCGCGCATTTAAACTGTATTAAATATTGGAATACTAGAAAAACTTAATTGTCAATCTGTAGTAATACAGACATATGAGATACTGACATATAGTCGACATATGAGAAAGCTCTGATTTTCAGAATACCGATACATTATATATATTTTTATTGCCTTTAATTATAACTCTCAATTTGTTTTGTTGTCAATTTTTTTTTTAATTTTGTAGGCAAAGCTAGTAAATTAAAAAAAAGATACCAAAAACCCAATGCATAATACACAAAAAAACGTTAAATATAAATACACATAAGGCCATATTATAAATGTTTGTCCAATAAAATGCAAAAAATGTATATAGTACATACTCGCAATAAAAATAGGAAAAATACATGAATAAAATAGTTTATTGCATGTAATGGCCCTCTCAGCAAGTGTGATTTCAAAGCCTCCCGGGAAACATGAACTTGATTTCAAATAACACATGACTGGGCATTCTTTTGCCTTTAAAGATCAAGATAATCATAATAATAATCTTCATTGAAGATACATGAGTGTACATCTTGCTACACTATACACCTACTGAAAACAATAGCGAGGTTTAACTTATAAAATATAAACAATAAAAATTTAAAATAAAAGTGAGGAAAAATAATATTTTCAAAAACTATACGAATCAACAGTAATAATAAATGTATCCTAGGCAATATACAAAATTTTCAAAGTTGCGTCATTTATTGTAACTACATCTAAATAATGAGTTTTCCAATAGATGGATAGGGCACAATTGACTCATTTCTTGGCCTCCTCACTACCCGGATTTAATTTGCAAAGACCAGGATTTTATTTTCGAAGCTTGTAAAGAGTCATGGATTAGCCGAGCAAGATTGAGCGTTAATCAACGAAACGGGGACAATCTTTGAAGAAACGATTTATTTTAATAACGATTTTTTAAAAGATAATTTGCAATAATGTGAAGTAACTTTTTTATTATGCAACTTTTATATAGGTGATTTTTGATACGTAACTTCTTTTGATGAGTTTTACAATGTGTTAAAAATAAATTATTTATCTTTGAAAACACCTTGTAGTGCTTTCCTATTCAAATAGGAGACATACTGGCTTTAGTACTGTTTTGCAATTCTGAAGACTACTGTTACTGAGCTACTGTTGTCAAAATACTTGTACAGAAGGAAAGTTTTATTGTAGCTAGTACATACAGTTCACTAAACAGTGTAAAGTCTATGATTTTCCACATTTTTTGAAGAAATTTTAAACAAGTAACCACATAATGGGTACTAGAACAATATTTATGGGTGATATAAATATCGAATATTTAAAATATTATACAAATACAAAAAAAAATTAAAAATATTGTTCTGCTGCAGGTTTTAAACAAATTGTAATGAAAGTGACTAAAGTGCATGATAAATCTGCAACTCTTATAGATCACATAATAATAAATGACTTTAATCTTATTAAAATTCTCAGAATATATCCAATAATGACCGATCATAAAACCATTGGGACGAAAGTCAGTTTGATAGAAAAACAAAATACACTACAAGAAATTTACGTTCATAACTGCAGAAAGCATTAATACAAAACCTGACTGGAATTAGATTTCGGAAAAAGTTGACGTCTTATATTTGGATTTTATAAGAATAATACAGGAAGCAGTAAATTATACAGTTCCTGTTTGCGATAAGTGTAGCTCTAAATATCATTGGATAACACAAAATGTAAAACAAGCACAACAAATAAGAAACATAGGCTATTAACAAAGTTTACTTATTAGAGATAATCAAGATTGGATAATCACAAAAACAAAAGATATAGAAATACAAATCCAAAGAAAAGAATCTTAAAAAACATCTAATTTTGAGAAAAATATTGACAAAAATGAGGGAAAGGGGAAAAATTTAAATACTTATATAAATATTCCCAAAAATAAGTCAGTAATGTAAAAGATTTATTTTTCGTGTATTTTCTTATAACTGTATCATTTATCTTCTTTTAAATATAATTAACGCTGCGATAAACACGAGGTCTGTTCCAAGTGACATGAAAACTAGTGTTATTGTGTCAATATTAAAAACGGCAACGCCAAACAGTCTAACTGACTTTAGAGCAATAAATACAATGAGAGCTATAGACTATTGTATCATATTCAATCGGGATTTTGGAATAAAACCTCCTGCGAATCCGCATTGCAGTATGTGTGTGCAGTTAATCAAAAATAAAAATTGTGAGTATATTTACATAAAACGAGCATTCGAAACTATTGAAAGAGATAGTTTATTAAGAAAGTTGCGTTTATATGGAGTCAAAGATGATGCATTGAAATTAATAAAATTATTTTTTAATAGGTATATTTCATGAAACTATAATTAATAACGTTACGTCAAATAAGCAAAAGAACTGATAGAAGGTACCTCAGTGCAACATATTAGGTCCCTTATTGTTTATTATATACAGGCGAGTCAAACTTTTGAATGCGTTTATATAAAAAGTTGAAATTTGGCACACATCATGGGCAACCTAAATATTACTTTTTGGTCCCTAGTTCATTTTGCAAAACTTCAAAATCTAATTGCAAACTTCAATCTGAAAAATAAAATTAAATAAAGAGGGGGTAATGCAAAACATCGTTTTAGCTCCCACTGAATGCTTTATGGTCCTAGAATATTAAGTCATTACTTCTACCCATTGCAAAATGGCAGCCTTTCAAAATCTTATTTCTCGCATTTTTATTTTCTTTACTTTTCTGTTCAGGTATAATTTGTGTTGTTTGTAGATTTTGTATTTTTTGTAAATGTCAATGTCACATTATTATCATAACAGTTACTGTTCCACAAAAAAAAATGACCAATACATTGAAAAGCGAATATACCGAAAGGAGAGAATATTTTTGCTATTTCGTTTAGTTAAATTTTATTTGTTACCTTGATTTGTGCCTAATCCACGTCCCTTTGCTAAAAAAAAATTAATTATTTACATTTACGGTGAAAAGAATTTTTAATGTTCGCTTTCCTGACCGTCAATTATTCTGCGAACTAATGACCGAGAGAAAAGGACGCCAGCCTGCTTATGTGAAGAATATTTGTTTAAGTGATGAATGTATTTTTTTTTTATTGAATGGTAATGTTCATAGACAAAATATTCATTATTGGAGCGACGTAAATCCCCACATATTTCATAAACATCCAGAAAAAATAAATGTGTAAGCTGGCGTATTAAGGAATCACATTGTTGCCTCTCTTTGAGACTAAAATTTGACAGGGGACCTTTACTTAAACATGTTGCAAAATGCAGTAGAACCACTGATCCTCGAGATTATTGAAGACAATAATCTCGAATCCTCAGGAATTTGAGTTGGAAACAGTTTTTCAACAAGATGGGGCACCCCCTCACTTTTGCAGAAATGTTATAGAACGTTTCACTAATACTTAGCCTAATCGGTGAATTGTTCGCCGAGGGCCTACCTAGTGGCCAGCTAGATGGCCCGATCTAATACCTCTGGACTTTTTTTATGGAGCTACTTGAAACAAAAAGTCTACGTCACCCAGCCAGAATCTATCTCCAATCTACGTCAAAGAATAATTGATGCGTGTCGCAATATTGATGTGGCCACTTTCCAAAATGTTCGTGAAGAGTTCTCCAATACATTATTTTACTGTCTTGAAGTAAATGTTGCACATTTTCAAAATCTTTTGTAATGAAATAGTTACATTTAAGTGTTATTTTAATTATTTTAAATGGAAATTAAAATGCGAAAAATAAGATTTTGAAAGGCTGCCATTCTGCAATAAAGATGCTAGAAGTAATGCTTTAATATTCTAATACCATAAGCATATAAAGTATCGCATGACCCTCCTCTCTATTTAATTTTATTTTTTAACATAGCGTCCCGCCGTCATTTTTAGGTTTTGCAAAATGAGCTAGGGACCCAAAAAGTAGTATTTAGGTTGCTAATAATGTGTGCCAAATTTTAAATTTTTATATAAACGCATTGAAAAGATAAGAGGGAGGGGGCAATTAAGAGCCGCTCTGTATATTAATGATATTCACACAAGATTGCATTTTCCATTTTTAAATTTATCTGCTGATCACACTCTACTATCAGTCTTGTAAGTAGTTACGACATCTTTAAATAGTAAATTAGCAATATTACATAAATGGTTATGTAAAAATAAATTAAAACTTAATTCTTCAAAACCAAAAGTATGATTATTGCATCTGGATTAAATTGATGTAGATACCTTAGTTCTTCCTTAACTGTTACTATTAATGGAGAGATTATAATTTTCTATCGGAAATTAAATACTTGGGTATAATTTTAGATTCCCAGTTGTGTTTCGTAAACCATGTTGACTTTCTATGTAAAAAGGTGGGGTTTTCTATCGCATTTCCTCTAATTCGTCCCAGTGGGCAAAAATATTTAGTTTATTAAATAATGTTTTCTCATTTTTCAATTGTAATAAAACATTTATACTAAGACTATACGGCAAAATAAAATTATGCGAATTATTTTAAATTGTAGAATATGTAAGCATTGATGAAATGTTAGATAGGCTTAATTGGTTAAGTGCGGAGAAGCTTATTAAGAAGGCAAGTTTAATTTTAATTTATAAAATCGATCACAATTTACAACCAAGCTATTAAGAGAGCTATTTGGAGCGAAGATTACATTTTCATACATATAATGTAAGATCAAATCACCGTTTTAATATCCACAGAGTATATTAGTAAGTTAAACATATTTTAAAGACCTAATAAATAATAGGTATTAATAATAACAGCACTATATGCAGTGCTTTCATTTCAAAACGATCCACCCTTAATAACTAAAAAAAAAAAAAAAAAAAACACGTCAAATTAGATATACAGGGGGACGTTTAATTATGCATTTATACTGCAGTTCTGCCGTGATATGGAACAAACTAGTAACTAGAGTTACTAGGTTTTAATTTATTATCGATTTTTGAACTTGGAGCCAAAAGTTATCTTATATGACTTTTTTCCCGTCCAATTTATCCGTAAAAAATGCCTATTTTACCATGCATCTTTCTAGTAAGTATACAAAAAAATTATGTTTGTGCTGTGCAAAATTCAGTAACTCAAGTTACTAGGTCTTGCCAATTTTTTTCCCAGAGTTCTAATACGCAGAAGAGCAGCTTTTATAAGTATGTTTGAGTTACAGTGTTTTAGAAATTTTTTGTCAGTCAAAAATTGTTCATAGAGGAGAGTGTAGTAGTTGTGGTGGTTGGTGGTGCACGGTCGCGTCCGTGTTTTTAGTAGTTTTGCTGTTGTGATTTTGGATTTGGTGGTTATAAACGAGAGGTATTTTATTATAATGGGATCCCGTGCACGAAAAATTGTGCAAATGAGCTTAGAGAGGTAAGTAATTTTACAGAAAGGAGTACCTTTTATTATATTTTAAACTTTTTGTTTGATGATGATAATCGTCCAATTTATTCTTATTTTGATGATAGCGATAAGGACCCAGACTATGATCCCAGTCTTGAACGAACTTAAAAAGTTATACAATATTTTGGTCTTGATAACCTAAGAGAAATTGATCAAATCCCTGAAAATACATCCGATAAGTTGACAACCGTTACCGTTAACGATACCGATGCCGTAACGGTATCAAATTCACCAAAGACCGAAGATATTGACAACATTTGTGAATTAGTGCTAAAAGATATTATAAACAAAGTTGTACTCGGATTAAAAGAAAAAGGTAAAAAGAAAAAACCGTCCCATCTCGAAAAGCATATCTAACTAGCTCCGTGCACTAATACTTGCAGAAAGAAGTGCTATCTTAAAATAAATAAAAATTCAAGAGACGAAATTAGGAAAAAATTTTGGAAACTAAACTTTTCTGGCAGAAGACTTTTTTTAGAAGCCTATATTACTCAGAATAAAATAAAGTACCGAAGTTAAGAAGCTTTAAAACCCAAGCAATTTTGATAAAAGCTGATAAGGAAAAGTCTCTGGATGAAAACAGAAAGATATTTAGCGTTGATATGCAAAAAGTACTTTTACTTCCAAAAATGTCTACAAAACAATCATTTTTTATTTCAAGGTAAGTAAAAAAAACTTCGCTATAAAATGTGCATGTGTTTGAAACGTATTATATCTTTTAGGCTTGTTGTTTTTAACGAAACTTTTGCATCTCTAAAATTGGATGAAAATATATGTATAGTAGGCATGAAGTTACAAGGGGAAGATCTGCGGCAGACGTAACTTCAGCCTATTATATTATTAAAAGTTATGATGCAGTTGTAACCGATTTTGTCTTTTGGGCGGACAATTGCTCAGCGCAAAACAAGAACTGGACACTTTATTCATCACTTGCTTTATTTGTAAATGCTTCGTGGGGTCCAGAACAAATCACAATAAAATACTTTGAGCCAGGACATTCATTTATGGTAGCGGATTCTGTTCATTAGAATATAAGTGCTGAAATGAAAAGAAATCCGTTCTGGTTCCCAATCTGGTTCCGTACAAGATGATTTTGATAGGAGAATTCAATTTTGTGAAGTGATGTGCCAGCGAATTGACGACGATCCCCATTTATTGAAGAACATTTGCTTCAGTGACGAATCGATCTTTTTTTTTAAATAGCCTGGTGAACAGACATAACTGTAGATACTAGGATAATGAAAATCCGCATGTTTTTGAGGAATGTTTGGGCAGGAATTTATGGGAATGAAATAATCGGGCCATTTTTTTTTTGGGAAAATTTGACTGGCGAAATTTATTTAAACCTTTTAGAAAATGCAATATACGCTTCCATTATCCAATCTATGGAAAATCAAGTAGATCAACATGTTGCTATATTATTGAATGAAAATAATATACATTTTCAGCAGGATGGAGCTCCCGCGCACTACACTTTGGTAGTTCGAGAGTGGCTTGATAAAAATTTTTGAGAAAAGTGGATTGGCAGACGTGGTGCAATCGAATGGCCTGCGCGGTCTCCGGACCTAACCCCACTAGACTTTTTTCTTTGGGGCTACTTAAAAAGCAAAGTTTATAAAACCCCACCTGAGAGTATTGAGAATTTAAAAAATAGAATATTTCAAGAATGCAGAGAAATTAGCGGGCAGACCCTTGCCAATGTTCGTAAGGAGTTTGAAAATAGGCTTTTTTATTGTCTTGCTAAGAACGGCGCGCATTTTGAACATGTAATAAAATAAATTTGTTAAACTAATTAAATTTGTTTTTCTACCCTACCGATTTACACTTTAATTGCTTCTTGGTCAATCAATTTAATTTTTTTTTACAACCATTGATAGCATAATGAATGCCCTTTAAAATAATGTATCACACCATGGGGTAGCCATTTGACATACCAAAGTTTGGAGTAAATAAAATATTCATTATTTCTAGACATTTTCGCTAACTATTTGCTTACACATTTACCGATTTCATTATTTCATTTTTTTTGGTACCGTTGAATAGAGAATTTTACGCTCCTTACTATGATGTATCACACGATGGGGGTTCCCATTTGACATATTAAAGTGAGGTTAGCTGGAGGTGAGGAGGTGATTGACAGAACTTCAGTAAATACATAATTAAACGTCCCCCTGTATATCTAATTTGACGTTTTTTTTTTTTTTAGGAAAGTTATTAAGGGTGGATCGTTTTGAAATGAAAGCACTGTATATACTTTAAGTTACTACTATGTGTATATTTGAGGTGATTAGATTAGATAAATTCTAAATAAACATTTGTGTAGAAACTCAAATGTTTCTAAATTTTGGTATAAGGAATTATAAGTAGTTACTGAGTTATAAGTAAAACTTCTTGGAAAAGTCTATAAAGAGGCATGATCAAAAGATCATGTCTTATATTACGATTGTGTATTGCTTCACGAAAAAAAAATTCTTGCTTAAATAAACTGTTGTTGATGTCCTAATAATTTTCATAGTTAATATTAAAGTGTGTAATTTTACTGTATTTGATATTCTCAATCATTTTAACTCATTTATTTTGTTTGAAACATAGTCATGTTTCCTCTAGTTGTATATGGTAACACAGCATACATTTTAATGTATTGCAATCCATTCTTTGAAAGAATATCAGGGAAACAGCGAAAATTCACAACATTTCAGTAGTTACGACTGACAATATCAAAGTCATAGATTTTTCTTTCATTTCAAAGTATGAAGATACGACGGTACGATTTACATAAATTGCTTTTATTTTCATGTTGTATTTTGAAGAAGTTTTTTTTATGTGCTCTCTAAATCTTAAATCTATATCCAGGTATAGACCAAGCATTTTCAATTTCACATTTTGAGAATGTGCAAAGAACTGACAAGAAAATCTGACCATTCAAGATAAGTCTTAGAGATTGCTGCAATGCAGCCTGGCAGTTTTTAGAACAGAATAATAGTACCTCAGTTTTTAAAGCATTTATTCTCAAATTATGATCAGAAGAATAATGTAGTACAGACTCCAAATCTCGATTCAACAATATAGCAGAAGTATCAGGCTCAAAAGAGTCAAAGTAATGTAACATTTTTGTATCGTCAGCATATGTCTGCATATGAGAATCTGAAATACAATCATACATGTCAAATATTTACAATAAATACAAATAAAGGCGCAGTATAGAGCCTTGCAGTACACCAGATTCTAGAACTTCCGTACTAGAAAACGCATTACCCTGGCTTACTTTTTGCTTTGTATTTTTTAGATATATGTTCTTCATTGTATAAATCAACATGCATGATTTTGTATTTCATTTTAGGCAGCCAATTTCTTTTAGTGAGAGAATAACTAAAGAATTCAATAATTGGTTAAATGGCATGTGAACTAATGTATTTTAATATTAAGAATCTTTTTTATTTAACGCTTTTCTATAATTAGACACCTAATTTATCATACTTAAAAAATCTGCAGATAGCTGACAATTTTTGTTTATGCAGGTGTTTTTTTTTCAAAAATATCTAACCAACATGACTTTCTTAAGAACCAAGAAAATTTAACTTTTGAAAATTTGTAGGAAAATACCTCAATCAAAATGAGTAGATACATATTTCAATACTATAAATATAGCGGGTGACAATTTGAAAACGAACAGCATTTAATGTTGCCTCTACCAATCATAGTATGAAAATTAGGCAAAACACGTCTCACACATTTGTGGTCGTGTTACTTTCAACCTCTGGACCCCCAGTACACCTACCCCTAAAACTTTAAATAGCAACCCCTATTTCTTTTACCATTTTTGTGTTCCTTATAAAGTTCTACATAAACTGCATTTATTTATTTTTCCAAAATCGTGACTTCCAAAACCTCACAAATGAGTGAAATGTAATGAAATATCTCATTTTAAAACTGGACTGTCACGTGAGTCAGTCAGGAATGTATTGAAGCTTCACAAATTTCATCCATACAAACTTCTAATTACTCAAAAATTAGGGGATGATGACTTAGACCGACGTACTGAGTTTTGCGAAATTATGACGGACAAGATTATTACTCAGCCCACGTTAATAAAGAATATATTGTTATTTATTAGTAATTGGAGCGTCTTCAATCCTCACATTATTAGAGAGGGACATACGCAATTCCCTCAAAAATTAAATCATTGGGCGGGTATATTAGGCAATCGCATCATCGGTCCCCTCTTTATCAATGGAACTCTAAATTGTAAAATTTATGCAGAAATGTTAGACGGAACTATAGAACTTCTTATAGTCCTTGTGGAAAATTAAAGGGACGCCAATGGAAATGTTGCTCTAGATGAACGTTTGCTGCACTTTCAACAGGACGAAACGCTTCTGCGTTATGTACGCCCAGTAAGAATGGTTGGATAATCATTACCCAGAGCAGTGGATTGGTAGGAGGGGACCCATAGAATGGCCACCTAGGTTACCAGATCTGACACTGCTGGATTTTTTCTTATGGAGTCACTTGTTCAAACTTCTCAATCAAATCCATTGAATTTAAAAATCAAGCAGGTTCAATTCAACAATTACAAAAAATGTACAGGCGTGTAAAAGTATTTAATCTGAAACGCTTCAAAACGTCCGAGAACATTTTAAATACCGGCTGTACTTGTGCTTGGAGAAGAAAGGAACCTATTTTAAATAATTAATAAAGTAGTAAAGGTAAACTAAATTAATGTTTTTTTTTCATATATTTATTTTTTATTTTAACTTAAATGTTTGTGGTAATAAACGAATAGCTTTACCGATCTGATAATGCCTTAGAGCGAGACATGTAATAGTTTTTTAAAAAATAAACATAATCTGAGACCATTGACTTTGTGTCCCTCCAATCTCTGAATTTTTATTATTAAAAGGTCTCTTTGAGAAAAATGGACTATGACTTTGAATTTCAAGTTATAGTCAAGTCAGGATTTTGAAAAAAACATTAAATGCAGTTTGTGTAGAATTTTACAAGGAACACTAAAATGGTAAAAGAAATAGGGATTGCCATTTAAAATTTTAGGAGTAGGTGCCATTGGTGGTTGAAAGTAACACGACAACAAATGCCTCCAAAATTGTCCCCTTTGATATATAAATTGACGTGTTTCGCCTAATTTTCATACTATCATTGGTAGAGGCAATATTAAATGCTGTTCGTTTTCAAACTGTCACCCGGTATAATTAATTTTTTCAATATTTAAACTATACGACAATATATACTATAAGATAATTTAAAAGCTAACTATTTTTGCATTTTTAAAAAAAGAGCAAAGAGTTTTTTTTTTCATCAAAAAAATCTCATTTTTTTAAAGTGTTACCAACCGTAACTCATAAACTAAAAATTTTAAACAAGCAATTTTCAAGGTGTTGAATTTTTAAAAATTGCTCAATTCCAATGATTGGATATTTGTAAAGATCAGCAATAAGCATTTTCCAAAAAGAATCATAATTAAATTTTTTTGTTTTAATTTATAATTTATTTAAAAAAAATCTTACAATGAGCATAACTCAACAAGCCGTTCAAAGTGAACCCGATATTTATTTAAAATAAGATAAATTCCAAAGTAGATGAATCCGGTAGTAAAAAATACCAAAAAGACATTTCATCACATTTACACAAACTGCCTTCGAATAATACGAGATAAAATGGGTCATATCTAGAATAACTAATTCTCAGATCTCTGCATTACTCAGTGATGCTGAAAATTTCACTGCGAGAAGAGTCAAAAGTTTTAATTTCGACGATTTATCGGGTGATTCGCTGTTTAAAGATATAGACAGTAGTTTCTCTCTTTAATTGTTTTCTCTCTTTAAAAGTTTGCAATGATCGGTGTTTTTCAATTTATAATTAAAAAATATAAACCAGTAAACCCAACATTGGATATAGGTACTTAAGCTATGTACCTAGATAAATTAAACTTTTTTAAGTGCAAAAAAATCTATAAACCAAATTCAATAAATATTAAATAAGTTTAATATTTTTAGAATCAATAAACTAGTATTTCTTGCTGAATAAGGATTAACCTTATTTCCTGAACTTCCTATCGCAAAGTGATTTGCGAATCTCTCAGGAAAGATAATAAAAGAGCGACGTGACCCAGCGCCATCCGGATATTATTTGAAAGCATTTTTATCGCGTTAATCTTTCCATATTTTCCGATAGCTTGCCCTAAATTCTAGACTGATTAAGCGAAAAAGCTGTGCGAATTATTTTTAGTAACTATATATGTTAGAGGCCTAGTATGATAGAGTCTTGTATACCCCATGAATAAACATTCAATGAGGTCAAATCTGAAAATCTTAATGGCACCCTCGGACAAATCAAGAATATCCAAAATTAAACAATTCTCACATTTATCGCACAGTTAAAAAAAGATATTAATTTCTTATAATCTTTCGGTTCTTTTACGAAAAATTTAACTTTTAGTTTATGAACGCAGTTTAAATATGTCAAAAAATACATATTCAGGTATATCAGGTACATGACCCACAATCCCATTTTTTATTCAATTTTTAAGATATGGCGCATTGTAAATTTTCGGTGCTAAGTTTTGTATATCATAGATATTCTTTTTTTCTTTTCCAATGGCCTTACCTTGAAGAAGTCAATAAGCAGAAACAAAGGTTGTTTTTATTTAAAAACGGTACTTACTTTAAAAACATGCCCCGCATTCGCAACCTTTTTGTAAAACAGTATACTTTAAAAGTCATAAAATACCTTTTTTTAATAATTTTTTCTTTCATTTTTTTATTAAAATTGTCTGCATTATTAAATAAAAAAATAGTTTTAGTGCCCTACTAGACACTGCACATTACTGCCCTACTAGAAGTTCTAGAGCGGTTTTATCAGCTTTTTGACAATACTCCAAATAATAATCAAAAATTGTACACAAATTGTATGATGATATTTTCTTTCAATTATTGTAGTGTAAAAAATTACTTAACACCTTTTTTAACTGAAAACCTTAGCCCAAAATTGCTTGGTTTCTAGGAGCTAAAGGGTTTAGGCGCTAGATAGTTAACTTGCTTGTAGTTAAGAATTAAGTTATTTTATTGATGCTCATGCTACAATCATGCAAGGTTTATATTTCATAATAACATAAATTAAAATCACCACAACATAACGAAAAAAAAAAAGTATCTTAACAGCATATTTTGACATTTAAACATATACTAAATGACACAATATACAGAGAAAAATTCACCATTTTTTAGCTATAACATCGAATATCTATAAATTGTGACATGATGAGCAAATTTAGACTCCCAATTCCGTATATAGGCAAAAAATTACTTTGAACATAGCTCTTCTTTGTTCTACAACAACTTTGACCTATGTATTAGATTAAAATTAACAATAATCTAATCAATCTAATATTAATCTAATCAACAATTTAAATATTCTTTTTTTAAAACAAAACTTACCCAGCGGGATAGGCTACAATTCCATTGTTATCATTAGCTAATGCTGCATTGCTAGGAACTGTTACCCCCAAGACTTTTTCTAGCTTAATCTGAAACAAAGAAACGTGCAGATGTTAGTATTTAAATGTGTGCCATATATGCATAAATCGGTCAAGTCTGCTATAAGATGCATGAGATAATGTTATGCGCTAAGGACAAATACCGACTCTATTAAAAAAAATTTTAATGGTTTATCAGTAGGCGTCAAGAGAATTTATTAGGGAAATGTGACCCATACGATAATGTTGTTAATCCACTGTTATTTCAGAAATTGATAGTGTCACTAGTTAAAAGAGTTAAAACCCACGTAAATGGATAAATTAAGTAAGAAAAGAATAAATGATTTATGTCTAAATCAATTTGTGTAGGTCATTGGTAAAAATATATCGAATTTTTCGATGTCATATTTTATGAAACGGCAATATTTTATCTATTAGCTTGTTTGATTGCATAACTTAAGTGTATACGATTCTGATTTTTGTTTTCATCTTTAACTTGATTACATTTTTTATTCAGTTATTTAGATCTAAGATTAATCGAAGTTACAAAATATTTTTTCTTTTCTTGAATCACGTTGGTCAAATCAGATTATTCACTGTCGCTCTGAAGCCACGATATTTGTCTACGTCCTGCTGACCTTCGACCCTCTATATTCCTCTAAGGGATAAGTTGAAGAAAGTGATCTTTTCAGTCCAGTTCAGAGATCTATTAGAATCTTTGATATGTCGCAGATGCCGCACTAACTAGTCCGTGCGCCTATGTCGTATTTATTGTCGCATGATATACATGTTTAAATGGCAAAATTTTATATAGTTAATCTATAAAATCATTTTAAATATGCGTAAAACCCCATGTTTTACACTATTTTTTATTTTTCTTTCAAAAATGTCCATTTTTAGAAAGAAAAGAATATCAAAAAATTGACCGCGGACTAAAATCCAAGCATCTTACAAATATTTTAAACACTTCCAGCACTCACAGACTTCTCACCTCTTTTTAGTCAGTCTATTAAACAAAGATAAAACACCTGCGTTCTGGTGATTCCTACTTCAGGTTGTGCAAGTGATTGTGTATCTCTTTCTATCCCACTGATTTTGAGGATTACGGGGCCGTACTCAAATAAATTTTTTGGCTGTTTTTGTATTACTTTCGTCGTGTTTTTAAAGAGATCTTTAAGGATGAGCCTATCACCTTTAATAGTTGGGAAGGGGGCTATGTGAGGTTATTATTATTTGATAGGTTTTGCCGGTTTGGCTTTTTATACGTTTATGGAAGTGTATTTTTTTTATTTGTGTTTGTGGATTTGTTTTGGTATTATACCTAAGACCTTAAAATGTTTCGACCCTAGGAAAATAGACAGGAAAATTTGGCAAATGAAGAGGAAAGTGTTTGTGCGGGCTTATGGAGACAATAACATTTGTGATGAAAACAATAAGAGTGATCTGGACAGTGATTTAGACTTACATAGTTCTGATAGTTCATTGTCTAGTGTTAAGGAAGCAAAAAGAAGCAAGGGAAGTAGAATCTACAGGGGAAAGTCAAGCAGTTTTAAAACGTAATTGTTTAAATAGACGCCAAACAAATGTATCTAATTGTCTATAACAATCTAAGGAATAATCCTCAGTTCACAAATGATTGTAGTGCTTTGCAAAAAAACAGCGTGTTTAACAGGGATTCCCTATAGTACAATATGCTATTTTGTAAAATGATATACCTGAGATGCGAAGATACCTGATAAAACTTGGATTTAATCTTAAGATGGTTAACAAAAGAGCTGCTGTAATGGAATTGTCAGGTGGCGTATAGAATATTTGGAGAAAATTAAAAAATTTTGGGAGGAAGAAAGATGCATATATTATTTAGCTGAAACATGGTATGATACATTTATGATTTCCATTCTCTAGGAAAAATTCCCTTTTTTGCCATAATAAGAAAAACATATTTTTATTAATTAATTAAACAAGTTTAAAGTTTTGTTTTTTTTAGCTTGCTGTCCTGTTGTCCTTCAGCGATACTTTAATTGCTCTTAGGACTCTACCGTATAATTCCTTGTATTTTGCATTATCCATTTGCATTATTTTAGTATTTCTGTATTGTCTTATTTCATTCCATAAGTTCCGGGATAGAGTTATCATCCATTGTTGGCCTTTTACTATCCCATCCGTTGTTAGTTCTTCTTCTGTGACAGAGATTATACATATTTGAATTTTATTCCACAGCTCTTCTATTTCTATTTCGCGGTTGCTGTTTCCAGATATAACGTTGAGTTCCTTGTTTAGTCTCTCTTTTATTTGTTGGACTTCGTCTTGCGCATGTCAGCAATTTTTGAGAGATTCTTTTTGTTTTGTTTTTTAGTCTAAGTTTAGTACGAGCTAGTAGTAGGTTGTGATCTGATGGTACGTTCGCGCCTGGCGTCGCTTTACAAGAAATAACCGCGTTGCGGTATCTTCTGTTTATCCTCATAAATTCGATTGAATTCCTTACGATTCTATTGTTTTCAACTGGGAACCTCCAATTATATAGTCTTCTGGGAGACGTAGTTTAAAAAAGGTGTTCATGATTATGATGTCCATGTCTTGGCAGAATTCTATTAATCTTTTTCCTTTCTCATTATCAAACCACCCAACACATCGTCAACCTTTCCCTGTTCAATCTTAGCGTGCTGGTCTCCTAAAATTTTGATAACTTCTTCCTTCTTTGGGTACTGGAGAGCAGCTCTAAAATGTTCGTACAACTCCTCTATTTCTTGTTCATTGTTTTGGGATGTCGGTACGTATGACTGTATGATGTCAAAGTCAAACGGCCTTGATTTTGACCAACGCGTGTCTGATTATAATAGAGATGAATCCTTTTACGGTGATGTTGGTTTGAATATAAGAAATCATTACTACTCCGTTTCTGTCTCTGGTGGTGTTATCACCAAAAAAATATATGTGGCGTTCGTTTAAGATGCAATGGCCGTAATTTGGTCATCTTGTATTACTGCATCATAGTATGTCGATTTGAAGTCATTTCATCTCCTTTACTATATTTGACGTCTTTGTGGCTTAGTACATACTTTGTAAATTCCACATAGTTCTTTCTTGGTTCATTTTGAAGAAATCATTTAAAAACCAGGGGATTCTAAGCATCTCTCTCCCCCGTTTAAGGGAATCCCGGAACTGAACTTCCGTTGCTTGATTTTGTGCCTCGATTGTGAACTTGGCGAATATATGTATTTAAGGTAGCTTTCCGTTTTTGACAATATAAACTCCTGGACAAAATTATCGCACCACTTGAGAGTTTTTAGAGATTTTTTTAATAAAGATAAAAAAATAAGCAAACTTATAAGCATTGTTAACTATGCATTATTAATTAACAAAAACAATTATATTCTATTTAACAAAACGAGATTTAAGTAACTAAATTCAATACAAGGAAAAGCATCGATTTTGACTAACTTCAATTTTGATACAAAAATAAAACAATAGACCCATAATGAATTCTTAATAACGTGTATTGCCACCTCTAGCTGCAATGACCGCTTGAAGTCTTCGCAGCATTCCTCGTATCAAATTATGAAAACTTTCCTGCGGATGTATTCTCACTCCTCACGAGCAGCATGTTCCATGATAAAGCATAAACATAGTTTTTGTCCAGTTCTGCTTTTTATACGAGAAAAGATATTATAACTGTTTTAACTGATATTTATTTTTATTTAAATTTTCTTGACAAAATAATTAGTGGTGCGATAATTTTGTCCAGGAGTTTATTTTCAGCTGCTCTTGCGTGGAGAACAGATGTTGTCAGATTACCGCTCATAACATAAAGGCCGTCGTTTCGTAGGTGTTGTATATTTCATTTTCTCGATACCCCATATCTGGAAGGCACTCCCCTATCCACCACCTAGAGAGGGGTCCGATGGAGGACTAGCAAACCAATACGGACAAACTATTTCAGGAAAAAATAAAAGATACTAAAAGAGGATTTGCAAATAAAGTGAAAAAAAAAACAATTAAATATTAAAAAAATATGAATTAACTTTGCTCTAATTAAATGCATAATTAAAATGTATACGACTCTCATCGATTTTCATAAAAAAGCCAACTTCTGAACAAAAAATTTTGCAGTTTCTAACTAGTTCTTAAAAAAAAATTACAATTAATTTCGTTAAATAATATGTGGATAACAGGTAATTAGTTAAAAGCAGTGAATAAGGTTCCAAAATATTTAGGAAATAAACAAAAAATTAATGAAAAAAGAAACAGACTTAAAAATTTAAGTCGATTTATTATAATTTTAATAATTTCGAAGTCGAAATTTTTAAAGCCGAATTTAAAAAAAAATACTCTATTCATATTTTTTACCATACTTAAAGAATAAAGTTATTAAAATGAATTTTATTATAATCAAATGCAAATTTGTAATTTAAATGTTTGACCCTCATTTCTTTAAGAAAAAAATATTTCCTTTTATTTTATTTATTATATAAAGTTATTTAATAAAAATTTAATTTCTTGATATCTTATCACGATCTTAATTTTAGTAAGCCAAATAAATTAAAAAAAGTACCTAAATATATACCGGGTGACACAGAAAACAGGGAACACACCGCATTTGCTACTTTTTGTTTTATACTCACAGAAAAAATATTTTTTTTTTAATTTTAAAATAAAATGTCATGATTGCGTTAAATGTTTTAATTTTTAATCAAGAAATCATAGAAAAATAGTTTTCATTGCATTTTATGACCTAAATCTTTCTTTCGCCTATTTAAAATGTCCAAACCATTAGAGTAATTGGCATTTACTTTATTTTTTTTTAAATAGCACATTATTGGGAACAACCACTTTTAAAATGCGATTTCTTTTTTCCCAATAATTTGATATGATTATTTTTTTAATCGCTTGATAAATAAGCCCAATATATATTATTTGGCTTAAAGATGCATAATTTAAATGTACGTGATTATCATCTATGAAGAAATAGTATGTGGTTTTTGCTAGTGAATAAATGAATGATAAAATGAGTTTCTTTCCTACTTTCAATACTCTTATGTGAATAAATATATTATAAATTTACAGTTAAATTGTTTGAGCAATTTTTTTACTAAATGTTATCAACGTTAGTTCCTCTTTTTAAGATTTCCTTTGGTTGTGTTTACCATACCGAAATCACTGTATTTTTATTTTTGTAGTTGAAGATAGTTGTTGAGGCTTTCTTTTGCTATGTTCTGGCTTGCCTCAAGATAATCATTCCCTGTCCAAGGTCTTTCCGGGAGATGTATAACAGATCTTGAATTTTGGGTCCCGGGCATGTTCATTTGTTTTCTAGTTTTCGTGTCGAATTTTCCGATCCATCACCACATCCATCGTGTTCTTTTACTTTTAACTATTTGCAAGCTTCGTATTAGTCTAGTGCCCGTATTATTGTTTCAAGGTCAATGTCTACGTGTTCTAACTGTATTAGCTTTCCCTTTTGTAAGGTTGCTTTCGCACACTTGTCAAGGCCGAATACCATTTTGATACTGTCGTAATTCAGAAACACACTTTTCTGGAACGCACTTACTTCAGGAATACTCTTTTATGTCAGGAACAAACTTTTTATTGACAACGCCAAACCTTTAATCTAGCTCGCGTTGCCTGTCGGTTAATTGTTTCCAAGACAAATAACAAAACTACCATAAAATATGGAAATTTTTAGAATTTTCTACATTATTTTTTCCGACCAATAGTCAAAAAGCAAGCAATTATACAAATTCTAGAAAATTTAAAATATAAAGATTTGCAATAACAGATTCCAAATGCAAAGCCCCAACAAGATGAACTACTAAAAACTAGACACTTTCGGCGAAAATAGTAAACTAAAGTAGAACCCCAAATAAATTTAACTACTTAAACTATAAAATATAAATTATATAATATAATTAAACTATATAATATATCAACTTAAACTATAAAATACGAACAAAACAGAACAAAAACTAGGAACATAATTAAGCCGCAAAGTTCAGCCAGTAAAACCATTCTCTCACTTTTTTCAGGGTCTTACTAACTCCAAGATGTCCTCCGCCAACACCGCCATGGACAGCTTCAAAAACTTCTGGAATCTGTTTTCGAGAAAGGATTGTCAGATATGTATTTTTTCCATTTACGCTCTCCCAGACTCTTTTTAACAATCCATATTGTATAGGCAACAAATTCCATTGAGACCAGTAAGCTTTAAGTTTCAGAGATTTGTCAGAAATATCTTTCCAATCTGGCCGTGAAATTTCTCTAAAGTTCAGTTCCTAAAAAATGCCAAATACTGGGTCATCACACTAATCCTGGATTAAACTAATGGATTAAACTGATGGATTAAGCTGCTTCTTTAGGACTGTTAAGGTCAATATGATGACAAGCAAATATCTCTGGATATTGTTTTGGTTCCTTATTAGAATAATGTTAAGATGTTTTAATGCGAGGTCTTCTAGATAAAGCATCGGCGTTTTGGTGCTAATCGCATATTTGATGTGCTCAGTGCTCTTTTTAGCTCTTCTTGAAACACTTCTTCACAATCTGCTGACCGACTAAATACCATTTTGTCCTCCAGGAGTGTATGTAGAGGTTTTAAAAGGTTGGCAAAATATCCTACAAACTTTCTGTAATAAGTACAAAGGCCCAGAAAGCTTCTTAGCTAATGTTTGTTAGTGGGCCGTGGCTAATTTTCGATTGCTTCTACTTTATCTGAATCAATCTTGACATCACTTTCGGATATTCATGGCCGTATATATTTTTAAAAAGTAGAAAAAAACTAATAAATAAGAAAATATTTAGAAATTTTACATAACTAGTAGATATCTATAACACATTAACTAAAATTGCATTTATGAAGTGATCCAGATGACCTGATATTATTTTATTCGCTTTATTGCATTCATTTAGTAGTAAAAATCAGAATTAATTTTTACTATTGAATGAACCTAATAAAGCGAATAAAAACAAATGCCTAAATTAAATAATCTCACTGACCGTACCCAAAGCAATAAAGCGAAATGCCAAATATTTAGAAAGGCGTATAAATAAGCACGTTAATATTTTCCGGATTTCCTTATACGGTGATGTTCCATGAAAATAAAATAAATTGTTTTAGTGCTTCACGGTTATCGAGCACAAGATGAGAAATAATATTCAGTGATTAAATATTTAAAAAAAACACCAGAAGAACGTAGAGTGGAATAGAAAATACAGAGGCCGCTAAATCCTCGTATGTACCACCTGTATGCTCACGATTTTCAGCAATAGGAATGAAAAAAAAATTTAAATGAAATGTCAACGTCAATATTGACTGGACAAAACTGTTCTATGCAAGATCTGCCAAAAATTTGGGATTAGGATCTAAAGAACACCTAAAATTAATATTTCGACAAACTTTTTTGACATTGGAGTCACTTTATAAAAGTCGGCATCTATTAAATATTGCCCTGCGTAAAAGAATAGGTGATTCTCTAGTTTTGCCCATGTTACGGTTTTTATTAGGATTTGGAAAGCAAAATGCGTATCCAAGTAGTTCGATTCATATATGGAATTAAAAATCTTCATTGCGTGTCCCACTTGTATTCCAATATTAATTAGCTCAAAATGGAAAAGCGTAGACTCTTAGACCAGCTCCAAATTCTCTTTAGAAGCGACTCACTTTCCGAGCAAATTTTTGTATTTTTTATAAGTTGTTATAAAAAATACAAAATATGTGTATATATATGTTTTATATATATTATAGGTTTTAAAGTGGGATGATAGGTTAACCAGGGATCTGGAATAACTTTATAGGTTTTCCAAGTTTTTGCGAGCATTATTTATATTTTTCAGGTACTCGACTTAATGCCTTTTGTCTTCTAGGCATACAAGAAATAAAGAAACAATTTTTAATTTATTTCAAACAATTCGTAATTTTTTAGGCATTTCAGAGATCTAAAATGAGTTTCGAGTTTTGCAGGCATTTTTCATATTTTTCAGGTGTCTATGTCATCCAAACTTTTCAGGTAATTTCTAAGTTTATTCCGGGAAGTTTTTTAGGCATTTTTTCATATTTTCCAAATATTTGGTGCAAATTGTGTGTTTTCCAATTATTTAAGAGAGTACTTTAAATTTTATTCCAAGAATTTTGTGAATTTCTATGCTTTCCACGGATCTAGAATAACTCTCAGGTTTTGCAAGCGCTATTCATATTTCCCATGTACTCGACGTAATGATAGTACAGTAGCTACTAAGCTACTACATACTTTGTTCAAATTGATTTTCTTTTAATAAAATACATTTATTATTATTATATTAATTTAATAAAAATAAAATGTGCACATTTAGGTATAAACTTTCGATGGCATTTAAAATGCAATTTATTGCTTCAACTTGCGGTAAAGTGTAATAAAGTGATGTGAAGACAAAAACATAATACCACGCGTACATTTCTCGCAAAATGATGCTTTCACTTTTTTCATTGTTTCTAACACATTCATTATCCGCAATTAATCGTTTAAAACAATCCTCGGATAAGATCAGTTAATTATATATAAAGTTTTATTATTTCGTTAGTTATTTTTTTCAAATTTACCTTCACCAAGTTTAATATTAAAATCGGTTTAATCCCTATAGTTTTATTTTGATGTTCGATAATGTTTTTATCTAAGGAAAACTTTCCCCTTCTTTCATTTCCATAAATGAAAGTCTATTCAAATATTACTAACGTAAAACAATCACATAAAAAAATTTCTAGATAATTGGAACAAGTTATAATGCAAATCTTAATCTCATCTTAAAATGAATTTAACGAGATATAAATAGGAGGTGTTGACAAATTGCTTATAGCCATTTTTAGATATGACTTAATTATTTGCCGGTTGTTTAAATCGGTAATATATGATATTAAGTATTTTATATTTACTAAATACGCTTTTAATAATTTGAATTCATTTAATTTTACTTATTCCGCAAATATACGAGTATATGTATTTTAATTCCTTTTTCTTATATATTTTAATAGTCTACTTTTTCTTTAAGTTACTCTTAAAATATTTTAAAATTAATTTATTTCACTAATTAATTAATTATTAATTAAGCTGCGAATAATTTATTATTTAGATATTATTTATTTTTTTTCAAAGTAAGTCTCATAACCATTTAAATTATGCATTTCATAACAGAAAACTTAATTTTTATTTTCCTTTTTCAAGTTCAGTGAATTAATCATATTGACTTGACTATTACTTGATAATTGTTAACTTTATAATTACTAAAAATAAGAGTTCCTTAAAATGAAGGATCTTAATTTATCTGAATCTAAAGGATCTGAATTTAAATCTTTGACACAATTGACAATTATTCCAACTATGATGTTTGATTTTTGGTGACAATCATAAGCGGCGGATCTAATCAATTAGTATGCTACAGGCCCAAAATATGTTTATTTACTTTATTTTGGAATTTTCATTTTTTATTTGTTCAATTTTGCCAATGTTTATAACACTTAGTTTTATTCCTGGCTTCTTAACTTGTTTGTTTGCTTTCTTTTTTAATGCATTTTTTGAACTTCTTTTCGCTAATCTTAAGATGGAGATAACATTTAAATTATGCATTTGATGAAAAAAAATTGGAGGAAAACAGAAAGGAAATTAAACAAAAGGAGTTGGAAACTAATCTTTGAGAAAAGTTCGAGACTCTTAAACAGGAGAATTACGAGTTAAAAAAGAAGTAGGTGTTCTAAAAAATAAAGTGGAGCAGCTGGAAAGAAACACTAAAAAATACAATCTACTTTTTTATGGCTTAGAAGAAAACAAAGACGAATCGTTAGACCTGCAACACTACTTACAAGTCATTAAAAATAAAGCACAAATCGACTGCGAATTTTCTGACATAAGGCACTTTTTGCGTTTGAGAAAAGCAGAACCAAATAAAATATGACCCGTACTGGTTGAATTCACAAATTATTTTCTAAATAATGAGATTTTGTAAAATCATAAAAAACTTAAACCATTTAACGTATACGTTTCCAACGATTATACACAGACCGAATACTTGACAGAAAATATTTAAGGTCACAGCTAAAGATTGTTAAAGGAAATAACCGGGACGCTTATATTCAAAACAGAACCTTAGTCCTGAACAGGAACGTATTGACAATAGATGCTATAAGGAAGGACCCATTATTGGTAACCAACGTAACCCAAAAGGAAAAAGAGAAGTCTAATCATAAATGGAAAAACTCCTTAAACACAGGCGAAGAAATAGAAAATCCTACAAAGAAATCTTTAAGAAGTCGAAACAAAGAATAGAATAGCCAAAACGTATTAAAAAAAATATTTTTGTTTAAATGTTTATTTAATGTTAATTTGTAAAACTACATTTAAATATTAGGACGTAGATTTGTTTTATTTATATTGATTTTAGTATATTTCTCCCAACATTTTATTTTTAAACTTGCTGTAACTAAATGGTTCGTGTATAAATCGATGAGTACATTCGAAATTTTAATTATTTAACGCACATTAATGAAACTCATGCTTCTGCAGCTGACTGTCAGAGAACTCTCGATACATTCGATAGATACATAAGCCATAACAATACGTTCGACATATTTCATAACAACATAAATAGCCTAAATTATCACTATAATGAATTGATTGTCACTCTGGAATCACTGCAAATAAATTTTGACTGCATAGTTTTAACAGAAACTCATAAATTGGCCAACTTATCACTGTTGAACATTCCTAACTATAATTTTGGGGCTTTTAATAAAAATGATGAAGTGGTTATTTATATTAAAAACGAGACCAATTTTACTTTTAAAGTCGAGACTTTCATAATAGCAAAATTATTAATTTGGCAGTTTTCTCTCTTATAAATTTCTATCTTATAAAAAATCTACAGGGTGTTTCAAAATTCACTACATATATTTTAAGGGCGTATTCCTGAGGTCAAAATAAGACTTTTTTTCCTATAAACATGGGTCCTAAAATGCACCCCCTTCAAGCTACAGCCATCGCAAAAAGTGTAAAAAAAATCGATTTTTTAAAACTGTGTCTACAGTTTTGCATCAAATTTAACGAAATTTGGAATACCCCCATTGTTTTAGGCGGTCTATTTACTCTTTATCTTAGAAAAGGCGTAAAACTAATTTGAAGGGGTAAACTGAGGGGGTGCACACTTTTGACGGCCAAAATTTTATGTACGCGTACATTTTTTTTAAAATTAAGCTACACAGGAATATGGGCCATACAAAAATCTAAATTTTATGTCTCTTCCATTTTTTTGATAATACGAATAGTTTTTGAGAAAATCACCGATAATAAAAGGCTACCAATAACGTAATAATTAAAATTTAAACAGATAATATTATGTAGTAGGCTGTGACTATTTGTCACAGCATTTTCTAAGCTTACATTTTTTAAGCGCCACGACATTTAACAATAAATAGGTAGACTGGTTTTGCTATTGTTGAAACTTTGTTATTGAGGTTTTTTCAATATATTGATGAACATTTATTTACATTAAAGAATGACGGTATAAAAATACAAAAATTGGTTAAAAAATTATTTAACATTTATTAATATAATAATTAATTATTTTTTAAATAAACAATAAACTTCTGAGAAAAAAATATTTTTTTTTAATAAAAAGTACTCGAAATGCGCACCCCCCGCTGCAATACAAGCCTCTATTCGTCTTCTCATAGATTGTCTTACTCGCTCTAAAATTCCGGGAGTATTTCTTATTGTTTTAAAGGCATCAATAATTCTTTGCCTTAGGACCTCGAGCGAAGGCACTTGACCAGGATTATAGACGAGGCTTTTTACATATCCCCAGAAAAAAAATTCAGAGGATTGCAGTCCGGGGAGCATGGAGGCCTTGGTATTGGGCCTGCTCTACCAATCCATCTCTCAGAAAACACAAAGTTCAAATAGTCACGCACGGTTATACGGAAATGAGGGGGGGCACCGTCATGCATAAACCACATGTTCGCTCGCACATTTAAAGGTACATTGTCTAGTAAACCATTTAAATGGTGCTGTAGAAAGTCTAAATAAGTGTCGCCAACTAAAATTCTAGGAAAAAAGAAAGGACCAATTAATTCATCTCCCACTAAACCTGCCCATACATTAAGGCTAAAGTGCTCCTGGTGGTGAAATTGCCTAATTCCGTGCGGATTCTCTGCTGCCCAAACATGCACATTGTGAAAATTCACCACCCCTTCCCGCGAAAAATGAGCTTTGTCTGTGAATAGAATACTTAATAAAAAATTATTATCTCTCGCGCATCTCTGAAGTAACCACCTTGCAAACTGTAAGCGCCTTGGGAAATCTTGAGGTAGTAAAGCTTGAACTCTTTGAATATGGTATGGATACAAGCTATTTTCGTGCAAAACCCGCCAGACAGTTGCATGAGAAACATCCAAATTCCGAGCTATTTATCGGGTTCTTAGGCCAGGATCGTCGTCGATAGCATTCAAAATTTGCTCCTCTGTCACTGGGTTTCGTGCTTGTTGCGGTCTGCCTGCATTGTTCCTGGGGGTCCGAAAACTACCGTATTCCCTAAGATGCCGATGTGACTCTGAAAATGTTTGTACATTCGGGAGTCGGCGAGGAAACCTTAACTGATACAATCTTTGAGCTTCATACGCGTTACCATCAGCAAGACCATAAACAAAATGGATGTTTGCAAGATGTTCGAATGAATAACGTTCATTTTCCATTTTAGCAATGTTAGCGTTTAGAAATAAAAAAAAATATATCAAAAATAAAAATGTCAACAATTGCGAAACACAGCCTACTTCCTAAATTTTTTCTTTGATTTTTAATTTACGATATTGCTATCCTTTTATTCACCGGCGATTTTCTCAAAAACTAATAGTCGTATGAAAAAAATGCAAGAGAGCAAAAATTTAAATTTTTGTATGGTCTATTTTTTGGTGTAGCTTAGTTTAAAAAAAAATTTATGTACACATAAAATTTTGGCCGTCAAAAGTGTGCACCCCCTCAGTTTACCCCTTAAAATTAGTTTTACGCCTTTTCTAAGATAAAGAGTAAATAGACCGCCTAAAATAACGGGGTTATTCCAAATTTCGTTAAATTTGATACAAAACTCAGAGTTTTAAAAAATCGAAAACTAGACACAGTTTTAAAAAATCGATTTTTTTTACACTTCTTGCGATGGCTGTAGGCTTGAAGGGGGTGCATTTTAATACCCATGTTTATAGGAAAAAAAAGTCTTATTTTGACCTCAGGAATACGCCCTTAAAATATATGTAGTGAATTTTGAAACACCCTGTATATTGGAAGGTATTTACCCTGATATTTTAAAGGAGGCAGCAGTAAAACCATTATTTAAGGCGGGTGATAGTTGTAAAATAGCAAACTATAGGCCAATAGTATTGATTAGCAGTAGCGTCTTGGTAATCACTTGGAAAGAAATAACATCTTTTCGGATTGCCGAGGGATGCTGTCGCGGATTTGGTATGAAAAATATATGATTCAGTGAATAAAAGCAACCCAATCATATATCACATAAGATTTTACTGAAGAAATTACAAAATATTGGTTTTTATGATAATTCCCTAATTTTAATATAAAGTTATTTGGAAAACAGATTACAATGGGTTGAAGTTAATGATGCCCTTAGTGATCCCTTGGTAGTTACGTATGGTGTTCCAATATATATATATATATATATATGGTTTTTAGGTCCAATTTTGTTTAATATTTATGTAAACGATCTATACAGAGTTGGAAATAGGGCCAAATTGACCAGCTTCGCTGACAATACGAGCATTCGCTATAAGGCTGAATCATGGGAAGCAATTAAAAACTTAATTCAACAAGATTTCCCAAAATATATTTATTGATTTAATAATCATCAGTTGAGTACTAACTTTTCCAAAACATTTTTAATGTCTTTTTGTAGCTACTCTAGCGGTTTATCTAATTTCAATACACTAGAATTTTATAATTATTTCCAAGAAATTAAAATAAGTCGATGCACAAAGTTTAAATATTTGGGAATTTTTATTGATATCATCTTAAATGTTGTCATCATATAGAGTACATAAATAAAAAGCTTAGGTCCTTATTACCTTTACTTAAATTTTATCGTAGTGTGTTTAATTTAAAACAACTCAAATATCTTTACTACGCTTTGGCTCAGCCAGATTTAACCTATGGTCATATTGCATGGGGTTGAGTTCTACAGTCACACCTAAACTCTAAAGCGGTTACTCAAAAATAGCTCCTAAAGATCATTTTAAGAAAGGATAGAATGTACCCTTCAGACTTGTTGTTTGTTGAAGTGGATATTTTTGATGTAAGATTGTTATTTTTTAAAACAATATCTATACGAATTTTTAAGAAAAAAACTGTCTTTCAAGATGTAAGTCATCAACAGAATACTAGATATAGGCAAAACGCAGTGTTAAAGCCCCGAGTTAAAAAAATTATTGGACAAAGATGCTTTGAATATTTAAGCGCTAACGTTTATCAGAGAGTTGCTCTTATCATTGGAACCGCGCAGTCAATTTTTACTTTTGAAAAGGCAATTCAATTCTTCTTAACAAGTGAAATCACTAGGAAAGTGAAATCATAGAGAAAAAGCAAATGACAGCTATGAACTCAAAATGTATTCATCCTGGTTTTAAATTGTTTTTTGTGGTTGGTTAGGTATATTTTTTTGAGTTTATATATATATATTTTTTTATATGTTTTTTACTTAAGAACTTTTGGTATTTGCAATCGTTGTTGTATTTTAATTTTTTTTTGTTAAATCTTCCAGTATTTATTTTTTCACTTTTATTCCCTGTTTCTGTAATTTTAATGTTATTTCTAAAATATATTTAAAGTCCAAGAAATTGCTTTGGATACTTTCTTTTTTGATAATCACGAACGTTAAGTTATGCATCTTTAGATCAAATATATATTTTAGTCTTTGGAATTTTATTCACTGTTAGTTAATAATCTGTGGTCAGGATAATATTATTTAAAAAAGTTAATTGAAAATTCAATCAGGAATCTCGTTATCCCACCGAATCGAATCAAGTTATCCTACGTTGATAATTGGAAACTTTACGTAGAGTGTCGGGTGGACTATACTCTTGAATGAAAATCGTTAAAATCATCGGCAGTGGCATATGCATGTAATTTGGCATTTAAAGTGCGCTATAAGAAAGGCGTAGTAAAGAACCAAATAGAGCAGTTTTAAGACCGTGAACATCTGTACCCAGAAGATAATTATAAATATTTGGAAATCTCGCAAAACCAACGCATTGACCACATGCAACTTTTTTCCGAAAAAACTAAGAAGAAAGTAGTCTTAATAGAATGTAGACTTTAAATACTAACTCTCCGCTCCCTGACCTACCGATACTACTCTAAATAAGCTAGACAGGACACGCCGAATGCTGACTGAGTCTTGATGTCTACAAAAACTGTCTGCATCAACAAAAAGACTTTATCTATCTCGTAAAAAAGAGGTCGGCGAATGGTGAACATCTACGAGTTATGCATAATCCAAGACAAAGTCTGAGACGACTACTCAAATGCAACGATACATTAATGAGATTGGCAGCCCAGGAAGACCGAGAGTATACACCTCTAAATCTGAAACAAGCTTTACATGGCAAGATCACAAAGACTCTTCAGCCGGATAATGTTGACAAACCGTCTTCGTTAGCATGGCTAAGAGCTGGTGACCTCTATCCAGAGACTGAGGGTTTCTTTATGGCTATTCAAGATAGAGTAATAAGCACACGAAATTACATGAAACACTGCCTCTAACTTGTCGCCGATAGATGCAGAAAATGTAGAACAGTGATTGAATGGATAGACACAAGATTGGAGGTTGCCGACAACTTGCAGGCGCCGCCTATCTAGGTCGCCACAATTAACCTGCTAAAATTATTCAACAAGAACTGGCTCTCAAAAATGATTTTCTTGAAACCTATCCACTATTAAAAATGCGAACCACAAGCAGTTTTAGAAATACCCATAGTAGTGCTATATGAAAACCTAGCTGTAGAACTGAAGCAAATCTGGCATTTCTATAATTCCACTGGTAATTTCGGCAGAGGGGATAATATTGACAAAGCTCTCCAAAAACATTCAGGGCATCGGATTATTACTGACCATCTTAACGAATACAGGTGCAGAAGGCAGCAATGTGCAGAATGGTGCCTGATAATAATAATAATAATAATAATAATAATAATAATAATAATAATAATAATAATAATAATAATAATAATAATAATAATAATAATAATAATAATAATAATAATATAGTTAAGGAGGCGGCAACCTGTCATTCAAGAAACTACACCTCCTCCTCTTCAACAACAAAACGACCAGGAGGGCCCAACACCATCACGAGCCCCCCTCGCTGAAGGTGCTGCGCAGGAAATTCAGCCAGCGCTCACCCAGGCGGGACTACAAAGACAGCGCATGAAATGGACATCTGCGATGAATGAAACCGTCATGCGCAGCTTTTATAAAGTGACCAACCTGGGACGAGAAATACTCGGCTACAGACAACCTTTACATGCCGAATTTAGGAAAATCTATCCACATCTCCAAGTTACCGAACAGAGAGTAGCAGACCAGTATCGGGTAATAATGCGTAATCACCTAATTCCAGAGACAAGACTCAATACCATTAAAGAAGAAATACAAGCGCAAACTAATAACGAACAAGACCCCGCTAACAATGAACCAGCTGAGGAGCAACCTGTAATAGAAAACGTATTAAATAACACACAGGAACTTAACACTACCGAAAACACCCAAGAGGACAATTCTGAGCTATATTACGAACTATCTGCAGAAATGGCACTTGCGATGCTAGAATTTGAGGGAACCAACCCACTGATAAGACCCAAACTTCCAAAAGTAAACTCTTCAAAAAAACTAGGTCAAATTATGGAACTTTTAAACACCAAAATTCTTCCACCTTATCTTTTAAATATTAATAACATGCAATCTCTTCACCTTTTAGTTTATAGCGCAGCAACTGCCGTTGCTAAAACCATGAAGATTAAGATAAGGATCCACAATGACTCTGCAAGAACCGAGCTCCCGATACCGCCATGGGAGACCAGACTTCAACGAAAAATTCAGAGGTTTCGAAAAGATATCGGCCAACTGACAGAATATCTGAGGGGTACACGAACAAATAGACTAAAACAGAAAGTTGATGAAATTTTGCAGAGAAACAACATCCACACTCGGCATGAACCAGAAAATAATACAGCTCAACAATGCCTGGATACTCTAAAACAGAAACTTTCCTTATTTTCAGGGCGCCTACGAAGATACAAGACCAGTAATAACCGAAAACGTGACAATCTTCGTTTTGAAAAGGCCGAAAAACAATTTTATAGAGAGCTAAATTCAAAATCAGATCACCCAGATAAGCAATACCCCACGAAAGAACAAATTCAAGATTTTTGGGCCAAACAACTTGCAACTCAAACAACATGCAATATCAACGCAAGCTGGGTTACTGAAGAGAAACAAAATAGTAATAAATATAACCAGATGGAACATCGACCATTCACTATCGAGGAAGTCAACCAGATTATCCAAAAACTGCATAATTGGAAATCACCTGGCCCAGATGGAGTTCATAACTTTTGGCTAAAGAAACTACGGAGTGTGCATCCCAAACTCTCAGAATTAATTAACCACGTTATTCTTAACCCACAGAAAATGCCAGCGTTTCTAACGCAAGGAGTAACCTATCTACTGCCTAAAGACCAGAACAACACACAAGATCCGTCTAAGTACCGACCGGTAACGTGCCTACCTACTTTGTATAAAATTATCACTTCATGTTTAACACAGCGCATTTACCAACACTGTGAGAAAAACAACATCATATCCGCACAACAAAAAGGATGCGCTAAAGGGTCTATGGGCTGTAAAGAACAACTTATTATCGACTCTGTCATCAACAACCAGGCATATCACAACAAGAGAAATATTTTTACTGCCTACGTCGACTATAAGAAAGCCTTCGACTCAGTACCACACGAATGGCTTATAAACATATTAAAAGTGTATAAAGTTGATGGTAATACTTTGTCTTTTCTAGAGAGCGCTATGACAAGTTGGAGAACAACGATCCAGCTCGAAGTACAGGGTAAAAGCACAGTAAGTACAAACAACATTCCAATTCGAACAGGAATCTTCCAAGGGGACTCACTGAGCCCATTATGGTTCTGCCTTGCTATGAATCCTCTTTCGAACCGTCTTAACTCTACCAACTATGGGTTTAGCATCCGAGATAATAACACCGAGATTGCAAAGTTAAATCACTTACTTTATATGGATGATTTAAAAATAATGGCTGCAACTAGGAACCAACTAAACCAAATGCTGCATATAGTAGAAGAGTTCTCCAATGACATCGGCATGCAATTTGGACTAGATAAATGCCGTACTCTCAATATAATCCGAGGAAAAATTCAGCCAGGAGAATATCAGATGCAGAATGTCCAGACCATCGAGGCCATGGGCGAACACGAAATTTACAAATACTTGGGGATGAAACAATCACAAACGATTGAACAACAAACAATGAAATGCGAACTGACTAACGAGTTTGTGAAAAGGGTAAGACAAGTTTTGAGAACCAATCTCAACAGCAAAAATATGTTTAAGGCACTTAACTCCTACGCATGTTCAGCTCTTAGTTATTCTTTTGGGGTAATTAATTGGAGTAGGACAGACATAGAAAGGCTACAAAGAAAAGTGAGGACCCTACTTACTAAAACGCACAACCACCACCCTCGAAGTGCCACTGAAAGAACAATGCTTCCCCGCCACCTTGGAGGAAGAGGATTAATAGATCTGGGTAAACAACTTGAAAAACAAATCACTAACTTAAGATCCTATTTTTACAGGCAAGGAGAAAATTCCACGCTGCATCGCGCAATAAATCAAATAGACGATTCCACTCCTCTACAACTTAAGAGCGAGGAAGCGTGCAGCTACCATCATACGGACCAGGAAAAACTCCGCATCTGGATGGAGAAGCCCCTTCATGGGCGGCATCCTAATGAGATCAGCCAAAATCATGTCGACACTGCTTCGTCGAACTATTGGTTGGTATCAGGCAAGATGTTTCCAGAAACCGAGGGCTTTCTACTCGCCATCCAAGATCAAATAATAATAATAATAATAATAATAATAATAATAATAATAATAATAATAATAATAATAATAATAATAATAATAATAATAATAATAATAATAATAATAATAATAATAATAATAATAATAATAATAATAATAATAATAATAATAATATTAATAATAATAATAATAATAATTAGGAATAGAATTAATAGGAGGAAACGAATAGGAAGGAGAAACGATTTCTGTAGGAATAAGACCGTTACTACAACGTGCTTTTGCCGAAATACACCCAGATCTCGCACACTTATCTGAGCAAAGGCTAATCGATCAAAAGCGAGTAATAATCAATAATGGACGCCTATCATGAGAGCTGCTGAAAGCACTTAAGAACGAGGCCTCCCATCCAACTGAGCCTCGAGAAGATCATAATATTCAAGCAGCAATACCAGCAGGAGCCGCGTAACCAGATCCAGATACTCCACCATCATCGGATCGAATAGTATAAAACCAAGCCTCCGGTGATAATACTCAGTTGGAGAAGGTAAGGAGTTATTTCACTGGGGCTTTGATAGAATTTTCAGGTATGGACCCTACAAAGCGATTAGTTATTTCTAAGCAAAAATGCAGCAAGCACCTTGCTATCGTGGTAAACTTTTTAGATACGGCAATCCTTCTACAATATCTGGAAGAACACAACACCTTTAACGAGCTGCATACTGCTCTGTACGCAGCAGCTGTAACCGTTATCAGAATGGATAAATTGGACGTTCGAAACCACTCGGATACAAACTACATAACAGAACATGTCCGACCTTGGGAAAGGCGATTAAACAACAAAATAACCAAACTTAGAAAAGATATTGGCCAACTCACCGCCTACAATTAAGGACAAAGAAACAGTAAGTTAACCAAGCAAGTCGAGAGTGTTATGCGGCAAAACAAAACCCATGCTACATATAACCCTCCCAATCATAATATAGCAGAAGTTTTAGACACTCTCAAACAAAAACTAAGCGTTGCTGCACAACGACTTCGAAGATACAAAGAATCTATCCTTCGGAAAACATCCAATAGGCTGTTTCAGAACAACGAGAAACAGTATTATCGGAGGCTTAGAAATGTCACGAATAACGACAGCGGTAAACCACCATCTAAACGACAAGTCAGGGAGTTTTGAGAGTCAATCTGGTCTGTACCTACAACTCATAATGTCGAAGCACCCTGGATACAAAAAGAGATTGACAGAATGGAAGAATTAAGACCAATGGACGAGCCGATAATATCTCCTGAGCTGTTGAGGCAGATAGTGGAGAATTCCTTCAACTGGAAAACAGCTAGTAGCGACCGAATTCATAACTTTTGGTACAAACGGTTTAAATGCACTTATACACATTTAACTCGTCATTTCAACAGATTTTTGCAGGAACCAACCACAATACCAACTTACATTGCGCAAGGACTCACATATTTGCTGCCAAAAGATAACGATACTGAAAATCCTGCAAAATATAGGCCTATCACCTGCCTGCCTACAATCTATAAACTGCTTACAGCATGCATTGCAAAAATAATTTATAAGCACTGCGAAGACCACGGAATTATCGCTCTAGAACAAAAGGGCTGCATTAAGAGGTCTCAATGATGTAAAGAACAGTTACTTATAGACACTGTAATTATGGAACAAGCAATACAGAAGCAGAGAAACTTATACACTGCCTTTATAGATTACCGTAAGGCTTTCGATACCGTCCCACACACTTGGCTGCTTAAGGTCCTTGAGATTTATAAAGTCGCTCCACCGCTTATCAATTTATTAAAACATATGATGGGTTTCTGGACCACACAGTTAAATCTTAACTGCAGAAATGAAACTTTAGCGATTGAGCCTATTAAAATACAACAAGGCCTTTTCCAGGGAGTTTCCCTCTGGTTTTGTCTGGCTGTGAATCCCCTCTCCCTTATGCTTAATCAAAATCAACATGGATTCACCGTTAAAGATAACTATAATATTAACCTATAATATTACACATCTAATGTACATGGATGATATCAAAGTCTATGCTGGGACATCAACGCATGTCAACTCATTGCTGCGAACAATTGAAATATGAAATATTTTCCCACGACATTAAAATGAGCTTTGGTATCGATAAATGCAAAACTCAAACAGTTATCAAAGGTAAACACAACACCAACAACTTTAAATTACAAGATAGTAGTCTCATTCGGGCTATGGAAGAAGGGGAAACTTATTTAAATAAAAACTTTTAAATAAGTACTTGGGCGTACATCAGTCAGCCCATACAGAGCACAAGAAAATGAAGCAGAAGCTCCAAAAGGCATATATCAATCGTCTTAAGCAAATTTTAAAAACTAAACTGAATTGTAAGAACGATTAAAGCGGTTAATACCTACGCTATCCCTGTCTTAACGTATTTTTGGAGTCAATAGGTGGATAAAGACTGATATAGAGGCGATTGAGAGGAAAACCAGAACAACCCTCACGACGTTTCGAGCACACCACCCTCAGTCAGCCATCGAAAGACTTACTCTTCCCAGATCCAAGGGTGGCAGAGGACTAACTGATATTTCTTTTCTCTTCAAAAAACAAGTAGCAGATCTTCAGAAATACTTCCTCACTATGAGGGAAACCTCTTCTGTAGCAGTGGTGCTAGCGGATAACGGATATACACCCTTGAATCTCCGTGCAGGTATAGCAGAAAACATTACTGTAACAAGATCAGAGCACACAGCCATTAAAGTTAATACCTGGAAGCAGAAGGCAATACACGGAAAGAATCCTCACGAACTTAATGCCGGATATGTCGATTATGAAACGTCGAACTACTGGTTGACTCGTGGAGACTAATGTCCTAGAAACGACACACACTAAACTTGCTAAATACGCAAATCTAGCTCACGAGATAAAACAACAATGGAGGCAAGATGATGTATATATACTCCCTCTAGTTATTTCATCCACTGGAATTGTCCCTTTAACACTGTCCAAAAACCTTAACGCATTGGGTCTTTCCTCCTGGACGATTGTCACTATACAGAAATCTGTTATACTGAATACATGCAACATTGTTCGAAAGTTCCTAAATTTACAATAGCAAAATTCATCTTGCCTTCAGGCCGATGAAATTGACAACACCGCTATCCGCGAGCTAAAACAGAAAAATAATTATAATAATAATAATAAAGATATCATTCTATCAAGAGAATTTACCATTTAAGTAAAAAATTACAAGTGCCTGGAAGAATTTTGTTTTTTATTGTTTGTTATACTGATAAGTAATTAAACAAACAAAACCTGAATTCTTAAGAACCCCAAATATGAGTAGTCTCCATGCAATATAAATAAATTAAATAACACGAATGTTATTAAATTCCCATATATTTTTTACTACTGTATGTGGTAATACATACAGTTACTATTTTAGTCATACATTAATAAATATGTGTATGCATTTAATAATTTATTATACAGGGACACGGTTGTATTTTTTTAATCTGTTGCAATAACAATTAATAACTGTATAATGATTTACTTTACCTGCTTCCTATAAAATAAATTTAATATAAATCATGTGTGGTTAAATGACGAGAAAAATGTTTAATGAATACATATTTGATTGTTGTTATTATGAATTTATTTAATAACTTATTTTTTGTCGATAATTGGAATTTAATTTATGTGCAATTGTGGCCATTAGAATCAGATTATTGTTTAACAAATCTATGGATTTATTTATCTACTTACAGGAGCTTTTTTTCTTGTTCACTTGTTCTAAAAACTTCTTTTTTTTTTACCTTATTTTTCCCATAAATCCATATTTTCATTATTTTAAAGACCAAGCATAGCAGCTACATCAATGTAAGTAGTTATTAGAGTAGGAAATAGCAATAGTTGAAGGTCACACTAACATTGTTTCTTAGTTTAAACTTAGATTAAAATTGAAATTCTCTTTAACTTTATCTCATTTAAGTCTTAATTTTAAACAGACAAACCAGACCTATTAATACAAATGTGACAAAATTCGATTATGTAAATCTAGTACCAGCTATTAGTGTGGCATCGTGTCAGAGATAGACAATGATATCCGTTCGCTTCCTAGCAAGTCAACACTGATTGTCAAAGCAAAAAAAAATATTGAAGAAAAATACTCTGTTATTAAGATTTTACAAGAAAATAGACAGTTCCTTCGTCAACAACGAGAAATTTTAAATAAAGTAGTCTTTAGCAGGATAACAATAAACCATAGTCACAGATCGATAATAATCAAGCTAACAAAAGCAGCAAATTCATCAAAAAGTTTATATGAATCTCTCATCTTCCGAAAAACGTTGGCCAAGCAACGCGTTCTTCAAAGATAAAAAACTATCAACAGTAAAGGTCAAAAAAGAATGCAGATCGCTAAAAGGGCCGGGATCAATCGCCAAAACTCAAGTGAATATTAATCATAAAGCCATAGAAGCGATTAAACGTGCAAAAAAATTTTCGTGGTCATTGTGTCATATCCAAATATTCAAACATTCTTAATTTATAAGGATCTCTGGGGTGATATCGAGACACTGATATGACGAGAAAAGAGTTTTTTTGTGGAAAACATGCTCGGCCACCTACAAGCCGAAAAATTATTTTATTTTTGAAAATCCAATTCAATCATCCAAAAATAGACTAAAGTCGAAAAAAATTAACCAATTTCCAAAAGTTACTTCCATTACTTATGTATCGGCCGCAAACATGGTGAATTCTCCAGAGATATTCAGCCTAATAATTCAGAAGTCATTAAAAACACAGATGATCATGCGTTTGTTTTACGTGTTTTTATTTAGTGAAATAACTATAATCTGCAAAGGTAATTTGATATAATTTTCAATCGCTATTGCTATTCAGATCAGACGTGTCACATATAAGTCGTCCTTATGTAGATTCTTCACATCTAACTAAACGCTCAGTATCTTAAAGGTTAACTTTCCAACTTATACAATTAGGAAAGCATGAACTAACAATATTCACTTACCTAAAGGAGTAGTACCAACAGAAGCTTCTTTTACATGATCATGCCTAATTCTAATGTAGAAATGCAAGGGGTGTCTTTTTATAAAAACATTTTTTAACAGAACAACTAAAATGGATATAAGGTCATAAAATAAAAACAAGATTAGTCGTAAAACTGATCCCTGATGTGGGACTCCGCAAGTAATTTTTGAGATGAATCCCTGCCCGAATGCAAATATAAGATGTAAGCAAGGCTATGGGACTCCTTGAAAGTCATACCTTTCAAGCTTTGAAAGCAGTAATCCGGGATCCACACAATCAAAAGTTTTACCTAGATATAGATCACAGAACTATTTGTAACTAAGCTATTTGAAGCCTTGGTTCACATTAAAGTAAACGTTCCTCAGAAAGTTCCTTTGATGCTTGAAATGCAAATAGTCTTGTTATTATATTGAAAAGTCTCCTGTTCACTAGTGTTTCGATAATCTTAGATTCGATAGGTAGAAGAGAGACTAGACAGAGGATAGGGTCTGCAGAGTTTCTGCCCTTAAACAGAACTACCAAAGAAGACACAGACAGGTAGAAAATACGCTCTGTATCCAAGACAAAAACCATACAAGCTAAAAAACCATCCAGAACTGTATCTAGTAACCTTAAAAGTATATCAGCCGAAATAAAATCTTCTGAATTTTTTACTTTTTATATCTAAAATAACATCCTTAATTTCAAACAGCCCATCAAGTTCAAAGAAGGCAAAAGATATGTGTTTGGTTAACCCTTTCCACTTCAGGTATCCACCATTTGAATATTTCTATTAAGATCGGCACATACCATGAAATCCACATATGGACATCATGCCTATTTGCTTGCAATTTTATATGATGGTAATATGAGTATTACTACATTATTTCTTCTGGTATGGGATATAATATTTTATCCCCACCAAAATAAACCGGTTCGCAAAGTTTCATGCACTTATTGTTTTTGTTAGTGTCGAATAAACCTCGCTAAAGACTACCAATTAAGTGATAATTCGATGATAAGTGACTCGGATTCTTATTCGGACACTGACGAAGATGAAGTTGAGAATGTGTTTATGGACGACTGGCAAGTTTTAGGTGATCCGTTTGCCGATCAACTACCTGAGCAAGTAAGAGATTTTTCTTCTGACTACAATTTTCATCCTGCAATTGATTGCCAAGAATATGGAGAGAATATGGATATTTTTAATGCACTTCATTTTCTCACAGGACTCACTAAATTTCCTCGTATCACAGATTACTCAAGTAAAAGCATATTGTGTTCTGGAGCAAAAGTGTTTGATAAAACAATAATGAGCCGAAACAGATACCCTCCCTATCTATCTTGAAATTTATTAGATTTTCTCCTCCGGAAGCGGCTAGGCTTCAAGCTCCCATGACTAGACTTGGCATTTTTATGGCTATGCTAAAAGATAACTGCATGACCTTAGTGGACCCCGGAGCAGTTTTTGCTATTGATGAACACCTAATGTTATACAAAGGTAGGTTGCATTTCCGCAAGTACATAAAAAGTAAAAGAAGCAGGTTTGGAATACAAATTTTTGCAATATGTCCGAGTGCTTAGCATCTTAGAGGTTATTCTTGGAACTTTTGTCTATATGTAGGCAAAGATACTTTTGAAGTAACACATATACCAGGCGTACTAAAAATTTGACAGTTTCTGAAAGAATAGTAGTTTACCTAGCCCAAAAACTGCTAAACAGTGACTGTGAAGTTATTTTGGAAAACTGGTATACTTTGGATCGGCTTTCAAAAATTTTACTCCCCCAAGGAACATATTTAACTGGAACAATAAGAATAAATCGCGGTGTTCCCAAACAAGTGTCCAACACACCATTAGAGCGTTATCAATCGTGTTTTGTACGATAAAATATGCAACTATTAGTTGAATATAAAGACAAAAAAGATGTGTATCTGTTAACAACAAAACATACTGCAGGTTTTTATGAAAAAAGTCGTCGAATGGGTGGGAGGAAACTTGGTAACTTTTAAAAAAACCTACCCATATTGAGCACTATAACCAGAATATGGGTGCCGTAGACCAAGATTTGGAGCCATATAATCCTTAAATATTCTAGAAAAAGTTACACTTTGTTCTCAAAAGTGAGGTTCTTGCTGATGTCTCAGATGCTTCTGAACTCCCAGAGTTTTATACTCACATGCAACCGAAGGTTCTAAAATTGCTATGTATGACTACATAAAATTGTGCTGTCATGGTATGCTAAGTAAATATAGTGATGGGTATCGGACAATGTTTGCCGCTCAACCTTCAACTTCCAAACGTGAATCTAAAGAAGAACATGTTATGGTGAACTTGCCAAAGGAGCAAGGAAAAAATCGCGCTTTAAGAAAAGTTTGCATTGTCTGCCGACGACGTGGAATAAGAAAACTAACCAAAAATGTTTGCATTCAATGTCCAGAAAAACCAGGACTATGCTGTGACGCTCACTTCGTAGATTACCACAAGTAACAATTAGTAAATAAATGGTTTTATGTAACTTTGTCCATATTTTTTTGTATTAATAAGGCATTTCCTTCATTAAAAATTTGTTCATTGTATTTTTTTTAAATATCCTTATATGAATATTCTGGTATGCTGCTAAATTTTAGGAACGTACCACCATTTTGTTTTTCTATTTTGAGAAACAAAAAATTGCAATTAAAATCAGATGTAAAAATATAATTTATAAAAAATTAAAAAAAAATGATGTGGAATGTAGGTTACACTTTTGAAATTGCAGCTGGAGTGGAAGGGGTTAAATAAATAGATCACAATATTTTGAAAGTTCGATGTGATAGCTTAGAAAAATTTTCCGATATTTCAATATATTCCAACAAGATAGTTGGAGGTTCTGGCTTTCAAAATTACTTTTAATTTTATTCCAGGCCTTTCAAACTTCATTTGAAGTAGTTTTAACAATTCTCCATATATATCCTGTGCCCAAATACCTTTTAAGGCATATTTATAGAAGGTACTTTGATGAGCCTGGAATTCTTTAGGTGTAAGTTTATGAACCTAAAAAACATTTTCAGAGAATTTAATTATGAATTCATTAATATATTTTTGCAGTATTTTTTCAAGAATACACCGGCGACCTCAATGCCGCTATTTGGTTTAAATCTGGATAACTTGGGAACTTTTATTTGCAGACTTTTGAACCCTAAACAACATTTCCAGAAAATTTAATTTTAAATCCAAGGCAATTTATTTTATTAAGATATTTTAAGAGGATTTTGAGAAAATTGAGTTTAAATGAGAAAAACTCAATCTAAAGGATAGAATAAATTCACATTTGACATCCCCAATCCGTCAACCACAAAATTAGCACGTTAAAATACATAATTAATATACTTATTAAAGATTATCATTGTTATATTTTAATAATGTTAACAGATGATTAACGTGTTATATGTTTTGTTAAAACCACCTTTAGGGCTATAGGGTATATATATTCAGTTAGATACTGGTGTTACCTTGTAGGTACAGATTATCTCCCTTTCAATCACTGGCGAGGAATTCCTTGGCATCATCTTTGAAATTTACGGTCTTGGTGTTAAAAATAACGTATAATCTTTCAAATACGTTAACTAGCACAAAAACTTATACGTAAATCTCTGCTGGACCACGTAATTTATTTTCAATAAATATGGTTAAAATGTGATAAATAATTATGTTTTTTTAGACGGTGTCGTTTGAGCCGGGGGTGTCGAACATCCACGTGAATACCAGTTTTACACCTACAAAGAATAAAAAAACGTTATGAATGCGCGAGGATCATATATTTCAAAAGACCTTGGCTTAATTATGTTAAACAATATTGGTATAACTATATTATGTATTTAGTATAATATATGATAATTCAATAAAGCTTCACTGCCTTAAGCCATCTTTCCCCCGACCGAGGTATAGCTATAAAAATGATATGTAAATGTATTTGCCGATGGCAAAGTCAATGCCATAAAAAAATATGTTTATTTCTACGCTTAAATATTGTCATGTTTATATTGGATAATACCAAGCATTGTGTCATGTTTTATAGTTGTTTCTCGCCTTCGAAATGTTTGTAAAACATTTTACTGACCGACAAATATAATGTGTAAACTTTCTGTTAGCATAGTTTTGATGGCAATGGCATTGAAATTTCATGTTGCAATAGCAAAATATTAGTATTTTGAACTTATAGGGCACGTTTTCGACATTTCGGCTAATTAATTGTTATACAATAGTTGAATGCTGAGATTTTTACACATTTTAATAGCATTTATGATAGGATCAGAGCAAATCTATTGGAATAAGAGCACTTTGAATGCCATTTTTTGACTCCAAAATTGGCATTTCAAAAATGCCAGATCTCGACTAATAAGCGAGCTACGACCTTGCTGATGGTCTCGATGGATTCAGAAGGACGAACCTAAGAAAAACAAGAATGGGATTATGGCGATAGGATCCACAGAAGCCGACCTTCTATCTAATTTTCTTTCGGGTCCCTCTAGCCATGAATTTTTTCACCGAAGTTTTTTTTTCTACGATATCTAACTAACTATACCAGCGTCTTGTTCTCATCCCATACATTACGCAAAAATCGAGTTTTGGTAGGATATGAGAAGATCTAAAGGTGTAAGAGCACTTTGAAAATTCCCACGAATGCAATTTTCTATTAGCGCCCAAACTAAACATCTTTGTACTAAGTATACTTGAATTGGAGATAATTCTATTAAGAATCAACTCAGGGAATATGTGGTAGGTTTTTGTAACCTGTTTTACAAAAACCCAGATTGGTGGCAATCAGCTTAAAGATTTAAGCACTACAGACAACCATTCCATGCTTATTAAAAAATTTCCTACAAAGGAGAAGCATTAGTTCCCCACTGATTCTTCATGGAATGATTTTTTTTCATGAAATTTTTTTGGTCCTTGCTTTAAAAGATGAGGAGTCTTCAGAAGAAGATTTTCACCTCCCAGGCACTACACTAGTAGTAAAAGAAATCCCAATTCACCAGTCCAAAGGAAGTGGAGCGCATCTCCTCCAAGCTCCACAAGTAGTAATAAACTTATATCATTTTGATCAATAAGTCAGAAAAAATATTTAGGTGGTAAATGGAAGCCTATGAGACCTCACCCGCCCCAAGTTTCTTACACGAAAGGCAAATGGAAACCAAGCATTGAAAAAGATGCTCAAGCAAGCGCAGAAGGGAATTATCCAGTTTATTCCAGAGGCAAGTGGAAAACAGGGAAGAACCTATCCATCACACACCCCCAGCTGATAGCAAATAGAAGGGAAGTATCCAGCTAATTCTACTGGAAGTAAATATCTTCCTTCCAGTCATTGCAGAGGCAAGCGGAAACCTAAGGAGGACCACCACTCTATCCATGCGCAGTCATACAAGAGATAAATGGAAGCCTGTAGAAAATAATAGTAAGTATCCTTCTCCAAACTACACTAAATTGGAGGCCTCTAATGGATCAAGTTAATAAGGGTAAATATCCTCCTCCAGAATGTACTAAGGGTAAATAACTTAAAGACACCAGAGCTTGTGAGAAGGGTCCTCCAGCTGGCTAAAGAAAGGGAAGTTGTCACTTTTCTTTTTCACCAAGGTGCAAGAAGAAGAAGTTCCTTTTCTTGAAAAAAAAAATTAATTAACCATTTTAATGGTGGAAATCAAAGTTGAGAATGCATTCAGTAAGATACATTTCAAGGCAATTGAGAACTTGAGTGTGGAGTGAAATGCGAGAGAAACTGAAAAAGTAGATTTTTTGCCCTTTTTTTACATAAGTCTAATATTATACAAAAAATAATATTTGAAGGCAAAGGGCTTAAGTAAAGGGTAAAATGCGGTAAAAACTGCAAATATTGACTTTTTACTTTTTACCCCTTATTTGTCTTAAATAATTATTTTTGTCTGTGAGGATCATAACTAGGTAAAAAAATTTACATCAAGAGTACTGCAGTTCGAGTTGAAAACTAATAATTTAAAATATTGATTTGATAAAAGTGAATTAGGAAAATAGAAAGCAACGACAGGTGCAAGCATAAATGACTCAATATTTTTTTATTTCATTAAGAAAAATTACGAGAACTGTACATTTTTGTCAAAATGTCCAAAGTAGCTGCAGAAGGCAGCTCGGTGATTAATAAACCAGGACCTTATTGCACTATAGTATCAAATATAACAAAGCAGTAACAAAAGCAATTTCGGCCTTTGTATTCATATATTTGATATGTATAAAAATGAAAAGTTTTCAGAAAATGGAAATTAGGTTATTCACTAAATATAGATTTATACTCTTATAAAACACCTGCTTACTAAACTACGCAGCAATAATAATAATTTAGTTGTAAAAGCGCGATTACTTCACTATTTTAAGATAAACTTTATTAGTATTATTTTCATGAAATAAACATGTAACAACTGTTTGTTAATCCTCTGTTGACTTAATGAATAAAACGCGGTATTTCGTAGTTTTTATCTTTTTTGTGCACCTCATAAAATTATTAGTCCTAGAAATGAACAAACGAAAACGGGTTTTGAATGGGTCGGTTATAATGGCCGACGGATATATGTAATTCCTGCAAGCAAGAAGATTAATGAATTTACAGTTTGTTGTTGACATTTGAAGCTAAAAAAGATTTCATTGGCATTTTAATGATCCGATTGATTTTTTGCTGGTGATACTTTTTGATTGGAACCAAGATGCAATATTGGAAGACCAAATATCAGATTAGCAAAATTTTATGCAAAAGTTACGTGTATATGGAAGCAGTCAAAGCTCCAAATACTGTAATAAAATAGGTCAAGCAAAAAATTTGAAATACCAAAGATGAATTGTCTACTTGGCTTAGTTAAGTCTATCATCTCCATTGATCAACTGCCCAAACACCTTAGCATGTCAATTATTCCTTCATTATTCAATAAAGCCTAAAGACATAGGAAATGAATTCGAAAAAATGTCACCGGCAAAATTAATGAAATGTACATGACACAAGGTGCTGGTGCACGAGTGGAGAACCATTACAAAAACTGATCTGTTTAGTAATTACTCAAAAAAAAAATAATTTTAAGTACGACCTGGCGGATGGTCTCATTGGATTCAAAATGAAGAGAATGTGAAAAATTGGATCTTGATATTAGAGTTCACAAGTTTCCCGTTATTGCCTTTCAAAGTTTGGGAATTATTATATTATTTTTCGGATATCTTTCAGATACACATTCTAATGCCTGTGTACGATTTACAATTGGTAAATTAGATCAGTGTTTTATCCTATCCCTCGCAGTCGAGACCTGACCTAAACGCGATCAACAACTTTTGGGAAATTGGCAACAGAATATTTGTGATCAAAATTAAAGACATTAAGTAAAGATACTTGGAAATAATCAAGCGCCTAATCCAGTTTAACTTAAGCAATTTTCCATAAAACTGTAGTGGGGCTGCCTTGTTTGTGGTCAGAGGTAACGCACCACCATAATTTTTTTTCCGCAGCTGATTAACGCAAATTTTACATTTAAATCAACACTCTAGAGAATTTCCTGGTGATGCGTAGCCTCTGGCCACGCATAAGATGTTTCCAGTACATTTTTATGGAAGACTGTACAATTTTAGGATTTAAAATGTACTGGAAACGTCTTGTGCATGGCTAGAGGTATCACCCAAAAATTTTTTAGTATTTAAATGTAAAAAATTGCAATTATTGACGAAAAAAAATATGGTGGTGCATAGCCTCTTGCCACCCGTACGGCATTTCCAGTATACATTTTAAATACTAAAATTGTACAGTTTTTTCATAAAATTGTACTAGAAACGCCTTATGCAAAATTATGGTTGCCGTAGGCTACGCATAATTTTTACCATAATTTTTTCTCAACTATTCCAATTTTTTAAAGAACCTATAGAATTTTTTGATGATGCCTCTAGTTACGCACGATGCGTTTCCAAGATATTTGTAAGGAAAACTATACAATTCTAGTATTAGGAATGTACTGGAGATCCTTTATTCGTAGCCAAAGGCTGCGTATTACCAAGAAATTCTCTAAAGCTTTTCTATTTTACTGTAAAAATTGTAATAATCGAGAAAAAAATTTGGTGGTGTGTAGTTTGGGACAACGCGTTAGTCCATATAAGGCTGCGGGACCTGACGGAATCATACCCGATGTTGCAAGTAGGCCTCGAAACCCCACTGCCTTACTTAAAGAGAGTTTTTGAGGCCAGCATTGCAATGGGGTATGTTCCACTAACATGGAAGGCGGGAAATGTGGTCTTTATCCCGAAACCGGACTACCGTCAACCAAACAAAGACTACCGTCAACCAAACTCCTTTAGGGCAATAAGCCTGACTTCATTTCTACTAAAGACTATAGAAAGGCTTATAGACAGGTATATAACAGAGGAGATTCTAATAGAATTGCCACTACATAGGAATTAGCATGCCTACATGAAAGGAAAGTTGAAAGGAGACGGAAACGGCACTTCACTCTGTAGTGAGCAAAGCTTCCAAAAGCCATAGAGAACAAGGAAATAGCACTTGCTCTTTTCTTTGACGTGGAAGGAGCATTTGATAAGGCAATAACAGACACTATCTGCCAAGCCCGCCTGACCAGGGGCACTCCGGCTCATCTTGTCACGTGGGTCAAAACGGCGCTGGAAGACCGGAAGATCAGTGCTACACTGGGAGACTGTCGTGTCGAGGCCAGGGTGAAAAGCGGCTGCCTGCAAGGCAGTTGCCTTTCGCTACACCTTTGGTGCCTGGTGATGGACAGTCTCCTCAGTAAGCTAGAACTTGAAGGATTCTATGGACAGGCATAGGCGGACGACGGACTAGTGATGGTCACGAGTAAATTCGTGAAAACAGTCTGTGAGCGAATGCAAGTCGCGTGCAGGATAGTGGAACAGTGGTGTCGGGAGACAGGGCTGTCGGTCAACCCCGAAAAGACCGAGCTCATTTTCTTTACTAAGAGGCGGAATTTGACAGGCTTTAAACCTCCCATTATGTATCAGACTCGCCTAACTTTGAGGCAGCAGGTCAAATACTTGGGAGTCATTTTAGACAGCAAGCTCACGTTTAAAACTCATTTAAAGCAGACAGCAAATAAGGCAACGGCCCTAATATGGCAATTACGGCAAACAATAGGTACAAGATGGGGTCTTAAACCCCACGTTCTCCAGTGGCTTTATACCGCAGTCATATGACCGAGGATCTCGTACGGATCCGTGGTATGGTGGCCAGCCGTATTGAAGGTCACCAACGCCCAAAAGCTGACCAGACTGCAAAGACTGGTCTGCTTGGGAATTACTGGAGCTATGAGAACAACACCTGCGGCAATATTCTTCTTGGGCTACCTCAGTCTGGATTGAGAGGGAGGCCATGGCGGCGTATAAGAGGATAGCGGAGGGTGGCGCAATGTTCACTTAGGACAAGACAATATGACGATTGCTCTCAGGATGTGTAAGAACATACCAATTCTGACATCCAGATGCACTACAAAAAGTGGCAAACTAAGGTTAAAGAAGGTTTCAAGTCGAAATCCCGACAAGAGAAGAATGGTCGGCGAACCAAGTTAAAGAGCTAAGTGGTTTCCAGGCCTGGTACACGGATGGATCATGGATGAAAAGCACCAATTCAGCCGGAGCCGGAGTGTACAGGATGGAAACGAACACAGGGGAATCCTTCCCGCTAGGGAAACACACCACAGTTTTCCAAGCGGAGGTGTTTGCGATACTCGAAGTAGCGAAAAAACGAGAGGCATTGGAAGGTAACGGGGGGATTTGCATCTACTCCGATAGTCAAGCTGCCCTCAAGGCGATTCAGAAACCCAGGGCCAGCTCAGCGCTAGTCCAGGAATGCAGAGACGCATTGGAAAGGCTTGCAGCACACAAGGAAGACTGAGGTGGGTCCCAGGACACCAAGGTGTTGAAGGCAATGAGCGGGCCGACGAACTGGCAAGACAAGGTTCCGTTAACCCCTTCGTAGGCCCCGAACCTTGTCTTGGTCTTAGCAAAAAACAAATCTCCCAGGCACTTATTAATTGGGCCTGGGAAAAAACAAGGAAGAATTGTAGGAGGACAGAAGGATGTAGACAGGCCAAGGAAATGATACCAGTCCATGACGGCTCTAAAGCAAAAATAATTTTAAAATTTGCGTAAAAATGTATTGGAAACATCTCGTGCCATCTTATGACCACCACCACAATTTCTTCCCAATAATTTTCCAAATTTTTTACATTTACATTTACACTAGAAATAATTTTTTGGTGATGCGTAGCTTCTGGCCATCGACAAGTAGTACATTTTAAATATTAAAATTGTACAGGATCGTTCCTTATATTTAGATAAAGCTTAGCTCGGTTATTATAAAGGGTGGAAAAAAACTTTAGTATTTTAAAAATTGTAGGGTATACCTGAAATCGCTAGGCATTGTAAAATATCATACGGGGTATCGCAAAGTTAATAAAAGACAAGTTAGCAATTTAAACAATTTTAGCAAAAAAAAGTTTTTTTCTAATAGAACACCTTGTATATTTGTATATTAAATGAACAATATTTTTCCTCCTTATTTAAAAAATAAATAATATGTTAATATTTAGTTTACCTTTTCTGAAATATTAGGTAATTGCTGTAAAACTTTTTTCTTAAAAAATTCACAATGTTGAATGAAGCCGCCAGTATTTTCAATAGAGTTTCTATAATCTTTGTATAATTTCAACAGATTATTGAAAATAATTTCAAGATGTTCTTCATTTATGTAGTTTATACTTGGATTCTGTCACTTAAATCCTTCAAATTTTCATGTCTTTCTTTATAAACTTAATTTTTTAGATTCCTCCCTATAGAAAACTGTCTAATGGAGTCAGATCAGGGCGGCCAGCTAATGAAACCATGAGTGAAGCTCATTAAATCCATCCACTCATTAAAACGATTATTAAAAAAAAAAATCGTACCGGCATAAAGTTATGAGGCTTAGATGTCCCGTGTGCCATCTTGATCCCATATAATAATGGTATATTCTATAAGACAAATTTCATCTAACAAACCTTCATTTTCTAAAAACTGAAGATATCGATCTCTAGTCAAGGATCCTTGAAATATAATGGGTCCAATTATTCGGTTTCTAAGGAAAACACACCACACATTTAATGATATCCTGCCCTGGTTTTTTATTTTGACATAAGTCAAAATTCATGTGAGGATTTTCTGGTGACATCCCTGCTTTGGTGAACATGGCTTCGTCGCTCCACAACAATATTAAATTATAAAAATATTATAATTTATTATTAAGTTGACTCAGTTTTTCATATCAATGAAATAAACTACTCTTCTTATTTTACGGTTATCTCTTAATTTTTGTATTGGCATCATTTTGTATAGATGATATCTATATTTATGTAGCACTCTTTGAATATTTTTCCTAGAACATTCAAAGAATCTACTAGCATCTACGGTCGATAAATTAGGTTTATTTTTAAAGAAATCAAAGCATACATTTTAAACGTGATAAGATTCTTAAATATAAATTTACTTTTTCTCTTGAAAGTATAATAACAATTTTTGAGTCTTTTTTCTGTTGATTTTTGCGGTTTCTCATTCTTTTAGTGTAATAAAAGGTGGACCTAGCAGGAATTCTCATTTCGCGACGAATGTGGTGATACCTTTTCTTCCTCCATATAATCCATATTTCCCAGATAAAAAAAAATATTAACAGTGACAGCCTGACAAATAATTTTATTTACTTTATTATTAACGTCATAGTAACCGGGATTTAGTTAAAACAATATTTTTTATTATTTTTTTTTTCTAAAATGTGAATATTTGGATAACAGCTAAACCAGACGTCTTTCATTCAATACACAAATATACAAGGTATTCCATTTAAAAAATACAAACTTTGTATGAACTTTGCGATATCCCTATATTATATTTAAGCACATTTCCTGGCGATTTAAGGTACACTCGACAACTATTATATTTTAAGGTTTTTGGCCATTCTGTATAATAACCAAGCTAGGCTCTGTCTAAATATCAAGAACAACCCTGTACAGTTTTCCAAAAAAAAGTACCGGAAATGCCTTATCATCATTTTTTCCCGATTATCGCATTTTTACATTTAAGTAGATAGTGATGCCTCTGGCCATGAATAAGGCGTTTCTGATACATTGGAAACACCTTATGTAAAATACCTTGGAAACGCCTTGTGCGAATCTTGGTCAAAAACGAGGTAAGTGGCTGTATCTGAGAACCTGTACATCTGGCAACAATAGAATTATTTTTACTATAAAAGTGGCGATGAGAAAATTCTGGAAATCATTTTCATTGTTTCGTATTTCACCGCTCGAGAACATTACTAAAAATTAAATAAGAAACGTCTTTTTCCCGAAAACTTATAAAACCTATACTTTTGATAATATTGTTAAAAAGCCTAGAAATTTTTTAATCATTTTGGTTTAAGGCTCATTAGCCTACGAACGATAGTAGGGGTGGGGGAAGATATTGAAAGTGTAATTATAAAAATCGGTGTAAATTCTTGACCACTTATAATTTGAGCAATTCAAATTACTACACTATAGTTCGTAATGATGAAAGAGCTAGCGGGCGCCATTTGTAATAACTCCAGCTTTTTTCATTTTACCCCAAAAGTTCAAATTAAACTATATTCTTTTGACATCTTGAAATTGAAATTTGAAAAGTAGATAAAATTGGCAAAAATATCGTAAAATCCGGACGATAATATCTTTGATTGTTTTAAAGTTAGAGCGAATTAAAGTTTTTTTACGCACAGAGTCAACTTCAGCCTCAGAATGTCTAATTAATTAACTTTACTCTAGCTGCTTTTTCAAGGTGTTAATAAGATACAGCTAGGCTGTTGTCATAATTAATAAATTAATACTTGAACTAATGTATCACAGAATCAAAGAAAGTTTATGTTTTCTTAGGACAATTATTTATTAACGAATTTCTTTTTATATTTAAATTATGGTCCTTAGAAGGACCGCTTTTAAGCCTAAACATATTAGGTATTTAACTCAATAGATGTTCAACCTGTCTTCCATCACAGTCCTTATAAGCGTGAGTAGAGTTTGGTACAAAGAATCGTTCAAAAAATCCCATAAGTAAAAGTCGATGCATGTTAAATCGGATCACTTGTATTATAATCAATGATCAGAAGTATAGGTTAATATAAAGTTTTCGAAAAAAAAGTAATTTTTTTAAATTTAATTTGTAGTTACGTCCCCTAGCGGTGAAATGCGAAACTTAGAAAATCATTGTTGCCAGAAGTCCTGAGATACAGCCGCTTATCTTCATTATTTGCCCACCCTGTACATTTTAAATACTGAAATTGTACAATTTTTCATAAACATGTACTGGAAACGACAGATACCATCACATTTTTTACCGAATATCACAATTTTCATATTCAAATGGAAATGCTTTAGGAAATTTCCTGGTCATGGTCTAAAGGTTACAAAATATTGTTACCAAAGTAATACGTTTTATATTTTCCAATTATTAAAAGAACATACAATTGTTGCTATATTATCATTCATTTCAGATTTATGGTAAAATAATTAATAAACAATAAAAAATTGCTCAGCGGCAAATTTTATTTCAACCTACCCAATCGTCAACTGGTAAGATACAAGTTGCATTATGAGAAACAACTATTTTGACCTTGCCTTTTTTTATTTAGCGAGGAAGTGAAAAACGTATTTCCCTAAGGCTTGACACTGAACAGTTCACGAGATCCTGTTAAAAAATTCAGTATGTACGTTTTCTTTGCCTTTTCTAAGTCTTGCATGAAATCGCCAAACTTTGTTTACGAACTTGAACAAATACGCTTTCGACGTGCACAGAGAAAGTTTTAAAGCTCTCTTTTCGGCCCTAAAGCGATTTTAGGCGAGTCTGCTTTTGCTTATTATCTAAAAGTAGTTTTTGATTAGCGTCAACTTATAAGGCCGTAAGTAGAAAAGAGCATTATGCTAAGTGAGATAACAAGTTGCGAGATTTAAAAAATTTGTGTATAATGAACTTGACCGCGTGTCGATCTAGATAATCCTGATATGTGAAAGTGTGTTTTTTTTTTAGTTAGACTAAACGATCAGTTTTTAGTCATAAAAATATAATTAGGACGTGACGTCTGTAATCGTATTACAGATTGATTCAAAATATAAACATCAACCATAAAACATGAGGGATATAGTTAGTATGATGAATATAAGTATACCGAGTAGCACAAGTGGAAAATATAAATAAGCTGATGTCCCAGCAAACCCAGCACAAAAGGATCCAAGCAGACTGCAAAAATTAATGAAGATTTTTTCTAGATAAACAACTTCAATAGAAAATGTATGCAATTATAAATGGACTATTGAACTAAATATCCTGAAAATCCTATGAAATAAGGCCAGTAGACCATATTTTGCTCAACCCGTTTCCAAAAGTTAATACTCGGTCATTTTCAACGGCTAAAGGCCAATCACTAATGGACCCTGTAGATTTTAGGCCAAATGACCTGTCCCCATTACTAGCGATCAGTAACCAAAAGTTTTCCATCCAAGGACCTGCCCTCATTACTAGCCATCCGTAACCTAAGAAGTATTCCAAGTCTCAAAGGTCACATATGATGGTGCAATTCGTGTTTGGTTTGTATGAATGGTATGAAAGTACATCATAAGAATATTTTATATGCAAGGTTTTGGTACTCTTATAGAACCGGGTTGAACAGAATATAGTCTGCTGGCCTTATTTTTTACATGATATTTACTTCAATAATCCATTTTTAATTCCATACATTTTCTATTAAAGTTGCTAATCTATAAAGAATCTTCAATCATTTTTGCAGCGTGGTTGGCTCCTTGTGTGCTGGGTAGATACAATTTCCACTTATGCTTCTCAGTATACAGGTGTGGTCAACTTAGGTCTTGGGTGCGACAATCAATTTATTAATAAATCTCTACTATTGACATCATTTTTTTACAGTGGGTGTATATACTTTAATTCCCCTATTTGATATAGTGACCAAAGACATTTCAATCCGAGGAAAATGCCTTTTTCAACGTCGGTTTCAAGTATAAATTTAGGTGGAATGTTCCGTTGGGAAATTTAAAACTAGGTGCTCTAATTTTCTTTTAACAATTTTTTTTCAGCTCTCCTAAATGTCTTTAAAAATAACACGAACAGGCAATAAAGTTGAATGGTTTGGCTTTTATAGAGGACTTAGTAATTTTATCCCTGTTTCACTTATAGATCCTATCGATATTTCTTAAATGTAATTATTATGTGTTCCAGGCATTAGACATAATTTGTGGTTCTTTCTTCTTGTTGTTAAGACATATCTCCATAAAAATGTATATTTATGACCATTTCTAATCTGTTCCAGATATAATATATAGTAATTTCCTTAATATTCCAAACATTTAACTCTCTGGGGCAGATTTTTTTTATTTGAGGATTCATTTTAGATTGTTTTTTGTTAATCGATTTCTTTAAGGCATTTCAAGCTATTTCAGTAAATTTGTCGCATTTCTTCTAAATTCCTTCCTACAGGTAAGGTATGAATTAGCAAAAAAATGGTTGGCCACTAACTAAAACATTTCGAACTCGTGATACAGTGTAAAAAGTTTTCTGGTACAACTGTTTCTTTCATATACAATGGCATTTACACGTTTGACTAATTTCTTGCCTGGGTTCCGAAAGGATGTCAAACTCATGGTATTTTTCTCATAAATACTAAATATTTAATAGTTACATTATATCATTAATACGTAATTATTATTTTTTATTCGATGGGTACCATATGTGAGCTTAACTTAAAATAAATTATTAATGGTTTTTAATAGTATTAAATTTAATTTATTATTTAGTAATTTCAAAAGTCCATAATTAAAATAATTATAAAAGTTAAATTACTATACATATTCGCAAATGTTACAGATTTATCTAATTCAAGGCTCTCGACCTTCTTATATAAAAGGTTCGGTGTCAATACTGTCATCGTCGATTTATTGAACCATTATCGTTGCAGAAAATACCCTATTGAGAAACTAGACCCTGTCAGTTTACGGCCATGACAAGAAAATAACAACGCATCTGCGGAAAATGCGCAATTATACCGTCTCGTCCGAAAGGTAAAAGTACTGACGACTTCTCGTCAAATAGCGGTATATGGTATTCTGACAGAAAACGGACATGGGAATATCGAATATGGCCGAGGCGACTTTACTGAGAAAAATAAGAGTACTTTTCCGTTTTTTTCCTTCGTGACGGCGTGTGGCATCGAACTAGTAGTACACGATAAACTGCAAAGTTTGCTGCAATATTTTACAAAAATGCAGTCAAAGAATGCAGTCGTTCTAATTGTTTCTTACTGCAAAATGCAGTTAAGGCATTTTGAAAACTTTTTGAGTACCGAAATATCCATTTATTAACAGGCGATCAAATTTCATAGACAAAGCCGTAAATTTAACGACCGCACGTTTTGGCCTGATCAACATCATTCATCGATACTATAGTATATACTTTTGGTCTGTTTTTGCAAGTTAATACATATATTTCCCCTTCCCAGACCTTTGTTGGCTCAGTGTGTATATTTTATATCTGCGCAGTAGTTTTATAGTGAAATGCCTTATCCTGGTTATGGCTCTGCACAAAATATATTGTTAGTCTTATGGTTAGAATGCTTCGTATGGCGCTCAAATTACGAGACAGTTTTACCACTAACCAAAAATCTTTATTTTTAATATCGACACGTGTTTCGCTAACGATGTATTGTTAGAAGATTAAAACTAAACTAAAATACACTTGGCATATACAGATCGTGTTATCGTGAGCTACGTATTACCCAAAATAATGGCAACACCGCTTGGTTGCGGCTTACAGGCGGCGGAATTTTTCGTTTTAATTTTTTGAACCGGGAGTCAGCAGACCTCACTTTGCTGTGTTACTGCACGTTGCATTAATAATTTTTGAGCGTTATTTTCGTGTTTTTTTCACTATGGCTGTTTATACCACTTCCGAAAGAGTTCAACTAATTAAATGGTTTTATGGAGGCAATTCGGCAGTACAATGTAGAAATTTGTTTTCAGTGACATTTGAGAATAGACCAATTCCTTGTGCAAAAACGGTTTTAAATGTGGTTACAAATTTTGAGACATCTTTTTGTCTTCAAGATTGTAAAAAAAGCCACACAAAACGTCAAGAACCACCTGTTGAAGTGGTCCAGGATATAGAACGGCGGGAAGAAATGGTTTGCAGTACCCTAGAACATGATTCGACATAGTCCACTAGAAGTGTTGGAGAGGAACTGGGAATGAGCAATAAAACTATTGCTCGTATCTGGAAAAAATATGGGTAAAAATATTTCAAGTATTCAAAAACTCAGGAAATATTTCCTGAAGACCAGTGGCGAAGAATGGAATTTTGTGAAACCATGATGGAAAAGGCAAATGAAAACGAATATTTTTTTAAAAATATTTTGTTTTCTGATAAATCTTCTTTTCCATTACATGGCAAACACAATCCTTCCATTGTTCGTTATTGGTCTCAGGAAAACGAGCACAGAAGTTTTCAGTTTCGTACCCAGTATCCTCAGAAATTGAATGTTTGGGCAGGTATTTTGGGCGACAATGTTATAGGACCATTTTTTATTGATGGCACTTTAAACGCCCAAAAGTACCTTGAGTTGCTGCAAAACCAAGTTCTTCCTGCTATTCAAATCCTAGCTGATGTAGACCTGGGATCGGTTTATTTTCAGCAAGATGGCTGTCCTGCTCATAACGCGGCTAGGGTAAAAGAATTTTTAACAAATACTTTTCCTAACCGCCTTATTAGTGGGACTGGCGATATTAAATGGCCTCCTAGATCTCCAGATTTGTCTCCAAATGACTTTTATCTGTAGGGTTACCTTTAGCAGACCATTTACAAGCATGAATTTAGTAGGCCAACAAATTTAGAGGAGTTGCGAAATAAAATTGTCGATGGTGTCAATTCCATTTTACCTGAAACTCTTTTGGAGGTGCGAAATAGCTTTTACGATAAGTTAAGTTTTTGTTTAGCGAAAGAAGTCGGTTTATGTGAGTCTTTTATTTAAAAAATGATATGTTGTTAAGTTTGTTTATTAGAGTTTTATTTCTGATTTTTTTATTATATTTTTATCAGAGTTGACATTTTATTTTTTATTAGAATAACGCTTTAATTTTCATTATGCAAAACACAGCATATTTAACATTTTAAGATTACAATTCTATGCGGATTTTACACATTGTCATGTCTGTAAAACCCGTATTAGAATAAATATTTTAAAAATGCCTGGATTTTCGCGTAATATTTTGGGACATTTTGTCGCCAAACGACGCAGCTCCCACAAAAGTCAGATGTTTATTAATCCCGTCCTCGGGCCGGCCGGGGGCGGTGCTCTGTCGCAGGCACTCGTACATGCGTGACGTTGCAAACTTTCGCCTCTATGCGGTTTCCTATAAGTAACGAACGAAAACACGATCTGTATAAAATTTTATACAAGGTGTCTACTATAAAAACCGCCAAACTTTAAGAGGTGATTAAACAAGTCATTTGCAACAAAAAAGTCGTATAACATTTTTTCGAAAAGTTGTTAGTTCTTCTGGTACCTATTTAACATTTTTTGATTTTATCAAATTTCTTTGTTTTTTTTTTCATATAAACAAGAATATCTCCGTTATTTTTACCACCACATAAAATTTAGATATACCATCTGAAAGAGAATTAAATTTGCTATAAGATGGGTATATTTAAGTTTTTGAGTAATTTTTTATACCGGGTGTTATCAGAAGTTAAATGTAACATTTGGGAAATGTGGAAAATTAGTGGTATCTTCTTCGTTGATTTTTTTCTAAAATTAAAAAAAATCAAAATTTCATTAAACAAACCTAAAATTATAATAATTGCTCAAAATGTCTTCCCTCTTGTTCAATACATTTGATGCATCTTCTTCTGATACTATCAACAACCCGTTCAAGTTCAACGCGTTTTTGTCGCATTTCATTGCAACACACATTAATTCGATTAATTAGTTCGTCTCGAGTATTAATGTTAATACTATAAACTACTATACTATAAAGGAGCGTAAGGTGAGGGCTTCTGGGCGGCCATCTTACCGGACCATATCTTCCGATCCATTTCTCCCCAAAGCATTGATTCAAGGAATTTTGCACAATTCTGCCATTATGGGCTGGCCATCCGTCCATTTGAAACTAAAGTTCCTGTCTAGCGGCTGAGGGGATTTTTTCCAGAAAGTCAACAAGGTCATTAATTAATAAATTTGAAAACTCATTGGAATTGAGCCGATCAGGAATTATTACAGGCCCGAAAAGGCGACCTCTCATTAATCCTATCCATACGTTGACCATTATCTCATGCTGAAAATGTCAAACAACTGTCGCATGAGGGTTTTCTGTATGCCATATATGGTTATTTCTTAAATTCATTATTACGGCTCTTGTAAATGTTGCTTCATCTGTCCAAAATATTTGATCTGTTCCCCACTCTTGCAACTTATTCAAGTACCACCTATAGAATTGAATCCTCACCTCACCATCCACTGGCAATAAATCCTGGACTTTTTTCAAATGAAACGGATGCAAATGATTTTTTTTTTGAGAACTCTATGTACAGTGGAATGGTGAATCCTTAATGCAGCACCAATGCAGCGAGTACTTCTAGATCTATCTTCTGTAACAGCTCTCATAATCGCAGGTTCTTGTCTCCAGCGTTGACCATTTTGACCACCTTCTCTAATCCGCAAACCTCGAAAGGAACCAGTTTCCCCACAGCGTCTAAACACTTCTGCAAATGTACTTCTATGGGGTTGTCGTCTATAAGGAAAACGAAGCGCATACTCCCTTGCTGCCTCCCGCGAGTTTCCATTTGCGACACCGTAAATAAATAAGATGTCCATTGAATATCGGGCATTATTTTTTTAAACACGTTTAACTCAAATTACTTATTTAACTACTTTAAGTCGAAGTGAAAACTTAATGACAGTTCTTGTCAAATTGTAAATATCTATGCTTTTGTTTTAAAATCAAGTAATACATGGTTTGTGAATTTCCTTCTTTTGCGGATTCATTGCCATTTACAAAAGAAGGAAAACCTGCCTTTTTTCTTAAAGAATGAATATCGCGATATGTTATTTGTTTACGGCTTCTCTTATGGAAATTTGTGGAGTTGTTGTGTTAGGGAAGATAAATCTACAAGTACTCACCGCATTGGTGCTCAAAAAATCAAGAAACATAAAATTTGAAAATTTTCAATTTTTCTTTTGCCCATGATATTGCTGTGAAAACAAATAGCTATCACGAAAGTAAGTACCTATATCATTAGAAAGCATATTAAATGCAGTGGTTTTTGCTAAAAAAAATTTCCCTATTTACCAAATTTTAGAAAAACGACAACGAAGAAGATACCACTAATTTTGCACATTTCCGAAATGTTACATTTAACTTCTGATAACACCCAGTATAAAAAATCACTCAAAAACTGAAATATACCTGATACCTATATATTTATGTGGTGGTAAGAATAACGGAGATATTCTTGTTTATATGAAAAAAAAAACAAAGAAATTTGATAAAATCAAAAAATGTTGCATACAAGAAGAACTAACAACTTCTCGAAAAAGTTACAAAATCTTTTAGGAAACCCACAAGATAAAATAAAGACCAATGAAAAGTCTCTATGACTTTTACTTTTCGACTACGGGATCTATTAGATTAATTGCAACGATTGTGATAAAAAGTACATAAGACAAACCTGGAAAGATCAATTAATGTCAGATTTAAAGAACATGTAGCTCATGTGAAATATGGAAGAGTTGAAAAGTCAAATGTGCTGAACATGTTTGAAATACTGGTCATTTTTTAGGGATAGACAACTTAAAATTACTTAAACTAGTTAATACCAGTAGAAAATTAGATGCATACGAAAGTTTAGCAATATTCAAAAATCAAAAAAAAAAACATTCTTAAGGGATAGAGGTCCAATGCCTTATCGTCAATTGTATAGTTTAGTTAGGGTTATATAAGGAGATTTCTAAGTAGTTTTAGTTTAGTTTTAATCTTCTCTCGAAGATGCTAAGATCGTTAGCGAAACACCCGTCGAGAGTAAAAATAAACAGTTTTGGTTAGTGGTAAAACTGTCTCGTAATTTAAAAATATATTGTCGCAATCCAGAATTAGCTTTGGTCAGATGAAACTTTTCAAAATATCTTTAAATGTCTCAAATTATATCAAATACTCGATAGAATGAGAATACCTGTCTGAAATATAATTAATATCCTCCTTAAATAACTGGAATTTATAAGAAATGGCTAAAAATACCTCGAAGAATTATCTATTAAAACTAACCACGAACTAAAGCAAAATGGATTCTTTGACTTCTTGCAGAATTAACTAAATCCTTTATGTAAATTTGCATGCATTTATTAAACGTTGTTCAGTGCGAATGCTCCTTCTAAATTCTAATAAACTTCCAATTCATTCTTCCTTCTGACAAATTTCAATGGTGGGACAACGTCCTTTTAAGAGTTCGGGTTTTAAGCTTTTAAATGAAGTCCTCTTTTAACTATCTGAAGATTGAGACCTTCTTAATTTTGTTGCCTGATTTGTCCGCTATATTGAATATTAATTAATTCATTTTTCTATCCTATAAAACGTACGAAAATTTACTTATGAATACCAACTTTATTTACTCTCATATACCAAATAAAATCACAGTTAATTTCGCAATACAAAAAACTAAGTCATCGCCTGTTTCGTATCAAATATGCCGCCGTGGGCGACCGCAGATTATAAAATTGAAATTACCATTACCAACTACTGCCAGCGTCTGTACGTCTCAAGTTTATACGAATAAAATCTGCATGTAATTAGAAGACACCTTCTTTAAATAAAATTGCAGGAAAACTCGTTAAATCATTTAATATAAATGATAAATAAATAATATATTGGTGTAAAAATAAATCTTACCAACTGTTGTTGAATTTACATTCAAAACGGGCTTTTTTCGGTATTTGTAGATAAATCGAAAAAAATCACCTATTTTTCACCAAGACGGTAACAGAATTATTGCAGTATAAACAAAAACCAAAATCTACAGTGTCACAGTATAATATGTAAAATATAGGTTGCACGTTTTTGATTAATCTGACGATGTCCTAGTAAGGCGAAACATGCAACCTATGTTTTACATATTAGACTATGATACTGTACATTTTCCGATCTTGTTTATGTTGCAATATTTGTAAATAAAGTTTATCAGGTTAGAAAAGAATTGAAATTAAAATATCCGGCTTCAAATTTGCATTGAGATTGATTCTTGAGTTCTTCGGAAATCTGTGTTAAGCCTTCTCTATTTTTTTTAATTATGACTTCATACATGGTGTATTGGAATATGGATCGGTATGGAATATAATAAATTTGTTACATATTCCAAGGATTTAATTCACTTAATCGGCATTTTTCTTTTGCTCCGATATTTTTAGTGGTTTGTTTAATCGAAATTATTGAATTACTCTAGGAATTTCAGGTAATTTCTTAGTTCCTGTGGGTTCAGGAAACATTTCTTAGTATTTACAGGCATTTCTTATACAGTGCATCCCAAAAGTTATGTCTAAATTTATTTAAAATTCAGGGGTGTGCTCGAAAAAAAACGCTCGGACCCGTCGATTTTTATTTCAAGTTGCGTATTTTTGTACGTGAAGTTTGTATATACAGGGTTGCTAAAAAATAAATTACGACCATCAACTTCATTTTTTCAAATGAAAGCACCTTTTTTTTTTATTTCATCTTTGAATTTCGCGTGGAATTCTACGTATGTTTCATGCATCATGTCGTATACCTAAAGTCAACAGTTATCGAAAAAAAGACGATTCATGTAACAAATAAAAAAAGAACAAAGATTAAGTTAAATGTTCAAAATGGTTGCCATTCACGGCTTGACAATATCCAAGGCGATCAATAAAGTCTCGTTGCACATTTTCAATCATTTCCGGAGTTATGGTGCGCACTTCTCTGCGAATTCTCTCTTTTAAATCGTATAGATTATTGGGCCTATTAACAAATACCTTCGACTTGAGGTATCCCCACAAAAAAAGTACATTGGTGTAGGTCAGGCGACCTAGCAGGCCATTCGATGGGTCCTCTCCTTCCTATCCACCGATCGGGAAAGGTTTCATTCAAAAACGGGTTTAGAGGTATACCCCTCGAATGATTTAAGTCATATCTCAATAACAGGAGTCAGTTTGTGAGGATTGATACTACGATGTCTTCTTGCAAGCCAATAGAATGTGGAGTGCCTCAAGGTTCAGTGCTTGGCCCTATTTTGTTTCTCATATTTATCAATGATATCGCTAGTCTGAATATTAAAGGAAGAACCTGCCTATTCGCGGATGATACTAGTTTTACCTGGAGCAATCCGGATATTGCCGAACTTCATAAAATCATATCAAGTGACTTAACCTCTATCAAAGCATGGTGCGACTCTAATCTTATTTGCCTTAACATCTCCAAAACTAAATTTTTGTTCTATAAAAATAATTTGCAATCTTTTGTACTGGATAACGCAATCATTAACGAAGCCGACTCAGTGAAATTTTTGGGCCTTATTGTTGACAAGTCGTTAAAATGGTCGTTAAAATGGTATATGCACATTAACCCTTTAACAAGAAAATTAAGCTCCGCTTGTTTTGCGCTAAGATCAATTTCCAAGGAGCTTAGCCTCTCAACCTCTATAACAGTGTATTTTTCCCTCTTTGAATCACACCTTCGTTACGCCCTTCCTTTTTGGGATGTGTGTAGTATCATTCAATTTGACAAAATTTTCAGACTTCAAAAGAGAGCTTTGCGTTATACACTTAGACTTAATTATAGAGCTCATTGCCAGGATTTCTTTAAAAAATTTAATATCCTAACTTTGCCGTCACTGCTTATAAGTCCGTTTGTCTAATTCGCAAGCACGTTTCATCAAATTCAGATAGGCCATCCCATAATTATCATCTCAGAAACGCGGAGTATGGATTTACATCTGCCTACTCCACTTTCAGAATTGGTAAAAAACTCTATATTGTACAAAGCAAAAAAATGCACAATCATTTGCCATTGAACATCAAGTCCATCACATATTTTCCTACTTTCCGTAAGGCATTAAAATCATTCCTACTGGAGAGAGCCTTTTACTCGGTAAACGATTTTTTTAAAACTTAATTTTAACCTCACACACACATACTGATTTATTGTTTTTACATGTACTGTTTTATGTAGCTAGTAGCTATGTAGTGTTTTGTTTATTTTTTCATACTTTTGACCACATATAATTATTGATTTGTATAAGTTATATAAAATTTTTTGACAATAAAGCGATGATTCATTCATTCAAATGTACGCACAGGGGCAGCATAGTGCGGAGGAGCGCCATCTTGCTGGAAAATTAGTTCTTCGTCAGGATAGTCTGGGTCCAATGGATTTGGAAATAAAGCTAGTAATGCTGGAACCAACAATAAAAAAACAAGAATGAATGGAATTATGCTCTGTATAAAAATTGTCTCGTAAGGTGAACTTCAATAATAATGTTTGGTCGTCTTTTTTTCGGTAACTGTTGACTTTAGGTATAGGACATGATGCATAAAACATACGTAGAATTCCACGCGAAATTTAAAAATTAAATAAAAAAGGTGCTTTCATTTGAAAAAATTAAGTTGATGGTCGCAATTTATTTTCGAGCAACCCTGTATATACAAACTTCACGTACAAAAATGCGTAACTTGAATTAAAAATCGACGGGTCCGAGCGTTTTTTTTTCGAACACACCTCTAAATTTTAAATGAATTTAGACATTACTTTTGGGATGCACTGTATATTTCGAGTATTTTAAATAATTCCGGATACTTAAAGAAATACAAATTCCCTGGTCGAATCTATTTCTTATTAATTCTGGGTTGCTAAAATATATTCTGTTTAGTGCTATAACTGTCGACAGTCAGGCAACAACTTGATAGAATATACACTCCCAGTCAACGAAGATCTCGGACGCAAAAATCAATATATAAAATTGCAATAACAACAAATTGATAGCTTGAAGCCAAGATATTTTTTAGGAAAGTTAAATTATATTTGGTAAATGGTACCTTTTATTCTTTTAAGGAATACTTAGAGTGCAATTTTCATTTTCTTTGAATGATGATTCTAAATAATGTTCTTGTTGCGTTAAATTACTCTTTTAAGTGTTTGAGTATGGATTATCGTTGATGCGGCTATAACCAGGTGTGCATTTTTATGTTTAATATTTTGAGATCTGGCTTTGTTGCCTGCATTTATCTGCTGATTTTGTAAATGAAAGTTTGTTTTGTTTAGGTGTTCTGTTTGTTATATTTTATATGAATCGTGTTTAGATTTTAATGTTGTACAAACACATACTGTGTAATGTTTTAATAAACATGTTTTAATAAACATTACACAGTATGTATTACAAATTTGATTTGATATTTGCGAGATGTGTATATGTAAGCAATTAAGGCATTTTGTGATAAGTTAAAAAAAATCCTTCTGGTCGAAGTTATATCTTATTTATTCTTAAGCTCAAATTTAAAATTCAAAACTTTTTTATTTGTCCTTAAAATACTGAGTTATAACGCAACATTAATATAAAAAATATGGCAAATAAGGACCACCTCACGATTATATAACCTTAGAACATTGAAAGGCTAAAATTAGCATTGCCATGGAACTTTGTTTACTTGCAACATCTCTGTTGCAATGATGCCAAATGCTTATGTAGAAATGGCAAAAAACACACTTTATAATATCATAAAAATTTGTCACTTATTTTGACAAGCGCAAAACAATACTATTCCTCTTTAATAAAATATGAAGCATTTTTTTTCATAAAATATAATAAGATACTCTATAAAGAAGTCAACATTTAAAGTTAAATGAATGAAGATAATGTCCCGAAAATTAAAGAATAATTAAAATAATTAAAGAAAAAGGCAAGAACATCGCAGCTCCGCTCGATCGAATTGTTGACTCCACCGACACAAGTAATCTTTACCAGTTACGGCGTCAAAAAATATTTACTTGATAAATATTTATTAATAATAGATTATCCTTTAAATTATAAACAATATTATACCGTTTATGAACCGTTTATGTGTTTTTATAACGTACTTCATTAGAGTTAAGGTATTTATCTAATAAAAAGCATTTTTTTGGAAATTAAATAATTTATAATTATTATAGATTTCTTAATAAGTTTTTATGTTTCTACGTTTATGACGACGGTTGTCCCTTGCTATGATGTTATGACAGTATCGGTGTTTACTTGTGAAAAGATCGGCTTAAACCGCCTTTTTCCCAGGGTGCGGCACAAACGACACAAGTTTTTACTAACGTAACAGTTCACAAAAATACTGGAATGACTCAAACTTTTTCCTTTTTCAACCCAAAACTAAACAAAAAACACAGAACTTCACAAATGCCGAATGTAAACACAAAGCCGTTTGTCAAGATGACATTTCACAAGACTAAAGGATGTTTCACACCAAGGCGACACTCACGCTCCACTCATACGGTGCTCCATGTACGCTCAAAATTGATATAATGAAATCAAATAGGCATGTTCACATTACAACTGACACCAATCTCACGCGCATTCATTAGAGCGTCGCGATCTTTTGACGAGGATATTTTGAGCGTTGGATTTTATCGTGTCAAAACTTGAGCGCTAGTGTTTTTACCAAAAATGGACAACGTGGACGAGAAATTAATAGAAATTGTTCGTAATAAACCCGAGCTGTATAATCAATCGAACAAATTATTAATACAGTGATAATGTCCACAAAAAAAATATATGGTCAGAAATAGGGAAGGCATTAAACAGAACAGGTAAATACTAAAGATTTATTTTATTAATCTAGAAATAAATGTATAAACAATTTTAAGATATTAAGTTAGATGTTACGTTTCGCCTTCCTCTGAATATTTACAAAATCTTGTAAATATTTCTCTTGTTTGAAAAGCTATCTATGGCTGCTGAGTTTCCTCCCTGTCTAGATAAATGTCTTAAGTTGTTTTCTATAACTTCATCAGTGTTTGAAATGGTCGAAACCGTTCCATGACGAATAAAGTTGTATAAGATACACGTTGTTAAAATCACTTTTTCGGCATATTTAGGCGCTAATTTTTCAATCTTCTGTCATAAAATCTGAATTTTTGGGTGAGAATTCCAAATGCATTTTCAACTACCCTACGGACGCGAGATAATCGGTAGTTAAAAATACGTTTTTCAATTTGATTTTCAATATGAGTTCCAGGAAAAGGTCTCATTAAAAACTTTTTTAAAGGAAAAGCCGGATCTCCAACGATAACGAATGGGGCAAGTTGCTGAGTCCCTGGTAGGTTTGCATCATCCGGAATATCAAGTGTATTTCTTTCTAAGCGCTTTCCGAGATTTAAATTTGCGAAGATCCCTCCATCACTACTTCGTCTATAAGATCCGACATCGACAACGATAAATCTATAATTCGCATCGATAAGTGCCAATAAAACTATTGAAAAGGACTTCTTATAATTGAAGTAAAGGGAACCCGAATTGTGGGGAGCTTCGATAACAACATGTTTGCCATCCAAAGCTCCTATACAATTGGGAAACTGCCATTGTTGCCAAAATTCTTGGGCAATTTTTTCCCATTCTTGTTTGGTTGGTATTGACATGACCTCCTTCATCATAATTTTTATAATAACATCGCAAACTTCATGGACTGTTTGTTGTACTGTATAAGTTCCCAGGCGATAACTGAACGCTATTGTCCTGAATGAATCACCACTGGCCAAAAACCTGGAAATAAAAACATATTTTATTTTTCTAAGTAACCCGTGTAATATTTAAAATGCTTAAAACATTAGAAATTAAAAAGTTTTACAGCCGTATTCGGCATCTTAATCTCTATTAAACCTCTTTTAGCTAAAAAGCGCTTTTAAAATCAATTTGTCGTTATTTGACATGTAAACAAAAATAGAAAAACAAACAGACATATTCAGCAACCGTTTTTACACCTCTTTTAATTAAAAGCGCTTCTAAAAATTTGTGTTTTCAATTTTTGTTTACATGTCAAACAAAGATTGACTAAAAGAATGAAAGGTTTTAAAAGCGCGAATATGGCTGTTTGGGTTTAACCTATATTCTGAAGCATGCTTTTTTTTTAGCCGATGAATGCAAGCAGAGATGGATGAGTTTGCGAAGTCAGCATCGCAAGGTTCGTCAGAAATATACTACTGTAAGTGGCCAAGCAGCTGTGAAGTATCGAAAATGGAAATTTGAAGATACTTCACAGCTGAAGGACAAAGAGCGATTGTCATCAGTAGATTTGGAGGAACAACAGAAAACGTTGAAGAAGAGACAGACAGTACTCAAAAGGGAGAACTGGAAAAACAATCAGCTCAAAGCATGGAATCTCAACCAATACTTGGATCTTCCAAGCGATCTCTGGACCACAGACAATCTAAACCAAGATTTATTAGATCTAAGAACTCACAAGAGACAGCTTCCTCAACCGTAATGAAATATTTAATTGAAAAAAAGGAAAGTGCGGACAAAACGCCACAAAAGGATTCCTTGGATCTTTTTTTTTCAATCAATGTTGAAAACTATGAAAACCTTCTCTCCTATAGATCAGCATCAAATAAGGGGCTAAATATTTAATGCAGTATCCCAGATGGAGGCCAAATATTTGATGCCAATGCCACAATCTCGGCACTCTTTACCTCAGCATGGCTCTCATAGTATTCAGGTACAAAATTCAACAACTGGAACAGACTTGGTGTATTTGGAAAATACAAGCAATCGTTATGTCTCAACCCCAATCACTTCACCCGACCCTGGTTCATCAAATTCTGGTTGCTCCACTTATTTTTTACAGTTTTCACCTGAACAATATTAATTTTTTCTTATATATTTTATTATAATATAGAACTTTTGTTAAAATATTAAAAATAAGGGACATTTTCAACTGAAAATACGGTCATGCTTATTTTTCATTTAAATGATGGAAGGTTTGAAAATTGATTGAATTTACAAAATGTTTCTGCTTTAAATATTAAAACCTATTTTTTTTATTAAAAAAATTGAAAAATATTTCTACTTACCTTAAACAAACTGCTAGTTTCTCTCTTGGTGAGATTGCCGCCCGAAATTTAGTATCCTGTTTCTTGAGGTTACCACCAATTGAAAGCAACATTTCGAATCGCTCTTTGGACATCCTAAAATACTGGAAGAACATAGTTTCGTCATCAACTAATTGCGGATATAGTGTATGAAATTCCCCTCGCGTGGATCTGTACTGCAAGGAGGGATGTACCCATTTTCTTTTTCTTTTGGGTTTTGGCTCATCTTCATCTAACAGCGAGGCAATCAACAACAACTCTTCATCGGAAAAATTCATTTCATCGAATGAAGTTTACTAGCATGCACCTTCGTTAGGAAAAATCATGTGTGAACACGTACGAATCTTGAGCGTACCTTAAGCATCGTATGAGTGGAGCGTGAGCATCATCTTGGTGTGAAACAGCCTTAACTTTACTAATACTAGCCTTTCAATGTTCTAAGTATCTAACCAATCCACAAAATTCGTTTGAATACAAACTTGTGTGAAGTAGCCCTGCTCTATATAACATGTTTACAAGTAATATAGAGGCATAGATCAAATATAGAATAGTAGAACCGGGTTAACATACAAAATAAAATGAAATATAATTCTGACATACATACATATATAAGTGTAAGTTAGGAAAAAAACATACATCCTAAGGGTAAGAGGCGCAAAGTGGAGCAAGAAATACAGTAAAAAGTGTGCAAAAGGGGAGAAAACACCGAGAATCAAATAAAAACAAAGTCATGAAATGTAAATTTCAATAATTGTTAGAGAAAACTTAAGATACGCATAACGCAGGCGAACATTAACAACAACAAAAAATAAAAAATGTATTACATCATAATTTAAATTATAAGGAGCTTTTTTAAACCATTAAAGCATATACAATACAAATATATCACATGCTCAAAATAAAGAAATGTATGTTCTCTTTTGCTCCTCCAGAAGAAGCGATTTAATACAGCCCTTGAAAAGATTAGGCAACATTTGTTTATGGAGTTTTTGTTTTATATCTATTCAATTCTATATATTCAAAGATTTTTGAAAATTGACTGATTTATGTAATCGAATATTAAAATCATCATTAATTCTAGTAAAGTGAGTATGGTCACGAGCATAAAAAGTGCTCGTGGTGGATCTTCACTTACTACTCTGTATAAAAATAAAAGAATATATTTACGTTTATTAAACATTGATAAAATCGAATGTACGGTAATGTGATTTCTGAAAGCTATATCAAATGAAAAACGCATGCATGTATTTTGTAATTTTTGAATGGATTTAGAGATATCTAATGTAAGAGAATTGCGAAAAACGATATCTCCATCAAAAATTGAAAAACCAAGAGAATTGCATAGATAATATTTAGTTTACCGTGGCAAATATTTTTAAAATAGTTTATTTTTCTTAAACGCACGTACGCTATACCAAGTTTTTGTGGTGAGTTCGAAATAGGAGGGTATTATCATCAAAAAACATTCTTAAATTATTCTTTTCAGTAACTACTGGCAAAGAGGTGTTATTTATTTGAATATTAAGAGTGTCATATATTTCTGTTACTTGATTTTTATTGCTGCCAAAAAGAATATTTGATGATTTGTCATTAAGTCTTATGTTACGATTTCGTGCATACTGAATAATCATGTTAATTTCCTCATTAAAAGTTTGTTGAAATATAGGAAAATCACTCGAAGAAAAAGAAAGGTATACTCTTTGACTCTTCTTGTATCATTGAACAAGTGCATTCTACATAATTTGCATCTAAAGCTTTTACACTTTATCACGTACTACTAGTTCGATGCCATACGACGTCATGAAAGAAAAAAACGGAAAAGCACTCTTATTTTTACCAGCAAAGTCGTCTCGGCCATATTCGGTATACCCATGTCCGTTTTCTATAGGAATACCATATACCGCTTGAGACAAGAAGTCGTCAGTACTTTTACCTTTTGGAAGAGACTTGTATAATTGCGCATTTTCCGCAGGCGAGTTGTAATTTTTTTTGTCATGGTCGTAAATCGACAGGGTCTAGTTTCTCTATAGGGTATTTTCTGTAACGATAATGGTTCAATAATTGACGGATGACAGTGTTGACGCCAAACCTTTATATATGCCGGTCGAGAGCCTTGAATTAGATAAAGCATTTGCAAATATGTATAGTAATTTAACTTTTATGGTTAATTGAATTATGGACTTTTGAAATAATAATACAGGTTAACTAATTAATTTTAGTACTATTAAAGGCCATTGAGCACGTCGTTTAAGTTAAGCTCATATCCGGTGTCTGGAGAATGTTTTGCGTTATTTACCATAGCATAGGGACAAATGCTTGAAAAAACTGGCATTGCTTTACACATGCAAGTCACTACATAAGCGAAGGATATTTAAACCCAATATCTGAAGACTGGTCTAGCCCAGGCCGGCAAACAAAAGGTCTTTTGTCCAGGTCTATAGCCTCAATTGTTCCGAAATCAAGTACCAAACAAAAGTACCTTGCCTCTTATATTTCAAGAAAATATTGCAGCAAAATCACACTTAAAGCATTTCGGTTTCAAATTGCAGTAACAAAATGAAAATTCTTCTGGACACTATACAAAATTTTGCCGAGATTAATAAGAAAGAATAAAAGATGCTACTCGGTGTGGAAGAAGATAGGGCGACATATAACTCAAGACATGTCAAAAATGTATACCTTGCTCTATTTAAAGATTTTAGAACAAGGAGCTGCGCATCCACCATTTTGAGAGTTAATATACTCATTTTTCAAAAGTTTAATAAAAGTTAATAAAAATTGCCGAGGGTTTTGGTATACAAGTAGGTGCCCATGAAAATTTAATAAATTGATAATCAGTTCCATTTAAATTATTCATAAAAAATTTTGATTTTGTTATTTTGTGTTAAAAAAAATCTTATATTCCATTCAAATTTTGGTATCGCTTTTGACCATTTTAACAGTAAACACATAAATTTTTCAAAGATACAAAAAAATTAAATAAAAATAGGAGTTTCAGTATATAAATGAATATTTATAAAAATGATAATCACATCCATTTAGACACAAAAAAAATGTTAATAATCGGCGTCGCCAATAGGGCATTTTGACAGTAAACATTTGAATTTCGAAAGCTAAAATAGAAGTAAATAAGAATAGCAAAACTGTTGGTTTATAAATAAAAATTATAATCGTATATATAATTAGAGATATAATTTTGTTACTTTGGGTATAAAAAAAATGATTAAAGACGTTGTATTTCATTAGATTTATTAGTATTGCGCCTTCACTATCTTCACAATAACAAGGTCTAATTAATTCGTTGCTGCCACAACCAAATCGATCATTAAGAGATGCATTAAATGTGGCTATACCGACGACTGTTAATAAGGATTTTATGGCTAAAGAGAATAATTAATGCGGAGGTGAAGAGAAGTATGCATAAAGAAAGAGAAGTGTACTCCCCTAACAATTATGAAAAATAAACTAATGAAAGATTTATATCAGGTATTGGACATGTTTTAAATGACTGGAATTAAATGGAAAAATGAGCTCTGGAATAGATTAGAAATAGCTGAAAATATTAAACATATAAGAATGCCCTAACACTTTATAAAATGTCCCGAAATCCTTAAACAAAATAACAAACTGCTCCTAAAAACCCCGGAAATCCCGGGACGTTTTTTTCAATGCCTGGAGGACGTAAAGGAAAGTCGTCAGAAGTCCGAAACAAATATGTCTTCCAAATAAACCATCAAAAATGACGCCAGGTTTTAAATGTCTCTAATTAAATTGAAAAAGTACTATAAGAAATATGAATATACAATATTACGTACAAAAATTATTTTCAATTCCTAACACACGAAGATAATTACTCCAAACCTATTTACTCAGCTCGTTCGATTGTATGAAGAATTGCTTTAAATACTCAATATAGTCCAAATGCCTGGAATATAATGGAAATATATGCCACAATATCATAGCTTTGGAGATTTATATGGATATACTGGGTGACACAGAAAAAAGGGAATACTTAATAACTAAACTCCTGGAAATTATCGCACGACTGATTATTTTGTCAAGAAAATTTAAATAAAAATAAATATAAGTTAAAACACTTATATACTTATATATTGTATATTTTCTCATACAAAAAGTAGAACTTGGCAAAAATATATGGCTATGTTTATGCTCTATCATGGAACATGCTGCTCGTGAGGAGTGGAAAATTGAAGTTAGTGAAAATAGATGGTTTTTCCTTGTATTGAATTTAGTTACTTATATCTGGTTTTTTTCAAATAGAATATAATTTTTAAATATTGCATAGTTAACAATGCTGATTATTATTTTTTTTTATCTTTATTAAAAAAAAAACTCTAAAAATCAAGTGGTGTGATAGTTTTGTCCCGGAGTTTATTTTACTTTTTAAGATAAACAAATGAAATCTGGTATGTTGATGGAGTTGTTATAAGAGCATCTTTTAACATATTCAGCTGTTTACTTGATATATTATTACGTATTTCGATAGAAAATAACATTCCGAGAACAATGATGCTGCATTTGGTACTTTTTGCTTCATACTAATAGAAAAAATCAATTTTTGTAATTTTAAAATAGGGCGCCATGAATGCGTTAAAAGTTTTAATTTTTAATTAAGTAGTCACGGAAAAATAGATTTCATTGCATTTTATGACTTAAATCTTTTACACGCCTATTTAAAATATCCAAACCTGTAATTTTGGCAATTACTTTAATTTTTTAAATACAGTAAAAGTCGCGAATAGCGACGTCGCTTATAAAAACAAGTCGCTTATTACGACGAAATCTGGGAAGTTTGGTTGGATTTATATGTAACGCAAGTCTAAAAAAGTTTACCTATAACGACGCCGGTTATAGCGACCAAGTCGTTGTTAGCGTCCTTATGTAAAAGATTTTTCATGTGGAATGCCGGATATAACGACCGAACGTGTGTGATTCACCCAGCAATCATTTGTAACCAATAACTACAAGGTATTCTTATTATTCAAAAAAAAGAAAAGTTTTGTCCACTGAGGAAAAAGGCTTAATAATTTGCAGACTTGAGGAAGGTGAATCCAATATTGCTATTGCAAGCGAGTTAGGCTTATCGAATTCAAGTGTTTTTACAATTTGGAAGAAGCGAGATGCAAAAAAATGCATTTAATGAGAATTTGCTACAAAAGAAGAAACTTAGGTTATCCAGTCATGCAGATATAGATAAAGCATTATTTAACTGGTTTAAAGTTGAAAGAAGTAGACGATCGCCAATTCGTGGTCCTATACTACAGGCAAAAGCGGAACATTTCAGCAGGGTACTGAGTAAAGGACCGGAATACACCTGCACAGAAAGTTGGATAAAACGTTTTCGAAAAAGGCATAATATTGTTTATGGAAAAATAAGTGGTGAACCTGCTAGTGTACCTCCTGGAGTGACAGAAAACTGGCTTAAAACTGTATGGCCTGAAATAGGAAAAGGGTATACAAGTGACTACATTGGAAAATCAAAAAAGCCCCGTTGTTTTGATGAAAATGTTAAGACATTACCTGTTACCTACAATTCTAACAAAAAAGCCTGGATAACTTCAGACTTGTTTATTAAGATCTTGCGAGATTGGGACTCTGAGCTAATGAATAAAAAAAGGAAATCTTACTCCTAGTAGATAATCGCCCAGCGCACCCAAAAGTGTCAAATTTAAACAATATTAATCTTCAATTCTTGCCACCCAATACCACATCAGTGCTCCAGCGAGTTGACCAAGGTATCATAAGATCTTTAAAAGTCCATTATAGAAAGTTCCAGTTAATGAATATTATTGAAAATAATTAGTTATCTAATTAATATTTTGGACGCAATATCGATGATCTCCAAAGCCTGGAATAAGGTATCAGAAACATTAATTGTTTTAAACATGGCGGATTCCTAGAACAGACACTGGAAAATGCCGACTCTGAAGACGACATTCCTTTAGCCGAGTTGGCAAGAAGAATAAGTGATGACTTTGATACAGAAGATTATGTGCCTCTATCTGTGATTAAAAAAAACTTTAAATGGACTGATTTCATAGATTCTGATAGTCACTTAGACACAAACAGTATTTTGGGTGACGAGCAAATTGTAGCGGAAGTGCTTACAATTGAGGATACTCAAGATCAAGGTGAAGACGGCAGGTCTGACGAAGAAGAATTTAATCCACCATCTATTGAAGAAGCTTTACAAGCAGTGAACTATACAATAATGTGAGTGACAAAAAAACGTTTAGGCCCAACCAGTTTTATTGAGAACAAAAATTGAATCAATTTACTTTAAGTCGCAAAAAACAACGATAACAGATTTTTTACTAAATTAACTACATAATTTTTTTTATATATACATACATACAAATGTATTTTATGTACTATGTAGGTTTACCTTGCATTACCTGTATCAGTATAAATTTTGGTTTTTTGATTTGTATGTATCTAAGTATTTTCAAAGTTTTGTAAAATTAAAAAATATTTACATACATAATTATGTATGTACATAGTTTTATTTGAAAAAAATACGTAGTGTATGTAGGTCCTTAAATAACGACGGCCGTTTATAACGACCCATGTTCAGTAGTCCCTTCGCCGTCACTATATCCGACTTTCACTGTATCACGTTAGTGGGAACAACCACTTTTGAAATACATTTTTTTTTTGCATAATTTGATATAGCTAGTTTTTAAATCGGTTGATAAATAAGCCCATAAGAAGAAAAAAAAAACAAAGTCACATAAATAAAGGCATTTAATTAATTAAAGGATTTGATTTCTTGAATAGGAGGCTGTGTTCTTCAATTATTTTCCAATTGACATAATACATGACATCTTGTCAAGTGCATTTTTTGTGTTTACTAATATTTCAAATATTTACTGACTATAATACATAGTTTGGAAATTTTAAATAGGCGTGTAAAAGATTCAAGCAATAAAATACAATGAATATTATTTTTTCCTGATTACTTGATTAAAAATTAAAACTTGCAACGCATTCATAGCACTCTATTTCAAAATTGAAAAAATTGATTTTTTTCTACGAGAATAAAATAAAAAGTAGCAAATGCAATATCATTATTCTCAAAATATTATTATCTATCACAATACGTAATAATATACCAATTGTCCGATTTAAATAAAAAAGTTAGTGTCACTTCCTGTTAAAGAAGTAACGATAAATAACAGAAGATGTCAAAAGATGCTATTATAACTATTTTATCGATTTACCAAATTTTATTTATTTATCTTGAAAAGTAAATAAGTTATTAAGTGTTACTACGTCCTCACAGAGATCCTTCCGTATTGCCTTTCTATGTAATTTAAACACTCTATCAGAGCAAGTGAACGAAACAGTCCAAAATATGCGATTCTCTGTTTACCTGCTAAGGCACAAACTGATAAAGAAGACCATACACACCAGAATATCGAGCTTTACTTCCACTTCGTCAATATCTTTATTCCAGTGTAGCACTTCATCTAGTTGGACTCATTTATGGTGATATTATTAGGCAACCTGTTTGAACAAAACCACTACAAGGTACTCTTTAATGACTCTCGGAGGCTATTGTAGCGTCATCCGCGAACAAAAATGTGATGAATTTAAGTGACATTTAGTTAATTAGAAATATAAAATTAAAGTACGATATTTATTAACATACCTGAGAAGACATTTTGATTTCACCAAAATTTCACATATTTTTCTCAAAGAACAAATCCTTAGCACTAAATCCTTTAAAGCACCACCGCCCGATATTCAGTAAATACAGCTTATTTTCACTAACTATACAGTAGCCCAATTTCTGGCCAAAGTATATCGATCCAAATTAACACTTAAATAATTATTAACAATTAACAAGCAAACAGAAACGGTTAATTAGTTATTATAAAAAAAGGCAAAACGCGAAACAAAATGAAAGTAACGTGCACACCTTTACTTCGCTCGTATCGAAATTCAACTGAATAAAACGCTGGCGAACAGCAAACACCATTGTTATTTAAAAATAAAAAAAATACACACGGCGAAGAAATGGTCAAACGTAGCCGGAGGCACCATCTAAGTATGTAAATGACCGCCGTTGTCACTAATTAAGAATATTAGATGGCAAGTTGGCAATTATGACCGAAACGATTACGAAGGAAGCCCAACTGATGTTACATATTATGAAATTAGTCGTTTTTACTTTTAAAACGTAAATGGTGGAAATAATTATGACCGCATTATGGTTATTATATTAATAGGTAGGCCAACAAGGCCACTTACTACAAGTGAAGGATAGGTAGAGCTCAGGAACTGCTTAGAACGGTTAATAATATGATCAACTGGTTTAGGATCATTATCAGCCCCTGTTTAGAAAATCTTACAATAGGAACACAAAATTGCCAGTGTGGATGCAAGATGGCACAAGCAAAAATAGAAGGTCTTACCTTTAACGCAATTTAAGTTCAGAAGAATATATATATATTAGGCTCAATAAACCTAAAACCATATAACAATGGACTACTGCCTTTAGGTATTTACCTAAAAACTGCATAAATTCAGTTACTCAATCTCTACTCTACTTCAACCAACAAGAATCAGTCGTGGGAGAATCAAACCAAACCAAACACTGCTGAGTCTCAACAAAGCCTACTTTGCTAAATGACGCAATCACATCTTCTCTTGAGAAACTATACACAAATTACGATACAGTTTTACCAGTAACCAAACCCTTTATTTTTACTCTCTAGTAAATTTAGTCTCGTAATTTGAGAGTCACACCAATTCGTTCCAAGCACCTATGGTTGGTCCTAACCAACTATACACAAGTTTAAACGAGAATTTTCATTGTTTCGTTGCGCCGTTTTACGACTTTTCCAAGGCATTCGATTGCATCGCATATCGCGTGTTGTTAGATAAATTGGAGGATGATGGAGTTAGAGGTTGGCCTCAATCACCAATGGAACGTCTGGACGAGTGAAGGGTGGACTCTGATTGTATCTATATATCTATGTATATATCATCCGCATACGTATATTTATATTTTCATTCCCCTTTGAGGGTATATAACTTCATGTGTGTGCATGTCTTTTTTTTTATTAATATTTTTCTTAGTGGTTTTTCCTAATTTTTTTTATTTTTTTACATTCCTATTCAATTATAGGTACTTTTAATTTTGGCTCAAAAATATTTAAAATGTATTGCAACAGGAGTGTAAATAGCTGGTTAAGGTCTTTAAAAGGGTTGTCTCACTTGTACTACAGTTTACTGATGGTGCAGGCAAACAGTTGTTTTAATCGAGAGACACTCCTATTTGTCATAATAAAATAAGTGAACACAAAAATGTAACTTGATTATAAAACTGACAAATAAAATCTTTTTGTATTGTATTTTATTGTATTGTAACTCATTTGTAATAATGGTACAATAATTATTATTTACATCGATTTAAAACGAGATTGAGCATTACAAAGGGTCACAGAGTTATTTGATTGTATTTCTCGTGGTATTCTCCTTGGCAACTCAGCATCAACTTTCCAAAGCTGAATATTTCTCTAATAAATTAAGACCAACTGATTTTTATCAGAGGGTTTGCATGTGTAAGGTTAACCAACTTTGGCAGACTGTTATTAAGGCCTTAGTTTCTACTTTGAAGGTTGCACACGTGAGCCATCCATTAATCAAACACTCTTAATATTCTAATTCCAACGGTAGATGTCCTTGTAGAGTCCCAATGTCTCCAGGTTCCTGTGGAGCTCTTTCGGCATGACCTCCTTGCTTGAGATGACTGATACTTTGTCCAAGATATCGTCTGCCAGTGTACTTACCCTTTTTTTAACTATGATGCTGACGAAATTGGGATCGCCACTTCCATGATGATAACTTTTTTCTTCTCCTTATCCCTCACAATAATCGGTGATATACCTATCGTAATAGATAGTGAACTTGTGAATATCAATGACTGGCTTTGCGACGAAATCATAGCTCTCCCTTCTTCAACCACACGTGTCCCATGCAATGCCCTACCTCGTTTGATATTTCCCTACTTCCTGCCTATCACTTCATTTCCCTGTCTTTTATCACTTGCCAAATTGAGCGACGTAGATCTTTTTTTGCCAGGCACACACAGAACTACGTTAATGGAAGTAAATTCTCATTATTTATTATCGTTATCATTGCCATTGGGGTGGAATTTGGTGATATCTATATAAAAAAGTTAAAAACTAAATGTGGAATTCCCCAGTAAATAAATATACGAAATGTGTCGTATACACAACAAAGCTTCTAGTGGCAACTCATTTATAGAAATAGTCTAATAATTATCATTCATTTCGTTTTAGAACGAGATGGAGTACTATAAAACGTAACAAAGTTTCCTCTAGTTTCTGCCCCGGAGCAAAGCATTTGATTGAGTTTTTCATACTATTCTCTGTGGCAATTTAGCTTCAATTTTCCAAAGAATATTTTCCTAAGCAGTCAATTACTTGACTGACTGAACTAATTTTTTATTTTGTTAAAGCCTTTAATAATAAGTTTCATTCCCATCGACTACATTTACAACAACTTAAGACAGCTGTTGAAAAGCAAGACGAGTGCTGGGATAGTCTGACACCATATGGTGTATGTTTTCGCTGATTTGCAATCTATACATTTTTAGTTTTTTCCTATTTTCATTCTTTTATTTTGCATGCGTTTCGTTGACCTTGACAGACTGTTATTAGGCCTCAGTCTCTACTTAGAAGCTTGCATACGTAAGTCATCCATTAATAAACACTGTTATCTTCCTATTCTAATTCCAAAAGTAGATATACTGGTGCAGTCCAATGTCTCCTTGTTCCTGTAAAGCTCTTTTGGGATAACCAACCGAGATGACGATTGGGACAATGGGCACTTTGTCCAAGATCTCGTCTGCCAGCGCGGTATACTTTTCTCCTTTTACCGCTATGGTGATGACCAAGTTGTGGGTATTGGGCATCGCCGCGTCCGCAATGATAGCTCCTTTCTTCTCCTCATGCCTCACAATGATCGTTGATAGTAGATAGTAAGTTTGTGGGTGTGAATGACTGGCTTGGGGACGACCTGTTGAATCTCTGCAGTGACCTAATTGTAATGGTGTAGATCGTCGATTTGGCAAAGTACACTGCAGACTCTCGTGAAATATTAAATGGTTTCTTACTCTTTCCAGGCCGTTGTCATTTACCGTTGGGTCTTTGACGACATACTTCAGTGATTCCTTGTGTTCATATCTTGAATCATTATGTTGGTGCAAAACTTCTTGTTTCAGGAATCAGGTCTCTCCTCTTCAACCTCACTTGCTAAATTGAGCGACCTAGATCTTTCATCTGCCAGGCACACACTTCACTGCGTTGGTGGAAGTAAATTCTCATTAATTATTATCGTTATCATTATGACTGTGAACTTCTGAAGGATGGAATTTGGTGGTATCTGTTGGAAACCGAATGTGAAAATCCCTAGTGATTAAATAAGGAATGTAGCATCCGCATACATAACAAAAATTTTAATGGTAACCCATTTATATAAGTGGCCCCAATAATTATCATTCACTTCGTTTGAGAAAGAGATTGAGTACAAAGAGTAGCAAAGTTTCATCTAGTTTTTTCTCCACAGCAATTCAGCTTTAACTTTCAAAAGCTAAATATTTTCCTAATGAGGGAATTACGCGACTGACTGGACTGATTTTGTTAAAGGCGTTAATAATAATTTTTATTCCCATCGACAAGATCTTCTACAAGTAAGGCAGATGTTAAATATCAAGACGAGTGCTAAAACAATCTGGTACCATATAGTGTATGTTTTCACTGAATGTTTGCAGTCTACAATTTTCCCCTTCAGTTTTCATTTTCTTACTTTGCATGTATTTGGTTGATCGTGGCAGACTGTTATCAAAGTCTCAGTTTTTACTTGTTTGAAGCTTCGTATGCAAGCTTCAAACAACAGCCATCCATTAACACGTTGAGTGCCGCCATTAAAAAAAAAATGGTCCCGGAGGCCGTTACATTTTTTATATGTAATAGTGCTTACAATTACATAATAGTTAAAACTTGGGATTTGTTCCAGACATGTACGATAACTATGAAAAGACGCCGTATGAATTTTATAAAATGTTTGTTACTGATGACATTTTGGAACTTATTGTAAGTATTTTTGAATTTAGTTTTTATTTGTATGCTTACCAGTCTCAACAAAAAAATGATTATCCAAAGGCACATGTGCATACATGGAAACCAACAAATCACGAAGAAATTGAAAAGTTTCTTGGTGTAGTGATGTGGATGGGTTTGTGTCCATTTCCAACACAACAGTCCTACTGGAGGAAAAAGAAAATCTACAAAAAACTTTTGCCAGAAATAATTTTAACTTCTTCTGAAAATGCTACATTTTAGCAACAATGAGGTTATAACCGAAGATAGGTTGCGAAAGCTAAATCCCTTACTAAAAGAAATCCGTGAAATGTTCCAGCGAGTCATTGTGCCCTCCGAATATGTCTGCATCGATGAAACCCTTGTGCCATTCCGGCGATTGTCTTTTTTACAATATATTAGCAACAAAAAAGTTTGGTATCAAACTTTTTAAACTATGCCTTAGTGGTGGTTATACTTAGGATTTCAAAGTATATTGTGGAAAATCAAAAGATGAAAATGTTAGTGTACCAACCAAAATTGTTCCAGATTTAATTGATAATCTCTTAGATAAAGGAAGAACTTTATGCACCGATAACTATTATACGTCAGTAAGCTTGGCTTTGGCTCTTTTGAATCGCAAAACTCATCTTTTAGGAACATTGAGGGCAAATCGAAAATTCAACCGAAAAAATGTCACACAAAAGAAGTTACAGGTAGGAGAAACCGTGGCTGAAGAATGTAGACAAGGAGTGATAATTCAAAAGTGGAGAGGTCGGCGAGATGTACTTGCACTGAGCACTAGACACGGAAGTGAAATGGTGGACGTCAAAAGAAGAGGAAAAGATGTGAAGAAGCCTAAAATTATTGTCGAGTATAATAAATATAAAGCGTACATTGATATCTCCGACCAGATGAAATCCTACAAGCCTAAGAAAGAGTCTGAAATGGTATAGAAAGCTAGCTATTGAAATTTTAACTGGTAAAGCATTAGTAAATGCGTTTGTTTCTTACCAAGAAATTACCCAAAATAAAATGTCAATAACAACGTTTAGAGAAGAAGTTGTCGAAGGTTTGTTAAAGTTAGATTCGCAATACCCAACACTAGAACGTAATGAAGGTAATAAAGAACAACACCGCCTTGAAGATGTAGGACGAAGTAAGAGACGTCGATGTGTAGTTTGCTACAGTAAAATGACCCAAGAGCTTGGAAGAAAAATCGCTGCTTCAAAAACTCCACAAAGTTGCTTCAGATGTACGTCATGCGAGAAATTTTACTGCCTAGATTGTTTTTTTTTGAAGTTCATGAAGTTAAAAAATCCACTTAATTTTTTTTATGTAATAAGTTTTTTTTATAGAAAATATTACCTCTCATTTTTTTTTTATATTTTGTATTTCGCTTTTAAAACAATAAAGCTTATTTGTAAGAATCTAAGATGGTTTTTATTCCAAAAAAGAGAACAAATAAAAACAAAATTTAAAAAATCGTAACTACTGACCCAATTGTCCCATGGTGCCACGTCGGCTTCACTATTTACTGGCCAAACATATTTTCGGGATCCAAAGGCCGCCTACTCAAAGATCCCATGCATTTAAATACGCTTTGTGAAGCCAGCCGGGTACCACGCGGCAAAAATTACACATCGATAGTATGAGAGAACTGTGGCTTCAAGCGGCCACATACTCCCAAAGCTTTATGAAGCCATATTGGTCTCATACGGCACTCAACGAGTTAAAGTAATTGCGATCATATTATTTTATGAGGAGAATGATTTTTTTATTTCTTATTTATTAATTCAAAATAGGTGGTATTTAGCTATTGTTATTGTTACCTACTAGTTATCTTCCTATTCTAATTCCAAAGGTAGATGTACATACTTGTGTAGTCTGGCGCCTGGTTCCTGTGGAGCTCCTTCGGAACGAACACCCTGCTTGAGAAGACGATTGACATAATGATCACTTTGTCAAAGACGATGTTGTAGGTTTTGGATATCGCTACGTCCGCGATGACAGATTTTTTCTTCTCATTATACCTCACAATAGTGTCAGGTTTCTTGAAGGGCGCGCAGCAATCGGTGATTATAAATTTATCGTAGAAGATGTGAACTTGTGGATACCAATTACTGGCGCGAGAAGGCAGTTGTAGTACCTTCTGCTATTCTTGTAGCATATATACTGATAAATCTCCCTAGGCGATCTAGATGTGACGGAGTAGTAGACGGAGGTTTGGCAAAGTAAACTGCGGGCTGCCTTGAAATGATAAATTTTCGACTCTACCCTACACCGTTGTTATCTCTCACCGTTGAGTTTGACGATATGCTTCGAGTGATTCTTTAGGTTCAACACAAATACACTTTCCTCTTCCAACGTAGCTTGGATGTATTTTTATCATCATAAGTGTCAATGCTATTCCTCGTTTCTTATTCCCCATCTTACTGCGAGTCACTTTGTTTCTACTCACTTGCCGGAGTTGAGTGGCATAGATGCCTTATCTGCCAGGCACACTTCACTGCGTTGACAGAAGTAGGTTCTTATTATTTATTTATATTATGATTATCATTATAATTTGGTCTTCTTAAATTAGTTTCTTTGCAAAATGATACACACAAAAAAATCCAATTCTATATTTAAAACTAAAGCCATTCATGAAAAAATTATTTTGAATTAATTGTAATTATGTTTAAATCTAGTTTAACCACATTGAGATAAGATACTTAATCTTATTTTAAATTAAAATAAATTTGTAATGGTTCAAGAACAAGCTATATTTAACATTAGAGAAAATATTGCAGTTAAATCAATTGTAAGTTCCTATTATTATAATCAAATATGATGTTCTCACAAATATATTTTCAGTGCCTTCACACAAATATTTATTCTTCTTAAATCAAGAATGAACTTTTTTCAAGCAGATATAATTAACCTTTCTGGAAATGTACAACAGATTAATTAAATTATATCTCCATTCTTTGCAAGATGCCAAATTATTTTACTCGATATTTGCTATACTTGGATCCAGTTAAAGGTACCACAGAAACATCACGTGGTGACACTTGTTTCGAGCTTCGACCAATATACGCAGACGCGAGTAAATTTCGTTTAGGCTCGATTTGATAAGTTTTCATGTTCCCTTTTAAATTGTTTGTTAAATTATTTGCCTTAAACGAAGTTTGTGATTTCCACGAGTGTTATTTGATCCCTTCAATGCAATTAACTCTTCAGAGATATGTAATAAAAATGAATCCAGTTTTGATTTCTCCGTTTACGTTATTTTGGTTCATTGTTCAAAGTGATCCATAACACCGGTGCCGGGTACACGTTGCATGGCTGCCATTGCATATTTTAATTGATTTATATTTAATCCATTATTTAATCCTAACTGCGTAGGTACTATTTCTTTAATAAAATCAATTTTTGGATAAATAACGTGTGTTCTTCATTGTGTTCTGAAATTTTAAATATTTTTTGTTTTGAAATTTGACTTCTTTGTTAATTGGAAAGTAGTTAATTGGAAAAAACTGTTTATTTCCTTTTTAAATTTTCTTTGCTGCATGTAAATGCCTCATGGGTGGTTACTTTAAAATGTTTTAATGCAAATTCATTTTCAAAACCCTAGAATAGAATAATATTTTTTTTGTTATGAATTATTCTTAGTTCAGGTATATTATATGGAATACCTACTGTATAAAAGCGAATAAATATTTTTTTAATGTTAATATGAGTTTTTGTTACCTACACTTACGTTCTTATATGCTTCTAATCCATCATGAAATAAGAAGTTTTACCTTTATTATGTTATTATATTAATGTACGGATGGAGACCAAAAGCCAACGTTATCATTTATATTAATGACTGGTTGACAAAAAAACTTAAATAAATGGCATAATATTTGAGTTTTTTTTACCTAACCTAATTCATTAATCAATCTATTGAAGAACTGTTGAAATTAGATAGTGGGGGAAAGTACCTATTGTTTTTTTTTAAATTGTATCACATTTTTCAACTTCGATGATACAGCAAATTTTCTATTCTTATTAATAAAATATATAAGCATAACTATTCTTTGTAATAAAAACCCTAGCCTTTTGTTTGAAGATGCGTATTTTAAATTTAAAATTATAGTTACATTCTACTTACGAATAGCACATTATTAATAAAATATAAGCTATACTTATTTCAAGTTTAGTTACTTCCAACTAACAATACAATTGAAAACTTGTAGCAAAAGATTACTATTCTTAAATAAAGCTTTTATCCTATTGTAATAAACTTTGCAAACGTGTTCTGCCGAGTAGTGCTATACTAAGACAAATATTATTAATATTTAAATAAAATGTATTTTTTGCATTGGATTAACACCAATACGTTTAATTTAATAAAATAATTTAATTTAATATTATAGTAATTCATGACACAAAAACCACTTTTTTAATCTAGTTACTTAAAGAAAAACATACAAAGTGTCAAAATAATAATTGTGTTCGTCTTCAACAACAAACGGTATTGTTGATCAATTGTTCATTCTATGCACGTAAAAATTTATTCTGCATTTGTTTTATAGGCTTACGCACGTACACTTTAACGAACGGTATATGTATATCCTGTGTTTAAGTATTACGTGACGTTTACAAAACACGTAAATTTCGTCTTAAAATGGAATTATGTACTTATGCTATGGCTATAGATATTTGACATGGAAATGACTATTGGCGCGTCAATGATTTTAATTGTCCTCAATAAAATTAAAATTGACAAAGAGGCAGAAGTGTGCCCAAGTGTTTTACATCCTGCAAACGTTTGAAGTAGCTAGGGAGGGACACGTGCAACTTATCAAGCCAAAACCCATAAAACTAGAAAAGTATAGCCACTTTTATGGCTTCATATATAGAAACTACCAGGCTCCTTGGGGAATGCCAAGTTGCGGCATTGGCCCAGGCACAATTTTCCTTAAATTTATTCGGATGTACTTGCAGACACGTACGAGAATAATATAAAAAGCACGCAGAGTTTATGTAAATTATTTTCCATTAGAGATGAGCTTTTAGTTTTAGCAAAAAGCGAGCCAAAGCAGATGCAGATCATAAGGTTTTCCGTTTAAATCCGCTTTTGAAATTTAGTGGTCAGCTGAGGGCTGTGTTATGTACGAGTTTAGCACTCACCACTAAAGAATTTCCTTGTTAATATCTTTACAGCCTTAAACATTTTAATCCATTTTACTTTTCATGTAGTAATAATTAAATAACTTACCCTATCAGAAATCCTTTCCTCAGGTTTTCCTCTTTTTAACGACTTGGCCCTGATGACTCGTCCTCCCGCTTGAGGTCCATCGATTTCATCCATTATTCTTGGTCTCAGGCTTTGTCTTACCTGCTTTAAATTCCGTTTATTTCAATTCCTTTTTCTACATTTTTTCAACAGTTTGGATATCTGTAACAAGAGCAAGAATTTATAGATCCGCCTGAATTCTAATCGAAACGTATATAAAAGGATTATAATAATTGCGCGATCTTAACTTCAATAACCATAATGTTTATCAATAAATATTATATCAGAATCATAAATCCTGAAATTTAATTGTGCGTGGCTGACATATTTTCTAGAGTTCGTGAACCGAATCAGATGCTAAAAACAATATGATTGGTGTGAGAAAGAAAATCTAAGCAAGAATAGTAATTGCGATCATATTATTTTATGAAGAGAATGATTTTTTTATTTCTTATTTATTAATTCAAAATAGGTGGTATTTAGCTATTGTTATTGTTACCTACTTTTCTTAGATTAACCTATTGTATTAGAAAACAGAAAAAAAGTACAATAAGTAAGTATATTTTGTGGAACAAATTTTTGATCTACTTTTAATAACTTTTTTAAAGTCACATTTCATTTGGTAAAAAATTTAAATATATAATTGACCAGCTGGACATCGATGTCCAGCTTATGGGCTTATTTCTTAACCGATTTAAAAAATGATTATATCAAATTATTGGAAAAAAGAAACCGCATTTCAAAAGTGGTTGTTCCCAATAATGTCCTATTTAAAAAAATAAAGTAAATGCCAAAATTCCTGGTTTGGACATTTTAAATAGGCGTTTAAACGATTTAAGTCATAAAATGCAATGAAAACTATTTTTCCGTCATTACTTGATTAAAAACTTAAACTTTTAACGCATTCATGGCACACTATTTTAAAATTAAAAAAAAAATATTGTTTACATTACATTCATCAGTGATGTACGTTCCACAGAAATGATTAACTTTTATTTTTACGACACAGAAGATTCCCATCGAGTTTTTATCAATAATTTTCAACACAGATGGAGTATCAATGTTTAGGGTAGAATCGTACATGATTTTGTTGGTCCATACTTTTTTGAAGATCGTGTAAGAAGAAAGTTTTTCTACATTTCTTAAGAGAGGATTTTCCACGCTTCCCGACTTTGCAAGACGTCAGTTGTGGCTACAGTTAAATGGTGCACTAGCTCACTTCAGTGCAAATGTCAGGGAACATATCAAACACCAATTTGGTAATAGATGGATTGGAAGACTAGGTTAGTTATTAAAATTAGTTAAAGTCCAGTTCAGAGATCTATTAGGATCTTTGATGTGTCGCAGATGCCGCACTAAGTAGTCCGTGCGCCTATGTCGTATTTATTGTCGCATGATATACATGTTTAAATGGCAAAATTTTATATAGTTTATCTATGAAATCATTTTTAATATACGTAAAACCCCATGTTTTACAATCTTTTCTATTTTCTTTCGAAAATGTTCATTTTTAGGAAGAAAATAATATCACAAGAAAATCATATCAAAAAATTGACCGCGGACTAAAATCCAAGCATCTTACAAAATATCTTAAACACTTCCAGCACTCACAGACTTCTCACCTCTTTTTAGCCAGTCTATTAAACAAAGATAAAACACCTGCGTTCTGGCGATTCCTACTTCAGGCTGTGCAAGTTATTGTGTATCTCTCTCTATCCCACTGATTTTGAAGATTACGGGGCCGTACTCAAATAAATTTTTGGGCTGTTTTTGTATTACTTTCGTCGTGTTTTTAAAGAGATCTTTAAGAATGGGTCTATCCCTTTTGAAATAGTTGTTGGATGGGTCTATCATCTTTAATAGTTGGGAGGGGTGCCATGTGAGGTTATTATTATTTTTTTAAATGAGTTTTGCCGGTTTGGCTTTTTACGTGTGGAGAATTTGGCCTGTATTCGTCTACATTTTTTGCAGTTTTTACTGTGAGGAAGTGTGTTTTTTTTTATTTGTGTTTGTGGATTTGTTTTGGTATTATGCCTAAGACCTTAAAATGTTTCGACCCTGGGAAAATAGGCAGGAAAATTTGATAAATGAAGCGGAAAGTGTTTGTGCAGGCTTATGGAGACCGTGGGCGCACAAGAAAGACAATAACATTTGTGATGAAAACAACAAGAGTGATCTGGACAGCGATTTTCACTTACATAGTTCTGATAGTTCATTGTCTAGTGTTGAGGAAGCAAAAAGAAGCAAGGGGAGTAGAAGCTACAGGGGAAAGTCAAGCAGTTTTAAAACGTTATTGTCTAAATACAGACGCCAAACAAATTTATCTAATTGTCTATAACAATCTAAGGAAACATCCTTAGTTCACAAATGATTGTAGTGCTTTGCAAAAACAGCGTTTTTAACAGGGATTCCCTATAGTACGAAATATGCTATTTTGTAAAAAAAGGGATTAAAGACAGAAAAAAAAGGAAAGATGCAGGACAACCAAAGGGACTTGACAAGGATATTGCTAAATTGCTAAGGGAAGTTGTATATTCTAAATAAAAAAACAATGAGGTTCTGACCATAGAGATGGTTAAGAGCACCTTATCGGCAAGGGACAAATATTTCTCAATCCTGTTTTTGCCATACTAAGAAAACCATATTTTTATTAAGAAAACAAGTTTGAAAGTTTTGTTTTTTTCAGCTTACTGCCCCTGTTTCTCCTTCGGCGTCACAATAAAGTCTGCACCTTCCACCATTCTCTGGGAAAAAACCCTTTTTTCCTATGGTAAGAAAAAGAGTGTTTTTATTAACCCATTTTTTACCAATGATAGCGAAAACCCAACAGTCATATTCATTTTTTTTATAATATAAACAAAATGAAAAATGAAATATCTAACGTTACTATAATATTTACTAAGGTTGAATTAAAAAGATTTCTAAAACACTCAATAAATAAACCAGTGTTTTGATTTTTAAATTTTTATTCCAATTCAAGCAAAATTTTAATGTCTAAACATACTTTCAAACATTATTGTTTATTATTGGTAAGCATAATACAGGCGAGATTTGTTTAGCTGAATCGTATTGCTAACACATGTGTGTATTTACCTTTTTTTACTGACAACAAAAAATGTTACAAATTCCAAAATACTTGACTCCAAATTGTAAATGTTGCGAAAACGCATCACTGGGAAAATACGTTATCTGTATTTTGGTCGAAATAGCGCTTGAGTTGCCAACGGTATCAGCTAGAGATATTGCGGTTTAGGCTTGTGTGTAAGAAAGTTTTTAGTAATATTGAATTTTAATCGGTGCTAAGTGTATGTGTATTTTCGAAAAACATGCCTAAATTTTTTTACGCAAAAAGAGCTGGAGAGTGCTTTATATGAAGTAGTAGATGATTTGGAAGCAGAACATTCCGGAGATGTTGGTAAGATCTACTAAGTATTTTTGTTAGCCCTGTTATGTAGACGGAAATTATTTTAGTTGAAATTGATGCTGTTTATATTCCTCCAGAACCAGATAGCTTGACTGACGAAAAAAATATAGATGACGATGTATGTTCCGTCAAAGCGGAATGGTTACTTATTTATATATATATAATTTTTTTTTATTGGGTCTTGTGTTTAAATATAATTAACATGAGCCCTATTGGTTTTAAATTCTAATCTTATTCTAATTACTTTCGCGGCCTTTTATCGCGTCATAGTGAGACAGCCTTATTCTTTGACCGAGAAGAGTCGCACGCATCACCAGGTAGTGCACCACTGCACCGAATTTTGATGCAGTGGGAAGAAGCGCATAAACCTTGAACAAAATAGGTTGCTCTCAATATACACACATATTTTATCGCGAGTGAATTTTAAAGACATAAAGTGCCGGCACGCCTTTAAGCAAAATAACCCTCCGGAGGTGAACCTGTGGGACAAGCAGTTTGAAGTGGATAGAAAAGGAAGCGACAGCAAGGTAGGCCACCACTTTAATAGGGTTGTCTTAACCGTCGTAATATTTCATTCCACCTATAAAAATACAGTCCACTATTCTAATTTTACCCCCAATGTAATTGCTGTAAACGAAAAAAACAGCCAAAATGATGTGGACATAGCGAGCACATTTGAATTGAGTCAAATTCAGTCAAATTGAGTCAAATTCATTGTCCTGTCTTATCTGTAAGACAGGACAATGAATTTGACTGGGATTCGTCTGATGATAAGAGTTTGGCAGAAAAGAAACGGAAAATCGAAAGGTCTAACACCAGCCAATTTCAAAGTAGGGAACCAAAATGGAAAAAGGGTTCAATTCCTATGATGTCCCAGCCTATTTCGAATGAAGGCCCTGGGCTTGAGAAATTGGTAGATTTACTTCACGGAAAGTCACCTTTAGACATTTTCTTTTTGTTCTTTGATGACCAAGTATTAAATCTTATTGTAACATTTTCGGAAAAATATGCAAAAGACAATAATCGACATGATTTTAAGTTGGATAAATATGAATTACTAAAGTTTATAGGACTGCTAATATTTACAGGTTATCATAAACTATCACAAACACAACTATATTGGTCAACTGATAAAGACAAGGGGATAGACATTGTGAAAAAATGTATGAGTCGAAATAAATTTTACAATATAAAAAAACCTCCATTTGTATTTTTATGTAAAAAATGCAACGTGCCCTTCCATACCGATTGTTTTGAGCGTTACCATAAAAGTAAAATTACGTTTTTTTTATTCATATATTTAGCCAATGATGCGAAAACGCAACATGCCCCTTTTTGACAGTTTTTGAATGTAACTTTTTTTTTGTGTCATAATCTTCTTTTCTAACCTATTTTAATACATAATAAAAATTGCTATTCGAAAAATTGTTGTTTTTTCATGCCCTGGTAAAATATGGGCTAAGAAAAGAAGTTTAAAATTTAGGTTTTTACAGTTTTTTGTCCATGATTTGTCTTACAGAGACACTATAAAACCAGTTTAATTATTTTTTTACAGTTATTACCACACTTGTCCTGTACCAGAAGGGCAAGACTACTTCTTTCATAATTCAATGAAAGAAAAAAGGCTATTTTACATCTGAGTTGTAATTATTAAAAAAAAAATATTGTAAATTTATTATTATTAATTAAATTTAAAAATTATTTCTGCAACTAGTGTACACTTTTTAAATCTGTTTTAGTATCCATATGCTTCAGTGCAAGATGAAGTTGGAATCTATAGCGGCAACAGAGAAACTATTTCCTTCCTTAATGGAAGAAACTGCTAAAGAACAAAGACAAACAAACAGAGTTTAGAAAACTGTATTAACTCTTTGGGCCAGATTCAAATGAGTGGTTAAATTTATAAAAGTATTTAGTATCCTCGCTGTAGTTTTAGGATCCAGTATACTTTAAATGTAGTGTTTTGTATAAGATTTTTAGTTTTTAGTATAAGCATTTATGTTTTTTAATTTGCATCTAATCTCTCCTATTATGCACAATAACTAGATATGAGGCAAACAAATTACATTCAGGATGTAAAGTGTGTTTTTTTTATAAGTAAAACTTGTGTCTTTTACACACATAAGATATAGACAGCCAGATGATTTTTAATGTAAAAGTTTATTTAAAAAAATATACTTCCACTTTTCTGACTACATAATTACTTTTTATCAAAAGATGTTGGTACTAAATATAGAGAAATTTAAAAAAAAAAACAATAATAAAGGACATTGAATGTGGCAGCCAAAATCCCCGTTAATAATAACCACCAAATAAAAATAAATCTCAATACCCAAAAAAAAGGAAATATATAAAGTTTAAAGACAAAACATTTACTCTTTTGTGTCAAAAGTAAATCTTTAATGCCTTAATCCACAGAATAAATGGGCCTAAATAATTTGTGTCACCTATTCTCTCATACTCATTAAATTAAATTAAAGTTTTTCCCAACTTATTAAATTAAAATTTTTGATTAAACTAAATTCACGTACTTAAATCTTATCTTTAAATTAAATATTATCTTGCTATCAACTATCCTGAATTTCTAGCTTTATAAAACTAAACCCAAAAATCCAGAATAATAAAATTTTAAATACAAATAAATTTTAATGCCGGACCTGTGCAACTTTTCATGCTTGAGTGGCTGTGACTGAGGTCAGACGTCTAACAAAATAGTACGTGGTCGGATGTAGTCAAATTTTACGAATGAAATGTTTAAATTTAAAAAAAAAATCCCAAACATTTATTTATTTAATGGAATGATTAAATATCGCTTAGAATATTACTTTATGACTCTTTCCACATAAAATTTTGCGATTTAAACATGTATGCCATGTGACAATACAAGCAACACCGGCACACGGACTATTCGCGGCACATCAAAGATTCTAATAGATCTCTGAATTGGACTATAACTTTTGTATACATATTTATTAAACTTTATACTGGATAGGTCCCACTGGCCTCCTTGTTCACCGGAATTAACCCCTCTGGATTTCTTCTTGTGGGGAAATGTTAAATCCGAGGTTTATCGTACTTCAGGTGGAGTGCATACAAGAGTCTTTTAGACGTATTACGCCTGCTACTTCGTACATTTAGAAGATCTTTCGCAAGAAGGGCTGATTTGTGTTTTGAGCAAAACGGTAGACATTTTGACCAATTTTTGTGATAGAACTTTTTTTTATAATGTTTTTAATTAATGTTGTCAATGTTTTTGGTGAATTCTTGATGTAACTGATTTTGATGGGATTGATATTTATTTTTCTTGTTGCATTTTCCTACGGACGATCTCTGTATTTGTAAACCCTTATTTTTCTTACTGTAATTTTCGGATTTTCTACAACCGCCTTGGTGAATGACAGTTTGATTTCTTCATTTAAAACTTTTTCTGTTCAAATTAATTTTTTTGTACTCTATCCTTCCAGTATGCTCTATTCTTAAGTAAAAATAAACGTTGTAATGCCTGTGAAAAAAATATGTAATTTTTTCTTTAAAAACAACAGAGTGGTGTGGGTAAACTTAACCGAATATGTATCTAGAAGGGCCACCTGCTTTGCTACCCTCGTGCAATGATACCCCCAAAATCTTGCCTTAATATGGCCTTGAATGTAGGCCCCGAACCTAAAGCAGGAAATATTTCTAGATAACTAAACCACAACTAGTTTAGGTCAGTCAAATGAAACATAAAAAGGTAATCCGTAAACTCAGCTTTAGTATATTGACAACTAACATAATCTCTAATTATCAAAGTTCAAATGTGAATGTGTCAAAGGCTAAATAAAGAAAGGAACAATAATATAATCATATGAAGTTTATTAGTTCACTAGAATTAAGCAATTTATAAAAGTTAAATAAAATGATGAATATATTTATGTAACCATGAACGGCCTAAAGGTCCGCATAAATTCGATAAAAATTAGAGACATGATTTTTTGAAAACACGCTCGGACCCGTCGTTTTTTATTTTAAGTTGCGCATTATTTCACATAAATTTTTGTATACAGGGAGGAACAAAAAAAATGACGTCATCGGTCATTTTTTTAAATAGAATGCTATATTTTTAATTGCATTTATGAAATATAGGCGAAATTCCAAGCAAGTTTCGTCTAACACATCTTATCTCAAAAATCAACTGTTTCAGAAATATTTACGAGACATTTAACCAGCAAGAAAGCAAGTAAGTGCGTCTATTTACAAATTAAGATAAAATGGAGGATAAAATGTTATAAACGGTGCAAACTCTTATTAATGTATCAAGTGTTTAAACTGATCCCCATTTACTTCTTGGCAGAAAGCAAGACGGTTTGCAAACTCATGTAAAACACTATCAATTATTTCGGGTAATATACGTCTAATTTCATATCTAATTCTATTTTTCAAATCTTCTACGTTGTTTGGCTTCTCAATATAAACTTTACTTTTCAGGTACCACCATAGAAAATAGTCGCAGGTATTTAGGTCTGGTGACCTGTCCGGCCACTCTTCGTCCTATCCATCTTCCTGGGAACACTGTATCCAAGTAATTACGGACATCTCGAAAGAAATGTGGCGGTGCGCCGTCTTGCTGAAACCACAAATTATCTGTCGGGACAGCAGGGTCTTGTTCGTCTGGGTATAGGGCAGCCAAAGCAGGGATAAGATCTTCTTGAAGAAAATAGCGTTGTTCTGTTAAATTTTCTTCGAAAAAGTATGGCCCTATTACTTTATTTTCCACGATACCAGCCCAAACATTAATAGATTTACGGTACTGGGTATCAGCCTCAGTTGCCCAGTGTGGATTTGACACTGGCCAGTACCGACAATTTTGCCGATTTACGAAACCGTTTAAACAAAAAGTTGCTTCATCATTATCGAACATCATTATGAAATTTGTGAAGTTGCATTGTTTGGATTTTCTTCGACGGAGAGCAGAACGTTTAATTTTGTTTCTTCAGAAATTTTTGGACGACCTGATTTTGGCAAATCCCTAATATGACCTGAAGTTATGAATTTGTGGTCTATTCTACTAACTGTTGACTGAGAAATGAGATGGTTTGGGTATTTGGCATTAAACAGTTCACTTACTTCTTTTTGCGTGCGCAGTCGACCTCCGTACCCTAGCATCATCAAAATTTCAATTCGTTGGGCTTCCGTTAAATTAGCCATAATTGATTCTGATAAAAACTATTAATTTTCGAACTGACAGTGACATTCGAAAATGGAGATTTTTTACAAGTGCAACCATGGAAATAGAAACAATTGGCAGTGTTTATAACATTATTTTTATCCTCGATTTTACCTTAATTTGTAAATAGACATACTTATTTGTTTTCTTGTTATTTAAATGTAAATATTTCGGAAACAGTTGAGTTTTGAGATAAGGTGTGTTATACGAAACTTGCTAGGAATTTGTGGATAATAGCATTTGCAACATTCAAAAAATTGAAGTCATTTGAATTAAGATTATGTGATTCACTATATCATTATTGTTTGCAATATCCGATGTTTTTATTGATGATTTGCCACATGCTCCTCATAGAATAACTAGAGAAATTGCTTTTCTTACGGCTTTTCTATCTTCTTTTTTGTGAAAGTTGTTTGAAATTTTAATGTATTGCTTATTAATACTACGCAACAACCATAAATACTTCCTCATACCCTGAAGAAACCAGCCGATGTTATTTTCAGATTTCATCATGTACTGTTTCACTGGACAACATTCACAAACCTCTCAATTTTTTCATTTGCTGTGAAGTCTGATGAAAAGTCCCATGCTCCTTCAGAAACAACAGCAGAGAACTTATGATGCAGCCCTTCTTTGGGTAACAGATGGTAATATCCTCTTCAACCGTGAAAAGCATGCAGGGCTAACCAAGGTGTGTTAAAAAAGTCCCGGCCCCCTTAATAATTCGTGAACGCTCACTTTTATCAAAAAGTGTCCCAAATAAAAATTATAGATTGCTATCAGATCTATATTAGCAAAATAACTTTGCATATACAGAAGGCATCACAATAGTAGTAGAGACCAAATTTACCTTTTTTTAAATAGAATGGTCTATTTCTTATGCATTTTTCGATTATACAACGCACAATGCTAACACAACTTTATGTAACACTATACCTTACTCCACTAGCTTAAAAGATAGGATAGTTTAGAAAAGTACTTTATCATTAAAAATGTTATTAGTTACTTCTTAAACGTTAATACGAATACAATTTATATCGGTTCAAAATGTCCTTAAACGCAATAAATCTCATCCTTACAAAATCACCTTAGTATAGGTACATTATTTGAAGATGATTTTGCCCGCCGCTAAGAATTTTGTGATATCATGAAAAAATGTGAAAATCGATTTTCTTCACATGCAAAAATGTGAAGAAAATCGATTTTTAAAAAACATTATTTTTTCTTATAAATCGACGTTTATGCTGAATGGCACAATGAATCGGCATAATTGCAGATATTGGTCACATGAAGATCCGCACTGGATGCGTGAAACACATACCCAGAATCCTGAAAAGGTAAATGCTTGGGCAGGTACATTTGGTAATAGTATAATAGGCCCATTTTTTAGAGAGGATATACCACTAAATATTCTTCTTGGGCTACCGGACCTCCCAGTCTGGATTGAGAGGGAGGCCATGGCAGCGTATAAGAGAATGAGAGATAGCGGAGGGTGGCGCAATGTTCACTAAGGATAAGGCCATATGACGATTGCTCTCAGGATGTGTAAGAACATACCAATTCTGACATCTAGATGCACTACAGAAAGTGGCAAACTAAGGTTAAAGAAGGGGTTTCAAGTCGAAATCCCGACAAGAGAATGGTCGGCGAACCAAGTTAAAGAGCCAAGCGGTTTCCAGGCCTGGTACACGGATGGATCATGGATGAAAAGCACCAATTCAGCCGGAGTCGGAGTGTACAGGATGGAAACGAACATAGGGGAATCCTTCCCGCTAGGGAAACACACCACAGTTTTCCAAGCGGAGGTGTTTGCTATACTCGAAGTAGCGAATAAACGAGAGGCATTGGAAGGTAACGGGGGGATTTGCATCTACTCCGATAGTCAAACTGCCCTTAAGGCGATTCAGAAACCCAGGGCCAGCTCAGCGCTAGTCCAGGAATGCAGAGACGCATCGGAAAGGCTTGCAGCACACAAGGAAGTGAGACTGAGATGGGTCCCAGGACACCAAGCTGTTGAGGGCAATGAGCGGGCTGACGAACTGGCAAGACAAGGTTCCGTTAACCCCTTCGTAGGCCCCGAACCTTGTCTCAGTCTTAGACATCAGAAAAAACAAATCTCCCAGGCACTTAATAATTGGGCCTGGGAAAAAACAAGGAAGAATTGGAGAAGGAAAGAAGGATGTAGACAGGCCAAGGAAATGATACCAGACGATGACGGCTCGAAAGCAAGGCGACTGCTAACAAAGACCCAACAAAGTATTAAAGACTTGGTGGGAATTCTGACCGGGCACAACAGTCTAAACAGGCATCTACACCTTCTTGGTATAAGAGAAAGCCCACTCTGTCCGAATTGCGGTACAGGGGAGGAAACTTCATACCACATACTAGGTATCTGTGATGGGTGAAGTCGCCTGAGAAGGAAAATTTTCGGAGCAACGACACTCCAGCGGGAAGATCTTAAAGATCTGGACTGGGACAACGTACAAGCCTTTATTAAAAGGACGGGCCGACTCAGTGGAGACCGCGCATTGGACCGCACAGGCGTAGGGTTGGGTGATTCTGGGGTTGGCAAAAAGGTTGCTGAAAAATGCTCAAGTCTACTTGCCGAGCTTTAGCTCCCCCACCCTTACTACTACTACTACTACTACTAGTGAGGATAATTTAAATGCCATCCGATATCTGGATTTGCTGTAAAAGCAGGTAAGTCCAAAAATAAGATGACATGCTAATGCAAATTTTTATCAAATATGGTTTTAACAAGAGGGCGTCCCTCCTCATTTTAGATGTAATGTAAGAAGATTCTTAGATATCACTTTTCCAAATCCTTGGACTGGCAGAAGAGGTCAACTTGAATGGTCAGCAAGAAGCTGATCTTACACCCCTAGACTTACTTTCTCTGGGGGCATTTAAAAAATAAAGTTTATGGGAGAAAGCCAAAAAATATTGATATATTACAAGACAGAATAAGAGCAGAATGTGAATTGATAATTCCCGATATATTAAAAAATTAAGCAAATGCTTTTTATTACAATTTGGCACATTGTCAAACGTTCAATGGCCCCCTTTTCACAATTTAATTAAATGGGTTTAATGTTTAAATACTTTTTTGTATCGATTAATTTTTATAGGTAAGTATGTTCGTTTGTATGTATGTAGTATGCATGTTTCATTTATAATAAATTTCATCTAATAATTTTTTTAAATCATTGTATCTTTTAACCTGTTGAAGTTAAGTATAGCATATGTTGCAGAAGTTGCGTTAAAATTTTACGTAGAATCGGAAAATGCATAAAGACATATACCTTTTCGTTTAAAAAAGGTAACTATGTCTTTACTACTGTTGTGATGCCTCCTGTATCCGCAAAGTTATCTTCCTAATGTAGACCTAGAAGAGACCTATAATTTTTATCCGGGACACTTTTTGATAAAAAAGCGCGTGCACGAATTATTAAGGAACTCCGTTAATAATTCGTGACTCTTTTAACACACGGTATAAGTGAATAGGGTGTGTTTAATATTTCAAATCTTTAACTTTTAGTACGACGAAAATAAGGTCGTAATTTTCGTCTAATTGAGCATAACTTTATAATAATTACAGTTTACAATGTATTCTGATGTCAGATCGGATTAAGGCGTAAGAGATAATCTATATATTATTGCAATTTATATTTGTATTAAACGTAGGCTAATAAAGGACAAACTCGATGAGATATTTGCTCTCCTAGGCACGTGAATAAGCCCCAAAAGACGTAACTTTTCTCATAACTATTGCTTATTTAAACTGCTTTTATCTATCCAATTTTGTACTCCAAGTGAAAATGTCGACCGCGATATTATATGCGGCAGCATTTACATAAATTTTATTAACTTATTATTACTGAAGGTACGTTGGCTGGCAGCCAGTCTAAGAAGTATTTCACGCAAATATCAAGAGTAATCGGCCACTTCAACGGGTTGAATAATGGTTTGCATGTGCTGACCTTAATGGTTACGAAAGACTATGAATTTGAAATGGCATACTTTCGACGATTGTAATTTTTTTAATAAAAAAATTAAGTTATCAAATAGGAACAGTTTATCGATGTAATGCACTTGCATATTAAAAACATCTCTCTTTCTCATGGAGATGTTATGAAAAGTACCCGAAATAATTATTGCATATTATTTCAAGCTTTGCAAATACCTATAACCAATTACAAATAATTTAAAAACCCATATAACGATTTTCTTCATTTTAATTTAATTTGAAAGCTAATGAGTATATTGACTAAAACAGTCTTCTCAAGGTTTCTTGTAAATGCAGCTGTTTCGGAGTTATTGAGTAGTCTTGATAACGTCAAAGGCTTTACGGTATTTTAAAAATTTAAATGTATTAACTGTCAAATAATCATGTTATTGATCTTAGTTTCATATAAAAGCTACAAGTCTCATATATACACTGGCCAGCAAAAATAACGCACCACTACATTATTTCGCATTATTTTTGGAAATTTACAAAAAAATTGAAATATTTATTTTTATTTTAAACTGCCATATTACAGATATTCTAAATTTATACAGGTGTTTATTTTACTCGAAGTATGTTTGTTTTATTTTTATTTTGTTGGAATTGCAGATAAAATTTGAATTAATATACCTTTTTTTGCTTGTAAGTTTTATGAGTAAAATTTATCATTTGTACTAAAAATTTACATTTGTAAGGTACAGTGTTTATTATTGAACGTCAATCAAGAAATTTGACGACCGAAGAATGTGCGCAGGCAGTCATGTTACTAGAAGAAGGATGGAGCTTTGGAATAATTGGAGGGAGATTTGGTGTATCGCATACATCCGTTTCCCGTATGATTGAGCGTTATAGGGAGACAGGTCAGCACTTAAGAAGACCTGGTCAAGGCAGACATCGCATAACTACACAAGTTCAAGACCGTTTCATAAGACTCTCTGCTTTAAGACAAAAATTTGTGACAGGAAGATTACTGCAGACACAGCTACAGAAGGCAGATGGACTCAGAATTTCAACTGATACTGTTCGTCGACGCCTAGCTGAATCTAATCTGAGACCAAGAATCTCAGCGCGACCAACAGCTTTGACCCCAGAGCATCGTAGAACACGGTTAACTTTTGCTAGAGAACATATCGATTGGGCTAATGCAGACTGGGAAAGATTTTTTTGGTCAGATGAAACCAGAATTTGTCTCTACAACTCAGATAGACGTATAAGAGTTTATCGAAGACAAAATGAAAGATATGCCCAATATAACTTCAAAGACAAACACCAGATTATTTAGTGGAGGGTCAGTTATGTTTTGGAGAGGAATCTCTTTAACTGCTTGTAGTGACTTGGTGGCTATTAATAATGGCAGTTTAACAGCTAATAGGGACATAAGGGAGATCCTGCAAGAACATGTGATATCATTTGGCCCTTACATTGGTGAGTATTTTGTATTTCAGCAGGATAACGCTAGACCGCATGTTGCTCAGATTATTCAAAATCATTTTAATGATGTTGGAATTGAAACTATGGATTGGCCAGCAAATAGTCCTGATCTTAATCCAATTGGGAGTGTTTGAGACATGAACTACCGCCGTTTTCAAGAACTTCCTAATTCTCCTAACACTTTATATGGACTCACTGGATATTGTCCAAATATGGAATAATTTGGATCAAAACGAGAGAAGGGCCCATAATTTTAGGCATGAATAATGGCTGCCGTGCTGTTATTTAAAATAGAGGAGGAAATACCCGTTATTAATTTTTTTTATTAATGTTAATTTTTTTCAATTTTTGAATTTACTTATTTTTTTTTTCTATACTTTTATTACGTTATAATAAGAATATATTTAATTTAGACACAAAAATATTTCATCAATATTATAAAATATTTTCTTTTTTTTCAAAATATAGTAGTGGTGCGTTAATTTTGCTGCCCAGTATTTTTCCTATAGATAAAGCTGGAAGTCTGTGATCTATCAAATTTTATACAAATATCTTTGCTCTCAACCTTTGCAAAGCTTATTGAAATTTTTTCTGTAAGCTTCATGAAAAATAAATATTGGTGGAGCTTCCGCATCCTTTTTTTGTGGCCTTCTGAATCACACCACAATTCTTTGGCACTGTCAAGACAATAACATTGATACTTCAACAGCTAACTATATAAAACAATAGTTTGACTTAAGCCTTCTTTCTCCTAATGCCCCAAAAAGGAAAGTTTTATGCTTTAGGAGAAAGCCAGAAGATGTTAAATTCCCCTGTTAGAGAGCTCACCAAGAGACTATTATCTGGATGTTATGCGGTTATCATATGTGGAGAACTTGGACCTAAGGCAGGGAAGTCAATGTATGCTTATATCCATATTAGTATTATGCATTGGAAGCGAACATGTAAATAAGGATATAGCATTGTCTGCTTATTTTGATTATGTGGATTCTAGGCTTGTAATCATTTTTGAGGTAATTTTTCTGATGTTGAAAAGATACTGATATTTTTAACAAAGTTGAAGATGAAAAGAGATACATTGTTCATTGCCAATGAAATAAACAAAGTCGTTAAATTGTCAAATAAAATACTTATTATTAATATATTAGAAGCTGCATTGTTTTCCTATTATGAATTGTTCAAAATGTATTAAAGAATATTAAAGATCTTTTCAAAGAGTGTGATTTTTGTTTTTATCTATGATACTAAGGGCAAATATGACTTATTAAGGATTAGTTACCTTCATCGTAAAGCCTTTTACATTTAAAGCTATTTTTTCTGATCCAGATAGAAATGATATTATTCTACCCACAAACTTATTATTCAATAATATTTTACTAAAATGCTTTACCATTAATTACTTTTCTATCCATAGAGCTAAATAGTATGATTGATACATTTATTTATACAGGGTATGTGCACAAGGAGTACGGCAAAGATTACGATATCTTAACTTTTTTGTGATGAAGTGACAAACATCATTTTTTTTTTTTGAAAAATGGTTTTATTATGAGTTTTCAAAAGGGAAGGCAAAAAAATAAGTACCACATTTCTACATTTGAATTATTTTTTTAATTGCTTTTTATCTGCAACTTGACTATTTCATTATTATTATGTCCAGCCAATTCCAACCATCGTCGAGTGAAGACATTCCTTAACATCTGCCATTCTCCTCTGTTATTGGTTCTCCTTAACCAGTCGTGTCCAGCCAGTGTTTTTATGTCGTCCGACCATCTCATTTGTGGTCAACCTTGACTTCTTTTGTTTTCTCATGTTCTCCATTCTACTATCCTTCGTATCTTAACTTTTGGTATTCTTATTTCTGTGTTGTTAGTTAATGCGGTCTTGTAGAGGTTTAGGATTCGTCTTTCTAGTGCCCAGGTCTCGGTTTCATAAGTGAGAACCGGTAAGACATACTTAACTATACTGTAGTGTACTACTCTAGCTTTTATTGTAATTGGCATGTCGGATTTAAAGACATCTTCCATTTTCCCAAATTCTGACCATGCCAGGAATATTCGGCGTGACAGATCGACAGTCAGATTGTTTATTTGTGATCTCTATGTTTTGACCAAAATATATATATGACTCTACTTTTTCAAATGGTCCGTCATTTATGGTAATATTATGTTTATTCTTATCTATATCATTGGTTAGGTACTTGGTTTTGTTATAATTTATTTTAGCTCTTCAATAATCATCCGCAAATCTAAGGTGATTTAGCCTTTCGCCGTTTATGAGTAAACCCTTGTTCCACCATTTTAGCTCTCTGAACATATCCTTCATAGTCAATGTGAATAGTTTTTTTATATCTATCATTGATTCTCCCAATGATTAGAGCATTCAATACTGAACATATCATTATTGAGTCTTTTTTTTTCGAAGGCTTTTTCATAATCTATCATTGCTACCATCAAAGTCAAAGTCAAAATATACTTTATTTGCTAAGTTTACAAACTTGTGCCAAAAGCTTCCTAATCCTAGAATTTATAATACAAGTATTTATTTGGTTATACAGGACAAAAACAGAATACAGAATCGATTTTGATTGTACATAGAAGCATATTTTATATAAACAAGGAAAAAACCAAAAAAGAAGAAAAGAAAAGGTGAGAACCAACATAAAACAAGAATAATAAAAAAATAATAATAATAAAATAAATCTGATCAACAGATATATAATTAATTTTAAATATTAAAATGAATCGTTAAAATACTCTTCAATGCTGTAGTAAGCTTATGGTAAGATTAATTTCTTTAGTTCTCTCCTAAACTTTTTAAGGTCTGTAACAGTCATGATTAAATATTTTACGACTAATAAATATAAGAGAGTTTCTCGTAAGTGAGGAGGTGGGGATTGGAATAGATAAGTTGCCCACTTGACGAGTATTATGACTGGTGCGGGATGGTGGACTTATACGGACTTATGGATGAGTGTTGCAGTTTCCAATATAAAGAGTGAGAAAACTGTTAAAATTCTTTCAGCTACAAAAAGAGGTTTACAAGAGACTCTCAGACCAACACCACACAGATACCTTAATGCTTTTTTCTGAATAGTAAAAATCATGTTAAGGAGTCCCTTGGAGCACAAACCCCAAAATGGCAACCCATAACGGATATGAGAGTCTATTAAGGCGAAATAAACTGAACGAGCAAACAACCCCCCCAACTTATGCCTGGCAACCCTGACTGCAAAACAACCAGAAGAAAGTTTAGCAGCGAGGCCCAAAACGTGGTTGTCAAACCTTAAACTCTCATCAATGAAGAGGCCGAGAAATCGACAATAATCCCTACCATGTAGTGGGCTCTGCTCATCAAACAAAAAACCCTCTACATTACACTTAAAGCCCAGAACAAAAGTCTTATCAACATTGAATACAAGCTGATTGCAGATGCACCACTCTTTAATTTTGTGAAGGTCCTCTACTATGAGAGATCTGACTACTTTTTGATCTTTGTTATGCCACAGAATTGTAGTATCATCGGCCACTGAACCACTAGTCCATGCAGTGATAGAGAGCTTAAGTCATTAACGTATAATAAAAATAAAATAGGACCCAACACTGACCCTTGAGGTACACCACATTTAAGATGTGCTATCCCTGACGAAAATCCAGATGCAACCACCCTCTGGGTGCGGCCAGACAGGTATGACTTCAACCACCCCAAAGCCACTCCCCTAAATCCATAAAAATCAAGCTTTGACAGCAGTATTCCATGATCCACACAATCGAAGGCCTTGGACAGATCACAGAACACCGCTGCTGCAGCCTCCTTGGAGTTCATAGATAGATACACACTCTCCAAGAATCTGAAAATGGCATCCTGCGTGCCCTTAGATGACTGAAATCCATACTGATTATGGGACAGCACATTGTATTTGGTAAAAAAAGAGACAATTCTCTTTTTTGCAAGCCGCTCAAGAACCTTGGAAAGGGTAGACAAAATTGATATGGGACGGAAGTTAGAGGGTCGGTCCAAGCTACCACCCTGATGAAGAGGGATAATCATAGCTTCCTTTAAACAGGATGGGAACTCGCCCTGAAGAAATGACTGATTGATTGCCCAAACCAAAGCACCTAAAGCGCTCGCAGGCAGAAGTGACAGCAGACGTGAAGAGATACCATCGGAACCCGAAGACCTATGATTCTTCAAGCACTGAATTGTTTCAAGGACCTCGGTGGCATCTACAGGGTGGAAAAAGAATGATTGGTTGATAGCATTCCGATTAAGATATTGCAATGGATCGCCGTCACTCGGAACTGCTTCCAGTAACTTCTCAGCAATATTAGAAAAATGGTATTATGTTGTACTCATTTACCTTTTCCATTAATATTTTCATTATCTGTAGGTAGTATAGGTACCTACAGTATCATAGCCTCGTCTGAAACCGCTTGTTCCCGCGGTTGAGGTGTATCTAATTTATTGGTGATTTTTGTGTAATAATTCTCGTGAACAACTTGTAGAATACTGATAACAAGCTTATTGGTCTATAATTTTCAAGTTTGTACTTATTGCCCTTTTTGAAAATGACAATTACAACAGCATTAAACCAACCAATAAAGAGACTATTTAAATCGGGTAAAAGTCAATATGGGTGCCGGAAAAGAAAGTTGATGGCGGTCGCCAAGAAACGGCGTGCAATCCTTGTGGAATCAATCTATTGATCCACAGTTTAAAGTAATTGTTCAGTAATGGCATTAGCATTACTTGCATTAATTGTTTAAATACTTATATTAATCTCACTTCTCTAAGTAAATTTTGTATGACCCCTATACCTAAAAATATGTCTGCTCGCTAACACCAAAATTCCTCATTCCCCTCCTAAAAATGGACGAGGAACCAGACGTGAGAGGAGTGTACAAGCACTTAAAAGGGAACCATTTTCGTATATTCGAGGCATTTTGGTGTATACTTCACTAGTACTCAAATTAAGTAACTAATCCCGTAAAACCTTTGCAAAGTTATCGAAAATACCGGCCGGTACTTGACGGGCAGCTCAAGTATATAGAAGAAAGGAATCAACAGCCTATGGTATGTTCATTTGTATTATCTTTTTTCTCTCATAAATTTATTGCTCTCACTCCCACAGTAATGTAATAAAAAAATTATTTTTTTTCGGATTTGTCCGGAAATAATCCATGCCATAATTCTCAAGTATAAATACATTATGAGCCCAACATTTACGGAAATCAGTTTTGTCATAGACACTTTAAGCTAGCTCTTGAAGCTCTATACCCTTAAGTAGAAACTGTTAGAGCCGCTTCCCTACTCTAAGGGGAGGATTAGTTCATTAGTTCATTAGATAATAGATAATATTAACCCTTAATCTATTTAAACTTACTCCTGTACTACCAACGCTCTTTGGATAATTTCTTATCTAACTATACTTCATATACAAAAATCTGTATAAAACAAGCCAGTAGTTTTTATCAAACTAGCTGCCTTTATGCTGCTGTATCTGCATCTCTGTAATGTATTTACTAATAAAAACACAGTGCAACATTAGTTTAAATATTTATTAAAATGTACTTTCTAACATAATATATGCAAAAAACTGTATTTATCTGAACAAACAGATGCGATAATAAGTCTGCAATTTATTTTTGTTTTTAACCAAGAAAATGATCGGGTAAGTGAAGCATTATGATTCGCGTCAATGGTTTTCTAGTATTCGTTACAGTTTGATACCAACTAACTATAGCAAAAAGTAACTGGCCAACTATAATTCTGATGAGATCCCATTGAATACTGAAGCTATTTCTTAAATAACTTTAATTGAGTATAAATTAAATTGCAAATACCCAGTAAAAATCATGAAAAGAAAAGTCAGAGAGACCTTTATTATTTTTAAATCCTGGTGAAATGTATGTAAAAAATTGTGTGCCAATTTCTCACAAATTCACTTTTAAAATTAGCAGGATTCTTGACCTATATATTGGTGACATTAAAGCAATTTTAATATTTTAAAAGCTTGCTGAAAATACATTCTCTGTAAATATTATAGTCTTAAACATATTTCATTATTTTCTTCATTTTTCGTTTATCGTTACGGTACATAATTATTCAATTTAAATATAATTACCTTTTACAGTTTATGATCAATTATTAATAAAATGACGCTAAATTGTTTTTTTATCACACCTATCATTTTTTATTTATGACATTTTTAATTTTAGAAAACCAAAACGATTAAACCTTTTTATATCTGCTATAGTTTTTTAAATCCTTGCACTAATCCCTTGCACTTTGCAAGGGATGTTTTGACATACCTTAGCACTCAGGGTGATCCAAATTGTCAGTGGGAGGATCTTTAGGTCAAATGACCGAATTAAATCATTTAAAATTGGAGTAAATCCTAACTTTATGCTACAACAGGTAATGAACCAAGAGATTTGGCCTAAAGGTCTGGTTGCAAGAAAGTTTTTAGACCCATGGCCCCAGTTTTTCAACTTTCAACAGCAACGAACATCTTTAATAATGTTATATTACACTTATAGTGTTCAGTCTCTCCGTTCCGTTATGAACTGGAAGGAGATCTTAAAACTAACCAGGGGATTAGAATCCTCTGTCTTAGTGAGCACTGACTATCTAATCTATTTCTAAATTCTGTAGGGCATATAGGACACCTGGAGCAGCCTGTAAATATGTGCCTATGAATCAGCAAGGTGTGACCCTATTGTTGTGGCATCTTCTCAACGGATCATGGATAATGCCTTTCAAATATTTCCAAATTCTCTTATTTCAACACTGGCTGTTGGTGATGTCTCTCTGTCAGATAATGTGGATATTTTCTTTGAATTCAAGGAGCCTTGGAAGAAAATGCCTCATAGAACTGCAAACCTTAAAAGACCGCAACTCAGTTAGGCTTGTATAGGTTCTGGAACATACAGGTATCCCAGGAAATGAAAAAGCCGATAAACTTGCCAGAAAAGACTCTACGGCATTTTATATGGGACCAAAACCTGCACTGGGAGAGCCAAGAAGCACACTCCGCAGTGAGACCAGGGACTGGGTGAAAATAAAACATGTTTAGCTCACTGGACAGAAATGAGGCAGCTGAAGAAATGTTTATGAACTTTAAAATAGACGAAAAAATTACCAGAGACCTCCTTACATTTGGGAGAAAAACCTCAGAACACTTATAGGTATCAGAACGGGTCACATGGCCGTTAAAAAACACCTGAACAGAATTTGAGTGTATAATGGACACCTTAACTGCCGATTGTTTGAAAAGAAACCAGGAACAGTCCGACATGCAATTTACAAATAGTAATCCACAAAAGGGAACAAATATCTGGGAGAGACACACTGGACCCCGAAGCATTAGGTACCACAGTAGCAAAAGACCTGCATCGGCTGGTACAGGGCAGGGAAGTGTTAGGCTGGATAGTATAGATGTATATCGGGGTGAGCACAATAAGCCTTTAGGCTGAGGCATATTCGGTGATGTTTCATATATCGTCCTATATCAAAACTAGGATTTCCTTCATTTCTACAGACCAGTAGAGACAATCGGGATGATATGTTTAGCTCAGATGATATTAATGTCTCCTTCACATTCTTTGTGGATGCGCTTGTTGATATCCACCTTAGTTGATTTGCATTGATATCCAAATCAGTAACACAGCTAGAATCTCAGAACCATCAAAGTGGTTTCATAATTCTTTGAGAGAAAGCAGGAATACACTTCACCTCTTAAGGTGCCTGCTAAAATTGTGCGGCCCTACCGCACTGAGTATCGCAAGAAAATTGATTTGAAAAAATAGAAGTAAATGATCCATTTATAAATGAAGCTAGTAATCCGTCGCAAGTTATGTGGAAAATCCATTAAAGCTTTTGAAAATAATGTGAAAAGGACGTCATAAAGTTAAATAAATGTTTATCATTTTAATAAGGCACTTGTTAATGCTCCGACCCCAATAAAACCAATGCTTCCTCCGCTTTCCCAAAACCCTTTAACCTATTGGACTGATATTTTTTAACTTTCTTCAGTGTCGTTATGTTCAGGTACGTCAAGTGATTAATTCTATGAACAATAGTAAAATTGGGGCCGATTTGATTTTAATACACGGCTCATTAAAACTAAAAAAACTTGATTATTGTTCCCTTAACAACATTAATCAACAGGAACCTGCGTGACAAGTTTCTGAAGGGTTTTGAGTGCAGTTTTCACACTCAGTCAACATTTTACGAGTTGTCAAAAACTTTTCAATTAGCAACTTGCTCCAGTCATACTTAAGAGTCAATATGTCCATTTTGAGAGTGGTAGGTCCCAAAGTTTGTTTATGATACTTGACGTACCACAAGGCTCTGTTCTTGGGCCTTTTCTCTTTATGGTGTATGTCACTAATCTTCCCAGCTCTCATTCTGGGTCTGTATTGTATCTTTAAGCTTATGACACAATATCCATTACGATATTGATGGATATTACTGCTGATCAAGCATACAGTGATATGAGGGAGTATGAAATCAATTAACTTAAAATCAGAACAAAACCAAAAAGAGAATTTTTCCTTACAGATTGAAGTCATGGTGAACAGACTCTTGATGAAGTTGTAACTTTTCTTGGTGTTATTCAGGATTGACCTGGCAATGCCGTGTTGGAGAACTCATGTCTAAAATACCGAAATCACAGTGACCAGATCAGCTTTTGCTAATTACCTTCTCGACTCCAAACATGATTTTCCTGACAGCCAAAATATAAAAATACTGCATCAATGCAACAAAAGTAAAAAACTAGACTTGTTGGAGACAATGGAGATTAGTAAAGCTTTTAAAAGCCCAGATCTGTCCTGTGTTAATGAAAGGTTTGATTTTGATGGCCACCTAGTTTTTAATAACCTCAAGTAGTTTTAGACTCTTAAATGATGGTTAGATTTCTAAAATGTATAAAGGATTTGATTGTTTAGTTGAGTTCTTTGTACATAGATAGTAACACTTTATTGTAATCTTTGTTTACTTAAATATTAGGTGTTTTGTGTATGTTATGGTAAGTTTTTGTTGAATTTTCCTTTTTTCGGGTTACATAATTTTAATTATTGTTTAGGTCTGATGATGCTCTAGTCGAGCGAAACATGTAACCTTCGTTATTTTATTAAATGTATTTGTGATGCTGTAGATTTCGTGTTTTTTACCTTTTATAAAAGTGTATGACCAGCATCTTTGGGATAATGGATGAGTTTTTCGAGACTCATGTCTAAGTTATCAAGACGTATATTCTTATAACGAAATCTATCCACCCCAGCATGCGTAGGCTTGCATGCTCAAGGATGCATATTTCCGATACTTCCACTCCGCAATGACGTACTATTTGTTTAATTGGAATCACTCTGCTTATATGTTTAAAATATCTGCGTTACAACGCAGATATTTAAAAGTGATTGCTAAATTCAATTATAGACTACTGCAGTTTACATTTCAGCAAACTGAGAATTCTCCTATGCCTCCTAATTATTAGGGAGACTCCCGAAAATTTTATACCCATGCTGATATCCACTCACACTATATAACAATATAACAATAGGTCCTTGGTACAGCGGTATCAGAGGTTTTATAGATTCCTTAATGGCATATCATACTATAAAGAACAGTTTTTCCATATGTTGCCTGTCTCTGTTAAGAATCTGCCCCTTACTGCATTTAAGGTCAAGATTAAAAACTACCTAATTAAAAATGCCTTTTCCTTATTTAAAAGGTACCTCCAACCAACTTTCCTGATTTCCTGTGACCTAATTGTTTTACACCTTGTGTGCTATTTTAGTTGCATTGTTAGTCATACGTTTTATTGTTTGCATGTTATATTTCTGGTCTTGTGTATTTGCATGTTTACTAGTGATTTGCGTGTTAACACCAATAGATGAATGAATAAATAAATAAACGTAGAAAACTCACCCTGTATAAGAGGTTATTTTAACATTTTGTTATAGAACTGTGATGATTATGAGGCGAAATCCTCTTTAATGAAATAGACGTAAAAATAAATGCTTTCACACCTGTTATATTAGTAAAATCAGTACAAATTGAATATTCGCATTACCATAGCATTATACAAAGTTCTGCTATCGGTAACAATGTAATCTTCCTCGCTCGGCTTATTTTAGGTCAAGCTGATACTAATATAGGTAAAGGTAGTAATACTATGGACAAGCGAGTAGCTCTTGCTAATTATAACTCGATAACATTTAATGGGTTCAAGTTTAAAAAATTTGCAAACGTTCGTTTTACATTCGCCAGTGTGCCAATTTTGAAATTGATGTGTTGTTTTCTATGCATTCATTGAAACTTAGTTTGTAATGTTCAAAAAAAAAAGTTGTATTGCTTGCTACTAAAAACATTATTAAAACAATATAAAACACCGACAGAAAGAGGTTAAATCCTACCAGAAAAAACTTGATAAATGATAATGACCATAAGTAAAAAAATACAGTTTTAAAATTCTAAAGTAACTATTTTATTCCCGTGAAGTGTAAAGTTAAACGCGAAATTAAATTGCACTTTAATTACATCAGATGGAATCGCGCACGGTTCGATGACTTTTAGCAAGGCTCGCGCGAATCCTGAGATACATAGAAATAGACCAATAAAATGTCAGAGGATAGCAAAGTAATCAGTACTTTGGCCAGATGAATGTGTAGTTTTTTCATAGCCATAGATTGTAAATTGTCCGGTAGACTGAGAACTGAGGAATGCTTGAAATTGATAAATAAATTTTAAAAAATTTCCCATTTATTGGGACTGGCTTAAGACTATGTCTATTTGAATCACTCATGAATATATGCTTCAGAAGTAATATTTTACTAATGTCTTAAAAAGAGCAGTAGTAACAGAATTTGTTATACATGGAGATCCGAACGAGAATATTGTTAAATTGATATAATTATGCTTAAATAATAGGTGTCTGGTGGTGACTGTTTTATGAATCCAGGAAGGTTTATAATGAAAAGCTCGAAAAAGCTAAAACTAGTCATTTTAATAGTAAGATTGATAAATCAGGTAACAAGGGCAAAGCTTTGTGGCAGGCTGTCAAAGAAATAACTGAGTCTTCAAGAAGGCAGTCTCTTGCTTTCCACATGCTACACAGGATGCAAATTACTTTAATCATGCTTTTACAAACTTTGCTAAAGACTTAATTTCTCTACAGCAAAACATAGTTAAGAGTTCTGGTTCTCTATACCATTTCATAAGCAATCTATATGTTCATCATTCTCGTGTTTAACGACGAGAATGATGTAAACAAAAACAAATGGGAAGCAAAAACTTATAAAAAGAAAAATAATCGTCAAAGTGTAATAAAAAATAACCGTTCCGAACAATTACATGGGAAAAATTAAAGCTCTTCAATCTTTAAGGTGGCTTCAACCATGAGTTTTCTCTTTGTCTCTGGTCTGGCCCCTGATGTGCTGAGTGAGACTCTGGTACAGTACTTGGAAAGTAAGGGATTATCAGGGTCATCATGCCTAAAAATGAAGACCAAAAGCGACAAATTCAGGAGCTCTTTTCGACTTGCTGTACCAAGTCATGACAAGGAACTTTATATGGTGCCAGATCTATGGCCTAGAGGTATTCTGGTGAACCATTTTCAGAATGTTCAGCGCCAATTCCTGGCACAAATATAGAACCTGAAGCTATAGAGCCAGTAAGGAATATTTCTAATTCTGACACACTCCTCAGGGTGTTCCATATAAATATAAGGTTTCTGCGTAATAAATATCTGCAATTAGAAGCTTTTATCAATGACAAAAATATTGACATCTTATGTATTACTGAGCATTGGATGTCATCAATAGAATTAGAAGCCATACAAATAGAAGGTTTTACATTAGTGGCATTTTCAACTAGGCAGCGTCACATAGGTGGAGGTACAGCTATATTTGTAAAAAATGCACATTCATCTTTTGTGATTCCTAATTTTAACCTAGCACCTAACATTGATTTGTGTTTTGAATACTCTGTGATTTTTATAGAATGTTTTAATTTATATGTATTGACTATTTATAGATCTCCCTCGGGAAATTTTGACACTTTTTTGCGGGCTTTGGAAGGGAAACTTAATGAATTGGGTATGGCGAGGAGCATGCTGGTGGCGGGTGACTTTAATGTGCACTTTGGGACTGTCGACAACAGGGTTGCTCCTTTGTGTGATGCTCTGGGTGGTTATGGCTTGCATCATCTATTTCAGGCAGCAACTAGACAGGGTGTTTGCTTGGATAATGTCTTTGTAAGTCCCCATATCAATGTAATTTCATCACTTGTTGTACAACCCAATATCTCAGACCATGATGGTCAGCGGGTTGACTTTTCAGTACCTACATCCCGCAGTTTAATACATACAAAAAAAATATGCCGGCCTGTAACACAACATGGGCTTTTTAATTTCCATAACATTATTTCAGATACACCTTGGCATTTTGTATCAGAGCCTAACATATTGGTTGAAGAAAAGTTTATCACATTTCTAAACATTTTAGAGGATACATGCTTGAAGTGTTTTCCCATAAAGCAGTTTACTGTGAGATCAGATCAATCCAATAATATTTCCTGGTTTAGTGACGAGCTTAGAGGGATGCGTGAGAGGCTTAGGTTTCTTGAATTGGTGAGTAAACAATACACAGATGTATATCATAAAAATGTGTTTCTTCAGTACAGAAATAAATACAACAAAGCAATAAAATTAGCAAAAATTAAAGCAAATGACCGACTCATTCAATCTTCAAGTAATCCTGGTCGCACTATGTGGCAAGTCATAAATAAATCTTGTGGCAATAAAACTGGAAGGGTTAGAGATTGTAGTCTTACAGGGAATGATTTTAACAACTTCTTTTTGGGTGTGGGTCAGGGTATCATGTCAGGAATGCCAATTTCAAATATTGATCCAATATCATTGATTCCCAAACATGATATTGTTTTTTCTTTCAATGAAGTATCCTATAACAAAGTCCGTGATATTATCTCCAGCCTCAAAAATAAAAATAGTAAGGATATTTTTGGTCTAAATGTTAAAATATTAAAATCAATTACAAATGAAATTATTGTTCCACTTACAAATTTAATCAATTTGTGCCTTAAAGAATCATGCTTTCCATCTGTTTTAAAGGAGGCACTTGTAATTCCTTTGTTTAAGAAGGGTGATTGCAATAAACCAGATAATTACAGGCCTATATCTCTTTTACCAATTGTGTCCAAGATTTTAGAGAGGTGTCTAGCTGAACAGATTGTGGACTTCTTTGAAAAAAACAACTTATTTAACAAATGTCAATTTGGTTTTCGTAAAGACAAAAGTACAGTTCTGGGCGTCTTGGATTTGGTTTCAGATATTCTTGAAGGTTTTCAAAATTTTCAATATGACACAGTTCTTTGCTGCGACCTGAGTAAAGCTTTTGATTGCGTCGACCATGGGATCCTTCTTGGAAAGCTCAAAGCCTATAATTTTAATCCATCCAAGCATTCAACTTATGAAATCTTACCTTGAGGGCAGGTGTCAGTCTGTGAGTTTTGCTGGGGTGGCGTCGGCAATAGGCGATATTACAATGGGTGTGCCTCAGTGGTCAATTCTGGGACCCATTCTTTTTTTAATTTATATCAATGATCTTCCACTAATTAGTGAATATGCAAAATTTACCCTCTTTGCCGATGACACCACAGTATCCTTTCGGGCTGACACTCTGGGTGCTTCCCTGGAGGGATCCCTGGTGGCGCGGGAAGGAGTTGAAAGCTGGTTCTGCAGCAATCGGCTTCTCATGAACTCAGATAAGACACTTAAAATCATTTTCTCTATGAGAGAACTTGGGCAGGTGGAGTCTGCTGACACAGCTAAATTCCTAGGAGTCACACTAGACCAACGTTTACATTGGGGTCATCACATCAACCAACTGACTTTAAAGCTAAACAAAGCTGCCTATCTAATAAGAGGGCTCAGTGATAGGGTCTCAGCAGCAGTTCTGAGAACTGCATACTTTGGTGTTTTCCATTCACACTTGTCATATAGTATTCTAGCCTTGGGACATGCATCTGATACCAAACGTGTGTTCGGTATACAGAGAAGGGTGATAAGGGTACTAGCTGGTCTTGCATATAGGGAGGACTGCAAGGCAGCCTTTAAACAACTTGGCATTCTCACCCTGCCCTCAGTGTACATTTTGGAAAACCTTCTGTATGTTAAACGTAATACTCAGTCTTTTACTACTCACCAAGATATACATGGCTATAATACTCGCCATAGAACTGACTTTGTACCTCCTTACTGCCGTCTGGGAAGGTGTCGGGATGGACCGGGCTTTTGGGGAATAAAATTATTTAATGCTCTTCCCTCTGAAATAAAATACTTACCTCTAAACAGTTTTAAAACAAAAATCAAAAAAGTTTTATTAGTGAATGCTTTTTATTCATTAGAGGAGTTTTTAAACCACATATTTTAAGGTGATTTTACTGTGTTTTTATAACATCATTTATTGTTTTAGTTATAGTCGAATTTTAATTTAATGTTCTTAGTGTTAGTACTGTTAAGTAGTCTGTTTTGACTTTACCTATGTATTTTTTGACTTGTGTAAAATTTATATTACTGGCATCAATAAAAATTATGATTATGATTATGATTATATATTTAATGCCTTAATGTATTTTATTCTAGCAAGAACGTTTAAAAACTTTTTTTACTCTTTTAAATTTAAATTCAAATTTATATATTACGAGTAATTAGTTTTACAAATTATTCCTCAAGTCAGTATATAATACATAAAATCAGGCATAAAAGTCAGTAAAACCAGTTATCATTAACACACAACATAAAATTTATGCATATAAAATTTATCACAAAATAAACTTCACTAAATTAAATGTTTAGATATAAGTTAAATCTTAAACCTAAAATAGTCCTATACTTACATTAAAATCTAAAAACTCATTAAAACTATAGAAGCTATTGAGCAAAAATTTTCCGACTCTTGAACCATAACATGGAGAGGCGAGATCCCTAATTTCCGCAGGTAGTTTATTATAAAACAAAGGCGCATAATAGTTAAATAAAAATCGTGTTCTCTGAAGCCTTAGGAACCCAATTCTAATCCCACCACCGCGCCTTGTATCATGAATATGACATGTTTTGTTCAGGATGTATTTTTGCTGGTTTTTATGCGCATAAATAAGACATTCATATATATATCTTCATATGGCAGGAGTCCCCATGTTGGTATAGCATAAGTTGGTATTAATTGGAATATAGCATGATATGATTGAACTAACATATGACGAGGAAGAATTTTTACTAAATTTCGCAAAAGGTATATATTTCTAGACAGTTTTATAGCCGTTTTATCAACATGCATCTCAAAAATCAACTTTGGGTCCAGGTACACTCCTAGAAATTTAACTTCTTCTGGATTTGCCTCAAGAACTCGTCTGAGACCGAAAAAAACCCTCACAGTCTTATCGCTATTCAATGATAGTCTGTTTGCAATAAACCACTCTCGAAGCAGACCCTCATCCTGCTGAGCAGACAATAACAGGCTCTCAAGATTCTTTCCATTCCTGGCTATGGTTGTGTCATCAGCAAAACGTCACATTTTAAAATCGTGAGCCACCCTATAAAGGTCATTGACATAGATAAGGTACAGAAATGGTCCCAGAATGGTCCCTGGGGAGCGCCATGTTTTACCTTGACCAAGTCAGATAAAAGTCTATTGTAAAAAGTCCTCTTTCCCCTGGCCCTCAAGTAGCTGGACAACAAACACAGGCCAAGCCTATCCACCCCATAGTGCTTAAGTTTTTGTAAGAGATTAACATGTGATACACAATCGAAAGCCTTGGAGAGGTCACAGAGCGAAGCACACATATAATCCCCATCCTCAAACACCTCCGCAAGGCAATCGAGCATGCTCATGACTGCACATGTGGTAGATCTTTTCACTCTATACCCAAATTGATCTTCTGAAAGGAGATTATTTTTTTCAAAATATTCATAGAATTGGTTTTTTAACACCAGTTCAAATATTTTTGCAATAGCAGGTATCAGGGAAATAGGTCTGTAATCGGCGGGATCTTTGTGAGAATAGATAATATCCTTCTTGAAAATAGCGACTACCTTGGCGCATTTTAATGCAGAGGGAAAAATACCATTTCTAATACTAGTGTTTATTCATTTTGTTAAGGAGGAGACAAACTGATTTTTTAATTGCTTAATTAGTGTTATTAATAGTTAATTAATTGCATAACCCTGGGCACAAGTACTCATTTCTCTGCTCTGAGGGCACTCAGTTTTAAGTTATTTTCTAGATTTTGAACATGCCTATTTAACAAAAAAATTTGCCAATTCAGCACTGTTCCATTTTACAAATAGTTTTGGAGGCCATTGAAAAATCGGACCTGTCTTGTGGGCTTTTCATAGACCTGAATAAGGTCTTCGACTGCATTGACCATCAAATCATATTGGAAAAGTTGCGTTGGAAAAGTCTCGCAGAAGTATTCTGAGCCCCTTGCTTTTTGTCATATGCATTAATATTGTTGGCAGCATTCTTTTGGATCGCGATAATAAATTCATTCTGAATTTAGTGATGACACTAACATTTTGACACAGGGAAAAACAGTTTATAATATTTCTGACAAGAACAGACTAATTTGAGCCACACTAAGGATTATTTTACTGAAAACAAACTTGAAAAAGCCTGAAAAAAAAATGCCTGAACGTTTTTCTGAATTAATTTGAAATGCTCTCCACCATAGAACTTTGATTTTAATAACCACATAAAAGTGTGCACTTCAACGGTAAAATTTCTGGGTATAAACCAATCTAGTTCTATTGATTGCTTTATACATATTATAAACATTTTATGCAGCAAATTAGCCACTATCTGCTATACAATAAGAGTCCTATTAAGGAATATTTCAAAAGCGGCCCTGCTTGCTATTTACTATGGTAACTTCTGGTCACTGGTAAAATACGGTATTGAAATTTGGGGAGGCTTAAGTAATCCGAAAAGTGTGGCAGAAAAAATCATTAAAATCATTTTTGGAATGAATTATCATCAGCCTTGTAGAGGCATGTTTAAACAGAACAACATGTTGACTGTACTGCCTGTATGTTTTTGAATGTGTCATTTTCCAGACTCCTCCTCCTAATGAAGGAGAGCAGGCCTTCCCAGTTAAGGTCCTCTCGTAGCAGGAACAGAGCACTCTCCTGTTCCTATCCCATCCTTAGCATTCTCCTTTAAAATGATATGCGGTTTCCTCCACCAGACCGCACCTGAGGCACAGCAGGCTGGGCACCATGCCAAAGATATGCAGATGTCAGTTGAGTCTGCAGTGATCTGTTAGGACTCCCGGTCAGGTCTGCTATAATTTCTGTGTGCCGGGACAGCAGTCACGCTATCCTAGCTTTAGTTGGATTTGATAGCAGTTCTTTGGCCTGTCGACAACCGCTGTTCCTATTCCAGTTTTTTCTGGTCTTTTTCCATTCCCAGTTGTCTAGGATATGGGAAATATGTCTCTTACTTAGTCCAAGGTAGGGTTCGGGACTAATCGGAGGTGATGGAGCTGATCAGAGTGTCGCAAAATCGGCGTCCGCCCGCTCTTTGCCCTCCACTCCGCTGTGTCCGGAAACCCAACATACTGGAACCGTCTTCCTCCTACCCAATGTGTCTAGCCCTTTAGCGCATCCCTGCACTCTTGGACCAGTTTAGAGCTGGTCCTGGCTACTTGGATGGCTTTTAAGGCAGCCTGGCTGTCGAAGTACATAATTATTTCAGTCTATGGGACCTCTTTGACTTCTTTCCTGGTGGCCACCTCCGGAATGGCGAACACTTCGGCTTGAAAGACTGTCGAATGTCTTTCAAGCCAGAAAGCTTGTCCTCGATCGGTATCAAAATAGCTGTTTTATTTTTCAGTTGTACAATAAGAATTGCATGAAACAGTTTACTGAGGAAGAAAGAAAAAATGTGTTAACTAATCTACTCAACTGTACGACGAAAAATTAACAAGATACTTATTTACAAGAATTACTAATGGAAGCTAAACAAATCGAGAGACATGGCGTGAGAAGTGCGGACAACCAACAAGACAGAACTTTATCTTAAAAGGCTCAAATAGAATTTTTATATGCAAACAGGCATTTGTAAGTCTTCATGCCATATCACACTGGCAAGTTCAGTGGCTGAACACCTCTTGGCAGGTAAATCACCAAACGATCTTAGAGATAAGCCTTATAATAGACCTCGTATATTAGGCAATGAATGGACTCAAAAAACTAAAGAGCAGATTCAGACGTTTCCGGTTAAAGTTTCACATTATTCCTCCAAACCCATTCATTATTTAGATGCATCTTTGACTGTAAAGAAAATGCATAGCCTTTTTGTCGAAAAATACCCAGAGTTGGAAAACTTAGTTAAATATGAATTCTATTTAATATATGCTATAAAAAGTATTTCAATGAAAAATTCAATTTTAAGTTTGGGCAAGCTCAAGTTTATGTATGTTTGGAATGCGAAAGACATGGAACGAGGCTTAAAGATGTTAACCTTAAGAATAATGCAAAGAGAGTAGTTGCAGCTGAATTAATTAACTCTCTAACTAACTAAAATTAAAGAAATGCAAACTCTTTATACTGAACGACCAGAAGTGATGCAAAACATGCCACTCCGGCATATCCCAGTACAGGAAATATTTTATTTTAGGCAGCTCTAGGCATTCCCATTCCAAATACACAACCTTAAGGATAATACGGGGTATTTTTATACTTACATATTTAAACTATAGTAGTTATATATTTAAACTTCGTTTTTGCCGTGTGACCGGGATTATGGCTGTGCAAAACGGAATATCAAAAAACATGATCGAATTTACACTCCAGAAGAATATGAGGACTTAATATTGACTTCCAGGAAAAAGCAGCGTTTTACTGTGAAGCAGATCCGATACACTGATATTACTAATTTTAAGAACTGGTGGCTTGACTATAAAAAAAACCTGTAGCACTCGAGGTGCCGATGCTAAGAAGGAAACGTTTGCTGTGTCAAACTTAGGCAGTTCCTGTATAAAAGTTCAAATCCAGGATATGTTAAATAGAATATGCAGTGAGGATGCGCAAGTTGCAACAAATTCGTTTAAAATTCAGGAGCGAAAAAAAAAACGCTCGGACACGTTAATTTTTATTTTTTATCGATTTTTTTGATGATGAATTCATGTATACAGGGCGGACCAAAAATGAGCTACGACCATCAACTTAATTTTTTTTAAAAGAAACGGCCAGTTTTTTTTTATTTAATTTTTTAATTATGTATAAAATTTTAAGTATATTTTGTAAACCACGTCCTATACCTAACCTCAATATTTATTAAGAAATTTGCGATTAAATTTTTTATAAATAACCATGAATTTTTTGAACAGTTTATAAAAAAAACAAAACAAAGAAAATTAAAATAAGTCTTTAAATTGTTGACCATTAACTTCCTGACAGTAACCAAGTCAATATTAAAATTCTTGTAATTTTATTTTGATTTGTTTGTTTCAGCTCTAATTCTATTTTTTAATTCTCCTAAACTCTCAGGTTTACCAAAATAAACTTTAGATTTTAGATAATTCCATAGATAAAAATCGAATGGTTAAATCTGGCGACCTTGCTGGCCATTCAATAAAACCCCCCTTCCAATCCATCTATTTGGGAAAATATTGGTTAGGTAATCTCGTACTGTTCGCGAATAGTGTTGGAGGGCGGCATCCTGTTGGAACCAAATCAAATCTGCTGGTATAAATGGGTTTTTACCATTTGGATAAAGTGCAATTAAACTAGGTACTATCTGATTTTGAAACAACTCTAAATATTTTTTAGAGGTAAGTGCACCATCAATAAAATAGGGACCCACAATTGACATGCCCATACTTTTAATTTCTTAAAAAATTGTGTGTGACTTTCCATACTCCAGTGTGGATTTTCTGGTGCCCAATAACGAAAATTTTGCCTATTTACAGAACTATTTAAAAAAAAATGTGCCTAGTCGGAAAAAACAATCTTACTTAAGAATTGTGGGTTAGCATTACATTTATTCATTATTATTTCGCAAAACTCTATTCTGCAGATGTGATCTTTTCAATAAGCTCCTGAATTAAATGAATTTTATATGGATGCCATTTATTCCTATGCAAATATTTTAGGATACATGAAACTGACTGATCTGCAGCAACTTGTCGAGTTGCTTTATGTAGATTGTCTTGTAAATCGAGCAAAATATCTAATTGTCCATTTTCTGCAGGCATAGGACAGTCCAGGTCATATTTGTCTCTATAACATGACCAAAATCTCTAAACTTTTTTTTTATTTTGCTTACTACGGTTTTTATTACTATGTGTAATAGGCCTCTCCAAGTACTTATTGTTAAACAGATCGCAAACTTCGGCCTGTGTTCAAGTCTTGTTGCCATATCCTGCCATCATCAAAATTTGAATTCTTTCTTTTTTGGCTAAACGCGACATACTTTTAAACTTAGCAACTGAACTTGACACTTACTGATGTAAAGTAATACATACTGTTTTCATGCGATTAAATGGTCACAAGGTGTCAACAATCAAATATACCCTTGAAAAATTATGAAAAAACATGTTCAAATATGCTGAAATGACTCAAACAGTTGCATATTTATTAATAATGTTAGTATTAGGTATAAAAAAAGTGTTTCCATTTAAAAAATTGAAGTTGATGGTTGTTGCTTATTTTTGATTCACCCTGTATACATGAATTCATCATAAAAAAAATCACAACAGAAAATAAAAATTAACGGGTCCGAGCAATTCTTTTCTGACACACACCCCTGAATTTAAAATGAATTTGTTCCAACTTGCGCGTCCTTACTATATAGATGGTTTACACTCCCACACTTTTAAATTTCTCAAAGAACATAAGTGCAGCCCTCCTCTGCCCAAGTAAGACATATAAAAAACCTGTTCTGATTAATGGAAAAAAAATTCTGGACATCAAGAAGGTAATGACCAAGGTGAAGCATTGGAATTTTATTAACACATCACATCATGGAAAACCAAAAATGCTGAATCAGTTTTCATGTTGTATTTTTCCTATGTATTGAATAAATATATAAAAAATCAATAAATGTTTACCTATATCTTTTTATATACAGAAATGAATTCAAAAACCATACAAGCCCATCCCCCCTTTTGATCTGTCATTGGTAATTCATTTTAGTCTCCAAAAAACTAACCCTAAAGCACATTGCCAACTATGATTTACAACTTTTCTATGCATGTCTACAGTCTATGCTAAGCATTTTTGGCTTTAAAAGGTTTTTATTGATTTTCTTGAAATGCGGATTTTGGGTATGTATGCTTTTCGAACTCACTGATTTAATTGTAAGATCAGGACCAAACCACTGATCCATAAATCCAAAATTGGTTTAACAAGAGAGCAATAAAGCATTTCAAAAGTAAACATAGACATGTCAACACTTGATCTCTGAATGAAACCAAGCACTTTCATTGTCCTATTTGTTACATGATTAATGTGGCTCTCAAAGGATAATTTTGAGTCTGTCCAAATTACCAAGTCTAAAACTTGTGTTTTAAAGACAACTGAAAGATTCTTTATTGAGTAAATAAATTTTATAGGCTTTCTCTGCATTAAAAAAGTAATTTTATGGCAATTGTTGACATAAGTAAGTAAGTGACATCCTGTTTAAACCACAAAAATTACAAAATGATTGAAGATCCTTTTATAGAAGAGCAGCATCATTGAAAGAATAATTGTAAAGAGTTTGACACATTAGAACACTGTAGTTTTTTTTAATTTATGCTATAATTGCACAAATTGAGGGAAAAAACTCATCTAGGTGATAAAATGAGTTACTGTACACAGTAAGTCTAGGAGTTTTTTTTTTTAAATATTTTTCTAAGATTAGATCTAGTTAGACTTAAAAACATAAATTATTTTAGGTTCCTAAAAGCACAAGATTCTTGCAATGGCAGTTACTTAAACAGCTAAGAGAGTATGTATAAGGCATACCTTTAACCAACTAAAATGAGTTGTACTGTTAATGAATGTACAGGTGCACTGCCGAATATAAATTGATACCACAGTCAACAACTGAAAACTACAAAAAAATAGACTATAGGATTTTCTTCAGCCTTTAAATAGTCTCGTTTAAATAAGTTTATGTTGTGCACTTAATGTATTAATTACATAGTTACCTGAAGCTGCTATAGTATAGTTTAACAATAATTAGTAATATTCATTTATATAATAATACATAAAATATATTGATTCCTTTTTTGGGGAATAAACAGGAACTGGAAGAGAGTATTTCTAGAGAAATTCCAAATACAAATTCTATAGCATAAATTGCCCTTTGCTTAGGCATAATAAGAAACCTCTAACAATGTAAAAATATTTAGCAGAATTACATTCAGCTATTGGTCTATAACCTTTAATAACTATGATTAATGCATTGTGAAATTACTATTAAATATATACTATACATACTATTAAATTTATTTATTTTTCATACCAATAGATTTATTTTAAAAATTCTTTTGTAGTTGAATTACTTGTTACTTGAAATGAAAATGCTAAATAAAGAAAAATTCTTGTTTACTGCTCCTAATCATTAGTCTTGCAGTGCATGGCCCTTTGGTCTTTTATGTCAACAAACCAGACCTTTTAGCTTAATTCACCCTATAGGAAATTATACCCCCTTTCTGTTTAATCATGCAACTTCAAGGTAGGGCAAGACTAGGGTGATGACCAACTGCATTTATTGTTAAAATGAAGTACTTATATTTAATACATTCTTTGAAGTGCAACAACCTTAATTTTTAATTTTATAATCAGCTCAGGATTTATAAATATTCTTATCAGTTACAAATGAGATCAAGTATATTAAAACAACAGCTTTCAATTGAGAGATTGCAGTGTTTATTTGTCATATATATATAAAATCACATATGAATATTATGGGCAGATTGCATTGTTTTAAACTTTTTAATAATAAACTGCATTTGAGTCAGACAAGTGTAATATGCAGTGTATATATATCTTATTGAGGTATAAAAATTATAAAGGAAAGAGTATATCTAATGTTATTTATTTGAATACCAGGTAAATTAAGGATTTAATAAAAATACTATAACATAAAATGTTCTAACCAGAATAATATTAATAAGAAGGATATTGAAATTGAATAAACATTCAATGGTTTAGAATTGTTCCAGTATGAAAAATATTATTTATTGAATTTTTGAAATTTCTTTTGAACTTTCAAGTAGATTTTTCTTAATTTTTACCTAACCTCACAGCTATTGATTTTTAAATTTTTGCTTATTAAATTAAGCCTTATGCTAACATTCGGTGCCTGCAAATAAGAATGTACTTACCATTATCCTTTACGTGGGCTTTAGGATTATTTTTAAATATAAAACACACAAAACACAATTTTCACGAAATCGAACGGTTTTAACCAAACGAACTAAACGTCAACACACCACACACATTCGGAGATAACGCCATATTTTTATGTTTTTTATTTATCTCTCGCTTTTCTCTCTCTCTGTCTTTCGGTCGGTTGGCGTATTCCGGACCACTTCTAGTATAAACATTACTTATCCTCGTCAGACATACTGTAAAAAAAGAAACAGATATCTGGTCTATTGGCTTTTATGGTCCCTATAATTCCGGAGTAGCGGTCTCTCGTTGGCTACGGGAATCTACGCCATACGTCTCTTTATTGTTATCTTTGTCACTAGTCCCCTTTTTTTAGGTCGAACGTCGAACGTTCGTCACTAGTGTCACTGTCAAATATCCGTCAATGTCAAATTCCTAAAAATGAAAACAAAATTATGTAGATTGAATTAAACTGTAATGAATTCCCAAAATTCATCGTTATTTAAACGGTGATAAACTTTAATTAATTATTATTATTTATTTTGAATGAAAGCAACTGATCCTGAATGATCAGTAAAAATACCAAGAGAAAAACAATATACCAAATGGATGAAAGTTTCAAAGCCAATAACCTCAAAAATGGGCCCCCAATTTTTACTTGGATTTGATCCAATTTCCGGCATACTGGAAAAGAAAAGAGGACTAGATACTAGAGGTATTTCTTTTATTAGGTAGCAGGAATACAAGAAATAAAAATAAATGTAGCAAACTACTTATATCAGACAATATTTGATGCTAACTGTAACAATTTAACAATAATATACTGTAACAATATTTTTTAACTGTCCTAACAATTAATAACCAACTAGATGTTTTTTTAATGAGTATATATCCAATTAAAGTACATACTGGGTGGTGGGTCGCCGAGAGGAACATAGGAAAACCCATGTAAATATTAAGAGGGTCAATTATTGGCTTCCCTGTAGATTTTATAGAAAAAATGTAAGATAACTTTTTGAAGAGACCAATCTGGCAAACCCTTGTGCAAAGTTTCAAAAAATTTTAATCAGGAAATCTTGAATTATTCAATTAAATGTAATTGCAAAATTAGCAAATTTTCAGTTCAGGTAAAACCAAAGGGGTACCAGTAATTATTAATTCCATAGGATGTTCTGTGGAATGGAATGTTAAAGGTTACATTATGGCGCAACCCGTGATGAGGAACATTAAATTGTATGCGACCCAACAGATCAGGGCAATCAATAAGCCTATTAACGATCTTATATATAAAACTAGCACCAGAAATATTACGGCATTGCGACAGTGTCGGAATAGATAATTGACTTTTAATATAAGAATAGTCATGGTTCTCAATAACAGTTAAAGTTCTATGAGCACAATATCTCTGGAATTTATGTTGAACTCTTTCTAAAGCATCAATATGAATCTGGTGGTATGGAGACCAAACTACAGAGCAGTACTCCAATATAGTTCTTACTAGGGAGCAATAAACCCTTCTTGTTGAAGAGACTGAGAAATATGAACAGTTTCTCATAACAAACCCTAGCAATTTTGATGCTTTCACAGAAATTGAATTAATATGATCAATAAATGTGAGTTTCTCATCAAAAATAACTCCCAAATCCCTAATAGATGCAACATAATTCAGTGGCTCATTATTAATGAAGTAATTGGATTGAAACCAGTTGATCCTGCGAGTGAAACTAATAACACAACATTTCTTAATAATGATTGTTTTGTTCACACCAATTATTTAAGCAATCCATATCTGCTTGTAGTAATTCTTGATCCACAATACTACCAACCACCCTCCAAAATTTTAAGTCGTCTGCAAACATCAAACACTGACTATACAGGAAACAGTTAACTATATCATCAATAAATAAATTAAATAATAAGGGTGATGTATGCCCTCCCTGAGGGAGACCTGATGTTACGCTGATAGGATCAGAAAGATGTCCACCTACCCTGACCCTTTGAATACGGCCAGTTAAAGAATTTTTAATCCAACTCACAAAATCAACATGAAACCCTACGGAGATCAGTTTTGACAGAAGAATTTGATGATCAATACGATCAAAAGCTTTACTAAAATCGGTGTATATAGAATCAATTTGTTTATGATCCTCTAATTTACTCATAAGATCAGATTGGTAATAGATCAAGTTAGTGGCAGTAGACTTATTCTTGCAAAACCCATGCTGTGAATCTGATATTAAGCCTTTGCATAACCAAGAAAGCTGATTAGCTATAAGGCTATCAAAAAGTTTAGGTATTGAAGATTGAATGCAAATACTTCTATAATTATCTATGACATCCCGACGGCCAGCTTTAAACAATGGCACAATAAAACTTTCCCTCCAGGCAATTGGAAATGTGGATGTTTGTAAGGAAACATGAAATAACAAAGATAAAGGAATGGCAAGAGTACATACACATCTCCTTAAGAGAAAATTCGGAATCCCATATGGGCCTGCAGTAATCTTGTTAGGGAGTGAGCTAATACCTTCAAATATATCATATGTTAAGATCTTAGTAATGTTTAAATTTAAACCATTAGCGGGACCATTTTGCAGCTGATTATTATCAATACCAGGAGAATAAACAGTTTGGAAAAATTCTTTAAACATGTTTGCAATATCCAAACCACTGGACGCTTGCTTGTCACCATAAAAGAGGGTATTGGGAAGGGTATAATTGGACCTCTTATCATTGATATATTTCCAAAATGATTTAGGGTCATTCTGTAAGCCGGAATCTATCACTTCAATATATTGTTGGAAGCACAAATCAGACATACATTTGCATTCAGACCTAAGGCGAGAAAATTTTATATAGTTTTCGTCTGTATTATCTCTCATATATAATGAATGAGCACTCCTTTTGTTCCTAGTTAACTTTCTAAGTTCAGGGGAGAACCACTTAGGAAATGAGGAAGTTCTATATTTCTTTAAAGGAATAAAATATGCAAGCCCCATAGAGAGATATTCATAAAAAACGCTGATTGATAAGTTAAGATCACTATGAGATAAACACTCGTTCCAATTAATTGAGGATAGAAAGATATTAAGCTCATTGTAGTTACCGTTTCGGAAATCATAAAAAAATTCTTCATAAGCTAGATTTGAAAAAATTGAGTTATTTGCTGTTGAAATATCCAAATGACACTCATATCCAATATGATGAAAATTAGCTTCAAAAAGAGGGTCAGAAGCTTTAAGAACATTTAAATCCTTAACATTAGAAAAAAACCAGATCTAAAAATACATTTCTATCATTAGGAATCAAGTTACATTGATAAAATTTTAAATAACCAAATCTTTGTGCAACATCTAAAGCTGGGTCACCTCTTGGGCATTGAACCAGGAGACCATGCTCGTCATTGCCCCATGCAGCCCTTGGTAGGTTGTAATCTCCAAACAGATATACATTTAGGTCGGCATATTGAGTAGTAACACACTCCATGGTTTGACAATGCCAGAAATAAGTATCCCGAGGTGATTGTGGAGGTATATAAACACCACCAATAATGAACTTAGTCCCATTACACTGGCATAGAATCAGAATTTGCTCAATACGATCCTCTCGAATAGAAATGCACTGTGATTGTATACTATCACTGACAAATATCAGAATACCACCTCCACTCAACTTACTGCTAGTTCGAGAGCTTCTGTCACATCTGAAGACCCTGAAACCCTTGCACGTCAGTTCAGCATCTACAATACTGTCATTCAAATTGCTCTCCACCAATATAATTATATCATAAGAACAGGACTCTTCAAAAAGTTATCTTACATTTTTTCTGTAAAATGTACAGGGAAGCCAATAATTGACCCCCTTAAAATTTACATGGCATTTACTATGTTCCGCTTAGCGACGCACCACCCGGTATATTAAACACTCTTACAATTGGGTTACAAATAATGAGACTTAATCAGTTACTTCATAGAGTCTTACAATACATAGCCCATTGAGATTTTAAAATTTTTAAAGGTACTATACTCTTTCAAATGTCTAGGAGGGCTAATAAACAGTTTATTTTATTTATTTCATAAGGGTTATAAACATTATTATAATTTTGTATATTGACATTAGCCAAACATGAAACATGGAATTAGTAAAATATAGTAAACATTTAGAAAAAGTATAGATTGGGACACACACATAGATTCCAAGATTTCACAGTAAAATACAGAAGGGCAACAAAAAAATTTAATGAATTATAAAATTCCACAATAATATAAAAAACTGTATAAATTCATGATATTAGGATTTTTCTTCCTTTCCTAAAGGTTTGTTGATATTACTATAAAAAATGATATAGATAATGCATTTTTAACAAATTAATGCCCTTTCAATAGTACATGAGTTATCCTAAGCAAACAAACCATAGACCAAACTAGAATGTACTCGAGCATACTAAAAAGTCTTAAGTGTGTAAGTATCTGCAAAATTTCTAAGAGGAAAAAATACATAGTTACTACGGGTAATGTTACTACTACTTTAAAATGGTGGTATAAAAGGAAATTATAGCATCTGTAGTTCAGAGTCCAGCTCTAAAACCAAACTGATGGCATGAAAAAATTTTAAAATTTTTGAGAACTGCAAAAAGCGTTTTTTTAAAGACTTTTTGAAAATATTTGGGAACAGAAATAATTAGGTAATAGACCTATCAACCAAAGATGGATTGCCCTTTTTGTGTAGAGGTACAATAAGAGCTGTTTTTTAATTCCTATTTAAATTTTCCATACTGAAGGAATAAATTAATGAGCTTGATCAATGGAGAAAAAATATACATAACACACTGACACAACAAAATCAAATCATTCAAAAATTATTTAAAATATTAGTCATTAAGACAAAATATTTAAAATATTGCAAAAAGCCTCAGATCATCAATTACTATCTATCAACTAATTACAAGGTTATCCTGATAGAATTTCAATAGAAATGCAATAGTATGCTTTATTTAAAAGTTCCCTTTCTAGTAATCAGTGAAAGGCTTTAAGATTTTTAATAGTTCTGAGGCCAACTGGCAAATGGTTATATAATTTTTGCCCCTTGTAAATCAAAGACCCCCTGACAAGCTTTGTTTTAGGAAATGGCAAAATTGTGGCAAGTATCATAGTAAGGGATTGGACCCTGAAGCTGAATGCGATTTTTGAAAATTAGAGAACAGGTTTTCAAAATAAAGAGAGATTTTATGGTTAGAATTCTTTAAATCACAAAATGCGATCTGCAACTATCTCTTTTGTTGATGTTCATAAGAAATCTAATTGATTTTTGTGCAGAATGAAAACCATATTCAAATTAGCCTGACTGCGTACCACGCCAAAATGGAATGCCATATCTGAGATGTGACTCAAAAAGAAAAAAAATAAGTGTTTTTGCCAGTTCAGGACCCAATTTCTCTCTAATTGCTTTTACCGCAAAACATGCTGATGAAAGTTTCATGCTTATACACATGTGTTCCTGAATATGCAGTTCCCCTTCAATTAGGACTTTCAGAAACTTGACAACTTCCAGGCCCAGAAGGCAGTTCTAATTTAAAAGCAGATGCTCCACATCACACCTATTATCATGTACATACATGGTGTTTGAAATTCGACCGTTAACATAGGGATCTCAGAATCTATAAGTGATATGAAGATGGTTAAATTAGGGCAAAGTTGAGAATTTTTAAGCTTAGTAATATGCCGTTTAAAAAAATTTAAAATTCCTAGTGATTCCGAAAATATTTGAGAAAATACAAAATTTTGAAAAATCGATTTTATTTTTTTATGAGTTTAGGTCTTATTCGATTTTAAATTAATTTGCACTTTTACACATTATCAATACAAGGTAGGCAGAAATACTATCAATGCAATACCGTAGTAGTGCACATATTACTTCAGGGTTACACCCTTATTAGTTTTAAAACACCTGTCAATATTTTAAAAGAGACTAAATTAATCTATTTACTCAAAAAAAAACGAGGAAAACTTTAATATCAATTTTATGTCATCTTGAGCTTAACACGCGTTGGTAACAAAAAAAAAAATTTTAAAACAAGACATTTATCTTAAAATAAAATTATACTAAGTGCTGAAATTGTTATCCCTGCCTACAAAACCCAATTGCACTCTTACGAATATTGAGCACCGTGCGATTTATTTATCATCTACTTAATCTGTTGAACTCCCTAATAATAGTTAACCACATCTCCTCAATATTTTGAAATTCCCTATCGCATGAACCCGATTCTTCAGTGTTCCCCATGAAAATGTATATGTAATGTTAAACATTCAAATCAGGAGACCTTACTGGCCATCTTACAGGACCATTATTTCCAATCCACTTGTCACCAAACCTTTCTGTAAGATAATTTGAAACTTGTCGTGTATTATGTGGGGGATTTTAAATAAAGTATGATGCGGTTGCTGTCGCTCCGGATACATCAACCAATACATTTCTGACGTTCTAATGGCATTTCTATCATATTTATAATAAATTTTAATCATACCTCTCTTATCTTCATTTGTAAAAACCATAATTGCTTAAAATTACTAATTTATTTCTCACTTTGTACTACAATACTAAGAAAACATACAAATATTTAAAACATATGATATAACGATGTAACTGTAACGATTCAGTATCTGTAAATCAAATTACAAATAATTTTAATGTTTCTAAGTTAAGCATAACAATCTCTGAAATTCATTCTGAGCTGAGTACATTGGATGCTTGCAAGGGTCCTGGCCCCGATGGGTTGCCTTCTATCTTCTTAAAGCATTGCAGCTTTGTTTATATCATTTAATTTATCCCTAAAGACAGGTGATTTCCCTGATTTTTAGAAATGAAGCTTTGTGCTATCTTAAAGTTTGGTGACATCACTCAGGTCAAGAATTATAGACCAACAAGTATTCTTAGTTCTATCCCAAAGCTTTTTGAGAGGATTGTTAATGGTTTTTTGGTGCCCCATCTTGGTGTTGTAATTAATGACAGACAATTTGATTGAAAAGCTGACTTATTGAAAAACTGAAAAGCTACTTATCTAACCGTAGGCAGATTGTTAAACTGTGCAATTTTGAATCGAATAAAGTACAGACTCCATCTGGTGTTCCCCAAGGATCCCACTTGGAGCCGTTGCTTTTTAGTATTTTCATTAATGATATTGGAAGATGTTTCATGAATAGTTACTATCTGAAATTTGCGGATGACCTTAAGTTTTACTGTAGAGTCTCAAATTTGGATGGTTGCCTCAAACTTCAGCTTGACTTAAATAGGCTTGCTGGTTGGTGCACCGCTAATAATATAGTCTTGAGTACCAGTCATAATGTTCATAATAAATAACATTCCATACTTTTCACTCGAGGTACAGGACAGCTTAATCATGTTTATACTATTAATGGCACCCCTCTGGGAGTGTTATCTAGTGTAAAGGACCTTGGTATAACTTTGGACTCCGAGTTAAATTTTTCTCTTCATGTCACAACAACTGTATTAAAAGCTATGCAAAGGCTGGATTCTATTAAGAGGTGCACCAGAGATTTCCAAGACATTGCTTCTATTAATAATAATAATAACAAGCTTTATTTCCAACAGGTTACATATACCCAGTTACAGGAAAATCAATTAAATATATAATTGTACAAGTATGAATGCATGAACTGTATTAGATCCATGCAACTAAACTATAAAAGAATTGCTATATAATAAAAAAGTAGTAAGTTTGAGTAAATAAATGTATTGAAACTAAAAACTAAATAACCTAGCCTCCCCCACCGACCATACGTAGGTGACTCAAAATAAGTGCCAGATTGTCATGGTGAATGTCACAAGAATCAGCAATAGCGTTAAAGTTTTGACACATAAAGTGAATAGGACTCTGGTACAGAATGTTGACCTGGCTGTGTCCAAGTTAGAAGCTGGACAGTGTCTAGATCCTGGGCATGGTATATGAAAGCAAATCCTTTGCAAAAGGGATGGGCAGTCAATTTTATGGTTAAGTAAGTTAAACAAGAATTTCACCGAATGCATTCCTCTCCTCTTCGCAAGTGACCGTTCAGTATATCTAGAGGTCAAAACCCCTTGGAGGATAGATTCCATCATCCTTAAATGCCAAACATTTAAGGAATCGCCGTTGGACTGATTCTAATAGGTGAATGTTAGTGAATTAAGCTTCTTTACTGTGCTAGAGTTCGTCCTCACTTAGAGTATGGTTCATGTATTTGGTTACCTCATTATAACAATCACATTCAGATGATTGAACAGGTTCAGCATAAATTTTCAAGATACATTGCCTTCAAAAGGAATGCTCCGCTTCCTATTATCTACCACGAGTTTGAGTCTGAACTTAATATCCATACTCTCCGTCTCTCGTTGCAAACATCGTGACCTGTCAGTCTTCTATGACATTCTCCATTCTGGATCTTGCTGCCCAGATATAATCGGTAAAATTGGTCTATATGTTCCTTATAGGCAGACCCGTCAGACACCCTCATTCCATATTCCAATATCCCACTGAACCAATTATGGAAATAATTCCTTTGTTACCATCAGGGCAGGCAAACTTGCTAACCAGTACTCGGATTAGTTGGATTGTTTTACTAACAGAATAGAATTTTTAAGACTGTTGCTCAATTTTTAAGTCAATGCTCTGTGAATTTATTCTGTGATGTGAAAATATTTAAGTCAATTTGTACCTTATCTATTTTTAAGCTTTTTATCAGGTATCATTATGATTTTTGTGCAATGTGTAGTGTAGGTTAGGTTTTTTCTTCTCTTGTAAAATGTTTTATATTGTTGCATATTGGACAATTGCTCGTTGAAAGAGAAATAAGTAAATAAATATTTATGACAGTTTAAATATTCAGTTTATCACACCCTACTGCGGCAAATTTAAAATTTAAGAAAGAGTTTTTACAAAAAATAAATATAACTTGTGATACATCGTTAAAAAGGTAATTTTGCTGAGATTTTAAAAATGTAAAAAACCAATATACCGCCTATAAGAAAAAACAGAGTTGATGATGGTTGGCAAAAGACGAAACGTCGTATTAAAAATCTGAAAACACCATCATGTAGGACGAAAAAATCGATTTTTCAAAAATTCGTATTTCTTATTTTTAATTTTTTTAAATGGCATATTGCTAAGCTCAAAAATTCTCAACTTTGCCCTAATTTATCCATCTTCATATCTCTTATATTTTCCGAGATCCCCATGTTGAGGGTCGAATTTAAAACACCATGTATGTAGAAACTTCATTGCTGAAGTTGGAAGGCAACAAATAATTTTATTAATTTTTTAATTTAAAAATAAAACAGAGCATTCTATATATCGTTCTTTATTGTACATTCATTAAATTGAAAGTAGTAATAATAATTTCGCAAGTTTTACAGTGTCTCACGTTGGCCTATGTTTAGAAAACTAAATGACGTTCCACTGTAGTGGAAATGAGGGGCAATTATTGATTTGTTAATCTTGTAAATAATGAGACCTTGTTTAACCTGAACAAAAAACCATTTTTTTTTGCATTTTTTTTGTTTTATACTATGCTAACAGACATTCACAGTGCAAAGACAGATTCATTTTGGGATCTAGCATTACTCATAAGCATCGAGCATAATCAAATAATGAAATATGTTATCTTTCAATTACATATTTGATTATGGTCGATTATCATTTGATTCATGACGATTTTTGGTGAACGTGGTGATTTTGGCTTTTTCTGATAATTTTTAAACCATATTAAAACCAGAATGCCATATTAAACCATTTACATTTTTAATAATAAAATGTCAATAGTTTTAATTGTCCGAATTTTAGTAGTCGAAACTTTCTAACAACTTTTTTCCTGTTAATTTTTTATTTCCATGATAAAAAATTAAAAGCTGTAAAGTCGTTTGACATGAATATTTTTGTTTATAATGGGATTGAAGAAATGAAGCTTTTTTATAGAACGGTAACGCATTTGTAGGTCTATGTTTAGAATACACTACCCATCTTGCTACTTTTTCAATGGTTATAAGATAACATATACAGGGTGTTCATTTGAAAACTTCCCACCACGGATTTATTAAAAAAAACGCCGAAATACGTCAAAAGGTTTGTCAAGGGGACAAGTTTCAAGTTCAACCTAAAATTACTTCACCCCTTTCACCCTCTGCTCCCCAGGGTCATCCCCTTAAAAATTTTAAATGGCAAGGGGTATCGAGTAATAGCTTGATGGGTGAAATGATGAATGGGTGAAAGGGGGTGAAGTAAATTTATGTTAGAAAGTTGTCCCCCTTGGCAAACCTTTTGACGTATTTCGACGTTTTTTTTTTTTAAAGTGGTTTTCGATAAATCCGTGGTGGGAAGTTTTCAAATGAACACCCTGTATAACATAATATATAATAAATACATATTTATCAGTTTTAAAAAATTAATTCTACTTGCTTCATAAGCTAGTATAAATGTTATTAAGTCTGTGCCATTTTGATCATGTGGTCCCTGGATCCTTATTACTAAAACTGTTAAAAAAATCAATATTATAAAGTACACTAATCAAACAACAATCTGAACATCTGATATCATATCAATCTGAAAATCATACCCCAGAAGACTGATGAATCTCACAGACTCTACAAGGGTTTTTATATACCATCTACAAAATATGTGTTTATATTCTGTACAATCCTCAAAAGTAAGCTTACTGTAATCTTGGTTTCCCTTCCTAAGACATGTAAAATCTGTAACTATACATGTAAAATCATTACATGTATATGCAGATAATTTTAAAGTTATTGATATTACATGATGCTGAGGTTGACCCAGAAATAACACACCTCGGTGGTTGTTACAGATTGAAGTGGCTTTTTTTAAGGCATTTCAGGTTTTTTAAAAGAGGAGAAGAGAAAAGCAAAACTCATAAACTTGGTTAATTAACTACATTTCATTAATATTCTATAGTACCTTTTTACCTTTACCTAATTATAAAAATATTTTAAAACAATTTCTCATTTGTCTAATTAATTAGTTAGAATAATAATTAATGAACACTAAAGTACTTTAAATAATGTCTACTAAGTACTTTTTAATATTCACTTTTGAAGTTTAATGACTCTGAATAAGTAGAATTCACACAAACTTAAGACCTTTCAGGTATGAGGTACCTGTGTTAGTTTCTATCCTGTAATAATATAATTATTTTCTTTATTTACCAACAAAATTATACGAAAATTATATTTAACATGACAAAGCAACATGAAAAAGGGACCAATTTTAATATTATAACGGCTGAACAGAAATGGCCAAATTTAGACCAAAATAAATTAAAATATCACAAAATTATATAGGTAATAGAAATATTAAAATTAATAAAATTAATACATTATAGCCCTTAATTATGACATATAAAAAAAATTTATAATATAAACGACATACACTAACAAAATAAAAACTGAAATATACACTAAGCATAATAAAAACTTATGCCTAGAATACAATTATATAGATTAAATACTGCAGTAAAAGGTACAAGTGACTTACAACAAATCTGCACAATACTCATACTTCACATACGTGAAAAATGTAAATGTATGTATATACATTTAAAATTAAAAGAGTAAAAACATTTTCCTTTAGCATAGGATGTAACAGCCTTTTTAAATTGCTGTATATTCATTATAGATTTAATATCGTCAGATGATCAGTGACAAGTATGTCTTAATTCTCATATAATAAGAGCCTCTGGCTCAAATGTCGAGCCATGGGTCGGAATTTGCAACTAATTATAATGAAAGTAACTTGGGTTGCGTCTAACCAATGTGACCAAGAATACAAAATATAGTAACGGTATTGTAAAAATATTCAAATTAGGAAAGCCCAAAACACACTTAATGACTCTTTTCTATGCCCTAAGAGAACATTGCATTCTTTGAAGATCCCTAAAAAGCAATACCATATCATAGGATAGACCGAGTAAAACCAAAGTGATATGTTCAAAAGCACTCTATGGATAAATAATATCGCAATCTCCTCATAACATGGGCTACTTACCTTTGCATGTAATTGATTTAAGTGGATTTCCCAATTTAGATTCATATCTAGGTTTATTCCTTAATAATTTCAAGAAGAACTTTAGAGGATGAAATTTATGGTTAAGCTTCACTTAAATTCTATGATAACACTTTCTGGTTGACTGAGTCGTTGTTAATGCGATAAATTTAATGTGGAAGATAAAATTACATTTTTTTTTAGATTTAGCCTTAACAGAAAAATTAATATAGTGGCAGATCAGATCAGTCAAAAAAATGTGATTTACTGCATCAGAAATAAAAACAGTGAGGTATCAATTAAAATTCTGAAAAGACCATGAGAAGCAGTGTGGTGGTACAGATTCTTCCAAAATGTTTAAAGAAGTTGGAGCACAATATTAAAATCAAATAAGGTGAGTAAGAATCAGATGTTTTCCAGGTTTCTGGGTTCATTTTCGATGTGTTTCAGTGAAAAGAAGGCAGGCCTCCAGATATTGGAAATAATTTTCCCATATTTTAGACCCATTATGGTACAACTAAAATAAAAGGTACCTTAAAATAATACAGTTTCTTTCCTTTAATTTATTAATTATATTTTTTAGACAAAAATACAAGGTCTTCAACCTCTTTTGAGTAACGGTAAACTTTCACAATTCTTTTTTTCTTCTGTTTCGTTAATCATAGGCAGATGGCCACTGTTAGCATCGTCGATAGCTTTTCTAAGCTCTCGTCCACCAACGACACCAATCAGTTTTCCAATAACCGTTACATACGCCATATTCAAATGCATCATGGAAAAAAGAGAATGGACTTTCAGTAGCGAGGTTCTCTCTACTAATTGAAATGGTGCTGGATCCACTTGACAGTCGGCAAAGTCAATTTCTTCACTTAACTGCTTTTGTTCCCATTCGAGTTGCTCTTGTTTTGGTAAGTCACATATACGGATTTCTGATAACTGAAATATAGAGCATATTAGCTGGAGGAAATCGATAAGGAGAAATTAAAGTGTCTTAAGGATAAGACAAAAATATGCTTGGATGCTTTAGTATGTACCTTTTCTCTTATCGCCTTCTTTTTCCTATTCGAGCTATCTGGAAATCCCATTCGGTTTAAATTGTACTTTTTAAATACTCTGTTTCTCACTTCGTCTTTTTCCTAAAATAGTTATTGATTATTTTAACATAGAGGCTAAAAATAAAGGCTTTTTTAGAAATCAAATTGTATTTTCTTACTTTTAACTCATTTGTCTCTTCATTACCACTTTGATCTTCTGGATTTTTAGTCTCATATTCAGGACGCTTTTCAATGCTCTTTACTACTTCCATTCTCCTCCAAAAGCCGATTTGTCTTTCTACTAAGTCTATTAACTCGGTTCTCGCTACACTACCCAATAAAATCATATTTTGGTTATTATCCACAAATGGAAACACTTTAATATTTTTATTAGCCTTAAGAATCCCTTTTAGTTCTTCGTATGTCATTCCTAAGTAGATGTATTTGACGTTTTTGTTCATAAAATCTTCGACGCATATTTGGTAAATTGCTAAAAACAGTTTCAGTTAGTAGGATTATACAATTTTCTTTTAAAGGAGGAAATCCTGAGGGATACACCAAAAGCAGATGCTCTACCAAATATACCCAAGGCTTATTACTTCATGATGGTGCCTTTGAGGGAACACTTTTTTTTTCAAGAAAATTATTTTTTAAAAATTGAGTAGGGAGCAGTCGCTTAGATTAACAAAGTCTTTCTAACGTTACCATAAGATCTCCATAACACTAGGGTATTATGGAGATAGCGCGAGGACTTGTGGACTTTTTAATTACTTTAGACATTCCAGATTGATCGTTTTATTATGAATAATTTGCTAATTTCTTTTTGCATAGATAGTGCCACTTTATTGTAAGCTTTGTTTATTTATATGTTAGGTATTTTGTGAATGTTATGGTAAGTTTTTTGTTGAATTTTCCTTTCTTCGTGTTACATCATCATAATTATTGTAGGTCTGATGATGCCCTAGTCGGGCGAAACATGTAACGTTCGTCTTTTTATTAAATGTTTTACGTGATGCGGTAGATTTGATGTTTTGTCTTGTTTTTTATAAAACGTATGACCAGCATCGTTGTGAAATTGGATGAATTTTTCGATTTATATTAGAGTTTACCTACCACTACTACTAGGAAGTAAATCCGGTAAAAACGGTAATTTTCCCGCCTGTATGGCCAAATCATAAATACTGGGAGTGAAAAACCGGGCGATTCCATTAGCGATAAGGTTAGAAATTAAAACCGGGATTACGTGGCTAATTTGTGAGGTCATTTCAAACATAATCACGCTGGTTGATAACGTGTGAGTTACAGCACCACTCCAGGCGGACGCCCCTACTGTTGCGTACGCACCAGGTAGAATTTTCGTTATCTTATTTTTATATCTGACACCTAAAATAGTAAAAATTCTTTATTGACATGTAGTTTATAAACTAATTCCTGTAATTATAACCATCAGGAAACCAGGTTGCCATAAGTTCACCCGCTATCCTTCCCAGAGCAGCACCAGCTCGGAAATTTGGTATAAAAGATCCGCAAGGGATAGGCATTGAAGAAGCAAATATTGACGCCAAAAACTGAAAACTTAGTAATCGCACAAAAGCAATATGGATATTTATAGATAGCTCACCTGATAAAATATAAAAACCACTAAATTTGTATAAATGCCAGACCATTTTGTAGTCCACGAATTTATAACTTGCTGCTGAGCTACAGTGTGATTTCCTTGTGTCCAGGAAAAATTACTGAATAAATGAACAACTTGATCTCTTGGAGTGAGGCTGGATGCCATAAATTGACCGATGCCGGGCGGCCACGTCACCGTTGATATGACCAAAACGACAAAGGCGGGATAAATAAATCGGCTAAAATTATTAGTAGTTTAGTTGTCTCGTATCTATGTGTGTAATATAGAAAAGTGCTTGAAAATACAAAATGTTTACTTCTGTTTTTGAATCCAATTTATTCTTTTATTGTTTTTTAGATGTCTGGAAAACGCACGTTTTATAAAAATATAAAACGATCCTCCTAGTCCACAAATTACCCTAAAAGTGTATCAGTTATATATAACTATTAAAAAAATATAATTGATTGTTTAAAGAGCAGGAATGTCACAGGAATCATCCACCCTCCTCACTGAACTCAACTAGTAAACCACCTTTCCAGCCATTCCATCCGCCCTCGGGAAAAAAGGAATCGTATCACAGTTCTGCTCCAGCCACGAATGAGCTGGTGGAGTTGGACAATCAACACTAGGATGACACAGATCAAATTCCTCTTTAAGGCTAAACCCACATCTTTGGCTCTTCTAGATGGAGACACTCTAATCCAATCTCTCCTCCTGGTTCACCCATGCCAAACACCTCAATATAATTTTCTGCCAAAAACTCGTGGATTCTTCACACTGAGCTGAAAAAGCCTTCGCTAAAATTAGGCCAAATTTTAGCAACTTCGACACTTAATGTCCGCTCTTTCCTCCTAATGATGAGGGACAAGTGTCACTCAACGGATTTCGAACCGTACACTTAAATCCATCCAAAGTGTTATTCATAAGAGCAGTGAAGCAGAGTGGGAACCCTGAGTATTGTTGATGAGACTATAACATAAAAACGTGAAGTGCAGCCGCTCTACCACAGTTAAAAAATAGGCAGCTATTTAATGCCATTCTCGATCTATTTTAACTATATCAAAGATTTACGAGAAGTCAGACATAGAATGTCGATGTGAGCGATTAGTATTTTGTTGTATATTAGTAGGTGTTAGATTGGGATAAAGGAGAGACTGTTGAGGATATGGATCGATTGGAAGTTGGCTAGGTTATAGAGACTATAGATTAACCAACGAACAGTCAGTGAATACAATTTAATTTACAATAAACGGCTTTCTCACCCCAATGCAGCAAATGAAATTAGTTCCAAAGGATCATAGGGAAAGTCATTGATGAAGCTGGTAGGGAAGACCACTCTTATGGTGTCAGTTCCGTCGATCCAAACGAAGAGTAGTCTAGAATACAGACGTTTAATTATTAGGTCAAAAATTAGAATATTTAATACAGTACCTGTAGACTGTGGCGCCCCATACAGCTGCAAAAAATCCTCTCCAATAGTTTCTAACTGCATAATAGGCGGTTGAGATTTCTACGCTAAAAAGGACCCCTGGTAAAAAAATAAATAATTATGTTATTATGGAAAGAAAATAAAAAATACAAATTTTAATTTTTTACTAAAAACTTAATTTGCTCGAAGTTTTGGCTATTGCCATTGTCAAGAGCAGTCTTGTTTATAAATACAAAGATTATAAAATAAGAGATACTAAAGGACAAAAATTATATTACAAACTTACAAGAGTCAATAGGAGCATTAATATTTAATTAAAAACTCCACCGGGACGAGCCAGAGCCAAAAAGGTTTACTTTAACTCTATAAATAATTACATATCAGCAGTCGTTCGCTGAGAGCAGAACTATATTAACTATATTGTTTCATATTTGTCATTTATCATTGTCTGTTAATCAAATTGATCAATTCTGTAAATCTCCTCTACTTCTGACTATTTTCCATTTAATGATTTGAAGAACAGTTCTTCAGAGCCCAATCCATGAGCAAAAGTTGTTCTCCTTGCAGTCAATTCTGTGCAGATAGTTTGAAGTTTAGTAGTGTCCAGGTACGATCCTGGAAATTGTTGTCTTCTATTTTTCCGGATGTTTTTGAAGTATGTGGGTTTTCGATGCATTATTTTTAAACCCTCTGACTGTCCTTATTATGATTTTTTTTTAAATATTTTAGGTTTTATTTCTAGGAGGGCCTCTTATATTTATCTCTGTCTTGGGAAGGGTGTGTTTATAACGGTCTTATCTTACTCTATTGGCAGCTTCATCTGCAAGTTTGATTTGTGGATTTTTAATCAAGCAATGGAGACCATCTTCTATTTTCTTCTAACATCTATTACTTTGATATAGAATGGCCACATTGTAGTGTTAGTTCTTTGGTCTACAATAAGGAGGAATAAATCTCAATGCCCACAGATCCATCCTTCCCAAAGAGCCGTCAGCATTTGGTGCTTTATATAAATTGCCTGTTGTTGTTAGTGTTCTTGTCAACATTACAAATGGGATTTTCGAGGTCTGAGTTGACCACTTATATGCGCAGTATAGAAGGACCTGGTATATTGTTATAGCAGATCTGTTAAGAAATTTATTGCTTCCTCTTTTCAAGAGACTTCTGAATGTGAGGACCTTTACAGTGAATATTGAGGGTAGCCAGATTCTCTTAATTTGCAAGGGTGTCTCTTCGGCTCTGAGGATGACATGGGTCGGGATAGGCCTCATAAGTTAAGGTTCTACACTAAAGGCTTGCAATTGTACTCTGTTAATTTTTTTACTGCTTTCTTGTTGGAATCTTATATATAGGTGAGATCTAACTATATTGCCTTGTAGACCATCTGCGTCCCTCTCACCACCATGTTCTACACAAATATCTTATTACCTTCATTTATTTTGTCGCTTTCTCACATGTATTTTTTCCATCTTAATTTATTGTCCAGGATAAGGTATAGATACTTTAGTGGACATTTCTAAGCAATCATTTCTGATAGTGAGAGGCTATTCCTTTTTTACTTTTTAGCCTGAGAAAGGATTTCATGTCGAAAACTGGCAAAAAAGTCAATGTTTTACTTTCTACCAAATTTTATCATCCAGTCATGCCTTGAATGATCTGGAACTGTAATTTTTCTCACGTAATTAGCCAATTGCATACGCAAAAAATGTCATACGCTCGTCATCTTCATAGCGATCGTAAATGATTTTTGAGCCTCAGCTGGGTTTTAATCAGCGAAGACGTGTAAAAAGTAAATGTTTTCACTTTCTACCGCATTTCACTTTTCAGTTAAGCCTTTGATCACCATAAAATGTAATTTTTTCTTACGTTATTAAACACACTACCCACGAGAAGCAGCATTTCATACCCATCGTCAACGATTCTTTGCTCTCCGATGGGTTTTAATGTCCGCAAATGGGTAAAAAGTTCATTAGTAGAAAGTATTTTCGATTCAACTAAAAATAGCCCTAAAAAACCTATTCCCATTCATAAACACGGAATCATTCCTATTCAAAAGCCTGAATGATCCTTTCAACTTTCGCTTAATCTCACTCTTGTCAACTCTATCTAATATCATAGTTGATCAAAAATAAAAACAATTGTTGGTCAAAAAGTGAATGTTCTTCTTCCTACAATCAAGCAACATTGGCAACAAGTGCCAGATCAAGTCTTGTGAAGACTCTAGTACTGATAATGCATTTTGCCACACTACTTGTGTTCCCAGATAAATTATGATTTCGGATGCATTTGAAATTATTTTATTGATTACAGATTTTTGTTGAAGACTCTAAAAATTGTATTGATGTATTCAGATTGGCTTTCTTTATAGCTGCATATTAGTTAATATCTCTTACTGCCAGGATATCAATCGGGGTGAACCACAAGAATCCGTTTTGGTTCCTCTCCTGTTTCTTTTTTATATGAATGACCTTTTCACTTAAGGGAAAGTATATCGTTTTTGCTGATGATACCACTACTATATTGGAGACCGCATTTAACTTTCTAGTTAAATCATCCTAAAATATAATTTTTCGTACGCTGTTAAGCCCACTGTACACCAAAAAACCATTTCATATTTATACTCCCGTGTTTTACTTCGATCTGCTCACATATCACTATATACATAGTGATTTAGCATGTGAATCTTACAGTATGATGCATACACATTACACCCAGTTACTTACCTCCAATGGGCGCATTAAAAGTACAAGCCACCCCCACCGCATAAGCAGCACCAATGAGTTCAAGTTTCTTATTTTCATTTAAATAAACACTCTTAAAACTGGACATAAATTTGCTCATTTTGGTAACCAGGATACTCGACATCTGGATGAGGGGTCCCTCTTTCCCGAGCGGCATCCCGCTGCCCAAAGTGGCCATTATTCCCATCCATTTGGCCGTGAGAACTCGAAATGTCAGGAATTCTTTTAAATATACACCCCGAAGGCAGGTTTTTATTTGAGGCACTCCCGAACCTGAAACGGAGATAAAAAACATTGTTGAAGGGAATGGTTAAAAGATTACTGGAATGTCTTTTAAACTTACCAACTGCTTTGGGGGCAATCAGTGAGGTAATTCCGACGTCATAAAGGATTAAAACTGTTGGTAGACAGACCCAGGCGACCCATTTTGCAAAATATCGTTCAGCTAGCTCAGTAAAGAGCATATTTCGGGCTGGAAAAGCAAAAGTTTTAAAATAATTTTATTAGCATTCTTTGTTATTAGCAAATTTGCAGGCATTTTCTACAGGCTCAATTTTGTATCTGAAATTTTGATGGAATTCAACAATGTTTTGCTTTCTTCTACACTGGTGCTACTGATGAAGGTAGTACAAGAGGGTTGAAGTCAGCTGATACTACTTACATTGGTGAATTGTGTTTTTAAAAGTTTAAGTAATCTAAGATAAACAAGCCTATTTCAAAAGAAGTTTAGGGAGAGAAATTAAAATTTGCATCTATTTAGAAAAAATTTCCAGACCTCGAGCTCTATTTGAACGAAAGGCAAACAGATGTGCTGTGAAAAAAAACGTCGGCACATGTATGGCGATATTAAGTCTATTAGCATTCTAATTAGTAGTACTAGTAGTAATGGTGAGGGGACTGTGTCCGGCGGGTAGGTCTAAAAGTCCTTTTCCGCTTATTCCTGAAACCCCATCATCACTGCTGACCACCCTCTCCAGTCTCCCTAAGCCGGCGACCCGTCCTTCTAATGAAGAAGACCAGTGAAGGTCCTCTAGTTTCTGTCGTGGCATAAAAGGAGCACCCATGGTTTCTCTCCTGATCCTAGCCCATCTTTCGTATTCTCCTATAAAATGATATGCCGTTTCCTCCACCAGGCCACACTTGGGGCACAGCGGGCTGGGCACCATGCCTAAGATATGCAGATGTCGGTTGAATCTGCAGTGACCTGTTAGGACTTCAGTCAGACCTGCTATAATCCCTTCGTGCCGGGACAGCAGCCACACTATCCTAGCTTTAGTTGGTTTGTTATAAGTTGTTTGGCCTGTCGACAACTACTGTTCCTTTTCCAGTTTTTCCTTGTCTTTTCCAATGCCCAGCTGTCTAGGATGTGGGAAATGTGTCTCTTACTAAGTCCAATGTAGGGTTCGGGGCTAATCGGTGGGAGAGCTGATCCGAGTCTCGCGAAATCGTCCGCACGTTCATTGCCCTCCACTCTGTTGTGTCCAGGAACCCAACACACTCGAACCGTCTTCCTCCTACCCAATGAGTCAAGCGCATCCCTGCACTCTTGGACAAGTTTGGAGCTGGTCCTGATTGCTTGGATGGCTTTTAACGCAGCCTGGCTGTAGAGGTAACTGATTATTTTAATCTCCGGGACTTCTTTTCTCTCCGGACCCCTTTGACTTCTTGGCCACCTTGAGAATGGCGAACACTTCGGCTTGAAAGACTATCGAATGTCTTCTAAGTGAGAAGGCTTGTCCTCGATCGGTATCGCTACGATACACTCCAGCTCCTGACAGCCCTTTGTGGGCCATTCTTGAACCGTCTGTGTACCATATTTGCAAATCCTTTCGAGGTCGAGCCTCTATGTTAGGTCATTCTTTCCTGCTCGCTATGTCAACCTGCAAAGAACCTCCTAACCACACAGTGTCCTCTGGAGCATTCTAATTAAGTCTAATCTAATTTTTTAATTTCATTTATTACCTAACATTTTTTTCAAATGACTGACTTAAGATACTCATGTTATCTGCTCATTTGAAATTTAAAAATATATACTAAGTAGAACAATGTAATTCCATTAACCCACTAACCAAAATTTTCTACTCATTACAAGTCCAGTAAGATTTCTGAAACTCCGATATGAGAGTTCAGAACAAGCTGTCCGTCTAGAGGAGTAACCATTTTACAGATATAAATGCAAATTATATTTGTTACATCAGTTACTAGCATCAAGAGATAACACAAAAATTTAAAAAAAAACGAAGGGAGAGAAGTTTAAAGTTACTGAAGCAGCAAAGGGCAGACCTCCACTGGCCCTCAATGCAACAGCATTTTCGTTGTATAAACTAGCAGAATTGTAGGTATAATATCGGGACTGAAATATATCATTTCCAATCTATCAATAGACCAATTAATAAAAAGGTTGGATAAGTTTTAATTACAAGAGGACCAATTTTTGGGGAAACACCAGATATTATCCATTTATTGCGTTGTAATATATTTAGGTAGTCCAAAGACTAACAATTCCAGAAGCTTTGGTGTAATTGTGGAATTAATAGTCAATCGTCCGGTGGTTGGAACCTTACCTGATACTCACATCACAAAACAGTTTTACCACTAATCAAAATTTTGTATTTTATTTCGGACACGTATTTCGCTTTAACTTTAACGTAACTCTAACTTTTGATATTACTCGTTTTTACGGTATTCGTTACAGTAACCAATAAATAACCTTAGAAAATTATCTGAGGGTCAGCGAATCCGTTGTCACGTTGATTATTCTCTCGCATTCGTTGTCACGTTTATTATCCCTTCGAAGATATCCTCACTCAGCATTCATCTAAATTAACAGTTAAAAATTTGATCTTGTCAAGGTCCACAAAAATAATTATAAATTTTTGTTTTTTTTTTTTTTTGAATCCAGAATCAAAAACAGGTTTCATATAAGAAAATAACCTGGACTCTCAAATCACCTCGAAAATTACCCTCAAGGGTAAAATTAAAATGTAACACGCTGTATATATGTGGGATTTTTAACTTATTACCTAAACTTAAGCAAATAAATAAAATCAATAATATAAATAATATTATTAATTAAAAATATTAAATATCAAAAAAATATTTAATATTTTGCCTAAGCCAACTAACTAAATTAATAAAAAGTTATTTTTGTTATCTATTACCTCTATTACACATACCAGCACCTTGGTCTATAGAATAACTAATAATGGCTACAAACGTGCCAAGGGCAGCCAAAAACAGCCAGTCTTCCCCAAAATTGCCGAACGTGTAGCGCCATACTTGTGCGCAAACTCTGTACAGCTTCCCTTAAATTACCAATAACTTTATTATTATTTATTTTTAAAACCACCAGTAAAATAATAACTATATAATTAACTTGTCAGTATGGCAAGCATTCGCGCAACAAATGTAAATAGATACCTTGGTGTGCGTCAAACTCTCTTCGCCTTTCTTTTTCCAATTCCCGAAGTTTTCTTTTATCCGCCAACGTTTTCTCTCTAAGGCTTTCGTAAAGGTCTTCCAATGATTTATTGTAATACTGAAAGTACGACTATATTATTTTTAAATTATTAATCGGAATAAAAAGAATAATGGTACAGGACATTCAAATTATTATTATTATCAGCAGCAAAATCTAGGCCAGCGAAATCGTTCACTGGGTTTCTTGTTACCATTGAATAATTATTACTTCAGAAAATCTATTAAATAAACAGTATGAATAGCAAGCAGATTGGGCTGTTTTAAAGCTGCTTAAAATACTATCTGGACTTTGCGCAAGATCAAGACTAAAGACTAGCCCGATCTTCGTCTCGCCATTATTTGAAATTATTATTTGCTACTGAATATTTTCTTCGGTTTTACTAAATATTTTCAACGGCGAGGCCCGTTGGAAATATGAAAAGAGAATGTATTGTTACTTGTTCTAAATGGTAGATCATGTAGGGGATAAATATATTGTAACGATCTACTGAACATATCACCTGTTTTCCTTTGTGCGGGAATCATCTTATCCATCGTCTATACCCCAACATCCCGTATACACATAGAAAGTTAGCGAATGTTTCAGAACCTAATAAATAAAAATCCTCATCGCTAGGAGGCCAGTTCAAGTCTGAATATGAATAGGGGAAATAATTGTTTCAAATAGTCCTAAATCATTGTATTTAGTGTGTACGTAGGAGTGTAATAAATCAGTTGTTCTCTCTCTCTCAACTAAAACACTCGTGTATCGAGTGTTTTAGTTGAAACTGAAACGAACAAAAAAAAAAACAACGCGTGTTAGTGGTGGTCATCAGGCGTATAAGGGCGCAAGTTCGAGTGTGCCCTTATAGTCCTCAACATCGGTCTCTAAAAAAAAGCGTGGATTGTGTCTTCTACAAGAAATCCTGTTGCAAGAGAGAAATCTTCTGCAGAAATCGGCATCTTTAGAATCCGACCGTTTATTGATCTTAACAGCCACGAATATACTATTCGCTGGAGCTATTCCCCAGATTTCAGAAATGATCTCGTCCGCCGCCTAGACTTGAAGATACGAGCTTCGGGCCCACCTTGCGACATCTCGCGACATACATAGAAGGTTAGAAAATTTTCCGGAACCGTGGTCTAATTAATAGATAAAAACCCCTCGGTGCTAGGTGGTAAGTTCGAATCTGAATAGTGGCGCGACTTTTAAATCGCAATGAATAGTGGGAAATAAATACAGTGTAAATAACTGTCTGTAGTCTGTAGACTTTAGTAATTTTATTTAGTATGTAAGAAGTGATTCCTTCCAGTATGCTAACGTTTGCTCGTCGATCCTGTCATTATATTCCCAGTATTCGCCTAAAACAACGTTGGTGATATTTCTTAAGGGCCTTATATGTCTTTGTTAAGGCCAATATATGTCAAAGTTGGTATTACGGCAGCTTTGTTTAAGCTATCGTATACTCGTTTCAGCAGTTGGACAAAGGCAGCGCTACCGTATCTTAGTCGATGTTAAATTTCAGCAGCAATATCTGCATTTAATGACAGTATAATTATCGAGATATGGAAAGTGTTCATTGACAGTTTTCGCAGGAAGGATAGCAGTTATGGTTTAATGTACGGTACATGATAATACAGTATTTGCGTTTTATTAATATTTAATTTAGCTATTGTCGTATAGTGGCACTCCATGTCTTATTAAACGTTATTAATTTCTAGACCAGGAGGTAATTGCCCTTAATGTTGGTAGTACTTATTACGCATCTCTGCTTGATCACCGCTTTAATTTCAAAGACCTTGCCAGATTTTCCGTCTGAGCGATCAGGCATAGCACTTCACGTAATATTTTGGCATACAGCCTGTTAAGGTTAAGATTTTTCAAAGACCTCTTTTGTTGACTTAATCGAAGATCTATGCACTTTATATACTTGCACACACTTCTTATACAGTGGTGGACCTGGAACACCGCTTTCTACTGCAGTTTAGTTCTCCACTATGGACTAAATTAAAAGGAAACTTTTTTATAATAGCAGTAAATCTCATTATAGACAGGAAACTCAACAATTTCCTAACGATGGCCAATGAAACCAGGATTAATATTAAACTCAAAGGTGGAATTTCATTTCTTAAAATTGTCATCGACTGCAATCATCTTGAAATATTACTTATTTGGTGTATTTAAGCTTACTCTAGGCTAATGTACTGTTACCACGTACCTGTATTGTAGAATATTTTCCATCATAAAGCTGTGTGTTTGGTAAGTATTTACCTCTCCCACTCATTTTTCGTTATTTATCATACTTTACACTTTCTGCTATAACATTATTTCTTGCTAAATAATTTTAAAATGGTTACTTAGCCTGAATTTATGCGCAAACTTAACTAATGAGCGCCCACTTTTCTTTCAAAAGTAACTTGATCAGCCCCACTGCAATAAAATTTATTATCGTTAACTTGCGTATGTTGATTGTATACCTGATGTAAATATAATCTAAAAGTAGCTATAAATAAATGAGCATATCGAATATGGAGCAATTAAAGGGTTATAGTTCTACTCAAATACAAATATTTAATGAAGAAGTTAAACTATTCGAGGCATGTGATATTATACATATATTATTAAATCTAGATATTATACTGAGACTGTTTGTACTATATAAAGGTATTTTAGAGGTCAATATTTATACAGTTTTATTATATAGTTTGTTCATTGTACTTGTTGAGTATTGAGGGAATGGTAGAACGAATTTTTTGGGCTTGTTTGGGGTGCTTTGGGCAACCTTGGTATGAAGCGGTTTGAGCTCCTGTGCAATTGACACATGTTGCTGGACTTGGGACATTTTATAGTGTGGTAGTCTTGTCTGAATTTCACGCATTTTGGATTGGTGGTGCATCTTGTTTGAGCATGTTCGTGCAGTTGGCAGTGCTTATTTCGAAGTTTCGATCATCGCGTCTCTACTCGTTTAGGAGCTCGGTTATTTGGAAAAGAAAATCCTTTCTTTGTCCTGTATAGTGTGTGGCTGAGTGAGGTGGGTTGGCATTCTTTGTTGCATCAACGCTGATGACAGAGGGGTGAAATTCTTGGCCTGGAGTCCTTCGCCAATAGAAGCTGACTACTAATGTTCTAGCACCTCGCGTAATACGACGTATATCCGTTTTTGAAATTAAATTATTCCTTATTGTCTTCCAGAAAATATTAAATCTTGCAACAGTCTTGGAGAGTCGCTGGATGGATTTTTATTTCATCCTCCGTGCATGTGCACGAATTGCTGAATTGCTTTAGGTGAGCTGTGATTGTTTTATAGCGGACCTAGTAAGTTGTTTCTCAGGAGTTCTTTCTTGGGAGCAGTCGGAGTTGACTTAAGAGGCGCCTCGGTTCGAAAACATGGCTTGACAGACGCAGTTGCTGACACCAGTTTGATGGATGTCCTTGGCGGGAGGATTTGGAATCAGGTTGGCGCCGTCTTTTGTTGACCACAAGAATGAAGTCTTGGTCTGGATCAGGGTTGGAGGATGTTTCCATAAGCGTTGGAAGAGGTTTGACACCAGTTCAGGGATCTTTTGGTAACACTGTTAGGGGTTCTGAGAAGGCTAACTAGGGTTGGGCCGGAGTGCTGGTGACAGCGATTGATGGCTGGATCGTGGATGACCTGAGCAGGTATTTTCTGAGTTCCAATATTTCAGTCATAAACCGGTAGATTGTGGCTTAAAGTTTGGCCTCTGTTTCGATGACAGCCTGTATTCTGTCCTCTTTAGTCACTTCTGTCCCTATTCAAAAGAGAATCCTTCAAAAGTTTTTCAAATCTCTTAATGAGGATAGATTCGTCTTTTCTGCGACGGTGACATTCGAATATGACTCATATTTCTTCTTCATCGTCGGACGATTGGGCTTCAATCGGTGATCGGCTCCTGTCGGAATCGCTGCAGTCCAACACTGGTTAATATTTTGTTGCACAAGGGAGTACTAAGAATACTGACACTATGTTGCCCTGTGCCTCTCGAAAGATGCATCTAGGACGGTAGTCACAAGGAAACCTCGTAATTTCCTTGAATAGTTTTATATAAGCTAAGTAAATAACACATTTTTTTTCCAAGCGGTGAGATGCTGGCAGATAAATCTTGTAGATATTACCTAAGTCTATATATTTCAACGTTGTTTCATCGATAACACCCCATCTCAAACCTACGTTTCATTCTGTGCGATGCAAAACCAAGAGATATTCAAGATCAACCACTGCACAAAAAGTCAAATCAGTCAACAAAAGAGCTCTATGGAAAATCTCAACCTTAACTCGATGTTCATCAAAATTTGTCCAAATATTACGTCGAGAGCTATATGCCTAATCGCTCAGCAGAAAATTTGGCAAGGCCTTTAAAATTACAGCGGGAGTCAAGCGGAGATGCGTAATACTACCAACATTCGTGGATATTGTGTGGATCTTGTTGGCAAACTACTTTAAGAGCAATTACCTCCTGGTCTAGAAATTCTGAACAGAATGGATAGCGGACTATGCGTCAAGAATCAGTCAAAATTTAATAGTACCGATAGTAATGTGATCTTAGTAAACACAGAGGACTTGAAGTACCACCATATTGCTAAAGCTAAATTAAATATTAACAAAATGCAAATACTGTATCATCATGTACGAACACCGAACCATAACTACTATCCCCACTAACAAATACTATCAATGAACACTTAACACACCCATATTTCGATAATTATACTCTAATTAAATGCAGATATTGCTGCTGAAATTCAACATCGACTAAGATGTGATAGCGCTGCCTTTGTGCAACTGCTGAAACGAGCTTACGATAGCTTAAACAAAGCTGCCGTAATACCAACCTTGACATATAATGACCCTAGAGAAGACATATAAGGTCCTTAAGAAGTATCACCAACGTTGTTGTAGGCGAATACTGGAAATATTTGGCCCGTAGGATGGGTCATTATATTCTCACTATCCCATATACCGGGTAAAAATTTGAAAATGAACAACATTTAATATTGCCTCTACCAAATGCGTATGAAAATTAGGCGAAACACGTCAATTTACATATCAAGAGGGACAGTTTTTGAGGAATTTGTTGCCATGTTACTTTCAACCCCCTGACCCCCAGTGCTCCTACCCCTAAAACTTTAAATGGCAACCCCTATTTCTTTTACCATTTTTGTGTTCCTTATAAAATTCTACATCAACTGCATTATGTTTTTTTTCCCAAATCCTGACTTAACCGTACAAGTGAGTGAAATACATTTTATGAACATTTAAATAATGCAACTGCTTGAAAAATTATAATATCGATATAATGAAATTCTGGAAACCTTACCTTTACTACTTTATGACTTATTCAAAATGGGTTCCATTCTTCTCTAAGCACAAAGTACAGCCGATATTCAAACTGTTCTCGGACATTTTGAAGAGTTGCAGGTGAAATACTTCTACACTCCTGTACAATTCTTTGCTGTAAATGTTGAATTGAATCTGGTCGAGTTTTAAATACAACGGATTTCGAGTGACCCCATAAGAAAAAATCCAGCGGTGTCAGATCTGTGACCTAGGTGGCCATTCTATGGGTCCCTTCCTACCAACCCACTGCTCTTATCATGATTACCCAACCACTCTCTTACTGGGCGTACATAATACGGAAGTGCTCCGTCCTGTTGGAAGTGCAGCAAATGTTCATTTAGAGCAAGATTTCCATTGGTTTCCCTTTGATTGTCCATTGAAGAATAGGGGACCGAAGATGCTATTGCCTAATATACCCGCCCAAACCTTTAATTTTTGAGGGTATTGCGTATGACCCTCTCTAATAATGTGAGGATTAAAGTCGCTCCAATAACGACAGGTTTGTTTGTTGACTTTGTCATTTAAGTAAAAAGTGCATTCGTTACTGAAACAGATATTCTTTATTAATGTGGGCTTAGTAATAATCTTGTTGACTGTTCGTCATAATTTCGCAAAACTCGGGATTTAGGCGGCCATTCAATAGAACCTCTTTTTCCAATCTACTGGTTAGAATAATGATCATCCAACCATTGCCTAACGGGAGCTACATAATAAGCAGGTCCTCCATCCCGTTGGAATTGTAGAAAGCGTTATTCTAAAGTTAAGTTTCCATGTATATATGTTGATTTTCTAATTCCCGCACTATTAGTGGTGGACGATGGATGCGCTTTTCGGTGGACCTCTGTAGCATTTCAGGATACATGTGACTATTTAAGTTTCCTGGTGTAAATATTGAGCCGATAATACCATCTACCAATATACCAGCCCAAAGATTAATAATTTTCTGAGGGTACTGGCTATGTCCTTCTCTAAGTACGTATGGGTTCTCGTCATTCCAGTATTGACTGTTTTGCTTATTAACATCCCTATTTAAATAAAAGAGACACTAATCGCTGAAGCAAGTATTTTTAAGTCGAGGTTCTGCCGTAATTCTATGTAATTATTTCACCAGATTGGATTCTTCTCAGGGTTATCGCTACCAACTTCATGCAATGTTTACATTTTATAAGGCTATAACTTATGAAAAGTACCTTTCTTATTGTTTCATGCCAGTATATCGGTAGCCATTATTCTGAGCATAATAAAAAATCAACAATATTTTTTTTTTAATTATTTTCCTAATAACCAGAGAAGAATTTTTCTGAAATGTAACTTTCTATGGTATCATTATAAACCATTTTCAAGAGCTTGAAGATGACGTATCACTTGGCCTTTTTTTCTATTTAAGATTATAGGAGTGTGTCTCACCCTGTCCAAGTGTTTGCAGATAAGGGTAAGATAATATGCTCGTTTTTATTCTTCGATCATTTTGTAGAAACTGTTTTCGGCGTTTTTTTATTCAGTTTTTCGTTTAAATTAATTATTTTAAATTGTCACCCTGTATACAATTTCCATTATAATGGTGACTTTTTTTTCTTATGGGCGCTATATTGTAGTTTTGCAATTTTAAATAGTCGTTTTAATTAAGTTTTTACCAGTGTGTCACAGTTGCATTTCCAACACGTAATGTCGGTAACAGCTCTGTGAGCGAAAGTGAGATATGTACATAATTTTATATCGGCGATTCCAAATACTCATTAGAAATCCAAGAGACCTCATTAAAAGGGTAATTAAAAGGGCTATTCAAAACAACAAATGACCAACATGGCACCGACAATGAAATACAAAGCTGATAACGGCTGTCTAAAGAATAGCTTGTCGTATTTTAAATTTAAAGGTGTCTTCGTATAGGGGAGAAAAAGTGTTAATAATAATGTATTATTTTATTAAATAATTTTATTATATTTTTTCAAATAGCGTCAAAAAAATTTAAAACGATTTTACCAAATTTCAGTTTTTTGCCAAAATTTAGTAAGGACTTGGCATTTTAGAAAGCATTTGGAAGTTTTTAGGTTGCGATTAATTAAGAACTATATTGAGCAACTTTTCTCTAATTATACCACCTCGTATTTTTTATCCCTTCTGAGATTCTTATACTGCTCATACTTATTTTGGACATGCAGTATAACCGTGATGCAGGGTCTTTAACCAATTTTTGTTTGTTTTTGTTACTAACTTTTTCTAGTTTTAAATATACAGGGTGTTATTTAAGTACGTGGCCAAACCCCAGGAGGCGATTCTATGAGTAATTTTAAGATGAAAAGTTCGCATAAACATAGGTCCAGAAATGCTTCATTTTCAAGATATAGAGTGTCAATTTTTTTTTTAAATAGGTTTTTTTTAAATATCTGAATAAGTTTTTAGTCGATTTTGTTCAAATTTAAAAACAAAACTATTTTTAGATCTACCCTTAAACATCCATCTCAATTAAAAAAAATGAACATTAGATCACACCAGACTTATAATAGTTGCTTCCTTCAACCTCAATGCAAACATTAGCTCGTCTTTTGCCGAGCTCATTGAAATGTTCCCGGCATATGTATTATCTGATCACCATTGGGTTAATTCTTTTTCAATGTTGACTGGAGTTTTTTAAATGAGGGACTTTAAATGCCCCTAAAAAATCTAACGGATTTAAATCCGGTGACCATGACTGTGGACCTGCGCGCTCGATCCAGTTTTTTCCAAAAGTTGCATCCAAAAATTGGCGAGATACTACTGAAGTGAGGTGGAGTCCCATCATGCATGAGCCACATCCCAAGTAACAATTTAGGTTCTAAAAAGGTTATAAATAACTCCTAGAACCTGTTTAAGAAAAATTATCGATTATGCCATTAAGCACAAACAACGTTATTTATTAGCCCGCATAACCTCCTGTAGTAAAAAAAGGCCCAGCCCTAAAGAGGTTGTCGTTGCCAATAGGCCCTGGCCAATTTGAAACCAGATCGCAGATCACAGAACCTATATAGCTAAAAGAAATAACCTTTATCGAACCCGAATATCCCTAAAAGTAACCTGTGTAGAACCTGAAAGCTTTTACGCCTACCTGTTTAAAACCCTTTAGCAAAGTCCTTTTAGACTTTTAGGTGGTTATATAGTTTGGCCTGTTCGCCGGCTTTTGGCATTTCAGATACATATAGTATTAAAATTTTGCCATTTAGTTTTAAATATGGTATTTCAGAGATACCAAAGTATAAAAATCTGACCTTTTAGTTTTAAATATGATACAGCCAGGGTAAAAATAAGACAACGCCAAAATAAAAAGCAATGGCAAGACATTTTCAGTAAGTATGACTTTATTTTAGAAAAAAATATATTATACTATCGTTCAAATTGCATACAGGGCTGTATTTAGGTACATAAAAAGGTAAGTTCATTTTAGTTCATATAATAAAGATAGGCAAACCGATTTTGATAAAGATAAATACAGATTGTTGCAAGTTTAGAGGTTATGAGTATCAAATCATTTTTCTTTTAACACACCCATGCAATATTTCAATTTAAAGTATATTAGCACCGCAAACAAATTGAAGAAATATAATGATTGTAAGATTGTATGTATTTTCAATAAATTAATACGATGTGAATCCCCGAAAATCAACACTGTCAGATGTTATTTGCTGCCAACAATCGACGACAACCAACCTAATGCGAGGCGATCCGGTGTTGCCATGTCTTGTTGCTAAAGGACCGTTTATACTTAATATTAACGCTAACGCTATGGGATCGTTTAAATTTTTGAGTAACGTTCGGATTCATGCTTATTCGTGCTGTTGAGGATAAACGTCACAAATAAGTCGTGAACGTTCACAACACTAGTCATAACAAATTACATTTTTTATTTAATTTTACTATTTTTTAATAGGTTTTGACTTTTTAAAGTTAAAAAAAAAGCTTCAACAATGAAGGTAATTTATGTTCAGATTTATATTCTTTATAAATTTTGGATTTTTTTATTAGTAAATTTAATAAATACAAAAATATAATACATATAAAAAGCAGATTTTTAAATATTTAAAACTTAAAAATTGTATAGTATTGGACTTCATATTTTTGTTTTTCTGTTAAGCCACTGATACTGGCATCATGAATATCTGCTTCTAGAGGATCAGGTTCAATGCCAAGACCGCCATCAGTTAAATTACGAGAATTATCTTCTTCCGGTGTATCTATTGCAAACTAAATTTTTTTTTACGTTATAATCTACCAAAATTGTCAATATTTTATTTGTCATATTTACCTGACCAGTTGTAATTCGTTGGAAATTTCGCTTCACTTTTCTTTTAAAATTACCACTTCTTACAATTTTGTGCTAAGACATCCCTGCATTCTAAGAATAAATGACGTAGGATTTAATAGTCGCGACGTCCGCAAACTGTGTTTTATTGTGACTAGTTGGTTAAACCTTATCCCATAAAGTTATCTTATTATCCATATGACTTTTAGCAAGTCCTTTAGGTGTTAAAAAATGCTATATTTTCCGGAATAGGCCGTATAAAGTGTCAAATAGTTAGGCAATTGATTCAAGACCATATGGTTCTGAATAGGTAATTTTAATGCTAACATCGTTCTATATTGGAATTTTGATTGCCAAATTAATGCTGAAATATAACCTCTCCAAAACCTTATTATCTCAAAACCATCAAGTCCTCGTTTATGGCCATAACAACGTTATTGTTGACACTTGACTAGAACTAATTAGATTTTTAATTTACCTAAGGTTCCTAGTTCCTATTAGCGCAAAATTTAACCTAAATACCTAAATAGTTCCATCAAGCAAGCCAATGACTATTGCAGAACCTTGGTGCGGCTAAAAGGCAACTTTAAAAACCAACTGCTTGAGAAAATGTTACTTGGGATTGCTCCTCTTAATTCCAGCTGGACATTTTCTAACAGTCCAGGTAAAATAAATTCCAAAAAGCTACGCTATTCTTGACCATTTAATCTCGGTAAAAAATGATATCCAATAAGATAATCATCTCCAATACCAACCCAAACATTCACAGAAAACTGTTGCTGAAAATTAAGTTCTGTAACCGCATAGGGATTTTTAAGTTTATAAGGAAAGAACATAATTGAATTTCTTGAACACAGAACTAAGAAAACATCATGTTTGTTATTGGTATTTAACTTGTATTTATTTTGTATTTATCATTGCCGTTGTCTTAAATAAATTACCAATACGGCCACGTAACCGGAGATTCCAGCGTCTTTAAAAATCTCACTCCAAGAAGCCGACAGGGGCGAATTCAGGAATTCCACACCCGGTGCGAGTGTGAAATTTATGGTTCAATTGTCAAGTGTTTTTTGGGTGACCGTCTAACGTTACTATTTCTGAACGATTAGTATAACACCCACAAAGAAGAAGGAAGCAAGGAGTAGTGATTTAACCTCACAGAAAATCCCCCTTTAGAAAAGAAAGTTGATTGAGAATATGGGAAGAAGCGCAACTTTACGGGCAAAATCGTGCCACTAAAAGCGGCCGGCGGATAGATCGCGCAACAAGAAGAGCGCTGAGTGGATAAATAATTGTGGAAACCAGGAAATATATGTTATGCGTGAGGTTTTACTAAAAAATAGACTTATTTGTAAAAAACATTTTAATAAAGACTACATTTATATAAGTGGCGGATGAACGATGCTGCATAAGACGGCTGTTCCCAAATTTTGGAAAGGTAAGTAATCTTTAATAAGAGCATATTTTAACATTCAGTTGTTTTCTGTGTGACATTAACTTTCTTATTTTATATGGGACACTTGGTATAGTAGTACGTATTTCAATAGAAAATCATATTCAAAAAACAATAATACCCCATTTGCTACTTTTTTGTATTATAATCATAGATTTTTTTTAAATTTTAAATAGAATGAGATATGAATGAGATAAAGTCTTAATTTTCAATGAAGTAATCACGCAAAAATAGTTTTCACTGTATTTTATTACTTAGATCTGTTATGAGTTAAGTATGTATAATGTATATTTTACATACTTAACTCATTATAATGTATACTTAAGGTATAATAGATTTTTTTTATATACCTAGGAGCTGAGGTTTAATCTATTAATCTCTGAGCTCGTTTTTTCTTTTCAATATCATATACCTAACTTTGTGATGAATATTAAAATTAAAAACGAAAAAACAACGAGAAGATATACTTTTTAAATAAAAATACCTAATTTGAAACAACCAATTTTCGGTAGTTATATCTACTACCGTTATCAAGGTAAATAAAGTTAAATTAAAGATATGAACAAAATTTACCTATCTTTTAAATTTCTCGTTAATACTTCCTTTACAACTCTTTCCTAAAATTAAACTCGACAATATTTTTAAATCCTTTCAACAATTACTTTAAATACTTTTTTATATAATTTCACGGTTGATTAATAGCTTTACAAACTGTTTTGAAAGATAACAAAAAATTCAAAGGTTACTTCTTTTAAAATTAAAAAGGTGTGATCTTAATGTAATTTAATGATAGAAAAGATATGAATATTCAAATTCAAATTACTTTTATTACCACTTAAACATTGTACATAGAAAATTACATTTTTTTTATTACAAGAATTTACACATTGCTAAGAGTAATGCGGACTGAACTGCGATTGTAAAAACAACCGATAACACATACACGAGCTAGCGCGCATATGCTGCCCAGACCGTTAAAACATACTAACCTAATTACAACTAAAAGAAGAATAAAAACTTTCCCAATTATAATTATTTAGAAAATAAGTCATTTAACCCTAAAAACATATAAAAGCTAAAAACAAAAAAAATATAGGGTAATAATTTACTATATCAATGACATTAATATAGGTACCATTTGTGCAATAGACAGAGAGGAGGAAGGGCAGCAAAAAAACACGAGCTGAGGCTGGAAAACCAGGGCAACACGACGCAAAAATGAATGGGTATTCCAAAATGAACCATTTAAAATTTTATTTTTATGCCTGCAAGATCAACAAGACCAGTGAATATCATATATTTTAAATTATTAATTAATTTTTAGAATGCCCTGTTCTACATCTTTTTTTAACAAAGGAATCTATGTACTATTAAAATGAACTGAACAAGTAGCTAAGCATTTATCTTCATTTAACATTATAAATGCACTTTCCTTTAGTTTACGTAATTTTGAAATTGGTTCCTTTGCTAAAATTGAGGAAGCATTCCAGTTTATTCTATGGTTATTGTTGAATGCATGTTGTATGTTGTGTAATTTTGGATTTTTGAAAGTCATTGTTTTTTATGTAAGATTTATGTTCATTACTTCTTTTTGGTAATGGTGTACAGGTTTCACCTAGGTAAAATTTACCACAAGTACAAGGAATTTTATATATTATACACTAATAATTCTGATTCTTACATTAAAAATTCTCAACACTTTTTAGAAAAACTTTCTACAATTGCTTTTAACCCTTATGATCTATTGGTAAGTTTTGACGTTGTAAGTCTTTTTACTAATGTTCCAGTTGACAAAACTTTAAATAATATTAAAAATAGATTAGAGAATGACAATAATTTAGCAGAACGCACAACACTAAGCGTTAGTACAAATTTAGAACTTTTAACCTATTGTGTAAAAACTACTTATTTCCAATACAATAATGAATTTTATCAACAAAACGTTGGTATGGCTATGGGTTCTCCTCTTTCACCAATTCTAAGTAATATATTTATGGAAAATTTTGAATCTGAAATTATAATATTTGATAAAAAATCACTTCCCATTCCGTTGCTGCAGCTGTAAGGTCAGCAACCCAATTAAATGCTTTTTTGATAGTATTACTGCGCGACATACCGCAGATTTTTTAGAAAATATTAATAGCATTTTCGATGCATTAAATAGTTTGTTTTTTATGAAAATCCACATAGGCGTCCTTTATCGAATAAAAAACCTACTTCATTAAATAATTTAAAACATGGACTGGACTATTTTAAGACATATTTATTGTTTAAATGGATTTATCAGTATCCACACTGACATCGATACTGGGTCTATGGAAGCATCTTGTGGAAACTTATAATTGTAAATATTTAACAACTGCTCATCTTAATCAAGATCCCCTGGAAAATTTTTTCGGTTGCTAGGAGTAGGTGTGGATATAATCCAACACCAAATGTACAACAATTTAGAGTCTTCTTTTCAGTCTTATATTAATATAAGACTGCAAAAGCATTAGATACTGGTAACTGTGAGGAGGACTCACAAGAACTATTAGTCTTGGATGACTTGGGCTCAGATAATACAGATTTTCCAAGTGAAAATTCATCTACAGACTTAAGTAAGAACAAATTGCAGTCATCAGATGCAGAGCCTGTTACAATTTTAGTCATGTCAGATATAGGATTACATGACCTAAACCCTACTTACAGCTTAGAAAGTACATGTACTGAAGAGGTGACCTTAGAAACTTGCTCTAATGTATATGTACCTGGATATTTTGCACATAGAATTGATAAAACGATGATACATATGACGACACATAAAAACGATGAAAAAGAAATATTTTTGGTTAATAAAGATTATGCCCGACTGAACTACGTTTATAGTTTAATAACCGCATCAAATGAATTTTTTAAAATTAACTCATACATTAATAGGAAAATTTAATTTGCATTTAGATAGCTTGAAATTATATAATAATATATTTAAATCTCTTTATAAATTGTTGTTAAACGAGATTAATTTTAACGTTGTTATAACTTATGTCCAGAAAATATTGAAAAACTCATTAAAAACAATGCTCTACAAACAAATAAAATGGGAGTCTGGGAAATGTAAATCTAATGCAAATGATATTGAAGATGTTTCAAAAAAAATACCTACACAGAAAAATTAGAATTTTATCAAACCTATCATTTGATTTTTTTAAAATTAACTCACTAAGGCTCTTGGACTTAAATTTTATTTTTATCATTTAAATTAAATACAGAATAACAGGAAATATTACATTTCCTTTAAATCTCTATTTCTAATTTACAATATAATTGCAACAAAAACGTTAAAATACTTTTACGTTTTTTTTTTTAACTTTTTTAAATAATATTTATCTTTAAGTAATTAGAATGAAATGTCCTCCTGATGTTATTATCTTAATGTAAATAAAAATCTGCGTTGCTTTAAGATGTTATTGGTGTTTTAATTATTAAGTATAATTTTGTGTTTCTATGTTAAACCAGAGTACATCTGTATAATAAATTTGATTGTTATAAGTATTTATATTTGTATTGTTATAAGTAAGTATCTTAATACTATTACAACTTATTATAACTATAAATACATATCAGAATAGAACATCACGAAAACTCCCCAGTTCCAAATTTATTTCTGGTAAACCCTAGAATATATTATTATTATAAAAGCGACGCGACCGATTTTAACGCGCGCTGCGAGGTGGCAGCACAATCCAGTGTCTGAGACGTAAGGGGACGGGAAAATAAGGTGGCAGTGGCACGATTCTTAACATGGGGCTTGCGCATCTTCCCATATTCTCAATCAGCGGTCTAACGTTAAAACCCTTTGCGGTCGTTGTCATGTCTGACATGACACCAGGCGTAGTCGTTCACGTTTACACAAAACTTTGCTTTGAGATCGTTTGTCATGCCCTACATGACAAGGCAAAAAGCCGATTCTACTCGTTGTCATGTCTCTCATGACACATTTTCAAAGTCGATTTACTCGTTATTCATTTATACCATGACAAAACCGATAACAAATTTGAATTCCGCGGGAAATTTTATTTAGGAATACACATGCTTTTTTTATGCAAGTCGTGACTTATTTAGCAACCTTGCGATTTTTTTGTTGAGTGCCAGTCGCGACAAATACACGTGCATTCTTATTTAGTCTTATTTGAGTATTTGAGAGAGTTAAGGTATGCAGATTTTGTTTGTGTTTTTTTAATATTTTGTAAGATTCGGATGTTTGTTTATAGTTATAATTATGGCGAAAAGAGCATTAACGGACACGGAGTTAGAGGAACTATTTATACGTAGACGAGGAGGAGTTTGACTTGGATCAGTTTAGTTCAGAGAGTGACGAATGGGAGGATATAGATCAAGATCTCAGTGAAAATGATTCTGACGAAGAGTCTGAGGAACGTGTTTATAATTTAAATTTATGGAGGCCATGGACAGCAAATGAACCAAGATTTAAAATATTCCCTTTCTTAGAAGATGTTGGATACCATCCACCACGAAATAACCAGCCAGTGTCCGAACTAGATTTTTTTCAGTTATTTTTTACGGACGAACTTATACAAGCAATTGTGGATGAAACAAATAGGTATGTATTTAATTGTATTATATTTCAAGCAAAAGAAAAATGTGTAAATATATTTTTAGATATGCTGCAGATAAAATTTTAATAAACACGCCGCTCACAAAATGGTCAGTTTGGAAGTCTTGGAAACCAGTCACATTAGAAGAATTTATGGCATTTTTGGGCGTTTTACTTAATATGGCCTTAAATCCAAAGACCGAACTATCTGACTATTTTTCTAATAACTGGATCGACCATCAACCCTTTTTCAAAGATATTTTTTCGAGGGACAGATTCATGCAAATTTTTTGGAATCTTCACGTTTCTCCACCCGAAGAAGAGCAGATGGGAGTGAAGAGTCGTAGCGCCAAAGTGAAAAATGTGTTATGGTATCTGGAAACACAATTCAAGAAGTTTTATACTCCAGATAAGAATATTTCTGTAGACGAAAGTACTATTGGTTTTAAAGGCAAAGTATCCTTTAAAGTTTATAATAAAGCCAAACCTACAAAATGGGGAATAAAAGTATATGTGCTTGCAGATTCAAAAAATGGTTACATATTTACGATGGAGCCATATTTGGGAACTCAAACAACCCAGGGATTGATACGCCCAGATTTACCAGCAACCGCCCGCATAGTAGTTCATTTGGTGCAAAAACTTCTTAATTCTGGAACTGGTTCGGGAGGTTACCATATATTTATAGATAGATATTATTCAAGCCCTTTGTTAGCACGCGAGTTACATAAAATAAACATTCATGTAACGGGTACTGTAATGGCTAATCGACAAGGAATTCCGACAGAATTAACTACCGCATATACAAGAAAATTTAAAAAAGGCGAGATATCTTCCAGGCATGACAATTCTATATCAGTACTGGCATGGAAAGATAAAAGAGTTGTTCTTATGTTATCTAGTGTATATGACAACTCAGTACAAAATATAACCAGGCGAACGAAGACCGCTGAAGGGCGTTGGATTGAAGAAGTCATAGAAAAACCTACAGTTATATATGAGTATAACAAATTTATGGGAGGGATTGACGTTGCTGATCATTATGCAGCAAGCTACCAATTTTTGCGAAAAACAAGTAAATGGTGGCGAAAAGTATTTTTCTCGTTATTAGATGTGTCGATAAATAATGCCTTTATATTACAAAAAATAGCAACAAATAATCAGCAACTTCGATCGAGGAATTTCAGGAAAAAATTAGTTATTCAATTAGTTGGAAACTACAGAAATACATCCAGGCGTCGATCAGCTTATGGTGCCGAGGATATTTCTCGTCTAAATAATAGGTTCCATGCCATTTATGCAAAAAAAAAATAATTCCGATTGCAAAGTTTGCAGTGATCGATCAAAAAAAGGTGGCCGAAAAACTACTACCTATTATTGCAAAACATGTCAAGACCACCCTGCTTTGCATCCCGGGGAGTGCTTTGAGAAATATCACACCGAGGAAAATTACAGATAAATACGTGTTCTTTTTTGTTTTTTTTTTTAGAATAAATATCATGCTTTCCTATAAACTATAAAATACGTTTTATTTTTAACTTTCTTGATAAAAAAAAAATGTTCTAAAAGTATATTAAAAAGCTCTCCGATAAAAAAAGAAATTTGCTGCCATTTATTACATGATATATTACAAATATTTACTAAAACTTTATTTTTTTATTTTACTCAATATATCTTTTATACTTTCGCTAAATTTTAATATTGTAAGGCAATTAGAATAACAAATAACAATAAATAAACCTATCAAGTCCCATAAAATATATTCGTTGCAAATTAGCCTCCGAGCTGTACGGAGAATCGGCGGTAATTACCGAACGAGCGGGATGGTTGTCATGGTATAGATGACAACGATCTGTGCTCTTATCTGAAAGTTGCACTGCCGTCCGCAAAGGGTTAAGTGGCCCTCACACGATCAGTATTACTGACAGTATTTCGAAATACAATCGTATACCCCCTCAATATTATTCTATGCGAAATACTGATAATAGTACTGATCGTGTGAGGGCAAATACTGATGGACTTTCAGTATACTGATAATACTTTCGGGGTCCTGAAATCCCTTTCGGGGTCCTTGCGATCGAGACAAAAAAAGACGCGGATACGAAGCTTTGCTTCAAATTTATGTACGTTTAAAGGCACAAGCCACTATTGAAGATGTGAAAAAGCAAATTAATACACTACGTAGTAATTACAGGAAGGAATTGAAGAAAATAAAAGACTCTAAGCGCACTGGTAGTAGTGCTGAAAGTGTGTATGAGTTCGTGGACCCAGTTCGTGGATATTTTATGAACTTCAGTTTTTAGCAGATGTTGAAATTCCGGAGAAAGGAAGAAGCTCAATAAAACAAAATGAGGTAAGTAAATAGTGTTTTATTGGAACAGGAAAGTTACATTTTACATTTTTTAAGCAAACCAAAATACCTATTTCGATTAAGTTAAATTCAATATTTTTTTGCCAATCCACTTGCCCCTCTTTATTTAAGTAGTTCCTAAAGCGTTCCCTAACTTGCTTAGCGTTTTTTGATGCATTTCGATATGATCCTAAACGAAGCCCATTCAATGTATGTTCGGATCTGTCTGTGCCAATAACGACGTCCCCTGTTTCCTTGTTTTCTACATTTAATATGTTAATATAATAATTATTTGTATTCGATGTTTTCATTAAAAAATTGTGTAGATAACAGCAGGCTAAAACAACAACGGTGGCCTTTTCAGGTGATAAATTTATAGCTTTTTGAAATACACCAAATCGAGTAAAAAGTATGCCAAATGCGTTTTCAACTACTCGGCGAGTCCGTGACAATCGGTAATTAAAAATCCGGTTTGTCACTGATAAATCCTCTTGGCTAAATGGCTTCAATAAATGTTCGCTCAGCGCAAAGGCATCATCCCCTATAAAAACGTAAGGAAATTTTTCGTCGGTATTTATTATATTCGGCATTATAATATATTCGGCAGTTTTGAGGCATCAGGAATATTCAACCGATTGTTTTGGAACATTTCCCAAAAATCGGTATTGTAAAGAACTTCTCCATCCGATACCCGTCCGTTAGTGCCAACATCAACCAATATAAAATTATAATTAGCATCTACAATCGCCATCAAAACGATGCTGTGGGTGCCCTTGTAATTATAGTACCTTGATCCGGAATTCGCTGGTTTAATAATGTGACGTGTTTTCCGTCTATTGCCCCAAGGCAGTTCCAAAATTGCCACTTTGCCCCAAAGTCCTTTGCTATTTTCTTCCAATTGTCTCCGGTTAATGGTATCTAAAAAAACAAAGCATTTAATTCATTGATCTGTTTCCTATTGTTTCAGCGTTCTGAAGACGAAAAAAAAGGCACTGATAGAACTGAGAAAGCAACAAAAAGAAAAGCTACTGGAAACCAGGATAACCAAGATCGTCAGCAGCTATTATCCATGGCGCGTGAATATCTAACTAAAGACGATGAATATCCCATTGGAAAAATTTGGGAAGCAAAGTTGAAAAGTCTTATTGACCCACAACAACGAAGGTTGGCGGAGTAATACATAAATGATATTCTTTTCGAGGCGGAACAGGGCACCTTAACCAAAAGCTGCGTCAAAATAAATTATTAATATTATTAATATATTCATAATTAATAATATTAATATATTCAGGAGCACCATCAGTTCAAAGTTTATCATCCGCAAGTTGCAACTATAGTTACACTTCAACGCCCATGTTCTCTCCACCAATGCCATTGGATGAAGCACACAACGTTAGTCAAAATCGACAATATTTAGAGCTTCAAAATGTATCCCATAATCATCAACAAGCCCTTCAAACAGAACACACACCACAATCACCAACAGACCTTTCTACTATACAGACATATTTAAATAAATTGTAATAGCTTCTAATGTAAAATAAAATAATAAAAAAACATATTTATTTTATGTAAAAATAATGTTTACTTACTTTGATGTAGTCTACCAATAATTCAATTATGGCGTTGCAAACCTCCATCACAATTTCACTTATGGTTGTAGAAGAAATATATATAAGATAGTGGAAAATTTTAGATCCTCAAACGATCTCCCAGTAGCTAAAAATCGTAGCGTCAACGCTAGCCTTTCGTTTGCTGATATTGCTTGCCTCATGTTTGTGTCCTGTTTGGTAATAGAAGGCCTTAGGAGATTGAGGAGTTCATTGTACACGTCACTACTCATTCGGAAATAGTTTCGATAATCATCTGGATCCGCGTTATTTATAAAATTTAACAAATTTAAATGAGTGTATTTTTGACGGTGACCTATCCATTGTTTCATCCAACGTCTCTTTTGCTTCTTGCGTTTAAAACTTGTACAGTACAATATAATGGCAACACAAGCTTTTTGTTTATTGCCCATTTTTTTGAAGAAGAGGAATACGAGAAAGAACGATCACAACAAAACTAAATATTGTATAGGTTACTGATAGAAATAAATATTGATAGTGTGAGGTGAATTTCAAAATATTGATGAAATACTGACAATATCAAGTACTGTCAGTATTACTGATCGTGTGAGGGCCGCTTTACTATTTCTGAACGATTGGTATGACACCGACAGAGAAGAAGGAAGCAAGGAGTAGTGATCATATACCCCCTCAATATTATTCTATGGTAGTGATTAACATCACAGAAAATCCCCCTTTAGAAAAGAAAGTTAAATGGAAGGAAGGAGCGTGTTGGGTTGTTTTGAGATTGTCCGCTCGATCGAAAGATGGCGCGGAACGTAATTTTGCGATATGTTGCAGAAGCTGTTTTGTTTTATTTATTTTCTGATAGATGGCGCGTTCTGTATTTTTTAATTTGGGTTTTTTCCAATTGGCTTTCTGACTGCCATTGCTATCGCCATCCTTAACGTCATAATAGGTTTCAATATTTTCGCTGAAGACATTTAATTGAGAGACTAAATTATTATTAAACACTATAAACTTGTTACCTCCATTAATATTTAGTGTCCAGTGCTTGTCAAACGAGATTAGTGCTCTTCACAAAATAGGAATTACTTAGCTACCTATTTATAAATCCAATAATCTCGGGTACTCCAGTGGTGTATTTTCTGGTGTGTTGTGTGGTGTGTTATCTAAAACTTTAATTTTTACTTTGGTTATTAACTTTTTTTTATTATCAACATTGAATTAGTATTAAGACCATTTCACAAAATATCTATGTTTGTGGATGACGTAAAGGCAAAACATAAATGCTATATCCCAGGCTGCATAGACCTATATTCTGGCCGCTTCGTTTTTCCTTAAAAAGCACTGGTGAAATGATTTAAACAGAACACTTAGACAGAACCGAAAGCAAATCGGGAAAAAAATCCGTATTAAAACATACAGTGCCTCTATCTATCGGAGAATTAATGAAACAAAACAGCTTCTGTACTGTACGGCAAATCGATGACGTGCCGCGCCATCTTTCGATCGAGCACACAACTTAAAACAACTCGACACATTCGTTCTATTCACTTTAATTTCAAGAGGGAGATATTCTTTGTTTAACCTCGGAAGGAAGGAAAAAACACAACATAACATCCATGTTTAATAATAATAAATAAGTCTTTTTATTTAAATCCAAAAAAAAATAACAAATACATATACAGGGTGTTACTTAAAAATATGTCATAATTTAAAAGGGACATTCCTGGGCCGATTTTAAGTCGAAAAGTTCATATAAACATGGGTCCTAAAATGCTTAGTTTTTAAAGTTTTATTTTTTTTTTCGTTTTTAATAAATTTTTCAAATACGGTTTAAAATATTGAATTGAATTTTGGCACAGGATATTATGGCATAAAAACACATTTTTTAGATGTTCACCTACTTTTTTTAGCAAACAGTGGCGTAGCTATGATGAATTTTTAATACAATTTTACAAAAAAAATACTACGCCATTGACTTACGAAAAAAATTATGATTTTATCTTAATTATCAATCAATTATAAACAAAAAATTCCTCTATGGCTTTTGCCGTAAATCTTACCGTTTGGGTGTAATCGTTAATTAAAAAAAAAGTCTTTTATGCATAAAATGCATCTTTAAAAATTATGGAAATAAATCAAGTTAGCTTTGCTCGTTGCCAGAAATTATTTTTTGTTGTTTTAAACATTATGACACTTGCGTTAGTGATTATTCTTGACAGTTTGTTTTTAGTACCCTTTGGATCTTAAAACGTGAATTGTACTAGTTAAAAAATGGTTTAGATTATTCTAATTTGAAAATGACGCAAATGCATTTCCTTTATGGACTTGCCAATGGTAATCACAGAATAAACGAACTCAGTGAGATCGTTTATTGATCAAGTGAGATCGTTTATTCTGTGTGGTAATGCTATGGAGGCGCGACGTTTGTATCAAGAAAGGTATCCTAATCGCGCTGTCCCAGATAGAAGAATATTTATAAACATTAATCGTCGTCTGGCTGAATCTGGGAGTTTTAAGGCTAATTCTGCCGAGGGAAGGCCCCGTACAGTTAGGACACCGGCAGTTGAAGAGGCTCTCCTACAGGCTGTCCTACATGCAGTCGAAAAGGATCCGACCACAAGTACACGAAAAATTGGTATGGTATTGAACATCTGCTACAAGACGGTATGGGAAATTTTAAGGGATTCTTTGTTATATCCTTTTCACATACAAAGGGTTCAGGCATTGCTTCTTAGAGATTATGAACCGCGTACGCAATTTTGTAGATGGTATCTCCAAAAAGTAACACAAAATCCTCAATTTAGTGCGAACACCTTGTTTACGGACGAAGCTAATTTCTCCAGAAATGCAATAATCAATTTCCATAACAATCATTACTGGGCTCAAGAAAACCCTCATGCGATTACAGAGACATTTTTAGGAACAATTTTCAATAAACGTTTGGCTCGATATCGTATCCGATCATTTAATTGGACCATCTTTTTTACCAGGACGCCTTAACGGACAGAATTATTGTAATTTTCTCCAAAATGATTGCTTCTCGAAGATGTTCCTCTTCAGTTACGGCAACAACTTTGGTTTATGCATGATGGTGCTCCAGCCCACTTTAGCATATTGGCTCGTGAGCATTTAAATAGAGTCTACCGAAATAAATGGATAGGCCGTGAAGGACCACAGTTTTGGCCACCTAGATCACCTGACTTAAATAGCCTAGATTTTTTTTTGTGGGGACACCTAAACACATTGGTTTATCAGACACCAATTGTGACATTAGAAGAACTAAGAAATAGAATTATTAGCGGATGTGAAACTATACCAAACACGCCTGGAATTTTGGAAAGAGTTCGTGATTCTATGAGAAGAAGAGCAGAAGCCTGCATAGAGGCAAGAGGTGGTCATTTCCAACATTTGTTGTAAATTATGTATGTATTTAATTGTTGTTGCTTTTTGTTCACCAGTTTGTAAAAAATAGCTTGAAAATAAATATTTGAAAAATGTACCTAATAAAAACTGAAAATAAAATCAAACTTAACACAATCAAAAATAATCATTAATGTCAGTGTCATAATGTTTACAACAACAAAAAACCAGTTGCTGGCAACAAGCAAAGCTAACTTGATTTATTTCCATAATTTTTAAAGATGCATTTTATAAATAAAAGACGTTTTTTTAATTAACGATTACCCCCAAACGGTAAGATTTACAGCAAAAGTCATGGAGGAATTTTTTGTTTATAATTGATTGATAATTAAGATAAAATCATACTTTTTTTCGTAAGTCAATGGCGTAGTATTTTTTTTGTAAAATTGTATTAAAAATTCAACATGAACATCTAACATCATGTGAACATCTAAAAAATGTGTTTTTATGCCATAATATCCTGTGCCAAAATTCAGTTCAATATTTTAAACCGTATTTGAAAAATTTATTAAAAACGAAAAAATAAATAAAACTTTAACACCTTGTATCTTAAAAACTAATCATTTTATATAAACTCTTTGACTTAAAATCGGTCCAGGAATGTCCCTTTTAAATTATGACATACCTTTAAGTAACACCCTGTATATATACATAGTTAATCATACATAGAAAATAATGGCAGTCTAGCCCTAGGGCTACTCCTACTTAACCATTAAATATAGATAGCATAAAAGAAGAATAGAGATACAAAAAGGGGTATATTGCCGGAATTAAATGCTCAAGTTCCTTGCACAGGTAAAGGAAAGGGGGTGTGCAGCAAACTGTGACGTTTTAAATAGAGCAGTTTTAAATTTGGGTATAGTAAGTGATTCTTTGCTACTTACGTGAGTAAGAAGTGAAGAACATGTAAGTGATGAACTTTGTTTCTTGGAATAAATTTACTCTTGAATTTTCTTATAGGAGAAGTGTTAGAAGTGCCGCCGTTAGGTGTGGTGTTGCCAGTTTTGTCGTCTACTGCGTTTTGTCACTCTGCAGCTTCAGCCTTGTCCCCAGTGTGGCTAACTCAGGAGTGCCTTCTCTAAAGTGGCGAATTCACTCTATATTTTTTAGTCACGTGAAATGTTAAGTATTATGCGTAAAATAAATTCACAAAAACTGTTTTTACCTTTTCTTGGTGGGTTGTCGACTCTGGGAGTATGTGTGCAGTGTTTTGGTTTGTTCCGTTTCTCTATCACCGCGAGGGGAACCTAAGGCGCTGCGCACAGACCATAGATATACCCAACCCAACTCAATCCAACCCAGCTCAACGCAACCCAACCCAAGGGGGAGCTTATGCTCCCCGTTGGGAGGTTCATTAACACCCAAGAGTTCATCAACACCCAACCGGGAGCCCCCAACGGGGGGTGTTGATTGAATGGAATGGGATGGGATGGGATGGGTTGGGTTGGGTTGGGTTGGGTTGGGTTGGGTTGGGTTAGGTTGGATTGGATTGGATCGGATCGGATCGGATCGGATCGGATCGGATCGGATCGGATCGGATCGGATCGGATTGGGTTGGTTCTTAAATTGCTCAAGCATCGCTCATCAAATTTTGCGTATTTTTACAATTTTTTTTTAATGGCCTAATTTTACCCAAAAAAAATTAAAAGTGGCGGAATGATACGATATAATTCGCCGCGAATATGTGAATTTTGATAGACCTTAAAAAAAAGAATTTTAAAAATGATGTACTCCTAAAAATAAATTTTCAATTCAAACAAATTTGTGTTTATTATACATGTAATTGACATTTTAAGTAATATGTAATGAAACTAGTGTATAATGTTATGATTATACACTAGTTTTATTCATCATTTTTTATATGTTATGATAATGAATGACTAAAAAAAATACAGAGTGAATTCTCCACTTTAGAGAAAGCCAGACTGAAGACAAGGCTTCAGCTGCAGAGTGACAAAACGCAACAAAACTGGCAACACCACACCTAACCTCAACTCAGTTGTCACCTATTTGTTGACAAAACTAATTGTATACAAGGTTATTCTAATGATTAATCGCGTCCTATAGTGAGTGATTTAATGCGTGATAACACCCTCTTCGTGATAAAATTTGGCTTTCCGCCACTCTTAGTGAAAAATATATATCGAAATCTACCTACTTTGCAAAAAACCCGACCATTTTTCGTTAGTTTTGACAAAAGCCGCTAAACTGCTGAATACTACTATTGATTTTGACCACCATACTCTTACAGCATTTCCGTTTGGCAATTGATAGTTGCCAGGTTGGTAATTGGTCTTTGTAGTTTCTTTATAATGCAGGGCCCAATCGTCATAACCTTACTTTGATATTGGCTTATTCATTTTATTATGTTTAATATTTATACTTTGTATTGATTTTAGTACCTTTTATATAAATAATAGTTGGAACAAGTTGTATTTAATTTTGTTATAAAATAATATTTTTATGATTTCTTACTTTACTTTTTTAACATGTCACCGCACTGGTCTTTAACAGCAAATCCTCTAGTGATGAAAGTGTTAGTTATTTAGCTACTATTAAAATAACCATTATATTATTAAGAATGATGTATAAATGCTTAAAAAGAAGACAATAAAAAAGTGTTTAGAGAGGTTTTTTGCATTTTGATTTTCAGTACCTTAATTTAAAATTAAAAAAACTACCTAACCTTGCAATTTTTTATATTTGATTAAATTTTTTCTTAGTTCTCCTTGTCGTCCTGGAGAGAATGGTCACCTATGAGTGAAAATGAAATGGTATAGTAATGAAAAAGAAAATAGATATAAATATGTCCGTTAAATCAAAATATCACGTTAAATAACATTGCATTTTTCGGATTTTTATATTTACAGGAAAAAGACTATTTTATTTTTATTATAAATGTAAATGACGAGTAAAGTGTACATGATGAGCCAGCGGATATATACAAATTTAGGCTCTTTAAACACGCAACTAAACATTTAAGAAATAGGTCAGTAAAGGCGTCACTAAAATGTCAGTAAAAACGTCTTTAAATGGTCAGTAATAGACGTCCCATTTACGTCACCTAACTCACGTTATTTTGGTAGGACTTATTCTCGTGATTTTTGTAGACATTATGATGTCATGTAAAAACGTCATTATAGTCATTTGCTGACGTTTTTGTCACGGTTCTGAGATGTTTTTTGGTTGCCTGGGTGGTGTCACACTCACACTGGGTGTGCCGTTTTGCCCCAGCTTAAATGAAACATTCTTGGATTTTCCACTTGACGACACCATCACTCGAAAAACAAAACTGGACGGTATAATCAGCTTCATATCAAGAATTGGAACTAACCTATCATTACACGTGGAAGTATTACTATACAATGCAATTGCACTACCGCATTTACAGTTCTGCTCGACTTTGTTGTTCTCTCTCCTCTGTATAAAATAAATGAATTTCAAAAGATCCAGAATAGAGCCATGAGAGTTATTCTAAAATGTAATCGTTATACACCTTGTTAAATGTTTTAAATATGATGTCAGACAGAAAATTATGTTTTTTGTTTATACTAATAATGTCTATTTGTTTATACTTAAAGCTACAAAAAATCTTGTACCTGATTATATTTGGAATAAACTAACAATATTTAGAGACTTATATGATTATAATACCCAAAATTGTACAGATTTTATATTATAAAATAGATGTAATAGTACCCAAATTATGAACTCTATTTTCAACAGGGGCCTGTTGATGTTTAATAAACTACCCGCCGAGATTAAAAACTTTGATAACCTAAACCAGTCCAAAAGGCTATTGAGGGAAAATGTTCTGGCTACATTTTAACTGTTTTTGTTTTTTGTTATTTGATCTTACTTTATTTTGCAGTTATGTTATTTTGTTTATACATTTGTGAGTGTTTTATTTTAAATTGTTTCACTGTTTGTGATATATACAATTTTTTTGCCTAATACGATTTGTAACTTACACGTTAAATACTTTTCTTCTTAGATTAAATTAAATATAAGGAACGGTATCGCTAAAGATTTAAGTTCATATTACTTTTAAATACGTGAATTTTCTTCTTCTTTTCAATAACTGAGCGTTTGAGATGGTATTTTCTAAATTGATATTTACAATAATATTGACTAAATACCCAACGAAATAAGTAACTTATTATGAATTTGTCACAGCAATTCAGATTTTACTTAATCTTTAAAATATTTACATTTATTTTGCTGTTTTATAAATGAAATAGTTTTTTCCGTGTGTTTTAATTTTTGCCACTTTTAATACCAAATATACCTGACTGTGTATTCCTGGCGTAAGTGTGTTGCAGATAGAAGTGCGTTCCTGAGTTTCGTTACAATTCGTGCCAGAAATAAACAATATCTTGAAGATAAACGGATGCCTCAAAGTCAGATTGGATTACCATAAAGTCAGACCAAGATAGAGACTGAGAAACTAATAGAGATGTTATTCAAGAAATTGAAGAGCAGAATAAGAAACAAGAAGAGCAAGACCAATGAGATAAGAAACAATGTAAAGAATAAGAGGGACGATACTCACAACTCTAGAAGAAGCATGCTCTACTTAATTAAATCAGTTCGAAGTGACATAGAGAAAACCGCTTGCATAATAAAGACAAGGCAATTAATCTTAAGCTTTGCCTGAGAAGAACTAAGAGCGGTGGCAATGAAGCCATCAGATCTACTTGTGCATACCTAAAAAATGAGATACAGTGAAGCTCTACAACTAAAGCATCAGGTTCAAATAAAATCTAGGATATATGAACAATTTGAGACCGATGTTATCAGAGAAGTGAACTGATTTACCCTTCCCCTCCAACCGAGTTTCAAGAGCAAATCTCTATAAATTGTTTTATTGAGGAAGTTCGAGATCCATGTCCCTATCCTAAGGATGGCTTACTATATTTCGAAAGCTTTAGCGCACAAACTGAGGTATGAAGAAGGTCTTTAGGCAATTAGATAAGATAAACTAGTACTTTGAGATTCATATTTATTTTATTAAACCTAAAAAGCTATTGGAATTTTAATAAGAGGAGGCATCATAAACGTCGTTGCCTTTTAACAGTCCCGAGGAAGCAGAAAAGAAGAACTCTGTTGGGCTCAAGTTGATTAGGTAGTACCAAGCCTAACGTATAAGAATAAACCGGATGCCATATCCTCATGAGAGCTTGGTAAAATATATACAGTGTGGTGACTGGAATATATATAATAATATTATATATATAATTATATTATAATAATATTATATAATATTTATTCAGTAAACTTTGCTACTACCAAATATAATTCTTAAGTCTGCGTGTCGAAAAAGGATCATCACTGGATGACATGAAGCTAAAATGACCATTGGCTTAAGAACATTCCACCAAGTATCGGTTTCTCTAAGGCCGTTGGGCTCTGGTAATCCCCGGTGGGGCATGACGGGTTCATCAGGAGACCTATATGCACAACTGCCTTGGCAACCCACTGTTTCGACAATTCAATGGAGGTGTGATTCTTGATTGTGCAGAAGAAAAGGAAATACACAGGGTGCAGTCAACTATTCAAAGTAAACTGGGAGAAAACTATACTGTGGTTAAACCAACTATAAAGGAGAACAGAATAAAAGTATTCGGGGTGGATGAAAGTGAGCTAAATAACGGGGATGAAGAAATTATTAATAAGGTAATTAGGTAAAATTAACTTAAATCTACAAGCAAAAACTTCAAAATGAGAATTGTTCGTAAAACTAAACCTATAAATAAAAAATGTAATATTGTATTCGAGATAGATATTGATAGCTATAATTTCATAATAGATAGGCAAAAAATTAATATAGGATGGAACCGTTGCTGGGTCTACAACGATTATGGTATTATACGTTGCTTTAAATATAGTAAATATGGTCATGTTATGAAAGATTGCACTGGTAGCATGGTTTGCTTAAAATGTACTGGTAACCATGATATTAAAGATTGCTTGGAAGGTAAACCTAAGTGTATTAATTGTATTAACGCAAATCAAAAATATGGTTTGAAAGTTGAGGTTGACCATGTGGTTTGGGATGTTAGGAGGTGTGCGACATATCAAAGGCTCGAAGATCTTCAAAGGGGCAAGTATTTAAAGTAGCAATTAGAAAAAGATATTGATAAAAATTCAAATGTGGTTTATCTAAACTGTCAGGGGTATCTTAATAACAAGGATAATAGCATTTTATTAATAAAATATTGGAAACCAAGAATTTTGCTTTTATCTGAAACTCATGTGTCTTCTGTAGAAGAAATGTGTGAATTGGAGGTGGATGGGTATTATTTAGAACAATGTACCACAAATAATAGACGAACAGGTGGTGTAATGATCTTAATAAGGAAATATATGAAATATAAGCGAGTAACATTAGAGTGTGTGGAGGAATATGTATGGAATATTGGTGTAGAAATATTTCTTAATGGATCTAAATATCTTTGTAGTGTATTATATCATCCCCTTAACAATAGAGATGCTAAGTTCATTGAATATTTTTCAAACTATTTGGACCAAGTAAGTAGCAGTGACGGCATTAATATTATAGCCGGTGACTTTAATTTTGATTTAACAAAATACTCCTTTTATGGGGAAAAAATATTAAACAGCATATTTGGTTTTAGATTCACTCAACTAGTCAATAGTCCTACAAGAATAACAAACAATAGCAGCACATTAATTGACTTTATTATATCAAATGATAAAAATCTATCAGTTCAGGTTCACCATACTCCAAAAATTAGTGATCACTCCATTGTGTCTGTATGCCTTCCAAAAGTAGATGATGATAAACAAAAAATTACATACTACCATCGGTCAATGAAACACTATAATTCTGAAACTTTACAAAATATCTTATCTGACAGGTCATGGAACAATAATTTTACAGATGTAAATATATTGGCAAATTCTTTTATTTTAGATCTAGAAAATAGTTTAAATATAATGTGTCCAAAGTTAAAGATATCTGTTAGCCTAAAATATAAAAGTATAAATGGATAACTTATGATATTTTACAATTAATGGAAGATAGGGACAAGTTATATGTAAGGGCAATTCATTAGGACACTCCAGATCTATGGGATAGCTATAAAAGGGTTAGAAACCAAATAGTTAATAAATTAAGAATAGAAAAAGATAAATATTTTCGAGAAGTTATCGATAACAATAGAAGTAATTCAGCAGAGCTTTGGAAAAATCTTAAATCACTTCTACCGGCTAAAAAATCCATTTTAGCAAATGAGGTTGTATTTGAACGGTAGACATTTACTAATGAGTTTGATATAGCAGATAAATTTATTAAATATTTTATTAATAGTATAGATCAAATTATAGATATTTTACCCAAATTTTCAGTTTTAAATAATACAGTTCAAAATATATTAAGTTATAATGTATGGGATAAGTTTGAAAATACTACTATGAGTGATACAAGATCTCTGTTAAAAAATATGAAAAGTATTAAAGGAGGAGAAAGTGGTATCTCAAAAAAAGTGCTTCTAGATGTGTTTGAAGTTGTGGGTAACCGTGTGTTAGATATAATTAATACATCGCTTCAGTATGGTGAATTCCCAGAAAATTGGAAGGTCTCAACAGTCTTACCGGTTCCTAAGGTCTCAGGCACAAGGCTGGCGAGTGAGTTTAGGCCTATTAATACTGTGACAGTTTACGAACAACTTCTAGAATTAACTGTAAAAATCCAATTTGAAACTTACTGTGATAAAAATAATATTTTAACAACAAATGAGTCAGGGTTTAGACCTTATAATTCTTGTGAAACTATGATAGTTAACATCTGTGATAATTTTAATAGAGAAATAGATAAGGGTAATTTTGTTTTGGGAATTTTCTTGGATTTTAGAAGAGCGTTTGAGACAGTTAATCGCAATGTTTTGATTCTTAAAATGGAAAAAATGGGGATAGGAGGTACAGTTTTAAGTTGATTTAAATCGTATTTGCATAACAGGAAACAAGTGGTCAAATTTAAAAATAAATTATCTGTTGCTGAAAATATTAATCATGGTGTTCCCCAAGGTACTGTGTTGGGTCCAATTCTATTCCTTATTTATATTAATGATATTGTCAATGTCATTAGTAGAAGTAACTCAGCATTATTTGCAGATGACACTACGCTGTATGTTGTGGGAAAGGATATTGAAAAAATGCAAGAAGATCTAAACTTTGATTTGGATAATATATACAAATGGCTGTGTAATAATAACTTAATGTAGCTAAAACAAAATTTTGTCTGTTTGGAAGTAAAACTAGGTTAACCCAAGTAAATTTGAATGTAATAAAAGTAGTGATAAATAATGAAACAATATCCTACCAGAAAGAAATTAAATATTTGGGTGTTGTTTTGGATCCACATTTGAATTTTGATTCTCATATTGGCAGCACAACACGCAAAATGTCAAAAAAAGTTAATTTTTTATCGAAAATTGGCAGAAACCTCTCTTTACAAACAAAATTGCTAATTTATACTTAATAGTATTATTTTGCCGCACTTGGATTTTTGTTCTACACTTTTGTTTGGTATTCCGGATTACAGGGTCAATAGACTTCAAATTATACAGAACAGAGCCATGAGAATAATACTAAAATGTAATAGATATACACCGGTAGATAATATGTTAAATGCACTAAATATCCTATCGGTAAAACAAAAAATATTATTTAGTATTTAGTACCTGTATGTTTATTTTTAAATTGCTACCAAACTATATTTGTGAAAAGATTACAGTCTTTAGTGATCTGCATAACTATGCTACCAGACAAGGAGGATTTTGTATTGATGGGTAGACATACTTCAAACAGAATGACAAACACTATTCTACCCAAAGGTCTTTATATTTTATTGAATTACCCATTAATATAAAGAACTGTAGAAGCCTAATTATGTTTAGAAAAACATATATATAAAAAGACCCTGTATATATATGAAAAGACATATATATACAGGGTGTCCGAAAAAAGGAGGCCAATCCGCCGGCCACATATAGGGTGGACCAAGATAATGCGACTTTCGTCATGCCATTTTTTAATTGGGCGCTCGATATTCAATATACACGGCGTCAAAATGAGAAATATAAAATCGTTTTTTTAAAGTAAGTCGAGTGTTTCATAAGATATTAAATTAAAATTTGGTGTGAGGGGGTTTTTTGGAACGAGAAATTGAAATTCGTTCACGGATTCGCTATACCTTGCATAGGGTGCCACCTGCGGTATATTGCATGTATTAAAAATACCACAACTTTTTTGTACCCCTGTATAATTTCTAATAAAAAAATTCTAATTATCCAATCTTTTCTTGAAAAAAAAGTATTCTTAGTAAATGTCGTTTTGAGAATCCGTTTATTAGATATCTTAATTTTAAAATCTAGATACATTTTATCAAGTTAACAAAGTAAACGTAAATTATTTTTTCTAAATTAATGCTAAATTACTTATAATAAAAATCATAGAATAATGACCCTAAATTATTTGATCGACGTAACCTCCATTCATTTGTATATCTCTTTTTTAAAGAAAATCTAAGGCTTTGAAAAATATTTGGTTTCATTCTGAAATGCTCTCCAGCTGCAATAAGAAGGGTACAGGCAAAGAAGGTGCTATGTCAAAAAAATAAGTTTTGAGAAAAACGGCTTCAAAGGTTAATACTCTATGGTGTTTGTTTATTGGGAAAATATAAACGGTGATTAATTGTTTTAATAATGTATTGGAGTATTACCCTCTAGAGAGTTAAATATAAAAAGTCACAAAGCAAATTCAAAAAATGTAAAAGAACATTTTTTACAAAATTGCAATTATTAAAGAGAAAGAAGGTGTTTTGTCAAGCAACTACACTATACTACTAAAACACAAACTACACTAAACTTGATATTGTAATAGTAAAACTTAAAATCCATATGAACACAAAGTAAAACCGTTTTATTTTCTAAAAGGCGATCTGGCAAGGTTCTTCAGATGCTGAGTGTTTTATTTATCCTAGAACCAAAAAAAAAAAAAATTACACCAAAATCATGACCGAAGAGCTGGTCAAGCTTACCGTAGTAATCAAAACGCTTAAAGTTAACGTTGTTCGTTTTTCTTCTATAAATGAGGCAGATGGTTATAGTTATAGTCTTGAGCAGCTGAGCCACAAAATATCTTTAGCTCTTGGAGATTTTTCCATTTTTCCTTACTTATGGGTATAGGCTCTAAAAGAAAATAAATTTCCGCTATCACAAGGATGTTCTAACAGTTAAAATGTTTATCTTACCTTTATATAAGTGATCTGGCAGTTCAAATTCGTTGGCTTCTAACTTTATTTTAGTTTTAAATTTGGGATCAGTGATAGCAGTAGTTTCCCAAGAACCATTGTAGCTATCTCGGTGAAGTATCATCCTTGGATGTTCCTTTTCTATTTTCATTTCCCTAATAGGACTGGAAAGAAACGGACATGTTCGTCTATAACGTTCTTTAAAGAATGTTGACTAGTATCTGAAGTACGTTTGGTTAACGTTTACCACTTGAAAAGGAGATGGTTTCTTTCTTGCCATGCGGAATACTTCTTGCCATTGTTCTGGGAGTTCCACTCGTGTTTTTTGGTTTATCGCAGGAGTCGCAAAATATTTGTAGTTCACGAACTTCAGGATTAAGATAATTATGTAGAAAATTATGTAGCAAAGAGCAGACATCATCACTGCCTTTTTTTCCAACTGTTTCAGGGTACATGTAAAATATGCTTTGTGATGTAGAAAGAACATGGATATTGAATGCATACGTGGACAACTGCCGTTTATAATACACGTCATTCGTACTAATATTCGGAGCCGGTTTTTTGCGGAGGTTTTTTGCAAAATCGATGCAGATTGCTTCCATGGAGACCAATTTCTGGCTACGTGTTCTTGAGTCTCTTTTTCTTTTGTAAAATTGTTCTGCTTTCGTTTTGTGTAGCCTATTCTGTATGTTTAATTGGCTTATATCTGCCTCTAATGTACGGTAAGTCACATTTTCTGTTTGCGATAAATTAAGTCTTTCAGCTTCTAGACTTTTAATCTTGGCTAAATATTCGTCGCATTGACTACATGTGTCACATCTAGGGTATCCAAAGGATATGTTGAACTCAGTTGAAAAAATGGTCCTATAAGTTTAATATGACCCATGTTCATTTGGAAATATTTCACAGAACATATTAAACATTTTTTTGATATTAAGTTCTTCTGGTATATATAATTTAGCCGAATCATGCAAGCTGTAATGACTTTTACGACCTCTAAACGATCCAATATGACTCTTTATCGTATTTCGTGTTTCAACAGAGAGCTTGTGCGGGCGATTAGTGTGCTTACCTCTACGATCTTTTGGTGCATCTTCTGTTAGCTTCAATGACTGCTGTAATACTGCTAACTTTCTTCGACCTATTCCATGCATAGACATAAATCCCTTTTTACATATTTAAACATCTTCAGCATGCCCCTGCATATTATTTACACTTCTTACACGGTATCGGAAAGAAGCATCGTGAAGAAAAGCATCTTGTTCTTCTTGTCTGGTCCTTCGTTGTTTGATAGGCAACGTTGTAATCAGACCACACAAATATATATTTTGCTCATCAACTAAGTTAAGTAGGTTAAAACTCTTAATGATTTTTTTTACGAGACTCTTCTGGTACACGCTCAAAACATTTTAATCTTTTACACCTACAGTCTTCACCTATAGTATGGCTCCTCAAATTTATTAACTTATTAACGTCACTTAATTTTCCATATTTCTTCCTTTTTTACTATTTGTTTCTTTAGTTAGAATGTCATTATCACCAATTTCACCGTCAATTACCTCCATAACGTAAAGTTTTTAATAAACACACGTGCATTCCCTGTATACAGGGTGTCCGGAAGCTAGATGCAATCCTTTAAGAGGGTGATAGCTGCCTTAATTTCAAACATTTTAAGCTAAATATGTGTAGTCGAAATTTGTTTATAAATTTTTTATGGCAATTTTTTCATTTTTCTCAAGAAATACCAAAATTTCACACTTAAACGGTAATAGAGCGCAAGTTACAATTAGTATCGGAGTTTCAAAGCTTATTTTGTTTTGTCTAATGTGTATTAATAAAAATACGATCAATTCCAAGCTTCTGTGTAAACTTATAGAAAAAATAGAGACATTAAAACGCCCTTTATTTTTAGATATCACTCATGCCGATGCCTGGCCAATTCTCAGAATTATGGCTTCTTTTGTGCGGCAGGTTATGTAAACAAAAATTATTAGACTGAGACCTCTCATAAGCCTACTAAGCATTAGAGCCCCGATTGTGGGGTTATTTTAGATTTTAATGTTAAATAAAACACAATTTTGTTTAAACTATTTATTGTTCATATTCAAAATGCAATCCATTATTTCTAATACAGGCACGAGCCCTTTTTGTTACTTCGGTGGTGGTTACTTTTATGGTCATATCTTCTTTCATCCTGTCAAATGCTTCATTTATTTTGCAAATCAACTCTTCTCTTGTTTTTATTTCGGTGGTGTATACAAGCTCCTTTGCCCGGCCCCATATGAAAAAATCCAACGGTCAGGCGATCAAGAAGGCCAAGGAAAGGTTCCGCCTCTACCGATCCAACCGTCCGGAAAACAGTCGTCTAAGTAATTCCTAACCGCCAAGGACCAATGCGCTGGACAACCATCTTGCTCAAACATTATTGGCCTTTCTCGTTCCAATAATTCAGCTTCGTCTAGAAGAACGGGGATATCATTTTGTAGAAAATCTAAATAGTTGGCACCATTTAAATTCTCTGGTAGAAAATGTGGCCCAATAATAGTCCTGCCTATTACTCCGGCCCACGCATTGACCGAAAATCTGTTCTGAAATGATTTTTGTTTTTTTCAATGCGGATTTGCATCTTTGGCAGCCCATTCGTGGAGGTTGTGGAAGTTGGTAATACCCTCCCTGGAAAAAATGGACTCGTCTGTCTACAAGATACTTCTTAAGAATAACGGGTCCTCGATGTCCATGTTCAATAAAAAGCGGCAGAACTGAATTCGTCTTGCAGGGTCTACTTCTTGTAAGCCCTGCACCCCCGTACCATAAAAGGGATACTGTCCATCTTTCTTCATGGTCGTCCACACCTTCCATCTAGAAAGGCCAAGGTCTTTAGCTACTTTTCTGACGCTTGCAGTAGGGTCTGCGGTAAAAGCTTCCAGTATTTGCTCCTCAATCTCTACATTATTATGGCCAGGGTTGACTCCACGTGCCGGATTATTCCCAATGCCAACTTCAGTAAGGCGGCGAAAGGTGTTTTGAAACACCCTGAAGTTTGGTAACCTCCGATCTGGATAACGTTCCTGGTACAAGCGTCGTGCCAAAGCTCCATTACCGTTAGTGCGTCCATATGTGAAGACAATGTCAGCGTACTCTTGGTTGGTAAATTCCATTTTACAATACTGTACTGAAACTCCATTTAAAAAACAGTAGATGCAGTCAGTACGAAGTTGAGAATCTTACAAAATTCGAGGCGAGAGTGAAACTAAACAACAAGAGGCTAAAATCACACATAGGCATATTTTTAGAGAGGTTTGAACGACGAAAGCATTTTCATAACAATTATTTAAACATAAAACAAAGCATTTTTATTTTAACTCCATATTTATTTTTTACGTTTCAATATCTCTATTTTTTGTAATAAGTTTACACAGAAGCATTTTCGTTTTTCATTTTTATTAATTGTATTTTTATTAATACACATTAGACAAAACAAAATAAACTTTGAAACTTTGATAATAATTGTAACTTGCGCTCTATTACCGTTTAAGTGTAAAATTTTGGTATTTCTTGAGAAAAATGCAAAAATTGCCATAAAAAATTTATAAACAAATTTCGACCTACACATATTTAGCTTAAAATGTTTGAAATTAAGTTAGCTATCACCCCCTTAATGGATTGCATCTAGCTTCCGGACACCCTGTATATGTATACATATGTAAGTGTTTTATATTTTAATTGTCTTTCTTTGTGTCTTTTATTTTTACTTCTTATATTTTCTAGTTTTATCAAGATATTGTAAATATGTTTTTAAAAATTATAATATATACATATTATTGTACTTGTATGTAGCAATATGCTTAATAAATAAACATTATTATTATTATTATTATTATTATTATTATTATTATTATTATTATTATTATTATTATTATTATTAATTGTTATCAAAACTGAAGCGGTTGTACCTAACTAAGGTACCTAAACGATAGGGCAGTTCTAAGATGTAACCACAGTCTAAGAAAAAAAAAATCTAAAATTGAAATTGATCTTGAAATCTATATACTTTGATGTAACAGTAGAAACGCTGTGTTCCTGTACCTAACTTCTAACTGCTCTTATATTTTTTTTTCTGTCCTGTATAGTGTATGCTACCCACACCCTTGGGTTATTTTTAATAAATTTTTAGTTATGGCACCCTTTTTTTCTCAGTGTAACTATTATTTTGAAGTATTTTTCAAATCTTTTGTAATTACATGGTTAAGCTAGGAAAAGAGCTTCCTTTACAATTTATAATTTACACAGTATCATTTTAATAAACACAATATTATTATTATTTTGCGGCGATGGGTGGAGTCAGCGATGCTTAGACTTACATCTTACCGCTGATATTACGATAATCCTTAATCTTTTTTATTTTATTTGTGAAGTATATTAAATAAATAAAATAATTAAATTTAAATAAAAATTACAAGCAAAACTTATCTATCCAACTTTAAAGTTTAATTGTTGTGTCTGATTCCGTAGTACCATGTTAAAATTTTAATCTGAACCAGGTCTCCCATTATATTGTTCGCTGCTTTACGAAGTACCCGTATCAAATACCGTTGTCAAAATCAGCTGATTGAATTCCATCGTCTAGAGCAGTAAGTAGTAAGTTGCGAGCCTTGCAGCGCGATGATGATGACTAAAAAATAAACAAAACCCTCATAAATAGCCGACAATTTTAGTTTCATACAAGGCTGTCGTCGTGTAATTAAATTATTTGCCTTATTTGTTTGTACAGTTTCGCTTATCATAAAATTATCATTATTATTATATCGGACTAGACATTTAGGAGAATATAATATATATTATGATTTTATAATAAAAATCCTTGTATTATCGGGAGCAGATTTAATTCAGAAAAATCACAGCACATTTAAAAGCCGTATGTATTTGTGAATCCTGGTGGTATTGATAAAGACGCTTTATCTGGTTAAATACTACTCGTAAGATAATTGTCGAGATTGTCAGTATTATTTCTCAAATAATTAAAATGAGGCGTGATTTCGCGTGAAAAGTTTAAATTTATCGTTGCGGGTATCTTTTTCGTCTACCGGTAAGGGCAGTTTTACGATTTTTTTTTTGGTAGGTAAGTGTCTTTATTATCATTATATGGTATGTTTTTTATTCATATAATAAAATTATTTATTCTTACTGGAATATTCCATTTTTATTTATTATTTCTATTGTGTTAATTATTTATTTTTATATATTTATTTTTTGTCAAGCACTTTCGGATTTTTTAACCACGATCAGGATAACAGTTAAATGTATAGTATGAAACAGTACCGAATTTCAAGAAGCTATAATACAATTGCAAAATTATGATGTCATTAATTTTTTTAACAATCATTTTATTAGAATAATATTTCTTGTAGAATTTAGACCATTTTCCAATTATAACATAGCAAAATGTGCAGATATGTTGAATACAGAAACTGGCGAGAAATTCGAAATGCGAGAAAAATGGCGAGAAATTGGACAGTTAGCGATATTGACACCATAGAGAAATGAATATTAATACATTCTTTTAATTACTCTACAAAAAACAAAAATGAAGCGAAAAAGCGAGTTTCTTAATGCTACAAATTTTTCAGAATAAAAAAAGAAGCCTGGCAAAAAAGTTGATAGTAGCAACGTAGAATACCTCTATGTTTACAATGCACGTATCCGATGTTGCCACCTTGTGATGTTTTTCTAGATATTTTTTCATATCTGTGAAGCTAGCTCCCGATCGAAATTCAGCAACCAAAAATCTAGAACGCAGCATATGCCATTTGCCAGCAACCTATTTATAGTCCGCGCCCGCTGTTATTTAATCGATATAATTCCCGTATAATCAATAACTAAATCGATTTATAGTGGTTATAAACCTCTACAAACTGAAGTTTTTATTGTGAAAATTACTTAAAAAGTTAAATGTTAAGAAATGAAAAAGGCTCAAACAGGATTTGAAATAATCTTTTTTCTTTTTTTATAATAAATACCTAAACGCATTTGAGATAGTTGCAAACCACTACAAGCAAAAGTTTTATTCATATCCATATTAAATAATAATAATAATAATAGAGAAAAGTCGCCAGGGCATGTCTGGAGCCGGCGCTGGACATGACAGTATGCGGACCGTCGGTGGCAGGGAGTTAAGCAGGCGGCAACCTGTCATTCAAGAAACTACACCTCCTCCTCTTCAACAACAAAACGACCAGGAGGGCCCAACACCATCAAGAGCCCCCCTCGCTGAAGGTGCTGCGCAGGAAATTCAGCCAGCGCTCACCCAGGCGGGACTACAAAGACAGCGCATGAAATGGACACCTGCGATGAATGAAACCGTCATGCGCAGCTTTTATAAAGTGACCAACCTGGGACGAGAAATGATCGGCTACAGACAACCTTTACATGCCGAATTTAGGAAAATCTATCCACATCTCCAAGTTCCCGAACAGAAAGTAGCAGACCAGTATCGGGTAATAATGCGTAATGACCTAATTCCAGAGACAAGACTCAATACCATTAAAGAAGAAATACAAGCGCAAACTAACAACGAACAAGACCCCGCTAACAATGAACCAGCTGAGGAGCAACCTGTAATAGAAAACGTATTAAATAACACATAGGAACTTAACACTACCGAAAACACCCAAGAGGACAATTCTGAGCTATATCACGAACTATCTGCAGAAATGGCACGTGCGATGCTAGAATTTGAGGGAACCAACCCACTGATAAGACCCAAACTTCCAAAAGTAAACTCTTCAAAAAAACTAGGTCAAATTATGGAACTTTTAAACACCAAAATTCTTCCACCTTATCTTTTAAATATTAATAACATGCAATCTCTTCACCTTTTAGTTTATAGCGCAACAACTGCCGTTGCTAAAACCATGAAGATTAAGATAAGGATCCACAATGACTCTGCAAGAACCGAGCTCCCGATACCGCCATGGGAAACCAGACTTCAACGAAAAATTCAGAGGTTTCGAAAAGATATCGGCTAACTAACAGAATATCTGTATGGGTACACGAACAAACAGACTAAAACAGAAAGTTGATGAAATTTTGCAGAGAAACAACATCCACACTCGGCATGAACCAGAAAATAATACAGCTCAACAATGCCTGGATACTCTAAAACATAAACTTTCCTTATTTTCAGGGCGCCTACGAAGATACAAGACCAGTAATATTTAAAAACGTGACAATCTTCGTTTTGAAAAGGCCGAAAAACAATTTTATAGAGAGCTAAATTCAAAATCAGATCACCCAGATAAGCAATACTACACGAAAGAACAAATTCAAGATTTTTGGGCCAAACAACTTGCAACTCAAACAACATGCAATATCAACGCAAGCTGGGTTACTGAAGAGAAACAAAACAGTAATAAATATAACCAGATGGAACATCGATTATTCACTATCGAGGAAGTCAACCAGATTATCCAAAAACTGCATAATTGGAAATCACCTGGCCCAGATGGAGTTCATAACTTTTGGCTAAAGAAACTACGGAGTATGCATCCTAAACTCACAGAATTAATTAACCACGTTATTCTTAACCAACAGGAAATGCCAACGTTCCTAACGCAAGGAGTAATCTATCTACTGCCTAAAGACCAGAACAATACACAAGATCCGTCTAAGTACCGACCGGTAACGTGCCTACCTACTTTGTATAAAATTATCACTTCATGTTTAACACAGCGCATTTATCAACACTGTGAGGAAAACAACATCATAGCCGCACAACAAAAAGGATACGCTAAAGGTTCTATGGGCTGTAAAGAACAACTTATTACCGACTCTGTCATCAACAACCAGGCATATTACAACAAGAGAAATATTTTTACTGCCTACGTCGGCTATAAGAAAGCCTTCGACTCAGTACCACACGAATGGCTTATAAACATTTTAAAAGTGTATAAAGTTGATGGTAATACTTTGTCTTTTCTAGAGAGCGCTATGACAAGTTGGAGAACAACGATCCAGCTCGAAGTACAGGGTAAAAGCGCAGTAAGTACAAACAACATTCCAATTCGAACAGGAATCTTCCAAGGGGACTCACTGAGCCCATTATGGTTCTGCCTTGCTATGAATCCTCTTTCGAACCGTCTTAACTCGAATGTAAAGAACATCTAAGTCAATAATTTTTAATCAAAAAACTTTAGTTTGTAGAGGTTTGCAATCATCTCAAATCCGTTTAGATATTTATTATACAGGGTGTCCCGTAATTAATTGGACATAGGTTAATGTAGGATACCTGACAAGAAAATAAACCGTTTGAGCTCAATATCGCTTAGCAAAATGTTATTGGTTTTCGTTCTACAGGGTGTTAATACTAATTTTTTACCAAACATTTATTGAAATATTTTGGAATCCACTGGACAGATTAACCTAAAATTTGGCGTACTCTTATTATTTGGGATGAGGAACACGAATATGATATCTATTTTGCCATTGCCACTAGATGGCGTACAACAACATTGAGTGATTAAAAAGGTCATAACTTTTTTGACCTCCCTGTATGTACATTTGCGAGTAAACAAAAAGGTATACTTCTTTGATCTCCAAAAAGTAGACCGTTTTCGAAATAAACGTAGTCGCTATCCTTACTATTATTATATAGTATCTACACATGATTAATCCGAAGGCGAGCCCCGCCTGCCGCAACGATTAAGATAAAAATACAGGGCTGACACCCAATTAATATACGAGCCCCAGGAAGACACATTGATATTTGTCTTCCGAAATTTGGAGCATCTAATCGAACCAAATACGCATCAAGCAGGCTACAGAGGTCCGGTCGCATCAGCATTCAGCCTATTACGTATGCAAATTTTACTCGTGGGAAAGACATTCAAGCTTTTATCTATCGAAGTCGACCAGCTATTTTATTATCCTGTTGAGGATTATTATTGTTTATGGACAGGCTTGATCTGGCCGGCCGCAATACATCTTCAGTTTTGTTTTGTTTTGATGAATCTGCATTTGGCATTTGGTGGGGGCGCGTGCTATAGTAATTTAATAATTAGTATTTTTGTTTTAGGGTGTATAGAAAAGGTTTTTTTAGTGGATATTTTAGTGGTTACTTATGAACGACTGTTCGATATTGGCAATTGTATTTTAGTTGTGTTTTTTTGTAAAGAGTATCTATTTTTATTTATCTATCATTTTATACTAGTAGTAATTATTTTTTAATTTTTTATATCACTACATAATTTTTCTCTTTGAGTTAACATTTCATGTGCTTTCATTCTCTATTTCATTAAAGTGAATAATATTGAATATACTTTTTTTTCTAATTAACGATGTTTTATTGTTTGTCTACCCGAAAAAAAGTTCACGCTTCGCCACTGGTGATTTCAAGTAGCCCCAGAAATAAAAATCTAAGGGATTAAGATCGGGACTACGCGCAGGCCACGGATATTCACTACCTCTACCAATCCATTTATGAGGATAAATTTCGTCCAAGTAATTTCTGACTTGCAGTGAATAATATGCCGGTGCACCATCGTGCATATACCAACTGTACACGTCTTAAATTTAGGGGCACATCTTCTAAAAGAATGGGTAGATCATTCCTCAAAAACTTTAGATAACGTTCTCCATTAAGCATAGCTGGCAATTCAAACGGTCCCACAATACAATCCCCAAAGATACCACACCAAATATTTATTGAAAACTCATGTTGAAAATGGTGTTCTTGGAAAGCATGAGGATTTTCCATCGAATAGATATGATTGTTACGCCAATTAAAAACACCTCTCCTTGTGAACGTGGCTTTATCCGTCAATAAAATTTTATTACAAAAAAATGGATCATTCAATTGGCGCTCTCTTCAAAATTGACTGAATTGGTCTTGAGGAAGAAGATGTGATTGAACTGGAGTGAAATGATATGGATACAGTTTTTCTTGGCGTATAATTTTGGACACCAAAGATTTCCTTACACCAGTGGCTGCCTCAATACGTCTTGTGCTGGTTTCAGGATTTTCGATAACACGAACCAAAATTTCATCTTCCATATCTGCTCCAATTATCCTTGATCTTCCCGTATTTCCGTTTTTTGAACGAAATGAGCCTGTTTCGCCTAATCTATCGTACAACGCTTTAAATGTTTGATAATTTGGCTGCCTTTTATCCAGATACAGATTTAAATAACACTGCGCTGCTCTTTGACTACGAACATTTTCTTGAGCATATACACATACCATATCCCGCATCTGAGCATTAGAAAAATCATTGTGACGCGGCATTTTTAAGCGAAAATAACATAACAAGAACGCGAGCTTTAGCCAAATTAAAGACTTACTTATTAATACTTCACCTTGACAGGTCGTAGTTATGATGTGTTCATCCTAGGCAAAGCCTACTTTGTAAAACTCCGATAATAATTTGTTTATACGCAACCTAATACAAAAATGCGTTTATTTCGAAAACGGTCTACTTTTTGGAGATCAAAGAAGTATACCTTTTTTGACTAGAATTAAATGCTGTTTTATTATTTTCACTCGAAAATGTGCGTACAGGTAGGTCAAAAAAGTTATGACCATTTTAATAACTCAATGTTGTTGTATGTGGCCTCATCCCAAATAATAAGAATACGCTAAATTTTAGGTTAATCTGTCTAGTGGATTCCAAAATATTTCAATAAATGTTTGGTAAAAAATTAGTTTTAACACCCTGTAGAACGAAAACCAATAACATTTTGCTAAGCGATATTGAGCTCAAACGGTTTATTTTCATGTCAGGTATCCTACATTAACCTATATCCAATTAATTACGGGACACCCTGTATATTACAGAAAAAGTTTAGTTCAAATCCTTTGGAAGTTTTAAAAACCTTTTAATTAATTTTTACAAAAAACCTTATTATAACACTTTATTTTCTTCTGTTAAAATTGAGTGATCACTGGCAACATAGAATACGAAGCATGTTTATCAACAAATATCCACTCTGCCCCCTGTGTAGATGTTGCGCTCAATCCAAAGCAGCCAATGTTTATTGTAGTGTATTCAATGTTCTAAGATTTTAGCAATAAAATTCTAAAACAACTAAGTGAAGGTATATCAATTTCAATGTCCATACTAATTAATAAACATGTTATCTGGGGCTTTTTCATTTTTATTTTACTTGTATCGGTTTTATCCAAGCCAATAGAAGTATGTTTCAGTAGTAGAATCTCAAAAATCTTTTATAAAAAAAAAATGATATATCTGCAATTTTCTATGATCTCTCAAATGCCTTTGACACAATATTTTGCTGAGCAAGCTGGTACACATGTATTATACGCGAGATAGTGTTTTAAGATTCATTGTCTCATACTTGTCTGACAGATCATTCGAATAGGATAACATCAGTATTACCAATGGGTACAGGTGTGCCACAGGGGTCTATAATGGGTTCTCTGCTGTTTATCTTGTATGTCAATGAACTTTCGGCTCACATGTCAAGGTTAAAAGTTAACTAGTATGCTGATGATATCACCCTTCTTAGCTGTGGTATAGATTTTCCAGAACTTCAAGCTGTTGAGTCATGATCTCCAAACATGGTTTGCAGATATTAATGTATGTCTCAACATAGAAAAAACTGAGCATGTACTATTTTCCTTAAACAAATGTAGGTATGTAATGTAAGATTTCTTGGCCTCTGGATTGATGGCAGACTAACTTGTAAGCCACATATCAATCATTAAAAAAACTCGTTTCTATCCTCGGCATATATAGGTCTTTTTTATTTAAAGCTATCTGACGGTCTTGTTTTTTGGGTAAATTTAACAGACTGGATACAAGTTTTAAAAACGCAAAAAGCGGCAATAAGTATATTGTGTAATAAACAACCAACACTTGTAGACCTTTATTTAAAAAATTACAAATTTTAACGATGCCAGGTTTATGTATTTACCAATGTCTGTTGAATATAATATAACGGTATGCTTCGTCATTTTGGAATTATCGCAGTGATATAAGTGCGTACCGCACGACACATCTGGAGACGCATGTTGTTAGCGAATCTTCCGGAAACATGGTCTGCCGAGTATATAAGGAGCCCGCGCTGCCAGGTAGTGATGCGAAGAGTCCGGATTAATCGTCCGTTCAATCCGAATATCAAATTATTCCGAATCAATCCGGATATCTAAATCGTCCGGATACACGCCGCCCGTTCGACCGACAATGAAATAAAAGCTTGCACGAAGTGACACGAAGTTCCACGTTCCACCGGCTAAGAGAATCCGAATTAAATCGTCCGGACAAATAACCCGGCAATCGGCAATATCGTCGCGTCGCCTTGTGTAAACCTCTTGCTTTATCTATCCTTATTGTACTCATTTAGAAACATAAGAGACAATATGAGAACGCCCGAACTTTTTAAGGGTCGCCTGACCTTCAGAAGTTTTTTTTGTAAACAAAGCATTTTTGCAGTGATATTTTGCATCGTTTAAAATACACTTGATTTATTACATACATAATTAGCTATTTTAGTTTGAACATCTACATGATGAATCCGTAAAAGCGAAATGTCTAATGGGTTGCATAATGCATACCTTATATTCGAAAAACAGCTATAAAAAACGTTTATCGGACGGTCGAGCATCGAGCCCGAAACATGGCATAATTTGCCGAACGGGCGAGACATCGAGCGGATGAATTAATCCGGATGAAAAAACCGAATTTTCAATTCATCCGAATCAATGCTGTCCGGATATTGAATTAATCCGGATTTTTACAACACTACTGCCAGGAGACCAGTTGAAGTCGCAATATTGGCACCACCTTTAAACTCGACATAAATCGTAGTAAATAAATACAATGTAAATAAATATTTCTAATAGTCTTAAGTGATTGTGTTTAGTGTGTACGTGTAAAATAAATCAGTTTATTATTTTTGTTCATCGAGTGTTTTAATTCACGCCTAACGAACGGTAAACACGATACATTGGTGTCAGGTGTCGGATGTGAATTGGACTTAAGAAAATTGGACGTTGGTTAAAAATAAATAACAGTCAAATGAAGTAAATCGGACTAAAATTTGTAAAAATGCCAAAGCCAGTGGATTTGAAAGTTGCTGAGCTGAAAAGGGAGCTAGAGGAATGAAACTGAGATACGAGCGGCTTCATCACACATTACTTGAGAATGAGGCGATGACACGGAGAACTTTGTTTTTGCTGGTGCAAGCGATATCAGTCAAATGTTTCAAGGTTGGAAAAAGAAAAAAGATTTTGAAAAACAATGCCAATTTGGAATTAAAAAAAGACCTTTTGGAAAAATCTTGGAAAGGAAAATCGGATTCTTTCAATAAAGGAGGACAGGATCCAGGAAGTTCAGAGCAGAATCGCAACACTATTATTATAATAATAATAAATGTGTTTATTGAAACCAATCCTAATCAGCATAGCTAAGAATTGAATAAAAAAAGCGTGTTAAAAAATATCACTCTAGGTTAGTTTCAAAAGGCAAATCAGACGCCTTTTGGCTTACATACAGCCACAAGGGACTGTTTAAGCCTAAATGAATTTAATTATTTTAAAAAGTCTGGGTTTAATTAGACACTGATTTGCGTTTACGTGATCACATAACCCTAAAACTGAAAAAGGCATTTTCTGCTCTCAGACGCATATACATCAATCGCCACTTTTTACAAAAATAAATCAAATTATTGCTTTGTGAATTCCTGGTATGGAGTCAATTTAATCATTGCGACATTGTTTATGGCTCTTGTTTGGATAATTTTGAGTCACGTAGAGTTCAGAGAGTACAGAATTCGTATCTACGGCTAATCTATGGGGTTCGTCATCATCAACATATTTCACCCTTCTTGCGTCATTCTCAGTGGCCTAACATGTATAATAGGAGGAAGTTGCATATAGATGTTTTTTGTTTTAAACTATTAAAAACAAAAAAAACACAGTATTTATTTGATAAACTTGAATTTAGGGCCGATTCTCATAGTCGTTCATTGCGTTCTTCAAGCGGCAGGGTTACAATACCGAGACATAGAAAAGAAATTTTTAAGAGAGGTTTTTCAGATTTTGCAGCTAAGTCAATAAATATACTTTCCTCATCAAGATCTTGACCTTTAAAATGAAACGTAAAAAAACCTTGCTTACTGAATAATTTGGTTTGATCCAATAAATTCGAATATCTCGGCTATTAAAAATTTTTAAAAACATCTAGAGCAGAACTTTTGATTGCGCAAATTTAAAATCTAGATACTGCCATTAAAAGTTTAGTTTTATTATTTATATTTTTATCCTGTATGTCTGTGAGATATCTTATTATGTCTTTTTGCAATTTTTTAATATCTTTAAATCAATACCTAGTTGTAAGTTTTAATATAGTTTAAAATAATTAAATTAATTCAGGCTTAAACAGTACCTTGTGGCTTTGTAAGCTAAAAGGCGCCTGATTAGCCTTTTGAAACTAACCTACAGTGATATTTTTTAACATGCTTTTTTTTATACAATTCTTAGCTATGCTGTATTAGAATTGGTTTCAATAAACACATTTATTAATATTATAATAATAGTGTTGCGATTCTGCTCTGAACTTCCTGGATCCTGTCCTCCATTATTTAAAGAATCCGGTTTTCCATACCAAGATTTTTCCAAAATGCCTTCTTTTAATTCCTTTTTCAAATTGGCATTGTTTTCCAAAATCTTTTCTTCCAAAGTTCAAAAACAAAAAAACAAAGTTCTCCGGGTCATCGCCTTATTCTCAAGTAATGTGTCGTATCTCAGTTTCATTCCTCTAGCTCCCTTTTCAGCTCAGCAACTTTTAAATCCACCGGCTTTGGCATTTTTACAAATTTTAGTCCGATTTACTTTATTTGACTGTTATTTATTTTTGACCAACGTCCAATTATCTTAAGTCCAATTCACATCCGACCCCTGACACCAGTGTATCGTGTTTACCGTTCGTTAGGCGTGAATTAAAACAGTCGATGAACAAAAATAATAAACTGATTACACGTACACACTAAACACAATCACTTAAGACTATTAGAAACATTTATTTACACTGTATTTATTTACTACGATTTATGTCGAGTTTAAAGGTGGTGCCAATATTCTGACTTCAACTGGTCTCCTGGCAGCGCGGGCTGCTTATATGCTCGGCAGACCACGTTTCCGGAAGATTCGCTAACAACATGCGTCTCCAGATGTGTCGTGCGGTACGCACTTATATCACTGCAATAATTCCAAAATGACGAAGCATACCGTTATATTATATTCAACAGACATTGGTAAATATATAAACCTGGCATCGTTAAAATTTGTAATTGTTTAAATAAAGGTCGTAGGTGTTGGATGTTTATTACACAATATTCATATTGCCGCTTTTTGCGTTTTTAAAACTTGTATCCAGTCTGTTAAATTTACCCAAAAAACAAGACCGTCAGATAGCTTTAAATAAAAAAGACCTATATATGCAAAGGATAGAAACGAGTTTTTTTTTAATGATTGATATGTGGCTTACAAGTTAGTCTGCCATCAATCCAGAGGCCAAGAAATCTTACATTACATACCTACATTTGTTTAAGGAAAATAGTACATGCTCAGTTTTTTCTATGTTGAGACATACATTAATATCTGCAAACAATGTTTGGAGATCATGACTCCAAACATGGTTTGCAGATATTCAAAGCCGCAGCTTGAAGTTCTGGAAAATCTATACCACAGCTAAGAAGGGTGATATCATCAGCATACTGGTTAACTTTTAACCTTGACATGTGAGCCAAAAGTTCATTGACATACAAGATAAAAAGCAGAGGACCCATTATAGACCATGTATGGGAACTCGAGTGTTATCTATATGCAGATCTAGACGATTTAAAACTAGATTCTTAGAAAGTTCGTTGCCAAATAGAATAATATTATATTTATTGGGGTTTATTGTCAAATGATGCTTAGAAGAGATTTGAAATATACTTCGACTTTGAAATATACGTACTTAATGCGATCCATGGCGGTTTCAAGTTCACTCAAGTAGAAAGAATAATAGAGCTGCGTATCATCGACATACAGATAATTTGAACAGAACTGTAGAGACTCTATAAAACGTGAGGTGTAAATGGTATACAATAGGGGACCTAGTATACTTCCTGAGGAACACCTGTTTGAACCAAGAGAGAATCGGATATTTTATCTTGATAGAGAACTTGTTGAAACCTATTTGTCAAATAAGATTATATAAGTCTTTCAGCAGAGTCACCAAACCCGACAATGCACTTGAGGAATCATATCTAAGGCGAAACCCGGACTGTCTACAAGGAAGGATATTATATTTGTTAACAACAACATTGGACGACACTTTGGATGAACTGCAATAGAGACCTTTAGCAGTAAACAATAGGAACAAGACTTGTAGCAATACGGAATCTGTTGGGCTGATGCGCCTTAAACCGCTTTAGTTTGATGGTAATTGCTTATCAAGGGAGAAGACCACTACCTTACATTGGCTTTGAGAGGAGATGCTGCTGCCATGCCAGAATGCCTCCCGAGGAACAAAAAGTGTACGATGATCTAGTGAGACATTTGGATATGGGTTATGGCTGGTTTCATCTGAAACATGCTTATCACACGCAATTAAATAATCGGTGCCAAAAGTCAAGGAAGTCCTTAAAAGAATTTAAAGCTGATATTGCAACTTTGGTTCGACTGGTCTATCCTAATTTTCCGGAATGAATCATGAAACATTTATCAGTTCAAGCATTCCTGGATCGACTCCACGATGGTGAAATGAGACAGTTCTCACTACTAGCGCATCCACCTAAACTAGTAGATACACTAACACGGGCCCTCAAATTCGAAGCTGCCACGAACATGAACAAGGACCAGGCTCGGGTCCGGCAAGTGATATGAGGAGAGGTCGACTTTGAGGAATCAGTCAAGTGGATGATTAGGGAGGTGATTAGATGGGCCGGAAGTTGGAAATATCATAAAGCTGGTCACATAAAACGACACTATTCAGAAGACGCTAGTTGTACGCCTGTCCAAAGGACTGCAAGCATTGTCATCGAGTAGAAGAGAAAGATGTTAAGTTTCTAAGAACCACAATAGTTGATAATACTTGAAAAAATTAAAATATAAGAGAGCAAGAGAAAGATCCTGATATTCAGATAGTCCTAACCTAAATAAAGTAAGGGAACAAGCCCACTTGGAAAGAAGTTGCCAAGTATTCTCCCAATGTCATGTCCTATTGGGTAAAATGGAACCCCCAGATTTTGGAAGATGGACTTTGGCAGCTGAAAATACTTGACCAGGACGGCAAAGAGGATAGAAGGCAAATCGTTATGCCTAAATGTCGGATCTCGGACTTGCTAGAGGAAATCCATGCCTGAAGGATTTGACTGGGTCAATAGCAAGGCAGACAGGGCAGTAAGGGAATGGTGCAGGAAATGCGTTGTATGTGCGGCAAGTAATGGGCCGCAGAGAAAGCAGAAGGCTTTGATGCGTCAATACAACGTGGAAAGTCGCTTTGAAAGGATTGCTATTGACGTTTCCCGTTTCCCGAATCGGAAGCAGGAAATAACTACATCGTGGTTGTGATAAACTACTGCAGCAAATGGATTAAGGTATACTTTCTACCAAACCAGGAACCCTCTTCTATCGCCGACGTCTTAATAAAATAATGGATCTGTCGATTTGGTGTACATACCTTGGGAGCATTCACACCAAGGACTAAATTTTGAATTCAGCTTGTTACAGAGTATCTGTAAGATACTTAGAATCAAGAAAACGAGAATTACTGCTTACCGCAGTCAGATGGCATGGTGGAAGGAATGAATATAGTCAAAGTAGTCTCTAGGCACCAAAGACACTGTGATAGGTTTCTTTATTTGTTTATTCTGGCTTATCAATCGGCTATTATGAAAGCAAATGTGAGTTTCCGGCTCGAATAGTGGTGGAAAGAGTCTCCCGTGCGATCTGAAGTTCGGTTGCCCGCCAGAAACCGTTGTTAGTGGAGGACTACGTCAGTGATCTGCGTAGGAAAATAGATCTCAACCATAATTAAGTGCGGATTTCCATCCAAGATACCAGTGATCGGATGAAAAAATGTATATGATGCCAAAGACCAGAGGTACAACAACAGTTTGCAACAGCAGAGTTGGTTTGGCTCTATGTCCCTAGGAAGGGTCTGTCACCGAAACTTCAAACATCCTCGTATATACCATACAAAGTGCTGGAAGCCATTAACGATGGTCTTAACTAGAAAATACACAAGCCGCCAAGGGATAAAGTTTGAGTCATTCACTCTAACTAGGAATAATAACTGGAATAGCTCCTTATTATAGAACCAACCAAAATGCTAAGCTGAGTCCAACCAGGGTCGAATTTGATATTCGATAGATTCAAGGCCCATCATTCCAATGGCCGAAATAGTTGGTACGGCATAACCTGTGTAGTGCAGCAAGATTTACAAATTTCTATCCAACAAGAACCATAAACAATGGATAGATATTGGAGAAATAGCTGAAGCTTTCCGTAGAAACTTCGGAAAAATTCAAGAACTGCTTCGGTCTAACTTCAAAGTCGAGCAAGATAACCGATGAAGAGATTGATAGAAAAATCTTGTACCTGGTTACCAAAGAGGCGTCACCAGAGGTCATTCTATAAGGCCGGACATCTTTGAGTAATCGTAAGTCAGCTTCGGCAGCATGTAGAATCTTGACTCTAGTGCTGTTTGTAGTTATACAGTGACTTCTTGCATCATATGCTATGCTGTGAGATCATATGGGAAAAAACTCTTACCGTGGCAGAGGAAATCATGATAATTATTAAAATTTGGTTTGTGAAGAAAATTATACTAAACGTCTTTAAGAATTTCAGATCTGTAAGAGTCTATGTTAAGACAAATTATCAGAAAAATTAATAAGTTATTACTAACGCAAACATTCAAATAGAATTAAGAGTTACAAAAATTATTTTTATATGTTCAAACTGATTCTTTTGAACTTCTAGACATTTCCCACATGTACCTAGTAATTCTTCATGTATGGCTCTTCTTACTGACAGAGAGTCATGTTCTTCAAATGCAGTTCCGACCCTCCGCGTGTAATCTTCCGTGTTTGTTACTGCAGTGTTATAAACATTATTTTTGACTGTTCCTCATATAAAAAAAATCGAGTATTCCAGATCTAGGGAGTGATGTGGCGAAAGATGTGGTCCGTTGTGGACTAGCCATTGACCATAAAATATATTTTGGGGCTGAATATTGACTAAATAGCCATTATCTGGAGGTGCACCATCGTGCTGGTAGAATATCTTCATACTTGTCATTCAAATTGTCTTCATAAAATTCTAAGCGCACGACTCTGTCATTTATTACGGCAAAATATCCATTAAATAGCTAGGAGTTTTGAAAATTTTAGTTCTCCAAATAGATGCACATTTGTCAGAATTGGAAATTTCATCGATTAAAAATCACATCTTTCGAAAACTTCGCTTCATCAAGGTATTTCTAGCCCATATTGACAAATATATTTTTTACATTAAAAAATACAAAAAGTTATAGGGGTGACGCATCTTAATGTCTCCATTTGGTTCTCGTTGCATTATTATTAGTTTTTTAAACAGGACCTGATCTGAAAAAATCATATATCAAAATATTTTATTTTACCAGGACAACCTATTCGCTAATTTGCATATTCTATCAATAACCAAGCATATTTAAATGATACTTGTTTTTACGAAATTGTGTTCTGAATAACACTTTTTTATTGGGTTAGTAGTTGTTTGAATTCATTAGATTATAATATATAAAATTATAACATTAGATTATAATAAATTTGCTTATAAGTTTAAAGATTCAAAGCACTTATTCTCAATTCAAATAAATCTTATTGAATTTTTCAATCCAATTCTAAGTGGTTTAAAGGCGATAAAAGCAAATTAAAGTTGCAATATCTATTGTTCAAATGTTTTGAGTTCACTTTACTGCGATAAGAATTTGTTATTTATCTATACGTATACATGCTTATACTGGATTCAAGATTTTTTTTTGGCATTTATTTTTTGCAACTACAATAATAAGCAGTAATATTATGCATTAGTCATACATAGAATCCGACTTTGGATACCATCGCTGGAATTTCTGCATTTTATTTAACTGAAACGTAAAATTGTTCATCTTCCATATAAATGTAAAGAACTAGATTTCTCATTAAAAATTAACAGCAAGTTCGATATATAGGTTGCAATTCTTACAGTTATAAAAATATTTTAGCTTTTTTACTGTTCGTTGATTTATTAAAAACGTACATACTAAATACAAGAAAAGAAAACAAGTTATAAGTAACGAATAAAAAACATTTTTCGCAACTCTCTGGCATTGTTTTTATGTTGTTAATTTGAAAAATCAACATTGATGTCGAATGGTTTGATTTACTTTTACCATAATCAATTTCTGTTGAATTTATTGATTAGAGTTATCAAACATTTTTTTTGGGAGAAAACTTCGTAATCATTGCTGCTTGTTTGTAGTATCGTGTAATCATGTGATTTAGATGTATAAAGACGGCTAATTATTTAAGTTAATAAACTCATTTGGTAAGAATTTTTTGACGGCAATCTGGTTTCTTATTAGGTCCATATTTAAATTTTATAGTTCTTATGACCTCTATATTATTTGCATTTAGAAAACATCTCGCACTCATGTACATTCTGTGAAAAATTACCAAGTTTGCTAAAATCCCTGTCTGCTTGTTGCGAAATAACCCAACAATACTCATTTATTCTTATTTGCTTAATGTTCACAATTTTAAGGACATGATTAATGCCTAGGTCCAAGAAGTCATCACCATGGGTATAACCGATAAGTTCCCATAAAACTCAGCCTCTTAGACCCTTTCTCACATCACTCATTGACGAAATATGCACTTAATGAGCACTTTTAAACCTACTAAGGAAACAAATTGGTAAAAAGTCGCTGTATCAGTCGTCACTATCTCAGACGAGTCGCGAGTATCTCAATCGCTGCGGTCAAAATGGGAGGCTGCTCACGAGTTTTTTATTACTTTCTCCAGACTCGTGAAGACCAATCACTGGCCCAAGAGTTGCATAACGCAGTTAAGTTAAAAAAGTCTCTAAATTTACACTCTTAATGACGTAGTGAAGATCCATAAGTTTTCTTATACATCGACAAATCACGTCTCAATTGCGTATTTATTCCAGCAGATACTTCCCTTGCTGTAATGTTTCAGATAATCAATAGAACGGTTTTTAATATGTATTTTTGGTTTTATGCCTTACATGGTAAAAGCACTATTACAAAAAACTACTGCTAAAACTAAACGTGATCGCATGCTGACTTAACCTAGATTAACTTATTTGCGGAGTACCTAGCGTACCAAATGTAAAGTCTTTAAGGCACGTTCGGGTTCCACTAAACTAAAGCTACAATTCTAAAATACATGACACTTACTAATACAGGATTAAAGTAAAGTTTATATTTAATAGTGCCCTAAACTTAAAAGTCTAGCAGATAAGATCTCAGGTGACCTGGATGGGCAGGCCACTGGTCCAATATCATTAACAGTGTCATTTTTCATTTTATTCTTTCCTAGACGGTCAATCCATCCAGTTAAGGATAATTAGTGTCTAGAGTATTTTCGAGTGGCTGATATTAGTATTAGCGTAGTATAAGACACTGGCAATGTTGCTGTTGGTGGCGTCAAACCCTAATGGGCATGCCTTTCAGGATTTACTTTTTCTGCCGTCTATCCCAGTACCTGGTGATCACTAAGCTGAAACTTTTAGTCTTAAGTCGTTACTATCTACACGGTGCCAGTAACTGCCACACCAGCCTCACTGGCACGCCAGCGTTGGTACTGACAGACACTATTTTGTGCCAGCCTAGCGCTGCCGACAGCACTAGCGAGAATAGAGAGCTCGGTAATCTATTTGTGAGTTTTGTTTGTTTGTGTTTATTTGTGTATTTTTTTGAATAAATCACCCAGAAGTTTAGTATAGAAGAAACTTTAGAGAGCAGGAATAGCTACAGAATATAAAAATAAATAAACCTTTGCATATTGGTCATTCAATATATTCTGAACGAAATTGATATTGAACATACTAAGATTGAGGATATAAAAATTAAAATCAATTCTTTATCCACCATATTTCTCAATTCATTTTTAGTCACGTAATTAAGGTTCTTATTATTTTTTTTCTGAAAAGTTAAATGACCTGAAGAACGACCTGAATGCAGGGTTATTGCTTCAAATTCACCTGAAGCAATACCATAAATCCAGATATCTGGGTGATATGAGGGGTCACGTGAAAGATTTGAAGTTTTGCTATGGTCATTGAGGATTAAAAGGAAAAGCCAGAGAGATTTTAATGTGCAAGGATCCCTTAGTTATGTTGCGACTATTTTTGGCATCAATATTCTGGAAATCATCATGTACTGCTCGTAATATATTAGACTTAGATATGTAAAGGTCTGCTTGCAAGAGCTCGCATTGTTATGAAAAATATATGATTGAACTGATTATTAAATCAACGGCTCCTCTATTTGCATAAGATCTACGATATTCGCGAATGCCGCTTCTGCACTTCCACCACAAATTAAAATCACATCCAAATTTGGCCTCCAAAAATGATAGAGCTTTGTTCATCAGAGAAGACCGAAACATTACACGATACTACAAACAACGAATTATGAGGATAGCGCTTAGATGTGCTGAGAAATTGGTTCTTCGATTGGGATTTTTTATTTTTCGGGTACCTCCGGGTTCGAATTTTTTCGAAACATGTTTTACCTCGATTTCAAACTAATTTCATCAGTGTCTTTTTCTCATTCTATAAATCATGAAAATGCTAGGTGGGAATGGAAGCTCTTTGAAAATTCTCAAAAATGCCATCTTTGACAATATTTTGACCCGAAAATTGACATCTAAAAATTGAGATTTCGGCTAGTGAATGACCTTGCGAATGATCTCATTAGGTTTAGAAGGACAAAACTAAGAAAAACCGTGGGAATTATGACGATAGCGCCCATAGGTGTGGAGAAATTGGCAAACAAAGCGTTATATGAGCGGATCTGAAGGAATAAGAGTGCTTTGAAATTTATTTTTTTCAGCACAAAAATTGACCTCCAAAAATTCTAGATCTTGCCCAGTGAGAGAGATGTATCCTTGCATATGACGTCATTTGATTGAAAACTAAGCTAAAATCATTGGAATTATGAAGATTTCATGTCGAGTCGCATTGTTATGATTTTCTAACTCTATAGAAAAAAAATTATTTATTTTAATAAGAAAAAAATACAAAATACTTACAGATCTCACTCTTTTGTAGAGCAGGTCTCTAACAGGTTTTATCGGAATAGCGGTCTGCATGCTGGCCAGCCTAAGGCCGTCGTCCCACCAAAGATACACGACAGCGACGCCACATCTCCGCGATGTCGCCAGCGTGTATCTTTCGTGTCGAACCCATGTTTTAAAATTATTTTGTTCCCACCAACGCTGCGCCGAAGACACATCCAAAAGCGTGTCGCCTTCGTGTCGCCGGGAGACTGGACACTGGACGTGTCAGTTGCGAAGCAACATTCAAACTGTGTGTGTTGGCGTTTTTTTTTCATTTATCGACGTTTTGTTTTTTTGTTTATTATGGCACAACAAAATGCTGAACTGGATTTTAATGGATGTCTGTGCAGCTCCTTAGCAGCAACAAACTTTATTTATTTTTTATTTTTCTCAATAAAAGGATGCACTCACCATTTTCTTTTTTTTGCCTTTTTATTTTTTTTTCTATTCCGCAAATACCAATACATTGCAACCACATCCTCGTCTTCACTCGATGACATTTTGAACTAAACTGAACAACTAAACGTAGGAAACACGAAACGCGTATCTTTGGTGGGGCAACTGCATGTCGTCTGAATGTGTCCAGGCGAAATCGTATCGCCGTCGCGTATCTTTGGTGGGACGACGGCCTAAAACTGCTTGATATCGACCTCCTGAAGATACTCAATAACTATTCTAGCTACGTGGATGCGTGCATTATCCTGAATTAGGCACAGTATGCTGCAAAATATTACTTATGTTGGGAGAACGCCCACCAAGCAGTAACAATTCTGTGAAGCCCCTTAAAGATATTCTTCTCAGAGAATAATAGACCTTCCCCCGAAATTAGTTGAAGATTTTATGTTACACTGAAAATATCGCTTATCATCTCGTATATAAATAGCTATTCGTCGATCTGAGGAGTATAAACAAAATATTGACTTTATCATTTATATTTCTAATGCTAACCATGCTACCCGGTGCTCCCTAGTGAGACGAGGAACAATGACAGCTACTGTGCCTTATTCCAGATTGCCTCAAGATGTATCTAACGGCTCTGATAATATCCATATATTTCGAGCGAGCAACGCTCACCCCAAATGCGTAAGGTACGGCAAGAACCATCAGTTGCAGGAATGCGAGAAACCTCTTGTACTCTACTGATATGCGCTATCTGTGAAGGTGTCCATACGCCGTCATACCAGGGATGTTTTAAGAATCCGAAACAAAAAGCAATCCCTGCTACCTCCAACTTCAGATGGGCACAGTAGAATAATTCTAACCTTGCTGCCTCAGTCGCTTTACGCCACAACCTGCTCCCATCATCAATAACAATACCATTTTTAATCCTTAACAAATGTTCGCCGCTTTCATGTCATCTATGCAACAGCAATTCACGCAGCTGATGCAGTTATTAATCTGTTCTTCGCAAACCGTTTAATATCTAACAATTCTATCGTAAAATGTTGGTGTTAAAAATAGCCTCTGTCAATATTAACAATATTTGCAGAAAAAGGCTGAAATCCAAAGATTCTTGGAAGACCACAGCCTCGATGTTTTCGAAATTCAAGATACGTTCTTGAACGCCTCAACACCGCTTCTCACTGGCTAACTATAATGTCATTAGTCTTGCAGGATGAGAGGCACATCCGAAATTCTCTTTCCGAATTTTTCTTTAAAAGCACTGCCATGCTGAGACAAACGCATGTCCTGCATGAGCTCTCTTCTAACTACCTTCCCATTTATATGGAATCTGGTCATGTCGCAAACATCCCCGCCACTCCTCCGTCCTATAGTCTTCACAAAGTCGGCAGCATACAGGAATCATCTACAGTCCCAGTCCTCAGATATCAAATGTTAATTCATGGTTGACAGAAAACATCTCTGAAGCTTCATAAGTTAGAGAGAGCTTCCTGAAAACCTTAAAAAAAACATTTTCCAGATGATATAAGAAAGGAAATAAGACACCGCAACCGTCTTGGAAAACACGCCGTAAGCACAGGCGACCCCTTTATAAAACTGCAATTTTGTCGCGCCAATCGTCCAGTGCAAACATTTCTTGAATAACTCAACTTCAAAAGGTGATAGCAAAAACTCGTCGATATTGAGAAGAATTTGAATATCTCTCAGAGTTTTTCCGCCTAGCTGAGAACTTATTTAAAAAGGGTAGAAATCTCCTTTTCTTTATTAACTACAACAACTCGAAGATTTCGATCCACAACAAAAGGTATAATAGTGTTTTTTTTTCGTACTGCCCCACTAAATGGAAATGCGCTGATGTCTTCATCCCTAAAAAAGGAGAATCAGCGACAAATCAATCGAGTTAGAGGCCAATTAGTCTTTTTTCAGGGATGGAAAAAATCACCGACAAAGCTATCCTCAGCCCGCTCTCCTTGTTCCGTAATAGTCACGAAATTATCGCCGATGGTCAGTTTGGTTTTGGAACCAAACACTCCACCAGACAACCAGGCTCGCCTTTCATATTCTGTCCGGAGCTAATTGTGGAATGCACACCAGGGGCCGTATTTTTGAAACCATTCGACGTTGATTCGCATACGAAATTAGAGGATTTCGCACGAAAAATCGATATTCGTATTTCCGACCGTTTCGTATGCGAACTTTTTCGCATGCGGTGTCTCGAATGGGTATATACTTTTCGAATTTCAAAGTTCGTATGCGATTGTTAATTTGATTTTGCCACTTGTTTTGATCTTAAACTAGCTGTTTTTTTTTCAATTTGTGTGAGTTGGATAAGTATTTTCGTAGTGTTTTTTTGTTGTTTATTGAAAAAAAAAATAACAATAATTAAATGGCAAGATTAAACAATCTTGTGCAAAGAAACGTCGTCGATGCACTGGAAGAGACTGAAACTCTGGCAGATAGAAGAAATAGGATATACTCTTCATTTCTTGACCCATTTGAAATGTATTCAGATGCTCATTTTAATAAATATACATATAGATTAAGCGAGCCTATAACGATGAAATTGATGTGCTCCAGAGACTGTGTAATCTGTTCGTAACTTTTATCCACAAGGCTTGTGCAGTTTTAGCTGAAAAGTCTTGGGTGAATTTGCCCGACTTTAATTCCGGGTGCTCTTCCATAAATGAAATTAGTTCTTTCTTTTGCTCACTCGACCCAAAACCGCAATATTTTTAATTTTTTGAATCCATCTTAAAAAAAAAGTCAATTCGAAAAACCCGAGAAACGCCAAGAAAAAACCTCAAAATTCTGTTTTGTTTTTAATAAACTTAAAATTGTAAGTTAGGTTAAAACATAGACGAGAAACATAAATAAGACATAGCCTCCAATAGAACTCGACTTTGCTATGTTGCCACTACATTTCATGTTCGTATGCGAATGAAATTTCGAATGCTGTTCAAAAATGCACTTTTTAATTCGTGTGCGAATTGTGCCGCTCGACTTTGTTCGCATTGGAAGATTCTCGCATGGTTTCGAAAATACGGCCCCAGAACTATACTGTATTTCTCGATACAAGCAAGGCTTTCGACAAGATATGGCATGACCGTTTATTACATAAACGGTCGCCGCCCGTTTTCCCGGATGTAAAAATTGTCTACTCTTTTCGGACCAACCGATCATTTCGTGTCTGATCAGATGGATTTGCATCCATCTACTGCCCCGTAAAAGCAAAAGTTTTCCAGAATTCTCCTCTACCCCTCTTTATTTAATATTTTTATGCGCGAACTACCAAATCTACAATTTGCCAATGACACCGCAACTATTTTAACATCCTACAAAAAACGGTTTATAAAATCTAGGCTGAAAAGACACATCAGTTTAATCTACTCCTGGATGGACCGATGGAGACAAGGGCTTAATCCCAGGAAGACCCAGATGGTGTGCTTTTCTAAGAAAAAGTGAGCTTTACTAGTCATCCAAAAACCTAGGAGAAGTAAGCCAAGGCCCAAGCTGGTAAGGCCAAAAGCCATATATATATACAGATATAAGAGTAAAATATATATATGTATATAACAAGCCCTAAAGAATAACAGTATCACAATACAGGAAAAAACTCAATATCGCTAAGCAGTCGTAGATATTTATTCGTCCAAGATAATATTCATAAATCACAGAACGGTGTAGATGAGTTAGAGACTTTCTGAAATCATATTTTTTCAATATCATAACATATTTCATTTTAAAGTCAAAATAGCTTATTTGTCTCGACAGGCCATTAGCACTCCTAATCATTGGTATGCTAGAATGGGACTGAAAATATTTCAGATTGTCTATTCAGTCTGAATGGCACCATAAGTTTAAAAAGAGACAATAATTCAGAACAATTTATAGTAGCAATTAATACCTTATGCATAAAACATAAGTTGAGTAATGTTCTTTGTGACTCTAATGTGGGTAAGTCCAGATTATCCCTGACTCACTGATAGTAATACTTCTGTTTCCTGTAAAAACATCTAAAAGCAGCCACCCTTAAAAAGTGTATTTTGAGTGTTTTCAAGCTGCTCAATGTACATTTATTTGAAGAGGACCACACAATTGAGCCATATTACAAAATGGGCCCAATAAGAGAGCAAGAAAGCAGTCTAAAAGGAAACATGGCACCTATTGATATGAAGGGACATTCTATTTAGGTGGCACCGATAAAAAAACTATCAAAAAACTTAAGGTCTTCTTGTAGGAGCACAGATTTATATAGGCATGGGATAAGCCTAAACAGCTTCAGATCATCAGCGAACATTAGCACATGATAATTTTTGAGTTTTCAACTTAAATCAATCAAAAAGAGGCAAAAAAAACCAGGGCCCAAGTGGGAGCCTTGTTGTACCAGCGACGCCACCAAAATTTCAGCGGAACATGTGCCTCTAAGATTAACCCGATCAAAAGCTCTGGAAACATCTGTATATATCGAGTCAACGTAAAATCCCTTCTTGAAGCAGCTGTAAGAATGCTTTATAAATCCAAATTGCTTAGGATTCAATAGCTCCAACCAGTCCTACGACTGACCAGGCAGTCAAGCAACTTTGGTAACTCAGATTATTTACACACAGCCCAATAATTGGAAATTTCATTTCTACTACCAGATTTTAAAATGGGTTTTAAAAAACTTCTCTTCCAGAGAGTGGGAAAACAACCAGTACCCAGAGATTTATTAAAAATGAATAGTATCGGCTTCGTAAGAACACAAACACATTTCTTTAAGAAGAATGCCGGAATCTGGTCCAGCGCATAGGTTATTCTTTGAAGAAGTAATAAGCTTAAGTTAACGTTCTAAACATCCTGCCTTGACAGAGTTAAACTGCTCAGACAAATTGATTTATCAGAATCAAAAGGTGGTATGTCATTGACCTGCTCATCTAAGTAGACGGATAAAAAGTATTCTGCAAACATATTCGCAGTATCCGATAAATATATTCATGCTAATCGTATCATTTTATATCATTATAGAAGAAAGGCTAAAACCGAGTTTCATTTCTACCTTATCAATGTATTATTCATTTCGCCTTCAGATCACCTGATAAAGATAAAGAACAAGTACTTAGCCACTGTTCTGGAACACCGCAATCCCTTGATGCCAGATCTGGAGCAGTCACTTCACCCAACCTCACTCCTCCCACCCCCACGCCCACTGCCTCGGGATTAATCGATTGTCCCGAAAAACCTTCCTTTTCTGCCTTGCCTTGTTTCCCACAAAAATTTGGCCAGTAACTTTGTATAGTAATGTTATCTTGACCAAAAGTTAGCAATGTAAATATGTAACACTACGAAAATTATAAAAATAATTTTTTACAGATTTTATATTTTTAATGGTAATACTTTTTTCGCGGAGTGTATATTCAAGATTGATAAATTTACGTTTACTATTTTATGTATTACATAAAATCATATGACTTTCCGTTAAAGTATTTTATCATGTGATAATTTGCATTTTAACCTCAGTTTAATAAGCATATGTTGAAATGGAATACAAGGTGAGATATGGAGGATTACTTAAACGTGTTCTTATAACAAAAAAGGCATGTGACTAAAACATATTTTTTATATCAAATATTTGCTTATTATACAGGTTGTCCTATAAGTCATAGATTAAACTCAAACAGGGGATAAAGGAAGTAATTTTCAATAAAAATCACTCCTTTGTTTGTTATGCAATTGTGAATAGCTTAAAAGTTATAGCCATATTTGTGTATTCCAGCACCTTGTTAAATAAAAGCTCTTAAAACTTTTTGTACCTAAAAATGTTGTGCCTTTCTAATAAAAATATTGTTTTTAAACATAACTTTTCGAGAGCTCTAGAAAAAAATCTTCTGGACTTTTTACAACTTAGGTACTTAAATTAAAGTTCATTTTTTTGCAAAAAAAATGTAAGACATAAGAATGATCCAGTAGCTTAAAAACTTCATTACAATTTATACTGACTCGTTTCATCAAGTTACAACTTGAATACATTATTTGCTATTGCCTAATAAAATTATGATTCTTTCAAGAAATACGCAAAAAAATGCCATGGCTAAATCAACATATTGCTTTATTATAAGTGTTTTAAAAATTTTAAAAATAAGAATTATCCGCAGTTTTTATAGGTTGTCAAGGTATCGGCTAGGTACTTGCTATTTTGCTTTATTTTTTCAACTTAACACATAATGCCTTATACTGTCCGTAAGTATGCAAAAATGCATTCAGTTTATTTGTAATGAAAACGCTCAAGCAGCTGAAAGGGAATATCGTAAACGATTTCCAAATATGCCGAGTACAGGGTGCTTCAACGAGTGTATAACGCATGCGCAGAGGGGCAGATTCCTGGAATCCTCAAAGAGCAGCCAGACCTTATAAAAATGCTGAGGCAGAAGATTACATCGTTGAAATGGCAGTAGAGGAACCTTCAACTAGTGTTCGTCGCATATCAAGACGTTTAAAAGAAATTTTAAGGCGTTCTCTCTCAGACTTGCTCTAAAATTAATTGGGAAACACTGTGTGATAACGATCAACATTTAATATCCTTTTATCTCAAACTTATTGAAATCTTTAATAATAAATTTCCTATGGTGCATATTAAACCTTAATCTGAAAAACCTTGGATTGCAAAGGGATTAAAAGTATCTTTCAAAAATATGAGATGTTTGCACACACTACGTAAATTTTTGGTTAGCAATAGAGTTTTTATGCATTATTTTAATAACTACAAGCATATATATCGCAAAATCATAAAAGTGGCCAAGACTAAATATTACAAGGATAGACTGCACTCTGCTAATAACAAATAGAAGGAAACATGGCGAATTGTTAATTCTTTACGAGGTGTTAAGAAATTTAAAATGCATGACTCTAAGTTGCATTCTAATAAAATAAACTCATTTTATTGCTCAGTTGCCTCTCAGCTCGTTTTGAGCATTCCGCCCACTTCGGCTGATCCGTTATCAGTTGTGAATGGTAGGTCTGACAAGTCTTTCTACCTTATCCCTATTACAGCTGAAGAAATCATGGAAACCTTAAGAGAAGTTAAATCTAAATCTTCTTCAGCTTGGGACGGAATTTTAATATTATTTCTAGCAAATTTGCCTCGAGCAGCACTATTATAATTAGCTAAATGCATTAATTAGTTATAATAATAATAATAGTTATTCTTATTTTTAAGCAAGGAGAGAATACTCCTGCTAACTTCAGACCTATATCTCTACTTCCTTTACTCTCTAAGACTGTGGAAAAGCTGCTTAAAAATAGGATGAATGCATTCGTAGAAAAAAAATCTTTCTTAAATAAAGCTCAATTTGGTTTTCAGTGTTCCAAGAATACAAGTGATGCAGTTTTTCATATGTTGAAAAAGCTTTATCTGAGCCTCAATAATGGGGATGCAGCCGCAGTAGTGTTCTGCGGTCTCGCAAAGGCCTTCGACTGTGTGTGACATAAAATACTGTTGCAAAAATTAGAAATGTATATCTTTAGAGGCCTGATTTTGAAATGGTTAAAATCATTTTTACCTAACAGATGTCAAAGGGTTTGTTTTGCTGGTTCTGAATCAGAAAAATTAAGTATCACAGCAGGTGTGCCGCAGAGCTCTGTTCTTGGTCCCCTACTATTTTTGATTTATGTAAATGAGTTACCATCTTCAGTGAAGCATGGACAATGCACATCTTCTGCTGATGATACTACTGTTATTTGGCATAATAAAGATACACTACTATCCTCCGAGAAATGTTGAACGAGGATCTAGCTGGTATTAAAAGATGGTGTGACAGCAACTTATTATCATTTAATGTTTCAAAAACCAATATTTTAAATTTTAAATGTATTTTAGATGTTTCTTTGGGTTCACAAATCGTTACTCGTTGGTCGAATTACACTTACGCTATGGGATTTGTTTTTGGGGCACGCATCCGCAAACTTATTTAACTGCTTGTTTGTGCTGCAAAAGCGTGCCCTAAGACATTTATGTCTTCTTAAGTATCATGAGTCTCGCAAAGCTCACTTTATTATCCAGAAAATCTTGACTCTTCCATATTTATTTATACTGGAGATTGTTTGCTTGATGCATAAGAAGTATTCTATAGTTATCCATTCGGAAAATGTTAATAATACTTGGTCCTCACATAATATAAATTTACCAATCCCTACATCTTCCTCTTCGTAAGACAGTTTTTTTATTAGTTATTTAGGAGAGAGGTAAGAAAGATGTTAGTTGTAAAAGGCTACTACACTATAGAAGAATATTTCTTGGACTATTTTTAAGTTTATTTGACTTTGAGTTTATTGACTTACTGTGGGAGGTTTAGATATGATGCAAAAAAAAATTGATTTAAGGTGATTTTTAGAGTATTGCATGATGAATAATTACGACACAGATTTTGGCCAATTTTAAATACTACTATTCTAAAGGTTTTTATTAAGCTTTTTTATGTGAAATTTAAATCTTTTATAAATTCTGATATTTTATTTTTATTGATCAATTTGTTTTTTGTGTTCATATTTGTTTTTTTTTATTGTATGTTTACTCTATGTTTAAGTCAGCTTTGTCAACAACATATTTTATGTTATGTGAAAATAAAGCATATTTGATTTGATTTAATTTAAACAGTACACCGCAATTTCAGAAGAAACTAATTGCCCCCTATCATGTACAACGGGTTCAAGATCTATTGGTGGGTGATTATGACATGAAGATGGAATTTTAGAGAAATGCTTTACAATTTTTTAAGAAAATTTTTTGTTCAGACTAATTAGTTTTTTTAAAAACGATAGGCAACAGTGTGCTTAAGTATCGGGAAGTGTTCTTGAAACAGTGTCCTAGATTTAAAGAGTTTCTTTAATGGCTAACTGAAATTAAATTGTGATTGTGGGGTTCACAATATTTTAAACACCTTTCGATACCGTTTTGATTACAGTTGTCCTGTTAAGAAAGCTTAAAGCAGGCCGTGCACTGAATCGGCTCGGCACGCTACGCTCGGAAAAGAGCAGTCGGCAGTTTTTGCTTTGCATAGAATTAAATAGAGCCCCGCGCACTGAGTCGGATTCGTTGGTTCGGCGCGGTACGCACGTCTCGGCAAAAGCGGCGGTTGCTTCGAGGGCAACCTGTTAACCCCTATAAACTGTTTATCTATGTTCGAGGGGCAAAAACTGCCGAATGCTCTTACGGCGATCATTGATTTTTAACAGATTTTAGTGTAGAGGGAGAAAAACAGCGTAACGTTTGGCCGTTTGATTTCTTTTGTTGTCCTGTTGTTTTTATTGGGATATTTGTTTTGTGTTTGTGATATCGTCAGATGAATATTTTATTGAATGTGTTTGGGAATATGTCATTTTATATGATCCCCAGAACAGATACTATTATAACACTATAAGAAACGAAAATGCTTGGACCACAATATTAAAAAAGACTGGGCAATCTGGCAAATAAAATAATATATTTTAAAAATCTTTTAGATTTGTTGGTAGCTATACATATTATGTATATTATAAATACAAGGTTTCCAGCTTTAAATTGGATCTTAAATTGGATTTGTTTCTTGGTTTTGAAGACTTAGCATCTGGCAGAGCTCAAAAAACTTTCCTGAAGACATTCTAAAGTATTTAAAAAATTTTTCACTATCTTCCAGCAAGTCGGGGAATAAATGGCTGAATTCTCCGTAAATTTCCCTTTTTAAATTAATATTATGGACCCAGAATCTCGGCGTCCGCGATTCCCTTTCAATTTCTTGTCACGCCAAAGCAATCATTAGTTCTTCGTCAGAATCTGAAGAGCTGAATTAGCCATTGTCATATATTGTATATTAACAACACTTCCGCTCCTCTATACACCAATACACGAATGGAACTAACGGGCGACTGCCGACTGTGCGTACTCAGTGCGCGGGGTCTGTCGGAATTCCGATCGCTCTATGCCGAGCGTAGCGTGCCTATAGCCAATTCAGTGCGCGGCCTGCTTAAAGGAGGGCGCCCACTGAATCGGATCGGCTCGGTCGGTTCGGCAGGTTCGGTCCGTTCAGTCGGTAACTAGCGCTCATAGAGAAATGAATATTAAACATACTTTTAATTACTCTATGCTAGCACTCATACAATCGGCAGAACGAAGACACGACGACGTTTAAAAGTGGTTCGACTATTCGAGCATATAGAAGTATTGTGATTAAGCTCCCGTTTAAGTGTATTTAAAAAAAATTAGCAGTTCCTCAGATTCTGAAGAGGATGTTATGATTGCAGTAGCCTGTGTTGAAGTAGAAGCGTTAGAAAAGCGTAGGAGATTTTGGGTGCATATTTTTTTGAAAAGAAGAGATTTCGGAGAATATCATAATCTATTTTATTATTTGCTGGAGCACGAAGCAATGTTTTTCAAATATTTTAGAATGAAAATATGTTCAGGGTGATTTTGTAAAGCGCCATGCCTCCGCTCTCTTAATTTTTTATATCCCACTATTTAGAAAATAATTTAAAGAGGATGGTTGTATCATTAAGAAAACTGATTTTTGCGCCATCTCAAAATTATTCTAGCTGAATTGCGCCTCAACGTTAGTATACTGTCAAATTTTAAAAAATTCTGAACTCTACTTTACGGGATATAAATAGCCGGCATTCGTTGTGGGACACCCTGTATAGAGTCAACTAAAATAAATTATAACATAACATTCCAACGTGCATTTGAATGCGTGAACTATATAATAAGCTGTCTTTTCTGTGTATTTTTGTAAAAACTATAAATATTAATATACTATTATATTCAAAGCAAGAGTTGTACACGACTTAACACCAAAAAGAGAACTTTCACACTCGCACATTTCGCCGACCAAGTTGGCATCCTCAGATAATTAAAACTGAGTTTTAAAATCTCCTGATGATGCCAACTTAATAAACAGTAAATAACGAAAACACCGATTTGAGATATCATAAATGACACTTACCAGAACATCTAGTTAATTTGGATACCTCCTCCCAAGCGTTTTCTTTCCTTAAATTAACATGATAAATATGTATTTTGTTTATCATACAATATTCTAAAACTGCGAACAGCTTCGATTAAAATTTCGTTTGATATATTTATCAAATCAACGGCTTTTAAAATTCTTTGAAACAGTTCCTCACTCTATGCGAAAAAATGCTAAGATAGTCGCAGGCTTTCGGTCCAATCGGCAAAAGTTGCCCTTCCCACAATATGAGATCGTCGCCGGAGAAAACCGAACCGACCGAACGTACCGAACCGATTCAGTGAGCGCGGCGTTTAAATACATGTGAAGCAAATCCGGCCGATTGTACCGACCGTGCCGAGACGGTCGATGCCGATTCAGTGGGCGTCGTGCTTAAGAAAGGTGCCGCGATATGACTGCGTTTGTTCCGTCACTTTTCTTCCTTTTCATATTTGTCTTTCCTTAGCCTATCGCAACCTTATCCAGGGACTACCTGTTTTTGTTTGCTTAAATGCCCTGGTAAGTCCCAGGGCGAGACGCTCTTGTCCCTGTGTTACTTTATCTAGCGTATTTTTTATTTCTTATTTACATGTTGTTAAACTCCAGCTTAGGATTTTTTTCCTTTGGCTGAAAATGACTTACTGTGTCTAAATTAAGTAATGATGATCTATAGGTAAAATTCATTAAAATAATAAAAAATGCTGCCAGCCAAACTGAAAGTCATATTATACATACTTTGAAAAGCCAGATTGATGTACGGATCTCGACCTTTGCATCCAGAGTCGAAGAGCAACAACAACAATTTATTAAACTAAATTTGAAGAATCGCGGATTTGAAGACCTCAGAGGAGTGAATCAGTAGAGCTAATAGATTTTGTATTTCAATTTTTTGATTTTGTAGATATTGTAGAAGCTGACATAAATAATGTGCACGCCTTAAATAAAGTTAAATCTTCTTCAATATTTTCAGAAAAAGTGGAATTTGTATAGTTTCTAAAAAAGGAGAAACCACTTGAAAACTGTATCAATTTTAACGGGGTCCAAGATTTTTATTGGCCAAGATTTATGTTATGAAGATCGCTGGGATTTTAAAGTTTTTAAAGGAACAGTTAAACTTAGCAAGGTCAAAAAATTGAAAGGCTTGAATTATTGGCAGCACAAGGCTAGCGATTGGGGATCCTTTGAAACTTCATCGATCAGAAAATTGCTTTATTTGTAATATATTGTCGTATAAATGGATAAATGGAGAAGTGAAATAAATGGCGTCGAGAAAAAAAGTTTGTTAATTGCTGGCGCTACGAAAAAATGCAAACCATCTATTGTCACTCGGTCTGAGGTAGCTGGTTAATAACTGTAATAATTACAAATAGAAATTTAGAAAATTGGAAAAAATAAATTAAATTAAAAAAAAATGTAATAATTATAAATTCAAAATAATGTGATTGAGGTCAACTTGCCTTATCCTAACTTTAATACTAACTGAAAAACGGGGTGTCAAAGTATTATTTGATTTATCGTTTTTTTCTTATAGGTCCTGAACTAATTGTATTTCTTTAGTATTAGTGTTAGTATGTCTAACATGAAACTAAAAAAAAGAGTCTTTTAAAAAGAAAAATAAAATTTCGTATACAGTTTTCGTGTTTTCGGTAGAGGGCGCTTGTTGCGTTAGTTTTCTACTTTTTTCAGTCCCGTATATCGGTTTAAAAGATATCAAAATAAATTCCTTTTTTAATTTTACATAAAAAAAGTATACCTTATTAAAGTCGCTAGGAGCAACCATTTTCGACATAATCACCATTTTTCAAAAAAAAAAATTAACCCCTGACTACGGACATCAACTTTTATTACACAACTACGGACACGGAGTCTGCCTGACTCCGTGTGTAATAACGTGCTTTAATTTTAAAAATTTTATTTTTTTTTGGTAAATAATAAATCCCCAATTTACTTTTTATTTATTTATTACAAAAAAGTATAAATGTTTAATATAAAACTAAAGAAAAATGAGGATTTATAATTAGAGAAAACACTGAACCACGCCCCAAATAAAATACTATTATACTAACACCAAATATTAAAAAAAAAAGTTTTTTTTGTCAAATTCTTTTTATAATACTTATACAAAAATACCAAACTAAAATAAATATTCTTAAGCAGCAAAAGAAAAAAACCTGCAAGTCAATTGATGACCCGACTTTTTATGTTCAATCTTGCTTATCCATACAGTGTATACAACATTTCTTTGAACATTGCAGACAAATAGGCCGCTTACATAATATACATGTAAACGCAGTCTTTCTTCTTAATTTAGAAGGACATATATATATAGCAATACTTTCGAGTTTGAAGTCTTTCTTCATTCATTCCAGGCGTCTCGCTAGGAATTTGTAAAATTCGACGAATCAAAAGTTTTATTTCTTTAGATAAATGTGGTTTTTGTACTTGATACGCGTAAATGATTTTCTATCAACTGATTTGCTAATTTTTTTACAAAATCAAAACGCCTCATGTCATTATTTGGATATGATGAGTAAATTATAAAGGCGTTTACACTACAAATATCCAACAACTTATAAAATATTGCCATAGGCCACCTCCTAGTACGTCGACTGCAGCTATATTTAGCGCATTTCTCGTCCATAGCATCAATCCCACCTTTTGTGGAGTTATAAAAGCTTATAATCTCAGGTTTTCCAGATTCAGGATCAGTAGATTTCGAATGGTGCATGGACGATAGCAGGATGACTGCTTTATTTTTTTTAGTTGCATACGAAACCATGGTCATATTTTTTTTGAATCCATAACGGGTGTCACCTACTTTTCGGTTTCTTTTCGGTTGTAATTCTGGAGGAATCTCCTTTTTATTTTTCTTCAGAGTTTCTACTATCTATATATATATATATATATATATATATATATATATATATATAGATATATATATATATATATATATATATATATATATATATATGCATTATAAAGATATTGAGTTCTGGCATCTGTCAATGCCATAACTTTTAGCCCATATTTTTCAGGTTTCGATGGTATATACATTTTAAACTTGCATTTTCCTAGAAATCCTACTAGCATTTCGTCCACGCAAGCTGTAGCTCCGATTATATATGAGTTTTTGGCATTTTCAACAAACATGTTAAAAATCTCACTAATTGCTGCTGCTGGGTTGTTTTGCTTTCTTTCCTCTCGGGTTTCGGCATTATCAAATCGTAGAGCAACTAATAAAATCGCAAAACGTTCCATTGACATTACCGCTCTAAAAATATCTCGACCTGTACCATCTGTAGCGAAAATACTTCGGATGTCTTCATCATTCGACTTAAAAATTGCTGTATATAGTAGTAAGCCTATAAAAGTGTTTAGCTCATCAATTATAAGTTTACAAAGTTCAGGTCTGTCAAGCCACTTGTAATTTTGCCTCATATTTTCTAGTTTTTTATTTGTATGGGTTATAATAACTTCATATATTTCTGCAGAAAAAAGTTTATTGAAAAATATTTTTGGATTAGTCCGATCTTCTATATCTAAACGAGACAATAGCAACCGTAATATGTAATATGTTATGCTTTTGGGTGCGAACATTCCTCACAGGTTCCAGTGTACTCCATTTAAAACGGTTTTTTCCACAGATATATTTTTGAGTCGATTTTAGTTCTTGTCGACTACTATCACTTGCTTTAGGTCCACTTTTTATTAGTTCTGCTTCATCATTACTTTTTTCAGAGTCACTGTCACTAGAGGCTTTGTTATTTTCAGACATGCTATTTTCGTTGGGCACATATTCCTGTTCGTGTTCATCGTCACTAGCTTCTTGTTCACTTGCAGAATCATGATCACTCTCTAAACACAGAACACTATGTTCCTCAATGTCACTATTATCAGAATCGATTTCGTTGTACCATGACATAACTTTCTTCTCAAAATCGGAATCAAAAACATTTGCTTGCTTCGATGTTCCGAGCACAGAACTTGCCATAATGTAGAGATTTATTATAACGTAAGTACGGACACTGAGTCTGACAGACTCCGAAACACGAAAAAGCCAAGAAATAAAAATTTGGCAATACTATCACTTTCAGACGTGGTAGAGAACTAAAAGCGCGAAAGGTAGTAGCACAGATGTAAATCTGCTTCTATCACAGCCGACTTTACTCAAGCCGCGAAATAACAGTTGGCAACGTCGCACCACGTGGGAGATTCGGATCCGTTTTGGTGGATCCATTTACGCTTTGAAAGCGCGCTCTGCCGAGATGGACGTTCAATTTTGATTTTGCTTTATTTACAAATGAGAATATTTTATTTAGGCGATTGATTTACTGTTTCAAATATGTATAGGCGCCGTTAATAATTATATAAATGCATTATTAGACTTTTTCCCCTATAGTCTAGTCTTTTAGTTATATAAATTTCATCAATTAATAAATTAACAACTTTCTCAGTCGGTGCTAAAGAAGTGGATACAAGTGGATGGATTTAAATAATTAGTGGTGTTATCATTATCGTTATTTAAATCAGAATTTAGTGACACATCAAAGCTAGAGAAAAGATACTGTAGGTACCTCTTGGTAGTTAGATTAAAATAATCTCTAAGCAATTCATATGCGCAAGGGGATATAATATATAACATAAAAGACATTACTATAGTTGATGGGCAACAACGTTTTTGCTTTAAAATAAGTAAAGTTATTTGGTCTATTAAAAGTATTACTCGATTACAAATGTCACTCTCTCTTTCATCCTCTAAGTTGTGTGAATCAGAACTTTCCAACAGATTTAACGCCTGTTTTAAGAAATCTGAACTTTGGTTAATGAAGTCATGAAACTTCTCTAGAGATAAAGAGTATGGTTTATTAAGCTCACAATAATCAGAAGACTTATACCTAGTGAATAGATTTTCGAGTTGATACCACCTACTTAATTTCAATTCGAAAGGCAAAATCCATTTTAGGTCATTTTGGAACAACTCATTGTTTTTTAAAAAGAATTTAACATGTAGGTCCCTATCTATTAATATTTGATTAATAATCTTTATACAAGCATCATTGAAGTTTAAAGTATAGAAATATAGTTTTGTATCCCCAACAATTTTTTACATTCCACAGGTCAGATATTAGAATTTTTTGGGAATAATTACTCATAAGATCATGAAAATTTGTTATGAAATCAAGTTGCTCAAAGGCTTTATTGGCAAGCTCATTACGTTTTTGTTGTTCACTATTTCTTTCGTCTGAACTTTTTTTAGGAAGAGGCACTGTTTTTGTTAAATATGCAGGTTAATTTGGAAAAATTTGAGGCACCGCTGAGCAAACTAATCTTGCTTTAACTCTAAGCTTAGTGAGTGTGCCATCAGGTAAAAAATAATCATCTTCACGGATAATATCATTCTGGTCAAAATGGCACAAACCACAGAATATTGAGTAGGAAGCCAATTATCTCTAGGTATGGCTTTTAGTTATTTAATTTTAAGTTGTTTATCTTTGGGGAAGCCAAAAACAGAAATACTTGCCTCCCCTGCTCTTAAACTACTTTTGTAATTAGATTTACATCTAGGAACACAGCAGGGACTTGGCATGTTTCAAAAGGCAAACAAATTCGTTCTCCAAATATGTTTATAAATAAAACAAAATCTAAATTTTTTGATGTGAATAAAGCATTAACCTTGGCTCTTAGGCATAAGTTTCTAGTTTTAGTGAAACACAAGATATTCACAAAAAATCCCAAATCACACAGATAAGAGCACAGCACAAAAATCTTAAAAGTGATATGTATACACTTGAAAATCGATAAATAGCACAATGATCCACTTAAGAAGCGGTCGGCTCCACCAAGGTGTTTGTCTTTATAACCATTTATCACTGTTTTCATAGTATATAACACATGGCTGGGAGATGTTACTAAGACTTAGTAAGTTCTTAATAATAACTACATTCACTTTCCTTTTCAAAATTTGATTTAAAAACTCAAAATTAAAAGAGGAATTTGAACGATCCCCATTAAATCCCGTGAGAACTGAAATGAAAACGGATCTGAAAGTCATCATTTCGCGGCTTGAGTAAAATCGGCTGTGCCCCTATCCATATCACTTTACACCAGTTCAGTGTTTGATCCCACCAGATTTGCCAGCCAGAATGCAGTTTTGTCGTCAGTTTAAAAATATGCAAAACGCAGATGCGATGCTTATTAGCAGAGTGTTATTCACAGACGAGGCTACATTTACTAGACGCGGCGTATTTAACCTTAGAAATGCTCATATGTGGGATACTGAAATCCCGCATTCAGTTTTCAGTCGTCATTTCCAGCATGTATTTAAAGTTAACATTTAGTGTGGTATTATTGGAAATCATATAATAGGCCCCCATGAACTACCACCTAATTTGAACGGAGACTCGTACTTAAATTTATTACGAAATGAACTTTAGGTAACTTTATGAGGTCTTTTAGAAGATATACCATTAAATGTTATATAACTAGTGAATGGTTGCTGGTTCAAGTGTGGCTAATTTAATCCCAAATTAGCGCATCCACCTTCGATATATTGCTGGTTCGGATTACTATATTAAGTTTTTGCTTATACAAATGCCCCAAACTCTCAAATCTTATTTTTTCCCAATGAAGGACCAATAAAACACTTTTTCACTTAAAATGTTTACTATTCATATTAATACTAGATATTTAAGGAAATAACGGAGATCGAGAGTCAACCGATTTCAGTAAGAATAAAAAATAAGTTCGAGAGACGTAACCAATATTATGAAAGGCGAAGAGCAACTGACTTCTATTATTTTACCCCTCTTATTAGCCAAAAATAAATCCCAGACACGTTTAATAATCGTATGATGGTTTCCCAGAAGTATAATGAATTATGTTTTTGTTAGGGTTAAGAAATTGTCTTAGTGGTCGGTTATTAGCCGGCTTTTAAATTGGAAAAACAATTAGGCAGAACATGTATTTTACACACAATTACCTTCACGAACAATATCCCGAACGTTGGATTGGCCGTGGAGGACCTTTGCTTTGGCCTGCGCGTAGTCCAGACTTAAACCCCGTGGAATTCTGTATTTGGGTATATTTGAAATCAATTGTTTATGATAGGCCTATAAATAATCTAAATGCACTAAATGTAAAAATTGTAATTCTGTAAATATGTTAAAAAATAATGAGGATTTTCTTTTTAAAATACGGTAGTCATTTGTTAAACGTATTTTAAAATCCATTGAAGTTAAGGGATGGCATTTTAAACAGTTGTTATAGTAGCGTTATTTGTATGTTTTTTTTTGTTTTTGGTATATTTGTTGGAAAATAAAATATAAAAAAAATCATTTACTTTGGTTATGATATAAGAATTAACAAAAAAGTCGAAATATTTTTTTTATTCAGTAACTATTTTAATTTTACATAAATATCAATAATCTTAGGTATTAATTTTATTTTATTTAGGATTGCGTTGCTTAAAATCTAGTAAATTTAAGTCATTCACATATTATGAAAACCTAAAATTTCGAAAATGGTTGCTCCTAGCGACTTTAATAAGGTATACATTTTTTATGTAAAATTAAAATAGCAATTTATTTTGATACTTTTTAAACCGATATACGGGGCTAAAACAAAGTTAGGGGTTCTAAAAAAGTAAAAACTAACGCAACGAGCGCCCTCTGCCGGAGACACGAAAACTATATACGAAATTTTATTTTTCTATTTAAAAGAGTCGTATGTTTTAAATTTCATTCAGTATGTCAATTGATTCAGGACCTATGAAAAAAAAAACGACAAATCAAATAATACTTTGATATTTGTGCTTTTTTGTTAAAGGTTGGAAAATCAACCAGTTTAGCCCTAATGTCTTTGTTTTAACATGGTGTTAGGTGTTATATTTATGTTATATTTGCTTTTTTCTTCTTAATTATATTGTATTTTTAGTATTATATATCAATAGTTAATCACGAGGGTTTTATAATCTTAAAGAACTTATTGATTTATGATGAATTACTCGCGAATACTGCGGGAGGCTACTACTTCTTTTAATAATTTTAAGGATCATATATCTGATTTCAATTATAATGTTGTGAGCGTTTCTGAGACGTGGTTACGGCCTATTATCTGTTACTCATTCTGAATATAACTTTGTGCGCCAATATAGAGGTCGTTGGAAAGGCGAAGTTGGCATTTATATAAAAAAATATTTTAACTTTGAAATCATCACTCAAGAATGTGAAAGGTACTGTAAAAGATCATGATGTACATATTCAGATCAACATTTTTCTTTCGGAAGAAATTGTGATAATTATAGATGTATCTATCAGCGCCACAGAGAAATACTAATCATTTTTATCTTACCTAGAGAATAATTTCTGGATTTGTATTCGTCTGTTGATTATATCTTATGCTTTCGCAATTTCAATATAAACATTAATAATCTAACTTGTAGGTTAAGCTCTGAATTGGTTAATATTACAGAAAGTTTTAGTTTGTCCTAGCTGATAACAGAAGTAACACGAGTGAACCTGAATAACTCAACTTTGATAGATCTAATTTTTTATAATAGTGATAATATTTCAGTTATAGGAGTGAGGGATCCCAATGTCACTTATCATTTTTTAACACGGTATAATTTTCGTTTAAAAAAAACTGAAAATCCATTTAATTCTAGTTTAGTTATCGTGCTATACAAAAACTCAATAACGAGAGATTTCAACAAGATTTGCTCCAGATTAATTGGAATATAATCTACAAATTAAAAGCCATTAATGACAAGGTAGATTTTCAAATATATTTAAACTTTTTAATCATCATGCGCTGTTAAACAATATCAAGGATAAAAAAAACGTATGCACTTTGAATAACTTATAACATTCTTCTATAATGATTAGAATCGGTAATAAGGCTCTAAATAGATTTAGACACATACAAAATATAGATCATTGATTGCATTATTCATGTATTTATTTATTTGAATTCCGAAAATCTATTTAAAATCCAAAGAAAAGTGGAATTTATTAAAAAAAAATTGGAATTTTTTAGCGTAATATAACTTCATTGCTTGAAAACTTGAGTAATCTTATTAAAATACGTTCGCATTTTTTTAATCATAAATCATAATCTAGCTACGGCTGATAATGATTTTTTTAAATTGTTATCGTAATAATAAAATAATGCAGAACTCATTCAATTTTGTTTGCGTATCGCAAAATAATATTATGGATATTTCGGCTAAACTTCGGTCTAAAGCAATCGATCGTGATAATCTAAATTTGGAGCTTGTTTTATTTTGTTGTCTCTTTATTATACCGCAAATTACACATATTAAAAATTTACGCATATTAGCGGGTGAATTTTCTGCTGGTTGAAAACTAGTTAAGATACTGCCGTTGCTCAAGGTCAAAAACCCTATAAAGTATAGTGATTTTCGCTCTATCTCGATATTGCCACTCTTATCCTTAATTCCGGAGAAGTATCTTGAGCAACTAATTCTGTTCTTTATAGTTTACTGATCATATTATTAGATCCTTAGATGAAGATAGGTCATCAACCCTTGTCAAAGCAGAACTTTTAATACGGTTAACTACGAGCTTTTATTGTCAATTCTTGGCTTTTTAGGTTTTTCTAAAAGTGCTGTATAGCTCGTGGAGAGCTTATCACAAGTAGAAAGCCAAGAATTTATTTTAATAATACATTTTCGAAGGACAAAAGTGTTAATATGGGAGTACCACAGGGTAGAATTATCCCTGGCCTTTTTATTGAATTTACATTTCGAATTTAATTAAACGTATAAAATATTCAGAACACCATATTTATGCCGATGACACTCAGCTTATTTACTATTTTGAGTCTTCGAACCCCAATACCACCAGCAACTACTTGAATGATGACTTATTGAATGTATAGGATCAATTATTAAAACATTGTTTGCAGTTAAATCCTAAGAAGTATGTAGCAATGTTGTTGACTAAAAAACCTCGAGGCAACATCTTTTGGATAAACTTGTCATGAAAATTAATAATGAGTCTGTTCTTTTTCAGGGCACATGTGGGAATCTTGGTTTGTATATTAATACTGGCTTAAGATTCTCCTACCATGTAACATCAAAATTGCAAAAGGGGTTTACAATATATTTTTGAGTGAAAACTTTGTCTAGAACACCGCGATTTGGGTACCTAAGTAAAAAAGTGCTGTGGGACTCTCTTGTTTTATCGCATTTTCATTTCAGTAACACGGTTTATGGTTCTTGCCTATAGATAACGCGGATAGAACTTATACAAAATATGTTAAAAACTTATTCAAAAATTGCAAAATGAGTGTATTAGATTTATTTTTGGTAAACGCAAGCTTCTTAGAGTGTCACAAAGAGATTTATTATTTTGGACTACATGCATTTTTCTGATTTTTAAAGCTAAAATTTACCGCAATACAGTCGTATCAATATGCTCGGACAGCAGAGCTGCCATTAAGGCCTGAGAAATAATAATGTCTCAAAAGTGAACATTTTCATTTTCTCTGAAAACCGCAAAGCTATATCTTAAAAAATGACAGAGATAGTCGGTAATGTAATCTCATCCAAAATGGCACACAGTGTACATTGTTTATAATTTTTTTTACTCATAACTCTATATAAAGATGTGGATTAATAATTTTTTTTTATTATTATGATTTTCATCAAAAATGACTCGCACTTCCTCAGAAGGGAACATTCACTCTAAAACTCCTAGATACTCAAGTATTAAAAGGAATGAGCTCTGTGGGGGCCCTTACTAGGTTATCGGGCTCTTGGTGACGATGAATGTCGTTGGTTTCTAGAAATTTTCTTACTTCGATAGGGGATGTTATCTTATGTTGCTTATCCACTAAAACTAAGTCAGGTCTATTCCTACTCACAGCTCGAGCAGTTAAAATAGTACGATTCCAATAAAGCCTAAAGTTTGCATTTTCCAGAATTCTTCCTAGAACATAGTTATAATAAAGACACTTTTCATTTTGCATAAGTTGCAGTTTTAGAGCAAGTTCTTGATGTATAATTTTTGCTACCGCATTGTGTCTCTCTTTGTATTCCGTGGGCGCAAATATTTGGCAACCTCCTGTTATGTGCTGGATTGTCTCAGATGTATGGCATCGATATCTACATCGGTCATCTTCAATAGCTGGATCTTTTGCTATGAACTTTAGATAATTACGCGTTGGAACAACTTGATCTTGGATGGCTAAGAGTGAACCCTCTGTTTCGGGAAACATTTGTCCTGAGATCAGTCAATAGTTTGACGTACATTTGTCAACATTGTACATTTGACATACTAATGAGCTCATGCAATGTTCTTGCATGAGCTCATTAGTATGTCTTCCGTGTAGAGGTTTCTGTTTCCAGTTCTGTATTTTGTCATTTGTTGCCTGATGGTTTACTACATTTTCTTCATTTTTCGCTTAAGTCGGGTAAACTCGTCTATTTGGCAAATACCTGCATGGAGAGATGAATCTTCAGAATTTCTAAAAAAATAGTTTCTTAAATTATTAATTTGTTGGTGCTATTGCTTTTCTAGATCAATAAATTCTCTTCCTCCCTCGCATCGTGGTAGCGTGGTTCTCTCAACCGCACTTCTGTGATGATGGTATTTGTATTTAGTAAGGAGGGTTCTCATTTTTCTTTGTAACTTCGCAATATCCGTTCTACTCCATGTAATTACACCAAATGAGTAGCCCAGCACTGAACAGGCATATGTAATTACCTTAGAAAGATTTTTGCTATTAAATCCAGTACTTAGCACCCGTCTCATTCTTCTATGAAATTTTGTTATAATTATATTAAGTTCTTCTTTCATTGTCCGATGGTCGATTTCTTGTGCTTGTTTAACCCCTAAGTACTTATAAGTCTGCCCTACTTGCATTGACTGGATCCAGTTTCCATTCTCTATCTGAAAATTACCTTGATTAACCTTACCTTTTTGGATATTAAGAGTCCGACACTTAAACATCCTAAAATTCATGCTAATGTCTTTCAAAAATTCATCAACGATTTTAAGCATTTGGTCCAGTTGATGTTTTTTGGCTGCCAGTAGGTTTAGGTGATTCATATAAAGCAGATAGTTTATTTTAATGATATCGGCATTGTTGTTTTTGATAGAATATCCATAGTTAGTCGAGTTTAATCTTCGCGATAGAGGGTTCATCGCCAGACAAAACCAAAGAGGATTTAGCACGTCTCCTTGTAATATTATTATTATTATTATTTTATTAAAATTATTATTACTTTTTTTGATTCAATTTTCTGGCCAAACCGTGAGTCTCACAGAAAATGTTATAAGACAAACCATGTAGAGACTTAAATTTCTTTTCAGGCACTGTAAACCTTCAGGAATAAACTTAGAGGACGCCAAAGTCACCAAAACGCAGTTTTTCTACTTATCAGCGGGAAATAAATTTTCCTGTCGCAAGGTTTTTTTTTTAATTAAAGAATTTAAAAAAGCTTTTTAAAAAGCTATTGCATTCAAGTATGTATGAATTTAATTAGCATGAAATCAATAACCGACAATAATATTATTTTAGGGTTCTCTGGGCGAATATTTTGTTGAGCAACGAATTTTACTAATATTATAAGTGCATATTCACATCTTATTTTTGATGCCGCTTCAGAATAGTAAAGATTTTGGATAAGTAAAAGGAATTTCCTAAAATTAAGATTAAAAAATTGGCCACTTTTTCGCTCAATTTGCATTACATTTATATAATGTACATAAATAAATTAGAAATATTACAAACTAAATCGCAATTCAAGTTTATTTTTCTTAAAATTGCATATCCAATAAATTTAATTCGTAAAAGCTAACATGGCGAAAATAAACCTAAATAAATATCATTAAAAAATGGCATCCCTAGATAAATCTATTTCATTTTATAAGAAAAACTAATATAACATAATTATTTTATCTCTAATAAAAGTGATATATATTTTTATTTTATATAAAGAATTCGTTTAAAATATAATTGTTTTATTGGCGAACGGTATCAACACTTAGCAGATGGATTTTATAGGTGTCAAATTCAAGAGGAAAGGTTGAAATTTGGATGATTTTGTTATTCTAAGAGACCTCAACAAATATTTAGAATTTTTTGTTATAAATCTTGGTTTATATGATAGTTAATTGCCCTCAACCTTAGCTTACAATTGGTTTCTATGTTTTTTGAAATGTCAGTAAACCTTATTAATACTATATAGCCATTTCAACATCATCGATAGCTGCCACTTCAATATCATCGATATCTGACATGTCAGCATTCTGACCAATTTCCAATGTTTCAGGTGGATAAATGTCCTCTGATGAAGACGGCGATCTAATCCCCTCACTAATATTTGAATCCGAATGAATGATTTTCAGTGATATGGTTTTTAAAATATTCTTCTTTATTTGCCTTAAATTATATAAATTGCCTTTTAATATTTCCCAATTTTTGATGTTTTCCCAATACTATTTAAATGACATTTTAGAAAGTGTGATAAAATATTTTTATAAACATAATCCTTATAACTATAAAGTCACTGAAAATAATTTGTTTTATAATAAAGTTTTCGTTCTCCTAATATAACTTACTACAAAACCTTTATAAAATTATTTTATATCTATTTTATATATATGTTTTAAAACAATATAGTTATACTCGTATAAGATTGTTTTATAAATGCTTTATACCAAATTACTTATTGCATTGTACAAATATTTTATTAAACTATCACATAGTTATCTATAAAACTTTCTTATCAAATAAGGTTGATTATTAGACAGAATTATTTTAATTAAAGCTGTTCAGTAATATTTTATTGTTCAATACAGTCTTAATATAACTAATATAAAATAATTTTATTTCGTAGTAGACTTGGTTTGCTGCTTGGGATGACACCAAATAATTACAGCAATTAGATAAATTCCCCAAAATGAAGGCTCATTCAGAATGATTAAGAGGAATTTTATACGCCGATGTAGGTTATGCTTAATATAATTTCAAAAAAATTGGTAAATATTGACTTAGCCAAATAATCGTGGCATTTCTTGAAAACAAAACAAATGTTGTATTCGAGTTGTACCTTGATAGAATCGGTGCGAATCGTAGAAGTTGTTTAGCTACAGATTTACTCTATATCTTCCTCTTTTTTTGCAAAAAAGAAAACTTAAAATGAAGTAATTATTTTTAAAGTTGTAAAAAGTCCAAATAAGAAATTTCCTTCTAGCGCTCTCGAAAAGTATTGTTTAAAAATAAAATTTATTAGAAAGTCACATAATTTTTAGGTATAAACCAAGAAAAAAACCGTTTTGTTTAATCCACTGTATAATTTTTTAAACAGCTTTTACTGGACAAGATGTTGGAATTTAAAAAATACACATATATACCTTTTAAAGTACTCACAATACAAATGCATAACAACATAGAGGGTGATTTTGATTGAAAATGACTCTGTGTCCCCTGTTTAGGTTTGATCATCATCCTATATACAGGGTGTAAATAAAAAGATGCGAAAAAATTCAGGGGCTGATTTTTGGGTAAATTTTAAAAAAAACTTTATATAAACGTCTATCCTAAAAGGCGGAACTTTTGAGATACCGGGTGGTCAAGATTGAAGCAAAATATATGTTTTTCTTTATAATACCTGGAAAACACCTGTAGATATTTTCATAAAATTTGGTGTGCATTTTCTAAGGCTCTCTATTTTTTAATTTGTACCAGTGACGTTCGTGTAAGGCTTAAACTAAATATTTTTGATGAAAAATATGGTACGCCACTTTTTAAATTTTTTTTTTCTTTTCTAATTGTTATTTATTTCTGAGGAAATTTGATCTCTTTTGACTTTCTATTGTTCGAGGTTGCGTATTCGATTAAAAAAATAAAATCCATGTACCTAATGTATTACGTATTTATTATTAATTTTTAGATGTGATTCTAATTTTTGCTTAAAACCAAATGATAGAAAAAGAAATTAAATAATTATAAAAAATGTTGATAATAACCACCATCTGCCATTATGCAAGATACTATACGTCACCGCATTTGTCGACGAATTCTAAAAAAAAATTCAGGGGGAATTTTGAATTACGGCACATGAATTAATGATTCGATTTCTCAAGTCATCAATATTCAGTACCGGAATCCTGTACACCAAAGTTTTTAAATGACCCCATATGGTAAAATCTAGTGGATTCATATCTGGTGACCGAGGTGGCCAAAACTGAGGACCGCCTCGGCCTCTCCAGCGATTTGGATATGTTTCGTCTAAATAACGACGTGCTAATAAACAACAATGGGCAGGAGCTTCATCGTACATAAACCACATTACTCTTCTAACATCTAGGGGTACCGCCTCAAGAAGTTTTGGAAGTATGACTTGGAGAAAACGAGTGCATGTTTCCCCATACAATCTCTGTGGTAGAAAATGTGGGCCAATAAGGTGGTCTCCAATGATTCCAACCCACACTTTAATAAAAATTGTTGTTGGTGAGCTTCAACTATGACATGTGGATTTTTTATCTGCCCAAATGTGGTTATCATGGTAGTTAATGATTGCCTCTCTGGAAAAATTAGCTTCGTCGTTAAACAGAATCTGCCTTAAAAACTGAGGGTTTTGCGTTAAACTTTAAAAAAGTGATTAAACTTTGAACTTTTAAAAAAACCCCAAAACTTTTGCTCAATGACTTCTAACATCCAAGAGAGAAACATCCAAGACAATTCAAGACGCCTAGGAAAATCTCGTGGTAATAGAGCCAGGACTCGTTGTACGTGATATGGATGATCCTTTAAAATAGTCCATACTGTCATATGATTGACATGTAGCTGCAGACCAATTTTTCTAGTACTGGTGTCAGGTTATTCATCAATTAAATTAAATACTAGTTCTTCCAATTCCGGTGTTCCAATATCGCGTTGGCGACCACAATCATGCTTTCTTGGTTGAAAAGTTTCAGTTTCTCGTAGTCTTTGATGAAGGCGTGCAAATAACGTATAATGAGGTGCCATTCGTTGAGGGTACATTTTAGCATACATTCTAAATGCTTGCAATGGATTTCCGTTAGCAAGACGATAAACAAAATACATATCGGTCATTTCTGCATTTAAATAATTTTCCATTTTGATGAAATGGATCAAAATTGCACAAAAAAGTTTCTACTTTAAAGGAGGCAAGAACTGACAATCAACTAACAATCATCAGCAGACATTTGACAGGTTAATATATAGTATTGTGCAAAAAGATAGCAACATTGAACTTTCCTGTTATATATCTTTTAGTATCTATTTTATAAGTAAGGTTTATATATTATTTACAAGACTAGTTAGAGCCTGTTTATATTGTCATATTATCATATTTTTTTGTATCATAATAAATAAAACACCAAATTGTTTTATGCAAATTTATTATTCAAAAATATAGCAACAAAAAATAGTTTTGATTGTAAAAAAAATATAACCCAACTAAATTAAAATCAATTCAATATTTCGTGTAGTACCCCTTCTCCTTTATAACATCTGCACATCGTCTTGACATGGAATCAATTAATTTCATAATATAGTCGTTGTTCACTTCTTTCCAAGCCTTTTCCATTATTTCAAAGAGAATATTTGTATTAGAGCATGTTAGGTGCATGATTTTGGTGTCAATGGAATGCCATAAATTCTCTATAGGGTTTAGGTCTGGCGATTGAGATGGCCAGACCATTACATTTATTTTTTCATCGGATAGCCACCTCTTAACAAATTGAGAAACATGTTTTGGATCACTGTCATGCTGAATTATGGCTGTTACTGGCATGACTTCATCCATATATGGCGCTAAATGTGTTTACAGAATGTCTTTGTACATGAAACGATTCATTTTGCCCACTATTCTTACTATGGGTCCCATGCCACGAGCCGAGAAACATCCCCATACAAGAACATTTCCCCCTCCATGTTTAACTGTGGGGCAAATGAACTTTTTGTTTAATCTTTGTTCACTGGGGCATCTGACGTACATCACTCCATCAGTCCTGAATAAATTATATTTAAATTCATCACTAAATATGACTTTCTTCCAGTCAGCTACAGACCAGTGGACATGACATTGGGCAAAGTGAAAACGAGCCTTGACGTTCTTCTTTGAGAGTAACGGTTTTTTGGCGGGGCGACGAGCAGGTAAGTTGGCATCAAGTAATCTTCTCCTTACGGTACTGGAACTGAGGTTTACTCCTCCACCCTCTTTTAATTTTGCCAAAATTTGGGAAGAAGACAAAAAAGGATTTTCTTTGGAAATTCGTAGCAGCTGCCTATCCGTCCTCAAATTTGTTTTTCTGGGTCTACCAGGAATGGGCGCCGGTGCAGCTGTTCCAGTAAGGCGAAATTTTTTGCAAACTCTGGATACGATTGACCTGTGAAGCCGTAAGCTTCTTGCAATGTCACTCTGCCTAATATCATTTTCGTAATGCTCCACAATAATTTTTTTTACATCACCAGAGACGGTTTTTGAGCGACCCATTTTAAGTTAATTCTGAGATTCAAAAATAACAACTTTACAGCAGGTAAATCGATATTTAACTGATAAAATAAATGCGAAACAAGAATGTTGCTATATTTATGCACATTGTCTAAATAAACAAACATGAAGTTCCTTACTCTGCATTGGCATTCTTATGATATCTCGGTATATTTATAAATAATACAGAGGCGTGTGCTTAAAAGTAAAGAAATAAAATGGAATAAATAAAGGAGCAAATATAATTTTTTAAAACATCGCTTGTTACTATATTTATGCACAATACTGTAGATTAATAGATTATTTAAAAGGTTAAGTAAACAGTGGTGTACCATATTTTTCATCAAAAATATTTGCTTTAAACCTTGCTTGAACGTCACTGATACAAATAAAAAAAATAATGAGCCTAGAAAATGCCTTTGGATGCATAGAAAATGCATACCAAATATTACTAAAATATCTACAGGAGTTTCAGAGGTTGTATTGTATTGTAAAAAACATATATTATTCTTCAATCTTTACCACTCGGTATCTCAAAAGTTAGGACTTTTAGGACATACATTCATATAAAGTTTTTTTCTTAAAATTTACCCAAGAATCAGCCCATGAATGTTTTCGCATCTATTTATTTTATTTATTTATTTTATTTACACACTGTAAAGAAAAAATTTTAAAGAAGCGGAAATAAACATTAAGAAAAAGAGAGAGATATCATTCTCCTTAATAACTAAACCCAAAATGATTTTTTTCGCTAGCAAACTTAATCAACCAACAAAATATTTAGTTATTAATTAGCACCTCCCTTCGCAACACCGCCGGCCATCATCAAACGTTCATTTTCTTGGCCGCGGGCCAAAAGGAACAAAACAATGGCAGGATCCTCTATTTTAATTTTATATTCTGAAAGTCTGCCGTAGCCGAGGTCCGGCGAATGCGGCGGCCAGTTCGCGGTTTTTATGTTCAGCCACATTTCGGATCTTAATCGTGTTTTCCTGTGTGTAACACCTTTCGTTTACGCGATTCAAAATAGTAAACTCCGAGATACTTAGTTGATATACTCATATTATTACCGTTTTAACATTTGTTGTCTACTACGGTCTCATTAGTGGTGATTCCTTTAGAGTTTTGTGCTTTGATGTTTTATTATTTTTTTATGTAAGTAGATTTTTATTTTGTTAGGTAACTGTTTATATAAATTCATTATTTGTGCATACAAGAAAAAATGGTCAGCTGATTTTGATTTGACTTAAGATTATAACAGTGAAACGTGTTGTTCATATTATTTGCCACGAAATTTATATCAGGAGTCAGGAGCTTTTTAAATATTTCTAAAATTACACTTATATACTTATTTTATTATCTTAAAAATTTAACAATAAATTTATATGTTTATGTTCTTTTTGGAATATACAATTTTTGGTTGGAATTAAATGTAGAATACGTAGGTGCAACTAATTCTGTGAAGAGAGGTAAAAATGGATCTTCCATGAGACCTTACCACTGACCTAATCATGTATTCATAAAATTTAAGAATAACATTAATTCGCCAGCTTAATACTACAACTAGGTATCTCCAAGATCAGAGTTCTGAGTTTATCATCCTCAGTCACTCTTTATTCGTCCACTGCTGGACAAAAACTTAGTGTTCGTCTTCTACGACCCCTACTTCTCTATACGTCTTGTCTAGGTCTCCACTCTATGTACCTGGTCCATCTATTGTCCCGCATTCTCGCAATGTGTTCCACTCAATTCCACTTTAGGATTGCTATTGCTTGCTATTGCTTTCTACTGTGTCTATCACTCTGGTTCTTCCACGTAACTCAGCGTTTGTGATATGATCTCTGAGGGTCAGTCCCAGCATTCACCTTGCTATTGCACGCTGTGCCACTTCACTTTGTGCACATCCTTTTTTGTTAATATCAAAGTCTCAGCGCCATAAGTTAGAACAGGCAGAACCCATTGGTTCAAAAAAACCTTTCCCTAGACAAATTGATGAATCTTACTTTATTTAATATGTACCTTAAGTTCTCAAATGCGGCCCAGGTTAATCCTATTCGCCTAAACAAGTTTGATTATATCTGTTTATTCTTGGTGGATGGATTTGGTGGCCATTTTATGAGGTAGTTTTCCCTACTTGGATATCATCTATGTATACTCCTTCATCGTGTACAAGGTTAGCCATTAGTTGGGGTTTTTTAGTCACATTAATTTTTAATCCGACCTTATAAATAGCAAAGTTCATCTGTTGTAGTATATTTACAGTATTGTCGAAGAAACTTGATATTAGGAATCTGTCATTTGCAAATCTTAAATGTGTTAGGTCTTCAGCGTTTATGTTTAACCCTAGATTTTCACATTTAAACATATACTCAAGCAGATTTGTAAACAGAATTTATTTATGTTGAATTTATTTATTGTCTCCTGCAGTTTTACGTTTGCTAAACCATTTTTAAATATAGACTCTATTATTAAGGAAAATCGATGGCCTAGTCTACAGTCGGAGAGTGACTTTAACATCTGATACTAGTTTATAGTGTCAAAGACTTTTTCGTAGTCCACGAATATCAGAACAAATGATTTTTTTTTGTATTCAATAGACTTTTCTATAAGGTTCTTTAGGACTTGGAGATGATGGTTCGTACCATAACCTGGTCAAAACTCAGGCTGTTTCCTTGGCTGATAAAGATCCAGTTTCGGTTTTATTCTAATTGCGATGATATAGTGAATAGCTTGTACATAAGTAAAATAATGATAATAAAGGTCTTTTTACTTCAATTATACTGTTAAGTAATTACAGACTTAATACAGAATTAATAATTACAGATTAATAACAGACGGCGAGATTTAGTATAGCTATTCTAACCATCCTGCTTAAAAATTAAGTAAGACTCACATTTAATACATTTTTATAAGTACTATTTAAATTTACTACAATAAAACTATAAAACAGTTATGAGCATTTAAGATATTAATATATTAACATATAGAGTTTAAGTAAAAGCTTATCCAAAAATATCATGTGTTCAATATCAGAACATGGTAATTAAGATCAAACTGATCCAAAGAGCAGGGAACATTTGCGAACGTTGCAAAAGCAAAGTTATTTTGATATTTCGTTTAAAGGTAGATAGTGAGGTCAAGGTTTTAAGTTCATTAGGAAGGATATTAAATGATTTAACAGCATTGTAGCTAAAAGAACTTTTAAACTTTTTAGTTTTTTGCCTTGGAATCACAAAGCTCTCACAATTACGTGTATGTCGACCATGTGTTGCAGAGTGAGTAGTAAATTTATCAAAAAAATATCTCGGGCTTTGAGACAAAACAATTTTATAAGTAAGGGTTGACAGATGAACATATCAAATACCTTTTTTCTAGATTCGACCACTTAGATGCTTCAAATAGGGGCGTCACATTGTAAGAAAACTTAAGGCAAAAATTTTGAAGTTTTTGCAAACTCTCTTTTTTTTTGATTAAGTGCTGGCCAGTGCAGATCATCACAATACGAAAAATTAGACAGTATTAATGTGTCACACAATCTTAATTTAATATTGGTTGAAAGAATACTCTTCTGCATATACAAGAGTTTTAATTTAATATAATCCACCCAAACACCCACATTTTTTTTTTACATTCAGAAGGAGTTAATGTCATATTTTAGATTTTAATTTCAAAATTATTTGGTTGATCAAATCCAAAAATTATAAGTTTTGATTTGGAAGGATTAGGAAAGAGTTTATGAGCGCTCCATACTTCAGAAATAATTGAAAGGTGATACGCATTGCGGCATTAAATGAATCCTCACAAAAAATGAAAGGGTAATTTGGGTATCATCTGCATATTGATGAGAACGACATTCCTTCAAATATCTACTAAAGTCACATGTGTATAGAGAAAATAAAAGTGGCCCTAGAATTGACGCTTGTGGAGCTCCCGTATCAAGACCCACATATTCAGGTACTCAAGTCCAATACAAACTCTTTGGCTTCTACCTGTTAGGTAATTTTTAAAATATTTAAGTTTATGGCATAAGATTTCTTTATTTAAGGTGTCAAAGCCCTTGCTATAATCTAAAAGTACTAATGCTGCCATACGCCCTTCATCCATAGCCCTAAAAACGTTATCACACACATGCAGAAGAGCCAGTGGTGGTACTATGACCGGTTTAAAAACCGGATTGTGTTATTGGCAGTAGGCTTTTTTGCTCCACATATAATTTTATTTGGCAGTGGATCGGGTTACGGCAGCCGGGAACATTCGAACAAAATGTAAGGATCCCGGTTGCCGTGATTTTTCGATTTACTTTATCAGTTCACAGCAGCCGGTTATGCTTCTGTACGCAAGTTATCTTTATGTACGCATTTGTGTTAAGACATCAACGTCTATTGATGCCCCGCTTATTGATGCTGTAAAATTTTTAAAAAATGATTAAACCCCTTAAATAAATTCAGAAAAATGTTTTGAGGCATTGCGTCATGCAAAATTCACTAAGACAGGGTGCGTACAAACATAATGTATTTATTGATGAACATTTATTTGAGGAATTAAATTCACAACCACAACTTGCCTAAAACTACATGCTAGTTACATAGGTACTAAGTTTATCAGCAGAATTTACATGCATAAAATTTTCGTTTTGGGACTTTTTTAAGTGAAACACATTTTAAATGATATCGGTTCACACAAACATCACATCTTACACTTATTTCAAAAATATCTTGAAAACATGCAGAACATATCCAGTTATTCTGTTCTTTCTTCTTTGTAACAATGTCTTGCAACTTATTTCATGCTTCAACTCATTCAACTGTAAGATATTTTCGAATATAAAACAAATTAACAACAGTTTCTTCAATTATTTTTCGGTTAATTAAATCAATGCGTTTAATATCATTGTCGTACACTCTGAAATCAGGCGATGATATATTAGCAATTTTCGTTTTATCTTTCAACATCCATGATAATAATCTTTTTTCTTTTTCTCGGTAATTAAGCTTTTTAAATATTATTTTACCCATAATCTTTCTTTTTTTAGGTAAACCGATAACCGTGTTTTCTAAGCCTTTTGGCCTTCCGCGTTTTTTAATTGGGAGAGGCATCTTCATTTCTGATAATTTGACCACCTCTTTTCGTAGTGCGGCCAAATCACTTAATTCTTTTGTTCCGACCTGGCCCACCGTAGAAATTTGTGATTCATCTTCGTCCAAAAGTCCAGTTTCTAATGAATTTAACGGTGGATTGTTGACAAACATGTCATAAGTTAGTTTTATTTCTTGCTTTAAAAAATTTAAATCGAAAGTCTCCAAAGATTGGGAATTTTCGGCAATTTCACTTATGCCTGTAATCGCTGTTGTATCAGAAGAATCATTATTTAGTAGAATCTCATTATTATTTTCACTAAATGTTATTTCTTCGTTATTTTCATTTAATAGATTGATATCTGAAATTTCGTCTTGTATCTCGAGTATTTCTTCTGCACTCAGTAAGTATCAGTAAATAAATCCCTTTGTTGTTTTGTTGCACTTGAATCTTTTTCCAGTTGTATCGTTGCACTAGTTTCTTCGTTGCAGTCAGAGATAATTTTCACAAAAATTTCTTTATTGCTTTTCCAAGAATCCAATATTTCTTTGAGTTGTCTATAGCGAAATTCAAAAACTTCTTGATTTTGTTCGGCACAAACACCAGAAATTTCTTTAGCAACTGTCTTTTGCGAAATTTCTCCGACGCAGACATAACTCTTTTATCTACTAAAACCTCAATATTTGTAAACTCGGGACTATTAATAACATCAGAATCGTTGAATAATCTATGGACTGACATTAGTATTTTTTATGCCACCTCTCTAGACACAAAGATTCGTCATATAAAAATTCACCTGCAATAATTCGGGTAGCAAACATATGCTGGCAAGGCAAATGCATTGAGCTTCTAAATAAACATTCACAGCCATTAATACTGCAGCGAATTACTCCTTCAGAACTTCGGTAGAGGCAGTTATCAGAAGATATAAATTCAATTTTTGTGGACACAGCTTCCGATTTTTCTAACTGACTTTCTAAAATTCCATATGCAAAGCGGGTTAATTTTGCATATTAAAAATAAGCCTCATTTTTGGGATTGTATATTACTGGAATTTTGTGCAATAATTTGGCTGCTTTATGGTCTCGTTCGTTTCTTTGAATAGTTAGTTCTATGAATATAATAATATTGGTAATAAATTCTTTCAACGTAGAATATTTTTTTATTAAGGTTTTAATTTTATTATTTAAGGATTCCACTCTGTTGTTTGTAGAATTCAAAAAATTACCACTCTGATAAGTAAATCCTATTACCCACTGGTCTTTAATAGGGTGCCAGTTACTATCATAATAATCTATTACAGAAACAGGTAAGTCAGTTTTCATTTGTTTATAAACGGAATTATAGTTCTCAATGCTTTTAGAAGAACTGATTTTTTGTATTAATTCTCTTGCTAATACTTCTTCGGAGGGAGTAATTCCTAATTTTTTGGAAGTAATCTCTCTTTTAAATGTTTGATGGGTATGAGAAAAGCATAGAAGCAACCTGGATAATGGAAACTGCTTTTTAATAACTTCCCTTTCATTTTCATCTTTATCAGTCATAACAATTCTTGTTTTGTCGGAGGCAGGATTCTGTTCTTTAAAAGTCTTTACCAGCCAATCAACATACTCTCTATCTTCGGAAGTTATTATACCTACTCCAACTATTTTAGTACTACCCTAAGAATCCTCTACTGCAAATATGTACACTGGTGCTCTTATATTTAAAAGTTTGTACGTCCCTTCTAAAAAGAGTATTTCCGAAAAATATTCGAAACTTTTCCTCATAAAGCTATCTTAAAAAAATATGCCCCGAAAATTTTTGTCGCTATCTGTCGATAAATCCACTTCGCATCCATATCTGTGTTGAAGAAGTTCTATACACTCTGCTAAATTTCCATTTTTACTCTCCACATCTTTACTGAGCCTCATTAGATTTGAGACGTCTTGCAAAAGGACAACTTGTCCTGAAGACTTCAGTAGAGTAGACAGTACCAATTTTTTATTAGCTCTTAGGGACAAAAGCTTTTTTGCCTCAGTTTTTAAATCATTCGTTAACTTTTTCCTTTGAGGTAAATGTCGAAAACTTTGTCTGAAAGCACAAAAAAAAATAAGTCAATGAGAGGTGAGGTGTATACAGAAAACGAGATAGACAAACAAAATTATTGACCTACTTAGGTTAAGACTTTGCTATCGCATTTTTTGAATTTACGGATAATTCTCAACATATTTTAATAAAGGTGCCATAGGTATACAATTAATTATTTTTAATCGCGTGCGCCGAAGTTTTATCGATTTTATTGATCCGAACGTTTTTCAGTAAGGTTTTAAGATGTTTTTGTGTTAATTTTCTTGCAGAATTCTGCAGAATGGCACTAAATAAATGCTTATTTCTTAATGTAAACTAAATCGTGCTGCTGTTTTTTACTTTGTCATATCAATTAGATTATTAGATGAACAACAAACATTCATCCATCATGTAGTCACTGACGAAATATGACAGATTTTCTTCAGAAATAATTTTTGATAGTAAACGAATGAATGTTTTTACCCGCTGGTCGCCATGCAGAACAGCAGAACTACTCGGTGAAACAACTATACATACTATACAGATTTTTCCCAAACAAACAAAAAACAACAACGAGGAGGGCTATCTAAATAAAATCGTTAAAACAAAGTGTCCATATCATCTATCACATTTACTCACTCTGTGTTCAGGGGATGATTATGCTCATCGATTAGACTCTTTACCTTTAATGATTGTCCATTGTCAGTTAATTTTAAATATATTTGTGCTTTACAATTTTGTCTAAAAGAGCTAAAACACAAAAAAAATACACATCGTAACCTAATTAGGAGTCCCTCAAAAAATTTAGTATACTTTTACCTCGTCTTTCTATTATTATTTTTTTCCTTAGTTCTTAAATATTGTCCTCCATAAATACAACAATATTTGATATAATAATACTTTAAGGTAGGATTGGCTTTGTTTATTAGATGCGGGACTCTTTTCTTGGCAGAAGAAAAAGACTTATTATCTCTTATCCAGTATTCTGTAAATGTCTCAGTCTTTTTGTCTGCCTGTAATGTCTCGGTATTTTTCCAACTGCACTTTGAATTCCTCAAAAGATTTAAATTTGTCTCCAACTTTTATTTTAAACTAAAATTGATATAAAAATAAAAATCACGGCAGCCGGGAACTTAAATTTTGTTAGAGCGTTACCTTACCGGCTGCCGTGAACAGATAAAGTAAATCGAAAAAGCACGGCGGCCGGGATCCTTACATTTGGTTCGAATGTTCCCGGCTGCCGTGACCCGATCCACTGCCATTTTATTTATCTGCCATGACTCTCTTAAGGATTTTGGATAAAGATGCAAAAATACTAATTGGACGATAATGACAAGACTCACTAGGATTATTAACTTTAGGAATAGGGATAATATCTGCCATTTTCCAGGAGGTAGGGAATTTTTTGAAATTAGGCCCTCGACATTTTCATTTTGCAAATTATTTTATCAATTTCATCTTTATTAACACAGCTAAATTTAAATGAATTCAAGGCCTGGCCGTTATATGGATATACATGATTTTAAAGAGTAGTAGAACTAGTAGAATCTGTAACTTTAGTTACGCTTTTAACAAAATATTCATTTAATTGATTACAAAAGTTGTCATCCAATATTTTGGGATCACCTTTAAGACTACGATTAATATTTAGCATTTGAAGCGTCTTCCAAAACTCTTTCGGATCCGGTCTAAACTTTAGCTGAAAATAAGCTTTTTTTCAGATCTTATCGCCGTGATTACAAAGTTTCTTAATTTTAGATATTTGCATAAAGAAAATTTGGTTTTGAACTTTTTATATTTAGTTAATGCTTTTTGACATAACTTGACCATAAACCTTATATTATTATCTGTTAAGCAGGGCGCGGGCGGCTTGACCGCTTGACAAATCGGGAAGTTTTCCACGGCGCATGCTGATTAAACAATTCAGGTAAATCATCGACATCATACATAGATTCTATAGTATGCCAATTAATATCAAATAGATCCCGCAAAAATTCTTGAAAGTTAACTGTGAATATTCTCTGTATGTTCGATGGTATATTTCTCATTTAGTTTTGGGTAAATTTAACTCAGTGAGTACCAAGCAATGATCCGAAATATCCGACATATCGAAAACGCGTCCTTCAGAACAAACATTAGGGTCCGATGATATATCAAAATCAATTAGGCTAGCATAATTTTGCGTTATTCTAGTGGGGCACTTTACTAATTGCGAAAAGTTGTATTTGTTTAAAAGTCGCCGAAAGTTATTAGCTCCTGGACTATTATTTAAAAGATCCACATTAAAATCGCCACCGAATAACACATGGTCAAACTGAGAACCAAATTTATTAATAAATTTTCTAAGTCTTCATTGCAAGATAATAAATTAGCACTCGGAGGTCGAAAAAGTGTACCAAAACATAACTTTTTTTCTCTTAACCTGTACACTAATCCAACATTGCTCTAATAAACTACACTGAGTTGGAGGCTTAATTAATTTAAATTTAAAATTATTATTTACCAAAAATGCAACACCTTTACCTCTACCTTGTCTATCATTCCGAACTAACTTGTAATTAGAAATAGAAATAAAGTCGTCTATAATGCCACAATGTAATTAAGTTTCTGATAATCCAACAATATCAAAACGCTCCGAATCAACCACATCCGCAAATGCATCAAAATTAGAATACAATGAACGCACATTGAAATGAACAAAACTGAATTTATTATTTCTGTGTTCCATACGGTGTATCACTTCTCATGCTCAATAAAAATACAATAAAAGTAACGGAATTATTGAAGTAACATTATTAAAAAAAAAGTTAAAATATTGCTCAGAAGCCTAACTTATTAGAATGGATCATTTTAACATTATAATAATTATATTATGTAATTATTACATTTCACACATTCAATTAGTAATCTTAACTTAAACCATAAGACATAAATGTATTTAAATATTCATATCATTATAATTTCGACTCTTAATAATAGCCAAACCCAAATTCTACATAATAATCTTAAATCATACATTTTAAACTTATAATAATTTAGTGATGATTTTTAATGTAAGAAATAGATTCTTATAATAACTAATTCTCTCAATTCAATATTCCTTTGGTGTTCGAAGATACTCATCATGAGTAGCTGGAGTTGGATTTGGATCTGTCCTATCAAATGAACCTTTCTGTAACACAACTTCAACCACATATGTATATACCTGTAGAAGAAAATAATATAATAGACACTTTACGCAGCTAGAAATACGTTAATTTAAACTATTTTTCTTATAGGATTTAATGTCCCAGTAATAAATTTTACCGGAGTTGGTCCATACATTATTATTCCCATACTTCTTTTTAGCCTCACATAATTGTTGATATCGGCGTTTGGTTAGATCTCAAAAATCGTAACTCGCTTATTTTTTAAGAGTTTTTTAGTTTGAATAACAGCATTAGGCTTAAAACTACTTACAAAATTGACTAAAATTGGCTTAACCTTTACTTGATCATTACCAAGTAACTGAAAAACATAATCTAAATCATTTTGGGAACAATTAATTCTAATTAATTCTCATCAGTCAGTTTGAATAAAGTGGGAAACTCCTTCAAAAAGATCCCCTCTAGGCCACAGACTCGTAAGGAGTCTCTCTTCAAACTTTGCTCCAATATGTCAACATGTTACTGCTCATGTTGCTACCAATTCCCTTTTTATTAGTTGTGAGTGTTAATTTTGAACTCCAATTGGTTAATTATTGCAAACTCTTTGAATAAGCTTTTCCAAGCCATCCTCATCTAAATGTTGACTACCACTAATGCAACGAGTTGTCGTTCTGCCACCCATGGTGCTTAAGATGTCTAATATTTGAGTTTTATGATAAACGGAACTTACTGTATTGATTAAACTTAAAGTTCCGTATAAAACAGTTAATCTGATATATGTACAAGAAAACTCACTCAGCAATTAAGCCCCATGGGCCCATGCAGTTGCAATGTAATCTACTAAAATTCACCAACCAAGAGTATAGTTTTACCGTCAATTTCACAATAACATGCGGAGCACGAGAATTACAGACAGCGCACATAATTGACTCCAAATCTATATTGTTGTGACGAATTTATAATGAGTTACTTATTTTGTTGGGTATTATGTCACTTATAGTAAAAATCAATTAAGAAAATATAATCTCATAGGCTTAAATATTAAAAAGAAGAAGAAAATAGACTTATTCACGTATCTAAAAGATGAACTTAAATCTTTAACGATACCTTTCGTTATATTTAATTTAATATACGTTTAATAAGTCTTAAATACAATAATTTAGGTATAATAGATTTTTTTATGTACCCAGGAGCTGAGGTTATATTTATTTATCTCTGAGCTCGTTTCTTCTTTTTAATATATAACAGAGTCTTGGTTAAAGTCGGAGTTTTTGAGCTTTTTTTGAGTTATCTCTCCTTGCTACAATGTCTTTAGATTAGACCGTAATGCTTTGATTAGTGGAAAAGGGGATGATGGTGGTGTTATTTTGGCAGTTCATGATAATTATTTTCTGAATTCGTTAGGGGATTATGTAACTCAAAACAGTTAATTGAAGACTTATGGGTAAGGGTGGAATTGGGAGAAGGTAGATATTTGTTGATTTGTTTGGTTTATCTACCGCCCTATGCCTCATTTCATAACTACTTACATTTGTTTTTCTAAATTAGAAACTAAATTAACTAATAAAATAAATAATAATGTCTTAATATGAGGTGACTTTATTCTGCCGAATTTAACACGGTCACGTAATAATGCCAACGTTTTGCTTCCTAGCAATGCCACTGACCCACGTAGTAAATGTTTCATACACTTTTACTATTTTAATAACTTATAATAATTTAGTGATGATTTTTAATGTAAGAAATAGATTCTTATAATAACTAATTCTCTCAATTCAATATTCCTTTGGTGTTCGAAGATACTCATCATGAGTAGCTGGAGTTGGATTTGGATCTGACCTATCAAATGAACCTTTCTGTAACACAAACGAAAATTAATTTTGCTAGGCAATGTTCTGGAAATATAGATTAGAACTTACAATGCTGTGATAAGTTGAAAGACATCGTTAATTCATATATCTTAAAAATTAAAATTAGAAAAAGGCAATATTCTATATGGTTTTCCAGGCACACTATTAATTTAATAAAAAACAATGTAAAGGCACGCAAAAACTGGTAAATTTGCGACACACGGTAAACCATTTTTAGTGTTTCATTCAAAACGAAAAAGTCAAAAAGTTAAAAATGACTCTTGAGGCACAGGATGCTATCAATAATGACGAAATATGCGACCTATTTTCAAACTATTTTAGCAGTGTGTTTGAGCCATCTGATTCTCCTTTAATTAAAAACCTAATTCCTTCTCAAAAGGAAGTGTTTGACTATAAATTAAATTGATAAAGATAGTATATCGAAAGCTTTGAGCTCCATTATTATTAAAAAAGGCCCTGGACCAGATGGGTTTCCTTCTTTATTTTTAAAATTATGTCCCTTTCTCTATGAGCCCTTATATTTACTTTACAACCAATGTACTTTTACTGGTAAAAATAACAAGCTGTGGAAAATGGCTCAGGTTGCTTTATATTAGTCGGGTGTTAAAAATTATCTTCCGATATCACTACTTCCGAGTCACTTGGGCAAATTTGAAAACTTATCTTGCAGCAACTGTTTTTTGAAGCGAAGGATTCTATTGACATAAATAACCATGGATTTGTTCAGAAAAAATCAGTGGTAACTAATTTGGTACCATCCTTAAACTTTCTGAGCGAAAATAAGGAAAGCAGCACTGAGACGTGTAACGTGTACACTGATTTCTCTAGGGCGTCTGGTAAAGTTCACCATCCAAAACTTTTTTTAAAATTTTAAAAAATTTCATTCCTGCATTGCTTAGAACCTTTGCAAGTTATCTAAGAGGAAAAGTGTTAATGTGTTATAAATAGGGTTAGATCCAGGTTTACAGCTGCTACTTCAGAGGTGACACAGAGGGTAAAACCGGGGTTCTTTACTGTTTAGTATTTTTCTGAATGATATAGGACAGTGTTTTCCAAATAGTACATACTAGTTTATACTAGTTCATACTAGTTTATACTCAGACGATCTTATTAATGTAATTTTCTTAATTTGAAGAAAGAAATTAACTGTGCTGCCGATTTTACTCTTTTACAGCAAGAGTTAAACAATTTTATGACCTATTATTCCTAAAATCGTCTATTTGTTTACCCAGATAAATATAATTGTATTTAGTTTTCTAGAAAATCTTTACAGCGGCAACTGAAATGTGATATTTATTTGAATAATTTTAAGCCAGGATTTCTTGTGTGTGAAGGTGAAGTGTAAAGGATCTGGGAGTAGGGTTGGATTCTAGGATTGTGCTTAAAAATCATATTGAAAACGTTGTCCAAAATGTGCTCTTAGAATTTTTTGTTTCATTTTTCGAGTAACCGAGGAATTCAGTAGTCTCTAATTTTTAATAATATTGTTTAATACGCTTGTACTACCAGTGCTTGAATATGCTACAATAATATGGAACCCAATGTATTTTAAATATATTTATCGACTTACAAAGTGTACAGCGTAAATTTAAAAATACGTTAAATTATATATTTATAATATATTGTGCTTTATTGTAAATTGGGCAGCTATGGTTAGAGAGCTTTGTTTATTAATAAATAAATAAATATAATGCTTTATACGTGTCAGTTTATGTTGGTGTCTACCATTCTTTAGTAATAACATTATAAACATTTAAATTTTAATTTGCAATTCTTCTTTTTAAAACAGTTGATTTTCGGATCTGATGAGACAAATAAAACTTGATTCAAATGAAAATTATTACAAACAATCTTCTGGTTCAATCAATTTTCTCATTTCTGGCATGATCTTTAGCTTTAATGTAAGTATTATAAGCTTCTGCCAAATATAGTTTTTGATGCGCAGAAGCTTCTTGAAAAGACATACGTATTCTGCATTGGCCTTTTCGTGGACCATGAAACCTCAAATCATTGTGCTTGTTAAAATATTTCCTGTATATTGCTTCAGATAATGTAAAATAAAATAAAAGTATATTTTGTGAACAAGAACGGACATATTTAAAAAATCTTACTATTCTTGTAATTGAATCCTGCCATTCAATTTGAAAGTCTTAAAAATATTAATTTATATCATTAAATGTACTGAGGTGCGACCCGTAAGTACCTTACTAAATTAATCCAAATTACGTCGGGTTTTAATCTTCGTAATTAAAAAGATTTAGGATCACGTTGCCAAATACAGCTTTTAAGTTAATAAAAGTGGATTATGTTTATAATACCCACAATTTTGATAAAAATCTTATTAGGAATCTTTTTCATTAAAAACAAAAAAAAAATTAAATTCAAAGTGTTTATTTAAGCAAGGCTTAGCCCACAGGCTGATTAAGCCCAACCTGGAATTAAGTACAATATCGCTTATAGACCAGGGTCGATAATTTGTCTAAAAAAGTCTAAAAAATAACAGTATTATAAGACCCATTGGAAAAAAAGGCAATAGAACAAAAATGGAAGGAAAAATAATTTATGGAGGTCTGAGGTCGCGAAGTGGAAGGGGGTCTTATGAAAAAAAACTAAAGGGAAGAATTGTAGGTAATAAAAAGATCTACAACTTTTGTTTTTACACTTTTTTCACATGACAACATTTATGTGAAAAATCCAAATAACCAAGTTTTTGGTTTTTTATTTTTATATTCTATAGAGTATGAACTATAGCAGCAATAACGAGGTTTTCAGTCATTTTCCTTCAGAGTTTTTAATTTAAAAAAATACAATTTTTAGTAACAATAGATATAATACTAGTAATATTTTGTTGTTATTAATTCCTGTAAGATATAGGACAAAAGTATGAGACTTTTAGATGCAAATTAGAATTGCGATGTAGCGTTTTTACTCGTGCGTTAGGTATGAACTAAAACAATAAAAAAAAAAGTTAACTAATTTATTTACACACTTACACTAAGAAACACCATTACTTACTTCTACTCGAAATACTTATTTTCAGCGTTACACTGCCCCCTTCATAAACTTATTTTGTCCGAAAATGATTCCAACAATGATAGATATCGGTATCTACGGAACTGGGCCTCTTGGAGAAATAATAATGAACGGTTTCTCAAGAGAACGACGTTGGGGAGTATACCAGCGAATCCTCATATAAGTGTGGCAATTCCTAAGCTTCTCAGATTCTCACCAAGCAACTCCTATAGAGAAGACAAAGCGTCCCAAATGTCCTTTTGAGTTAGCTTCTGTTATCCTGCCTCTTTGGTAACTAGGTAGAAGATCTTTGTACTAGTCTCTTCATCCGTTTTCTTGAGTGCTAGCCCGACTCTGGGATTGGACTGACACAGCTCTCGAATTTTTCCGGAATTTTCTACGGAAAACTTTGGCTATTTCTCCAGAAATTTGTAAATCCCTAGCTATATAATGTCCAGAGCATACTCAGATGGAGCAGTAAACAAGTCTAGCTGCACTTCACAGGTTACACCGTACGAACTCATTAGAATGGTGGGCCGTGATAAATCGAATGTCAAATCCGGCTCTGTTTGGATTTGCCCCAGCTCAACTTCTTCGTAGTTTCCATATTAAGGAGCCTGAGTTGATTAGAGAGAATGACTTTAGCTCTACCCCTTGGCGGCTTTTGTATTCTGTAAAGAACAATATTTATGGCTTCCAGCACTTTGTATGGCTCATCCCAGGATGTTTGAAGCTTCAGTGACAGACCGTTCCGTCTCCTAGGGTACTGCTAATTAAACCAAGTGACAGTTGTTGGATCTCTGGTCTTTGGCATTGACATCATATGCGTCTTTTATCCGATCGCTAGTATCATGAATGGAAATACGCACTTGATTATGAATGAGGTTTATTCTCCTACGCAGCTCACTGACGTGGTCCTCGGCAATAGTCCAGCAACATCGGCTCTTGGCAGGCAAGAACCGAGAGTCGCCTGTGCTTTTATGAATGGCCGATCGGTAAACATCAGAAACAAATGAAGAAACCTATCCTAGTCTTTTTGATGGCTAGAGACTACTTGAGCCAAATACCGATTAATGGTCCAATTTATTCGTTCCATTGCCATCTGTCTGACTGCGGGTATAATGTAGTTGTTCTCGTGTTCTTAACTCCAAGCGTCTTACAGATGTTCTGGAACAATCTAGACGATCCCCTATTCGTATCGTCCCTCCTTAGTTTGACGAGAGTGAAACTGGCGATTCTGGAAGATGTATTTTTACGTGACCTAGTTTGTCACGATTCCAACACTCTAATTTCCGGTCCTGGTGACTATGTCCTCCAACCGCCTATTTCCTTAAAGTCGTCCTCTTCTGAAATCACTTACCTGCCACGAGTCTGGCTCTTGTTCATGTTCTTGGCAGCTTCGAATTCAAGGGCCCGTGTTAGTGCATCTACCAGCTTAGTTGGATGTGCTAGTAATAAGTACTGTCTCATTTTACCATTGCAAAGTCCATCTAGGAATGCTTGGGCTGCCGCCAAACGTTACATAATTCTATCCGGGAAATATGGATTTGCCAGTCAAACTAAACCTGCAATGTCGGCTCCCAATTCTTCCAAGGATTCTTTGGTTAACTTGTTTTTGAGTTTTTTACTAGCCAAAAAAGTCTGGGAAGCATCAACGTTGAAAATGTCAAAGTGGGCCACATTATCAGACGTCGCCGAATGGTTAATGAAATTTGATTGTATATATTCCTTTCGGTATTTGATATATTGTGACACCAGTACTTTCTTTGGGGGTTGTAGCGTAATTAATACTACTGTGTTGGGCTTTAATGAACAGATGGTATATTGAGTTGCCTAGATGTTACAATTCTGGTGTCTACGTGACAACTAACTATTAGTACATTTTATTAGCTATGCAATTACAATAACACACTATGCTGAGTCGTTGTTTCTCAGCCCACGCGCGCTTCGGATGTCTAGCTCATACAGGGTGGTCTCTCAAATAGGTGGCCTGTCGTCACAATATACAACTTATATTCATTGCGTATCTGTAGTTTGATAAGGCGTCTAAGAGAATGGAATTCATTTTGAAAGAATGGAGAATTGTACATTTTAAAGTACTGAAAAGCCTTTTCTTTCCTATAAATGTTCTTAATCAATTCTCGAGAATAATAATTTGGAAATCTTCTTTCACGTTGCTGAGGAATGTGTGCGGCAAATATGCCATTCAATATATCATATAGGGCTCCACATGCATCATTAACGTTAGAGAATGAAGACACAGTAGACCAGTCAGCTTCCAGGGTCGAGTCATAAAAGAGATGGAAGTTTGCCTTTCTAAAGTTGTTAAAAGAATGAGATAAGTTTTTATTAAGCTGAAAATTACGGACACGTTGGCCTGAGACAGAAAAATCAATTCCCAGTGCAGGGTGATGCAAATCGTCCAAGACAAAAGGCACGTCACTACGAGAAACAGTACAGGTGAAGTTAGATAAAACAAGATCCAATAGTCTGTTATTAAGATTTAAGATGTGACTACTGTGAACAAGATTAAAAGTATTAGCAAAATTATTCGCAGCAATAGACTTTTTACTAACATGATTACCTGTAGGTGAGTTAATAGAGAAATCAGACACGTTAAAATCGCCCACTATTATTACATTATGGTTTAGCTTTGATATTAAGAGTGTAAACTGATCCAGAAATTGCTCGAAAATTACAGATGTGATAGATGGTGGGATAAACAAATTAACCATGTAAAATATCTGTAACCTAATAGTAAATTTACAGCCAACAACATCGATAGAGGGCGCAATACTGTTGCAAAAATCGGACAAACTAATTTTTTCAGGCACAATGTTTTTAGAAACTCCACAGAGAACTCCGCTACCATGTGTGGCATTAACGGACTCAGTTTTTCGGTCCGACCGGTAAACATCATAAGTCTTTGGAAATATTTCACCACTAGATATCTCTGGCCTCAACCAAGTCTCGGTGATACATATGGTGTGAAAATCCTGAGCAATGGTGGCAAGAAAAAAAATCTCGGTTTTATTGTTAACACCACGAACATTTTAATAAAAACAAGTTAAGTGGGAATCACTAGCATGTGAAAATAAAGGCGAATCTAGTTTTTTGCTACAATTCTGGGGGGTAATTGATGTATCTTAAACTCATTGTGCTGCCGAGGCGTCATGTCGGTCTCGATTTACCGACAGTCTTCAATTTGTTCTCCAAAATAAGCCTAACATCGTCTGTACATCTGTATCACCTTAACAGCCATTGACAGTAGTTTCGCACAAGTTAGTCAGCAGCTTCTTAGTCTGGACAACATCAGCTCTGTCTTCTTTCGAATCAAAGTTAAGGAGCTAGGAGCGGAAATAGGAGGAGCAGATGAAATGATGCCAAATGCTTATGTAGAAATGGCAAAAAAAACACTTATGAATTATCATAATTATCATTAAAAGTTGTCACTTATTTTGCCAGGCACAAATAATACTACTATTCCTCTTTAATAAAATTTGAAGCATTTTTTAAAATAAAATATAATAAGATACTCTACTATAAAGAAGTCAATAATTAAAGTTAAATGAACGCAGATAACGTATTAGAGAAAAAGGCAACAACATCGCAACACCGCTCGATCGCATTGTTGATTCCACCGATACAAGGAATCTTTACCAGTGACGTCGTCAAAAAATATTTACATGATAAATATTTATTAACATTACATTAAGAAACCATAGGCAATATGTTGTGTACCGTTTTTTTGAATAGTGTCGCTGCTTTGACAATGTCTTAAGCCTTGATGCTGGCCTACGGTCGAAAGAGCTAGGCTGCAATTTTTTAATTTATTATACGCTGAATACAAGTAGTGTGTTTTATTTATTACTCGAGGCTTAAGTTCATAAGTATACTGTAAGAAACCCTTTTTTCCACGGTTTTCACGACAGATAAAGGTTGGTAGTCTTTAACTATCATTTTAATTAACTTGTGATTAATTTTACCTTCTGATAGATTACGTTTGATGCATTTTAACCAAAAAGTTTTAATTGCTTAACTGTGGTCTAATGGATTTTTTAGGTAACCACAAGAAAGTGGTTTGTGGTAGGATGTATCAAGGCATCACCTGCCTCTACTGCCGAGTCTTACTTGGACTGATACTGTAAGTGAAGCTAAGACTGAGGATTCATTAACCGTTTGGTCTTTTTCATCTTTCTATTTGAGTTTGTTGAAATAATCTCAAATTACTCATTTTTTTTAAATTCCGGATCTCATCGTAAATATCATTTACTATTTAAAACAATACCGACTTCCCGCAGTTTACCAATAATTTAAAATTTAAAGTATATTTTTTTGAATAAACAACAATAGCGTAATGATCAAGGAATCAAATAAATACAAAACTGATTATTTGTCACGAATTGATCAGATGATAAAAGGTGTTAAGTCTTGTGATTTGCGATGTTCACGATGTTCAAACACACACGAGTGAGTTTTAATTCGAATTCTTATTATTGAAATCATTCATAACCCAATAATCCGGCTATCCGATAACACCGATTGATGCGTGCTCTGAGCCAGCCGAATTAAACAGGTGCCCCATGGATCCATTTTGGGCACTTTGTTTTTTTTAATTTTATAATATAATTAACTTAAAAACAAAATTCAGAACTGCCGCCTATTATAATATTGTGATGATACACAAATTTATAATCACTTTATAATAATATTAATGTAGCAATGGAGTCATTATGTCAAAGTTTAAATGCAAGTGCATCCAAAAAAATATGCTGTGATTTACAATAAATCTTTGCCTTTATGGTCTCGAATGACCTGTGTAATAGATGATATAAATGTAAAAGAACCGAACATTTTGAGTGTTTTTTATGCAAATTTAAGATTTAAAGCACAGGTATGTAAAGAAGTTCGAAGGGAATACCTGTCCCTGAGAAACTTGTATAAAAGCAAGGATCTATTGATCTGATCTTGATGCTTCCAGTAGGTAGAAATTATAAAAGATATACAACTGCATTCGCTTCACTTATGGTTTAACAGCACGGGATCATGTAACGTACAAGCTAAAAGATTGGTGAATCTAAAAGGAGTCGTTTAACGGAAAAAACTTCATTATTGCTGTTTCCCATTCAAACTTATGAAAAATGATTATCTTTCTCACTTGTCTACTTCTAGTAAGCTTAAAACAGGATCTACTAGATATATTTAAACAACAGGCACGGTTTTCCAAGTTCGATAAACCCCGACATCGTACTGCGATTTTTTAGAGATCAACAAAATAATCTGTTCTCCAAGGTTAATAAATAAATATGATATTAGTCAGGGGATTTTTCATGGTATATTATTATTTCTTTTTTATATATATGATAATTGAATGTTCATAATTACTTAATGTCTTATTTTATTTGTAGTTTTTAATTATTTATTTTTATTTATTTATAATTATTTCCGTGATCTCGGTTAAGTTGACAGACAGAATTTCTGACATTTGCCGAGGATAAAAGAAAGTAATTTTTTTTTAATATTCGTTTTTTTTTTTACTTTTGAGCAATTTCAAAGGCTTCAGCCCTGGTCTATAAGGACTAGAGAAAAAATAAAAAAAATAAATGTTACACGGTAATATACAAACCTCTTCTAGATATAGATAAGAGCATGATCAATTCCATGTTAACCACTTACCAAAAACTCAATATTACGACTATGAATGAAAATAAAGTTTAATTTATATCATAAGTAATTCTAAAATTAAATAATCAACGAAGAGAGGTATGGTAGATTTAAGGCCTAATGATGCTTCTATAAAATACGTAGTATTTTTAAGTATAAACGTACTTAATACGTACTATAAAATTCGTAGTAACACTTCGATCGAAAAAGATTAAAAATTATGTACCGAGTGTACTAAAAAAAATCTCGGTTGTATTCAGAAAAGTTTTCGAACGAAAGAAAAAGAATTATGAGCTGCCTACAAATTGCTCCTAACTTCTTAGAACGGCCGCTACAGAGCGCAGCTAAGAAAAAAAAGGAATACCATGTAAAAGGACTAGTGTTTTAATAATTAAAATATTTCTTTTATCTGGAAACTTTTCAAAAATTTAAAAAATACGTCAAATATCTGAATTAAAATGAAATACTCCGAAAGCTTGGAAGGCAAGAAAAGATATTGAATAATATGACGCCGATTGTCTGAAAAAAATGGAATTTCACTGCAATACTTAAAACAATTATTTACGGTGCCTGAATGACTTTCGTCAAACGTCTGGCACAAAATAAATTATTAGATTAAATGCCTGGTTAAGTGGAAATCTGTGAGAGTAACACCAATTGACTCCAGAAGGCTGAAAATTTTGAAAAATTAATTCAAATCCTTAAAAGAACCTTGATAAATCGAAAGAACTTAAAAAATAAAGAAACTGCAATTAGCAGCGCCCCCTAGCGTCTACATATTGTGAAATGCCTCTTATTATTTATATACAGGTTGGGTAATCGATCATTAAGCGTAGAGAGGGAAAATGCTTAGAGGCAAAATATAGCCGTGCACGTATGTATTTAGTGCGCTCTGCTACTCGCCTGCTGCTTGTTGTTTTTGAGTACGACGCATAGAGAAAGGAAAATATGAAGAGGAGTTAATTAAATTTATAACAGATGGCATCACGTTTACGACGCCACTACAGCGCACCCTTTGCAGCCATTGAACTATTTGAGCAATAAATATGAATAATCGATGACGCAGGTTAATGCAATTGCATTACCGACTGAGTCAGGTTAAGAAAAACGCGGGATATTCCAATTTAGAATGAGTTTTTGGTCATTTATTTCAAAACTATGGTTAATAAAATCAATTAAGGTTTTGTTCAAAAGGATTAAAATGTGGTTTTAAATGCACAGATTGGTCTTAATTATAACCTTTTCCATATTTCTTATATTTTGCGGAATAAACTCTATAAAGACTCCATAAGAGCTTGAATGTAATACCAGATTTTATTTACACAATAGACTCTGACTACTGGTCATGAAAAATAAAATAATCTTTATATTTCCTTGGATTCGAATATATTTCGACCAATGTTTTCTGCAATGAGATAATTTATATAATATATATTATATAAGTTATATGTGAGCTTATATTCCAAACTTAATTATGATGATAAAAAGTTAAAAAAGTGTATACACTTAAATACCGAGAGGTGCCCCTATGTTTTATGAAGACCATTTAGCATACAATTTAAAGCACGATTAGCAAACTAATTTTTACTAGGGGTCCCATGTCAACATACCCATCTATTTTGTCTTTGCATTTGTTATACAGTAGTTGTTTAGATAAAGATACTTCATCAAGAATTATTGAGCAATATCTATGAATAGGTTTCATCTTCTGTACTCGTAAAGCCAATTTTTAATGACATTTAACAAACACTTTCCAGCCATTATAGATGATAAGCAGTTTTCAACTTGTTTTTAATATTTAAAATTTCGTCTACTTTGCAGATTTTATTTTTTTTGGTAATTTGATAGTCTTTTGCTCCTGGATTGAGACTGGGGTTGCAAGTTATTTACATAGGGTCTACCAATAAGAATGATATAAGTTTAAATTGATAAAATAAAAACGAATTGGTTAATTTCTATGATTGATGTTTCATGTTGTAGTTTATTATGTACCATTGTTTTAAACAAAATATCATTAAGATGTCCACCTCGGCTACGGCGACAGACGTTTAGACGATGAACCCAATTTTCAATCACTTTTTCTAACAAGTTGGGCTGAATTTCGCGAATAACCCTAGTTATTTTAACTTTCAACTCATTGATGGTTTGAGGATTGTTAGAATACACCTTCGACTTCACTTATCCCCAAAGAAAAAAGTCCAGGGGAGTAAGAACACAGGACCTTGGGGGCCAGTTGATATTGCCATGTCGCGAAATTATTCGATCTTCAAAACGCTCTCTTAATAAATTAATTGTGGCTCGGTCGGTGTGTGATGTTGCTCCGTCCTGTTGAAACCAATTCTGTTCGAAGTCTCCACCATCAATTGCAGGCCAAAGAAAGTTTGTTATCATGTCGCGATAGCGCTCTCCGTTGACTGTCACAGTGCGCCCCCCTGCATCCTCAAAAAAGTATGGACCGATAATTCCACCGACATGCAAACCACACCACACAGTCACTTTTAACGGGTGTAATGGCACCTGTACTAATTTCTGGGGATTGTTCTGACACCAGAAGCGGCAATTTTGCGTATTGACAACGCCACTAAGACAAAAATGAGCTTCATCTGAAAAGATGATTTGTTTCCCAAAATCGGCATTTTGTTCCAACTGCAACAGGGCCCAGTCGGTAAACGTTCTTCGCAAACCATGGTCAGCAGGCTTCAATTCTTGAGTTAGAACCATCTTATATGGATGTAGGCCTAAGTCTTTCTTCAAAATGCGCCACATTAGTGAAATGCCTAATTGCTGAGAACGGTGCAAAACAGACACATTGTTATTCGCGTCAACACTTTCTCTTGCAGCGGCGATATTTTCAGCGGTCTTTTTGTCGCGTTGGTGGCTTATTATCCAGAAGAGTGTACTCCCGTTCAAACTTATTAATTGTGCGCCATATTGCAAGCTCAGAAGGCCGTCCACGATGACCAAAATCTTCTCAAAGAGCACGATAACAGGCTCTAACAGATTGCGCATTTTCGTAATACCTTTTCACGATAGCTATACGTTGCTCTTGACTTAAACGATTCATGATGAAATGTCAAAGTATACTACTATACACAACTGACGTTTGATCCGCGTTTTGACACATACTATTTTGCGTACATGGCCTACATTGCGTACACTAAACTTCTTTCACTTCTATTGGTAGACCCATTATCTGCTAAAATTCCTTTTATTCTTATTTGTGGTAATCGATTAGTTATCGATTCAATTATGGTTTTTTTTTAATGTGGATGAGTTGCATATTGGAGAGCAATAATGTTCGTTTAAAATGTCCTCAGTTGGTTTTGGTATCTTTTGGGGTTCAAATACAAACTCATTATTAAAACAGGATTTTTTAGAGGTATTGAGACGGGAATTATTATTAAATTTATTATATTAAGCTGGTTGCTCGGAATTTTCTTTGGACATGCAAATTTTAATAGTATTCTCTTAAATAAACATGTGAAATGATCTTCATAAAGAAAATTTCTTTTAATAGAAAGGGGAAAATTTAAATTTTCAAACCATTTATTTAGTATTCTGAAGCAAAATTAAACAATTTTTCATGTAAGTGACATGAAATATAATAAATATTAGGACGATTTGGCACCAGGCACCCATATTTAACTCTTTCTGGTTGTGCCATAATGTCTAATGTATTTCTATTTATAAGAATAATTTTACATGTCAATACAAATCATTTAGTTAATATTGTAAAATACAAATAAAAACAATAACAAATTCAAAATTATTATAAATTAATGTATATACAACCTTTAAAATATACTTACTTCTAGATTTTTCTTGAAAATCTTTTCAAGTTTTTCACAGAAAACAGACTACTACATTTTGACATTGACAGGTATAATTGTCAATTACGCTAATGTCAATATCAGCTGTTAATCTCAAGTTCCAGTGTCGGTGACGCTGTCCTTTCTAGCCTTTAAAACTACTCACTGTCAAATGTCAAAAAAAAAGTGTCCGAAACGTGCTTCTCTATGGTACGACGTTAGTAAACATTTGACTTTGGTGGCGGTATCTGTATTACTGGTAATATAATTTCGTAAAATATATTACGCGAAAGTTCACGCGTTTCTAAAATATTTTTCTGATGCAGGCAGGTATATAGTTTTGTAATTGATCGATATATGTTTCATATATTCGTATATTTATTATTTATTCTTATCATATTGTAACAGCTTTGTTTTGCATACAGCTAGGTTATCAAATTTTGTTGTATGGAGGTCCAGGCATAAGTATTCGTGATTGTAGACCTCTTTGTAGCCGTCCTTAATAGGTACGTAATTTTGCTCACTTCAAAGAAGATATTTCTAATAAAAATAAATAAACGTAAGTTGACTTTCTTTTGTGTAGCTTTTGATTTCTATTATGTATTTATATAACCAAATATTACCCATAATACTTGAAAAAGGGATTTTTTTCTTAAATAGATGTTATTCTACGCTTTTTATTTCATTCAATAATATTTTTGTATCAATGATTGCGTTATAATAGGTATTTATTTTAGAAAAGGTTATTACTATTTTGATTCACTCTAAAATATTGTAAATAATTCGAAAAGAAGATATAAATTGAGATATAATGGTTTGAAAATGTAGAAAATGATAAATTATTACTTTCTAGAACAAAAGGTCGTAACTTTTTTATTTGATTTCTTAATATTAATTGATTTTGTTCTTGGGTGTTCGTAATATTTTAAAAATTTAGCATTGATTTTTTTAAATGTTATTTTACCTTTTACAAGCGTTTTAAGATTTTCTAGCTCTTAGAGCTTGAATGGCTTGATCCTAATATTCAGCGTTGTTTTGATCTGAATTGCTGTTATTGATTTTATAATTGTTCCAAGATTATCTTTTTTATATATTATTACTCTTTTTGATTTTTTAATAAAATATTGATTTATTAGAAAAATTTGAGTTTGTATTTTATTTATAAGAATTTTTACAATGTGGTGTTATAGAGTCCTGTTTCTAGATTATGTTTGTTAGTAGTAGACTTGTAATACTTAAATTATTTTATTATATTTAAAACGTGGTATCTTTGTATAAAATCAGTCTATTTTGATTCGAGCGTTACCCAATTTTAATGGGAGTAAACTAAGATTGGAATTCAGATTGTGGATGATTGGTGTTTTTGTTCCTACGGCGATGCTGCAGAGGGTTGATCAACAAGGGGCTTTTTATATTCCTTTTTATGCATTGTTTAATTTTTTATATTAGTATAAGGACCTAAAAATTTGTTGTTTTTTTATTTCTAGTTTTGGGATTTCTTTAATACTAGTTGCTCTAATTTAAAATATTCGTTATCATTATCGTATATATTACGTTTAGCTATTATGTTTTCCTTTTGCGAATGCAATTTTTTTGAAACTTCATTATAGATGTGAGATATTATATTTCTATGGGTTTCTGAATAATCACTATAAAAAGTATGGGGTAAAAATATTTTATTGTGATTTCTTAATAGGGAATGGCGAAAAGTTAATTCAAATCGATTATAATTGCTGGCACTATGAATGAAAGTATTATAACCTATTATAGTAGTCTAAAAGTTGTTGTAATATTTTGAAGGGTTCGATAAACATAGAGTGAGGTCTTTCTATAATACCGTTGGATTCATGATGGTTTGGTGTTATCAAATGTATATTTACCTTACGTAATTTTAATAATTCTTTAATGTCATAATTGGATTCAATTCCATTGTTGGATATTATTTGTTGTGGAATGCCAAAGCATGTAAAATACTTTACTACAGCATAAGCAATATGAATGGCTGATTTTCCATCTATGCATAATTCTTGGACAAATTTCCTTCATGCATCTATAATAGTGAGGTATTTTTTATTATTAAAAGTAAATGTGTCTATATGTCCAATTTCAAATAGTCGCAAAGATGTTTGCGTCAGCAAAATGGTACTTACGGTGACTTTCGGGCATATTTTAATCGTTGACATATTTTACAATACTTAAATAATGTATGAATAATCAATGTATGGACTTAAGTAATCTTTTTATAATAATAGTTTCTCTTATGTTCAAGGGTTTCAATAATTCCACGATGATTGATTTTACCTTCATGAAGGCTTTTAATTGACATAATTTGCTCTTCTAATTTTAACACGTTTTGTACATCTAATTATGAGTCATTTTTCACAAAATATTTAAGATCAACATTGTAAAAATTTATCATAGTTGGTCTGTCTAAAATTACAAGCAATAGACATTTTTGTATCAGTATTTGCTTTCAGAAAATCAAAAATTATTTTTTTTGCTCACTTTACGCACTAGTGCCTAAAAATGTTTGTTACAATTTTATGGTTTTCGTATAGTGTTGACGTGGTATGTGTTTTTGAGTTTAAATGTAAGCCATAACGATAACTCAATTTACTTTATTATTTACAATTTTATCATATATTTTAATACCGTCGTTTATCGTAAAGTTATCGGTAGAATGCTGAATAGACCAATGTGAAGTTTTAAGTTCGTTAATTATGTCTGGTGATTTTTAATTGGAGAACAGATATTATATTGTGGAGGGTTAAAGGATTTTAATAGTTTTATAGGCTTTGTAGGTTTTATAAGACGTTTCGGATGGTATTTAATATTTTTTAATCTGTCATCTGAATTGTTTTCGCTAGATGCTGTTTCTAAGGCATTTAGAGTTATCCTAGAAAGACAATCGGCGATTGTATTGAATTTTCCTTTTCTATAAATTATATTATAATCAAATTCCTTGAGTTTTAATTTCCATCGAACGAGTTTTAAATTTGGTTCTTTAAGATTGAAAGGGTAGGTAAAAAGACAATGATTGGTGTACAAGACCAAACAATTGCTAAGAGTTCTATCTTTATCGTAGAATAAAGGCATTCAGTTTTACTCAATGTTCTAGGTGTCCAAGCTATGGGTTTATCGAGTGGGAAAGCACCTTGTGAAAGAATAGCTCCTAAAGCATAATCGCTAGGTCAAAATAGACAGTTTGGAAAAGTCCGTGTACATTAATAGGGGATCATTAGTTAAAATTTGCTGACAAGTATTAAAATAATCAATAAACTCGTTATCATGAATGACTATACAACTTTTTTTAAGACATTTAATAACTATAGACATTTGGATATTTAAGATAAATCTACGATAATATTCAAGTAAGCATAAAAAGCTTTTGGTATCTTTTGGTGCCTGGAATTTGGAAATCTTTTAATAGCAGCTATTTTGTAAGGGTGTGGCTTTACTCCTTGGACTGTAATAATATGACCTAAATATTGAACATGTGGCATGGAGGAATTATCTAATTGTCAAATAGTCAAAAATCAATTTTATTCTTGAAACGTGTTCTTCAAGAAATGTGGAAAAATTTTCGATATCATCTAAATAAATTACGCTGAAGACATCGAAGTATATTATACATTACGCGCTGGAAATTTGCCGGGACTATTTTTAAATTAAATGACATGCGTTTAACCTCGTAATATGCATTTTCAGGACTAAAGAAATCCATTCGCAAGAGTGCATAGTAAAATGGTTGAATTAGGGTAGTAGAATAGTTGGATTTTCCTAGTCTGTGGTCTTTATTTAGTTTTCTAAAATCCATTCCTCCATTTTTCTTTTTAGAAGCATCAATCTTTTTATAGAAGACCCAAATAGGGCTGGACCAGGGTGAATTGATCTGGTCTGGAATGATAGTATTTTTTTTTTTAACTTATTAATTTGATCTTTTATTTCCTGTCTATGAACAACGAGTAATCTATACTAATCTATACGATTTTGTAAAAATTGGAGATTTGTCTCTGAGTTGTGTTTGATGTCATATTTCACTTGTAAAGCTCAGAGAGAATAAAATATATCTCTATATTCAAAACAAAACTTTCTTAACGTGTCTTTTTCCTCTTTTATTGCAATGCTTTAAATCTTTTAATCATTTAATGCTTTAAAGTTTTTTGGATTTTATTTTAAAAAGTTATCATGCAATTATATAAGAATTGGGTTATCAGAGTATTAATATACAGGGTGTTTCGGGAGGAAAGAGAAATATTTTGGGAACATGTTCAGAAGTTTTTTTATAAAACACAAACAAATACTATTAAAAAAACAAAATTTCACTAATTTGAAATGTTTTCAAAAATACCCACACCAACTTCAAGGCAAGCTGCAGCACGTTTGTTAAGGGCTCGTGTTGCACGTTTAATTGCTTGGGGATTGTTTTTAATAATATTTGAAGCATTCAAAATTGGATTGTGGAGTCCTTCTACGGTTTCTACTAGTGTTGTGTACACTAGAGCTTTCATTCACCCGCAGAGGCAATAATCCAGTGGATTTAAGTCTGGTGACTACGGTGGCCGCCAAACTAATAAATTACGCACTTGGCGACTAAAATGAGTCGAACAATTAGCGGAACATCATCCAACATGTGTATTAAATGGTATTCCAAAAAGCGTAAATATCCTTCTCCAGTAAGCCGCTCATCTAATACAAAAGGACCAAACAACTGGTCGTTCAGCATTCCACACCACACGTTAACACTGATTCGATGTTGAAAGTTTCGTTCAAACGTGGCATGAGGTTTTTCATCTGACCACCGATGTTCATTGTGTCGGTTATTAATTCCATTGCGGGTAAAATGAGCTTCATCGCTAAATAAAATGTATTTATGTAGGCCTCGATTTTGTTGGATCCATTCGCAAAATTGAACCCTTAAGTCATAATCATCCTCTTGAAGATGTTAAACCGGTTGAATATGGAAGGCTTAAAACCGTTTTTCCTAAGTGTCTTCCAAACGTCCACATGTGATACTAATCGAAGTTCTTTTGTAATCCGCCGCGTACTAACACCCGGATTCTCTTCAGCCATATCCAGAACATTTTCTTCATTTTCCACATTTAGTCCGCCTCTCGTTCAGAATTAATTTTTACGCTTGAAAACATTCCTGTTTCCTGAGCATTTGCAAAAACTGTCTGAAAAACTTTTTGATTAGGAATTCTTCGATTTGGAAAACGACGTCGATATTCATCAACAGCACGTAATGTGCTAACATTACAGAAACCATACACGAATATCTTGTCAGCATACTCCCTATGGGTGAATGTGTGAGGTATTACGTAATGAAAACTTGCTCTTTTCAAATTGAAACGCAGAATCAATAAAACTGACAATCATGCTTGTCAAAACTACCAATCAATTAAATTAGGTAGTAACAAACATAGATGAAATCAATCTGCAACGTGAGTTAGAAATACAGAGAACGTAATTATTCCAAAGATTTACAAAAAAAACTTTAGAGCCGATTATTTCAGAAACGGTTAAGAATCGGCTTAAAACATGGGTTAATTTCTCTTATTTTGACATTCTGAATATGTTCCCAAAATATTTCCCTTTCCTCCCGAAACACCCTGTATATAGTTATCTTTTATATTGACTAAGGCTTTTGGCATTTTTAAACCTTGTTGAAAAGAAAAGTAGTTTAATATTTTTTTGCCACGGAAATTTTTATGACTTTTGGACTTAGGATAAATATTTATCGAATAACTATTTTTTTACTTTATAATTGGTTAATTGGTTGTGGTATTCTTTTAAGTTAAATATTTTAAAAATGGATATTTCAGCATCGGCTACTTCATCATGGTAGGTTATATTATGTAATGTTTAAACATGAAAGTTTTCTTTGTATATAAATTTGCATTAACCTGTGGTATAAAATTATGCGGGATTGCATTTAAATTTAGTATTAGGTCAGGTTCAGTAGAGAGACATTGTTGCAAAATTTTTCTTTATCATCTAGGTCATTTTGATATGGATTACTGGGTAAAATAACAAGTTCACTAACATTTGCTGAGGCAATGTCTGTCGGGAATGCATTATATTTTTTATTTTGTTCCATTACAGGGCAATATACCCGGTGACACAAGAAAAAGGGAACTTAATGACTATTTTACTTTATAAGATAAACAAATAAAATTTGGTATATTGATTAGTTTTACTGTTTCACCAAAAGTGAAACTAACTTTCTTAATTTAAATGAGACATTTGGTATATTATTATGTCTTTTGATAAATTAATAATATTGTGAGAACAATGATACTGCATTTGCTACTTTTTGTTTTATATACTTATAGAAAAAATCAATTTTTTAAATTTTAAAATAGGGTGCTATGAATGCCTTGAAAGTTTTAATTTTTAATCAAGTAATCACATAAAAATAATTTTTATTGCATTTTATGACTTAAATCTTTTACACGCCTATTTAAAATGTCCAAACCAGCACTTTATTAAGAACAACCACTTTTGAAATAAGGTTTTTTTTCCAATAATTTGGTATGACTATTTTTTAAATCAGCGGATAAATGAGCCCATAAGAAGACAAAAATAAGGTCAAAAATAAACGCATTTAATTATAAATAGAATATAAAGCTTTGATTTCTTGACTAGGAGGTTGCGTTTTGACGCGTTCTTGAATTATTTTTTAATTGACATAATACATGACATCTTGTCAAGTTTAATTATTATTTGTCATTCAATTAAATTTGCCGTAGTTTTTGGAAAGAATTTTTGTCTTTACTAATATTTGAAATGTTTACTGACTGTATTTCTGAAAAACCAGTTTAAGTAATAAAACGCAATGCATATTATTTTTCCGTGATTACTTGAATAAAAGTTACGTTTTTTAATGCATTTATGACACCTTCTTTAAAAATTTTAAAAATTGATTTTTTCTATGAGTATTAAACAAAAAGTAGCAAATGCGGTATCATTCATTAATTTGTTTATCTTGAAAATAAAAAAGTTATTAAGTGTTCTCTTTTTCCTGTGTCACCCGGTATATTTGGATAGGATATAAATCATTAAGTGGTTAACTATAATCGTGATAAAATTTATATTTTTCTTATAATAGGCTAATTGTGGGTTAAGATACATATAATTATTAGGAGAATATTAATCAATATCTTCGAATTGAAGAATATGTTGGTAGTATAATTCGTATTTAGGTCTTTTATTTGGTTTATATTTTAAATTTGTATTGCAGGAATATGTATCCATCGGTTCTGGTTTATCTCTTTGAGGTTGATTATTATTTTAAAACTGCTAATGTCTATGTAAAAACTATTGTCAGTTTTATTGGTTGGAATGATTAAACGGAACAAAATTATTATTGTGTGGTTGTTGCAATAATTGGTTATTATTGGGAAATAACCTAGTTCGGCTGATTATCTCTGAAATTTTTCATAGAGGTTGTAGCTTGATTGCTAGGGTTATCTTACATTATTATAAAAAAATATTAATTACATTATTAAGGAAAATTATTATATCTTACGGGTTGTAACATTGGTCTTTTGTCATCGATTTTTCTTATGGGCGTGTGACTTGATTTGTACTTTATCCTTTTGTATTTTAGGAATTTGATCTATAAAGACTATACATAAATTGTTAGGTGTTCTTAATCGAATGGTAGTTTGTATAGAAGGAGGTAAATCTTTAACGAACGCTTTAAGGGCTAAATTATAATAATTACGTTCTCTAATAATGTTTTCTGTATTAAGTACATTAAGAGTATCTAATTTACGAAACTACGTGTATCTTGGAATTTCATAGCAAAATTGTATGTACTCTTGTTTTTTACTTAGTCTTTAAGCAATTAAATAAGGACTAGGGAATCTATATCGCGCTGGTCTCCAAAACTTAGTCATTCTTTTACTTAGAAACGGGTAGTCGGACTGACATTGTCTTTGTTTTCGTACAACACGACGTCGGTATCTCCGACCGTTATGAAGTGTAAGCTAGAGCAATTTCCTATTCTGCAGGCTTATATATGATTGATAGGATCAATGAGGCGTGAATTCTGATGATGCGTGAAGATAGCGTCTGCTAGAAGAGGTCTCTATATGTTGGGAACATCCACACTGGGTTGGCTGAAGACACCCTGGTTTTGCGTTAGGTAAGCAACTTCCAGAAATTTCCTTTTTCGCCAGTGTGATTCCTTCCTTAGGATTTTTGTTTCAGACAGTGAATGTTGTGGTCGTTTTTCCAAGCATGATCAGCAATGCCTGATCTGGCTACTTCTTTAGTGATCGTCCATTTGCGATGTTCCTTAGTCCTAAACTTTGCAGTATCCACCAAACCCCAGCTTCTGGATGTAATTTCTTCAATCAAGTCCGTTCAGCTACCCCGTGCGGTCGCTGACGAACTAAGATATGAAGAAGGACAAAACCATTAAAATTCTACTAGCGGATAAGGGTACTGCGACAGTTATAATGGACGTGAATACCTACGAGACCAAAATCGAAGAGGCTCTACAGAAAGGAAAATACAGGTTGTTATCAAAAGATCCAACGGCCACCATTGAAGGAAGAGTGTACAGAACACTAAAGAACTATTCCTTCTTCTTAACGGACGCCGTACGTACAAGACTTACCCCACATCACAGTAAGCCTCCACATCTTTATGGACTACCAAAGGTTCACAAGAAATTGATGCCACTGCGACCCATTACTAGCTCAAGGGATTCAGCAACGTCAGAACTTTCTAGGTTCCTTTTAGAAATAATCAAACCACTCCAAGGTAATACTGATTCATACGTTAAGAACTCCAGTCATTTTGTGGATCTACGTCGATCTATCAACATCGGACCAGAGGATAGAATGGTTAGCTTTGACGTGGAAAGTCTTTACTCCAATGTCCCGATTGGAGATTCCCTGAAGATTATCCAGGATAAACTGAGCAACGACACGTCACTTCCGTCTCGAACCACGCTTCCGCTCGGAGGAGTGATGGAACTTTTGAAGGTCTGCCTACGTAATTCCTATTTTCAAGTGAAAGATAGGTTTTACGCCCAGGATGAGGGTCTGCCTATGGGATTATCGCTGTCTCAGGTGGTAGCCAACATATATATGTAATAGTTAAAGGAACAGGCAATCAGCACCTCACAACAAAAGCCAAAGATGTGGTTGCGATACGTTGATGATACATTTATCATCTGTGATAAAGGGGAAGACAAACTTCAGGGCATTTGACGCTGCCATTCTACGATGTTCTTGTCAAGAATACAAATGGCATTATAAGAACGTATGTCTATCAGAAAACCCACACATACTGGACAATACCTACACTTTGATTCCAATCACTCTGGTTCGATTAAAGTTGGAATCATCAGGTCTCTGTACAATCGAGCTGTAACCATCTGCAATAACGACGCAGACTTCAAGGCGGAAGTAGCACATCTTACTAAAGATCTGCAGCAGAATGGCTATCTCAAAAAACTTATCCAGAAAACTATCCAGAGGTCGATGGCAAAGGAAACCAGAACCAAGCAAGAGGATGAATCAACTGGGCTTCTCGCAATCCCCTATATAAAAGGTACGTCCGAGAAAATCCGACGAATTGCTAAGAAGTTTAATCTGAAAACCGCCTTTAGATCTGGCAATACAATAAGAAGTTCTGTTTCCAAAACAAAGATAGAATCTACAGCAGACACCAAAAACTGCATCTACCAGATCCCTTGTGAGTGTGGGGACTCATATGTTGGCCAAAACCAAAAGACCTTTAGCAGTTAGGAACAAGGAACATCGCAAATGGACGACCACTGGAGAAGTAGCCAGATCAGGCATTGCTGAACATGCTTTGACAAACGTCCATAATATTCGCTGGTCTGAAACAAAAATCCTAAGGAAGGAATCACACTGGCGAAAAAGGAAATTTCTGGAAGCTGCCTACATAACGCAAAACCAGGGCGTCTTCAGCCAACCCAGTGTAGATGTTCCCGACATATGGAGACCTCTTCTAGCAGACACTCTCTTCACGCATAATCAAAATTCACGCTTCATTGATCCCATCAATCATATATAAGCCTGCAGAATAGGAAATTGCTTTAGTTTACACTTGATAACGATCGGAGATACTTACCTACCGACACGTCGTGTTGTACGAAAACAAAGACAATGTCAGTCCGACTACCCGTTTCTTCATTACCATTGTCTACCACTTTCAAAAACATTCTTTTACTTGTTGCCAATTTCGAATTCTTACTCTAGGACCTATCATCATTAAAGCTCCTTCAGAAGATTTTTCTAATATTGCCCTGAGAGTGAATTATTGAATTGATCATCTTTTCTACGGGCAAAATTTTGAATTAAGCTTTTGTAACTACCAATAAAAATAGCATTTATTATCACGATTATAAAACACGATGTGTAAGGCTAATGATAGTAAAGAGAAAAAAAATAGATAGATAGCAAGTGTGTAAGGATTACCTTCATAATTTCAAATTGCATTAAGATATAACTTAAATAATAATTGATACTTAGTGGCTGGTTCAATAGCGGCTGCTGGAGCATTATTTCTTGTGCCATTTTATTTCTATATTTTTTGAATAACATAAAATATTTAAATTGTAAACATATAAATAGTTTTTTTAAAATTTAAAGAAAAAACAAAAATATAATTCAATAGACATTTAAAAAAAATCTCAATATGTCGATATTCAAAAATAATTCAAATATAGATCACTTAAAAGAAAAAAAAACAATATTACTCACATGATCATGACGATTTGTATTTTGTGAAGTTTCTTCTTAATCTAGCTTACGTCTAGGGCTCCTATAGGTTTTAACTTCCACGATAATGTATTTGTTGCTTCTTCCTGAGGAAACTGGCTCGATCGCTTAAATGTTGATTTTTACAGCTTGTCTCAATTGACCGGTGAACTACGATAGATCAAATGATCGCACTTGTAAAAACTATTCGTCTTTTGCGTAAATCGCATGCCAAAGAAACTCGGAAAAGGTTAGCTAGTTTCTCGGAAAAAATCCTACTATCGACGGGGCCAGTTTTGTAATTAATTGATATCAGTTTCTTAAAAAAAACAACTTTAATATAAAGGACGACTTTTTATAATAATAATAATAATGTCCGAAATGTAATTTTGTTGTATAGGTAGGGAGGACTGCGGTATTTAATAATTTTATAAAATAGTACACTGGAATGTAGCTTACGTCTATTAAACATATTAAGCCACTTAAGATCATTAAGCTTATGTGATACATGACCTCGCCTATTAATACCATAAATAAAACGAATACAAGAGTTTTGCATTTTTTGAACTCTATAGGAGTCTTGACCATCTAGACAAGGTCCATAAACCACATCACAATGATTGAAATTTGACAACATAAGAGAGTCGCATAGCTCACGTTTAATATTCAGATCTAAGTAATGTCGATGAGGGTACATGGTTTTTAGAGCACAATACGACTTCTTAAGATTATTTGATAAGTGTGCACTAAACTTTAGCTGTGAATCGAGTGTTAAACCCAAGCTCTTGGTGCTCTCAACTACTTGAAGTTTTTGATGTCCAACAAACAAAGAAAATTCTTTATAAATAGTCCTTATTTGAACGTTACTTCCAAAGAGAATAACTACACATTTTTTAGGGTTTAATTTTAACATATGCTTACTAGAGACTTTAACAAGTGCATCAAGATCAGCATTTATATGATTCAAAGCACTTAAATAATCAGAAGGTGCAAAGGAGTGATACAACTGCGTATCATCTGCATAGAAGTGATACTTACAGTATTCAAGATATTGAGGAAAGCATGTTGTATAAATACTAAATAGTAGTGGCCCCAATATACTACCTTGAGGCACCCCATTAAGAACTGAAAGACGACTTAAAAAGGTTGCATCAATTTTTACCATTTGAGACCTATTACTTAGAAATGACTTTATTAAAGCTATAGCATGATTTGAGAATCCTATGTAGTGCAGTAAGGCTACCAATGTTTGATGATTTAAAAAATCGAAGGCTTTAGTAAAATCTAGCAATACCAGAGCAGTGACTTTGTTATTATCTCGGGCACGAAAAATGTCATCGGTAATATCTACCATTGCTGTTGCGCAACTATATCCACTGCGAAATCCAGATTGCTTAATGGGTAATATTGAAAATCTATTAATATGGTTCCTTATTTGTACATCCAATACGCGTTCTAATATTTTAGACATAGTTGGTAGCACACTAATGGATCGAAAATGTGTATATTCAGTAGGATTACTTATTTTTGAAAGGGGTAAGACAATGGCTTCCTTCCAACAATTGGGAAAATAGTTAGTTTCTAAGCATTTATTTATTATGTGTGTAATATATTCGCAAATATGAGGACAGCAAAGCTCAAGAAGAGTTATGTTAAGACCGTCTGATCCAAAGGCTTTACTTTTTATTTTTTTAATTATGTTAAATACCTCATAATTTTCCACTGCTCTGAACTGCAAAGAGAAATCTATGTCACTTTTTTTATTGGTTGAATAGAAATTTAAAAGTTCCTGATCTAAAGGCTGGTTTGGGATAGTAGAGTTTATAAGAAAATTGTTAAATCGATCAACATCATTAAACTGCACCGAAATATCTTTTTTCTTAGACGGAGTTAGTTTATTAAGTTCCTCCCATTTTTCTCGAGTACTGCAATTTTTAAATTTATGCTTATAATAGGCTTTGCGTTCCATTCTTATTGAAGCTGTTGTTAAGTTTCTTAATGATTTATAATATTGCCATTTTTCTGGACGTTTAAACTGCTGAAGAGCTGCATCTCTTAATTTCTGCATTTTTTTAATATTCTCTGTAATCCAGGGTAGGAAGGGTTTTTTAGGCAATGTAATTGTTTTAAGAGGAGCGTGAATATCAAATAGGCTAGTTATAGCGTTATTAATAAATACGACTTTTTGATTAACATCAACGATATTGTAAACATTATTAAACGGTATCGATTGAAGGTCATTTTTAAATAGGTTATAGTTTATATTTTTTAGATTTCTAGAAATGATAGTTTTTGGTTTATAATTTAATTTGGCCATTTGTATCTCACAATAGACTACGAAGTGGTCGGAAAAATTAGAACAGATAACACCAGTGCATTTAATTTGGTCATAATTAGTGACTATTAAATCAATTAGGGAACTAGAAGATGTTGTGATTCTGGTTGGCTCCATTATAACTTGTTTCAAATTAAAGGGCTCAAACATCGAAACTAACTTTTTTGTGAAAAGTTTATCGCATTGTAACATATCAATATTAAAGTCTCCTATACAAAATATGTTGTTATACAAAGAAAACAAGTTAGAAACAAGGTCCTCCATTCTGTTTAAAAACTGCTGAATATTCGATCTAGGTGGTCTATAAATTATTCCAATAACAAAATGTTCTTTCTTTATTGTAATTTTTGCCCAGATACATTCTAAAAAGTCATGACTCTCAGAAAAGAAAATTTCAGTTTTAAATTGATTTCTAATATAAAGAGCCACACCGCCCCCGCGGCCATACGCCCTATCGCATCTTTTTAAGGTATAATTATTTAGTTTTATATTATTGTTTGGTATATCTGGATCTAGCCAAGTTTCAGTCACACCAACAATGTCGAAATTATTGTTGAAAATAGTAGTCTTAAATTCGTCCAAACGCGGAACTAGTGATCTAACATTAATTTGAGAAATACGTAAAGACATATTGTACCTACCCTAAACAATTATTTGAAGTGAGACAAAAGAAAACCAGAAAAAAATCTTTAAACTAAAAACTTATCTTAAAACTAAGGTTTACTAAGCTAAGGCTTATTCTGTTCACAAAAAATAATGTATACCTTTATTTTGTTTTTTTGCTTTTTGTTCCTTTTTCTAAACTGGAGGTAGAAGTGGTTCTAGCGGCAACAGTTCTGGTAAGAATACGATTTAAAACCGTAGGAGTGCTGTTTATGACGATTTCCTGGCTCTTTCCTGATTTATCTTGATTCTGATTAACCCTGACTTGTGGAGCTACCTGGGAGGTCTTAAGTAGTGATTTGTCCTTTTCAGTATTGACACGGGATGGCGTTGAAGGTGCACAATTGTTACGAGTTAGCTGTTTCTTATTTATAAAAAATTCTGAAAAGGATACCTCGTCAGCCTCTATCAGATCGGTTACACTAAACACTTCTTCGTTAATTATTAGTTGGTTTTGTGATATTTTTGCCGTGAAACCTTTACTTTTGGTTAATTTAAAACATTTGTAAATAATTTTTTGCTCTTGCTGTTGTTGGGCATTGGCAATTGTAATCCCAGTACCCTTTAATTTATATAAGTTCTTCGGTACCGATTTCTTATCTAGGAAACGAGTAACCTAATAATAACTGGTCTATTGGCCTTTTCTTTTTTGCCAACTCTGTAAATATTGTCAATACTTTGGCAGATTTATTTGGACTGACAACGTGTCACTTAACAGTTGATAAATTATGTCTTCCAAATTATCTTCGTTTTCTTGCAGTCCAAAAACGATAACTCGATTCCTCTTACTGGATTGTTCAATCCTTTGCAATTTTTTACTAACTTCCAATTTTTCCACTTCCAGTTCCAAGATCCTATCTTCCAAAGCTTCTATTTTTTCTTTAAAATTCTTTAAATCATCCTTTATAGTCTGCACATCTATCTTAATAGCATTACTTTGCAGCTTCACCTCTTGCAATAGTTGAAAGATCTGTTCATTAGTTATGGGAGACATTTTGCTTTAAAAGTACTGGCCGATTTGCTTGTATAGTAGGTCTCGCTGACCGGTATGCTACTATCAGATTCCTTAAGATATCAATGACTTGGAACTTTTTACAAATTAGAGGTGATAGTTTATATTGTTTTGATTTTTTAAACCTCTTATTTATAAATGAAAACATTTATTAAACTTACAGATTTTTATAGAGTTGGTTGTCTGGTATGTAACGAATTAATATCACTAACTTTTATGTTTTAATTTTTATTAGAACTTAGCAAATTTATTACTTAACGAGGAGCAAAGAAAATTAAGTTTGTTTTATTCCATTCCATTTATGTATGTATAAAGGTTGATACAAGACAGAGAAGTGTTTTTAAAGTTACTTTAAGGCATATTTATAATATTTAAAGGGTGTTGGTTGTCACGTAACTATTTACATGAAGTCGAATCGTTATCTCATAGTCGCAAAGCATGCCGATATTCAATAAGAGAAAGTGCTGTTGCCATTATTTTGAAAAATGCGTAATACACTGCGCAGCAAAATTAACGCACCACTACTATATTTTGAAAAAAAAAATTTTATAATATTCTCCAAATTAAGTATATTATTATTCTAACATAATAAAAGTATTAACAAGAGGAAAAATGTCAAAAGAACGTAAAAAAAGTATAGACAAAAAAAAGAAAATTCAAGAATTAAAAAGAATATTAACATTAATAAAAATAATTAATAACGGGTATTTACGCCCCTATTTTGAATAACAGCACGGCAGCGATTGTTCATGCTTAAAATTATGGGCCTTGTCTCGTTTTGATCCAAATCATTCCATATTTGGACAGTATTGCCAGTGAGTCCATATATAGTGTTAGGAGGGTTAGGAAGTTCTTGAAAACGGCGGTAGATCATGTCCCAACATTCTCAATTGGATTAAAATCAGGACTATTTGCTGGCCAATCCATAGTTTCAATTCCAACATCATTAAAATAATTTTGAACAATCTGAGCAACATGCGGTCTAGCATTATCCTGCTGAAACAAAAAATTCTCACCAATGTAAGGGCCAAATGGTATCACATGTTTTTGTAGGATCTCCCTTATGTACCTATCAGCTGTTCCCACTGACCCTCCACCACATAATCTGGTGTTCTGGAAGTTACATTGGGCATATCTTTTATTTGGTCTTCGATAAACTCTTATACCTCTATCTGACTTGTAGAGACAAATTCTGGTTTCATCTGACCAAAGAACTCTTTCCCAGTCTTCATTAGCCCAATCAATGTGTTCCCTAGCAAAAGTTAACCGTTCTCTACGATGCTCTGCGGTCAAAGCTGGTCCTCGCGCTGGGATTCTTGGTCTCAGATTAGATTCAGCTAGACGTCGACCAACAGTATCAGTTGAAATTCTGAGTTTATCTGCTTCCTGTAGCTGTGTCTGCAGCAATCTTCCTGTAACAAACCTTTGACTTAAAGCAGAGAGTCTTATGAAACGGTCTTGAACTTGTGTAGTTATGTGATATCTTCCTTGATTAGGTCTTCTTAAGTGCTGACCGGTCTCCCTATAACGCTCAATCATACGGAAACGGATGTATGTGATACACCAAGTCTCTCTCCAATTCTTCGAAAGCTCCATTCCTCCTCCAGTAAAATGACTGCCTGCGCACATTCTTCGGCTGTCAAATTTCTTGATTGACGTTCCATAATAAACACTATACTTGTATACTGTACCTCACAAAAATAGTAAATTTTCAGTACAAATAATAAATTTTACGAATAAAACTTACAAGCAAAAAAAGGTATGTTAATTCAAATTTTATCTGGAATTTCAACAAAATAAAAATAAGACAAACATATATCGAGTAAAATAAACACCTGTATAAATTTAGAATATCTGTAATATGGCAGTTTCAAATAAAAATAAATATTTCCATTTTTTTAGAAATTTCCAAAAATAATTCGAAATAATGTAGTGGTGCGTTAATTTTGCTGGCCAATGTATTTAATTTCCCAACCTGTATATAAAATATATTACAAGAGCGTCAAAACTTTAGGTTTTTTTAATTTAAAAGCATTATAAATTTTTTTTTCAGAATATAAACTACTGCCTGTTTTCAAGAGGACTTCAAGAGGTCATCGCACTGCAAAAGACAATCACTCTCCCTCTCGAAAAATTTTCATAGTTAATTAATTATTATTAACGATTAAATATAATAATTGACCTAAAACATTAAAACCTCTATTGGTAAATTAAGACGCTTATTAATAAACGTATAGCAGCTAAGATTTTTTTTGATAATTAAATTCGATGGAGAATAAATCTGCAAATGAAGTTGCTGGCAAGATGGAAACAGGATTGGTAGAAAAACACGGCTTGAAATACCAAAATACATTGGTAAGTTTTTTTTTATTATCTTTCTTATTCAAAAATAATTTTTTAAGCACATATCATAAATCTTAGGAATATCAGTATCGCATTATTCGTTAAAAAATGTACACTCGAAATAATAATAAGCACTCAAGAGACGTTTTATTTTTTTATGGGTCAAATCCATCAAATATTTGAACGTATTTACATTTCAAATTTAGCTTACACGAATTATAATAATAGAAAAATTGCATTTTTAAATCGACGTACTATTTTATTTATTAGATACTCGATCTAGTTGCTTAAATTAATAATCATAAACATGTGTTCGTACTTCCTATTTACAAATATTAGGGTACAGTTTTAAGTTAATTGGTTTTTAGGAGATAATTTATTTGAAATAGACTATACTTAATTTGTATATTATAAACGAGTACTTGTAATAAATATTATTAATTATGGTTCTTTAAAAAAATTCAATTTATTCTCAAAAGGAGGTTTTGTACAAGTACAAAATAACATGATAAATTTGGAAAAAATTGCTGTAGTAGTCAAAAATGCGACGACCATATGAGATATTAGTTAACACTTCCCTTTCTTTTAAAATCAGTCTGAGAGAGAGTCATTTCAATATTTCTAGCAATGAGTTAAAAAATATTGCTATATTAAATGAAAAACTACGCTCAAAAATAGTAGTTATGTGATGTGGTAGAATAATTTTACCCTTAAACCAAACATTAATATTGTATACGTACATTCTACATACCGTAACCTACTCTACATTTTTTTAGGTGTGAATAAAATCACTCTATACACAAAAATAATCAGCTGTCAAAATTATATTATTTCCTACTATTTATTTCAGTTTAAGTCGCACAAATATTCAGACTTAACTGGTCTCCTAGTGGCGAGGGCTCCTTATATATTAGGTAAACCATTTCTCCTGAATATTCGCCAACTTTCTATGTGACCCGATATATCGCGAAATGTATCCGCCGCTCGCTCCATCCTTGTCGCACCTTCGGTCTAGGCGACGAACGAGATGATTTCCAAACAGCAAATTGCAGAACAGAATAGAACAGCTGGTATATTCGCAGCTGTTAAAATAGTTACAATACTATTCTTCTCCTTCCTCCGCTGGTATCTAATGGATGTTTGCGATCACTTCTAACCATTTTTCCAATTTCTGGTGGTGTAAATGAATTCTTCTGTGGTTCCTATTCCTGTCCGATGCTTGACATTTCGGAGCCACGATATTCTGCTTCTGTCTAAATCCCTTCTTCCCATTATTTTTCGTTTTACTAATAATTAGCGTAAATGGTACCTTTTAATGCATAACACATGTCCCAGACACGCTGTCTTCCATTTTTGTCGTGTAATTCGCGTTCTTTTCCTATCGTCCTCAAAATTTTGTCGTTATATTTTCTTTTTTCAAGATTCTTCGATAGATCCACATTTAAAATGCTTCCAGCCTATTCATTGTGCTTACTTTCAATGTTCAACCTTCCATGCCCTACAACAGTACGGAACATACATAACATTTTGAGAATCTTATCCTGAAATTGAGGTCAAGCAAGGGCCGTAAAGATATATTGGGAATGAGTCTTTCACTTTTTCTATTCTTATATTCTCTTCATATAACCAAGTCCTCCCAAGTAAGATAGTAATTTTTTTCTATGATCTATGTCTTCACTATCGTATGAGAGTTTCGCATTCTTGAACTAATTTAATATGCAGGTGCTTACTAGCAATTTTGTCTTTTTTATGTTGGTGTTAATTCCTATAAGTCGGCCGTCCATTTTAACTATGGCCGGAAGCCTTTGGCAGTCATTCATATTATCTACTGTCAGGACTGTGTCATCTGCATACCGTATATTGTTGATCCATGTGCCATTTACTTTAATGCTTAATTGTCGTTCTTCTTGGAGTTTTAAAGTAAATGTTAAACATAAGTGGGCAAACGATACAGTAACTACGTTATCTTATCTAACTGCAGCTGATTCGTTGCAGTACAACTTTTCAATACAGAGAATATCTTTTGGATCTATCAAGTCGCCTCAAAATTTGAACGAGTTTATGATGTTGCACTCTATCAAATGCTTTTTCGTAATATATGAAATACATCTTTTCTCTGATCGCAACAGGTCTTAACCGACACTTGGGTTGCGATCAGCGCCTCTCTCGTACCTAGCTCTCTTCTAAGTCCGAATTGCTAGGATCCAATAGCGCTTTCGGATTTTGTGAAAATTCTGTAGTAAATAACCTTCAGGAATACTTTCAGAATATAACTCATCAAGCTGATCAATCCGTGATCTTCACATCTTGTTGCATTGCTCTGTTATAGGAGTGGGATAAAAAAAGATGTAAGCCATGTGGTTGGGAATTTTTCGTTGTTGTAAATTTGGTTAAAAAGCCTTTGTAGCCTCTTAATACTTTCGTTATTTAGTCATTTAAGCAATTCAACAGGTACCAAATCTGGTCCAACCATTTTATTATCTTTCAATTTTTTTTGCGTTGCTCTTCTATTGAAATCAAATTCTATTACAATACTCTACGGCTATAGATCTATGATGGACACTTTAGCTGAATGATTTGATTATACATAGTGAAACGGTTCTGTTCCCCCATAGTAAAACGGTTTTACGTTGACCAATTTATGTGATATCATCTTAAATCAAATCATCTTAAATGTCATTTAATCAATGGCTATCGGGCCAGATGGATGAGAAATTTTGAAATTCTGCTGTCTTGAAAGTACTCTGTAAAATTATTTTTTTTTATATACTAAATAATCAATTCCCAGACACATAAGATGATCCTTCTGATTTATCGAAGCTCCGGCTGCTTTTAATTGATTACCTTGAAAGATTAATAAAACATATTAACAAATACGAATATTCCTCTTCTTCGATTTAGGACAGTGAAAACTCAAAATTTTGATACTGTTGGACTATACAAAGGCCTTTGACAAAATCAACCATAAACCGCTTTTTTCAATCATGCATTATATATTGCTGTCAAATTAGTCAAAAGTTACTTATCTTTTACGAACCAGTACTTTGAAACTGGTAATGGCAGTACAGATAGTAATTCCATATACTGTGGCGTACGATAAAGTTTGGGAATTTATCCATTGCTCTTCGGCTTTATACCTGTTATATTAGTCACGACCTCCAACGCTCCATTGATTTTAGATTAACTGATGATATAGTGTGCCTGATAGTGCACCCATTTTTAACGAATAATGTAGGACCAGACCAGCATTAAATAAACGAAGACTTAACTAAACTAGTAAATAACTTCACTGCAAAAAAATATTTAAGAAATCAACTTAAAATTTCAGCCTTTAAAGAAGAAGAGGCAAGTCGATAATACTTACAGTAATGTAAACTTTTTCAACTATTGCTGTTTTCCTATTTCTAATGAAAGTTTGCTCTTATCGGGCTGAGTCATTTATATGGCACGAATATTTAAGGGCGTATTCTTTGGGTCAAAATATTGAAAAAACTTCCTATAAACTTTTCATATTAAACTTCCTATAATTTTTGTAATCATTTCCAGTAAATAAAATATGAATTTGTTAAATGCTAATAGGTCACCCATGGGTGTATTGAAGTAGATGGATTACAGTAACAGAGAAATGTGTAATATGCATTTTGCGGTATTACGAACGACAATGCCTACAAAGTAAGGCGTATTTACGAAGAAAGATTCCCGAAACGTGATAGTTTGCATAGTCAAATGTTTATTTGCCTTCATCAGCAACTTGGTAAAAATGGCAGTTTCAAGAAATTGACCGCTAACAATGAACCACCCCGTACAGATGTAACTGTAGAAGCGGAAGAGGCAGTATTAAACCAATTTAAGGAGGACTCTACAAAAAAGATTGCTACTACACTAAATATTAGTCAATGACAGTTTCCAGAACAGTGAAGAGGTAACTAACTTTTACCACTTTTACCAGGTGATTTTCCTCAGACTAGTATTTGTCAATCGGTATAACAAAAAATAGGAGGAAATCCTCAGTTCGTGGTGAGAATACTATTCCCAGATAAAGCAAATTTCTCAAAAAATGCAATTAGGAATTTTCATAATAATCACATATATGGGCATACGAAAATTTTCGGTCGACACCAATTTTCGGTTAATGTATGGCTGGGAATTATTGGAGATAACATGTCCATTTTTTTGCCAGAACGATTAACTGGAGGTGTTTATCGGCATTTTCTCGAAGAAGCCTGCATTATTAGGAGATTTCTTCCTTGAGCTAAGATATCAAGTGTATTTTATGCACGATCGTACTCCAGCGTACTTTAGCTTAATTGATCGAGAAAATTTAATCGCTGGATATTCAAATTCAAATTTTAATAGGCTTTATTGTTGTCAACAAAAAAATTTTATAAACAAAGCCTTATTGGGTCTAATAAAATAAAATAATACTACAATTAAAAAAAGTCACAAAATACAAAAGTCGCATAATATTGAACATTAAATATGCACATACATATACCTAATAATATTCTTTTTAACATTAGCATCTCTCCATTAGTTAGCTACATTATGAGTGTCATTGAAATATTTAAGAACTGAATAGTAAGCCCGAGTATATAAGAATTTTTTTAATAGTAATTTAAATTGTTCAGGAAATTTTGCCTCCCTAATGGTTCTCGGCAGAAAATTTTTATACCCTCATAAAATACTGATCTATTGACTAAAGCAGATATTGGTATAGGCAGATGTAATTTACCATGTTGGCGAGTAACATATCTCAGATTTTGGGTGACAAACTTGTGTTGATTCAGGAAAATAAGGCATGTTACTTCCTATATGTAGAGGCAGTAGATAGTACAAATACTCTCTTTGATAAAGCATGGCCGACAAGACTCTCTAGGTGATATCCCGCATATATATCTCACAGCACGTTGCTGAAGAACAAACAAAATCTGCAGAAGGTAGTTACTAGCGCTTGCCCAAAAACAGATGCTATACCTGAGGTGGGATTCAACCAGGGAGAAGTATACAGTCCTTCCAATTTTCCCTCCCAGCTCTGGACAAGCCACTCTAACAGCAAAACAGCCTGCAGAAACTCGATTGCTGAGGGACAGTAAATGTTCCCCAAACTTAAGATCCTTGTCAATAACTAAACCCAGAAATTTATTGACACAGTACTGCTGGACACGACAGTTGGCAACAAGAATGTTATTAAGGCTATGGTTATTTGTAAAGCATAATAGCTTAGTCTTTTGTGAATTTAAATATATTAAATTTGCCCTAAACCACTCAAATATAAATTTAAGATCAGCCATTATGGCTCTCTGTAGGGACTCGATATCAAAACCATGCCAGAGAATGGTCGTGTCATCCGCAAACAATGTAAATTTTCCCTGGATACAGAGTTGGGTAAGGTCATTTATTTATAGGAGAAAGAGTATTGGTTCCAATACAGACCCCTGAGGGACTCCCCAGTAGACAGTTTTATATTTAGAAAACTTAGACCCCCACACACACTCGTTGACCGCGACCTTTTAGATATGAAGAAAACCAGGTTGCCACAACGCCCCTGAAGCCATGGTGGAAGAGCTTTCGCAGCAGAATCTCGTGACTGACGATGGTTCAAAAGATCATTGTACATTGCATCTTGAGTGCTTTTATTCTTCCGAAAGCCAAACTGAGAAGCACTAAGAATATTCTTGGATTCTAAAAAAGACACCACCCGACTCCTGACCATCTTCTCAATGATTTTTGAAAGTGTGGACAAGAGCCCATATAAGTTTAATGGTTCATCAAGACTGCCTGTCTTATGAATTGGGATAATCTTAGCGAATTTAAAGCAAGGCGGAAAAGTTTCCACAACCCATGATACATTAATAGCTTCAACAAGGACATTCAAAGTTATATCTGGTATTATAAGAAATATTTTAGCAGATAGCTTGTCCTCTCCAGCTGAGTTTTTATTTTTCATTTAAAGTCATATTTGTTTAAGCTCAGCCAGGTCTATAGGTCCAAAGAAAAATTAACCCTGAACCCCATTATGAGGTAAAAAATAACTAATGGGATCTGCTGATGGCGAACCCAGATCTTTGTGAATTTTCTCAGCAATTTCGGTAAAAAAATTAATAATGTCATCAGCAAGGATGTTAGGCACTGCCTAAGAATGATTGCTGTGTACTTGTCTGATATCGTTGACAATTCGCCAACTTTCTCTTGACCTGTTTGTAGCCTTAGATAGACGATTTGAATAGAAGGATCGTTTAAAAACTTTTATTAACCGGCGATACAAGATTCTATACGAATTAAAATATTGATGAAAAACTGGACAATCTGTGAATTTTCTCAATGTATGAAGACAACGGAGATTTCTACATGAAGTCTTAAGTCCCTTAGTAAACCAGGATTTATTATTCTTTTTTGGTTTGATTTTCACTATGGGAAAAGGGGAATTAAAGAGGTGTACAAATTTCTGGTGGAAGCATGAAATTGTGTCAAGCGAATCCATCACGCCGTCCCATCCAGCAGCCACATATGCATGATGAAATGCCCCAAAATTCTTTCTACTGAAAATTCGATCATAAGAACATGGAGCAGTCTTGGAGCATATCCCCTTTTACTAATTTCACAGATAACTGCTTCATGGTCCGAAATGCCAGAATTCATAACGGTGCAATTTACCACATGTTCAAGATAGTTAGTGCAGATATAGTTAATAGTGCTGGAGGAGAATTGAGTAACGCGAGTCGGAGATCCAACAAGCATTTTAAGGTTAAATGAACTAAGTAGGTTACGTAGTATCAGTGGTTCAATAGAGCTCTCCTCATTATAATTTACCTTGGAATCACCTGCCAGTAGAACAGTGGAGTAGCAAGGAATTTTAAGCAAAAGACTTTCCAAACATAAACAGAATTCAAAACTATCAGTTAGTGGTGAATGGTAAATACAAATAATGTATAGGTTTTTCTGTTTACAAAAAGTTATGGTAAATTCAATCACAGATTCTTTAAGAAGATGGTTAAATTTATCAGTTCTTTGAAAAGAGCTTACTTTTAAAAACGTTTTGTTAGCTAATATCATACATTCTCCATGAAATAATTCAGTCCTACAAAAGCTAGAAATAACTACATAATTATGAAAGTTCACCAATTTGTTCGTTTTAAGCCAATGTTCAGTAAGGAGTACAATATTAGGATAATTAAGTACACGTAATAGTAAAGAAAGTTCACGCGTTTTATTACGAATAGATTGAACATTCAATAACACTAACGAAAACTTGGAACTGCTGGCCATTACCGTCTTAATTCCAATGGGGTCCGACGGGCAGATAAAAAATGTTCCTCATCAGGATCCTGCAGTGACTCCCTCGGTGACTTCTCATTAAGTGGCATACTGTTTGGAGACTGGAGACAGCTTTTGGATTTCGGGGTCCAGTGTTACTTTAGTGACTTTATTCAGCTACTTGCTGCTTGGGGATGGACCAAGGTGAGAGGAGAGGTATGAACATCGCTGTATCCGCGCCTTGCATACGTCGGTGAAGTACCAAGTTTTGAGATGCTATTGTGTTGTTAAGTAATGGACGGTTCGGCAGTAGCATAGGGCCTATTAGTGTAAGATGCGTATAATTAAAGAGAATTATTTTCTGTTCAATATCCCTTTCATATAGATAGACCGCGGAGGTTTAAAACCGTGGCCTCCGCCATCTCTTAATTTAAATTCATTAAACTTTTTTCTCTGGGGTTACCTAAAACCAATTAGTTTATACTACTCCAATTGAAAATGTCGAAGGGCAAAGAATTAGGATAGTGGCAAGTTCCGCAACAATTCAAAACACAGCAGACATTTTTGAACGAGTTTGGCAATCAGTGAGAGCAAGATTTTCCAAGTTTTATAACCTCTAGTTTGTGTTTTATGTCATATTAATCACTTTTCTCTTTACTTAGTAAAAACCTTTGATTCTATAAGAATTAAATTAAATAAATAAAATGGTTGTTTTCATTGTTGTATTTTAAAACTCAAAATATAATACGTGGCACCCTCTACATCAAAACTATTAAAAAATTAAAATTTAGCACCTTAGGAAACCCTACTTACTAATAATCTCCTACCTAATGTTATATAGTTATTCTCCTTCACTTTTAAATTATTTAGAAAAATTAAAAATGAAATTATAATTTCAACTCCCTGGATCTTCATAGGGAAGCATTTTGGGATATGGGGTTTATAGGAAGTCTTCAATATTTTGACCCAAGGAATACGCCCATACATTTTCGCGCAATATTAATATTCACACTATATAGAATGTATATTTTTCTTTTTTTTAAGCATGATAGTGGTATAACCAAATTATGGAAGAAATCTTTAGGCCGAAAATTACAACATAATAATATAAAATTCAATGACAATTACATAAACACCGCATAAATACTGTAATTAAAATATCTTAAATCAATGCGCATGAGGTTTTATTTTCACAATACGTCACACTGTAGTTGATGATTAACTGAACATACAAAAAATAGATCAGATTTCAAGATTTTACTTCTCTGGTGCATCGTAAGCGGGAACAGAAGCTTTGCCTAAAGCTTTTAAATAAGTTGATCTCAACACAAAGTTGACTCATATCAATAGTGCCACCTGGTAACTACACATCATCATGCTACATGCGTTGATACAGATCTATAATTCATTTTCACATAAGTAGAAAAGTTGACAAAAATCGGTTTTGTCGCAATTCAAGTTTTTAGTCCCTTGATCTCATCATTCCTGCATGCTCCAAGCAGCACAGCTTACAGTGACGCAACATCATACTCTGCCAACAAAAAGAATGTGTCGTCACCAGGCCAGTGCCAAACGCAGTCTGGGAGAAAGTTAACAGAGATAAAGTATAGTACAGGTTATGTCCTGTTCTATACATACAGATTCTGATTCATGTGGCAGGCACTCGACCTCCTCTCTTGCATTTATATATGATTCCAAGAGAAAGGAGCACAAGCATATAACCCCGGAGCTTCTCCAAGGACATCCTTGGAACATCTATCGAGTCAAAGGCTTTAGGCAGATCAAAAGACCTGTTACGTTCTTGTTCATTGAACACAATATAATTAAAGCTTATTAAAAATTGCTAGCTGATTTGATAGGTTTGCTTGGAATCCAAATTGTTGCTCAGTAAGAATATTTTTCTACAACCTTTATGCAAATGATCCTCTGGAATCTATTATATGCATTAATATCACGTTCTACTCAGTATAGCATTTGAATCTGTTCTAAAAAGTGAGATATTGTCAATATTTATTAAAAACTTTCCAATTTATTCGTTTGTTTCTGGAATGTTATAGATATTTATAATATTGGTAAACAATGCCTATAACCTTTTTTAAGCAGTGGAATTTACGGTGTCTGGTTCGTTGAGAAACGTGTTTTCTTGCCAAATATTTTTCCATCCAAATTGCACTTGACCATAACAATAAAGCGAAATGAACAAACACAATAATATATTTGTCAGTGTGCCAACTATTTACAGCAAATCTAATACTATTCGGCTTTCATCAGCTTGTTGCCAAATATACTTGTATCATTTAATAATTGGAAACATTACCATTAAGTCAAATGGTAGTAATATAATAACAAAGCAATTAAAGGAAAATATAATTCGTTGTTAGATGTAAAAATTTGATATATTGAAATGCCTTTCATAACTTTGAGTTATAACTTATACCAGCTATAGATATTAGAATCCTTATTTCAGTCTAAATTTCAATTTTTTAAAAAAATTTATATTATACGTATTTAAATTCATTGCCCAAAAACAAAAAAAAAACACAATTTTATACATTCAAACCTTTAAAGCTAGTAGGTATACAATACTTGTATACTTCCATACCTTACTATCAACAATGATTGCTAGTATAAACAATAAAATTCTGATTTATAGATGTCTTGCTTTGAGGTTTATTGCCTCTTAAAATTAATTTTAGTTATGATTTATCAGTAATAATTGTGTAATATAGTTCTTCCTCATTTATAAGCAAATTGCCAAAGCATTTAGTTAAGGATTCCTCATAATATGCTACACCCCAAACTGAAATCCCATATCTGGGTTATGACGCAAAAAAGTAAAGTAAGTTCACATATCCACTGTCCCTTGCGGTACTCCCATATTAACTAACCTGCATTACTAAGTACTTAATTATTTTTGATTTTTTATACCGGATTATATTACTCAGGTACTTTTAGAACAAGTTTAAAGAAGTAAATCTTAATGGTTTACTTTCCAATTTTTTTTCAAAGTCGTAAGCTTATTGGTCCACAGTTTTTTACCTGCGATTTGGAGCTTGACTTATGTGTAAGACTATATAAACTTATGAACTATGGAGGTTTTAAATTGACTTGGTATAACTTAAGTTTTAAAAATCATGTTGATAAAAGTGATTTTTTTTATGAATGGATGTATTATTTTAATGGTGCTCACCTGATGAACCATTATTTTGAAGAGATGATATATGTATATACCCAGTTGCTTACTGATTTTAGGAACATAGAATACTAAAGTTAAATAAGTGAATTTGGCAATTTTTTGACTTATACTTATAAAATATTCATTAAAATTATAAGCATTAGCCCCGCCGTATCTCTGGTAAGCAATTCATTATTTTGGATAGTTACGTGTTTTTTTTTTTAATTTGTTGCACCATTGACTGAAGCGTAGAAATGCTTTATATTTGTGTAATTTCGATTAATTTTCTCTTTATAGGAACTATCTTTTGTTTGTGTGTGTATAATGATTTTGTGTAATTCTTATATTTATTTATTTTTTTAGGTTTTTAATTAATTTTTAATGATAATTTTAGCTTGTTTTTGATTCAGACGGAGGTTAGTAAGGTGTTTGTGAATCTTTTCTTATTTTAGTAATAAGTTTTGACTTGCTACACTTTTGATCTAGTTATAAGCATCTTTTCTTTGTCTAAAATATTTGAACGAAATTAAGCCAAAAAGTTTAAGGGTGTGCAAAAAAAATCTGTATTTCAAAACCTGTAAAAAGCCCTAACAAATTATAGATTTAATAATTTTTAGCAATGACAGTTTCTTCATTAGATTTTTGGGTTTTTCAATTTAATGTCTCCCAAAAAATTATGTCTTTTAAAATGTATCTACTATGGAACTGGAAATGATAGGAAAAACTTAAAGTGACTTTAAATTCCTCAAAAACACTGAAAGATATGCTTCTGAAGCCTGAAACAAATATAAAAATATCCGTAAAGGCATGGACTAAAATTTTTACGCCTGTAATGGGGAACAAAAAATACTTTTGATATTTGGAAAAAATCTATATAATATATCAAACACAAATTTGAAATTTAGATAAAACATGCAATACAATACAATAAAAGAAGATCAAATATCTAGCAGCAATATATCAAATACACGAGACAGATCAAAGAACACCATCGGTATATACAGTGTGGCCCAAATTGGGTGTACATGTATGGGTATCTTGGAAACTATAAGAGATAGCAAATTGGTTAAACGGGGAAAGTTGTAGGGCATTTAATTACCAATTAAATGCCGCTTTCAGAACGATTTTATCTTTTTCCGATTTTGAAATATTTGGAAAAAATCAAAAAGTTGCATTTTTGAAAAGCTGCTGTATTTTTTTTATTCCAACGTATTTTTTAAATTGTGAAAACATTATTAGGACAACTTTTTAAGGACAACGCATATCTGAATTCAGTTTTTGTTTTCGACATTTCGGTTCTGAGATTCCATCCTCAACTTCTTTTTTATTTATGGCGGCCATTTTGTTTTTTTGCGTTTTGAACGTCCCGAGTATTATATGCGGGACACCCCAGCCTGTTGAAACCACACATCACTCCGTATTTATTCTTTAGTTATTATAGCTCTCACGGTAGTTATAATCTGCTTTTCCAAAAGATGTAAATGTCTTGGACTTGTCAGTGTTTGGGTATAAATAAAGGGCCCAATAAGGTGATCTAAAAACAATTATAGCATTTTACTATAATAAATGAAATAATTTTGTAGAGTGGGTAATTAACTTACCGTACATAACATCATACATTAAATCCAAATCTTATTTGTAGCCTACGTTCAGCCACTACATGACTAGTACCCCATTATGGAAGATTAGTACCCCAAAATGGAAGATTATGTTTGTTGAATACTCCGCATTTGCTAAAAAACGTCTCGTCGCGTTGGTCCAAATAATTTTCCTGTTGAAATTAGGTATTTCTTGACATTGCCTTACAAACCAGTTTAAAAATTCTAATCTTCTTGGGTAGTCTGTATCCTTGAACAAAAGTAGGCTTTTATGGACGATATTTTTTTTAAGGACTCTTTGAATGGTAGTCTTTGGTATATTCATATCAGTTGCAGCTTTTCGAGTCGATGTTTTCGGGTTCGCATTAAAATGGTCTAAAATGTTTTCATCGCGAGCTTCATTGTCCCTTTGATAATTTTCTGGCGTTGGTATTTCAAAACTTCTATAAGTTCGAAGGTTTATGACAATCCTAGCGAATAATATTGAACCTGGCAGTTGCCTCTCAGGATACAGTTCCAAACATCTGACGATTGCAAGATTTCCATTCCTATTACATATAATATAACATTCCAATATGTCAAATTTTTCTTCACTTAACAAAACTCACTAAATACAAACGAAAATAACTAGATACGAAAAAACTATTTAACACTAAGAAGAACAAGAAATGAACAAAATAAGAACTACTAAACAAGATAAAAAGTTAAATCAAATAAATAATATTTTGCAGAATTGTCAGTAAATAACCCTAAATTATTAAACAATAATAATTGTTTATAACAGAAATTGCCTCCGTAGTAATGGCCTCCGCATTCATGGCCAACTCCGCCAAAAATGAACTTTGTAACTTTTTGACATAAGAATGACATATTTTCATAAAGTGTTATACATCATTTTAAAGGGACAAACAAAACCTGTTTAATTTAGCAAAAACACAAAATGGCTATAAGAAAAAAAGAAGTTGAGGATAGAATCTCAGAACCGAAACGTCGGAAACAAAAACTGAATTCAAGTATACGTTGTCCTAATAATGTTTTTACAGATTTTAAAAATACGTTAAAATAAAAAAATACAGCTCTTTTTCAAAAATACAACTTTTTTATTATTCCCAAATATTTCAAAATCGCAAAAAGATAAAATCGTTCTGAAAGCGGCACATAATTGGTAACTAAATGCCCTAAATGCCCTACAACTTTCCCCATTTAACCAATTTTCCATCTCTTATAGTTTCCAAGATACAAGATACACATGTACACCTATATATATATATATATAGGTGTACATGTATATATATACATATATATATATATATATATAATACCTAATCGAGTTTCTTCTATATCAAGGTCAACAGTTCCAATCATAAAAAACGGCAGCTTGGTGTCCAGTTTATAATTATTTATAGTTAGCTTAAACAAATCTTGGATATACTAATGTAATATGTCTACGTTTTATTAGTTCCTGGGGGCCTTTAACGTTATTGCAAATAACCTAAACTTCTCCATTGCCAGAAATACAGGGTGTTCATTTGAAAACTTCCCACCACGGATTTGTCGAAAACCTGTTTAAAAAACGCCGAAAATATCTCAAAAGGTTTGTCAAACCACAACTTTCTAACCTAAAATTACTTCACCCCCTTTCACCCATTGCCCCCCAGGGTCATCCCCTTAAAAATTTTAAATGGCAAGGGGCATCAAGTAATAGCTTGTTTAAAAGGTCTTTCAAAGTCTTTTATTTTGACGTTTGATTTTTTTAAATCGGTCGATTCGTTTTCGAGAAAATTAGAAAAATCTTTGTTTATCTTAATTTGTTCAGATAGAAGACAAAAACATGAAAATATTAGTTTTTATTTCAATAAGTGTTCAAAATGTTGCTCGTTTTTGGCCAAACAATGATATAGGCCATTTTCAAATTCCTGACAGACATTTTCAAAAACATGTTGTGGGATATCATGGCAGCTGTCCATGATGCGTTGATGAAGTTCATCCAAACTTTCAGGTTGGGGAGTAAACACAATAGATTTCAAATGACCCCATAGAAAAAAGTCTAACGGCGTTATATCAGGAGATCTAGCAGGCCATTCTATAGGCCCCCTTCGCCCTATCCATTTATCTGGAAACTCGTCGTCTAGCCATTGCCGAACGGGAAGAACATAGTGAGGAGGAGCGCAGTCTTGCTGGAAATATATTTCAGCCTCATCAAGTATATCATCATTAAGGTTTCTATCATCATCGATTTGGTTTTTAATGGATTCAGTGATAAGCGGATTGATGGTATTTTCCAACGTATCCAAATAAATGACTCCATTTAAATTTCCGTTAATAAATAATGCCCAATTACTTTATTTCCTAAAATGCCTTATTAAAATACATTATTTTTTTGAGGGTACTGGGTATGCCCTTCTACAAATGCATGAGGATTTTCATTGCTCCAATATCTACAGTGGTAACCGTGTGAACAGAGCCTAATGAAACACCAGTGGCAGCAACAATTTTGCATAATGAAGTATTAGGATTTATTCCAAAATGACCCAAAACTTCATCTTTAGCGGCTTCATCTAAAATTCGCCGATGATCACGTTTTTTATTTGCAACAGATCCAGTTTAAGTAAACTTAGTAACAAGGTCCAAAACATACCTATTTGAAGTTATTTTCTCCGGATGTCTGGCCTTAAAGGTGACGGCAGTTTGCCGAGCACATTGATTTTGGGCACCATAAATTAGAATAATTTCCGCTCTTTCGGCTAGTGTGTAAACCATTTTGGAAGTAAAATCTTCAATTCAACAAATAAATTTTCACTATTCCAAGACTGTCACAAATGTAACTGACGGCAAAATAAATTCTTTAGTTTCCTTAGCAACTATAAATACCTAAGCAGGTATAACAATAAATACATTTCGCCCAGGATATCTGTAAAGAATGCGGAAAAAAATTCAGGTTGTTATTTAGTTTTTTCCACGTCTAATCTTCGGAATTGCTGTTTATGTCGGTAGTTTCCACTTTCCGTTTTAAATTATAATTGTAGATTTGGCAAACCCTAACGGGCAACATTTTGAACACTTATTGAAATAAAAACTGATATTTTCATGTTTTTGTTTTCTATCTGAACAAATTAAGATAAACAAAGATTTTTCTAATTTTGTCGAAAACGAATCGACCGATTTAAAAAAGTCAAACGTCAAAATAAAAGACTTCGAAAGACCTTTTAAACAAGCTATTACTCGAAACCCCTTGCCATTTAAAATTTGTAAGGGGATGACCCTGGGGGGCAGAGGGTGAAAGGGGGTGAAGTAATTTTAGGTTAGAAAGTTGTCCCCCTTAACAAACCTTTTGGCGTATTTCGGCGTTTTTTTTTAAACAGTGGTTTTCGATAAATCCGTGGTGGGAAGTTTTTAAATGAACACCCTGTATATAATTTGCAATTATTAATATGACCTCTAGTTATCAAATCCTTAACAAACAAAAAATACTCTAAAAATTGTTTTGGCTCAATAAATAAACATAAAATTAAAATTTATAGAATCATAACAATCGGGTCCAGTTTATAAACATACTAATTTATTGTGGGTTAGATAAGAGACCAAATTAAAACCTTTTCAAAATTTGTACCTTTTACGATTAGTGGTTGTTTAGGTATAGAGGTTATTTATGTGACTTTTTCGGTTCTGGGCAGATTTAAAATATTTGAACATGTATAGAGACGAAAATTTAAATATGACAATATGTGAATTCAATCCTTATATTTTGAGTCCTACAGTTACTAAGGTAAGCAAGTTTTGTCTTTTCTACGAGAAACTTATTAATACAATCAAAGATCTCGAAAATTTTGAGGTGAATATAAGATGTATTTAAGTACTTTAGAGTTCTTAGCTAGTTTTACACAGATGAAAAATCCTTAACTTTCTTAGTCGATTACGGAGGGACTAGTACTCCAATTCACCTAATTCTGACCTTTTCATGTTTTCAACCTTCTAAAAACCAAAAAAAAAGTTAAAACTCTTATAGTTCCCGAGATCTTAGAACTTTGGAGGACGATTTAGAGAATTTTTCTTTGAACCCTAAGTTTACCCCAAAATGTTTAAGATCTATGGCCTATTAAAAATACCAACTTTTTTTGAGTATGTATCATTTCAGTTCCTGCTATTTTTTCTCATTTTTTGACGCTACTAGTTAGATCTCACTTTATAGATTAAGAAAATATAATCCCTTTTGAAAGTAGTAGGTGGTAGTGTAAAAGTGGATATCGAATAAGTAGTTAAACCTAATTTTCAAACTTCCATTGTCGTTAAACTCACTTAATTTTATCGAACTTCTTCTAGCCACTAATGTTAGACCCACTGATAAGCTAGTAACCGTTGATATTAACATTTTTTTACAAATGTGCCCATCGGAGAATCCCGTAACATCATCAGGGAAAGACTAGGAAAGGCAGATCGCAACACTTGCAGAACTATGGATTTCCACTAGAGGGAGTGATAGACCTTTTGGAGCTTTGTCTTCGTAATTCCTACTGTCAATTCAAAGATAGACTTTAATCCCAGTATGAAGGATTTTTAATATCCTCGGTTTTATCTCTAGTGGTAGCCAACATATACATGTTGATGTTAGTTCGATGAGCATAGTATAAGTATCAATCCAAACTCAAGGTTTATAACATACTTCGATATGTCAATGACAAATTACATATTATTTGGGACAAAAGCGAAAAAACTTCTGTAGCACATCAAAAACATTAGGCTAAGTATCAAGTTCACTATGAAATTGGAAACTGAGTCAGCATTGTCTTTTCTTAGATGTTCTTGTAAATAAAATCAATGGAGTCCTAAGGATAATAGTCTATCGCAAACTAACACACACAAAACATTACCTTCACTACAACTCCAATCATTCTGATTCAATAAAGGATCAATAAAACCCTGTATAAAAGGGTAGCCTTAAACAGCAGCAACATCAAGACTGTCTTTACTTCGAAGACAACCATACGAGACTTAGTATCCAAGACCAAATCAGGACACCAAGAACTGCGTATTTTCTCTGTGGATCTGGCGGCCATAAATAGGCGAGACAAAGCGACTACTGGAAGCTAGATCAAAAGAACATTGATTGTATAAATGGACCCAGAAAGAAGAGGTTTGCAGATCAGGAATACCAAAACATACTTGATCCAATGGCCATAATTGATTATACACTGGACAGAGGCAAAAATTTTGGGCAAGGAGCAATATTGGAAGAGAAAAGGATTTCCGGAGAATACTTATATCACTTAAACAAATGGGGGGAGAAAGTAAACTCAAAGTCCAAGTCTCATAAATCAAGCGTCTATTTAAAGGTTACGCGTTTCGCCGCATAGACGATTGATTTATGAGACTTGGACTTTGAGTTTACTTTCTCCCCCCATTTGTTCATATACTTAAGTCTCTTTGAGAATAATGGATGATTATTTTGAATTATATCACTTAAACCAAGGAATCTTTAGCCAGGCCAGTGTTGATATTTCCAACATCTAGAGATCTCTACTGTCAGGATACTGCAAGATCTGTAATGCACTTCAAAATATTTCTTCACTAAGTCCGAAAATTAGATTTAATTAAGAAAATATAAGATTATGGTGATGGGATTTAAATTGAACTTTAGTGAACTACAGAACTTATGAGTTGTGATGTAATTCTAGTAGATCCTAAAATTAATTATTTATTTTTTAAAATGTAGAAATTAGCTATTTTAATGATTTTTTTGCACTTTTCATTCGCCTTAAAATATTGAAGATCTCGGCAACAGTAGAAGATATGACCTTTTAATTCCGATTGCCGAAAATAAAAACATAAGGGCGGAGGCAGCATTGGATACGGGAATTTTTTTCCCGACTAGATTCTTCATTTAGGCAATAATATCTACCTTGTCCTACTCGCATTGAGCGAATTAATCCACTACCTTCGTTTATTTCTTTGTTTAATAGTCTTTGACAGAAATAATGCAATTGCACTTAAAAGCAGAGCAGCCGATGCTATTATTTCATCATCGAAATCAGCTATTTTATATGTAACTTGTATGCTTGTGTACGTGTTCCGCAAGACACAAATTCATTTTCTTTAAAAAGTTTTAGCAGCTGCCTGTCCCTCTTTGACAATTTTTTTTCAGTCTGTCAGGTATAACTTTTAGTGCATATTCACCTGGCAATGTTTGTACAAATTCTAGAGTTAATGGCTCTAGGAGGTCTTAGATTGTCGGAAGATCACTCTGTCTAACTCCATTTTTGTATATTCCCCTTTTATATTGGTATGGATATTTTTAAATATTAAGAGGAAATTAACTGAAAAGAAATTATGATTATAATCTACCTACAAGCGTTGATTAAAACTTTGGGTTAATATTTAATCTTTATTCAAATATTCAATCAACGCTCCAAGAGAAAAAATTATTTTAAATAGTCAGTTGTTGCTATGTAAAGGGTGACTGTAAAATTGCAATGGTTATATCTGAGGAACCAAAAAAAATCGCTAAAAACTATTTTATTTCAAGAGACAAAATAGTTTATTGATTAACTGGTTTTCAAAGGTATAAATGTACTATTTTTCCTTCTGGCGAATCGTCTAAGAACCAGTGCCCGGCAGACCAAGTAATTTTACCAAAGTGATATTTTGCTCAATCGTACACCTAAATCTACCTTACATGAAATGGGGCGTTACTAAGCCCAACAAGGTTGTTATGACCTTACTTAGGTAAGGCAGGTACAAAAAACCAAGGCACAATACATACTACTATTGCAACCGAAAAACAAAATAACATATGATTTGGCGAGTTTGAACCAATTGACAGACATTTTTGAAAATTTTAAACACAAAAACAAAAAAAATTCAAATTATTTTATCAAATCTGATTTATATATATACATATATGTATATATATATGTATATATACTTACAAACTTCGATAAGTGTTGCATGCGAACGGATATATTATGAAAAAATAAAAATAAATGATCTTACTATTTTATTATTAAATAGTAAGTATCATTTACTAGAGGAGATCTACTTGGAGATCTATTTCCTGAAACTAAAGGCTTTATGATGGCTATACAAGACCAAGTGATTACTACAAGAAATTACCTTAAGTACATTACTAAAGATGAGAAAGTAATCGACGATCGATGTAAAAAATGCCTGCGCGTACCGGAGACAATTTAACATATAACATCAGGATGCACATCTCTATCAGCTGCCGAATATCTGCTCCGACATAACTGTGTGGCAAAAATTATTCATCAAGAACTGGCAAAACTTTATCATCTAATTGGCTAAACTTGCCCCTATTACCAGTACAAATCAGAAACTGTACTTGAACATGACGACTTTCGCCTCTACTGGGACAGAACTGTTTTGACCGATAGGACGCTGACTTCAAACAGAGCAGATATAATCTTGATAAACAAAGCCCAAAAGAAAACCTTTCTAATTGACATAGCAGTGCCACATACCAATAATGTCCTAAAAACGACACACACTAAACTTGCTAAAATCTAGCTTACGAGATAAAACAACAATGGAGCCAAGATAATGTATATATACTCCCTCTAGTTATTTCATCCACTGAAAATGTCTCTTTAACACTGTCCAAAAACCTTAACGCATTGGTTCTTTCCTCCTGGACGGTTGTCACTATACAGAAATCACTATGATGAAATTAACAACACCGCTATCAGCGAGCTAAAACAGAAAAATAATAATAATAATAATTAAACGACGATGAGTTTCCAGATAAATGCATAAAGCGAAGGGGGCCTATAGAATGGCCTGCTAGATCTCCTGATATAACGCCGTTAGACTTTTTTCTATGGGGTCATTTGAAATCTATTGTGTTTACTCCTCCCCAACCTGAAAGTTTGAATGAACTTCGTCAACGCATGACCGACAGCTGCCATGATTATCCCACATGTTTTTGAAAATACCTGTCAGAAATTTGAACATCGCCTATATCACTGTTTATCCAAAAACGGGCAACATTTTGAACTATTGAAATAAAAACTGATATTTTCATGTTTTTGTTTTCTACCTGAACAAATTAAGATAAACAAAGATTTTTCTAAGTTTCTCGAAAACGAATCGACCGATTTAAAAAAATCAAACGTCAAAATAAAAGACTTTTAAAGACCTTTTAAACAAGCTATTACTCGATACCGCTTGCCATTTAAAACTTTTAAGGGTGTGTGCTGTGACCCTGGGGGGCAGAGGGTGAAAGGGAGTGAAGTAATTTTAGGTTAGAAAATTGTCCCCCTTGACAAACCTTTTGACGTATTTCGACGTTTTTTATTTTAAACAGTGGTTTTTGATAAATTTGGGGTGAGAAGTTTTTAAAATGAACACCCTATGTACCTTTAACATTGCAAATTCCTTAAAATATTGTAAATATCATCTCTATGCAGATGATACTCAAGTTTATTCGTCATTTATACCTAGTTTAGCTGCAATATCAACAGAACAAATAAATAATGACTTAGGGGAATTACTGAAATCTTCGGAAGATCATTTAATGAAAATAAATCCTAAAAAATCGACAGCCATTCTATTCTGCAATGAAACTTATAAAAACCACTTACAGAATAGTATAAAACTTAAACTAGGCAATAATATAATAGAATTTAAGGACTTAGTTAAAAATCTAGGCTTAATATTTAATTTAAATTTTCTTAATATAAAGAACATATTACTTATTACTTTTATATTACTTTTTGTTTAAAAAAAGCATATTCGATGTTAAAACTAATTTATTCACATAGATATTATTTATCGCAAAAAACTAAGGCTATGCTCTGTGAAACACTCGTTTTATCATTTTACATCTTTGCTGATCACGTATATGGGCCTTTTTTGGACAGCCTGGACATGAAAAGGGCTCAAAAAGTGCAAAATTGCTGTCTGAGACTCATATTTGGGATAAAGCGTAGACAAAGAATATCTCACATATAGTCCGAAATAGGATGGCTTAATATGAGTGGACGGCGCAATTTACATTCAGCAGTATTTTTTTATAACATTATTAAATTTCAATGTCCTCCATATCTCCACCACAAAATTAAATCAATCAATCAATGCTTTATTGTCAAGAAATTGTTACAATTTGTAGACAAAGCTGTAAAAGAAAAAAGACACAAAAATACAAACAAAACACAATTAAAGAAAAGAAAAACAAAACAAAATTTAAAAAAATAAATAGAATAGAATATCTAAAATGTATACAGATTAATGCAGTTTAAGAATTTTAAGTAGTCAAAAATATTATGGTAAAATATACAATTAAATGTATACAATATCAAAAAAAAATCATTAAAAAATCTCTTTTTAAAAAAAAAATTTAAAAAAAGTAATTAAAAAAAATCCTAAAATAGTTACACAAAGCAGTATACCTAAACATGTACAGATAGTAAAAATACATAATCAGCTAGTGCGAAATTTCAAATCAATGATTACAAAAAAAAATCGTTAACTGTGTAAAAAGCTCTCTCTAGTAAGAATGCTTTTAATGCATCTAATTTCCAATGGCAGATGATTGTGCATTTTTTTTGCATTATATAATATGGAACTTTTGACCAACTCTGAATGTGGGGTAAGCAGGTGTTCCGTGTTTCTAAGTGGATAACTATGGCAAGGCCTATCAGATGCTGAACCGTGTTTGCGTATTAGACAAACGGACTCAAATATGAATAAAGATGGAAGAGTTAATATTTGAAATGTTTTGAAGAAATGCTGGCAATGACTTCTGTATTTAAGTCTCAGTGTATAACGTAAAGCTTTCTTTTGTAGTCTAAAAATACGGTCAAATTGAGTTGCACTACATGTACCCCAGAATGGAAGGGCGTATCGAAGTTGCGATTCAAAAAGGGCAAAATAAACTGTTCTAGAAGTAGACAGGCTAAGCTCCTTAGAAATTGATCTTAACGCAAAACAAGCGGAACTTAATTTTCTTGATAAAGAGTCAATATGTGTGTCCCATTTTAACGAGTTGTCAACAGTTAGCCCTAAAAACTTTACAGAATCAACTTCGTCAATTGTTGCGTTACCAAGTACAAAAGATTGCAAGGTATTTTTATAGGACAACATTTTAGTTTTGGAAATGTTGAGACAAAGAACATTAGAGTCGCACCATGATTTGATAGTAGTTAAATCACTTGATACGGTTCTATGAAGTGTAGAAATATCCGGATTACTCCAGGTAAAACTAGTATCATCAGCAAATAGACAGAGTTTACCGTTAATATTTAGATTAGCAATGTCATTGATGAAAATAAGAAACAAAATAGGGCCAAGTACTGAACCTTGAGGCACTCCACTTTGTATTGGCTTGCAAGAAGACATAGTCGAATCAATTCTCACAGCTTGACTTCTGTTATTGAGATACGACTTAAACCATTCAAAAGGCGCTACTCTGAACCCGTAATATTGCAACTTTTTTAATAAGATGTCATGATTAACACAATCAAAGGCTTTAGAAAAATCACAAAAAATTGTTGCTGTAGGGTGTTGGTTGTTTAAGCTAGATTATACATTATTAAAAAGAGAAAACATAGCATCATTTGTGCATTTGTTATTTAAAAATCCAAATTGATGGGAAGTAAGTATTTTATATTTTGGCGAAAATGATAGAAGTCTTTTTTTAACCAATTTTTCAATAATTTTTGAAAGTGTGGGAAGAAGAGCGATAGGGCGATAGTTGGAAGACTGATCTTTGTCTCCTTCTTTATGTAGTGGAATTATTATCGCCAACTTAAGGCAGTTAGGAAAAACACCTTTTTGAAAAGACTGATTAATTAGAGTAATAAGATGACATAATGTACATTCGGGCAGATTTGAAAACATTTTGAGAGTAAATCCATCAATTCCAGAAGAGCCTTTGTTTTTGATTTCCCTAATTGAACTGCAAAGCTCTGGTAACACTACGGGCGTAAAGAAAAAACTGTGGAAATTCTCATTTGCAATGGGAAGATATGAAAGTGGATCGTGGGAAGGAGTTATGGTACTCATTAAATTATTTGCCACATTTACAAAATAAGCATTAAGGTTCTCAGATGAAGTGGAGATAGTATTCGACAAAGAAGGCTTATTTCTCAAAGCATTAACAATCGACCATGTTTCCTTAGCCACATTTTTAGATTTAGCCAGTCTCCTATTATAGTAAATATCCTTGGCGGCTTTCAAAGTGCTCTGATAAATCTTTTTGTGAAGTCTTACGTATTCATGAAAAAAAGCGCTGTCTGAAAATCTCTTAAGATGAGATAATAAGCGCATGTTCTTAGCAGATGTACGCAAGCCTTGGGTAGACCAGGGGTTATGTTGCTTCTTTTTAAGAGGTCTCAAAGATAAGGATTTGTGAGAAAGACTAGATAGCGTTTTTACAAATCTAGAGAATTTTGAATCAACGTCGTCAGAGAGAATATTCCAGTCAGTTGATTGACAAATGTGTCTAAAATGTAAATAAATTTTATCCGAGAAAATACGGCTTAATTTGCGTGAAACAATTTTACTTTTAGATTTAGTTATGGAAAACTTTGTTAACACTGCTTCATGGTCTGACAAACCTGAGCTTAAGACAGTACAATCGACGAAATCTGGCTCAAAGGAAGATACGACATAATCTATTGTATCAGAGCTGGTTTTAGTTATTCTGGTAGGTGATTTAATGTGCATTATTAAGCCAAAAGAGTCGAAAATGGACTCGAGAGATTCTTGAGCAGCACACACACTGGAAAAATCAATGTTTAGGTCGCCACATAAAATGAGTTTGCTTTTTAACGGCAGAGACTCAAGCAAACTTAGTAATTTTTTGGAAAAAAACATTTACGTCAGCATCAGGTGTTCTGTAAATACAAACAACGTAAAGATCAAAATTATTATTGTAGACAATGGAAAATTCAAATATTTTTTCAGAAACTAAATTATCGAACTTGGTTTCCATTGAAAAGTCGTTGCTAGTAGATAATTTCACAGTACCTCCATGAGTTAGATTTGTTCTATCAAATCTGGCAACTGTAGTGTAATTATCCACCATCACAGGCTCACCAACATGCAACCAATGTTCAGTTATGGCAACGATTTCTGGAAAATGAAGCTCTTCTAGTAAAAGAAATAAATCATTAGTTTTATGTCTTAACGACTGAATATTTAGAAAGAAAATACTAAGCTTGCCATTGTCCAGTATTTCAGAGGGTGCTTGATTCTCTGTTCGCGTCAAGTCATTTAAAAATTTTTATTCCTGGAGGGAGATCCACCAGAATAATAATTGCTATAACTCTCTCTGATTTTTTGAAGGCGTAGCAGCTTTTCTGATGAGAAGAAGGACCTGAAGGCTGACAGATCTGCTTCAACTTCAGTTGGACCAATACCATAGGCATCATGGTACCGAAAGTAGAGCCTCCGCAAAGAGTGCACGTCACCAGGAAGTCTCTGATGCAAGTGCCAATCGGATGCTGGTGTTGGTATGTCCTTCAAAACACACACTGGAGGGTAGATCATGCAGATAGGCAAGGAATAGTCTAAGAGGTTTTAAGATAGAAGGGTCTCTCAGTCTGGCCGATAAATAGCGACCATCAGTCGCATCTGAGTCTCTTGATAGTCGCACTATTGGTGGAGTCAACGGGCCCATATTTGCTGCTTTATTCGCCACTGAATTATTATCGATGACAAAATCAACCTCTAATAATTCTGTTGCAAGGGATTTAGAGGCAGCAATGACCTCCCTATCAGAAGTAATTTTTAAAGATTGAACCTCTCTGGATATTGTAGCAGATGTTGATGGAACTGAGCGATGTGGCAAGTTATGGCTGTCTGGAGAGTGAGGCTTAGACTTAGACTGGGAAGGCTTAGATTTGAGCGAGGTGGTACTATTTATTTGGACTGGCGCTTTAGAGGTTTCCGAACATGAATATATGAGAGTGCCCGGTGGCCACATACTATAATATCCTTCAGCCGGTTTAAGTGATTTAAGTTCTGCACACCAATTTTGAAGTCGGAATGTGCAATGTACATTCACAGTTTTTCTTTGATGAAGTGTGCAAGCTGATTTCCGGTATACGGAGGTGGGATATTTGATACAACCACGTAATGCCATTTATCTTTGTTCATTGTGATGTCCTTCGGTGACGTTGGAACCTCCGGGTCTGGTTTTTCTGTATGATCAGTCTGGCAGGCTATCGTCCTTTTAGTTACAGGTTGCTAACTTTTAACATTAGATTTTTCTTTAACTAATTGTTCTATGGTGCGAGCCATTTGTTTAACATCTTTCCTCAGATTCTCTACTTCACTTTTTAACTCTCCATTGGAAGAATCATGGACCTGTACCTTTACCGTCTCACCATGGTTGTCCATAAGAATTGATGACAGGTTGAAAATTTCCTGTTTCATATCTCTGATTGAATGGAAAAGAGATTCTTGTCCATTTTCAGAGACAGTATGGAGGCGATGAATGTCATCAATTTTGTCATAGAGGTTCTTCCATTTGTAGTCGTGAGAATTTAAAATGTCGTACATCTCTGAAAACACTGAAAAAAGGTCGTTATTCTTCTTTAGACAGGTTCCCAGAGCATTGACATTTTCTAGAGATATTTGAGAGTTTTGCAGCTGCGAAACTTTATCATGAAGATATTTTAATGTTGGTGAATCGCAAACACTGCAGAAAAATCTAATGTTGTTGTATTTCTGCTGATGAAGGACAAGTAAATATCGCTCCGATGATCATAACATCAATATCCGAAAATTAAACCTTTTAACTATACCAACTCATAAAACTTAAACATTTAAGAAATCATTTACCTATAAAATTGCCTCTGTAATTAATAAACACAAAATAATGAACTTTTCTTTATCGATACCAGTCTTTAAAAGAAAGTTTAAAGCCAAATTGGTTTAAGAGCATTAATTTGTACATCATCTCACTTTGCTATCTCATTTCTATCTGATCTTACTTATCTTCTGTTTTTTTTTAAATTAATCTCTCTCCTTCTCTCTTTCTTTTCACTCTTCAATTTCTCTTGTAATTTTTAAACTTAAAACTATATTGTTTTTTTTTCGTTGCTCACTGCTTTGCGGCTATGTATTTTTTTTTTATATAATTTTTTCTTTGCTCTAGCAGCTGCCTCTTTTTGAAGGTAAGCTGATGTAGCTTTTTATTCCGAATAGTTCATAGTTTTATTATGTATTATTTCATTTATAAGCATATATATTTGGGAATAAGTAAACCATAATTATAATTATTATTATTAAAAAGCCGAACTTCAACCCGGCTAACATCCACTCTAGTCAAAAATATGGTAAAATCTTTGATAACATTGTGTGTAACGTGTTATTGTTATGAGCAACCCATTTGCGACTTACCAACAAGCTTTCAGTTAGTAAACATATTTTTTTTTACCCTCTCATTACCAGCTACAATTTTTTCGAAGATCCGATATGAGATAAAACACTTAAAAATTAATCGTTCTTCATTAATTAATTATCTTTTGTGACAGCGAATGGCTGTGTTACGTTTCCTCCACAGCCACCGAAACAGTAAGACTATTTTAATCAATAGCTACGTTTATAACGCGCTGATCTATTAGGTCCATGGATCAAATGATCAGATGACTATTTTTATTTAGTACAGCCCCATTTACAAGGATTAATTTTGAGGGTTAAATTAGTCCAGGATTATCTCTAGGATCAAAATGTCAGTTGAAGTGAGTTTAGACGAAGAATTATAGGACATAACCTCTAAATCTTTAAAAGTGTTATTGTTTAAAGAAAATAAATATAAACTAATAATTTCTTTTTCAAGGCATAAGCTTGTCCTCTGTATTTTCTTTTTTATTTTTGTATACAACAACATTTTTGTATACGTTGTAACCTAACATCAAATAAAATGTCAAACTTGTCATTTTGGTACTTCAATAAAGGTCCTAGGTGTTTACACCGAAAAAAACTAAATTTAATCTACCCTTTTTGGGAAGCATCAAATTGGCGTATCAAATTTTAGTGCGCTGCCATTTACACCGAAAAAATAGTCCTCGTGACGTCATTTGATCCAAGTATTAAATATTTGGTACTCGCGTTGTAAACGTAGCTATTATTCGTTATAAGATAGACTACCGTGTCAAATCTCTTATACTAATTGTTATGTATTCCGATTCTTTTGGAAGTCTTCAAGAGTTAAAAAAAAGAGAGTTTAATCAATGTAAAGAGTATTTGAGTATATAGAAGGTATATATACCATGCTTTTCTTTGAAGTCCCCCCCCCCATTTATTTTTTGAACGGGTCAAAAAAAATTTTTGAAACTTGGCATAAGTAAATTGGTCTATAGATACTATTTTTCACTGTAAACTAGGTAGTTGTAAATTCCAAGATGGCGGCTGGGCGACATCTTGAGAAAAAATTTTAAATAGAAAGGGGGGTCGTGTGGTACCTCATTTTAAAGGTCTTAATGAGTACTTTATAACCCTGAAATATTAGACCCATATCTTAACTCGTTTCAAAATGGCGGCCTAATAAAAAAGTTTTTTTTTTTATTTTAACGTTTTACATTTTTATGATTTTTGTATAGGTAAAAATCAGTGTACGAAAATAAATGCGTCACTATTTTATTTTGACATAAAAACGACAGTTCTAAATGTCAAAATAACACATAAGCGCCATCTTGAATAAATGCATTAAATAGAAATCTTGTGTTACCTCATTTAAAAGGTTTTATTGAGTACTTTTAATATTTATTACATGGACTCGGTGGACTCCGTTTTGACCTGTCTAAAAGTAACAGCCAAAAAAATACACTGTTGTGATTTTATTAACGTTTTTAATAATAATATACAAATAATTTATAATTTTTGAATTTTGGATTTAAAGATTAACTTTTTGGTTTCTAAAGACTTACTGAACCGCCCTCGTATGTCACATTTCACGTTAAAGGTTATTGAACATTATTTAGACATTCCAAAAACCAAATAGCTATTAAAAAAACTCGAAAAAAAATTTTAAGATATTTTTCCTTAACCGGTAAATTACTCTTGTATCGGTCATTGTTAGATATTGTTTAGTGTGTTTGGCAGTTTGAATTTATTGTTTTTTTCAAAATGGTTAATTCTCGTCCATTGGAGGAAAAAGTAGAAGCAATTTTTATTTATGGAGCAACGCGTAATTTTCATGAGACTGAAAGGGTTTTCAACGAACGTTTTCCTGATCGTCCTATTTGCCGTAAATATTTAAGGGAACTTGTAAATCAATTTACAACTACTGATACTGTCTAGGATAAAAAACGCCCAGGCCATATGTCTATTTCAGAAGAAAAGCAAGTCCAAATAATTGGCGAAATAATAGAAAATCCCCAACATTCTACTCCAACTGTTGCTGATATCTGTGAAGTTTCAACTTCGACGGCATGGAGAGTTTAAAAAAAAAATAAGTTTCACCCATTCAAGATCCAAATGGTCCATCAACTGACTGAAGATGATCCTGACCGAAGAGTGCAATTCTGTGAAATTATGGCAGAGAGAGTAGAAAGGCAACCTACGTACGTGCGCAACATTTGTTTTAGCGACGAATGTACTTTTTTTTTTAATGGTAATGTCCACAGACAAAATTGCCGATATTGGAGTGATACCAATCCACACATTTTTCGTGAAACCCGATCTCAGTATCCGCAAAAAATCAATGTATGGGCAGGAATATTAGGGAATCATATTGTAGGGCCGCTGTTTTTAGAAGAAAATTTAACAGGTGAATTGTACTTAAATATGCTGGAAAATGCTATCGATCCTCTCATAGCAGAAATTGTTGAGGCTAATGTACATGAATTTGACATGGAAATTACATTTCAACAAGATGGTGCTCCTCCGCATTTTGCCAGGAATGTGAGAAATTATTTAAATGATAATTATTTTGGTCGTTGGATAGGTCGTCGGGGTCCTATTGAATGGCCAGCTCGGTCACCAGATTTAACGCCGCTAGACTTTTTTTTGTGGGGATACCTAAAGCAAAAGGTATACGAAACAGAACCTGCCTCAATTTTTGAGCTACGACAAAGAATCACTAACATTTGTCAAAATATTGAGGCAGATGTATTTGAAAATGTTCGACGTGAATTTTCAGATAGGTTATTTATGTGTCAAGAGGTACAAGGAAATCATTTCCAGCATCTTTTAAATTAAATATTGTTTTTCTTTTGATAAATTGTTTATTTGCTAATTGTAAATTAGTATTTCATTGTATTCTATTAAAAACGTTAATAAAATCGCAACAGTTTATTTTTTTGGCTGTTACTTTTAGACAGGTCATTGAGACCTTTAAAATGAGGTACCACACGACACCCCTTTCTATTTAAAATTTTTTCTCAAGATGTCGCCCAGCCGCCATCTTGGAATTTACAACTACCTAGTTTACAGTGAAAAATAGTATCTATACTTTACTTATGCCAAGTTTCAAAAACTTTTTTTGACCCGTTCAAAAAATAAATGGGGGGGGGGACTTCAAAGAAAAGCATTATATATAGTATATAGAGGGACATATACACCGTCCCTTATTTACTTAATATTTTCACCAAAGAGCCAAAAATATTATAAAATCATTCATTAATTATAATATACATAGTAATATATCCAACACTTACAAAATTACATAATAAGTAATCTGATACAAGTTTAAAAAGAGAGTGTCCAGTTCAATATTAATAATTACAGAGAAACAGGTTCAAGGCGGCTCAAATTGCATGGTTAATAAGCTCAAGCAATAAAAAACTAATATTAATAATATTTTTATTGATTTTCTTATATAACATATAAACCATAATAGTTTCTATTATTTTTCCTTGTTGATTTACGAAATATTTCGTGAAACTGTACCGTAAGTTCAAGCAAGGTCATTCCAATAACAGGCTTATTACTTCCGCTGTAATGACGCTTCGGCTCGCCTTTTAATAAGAAAATAACCCAATTTCAAGATCATCTTGATTAGTTAAGGCAATTTAAGACCATATAGAACATTTTGCATAAGCCAATTCAGTCTTACTTAACTTTTTGCATTAATATCTTGTGCGTCTTCGGTGTGAAAATATTGGTTAAAGTGCAGTTTTATACTATTTATTGACTATAAGTAGAATTTGCAGTGATTTTTAATGTAGTGCAAGAATAGTGTTCATCATATCAATATAATATTTTAAAATTTGCTTACGACCAATATTTATCTTAGATTCTTAAAAACAAATATCAGCTGATCTCCCTATCTGATCCTATAAAATTTTTATAATCAACATATAACAATCAAGTAGCATTAAAAAAAAAACAAAAAAACTATATCTAAGCCAGAAAAATCCGTAATATCCACCGTACTATAGCTCTAACTAGCAATATCTTAAAACCGATTGAAATGAGTGCTTTCATTTAAAAAAACAGAGTTCAGGTAACATAGAGGACTCGATAGGACATTTGAGGAAGGAAAATTCTGCGTGGGTATATTTCTCGACTTAAGTAAAGCCTTTGACACTGTAACACACCAAATTCAGTCATACCATACAATCTTGTCCGGTAGATCTTGGTGGCATAGGCAGCCATTTTGTCCCTTTCCGGGATCGACTCCAGCTTTAATTTTTAATTTAATTCACTTTGTTCATCGAAGTAACAATTTCATGTTTGGTCCCGAACTTTTCCTTGGTTTAATTCTGAAATTTTTAAGAGTTTTACTGCGGCGAAATCTGAATAAAAAGCGCCCCAGCCGCCTCCCTCTCCCTCACCTACGGTTCCTGACTATTGATTTACATATTAACGTTTAAGTCTCTCCGAGTATTTTTTCGGGGGCTTTTTTCTGGAAAAGTACTTACATACACTTAGTTAATGTACGTAGAAGGCAGAATCAGTGATATCTGTCCCGTTTAAGTTATTCCTCCCACAGGATCATTAAAAGTGTAATTCTCAAAATATGAAAATGCATGTAACTCACATATTATGGATACACTGTTCGTTTAAATATTTTATGTAGTAAATGGATGTTAGAATGATTTATGTTTCTATATACAGGGTGTTACAAAATTCGGTGTAAATATTTTAAGAGCGATTTATTGGAAATAAAATAAGACTTTTTTTCCTATAAACATTTATCCTAAAATGCACCCCCTCAGAGCTACAGCCTGCGCAAATTGATTGAAGAAAATCAATTATTCGGAACTGACTACAGCTATACGTCAAATCTTTTGGAAATTTGCAAGTCCTAATTGTTTTTGGGTCCTCTTGACATTTTCCATCCCAAATATGGTATAAACCCAATTTGAGGAAAGGATTCAGGGGGGCTTACCCTTTTGACGGCCCATATCTTATGTTTCCAATAAGAAATTTGAAAATGTTGAACATCATCTAATTAGCCAGGAAAAAATCTAAAATTATCATTGTTTGCATTTTTGGATAAAATTAATTTGATTTGAGAAAAATAACAAAATAGTCACAGCTTGCCTCGTTTTTTCTAATTTAATAGATTAATCGGGTTTAACAATGGCTCCTCTATCGTTTATCAGATATTTTCTCGAAAGCGCTTAATTAAATCGAAAAAATGCAAGAGACAATTTTATACTTTTCAGGGGTAACTAGATGTTATTGCTAGATTTTTAAATTTCTTGTAGGAAATGTCAGATACTGGCCATCAGAAGGGTAAGCTCCCCTGAATCCTCTCCTAAAATTGGATTTATACCATTGGGATGGCAAATAAAAAGAGCACCCAAAAAATGGGGACATGCAAATTTTCAGAAGAATTAATGCATAATTGTAGTTACGATTCCAAAAAATTTGATTCGATTTTCTTCAAGCAATTTGCGCGGGCTGTAGCTCTGAGGGGAAGGTCTTATTTTAACTCTAATAATACGCTCCTAAAATATTTGCACCGAATTTTGTAACACCCTGTATTTTTTTAAAAATTAATGGCCATTGAGAAATTTTGAAAAAACTTATTTATTTGTATGACGATCGTCATAAACCTATAAAAATACTTGTAACTTGTCTTCTGTGTTAGATGGAATCTTATTTTATTTACGTAGGAAATGTATGTCGCTATAATTTATTATTTTTTTTTTGACAATTTTTCTGAGAAATTAATGATTTTTGACAAATTTAAAAAAATCGACTCGTCAGCTTGAATATCTACTTTTATTAAAGGTCCGCTTAAAAAAATGCTTGTAACTTTTTTTATGTTATAGATAGGGCGCTGATATAACAGTTTATATAAATTCCATATTTGTCTGAAAATGTGTTCAAACAAGTATTGTTCAAAGGGACACATTTGTAACTTAGTTTACGTTATATATATAGCCGTTAGTTTAACTTCTTTTCTATAGATAATATACAGTAGCACAATTTTTGTTTTAACGCATTTTTTGAGAAATTTATAGTCTTTTAGAAACTTCGAAAATAATCTACTCTTCAGCTTGCATGTCGACTTTCCTTGAAGACTTATGTACAAAAAAGCTTGTAACCTGTCTTCTAGTATAGATGGAATATTAGTCACCGAGTCAAGAGAGAATGAAAAGAAAATGTCTGGTACATACGGGGCGGAGTTTTCAGCTTAAAAGCCAGTTATAATGGTAGTTTTTTGAAGTGATGGAAGATCTTTTGGAATAAGTTTTGTTCATTTTCAAAGTGTCGACTAAATCGTACGAACTGATTCGTGTGAAATGTTTGGTTTTTTCAAGCGTTAATGACGATTTCCAAGTATCCGTCATTTTAATGATGAGTTTTTCCTCCATCGTTATTCTCTTTACATCACTCTTTTTTACCTTGTTTACTTTACCAGGGGCGGACTAGGTTGTACACTTTAATGCGTATATTTTTAACACCTTGTATGTTAAAGTCTAAAAAAACTAAATTTGGATACCTTGAACCCTAGGCTAAAAAAAAGGTAGTAAGTAAGTAAAGTAGAATTTGCAGTGATTTTTAATGTAGTGCAAAAATAGTGTTCATCTAATTCGACTAATGTTTATCTTAGATTCTGAAAAAAACAAATATCAGCTGATCTCCCTATCTGATTCTATGAAATTCTTATAATCATATAACAATCAAGTAGCATTAAAAAAACAAAAAAACTATATCTAAGTCAGAAAAAAATCCGTAATAACCACCATCCTATAGCTCTAACTAGCAGTATCTTAAAACCAATTGAAATGAGTGGCAAAGCTTCCGTTCATAAAAAAAAAGAGTTTACGTAACATAGAGGACTCTTTAGGATATTTTGGGAGGAAAATTCTGCGTGGGTATATTTCTCGACTTAAGTAAAGCCTTCGACACTGTGACACACCAAATTCAGTCATACCATACAACCTTGTCCGGTAGATCTTGGTGGCATAGGCACCCATTTTGTCCCTTCCTGGGATCGACTCCAGCTTTAACTTTTAATTTTATTCACTCTGTTCCTCAAAGTAACAATTTCAGGTTTGGTCCCGAACCTTTCCTTGATTTAATTCTACAATTTTTAAGAATTTTACTGCGGCGAAATCTGAATAAAAAGCGCCCCAGCCGCCTCCCCCTCCCTCACCTACGGTTCCTGACTATTGATTCACATTTTAAGTCCCTCCGAGTATTTTTTTCTGGAAAATTTACATAAACTTAGTGTATATAGGTAGAAGGCAGAAGCAGTCATATCTGATCCGTTTAAGCGTTGATTGAAAAGGGAATCGCTTTTCAATCAGCCTTTTCAATCAACGGTTTAAGTTATTCTTCCCATAGGGTCATTAAAAGTGTAATTCTCAAAATATGAAAATGCATGTTATGGATACACTGTTCGTTTGAATATTTTATGTAGTGAATGGATGTTGGAATGATTTATGTTTCTTTTTTTTGTTTTTTTTTTTGATTTATGATTTATATTTTTTTTGTATATACAGTGTGTTACAAAATTCGGTGCAAATATTTTAAGAGTGTATTATTGGAAATAAAATAAGACTTTTTTTCCTACAAACATGTGTCCTAAAATGCACCCCCTCATAGCTACAGCGTGCGCAAATTGTTTTTTCTAATTTAATAGATTAATCGGGTTTAACAATGGCTCCTCTATCGTTTATCAGATATTTTCTGGAAAACGCTTAATTAAATCGAAAAAATGCAGGAGACAAAAATTTTATATTTTTTCAGGGGTAACTATAAATGGTGTAATAACTAATAAAAATGTAATAACTTATAGATGGTGTTGCTAGATTTTTAAATTTCTTGTAGGACACGTCAGATCCGGGCCATCAGAAAAGTAAGCTCCCCTGAATCCTCTCCTAAAATTGGATTTAGACCATTTTTGGGACGGAAAATAAAAAGAGCACCAAAAAAATGGGGACATGGGGGCAAATTTTCAGAAAAATTGATTCATAATTGTAGTTACGATTCCAAAATATCGATTTTCTTCAAGCAATTTGCGCAAGCTGTACCTCTGAGGGAGTGCATTTAAGAACACATGTTTATAGGAAAAAAAGTATTATTTTAACTCCAACAATACACTATACAATACACATTAAAAAAAAATTTACTCATCAGCTTAAATATCTACTTTTATTAAAGGCCCGCTTACAAAAATGCTTGTAACTTTTTTATCTTATAGATAGGGCGCTGATTTAACGGTTTATAAGTTCCATATTTGTCTGAAAATGTGTAAAAACAAAAATTGTGCAAAGAGACACATTTGTAACTTAGTTTATGTTATATTTATAGCCGTTAATGTAACTTCTTTTATATAAATAATATACAGTAGCACAATTTTTGTTTTAACGCATTTTTTGAGAAAGTTATAGTTTTTTAGAAACTTGTGTAGAAAACAGAGTCACGGAAGTCAACAGAGTCAAGAGAAAATGAAAAGAAAATGTCTGGTATATACGGTGCAGAGTTTTTAGTTTAAAAGCCATTTATAATGGTAGTTTTTTGAGGTGGAGGAAGATCTTTTGGAACAAGTTTTGTTCATTTTCGAAATGTCGGCTATATCGTACGAACTTATTCGTGTGAAATGTTTGGTCTTTTCAAGCATTAATTACGATTTGCAAGCGGCAATTCCGTCATTTTAAGGATGTGAGTTTTTGAATGAGAGTTTTAAGAATGAGAGTTTTTCCTCCATCGTTATTCTCTTTAGATCACTTTTTTGATGTTTGATAGAAACCGAGATTTTCATTGATTCCGCACAAGAAACTCCGTTATAACCACAAGATTTAATGCAAACTCTTTGCTGAATTAAATAAAATTATCGATAATAAAAAGTGCAAGTTAACCAAATCAGAAACTACACAGGGTGTCCCGGTTCATGTGGGAAATCTCTCGGATCCAGGTAGAACATCAAAAAATAATACCGAACGTTCCTATAAAAAAAATTCCTACAGGCCTTCTTTACGAAGATACAGCCTCCTAAAGGACGCTGCTGGAAATTGGTTTTTCATAAATTACTTTTAAACTACCCGGTAGAATTTAATAAAAATTTTAGGTGATGAACACTATGAGGGACCTCTTAAAATGACATCCTTAAAATACATTTACCTTGTTTACTTTACCATGGGCGGACTAGGTTGTACACTTTAATGCGTATATTTTAAACACCTTGTATGTTACAGTCTAAAAAAAATAAATTTGGATACCTTGAACCCTAGGCTAAAAAAAAGGTACTCTTGTTCATTATCGATAAAATGAACCGTTTTGGAGAAAAAAAAATAAACGAGCCAATGTTTTTTTTTTATTTTTTTAAATGAGATAAGTACGCCAGTTATTCAAAGACCAGAAAATTTCGATGTAAGTTATTTAATTTAAAAAAATACATGTTCCTAAAAATACAGTGGTGTCCTAAAAAATACTTTTACAAAATATTTCTTATTTATTATACGTTTATTTCCTTTTTGTTATTCTTAAGATAAAAACTAAACATAAAAAAAACTAAAAAAATAATGTAAACCAATTGTATTGTACCTGTCTTATTTATAGGAATTTTTGCATTTTTGAACGAATTATTGTTACAAACCTTGCATTTAAACCTAACATTTGTCAACATATTCATCCTTTATTTGATAATATTTTTTTAATTTTTTTATTTTTTGGTAACTTAAAATAATTTAATTTAAATTACGTCAAAATATGGAGTTTACTTTTATTGAGTATGCAGATATGCATCTTATGTATGGTCTGGCGTCTTGCAATGCATTGAAAGCAAAAAGATTGTCCGAAGAAAGATTTCCCAATCGCATTAGTCCGGATCAGAAAACATTTCAACGTGTTGATCAACGTCTAAGGGAAACTGATATGTTTCTGTTTTCTACTTAATGAGGTAATACTATTAAATTTCCTTAATGCAATTATGTTTTGAAAAAAAAAAGGAATAATGGTGGTCGGAGGAGAACAGCACGTACAATGCAATTGGAAGAAAATATTTTAGACGCTGTAGCTGACATTCCTACGAGTACTCGAAAATGAGCCGCTCAGCTTCATTCGTCCAAAACAATTGTACATATGGTACTTCAAGAACAACTGTTGTACCCATATCACTTACAAAAAATGCATGAACTACTGCCCAGAGATTTTGCTCCTAGAATACACTTCGCAAACTGGCTGTTAGATCAGCAGCAAAATAACCCTAACTTTATCAGCACGATTCTTTTACGGATGAAGCAGGGTTTACCAAAAATGTAATTGAAAACTTACATAACTCGCATGTATGGGCTGATGAAAATCCCCGTGATACTATTATTTCTCATCATCAACATCAATTCCAATCAATAAATATCGGGGCAGGAATTATTGGCAATTTTTTGATTGGGCCATTTGAATTGCCACCACGTTTAAACGGAGAACTTTATTTGGAGTTTCTCCAGAACAATCTTCCAGATTTATTAGAAGATTTGCCCCTTGCAACGCGTCGAGATATGTATTTTATGCATGATGGAGCCCCACCCCATTTTGGCCTTGCTGTAAGACACCACTTAAATAATACTTTTGAAAACGGTTGGATAGGTCGAGGAGGACCTGTTGCTTGGCCTCCTCGGTCTCCCGATCTAACGCCATTAGATTTTTATCTATGGGGTCACCTCAAAACCTTGGTGTATTCCACCCCAGTCGATACTCGGGAAGAACTGCTCCAAAGAATTACATTTCATTGTGATAATGTAAAAAACAATCTTGGGTTATTGTGGCGAGTGCAGCACTCCTCGATTCGTCGAGCCCACGTCGAACCTACTTATGAAGTTTTTAATAATTAATTGTTTATTGCTCGTATTGAAGAATTTAACTTTTGTTTATATATTTGGTTTTTGGCATTTTTTTGTAAGTCGTTTTTCCTAATTTAAAAACATACACTCATCATAGGTTTTTTTAAAATTATTTTGTAAAAGTATTTTTTAGGACACCACTGTATTTTTAGGAACATGTATTATTTTAAATTAAATGACTTACATCGAAATTTCTCTGTTCTTTAAATAACTAGCGTACTTAAATCTCCTTTAAAAAAAATTAAAAAAAAACATTGGCTCGTTTATTTTTTTTTCCAAAACGGTTAATTTTATCGATAATGAACAAGAGTACCTTTTTTTTAGCCTAGGGTTCAAGGTATCCAAATTAATTTTTTTAGACTTTAACATACAGGGTGTTAATAATATACGCATTAAAGTGTACAACCTAGTCCGCCCCTGGTAAAGTAAACAAGGTAAATGTATTTTGAGGATGTCATTTTAAGAGGTCCCTAATAGTGTTCTTCACCTAAAATTATTAAATTCTACCGGGTAGTTTAAAAGTAATTTATGAAAAACCAATTTCCAGCAGCGTCCTTTAGGAGGCTGTATCTTCGTAGGCCTGTAGGATTTTGTTTTATAGGAACCTTCGGTATTATTTTTCGATGTTCTACCTGAATCCGAGAGATTTCCTACATGAACCGGGATACACTGTATACAAACTCATTGACAGATAGAGTTTCAACTTATTGCATAATTTCTGATGGACCAAAATATTGTAAAATATTTTTTTTGATTACCATTTATGAATTAGCAATTGATTTAGATGAAATTTCTATGAGTTCCAATCAGTTTTAAATTTTATTCGCACTAAATATTCCAAGGAATATCTAAGACCCATCAAAAAATTAACATTATTCCTGTGGTGGACTCTTGGTAGAGTATAACGTCACTTTCATGTTATATTCACTTTATTACCGCAAACACTAAATAAGCAGTAACAAAATTGATTTAATGATTTTTAATTTTTAAATTCATTTCAGAAGCAATTTTCAGTTAACTTATAGCAAAAAATTAAATAAGTTACTTTTTATTACGTCTGATAGAACAAACATCATTAAATCGTAATGCATTTATTTATTTTTTTCCTATTGAAAGACTGGATACTAATTCTATATAATTTAAGCACCATGTGACAACAAATAATTACTTTTTAATTCTCGTTTTATTGACATATCTCATGTTGCAGTTGTTCCGGTTGTTGTCATTATAAGGATCGTTAAAAAATAGAAATTTTGTTACTTTATGCATTACGTTGGCCAAGACTTAAAAAAAAAGTTGTGTACAGAGTGGGCAAATTTGGTCGATTTTTTGAAGTTTCTCGAAAAAAGCAGATATTAAAGAAATGACATATCACTTATGAACTCGATTTTGGATACAGTATAGTTAGTATAAATAATAAGATATTAATTTTTATATTTTTTAAGTAAAATAAAAAAAAATACTTTTCAAATTTACATTTTCTATCAGCACACCTTAAATAATTTTTTTTTTCTTTACCTAAATATTATAAAAAAATACAAAATACCAATAAGTTAAAAAATTAACCTAATTTTTGAATTAATTTTCTACTTAAGCCTAAAACCTTTTTTTTTATTCTGATTTGCTTATATAGGTACTGATTGCCTATCGTTATCCATGTCTCTTATGTCCATACGTCACTTACTAAATCGAAGAAAAAGTGGAGGAAAAAGCCTATAGTAAGCGCTGAGACCATTCACACTATTTCTATTCAAGGATTTCAGCAATATCTGAAACTAAAAAGCAAATTTAAGTTGATTGGGATGGTATGTAGTTTGAAAACTTATCTTATTGAACCAATCTTATTGAATTGGAAACAAGAATAGTAAAATCGCTTACAAGAAAGCTAAAGAATAAAAAGAAGCAACAGTCCAAAAGTCCTATTATATTCAAGTCCAAACAAATTGAGTAATATCTGCAAATCAACCAGACATAATTATTAAAAATAAAAAGATAAAGACTTGGTTACTTATAGACGCATCGATTACAATATTTTTCAAAAAGAACCAGAACAACTACCTAATACAAAGACTGGCAAGTTGAGGTTCAGAGATTGTGCCATAGGTACTACAGTAGATAGACTGCAGTGGTTTCAATTGTGATCAGTGCAAAAGGATTAATTTCTCAAAAATATCGAGAGGCCATCAAAAATATCCCTGGAAAACACAACCTTCAGACACTACAAAAATCCGTTGTGTTGAGCACTGCACAAATAGTGTGTAAAGTATTCTAAACCCACGAAATACGAAATTGCCTTGGGTGCATGGTTTACACCCAGTCGTTCCAAGTTAAAAACTATAGTGAAAATGAGAAAAAAAATAATCACGTTAACTAATTAGAATATGAATAGTTATAAATTTATTATGGTTTTGTCAAAATTTTATGTGAAGTGACACAATCAGTAATAAAAGCTACATCCAAAAAAATATACTTATATAAAGCAAACAAAGGCAATAATCATTGCAGATTAATGAAATGATTAAAAGCACCATTACATACCCTTTAAAAATATATTGAATTTCACTTTAGTTTTGAAAATATTTTGGTTTTCTTTTCGCTTTAAGTGCTCAGGAAGCATATTATACCATCTTGGCAAAAGTATTTTAAATTTTTTTTAGCCACTAGTTCGGCCTGTGGTTGTTGGGATATGCTCAGTTATTTCGTCTTGTGTGAATATATTGTAAACAAATTTATAAACTAATTTTTCTATTTTTAAGTTTTTCAAGTCTTAATTTGCTAAATTGTCAATTATAATTCCAAGGTATTTGATAGATAGTAATTCTGGAATTTTTTGAATCAGGAGAGAAAATGCTTATAGACTGCAAATAGCATATATTTTGTCTTTTTTTACATTAATCATTAAGTTATTATAGTAACTGCTTGCTAACTCTAAAATATCAATTTCAAATTAAAATTTCAATAGTTGCAATGATTTTAAGTTACAAAATATTGCCGCGAAATTAATTGAAAATTTAGTTTTTGTATAAGTGTATCCCTGTCAACAGTCTCAAATATACCTTTTAGGTCTACAGTGGCCCAGAAAAGTCATGGTACAATAGAGAATTACAATACAAATTTTATTTATAATTTTTTTATGAAATAAAAATCAATTTTTACTTTTATGTATTTATTTTTTCTAATGCCCTACATCATAACATAAACCTATTTCCATAATATATCTAACATACAATAAATAAAAAAATAAAATAAAATTTCTTACAAAAATTTAATCCACAAAAGTCAAGGTACATTTCAGACTATGGGCTAATAAAGTTCTGTCGATAACGCGTGGGAAAACCCTTCAGTTTAATAACCTCTTTTAAGCTTGGATATTTTTGGCCACTCTTCTAAAATTACCTGTTTTAAGTCTGATTTATTATGAATCACATGTTGCCGAATTTTTCTCCCCAAAACATCCCATAAATGTTCTATAGGATTAAGATCGGGACTTTGGGGAGGAGTTTCCAGCAGATGGGGAGTATTAAAAACCAACCACTGACGTACTGTATAAGCTTTGTGCTTAGGGTCGTTATCCTGTTGAAAGTAATAGTTCTCATGCAACCCTAATTTTTCAGCACTGATCCATTGTTTCGTCGATAAAAACAATATTTCCTACACCTGAAGTTGCCATGCAACCCCAAACCATTACTCCACCTCCTCCATGTTTCACTGTTTTGATTGTATTTTTCGGATTAAGAGCTTCACCGGGTTTCCTCCACACCTTGACACGACCATCGGACCCAAAAATGTTAAATTTACTTTCATCTGACCAGATAACTTTATCCCAGAAATCATGTTCAATAGACTTGTACTTTTCAGCGAATTCTAGTCTCTTTTTTCTATTAATATCGCTAACATGGGGCTTCTGACGTGCACTGCAGGATTTGTATCCACCCTGGTTAAGTTTCCGGCGAACAGTTTCTTCATGAACAGATATTCCAAACATTTCTCTTAACTCTGATGATATTTGTATGGCACTTTTCTTTGGGTCCTTCTTAATTTTATTTAATATGTACCGGGATTCGCGCTCTGACAGCTTCCGAGGACGTCCTGTTCGCGTTTTATTTTCAATTCTGTTTTCATTTTGAAAACGATTTACTACTTTTTGTATAGTGGACCTGCTTCTTTTAATCACTTCTGCAATTTTGGTGTATGATTTTCCCTCTCTATGCAAATTAATAATAATTTTCCGCTCACTGACACTTAATTCGGTTCTTCCCATGATTATCACTGTATTTACCAGTCAAAGTTAAGAAGAAATATTCTAGTGAATACTGAAAACGAATGCCAGAATAGTATTAGAGGAATGTTCTTATTAGCAAATAACAAAATAACAATAAATTTAAAAGATACTTGCATATTTTGATTTACACAAATTAAGAGTACCTTGACTTTTGTGGATTAAATTTTTATAGAAAATTTTATTTTATTTTTTTGTTTATTGTGTGTTAGATATATTATGCAAATAGGTTTATGTTATGATGTTGGGCATTGGAAAAAATAAATACATAAAAGTAAAAATTGATTTTTATTTCATATAAAAATTATAAATAAAATTTATATATAAATTGTCTATTGTACCATCATTTTTGTGGTCCACTGTATATATACAATTAATGTAAATTTTTTGTTCACTAATAATACTAATATAACCCCCTCACTTAGCTAGCATATATATATTAGAGTGTCTGTTGACTTACACAGGTGTAAGCTTTGAATCCTAATTGGTCCTCATATAAGCCTTAATACAATAGTCCCCAATATTTTGTCCAGAACAAGTAAGAATAAATTTATGGAATAGGAATTATGGTCTTTTGTTTTACTAAGTCTACAGGGTATTCCACAATCAACGTCACAGGCTATAATTTTTTTATTTTTAGATAGACAATTTTTAAAGAAAATGTATTTTTAATAGTTATAGGAACACTACCTAAAATGACTTCAAAAAACTACCCTAGCCGAATTCGTCCCCTAAAAACCACCCCAACTTTTTTTTTCAAATGGCCTCACCATTATTTCTTCTGATATTTGGAATACTTGAAAAATTATTAATTCAATATCATTAAAAAAACATTGTGTTAACAACATAAGGCACAGAATATCTTTTACTGATTTTCTTATTAGTTCACTCATGTCTTTGTTAAAAACCTTAGCAAAACTTCAAGGTATTAGTATTTTATTTAAGTAATTCAAACAAGTTAAAAAGAACAATGGTATTTGTCAATAACACTCCAAACACTATTGACACTAGCTAAAAATTATCAGCGATATTGCGTATTTTTGAATCTGTTAAAAAAGAATTTAACTCGGTCTTCAGTATAAAATATTTAAGTATAACACGCATTCTTTAAATTGGCAATATCCGTTTTGGTATTCTGTTATTTTTGTTGCCTTATTGTAGAGATCATACACATTTTAGTTCCACAGTTTCCGCTATTTTGCTATTGTCTTGCATAATGCCGACAGTTTTTACTCCACATGAATATGTCGATATGCTTCTTATTTACGGAGAGTGTAGAAAAAATTGTCGTCAAGCAGAAATGGTTTAACGAGAACATTTGCCTGCCTTTTAATTCATGACAATCCCGATTTGTTTTGTCACAAATCTGTTGGACTGATGCAAGTATATTCTATAATGGGATATTTAATAGACATAAAGCACATTATTCGTCTAAAAACAATCCCCGATGGATAATGGAAACTCGTTGTCAAACTATAATTGGCATAAACGTGTGGGCCAATGTATTTAATGGACATTTTATTGGACCGTACTTTTATGAAGGTACATTAACTTACTTACATTACTTAAATTTGCTTCAAAATTCACTATGTGAACTATTAGAAGACGTTCCTATTTTTAGAGAGCAATTTAATGATTTGGCAACAAGATGGCGCTCTACCCCATAATTCTCAAATTATAACAGACTAGCTGAATGCCCGCGGCGTTGCTCGCGTGAAAATAAAAGAAACGTCGAAGAAGGCCTCCAATAATAGTAAATGCAACACACAATACACAAAAATAAAATCCGAAGCTACGGCTCAATGATTGTACATGCAACCCACAATACACATAAATAAAATCCGAAGCCTCGTCTCATTGATAGTACATGCAACACACAATTGCCACGCCGTTTTTTTTGAGGTCAAGGGGCGCGATTAATATAATATAATTATTATAAAACCAAGACACAAATAATCTTAAAAATGATTCGTTAGATGCAGAGCGAGCGGTAAGACTGAGTCGAGTCACCTCTCGGGTATCAGTCTCACATGGACCCGCCTTGTTGTTATGTCTACCAAAATATAAATAATACAGAGGCACTTTTTCAATCGTATTTATTAATCAGTTTTATGCCGCTATGCAATATTTATCATATCGCTAACACCCCTTATCGGTGGAATTTCAAAAAGTTCGTTCGCATCCGGGGCCTACATTGTAAAAAAACATTGTTTCAGTTAATTTTTTTTTTCTTGAGTCGATGCCTGCGACTCGTTGGTGCGGGCAGTCTCCGTTTAAACTCCGAAGCCACGCCCCCTTAATTCTTGAGGTCACGGGAACAATTTTCCAATTTTTTACCCCTTATCCGTGGAATTTCGAAAAATCCGTTCTTATCTGGCGCCTACATTATAAAAGGAACCCGTTGGCAAATTTTCACGTTTCTCGCTATTGTAGTTTGGGCTCTGCGATGATGAGTCAGTCAGTCAAAACAAACTCTTTTATATATACAGATTATTTAGAAAATGGATTTCCTCAAAGGTGGATTGGAAATAGGGGCCCTATTGTGGTAGTGTATATGTTAAAATAAATAGTGGAATAGGAAGACCGGCGAAAATAAAACACGCTTGTCATAGCTTCTAATGATTAACAACGACTGTTTATTCAACCAAATAGTAGAGACTACAAAACTCGCTAAGCCGACGTTGTCACGTTGCTTTAGAAATATATATCGGCATTTATAATAGAGGGCGTTATATTTAAATATTTTGAACTTATCTTTACACCCCCACTAGTTAAAAATATTTAACAAAAAAATCCGAAAACATTGAGAACTAACTACTAACATAATTTTGGTACTAAGCCTAACAAAACTAAAAATTTATGATGCTTGCTGGAACCCAAAGCTTTCGTCAAAACATCTGCGGGCATATCGTCCGTTTTAATATACTCAAGACTCACCAATCCATTCTGAATTACTTTTCTGACAAAATGGTGACGGACGTCAATATGTTTAGTCCTTTTATGGAACACCGGGTTTGAAGATAGCTTTAAGGCACTCTGACTATCGCTAAATAACATAACAGGATTAAAAGAATTTGTCAATTCTCCTAACAAATTTCTCAAATTAATTGCCTCTTTTGAAGCCTCCGAGAGCGCCATATACTCGGCTTCTGTGCTTGACAAAGCAACAGTCCTTTGCTTTGTGCTTTCCCATGAAATTACAGAATTTGCATACACAAAACAAAAACCGGTATAGGACCTTCTGTCTACTATATTACTACCCCAATCGGCGTCTACATAGCCTACTAACTCTTTACAATCTTTTTGATATTTTAAACAATAATACTTTGTTTTCTGAAGATATCTAAGAAGTCTTTTAACACTTTGCCAGTGAGTCTCATTAAAGCAATTATTGAACTGGCTTAAATAACTAACACTATAGGAAATATCTGGCCTAGTCATTATAGTAATTATTACTTATAGCATTACACTAAATACATAAGTCCACCAATAACTTGACGGTATGGCACTGATAAAACACTATTATCACCCTTAATTAAATTTAAATTCTTCTCCATTGGAGTTTCAACCGTCTTACAATCCTTCATTTGAAACTTTTCTAATAAAGAATCTATATAATTGATCTGGTCTAAGGTTATAACATTCTTTGAATTATCTATAGAGATATTCATACCTAAAATTTGTTTAGCTTGTCCTAGATCTTTCAACTTAAATCTTGAAGACAATTCTGCTTTTAATCTACTCATTTCAACATCATTATTTGAGAAAATAAAAAAATCATCCACGTAAAGTGCAATGACAGTCATAGAACCACTCTCTGACTTAATAAAAACACAAGGCTCAAATTTAGACTTACTGTAACCCAACTCGATAAGAACAACCTTTTGGTACCAAACACGAGAGGATTGTTTATGACCATATATTGCTTTATTTAATTTCAGAACTTTGTTTTCATGACCTGGCTCTACAAAACACTCTGGCTGCCTCATGAAAACTGTTTCACTTAGCTCACCATGTAAAAAGGCTGTTGTTATATTTAGGTGTACAATATCTAGACCTAAATTTACACTTAAACCTATTAACAATCTGAGGGTAGAGTGCCTGACTACAGGCGAAAAAGTCTCTGAGTAATCTACTCCTTCTCTCTGTGTATACCCTTTGGCTACTAGACGTGCACGATATGTTTTTTTATTGTCACTATCAGATTTTAACTTAAAAACCCACTTACATTCGACAACTG